>NC_139549.1:4477121-5677121 GCF_965153285.1 Podarcis tiliguerta
TTCAGCTTCCTTTGCTGTTCACTGATGCCTTCCCGAAGATGTATGGGTAAACCGAGGCACGAGCATGGGCTTCTCCCCCTCCTCTCTGATTACTAGCCGCTAAACAGACTTGGCTTTCTTAAGTTTCATGTGTGCATGTGTGGTGTGGAACCGAGCCTTTACTTAGGAGTGGTGAACCTTTGGCCTGCTGGACATTGTTGGACTCCATCTCCCATCAGCCCTTGCAGGCATAGCTGAGTGATGAAGGGCAATGGGAATTGTAGTTCACTGACATCTGAAGGGCCAAAGTTCCCCTGTTTGCCTAAGGTTACTGGATTGATGGTGTTATTGCCTTATGTCAGGACTGCTCTCTAATTGAACTGACCTCCTTCCATTCCCTGGTTTTTAAAAGTCCTTGCCTTATTCTCAGGTTCGAGCAGATGGTCCTAGAGCTCTGCACTGGAACCCTTTGTGGCTACACTATTTAGGTGCTCAGAGCACAGAAATTTATTACACCAACCCTGAAAGGCATTCTGATATTAACCTGTCCATTTTACATGAGACTTCCAGGTATTGGTCACCTAGAAGCTGCCATGGGTCTTACCTTTGCCTGCATTATTGTATCTTTCCCAAGGATTGGGAGCACTTGTGGAGCCCTGCAGATGTTGCTGGACCACAACGCTCCATCACCCTCTCTGACTACTGGTCATGCTGGCTGCTGGGAGTTGGAATCCCACAGCATTGGGAGGACCACATGCTCTCCCCCATCTGTGATCCAACAATAGCTTGCAGAGGATCTCTCAAGTCTCTTAAATAAGTCTCCCACTGCTCCCTGGGGTTTCTTAGAGATTAAACCTGTGGCCATCTGGTGGTAAAACATTCTCTCCCAGAACCATGAGTCATTCCTTTTGTACCAGTCGTGGTAGAGAAGTTCTCATTTTAACTCACGTTTTGTTCACACCAGGGTTGGGAAACCAGTAGTCCTTCCAGATGATGTTCTGGAAGGTGTACAGAGAGCGCAGAGCCAATGACCTCTTCTAGATCCTGTCTGGCCGCAGGGACCCCGTCTTTGATTTAGGTCAATGGTTTTCACCCACTCGTTGTACCTATGCAGTATTTAATGTCTGCCTCAAGAGTCCTCTTTTGATGTCTGAACATTTGTGGCATTCATTCTATATTTGGAGGGGAGGGCGACATCTTTGTCAGCCTTTGGGCCAAATGCCCCAGGTGGGCAGGGCCAGAGGCAAGAGTGGGCAGAGCAAGTTCCTACACACCCTCGCAGGCCCTTGTCTGCATTCCATCCAGTCAAGCCAGGTAGGAAGCCGGGTTGGTGAGAGGGTGTGGCCTGAAGAGAGGAGGTGTGGCTAGGGAGGAGGTGTGGCCTGAGGAGAGGCCTGGTGGGTTGCATTTGGCCCCTAGGTCTGGGGTCTCCAACCCCTGTTCAAAATACAGTTCATTTTTATTTATTTTTAATGTGTGGGTAAGAGAAGGTGGTTTGTTCTGTTCTGCCTCCGTCCTGTAACAAAGCGGCAATTCTGCAGCTCCTTGATGCACAGACTTGGTGTGAAGTGCAAGATCAAGGCTGCCAGTGCGGGTGACACATCTTCTCCAAATAGCTTTCGCAACCTCGCTGCATGTTTGTTTGAAGCAGCCACCCTCCTCCTCCTCTGCTTGAGCAACACTCCTCCATGCTTTTAAGCACTAGAGCTCTAAGCCTGCTGGTATCGGCTGATGTCCATGCTTTTCATTTTGTCAAGCTTGCTGGATTATTACACAACTCTCCTTGCCATGGCTAGTGTCCTCACAGCCTCTGGCAAGCATAAGCAGCTCTCGCTTTTCAACCTGGGAGCCAGAAGGTGGCCGTGTGTCGACCCTGCGGTTGTGCTGTGTTTCCAGAGGTGCTTGGAATGAGGCTGTGGCAAGTCACCTCTTACTTCCAGTTTTAGTGCTAGAGAAAAGAGCAAAGAGGTTGCTGTCCTTGCACTGAATTTCAGAGATGGAGTACGAAGTTGGGGTCAAGACTCCCCACCTGCCTTGAGGAAGGTGTTTCTGTGTGCTGCTAGTCAGCCAGGTGTCCCCCATCCTATATTTGTGCATCTGGTTTTTCCTGCCTAAGTGCAGAACCTTAACATTTGTCCCTGTTGAAATTACCATATTTTTTGCTCTATAAGACTCACTTTTTCCCTCCTAAAAAGTAAGGGGAAATGTGTGTGCGTCTTATGGAGCGAATGCAGTCTGTGTATCTATCCCAGAAGCCAGAACAGCAAGAGGGATTGCTGCTTTCACTGCGCAGCGATCCCTCTTCCTGTTCTGGCTTCTGAGATTCAGAATATATTTTTTTTCTTGTTTTCCTCCTCCAAAAACTAGGTGCGTCTTGTGGTCTGGTGCGTCTTATAGAGCGAAAAATATGGTAATTTTGTTTGTTTGGGTCCAGTTCTCCAATCTGTTAAGGTCATTTTGAATTTTGATCCTGTCTTCTGCAGCATTAGCTGTCCTTCCCAGTCTGGTGTTATCTGGAAATTTGATGAGCACCCCCTCAATTCCTTCATCCAAGTCATTTATAAAGATGTTAAGCAACAACAGGCCCAGGACAGAACCCTGCAGCACCCCACTTGCCACTTCTTTCCATTAACGAGTACTCAGCCTGTCAACCAGCTACAAATCCCCTTAATAGTTACAGTCATACCGTGGATCTCAAATTTAAAACTGTTCAAGAACCAAGACACTGTTTCCGATTGGCTGTAGGAGCTTCCTGCACTCAATCGGAAGCCGCACCGGACATTTGGCTTCCCAAAACTGAAACACCCACTTCCGGTTTTCGATCTTTCAGGAGCCGAAATGTACGGGTCCCAAGGCATTCAGCATCCAGGGTACGACTGTACTTAGTTCAACCCACATTTTATCAGCTTCCTCATGAGAATATCATGGGAGACTTCGTCAAAAGTCTTAATGAAATCAAGATACACTATGCCCACAGCATTTCTCCGTTCCACTAAGTTTGTAATTTCATCAAAAAGATAAATCGGATTGGTCTGGCATGACTTATTTTTGAGAAACCCATGCTGGGTCTTAGTAATCACAGCATCCTTTTCTAAATGCTCACAGACAGACTGTTGAATTATCTGTTCCAGGACCTTCCCTGGTATCAGTGTCAAGCTCACTGGTTGGTAGTTATCTGGGTCTTCCTCCTCCCCCCCTTGTGAAGATGGGGACAACATTTACCTGCCTCCAGTCTGTCGGGACCTCACCTGTTCTCCAAGAATTCTCAAAGATAATAGAGTTTCTGAAATTACATCCACGAGCTCCTTTAGTATCCTTGGATGCAGCTTATCAGGCCCTGAAGATTTGAATTCATTTAAAGTAGCCTGGTGTTCCCTTACTACCTCTTTTCCTATCTTGGGCTGCAGCTCCCTCCTTACACAATTTGTTCTGTTATCACCAGGTTGAGCATCGCTTTCCTTTTGGGTGAAGGCAGAGGCAAAGTAGGTGTTGAGTATTTGTCACCCAATAGTATTTCTCTGTGTTCCCCACGCAGAGGACCTACCACTTGCTTGTTCTTTCTCTTACTTCGGACATAGCTGAAGAAACCTTTTTTATTCTTTTTAACCTCTCTTGCAAGCCTAAACTCATTCTGAGCTTTAGCCAGCCTGACTTTTCCCCCTGCAACTTTTGGCTACTTGTGTATACTCCTCCTTTGCAATTTTCCCTTTCTTCCATTTCTTATACATGCCCTTCATAACTGTCAGCTCGTCTGTGAGCTCCTTATGCAGCCACACCGGTTTTCTTAGACGCCTCCCATTTTTCTTTCCTGTTGGTATTGTTTGCATTTCGGCCTTCAATATTACTTGTTTTATAAACTCCCATCCTTCTTGGACTCCCTTTTCATTGAGTATTTCTGACCACGGGATCACACCCAGTAACTTCTTCAGCTTTTTGAAATTGGCCTCCTTAAAGTCCAGAGTGCATGGTTTTCCCTTGCCTCTGTATCCTGAAACCCAGGAGAACATGATCACTTCCTTCTAGGTTTCCCAGCACTTCTACTTCATCAATCACTTCCTCCCTATTGGTGAGGACCAGGTCCAAGATAGATGGTCCCCTTGTTGGTTCTTCTACTTTCTGGGAGATGAAATTGGAAGAATTTGTCAGACCTTGCACTCTGGCAGAGTTTGAGTCCCAACAAATATCGGGGAAGTTGAAGTCCCCCATGATTACTATTTCTCTCCTTTGACTGTTTGGTAATCTTCATAGTAGGTTAGGTAAAGGGACCCCTGACCATTAGGTCCAGTCGTGACCGACTCTGGGGTTGCAGCGCTCATCTCGCTTTTTTGGCCGAGGGCGCCGACGTACAGCTTCCGGGTCATGTGGCCAGCATGACTAAGCCGCTTCTGGCGAACCAGAGCAGCGCACGGAAACGCCGTTTACCTTCCCGCCGGAGTGGTACCTATTTATCTACTTTCACTTTGACATGTTTTTGAACTGCTAGGTTGGCAAGAGCAGGGACCGAGCAACGGGAGCTCACCCCGTCGCAGGGATTCGAACCGCTGATCTTCTGATCGGCAAGCCCTAGGCTCTGTGGTTTAACCCACAGCGCCACCCGCATCCCTTTATCATAGTAGGCTAGCTTCTACTTAAACTATTTCAGTTAATATTTGTGTGCTCCAGGCCTTGCCTACATATGGTGGGTGAGGCCAGAAGCCTGTTCTCCTCCTCTCCGCCCCCCCCAGCCCCCAGTAAAAATGACATTTTTCAAACCTTGGGCAGAAGGCTCCATAAAGGCCCTTCTCCGAACACCAACAATCCTTCGTTACCGCAAGGGTGCCATAGGTAAAAGTGTTGGTTGATTGGACTGCCCTTCCATTCTGCTTTGTGAATACTAGTCACGCAACTGAGATGGGGTGACTGTTGCTTGCCCAAATAGAAAATAATTGGTTTTTTAAAAAAGGCTTTTTCACCCCACTGCCTTTTGTATACATTCCTGGGCGTCTTATTGTTATTTTCCATCGTTTAAGTTCTCCTGAAATGAACTGGGTATTTTGGAAAGAAGTCTTTTTCTTAGGATGCCTCCTTCATGAATAATCACTCTCTCCTCATAAATCCTTCTTCACTGGACCTGTTTATTGTATGATTCTTGTTAAGCAAAGAGGATATTACTGCACTGTATGAGAATGGAGTAGTCCAAGTTGACAACATGACTAATAATTTGTCATGTAAATAAATTTTAATCCTTCCTACTCTTTGGGGACGTGGGTGGCGCTGTGGGTAAAACCTCAGCGCCTAGGACTCGCCGATCGTATGGTCGGTGGTTCGAATGCCCGCGGCGGGGTGAGCGCCCGTCGTTCGGTCCCAGCTCCTGCCCACCTAGCAGTTCGAAAGCACCCCTAAGTGCAAGTAGATAAATAGGTACCGCTTTATAGCGGGAAGGTAAACGGCGTTTCCGTGTGCTGCACTGGTGCTGGCTCGCCAGAGCAGCATCGTCACGCTGGCCACGTGACCCAGAAGTGTCTCCGGACAGCGCTGGCCCCCGGCCTCTTAAGTGAGATGGGCGCACAACCCCAGAGTCGGACACGACTGGCCCCTACGGGCAGGGGTACCTTTACCTTATTCTTATGTTTCTGTGATTCTAAGGCTTTGCAAAAATTCCTGCTGTCATTTCCCTTTTCCACTAGGGGGTGCCTTTTTATTTTTTGCTTGAAAGTTCCTTAATATTTTTTTCAACTCCCTGTACACCCTAAACTAATGTCATCCAGCAGTTTCAGACTATGACTCCCACTAGCCTGTCTGTGTTCACAGGCCACTGAAAGACCAGGAGCCTGGGGGAGGTGAAAGGTGTGGTTTTTTTGCCCTCTGTGCCCTTCCTGAGGTCTTTTTTGAAGGCTTATGATTGGCCATGTTCGGACATGGGATACAGGACTAGATGGGCCTTCAGTCTCATCCAGCAGAGCTCTCCTTATGCTCTCCATGTCTCCTAGAGCCGAAACAACTGTGTGTATTCCAGAAGCAGGGAGCTATTTGGAGTTTGATTCTCAGGGATGAGCGACGAGCTCTGAGAGGTCACCTGGGGAAGTTCCCCCTCAGCATCCTTGAAGCCAAGAGAACCCACTTGGCTCATTCAAGCTCCCGGGCTGCTTCCAGGCAGCAGGGAGCAAGCTGGACTCTTAGGAGCGCCCTTCTCCTGAACCCTCGACAGATTGTCTCCTTGCCGTTCATGCCAGCCTCCCGCTTGCCGAAATCTCGACACGCGTCTCTGCATGACGGAGCATGCTTGGCAACCCAGCAGGCTGATGATTCACCCTTTTTCTTGGGAGCACAGGATGTGCAGGGAGGGAAGAGTGTTCAAGAGTGTGATTGAACCTCTGAGCGCATATACCGGAACCTGTCTCAGGCCGCCTTCCAAGGAGAGAGTGCTGGCAGCAAGCTGAACGCAGCTGCGTTCATTGGCTGCCTGTGACCAGGGTGGGCGGGCCTGCCCGGTAAAATTGGCGGCTACTGAGTGGTAGGGTAAAAGTTATGCAGGTCTTATGGGTGGTGGCTGTGAGAATGCAGGGCAAGGCCTGGCGAAGTCACGTTGAGTCGAGTTAGGAGCTGTGAGGCAGGTGTGTGCGAAGTTGCAGCGTGTTTTCCACCCTAAAACCCATTGGCTGTCTGCACAGAGAAAAGCTACGTTCTGTGACTTGTATAAATTATGCAAATCAAGGTTGCGCATGAGAGATAAACATATATTTATCTCCTACGTTGCATCATTCAAAAAGAAAAAAATAATAATTCTAAACATGGGCTATAGAAAGCCTACTCAGCCACCCATATTGCTGATTTTCAGCCGGGCAGTGTTCCTGCATGTGTTGAAGCATATCTTTGCAACGATGAAGTCTAGGAACGTGCTTTAAAAAGCCCAACAGCTTCTTGGGAACTGAATTCTGTGCTTATATGCCACAGGGTTTCTTCATTCATGTGGGGTTTCAGTGCGCGCTACACAGCTGCCTCATTCCACATGTGTATTGTGAAAACACTGGGAAAGGTGGGCAGAAACTATAATTTTGAGCCTGACCCCGGGGAAGCCCTTTCTCCACTTTCCTACCCCCAAAATTCATCTTGAGGAAGAAGGTGGTCCTACACCTACTCTTAGGGAAGTCAACAACTTACATTGGGTACCCTGGTATTTTGTATTATTTATTTGCATTGTTAGAAAGCTATTAACCTACTCCTGTGGGAAACAAATGATCATTTTCGTCATCAAAGGACCTACGATGCAAATCAGAATATAATAAATACAATATCAAGTCAGGTAGAAATGCAACATCAGCTCCAGTGTTGTGTTCGCTTAATTTCGGGGTGATCTGCCTGAGACTGCCTGCTTAATATTTGATGGTACCTGGTCTCTCCCGCTGCCGCAACCGTGTTCCACCCAGAACTACCTTAGGCCCTGGGGTGGCTACCTGGCAGCCAGGATACCTGTCCCCTGGTAGGGCTGCCATCAATGTTGTTTTCATGTTGGAAGAAGCAGACTCTGGATTGCTGCATTCTCTTCTGGATAGTGTCATACATCTTTCTGTGCCCGAGGACGTGTGCTCCATAATTGCAAAGCCCTTATGAAGCAGACTTCTCTCTCCTTCTCACCTCACCCATAAAGCAGGGGTGGGTGGCTAACCAGCTGTCCCCCAGATTTTGTTGTAGTACAGCTCCCAGCACCCACCCTCCCTGTTGGTCAGCCGAGAAGGATCAGGTCAGATCCTTGAAGCTTGAATTTGTTGTATTCTGAATTGTTTCGTTTGACGTTTTCATGTGTTGTTTGTTTATTACATTGATATACCGCCCTTCCTCGTAAGATCTCGGCGCAGTTCACAGAATGGAATAGAAGATAAAACACAAGTAGATAATTAAACCAAAACAACAAAACCACAATCCCACCCTCTTCCCACAGTCGCATTTAAAAGGCTGTAGAATCTGAATCACCCCAAGCCCCTGGTTGAAGAGGGACATTTTTGCCTGGCGCCTAAAAATAAACAAGGTGCTGGGTGAACCTCCCTGGGGAGGGCATTCCCCAGGCAGGGAGCCACTACAAAAAAGGCCTGTTCTTGTTTTGCCACTCTCCAGTCCTCACGAGGAGGCACACGAAGAATGGCCTCAGGTGAGCAGCGCAGAATCTGGGATGGTTTATATGTAAACCACTTTGAGATTTGTTCTTTAAAATATAGAAATCATCATCTATCATCACCATCATCATAACAGTAATCGTAACAAAAATAAAATAATTTATTATTATTATTATTATTATTATTATTATTATTATTATTATTATTATTATTTCCGGGATGGGAATGGTGCCTAGACAGTCCATTGTGGCAACCGCAACCCATGTTTAAGGTGCCATTAGGTGATTAGCTTATATATCTGAGTTTCTATCACTAAGCTTGCCGAGCTTGGGCCAGATGGATTCACAGTGAGCTTGGTTGTGTGTGGAAAAGCACTTAAGCTGTTGGCATCTGGCTGAGTCATATCTCTGTTGTGCGTGTCCCTCAGTTTACACAAGATTTGAGGAATTTGAAGAATCCGGTTGAGCCTGAGTCCGGTATTGATGCTCCTTGATGCTTTGGGCAACAGAGTTAGACTGGGGTGACATTGTGATAAGCCAGTTGTTGACCTCACAACTACGTATTGGCTAAATATATTCTTTAGCTGTGATTCTTGCATTGCAGGGAGTTGGACTAGATGGCCCTTGGGGTCCCTTCCAACGCTACAATTCTGTACATTTATAGTTACAGTGTTGTTCTCCCTGGACATTTCCATATTTCATTCCTATCCTGCCTGCTCTCCATGGAGCCCAGGGTCCCATTTTCTTTCTCACTCCCCCCAAAAAGACCCCATTGTTGGAATATCCCTGTGATGGAAATAACTGAGGGAGCCAGTGTGGTGTAATTGTTAGTATCGGACTAGGACCAGGGACACCAGGGATTGAATCCCCAGCTCACTCATTCTCGGGTCTAATCTACCTCACAGGGTTGTTGTGGAGACGAATGAGGAGGGGGGAAAGCAGGTCAACCACCAAAGATGCATGGAGAAACAGTTGAGATATACACGGAATAAGCAAGCTAGCTGACAAATTTGTGGCGCGTTAGGCCATCAATGGCTCCTAGCTGTGATGGCTGTATGCTATCTCTGCGATCCTCAGCAGGATGCCCCGAGTTCCAGTTTCTAGAAATGGCCAGCAGGGAGAGGTGCTACTGAGCTTAGATCCTGCTTGTGGGCTTCTCATAGAGCAGAACAGGGTGCTGGGCTAGATGCCCTCCCCCCACCCCCCGTGGCCTGATCCAGTTGCAGCGTTCTCCACCTGGCGAGGTTTATGGCTGGGCAGAGTTTTCCTTGAGCAGTTAGGAGGATTGTTTCATAGCGGAGCTCCTCACGTCTTCCTTTTCTTTCTTCCAGGGACACCCGGGACAGCAACACTTAAAAAAACTCTCGAGGTAAGTTGCGATTGTGGGGGGAGGACAACGCAAGAAGCAAAACAACTGCATTCAGAGGATTGCAGGTGTGGGCTCTGAAAGCTCCGCGTTCTTAGAATCAGTTTGCTAACCGTCAGTCGGTCAACACCAGTTTTCTATATGGGTGCCTGTGTGCAGGAAATGAATGTTCGGTGCACAGAACATCCTGCCCCCAAATAAGCAGGCATTTTAGGCCAGGGATTCCGAATATTGACTTGGTTTGATGTATTCGTGTATCAGCCTTCATATACCGTATTTTTCGCTCTATAAGACGCACCAGACCATAAGACGCACCTAGTTTTTGGAGGGGGAAAACAAGAAAAAAAATATTCTGAATCTCAGAAGCCAGAACAACAAGAGGGATCGCTGCGCAACGAAAGCAGCAATCCCTCTTGCTGTTCTGGCTTCAGCGATAGCTGCACAGCCTGCATTCGCTCCATAAGACGCACACACATTTCCCCTTACTTTTTAGGTGGGAAAAAGTGAGTCTTATAGAGCAAAAAATACGGTAAATACAGAGTGGGAGCCCAGTCTTTGCCCTTAGGGATATATTTGTGTGCATTTTCCTGGGGAAAGACACAGTTGTGCGAGATACAGGTAGGTAGCTGTGTTGGTCCGCTGTAGTCGAAACAAAATAAAAAAATTCCTTCCAGTAGCACCTTAGAGACCAACTAAGTTTTTTATTGGTATGAGCTTTCGTGTGCATGAAACCCATCCATGCTCTCTTCCTGACAGGTTGGGGCTCCCTCCGGCTTTATAACAGCTCTCCAGAGCAGTAAAACATCAGATGCTGAGCACACACCTTTCACATCAGACTTGTCTCCTCTCCCCTCTGTGTCTCCTTGCTCTTGCAGCTAAACACATCCCTGCCTATGACCTCCACTCTCTCAGCTGTCCGAAGGCCCCCTGCTCCCTCAGTTTATTCATCATGCTGCCCCCTTACCCCTGGAAATGCCTCCCAGAACATTTGGGTGCTGCTGTGTATCTCCCCCCCCCCTTAAACTTAACATTTTATTGAAATTCTTTCACAGTCCCTAGTCTCTATGTCCTCCTGCAACTCAAGTACTAAATAGGTATAATTGTGTTTTTGCTATCACACTCCATTTATCCCTCCCACATGTGGAATTTTTAGATTCTACCTGCTCCTGTTCTGAAAAGAAAAGAAAAAAAGCACATTCCTCTCTTGTTTACCCCACCTTAATTTTCCTCCCTTTTCCCTTCTGTATCTGTTGTTATTACAGTCTTGCACTCCCTCCCAAAGTAGAGAGTGGTGAACACATCCGTAATATATTTTAAAATATCATAAAAGTTTTTTAAAAAGAAAGTTATAAAAACAGTGATCTCAGGGTTGTCAGCAGCAATATCTTTTCAAGCATCAAACGTTAAAAACATTAACATGAATGATTCTCAATTCCTCCTAAAAGTCAGTAGTAAGGGAGAAAAGAACAATTCATCAGGGAGGGCATTCGAAAGCAGAGAACCACCGCTGAGAAGCCCAGTCACGGGTCAGTGCCAACCAGGCAGTCCCCAGTGGCTGTACCACCATTAATAAATTGGAAGAGGAATAAGAGGAAAAAGAACTCCTGCCAGGGTACAATCGGTGTCTGGATTGTAAGCCAGTTGGGGCAGGGATCTGTCCTCTCTTTCTGTTATAAAGCCCCATCGCTTTATAAAGTGTATGGCTGCCTCTAGAACAGATGCTAGAACAGCCCCCTCCCCAAATCATGGAATTGTAGAGTTGGAAGGGACCACAAGGATCATCTAGTCCAACCCCCTGCAATGCAGGACTCTCTTGCCCCATGTGGGATTCGTACCCCCAACCCTGAGATTAAGAGTCCCATGCTCCTCCAACAGAGCTATGCCAAGTGTGCCAACTCCCGTTTCTCTTTCCCTCTGCTTATGCCATGGGTTGGCAACTAGCAAACCTATGGGCCAAATCAAGCCCCCTGAAGTTTTATCATTCGTTGTCAGCCAGGGATAGTGAGTCTTGAAACATACAGGATGATACTTGAAATCTCACTGAAGCCTGTATTTCACCTCCCCCCTTCTCTTTTCTTCTTTGCTTCCGATTCCAGTTGCCAGGTGCCTCTGGGCACTCCTCACAGACAATCAAGAAAGGCCACAGGGGTGTGGACTCCACCGGCGAAACCACGTACAAGAAGGTAAGTGCTCTTTCCCACCTCTCTGTGTCTCCGTCTCCCTCTCTCTTCCCTGGAGTGTGTGTTTGTGTGTGCATGTCCCTCCCTCCTCCTCCGCCCCTCCTCCCTCAGCAGATTCCGCCCAGCAGCCTCCAGCACCTGAGTCACCCGGCTGAGCATAAAAGGCTGGAGCAATCCAGGTAAACGTCAAAACTTTGCAAGCAGCGCTTGATGGTCACATGTCGGGAGATCCCAGGGGCTCAAAAGCCGAACCGTCCCACTGCGGCGTCACCGTCCCAGCACAGAGATTTCTCTTAAGCCTTAAGGTCCCCGACTTTCCCTCCCAGCCCCCCGCCCCCATTTCAGGAGTTTCTCAATTCCCCCTTGCTGTCGGGAGACAGCGCTGGCCAGCCAGCCTGGGATTTCTTGCTCCTTTTTGAACCAAACTATGGTGGACGCGTATCTCTCTTGCCGGCCTGCGGGCTGAACGTGGGACTCTTCGGGACCCAACGTAGTTTGACGTTGAACAGCTATGCTCCAGCTCGCTCTGACCCAGAGCCAATTCCCTGCACCTGGATGAAATGGAGGTTGACACGATCAGTCCGTTCCGACGCCTGTCTTTTTCTGTAAGTTGCGGCCTTCTGGGTGGGGATTGCCGATCTCTTCTGGAATTCAAAACATGTGCAAAAGACTCTGGCGACAGGGAAGGGAGGAACTCGCGAATTGTAGTAGAGAGGAGATACTCCTGTCATTTGGAGTCATCGCTAGCGCTCCCAACATGGATGAGCTGGAGAGGCCGTTCTTGATTCCCTCAAAATTTCAGAGTACTTCCTCCTGACATTTACTCGGAGGCTCTTGACTTCTGGCACTGAAGATCAGGCTGCAAATATTTATGTTCCTTTTTTCATTTGTGTGCTCTGGAATCTCACCAGGGCAGCTGTGCTCGAGAGAGAGATCCACTTCCTGTTTCCTTTTGATCTGTTGTTTTGCGCGTTTACCGGCACCCTCCTTCCCCCAAGGCGGTGGGGGTTGGCTGCTTCTTGTGTGGCGTTTGCTCTTCTAGCTCCAGTGGCACGCAAATATTGCAACCCCACACGCCTGTTTGTAAATCAAGGTAGGCACTGAAACTTGTAACCAAGAGCAGACGGCCTTTGGTGTGGATTTCCCCCCCTGGGGTCTCCTTCCGTCCTGCCACATATACCCATCTCCCTAGCTCAGGCTCCTAGTATCAGTCTGTTTATTGGACAGGCATGGGCGATCAGAGCTTTGTGACACAGGCTGTTCCTGTTGCTCAGTTCTGCTTTGCAAAGTGCTTGATAGTACGGGCGGTTAGGTCATGCGGAGTCTTCCAGCGCCTCACAAGTCACTGCTGGTTCTGTTTCTTAGCCCAAAGGTACCTAGCGTGGTGCTGTCTGGATGCTGTGGTTTCAGACCGCAACTGCCATCGTCCCTGACCACTGATGACTCCAACCGCATTTGGAGGGCCCCATGCTGGCTACCCACGTCCAAGCCTTTACATATATTGGCTCAGGGATCCTTGATGACAACCCTCTAGAGTGGGTCCGGTTTGCTTTCCTTGTGTTTCAGATTTAGAGAGGCTGAAGTGGAGAGAGTAGGGTTTTAGCTGAGGGCATCCGTGGCTGTGGAAAGGGCTGTAGCTTAGTGGGTGGAGCATCTGCTTTGCATGCCGAAGGTCCTAGCTTAGCATCTCCAGGCAGGGCTGGGAAAGACACCTTGCCTGAAACCACGAAGAGTTGCTGCTAGTCATTGCAGACATTACTGAGCTAGATGGACAAGGGACTTGATATAAGGCAAATTCCTACTACAGTGGTACCTCGGGTTAAGTACTTAATTCATTCCGGAGGTCCGTTCTTAACCTGAAACTATTCTTAACCTGAAGCACCACTTTAGCTAATGGGGCCTCCTGCTGCAGCACCGCCGAAGCATGATTTCTGTTCTCATCCTGAAGCAAAGTTCTTAACACGAGGTACTATTTCTGGGTTAGCAGAGTCTGTAACCTGAAGCGTATGTAACCCGAGGTACCACTGTAAAACTACTGTAGTCCTTTGTTCAGAACCATGAGGACTAGGATCTTATTTTTAGGTGGAGCATCTGCAGAAGGTCCCAGGTTCAGTCCCCGGTGGCATTTGCAGGCAGGGCTGGGGAAGACTCCTTTCCTGCAACCCTGGAGAGCTGCTTCCTATCAGCGGAGACAGTACTGAGCTAAATGGACCAAGGACCCTACTGGGTATAAGGCCGCTTCTTATGTTCCTGTTTTACCTCTTTATTTTTATTTATATCTCACCATCTACGTGCATGGAACTTTTTCCACACTGTACAAATAAACAGTCTATAATCCAGTGGTATGCCATTATTCCAGCTGCACGTGCTTGCACTTGGCTAAAGTGGATTGTGGGGGTTAAGAGGTTGCGGCAGAGGCTTTGCAGAAAGGGTGGGCTTTGAGGAGGCGTCTGAAGGTAGCGTCACACAGGTACTTCTAAAGGCAGTTCCACACACTTTTGAACTAGCTGGGGGAGGACTTCTGACTCTGCACGGTTAGGCACAATCTCAGCTTGACACCCTTCCTCTGATCCATAAGAAACGCAAGCAGTTTCCTCTCTGGCTTCTGAAGGTTCCACTGTTGAGCCTGTCTCCCTAAGAGTTAGAAATTCGGTGGTGGCGATGGTGGTTGTTTTAAAAAGCCTTCAGGTTCTCTAGACTTGGGTTTCTGCAGCACACAGTGCTAGATTCTACTCTGGTGTGGTTCAGTAGCAAAAGCTACTGAGCTTCTTGTTATCTTTTCTCCTCTTCCCCCCCCCCCCCCCGGTGCCGGCCTCCCCCCAAAAAAAATCCTCCAGCAAGGAACAGGACTGGTAAGCAGTCCTAACCTTACAATTATCCCTGTGTTGATGAGTCTCCAAGGTGGAGCTGCCTCCACCTTGGATCTTTATCTCAGCAGATTAAAGAGTGAAGCTGAAGCTTTTTTGTCTGACATTGGAGACGAATGATGGCTGTCGAAGGCAGGTCACAGGGTTTCCTTTCATCCTGGGGTTGGGACAGGCGGAAAAACCCCAGCACCAATTTGGCTGGGATCTTCGAAATCTGATCTTGCCTCTTAGGGAGTTTGCATTGGGATGGGAAGGCGGAAAGGAACAAGGAGCAGGGGATTTCCCCACGAGCAGCTTGTACTGTTGCTAGGAGCCCTGCAAGGAAACTTACACTCTCAAGAACCGTCAGCACCAGCCTTGCCAATAGGCCCACTTTCCTGGTCTCCTGTGGCGAGCAGAAATCTCCCCTCAGCACCCAGCCTGGAAAACCTCCCCCTCGTTTTCATTTTCTTTTAAGGTGACAAATGTCTAACCTGGGTACAGTAGGAGTTTGAAAAGGTTTCCAGCCAAGGCAAGAAGTTTTGCCTCCTTCCAACCCCACCTAAAGCAGCACCACTTTTTCCTTGAGTCTTGTCTTGTAGTGGCGCTGCCTGATGACATCATGGGCCTGTTGTTGGTGGGGGGGAGCAAATTGAGCTGCCCTGATGGGCCCCGCGCTCTGCATACCTGCTCTGTATGGGGAAGTGAAACCCCCACCAGAGCAGGATGAACCTATTTTCCCAGACCCAGGAACCACCCACAGTTTCTATGTCTTGTCAAGATTCAGTTTTGGTTTATCAGCCTTCCTTCAGCTGTTGCAGAGTCCAAAAATGCCTGTCTGCAGGTACAATCGGATACTATGTTCTGCCTCCACTGTCAGGGGGCAGGGGGCCTCGAAATGGCAGCTGCTGGGAATTGCAAGTGGGGGAATGCTGCTTTTGTGCTCAGGTTTTTGTGCTGCTTTGGGGGCATCCACTTGGCCCCTGTGAGATCAGGAGGCTGAGCTAGACAAGCCTTCAGCCTGACCCAATGGGGCTCTTCTGAGCCCTACGCAAGGCATAGCGAAACAGGGGAATTCACTATGTTCTGCTTCTACTCGGAGGCAGCAATATGCCTCTGAATGCCTGTTGCTGTGAACCACAAGAGGAGAGAGTTGCTGTTGCGCTCGGGAACAGCTTACTGACTTTCCATCAGGGCATCTGGTTGGCCACTTCAAGAACCGGCTGTTGGGCTCCCTTTGGCCCGATTCAGGTGCAGGGCCTTTCTTGGGTTCTTCTGCATTCATGAAGGATAGCAAACTCTTGCCAGCACCCCCAATAGCTAAGTGGAACCTCTGTGTACCAAGGCTGGATGCTAAGGGCAAAAGGGAGGTGATTTTTCTCCTTTGCGGCTGGCTTGTGTGTTTCCCAGAGGCGCACAGCCTGGCTGGTGTTAGAAATTGCCAGACGAGACGGAACTTGAATCCAGTGAGGCCGTTGTCGGGGTGCGTCCTTCCATCACATTCTCAGACAGGCCCGATAGAAAACAATGAATAATATGGGGCACCACGCAGCAGGCTTGCCTGGGCGCACCCATTCCCCCAGACAACCATGTGTTTTGAATAGAGCTGGTGCTTCATTTTTCTCCTCGGTCCTGCAACATACACAGATTTGTCTTGTTTCTCCCTTTTGTGAATTCCTCTGTTTCACAGCATTCAAAACTGGCTGTTGATTTGTGGTGTTCCACCATTTCACTGTCCCCATCAACGTTCTGCATGCCTCTAACTTAAGACAGGCGTGGGGAGGAACCTTTGGCCCCCGGGTGTTGCTGAACTCCCCTCATGATCCCTCACCACTGACCCTACTCGCTGGGACTGATGGGAGCTGCAGTTAAGCAACACACTGACTTAAGGGTTGTTCTTGGTTACAGCCCATAGTCAGTGAGGGGCGAGTTTAGCTATGAGCCTTGATTCAGACAAACTTCACCCCAAGAAAGATAATCTGAAGTCTGCTTAGTATCTCCCATGTTCTGTCTTAAATCTCTCATCAACGACAGGCTTTGGGACTGTTCAGCATTTTCTTTCTATCCCGTCTCCTGCCTTTTGCTTAACGTTCTGCCTGAAGAAGAATTTTGACAACTCGAAAGCTTGCTCACAATTGTTAGTCCATCCAAATGAAGTGGCGTTTCCTCTAATAGACCAGCACAGCTACCTATATCTTTCCTAGCAAATTGCTAGCCAAGAGCTGTCAATTACCTTCTCAAGGGCCTTTTCTTCCACTCCCTGCCCCCTTTTCATCTTTCCTCCTTGTTGGTTTGTTTTTATGTGTGTAAGCCTAATGCCGGGACACCACCACCCTCTCCTTCTCTTGTTAAATATTTGCGAGCCACAGTTGGAGGCGATAATTGTCCAAAAAGCAGATAAAAGTATAGTACGTAAGCGCTTCTTGCAGACGGAGACGCCTGGAGCCATTTGGAAGATAAGCGGTGATCTGATCTGGGCCTGGCAGTAGCAGATATATATTTACTTGGATTTTGTCTTAAATGCAGCAGCTTTTATGTTTTTTGTGGGGGGATGGGACGGGGACGGTTTGCGTCATGAGGTTCCAGCAGGGTTCCCAAGGCAGATTTATTTTATTTTATATCAAAAGGATGTGTATATTGCTTTTTCTTTTAAGGAAAGCCAAAACGCAGCCATAAAATCTCAATTAAAATACCAGAATGAGCACCTTGAACTTGGCTTAGTAGCTAACTGGCACAGTTCTTTTCAGCATCAGTGTTCTGCATGCATTCTAAGAAGCTCCGCCGAGCAAAAGCCCGTTGCCGTGTTCTGCAGCGGCTGGGCTTCTTTTATTATTTTGCAGACTAAACTGCCTATTTAAAAATGCAACAGAAAGTCTTGTGGAACCTTGAAAGGCTGATGGATTTATCGCAGCAGAAGCGTCTGCAGGCTGTAGTTGAACTATGAAATTCACTCCCACAGGAGGAAGTGATTGCTTACAGCAGATGCTTTAAAAGAGGATTAGACAAATTCATGGAGGAGGAGAGGGCTATTGAGGGCTGCTAACTGGGATGGCTGTGTTCTTGAAAAACCTACATTGGCTCCCAGTACGTTTCCGAGCACAATTCAAAGTGTTGGTGCTGACCTTTAAAGCCCTAAACGGCCGCGGTCCAGTACACCTGAAGGAGCGTCTCCACCCCCATCGTTCTACCGGGACGCTGAGGTCCAGCTCCGAGGGCCTTCTGGCGGTTCCCTCACTGCGAGAGGCCAAGTTACAGGGAACCAGGCAGAGGGCCTTCTTGGTAGTGGCACCCGCCCTGCGGAACGCCCTCCCACCAGATGTCAAAGAGAACCACAACTACCAGACTTTTAGAAGACACCTGAAGGCAGCCCTCTTTAGGGAAGCTTTTAATGTTTGATGTATTACGGTATTTTAATATTTTGTTGGAAGCTGCCCAGAGTGGCTGGGGAAACCCAGCCAGATGGGTGGGGTATAAATGTTGTTGTTGTTGTTGTTGTTGTTGTTGTTGTTGTTGTTGTTGTTGTTGTTGTTGTTGTTGTTTTCCCACAGTTGGAGGCAGCAATCCTTCTGAATACCAGTTGCTGAAAACACAGCAGGGGAGAGGGCTCTTGTGCTCAGATTCTTCTTATGGGTTTCCCACAGGCATCTGGTCAGCCAGTGTGAGAACAGGATGCTGGACTAGATGGGCCATTGGCCTGATCCAGCAGGCTTTTATGTGTGTACCTCATCAGACATAGGTGTTTTCTTCAGTTGGTAGGTAGCTTAAACATCAGTATAGATGGGGAAGGGGAGATGGCAAACCGGTGGGTCACTTGACACTGAAATGTAAGCAGCACAGCTTGTAATAATTCACTAAGTGCACCTTGACAACAACAATACAGTTGTACCCCGGGTTAAGAACTTAATTCGTTCTAGAGGTCCGTTCTCAACCTGAAACTGTTCTTAACCTGTGACACCACTTTAGCTAATGGGGCCTCCCACTGCCGCAAAATTTCAGTTCTCATCCTGAAGCAAAGTTCTTAACCCGAGGTTCTATTTCTGGGTTAGCAGAGTCTGTAACCGGAAGCTTATGTAACCCGAGGTACCATTGTACTTGGTAAGGGTAGGATAGCTCCAGCGCAGTCTTTTCCAAGCTGGGCTCTCCAGATTGTTTAGACTGTAGCTGGCACAGCCACATCTTGTGGTCAACTCTAGTTCAGCAGTGTTGTGTGAAGTTCTCATAGGAATAAGACCGCTGAATCAGGCCAGTGACCCCCATCTAGTCCAGCATCCTGTTCTCACAGGAACTTTTTCTTCTTTCCATCTCTGGGCTAGTGGCATCTGTGCTGCTGTTGTCACATACATAAAGAGTCTTTTCTGTTCCTTTGGGATATCAATACCTATAATCCCTAATAAAAAGGTTTCTGTGTTTTTTACAAAAGTTATTTTAAACATGTATTTTCAGTTCGTTGTATATAATGTCCCAGAAAGCCTTTATTTCCTTACATGACCACTATATATGATAAAAGGTACAGTGGTACCTCGGTTTACAAACTTAATCCATTCTGGAAGTCTGTTCTTAAACCAAAACCGTTCTTAAAACAAGGCGCACTTTCCCTAATAAGGCCTGCCGCCACCGGTGCCCTTCCACCATTCAGATTCCGTTCTTGGACCGAAGTAAAGTTCTCAAACCGGGACACTACTTCTGGTTTTGCAGAGTTTGTAAACGGATTCGTTTGTAAACAGGAATGTTCTTAAACCGAGATACCACTGTACCTTCTTTTCCTCCACAGTTTAACTATCAACAGCCTTATCATCCGCAGTTCTCCCTTTCCCATTTTCCTACAGAGGAGTTTTCAACCTTAAAAAAAAAAAATGCTTTAATCAGCAGAGTTAGGGTAAAATTTGGAGTTCCCGAAAGTGTGGTGGAATGCTGATGTTCTTCGCTTGCGTCCAAAAGAACGTGCTTGGAAGTGTCTTGCAGAATCCCACAAAAGAGACAACTAATGCCAGTTCTCTTGTTTCCCCCTCCAGACAACTTCGTCGGCCCTCAAAGGTGCCATCCAGCTTGGGATCACCCACACGGTGGGGAGCCTGAGCACCAAGCCAGAACGAGATGTCCTCATGCAAGACTTCTACGTAGTGGAGAGCATCTTCTTCCCGGGGTAAGTGTTTCTACATTTTCCAGTTGTCCCCCTCTTGAGTGCAGGCCAGTGGCGTAGCGTGGGGGGTGCAGGGGGGGCCGGGCGCAACATCTGGGGGGGGGCGCTCGCACTCGCAGCTCTCTGCCCCTACCTGGCTCACTCTCTCTCACTGCAGTGCTGGCTGTGCGAATCCGATCCGAGCCGCCGGGGCGCCGCCCACTGTGGAGGGGAGGGTGCCAGGCGTGCGGTGCGGAGAGAGAGCGAGGGACTATCTGGGGGAGGGACAGTGCAGTGGGGGGGGGCGCGCAAATTACTTGCCTTGCCCCGGTTGCTGACAACCCACGCTACGCCACTGGTGCAGGCAGCAGGCGGGGCGTAGGAGAAGGGAGTCCAGCGACACTTTTTTAAAATGGCAAAACCCATAGAAATAAAACAGGCACCAGGCTGTGAGCCCTGGGAGAGTGTGTGGCTGTCACACAAAAACTCCCAGCTTCAACCTCCGGCATTTCCATCTCAGGGAGCAGGTTCCAGGACACACGTTGCTTGGCTCGAGACCCAGGAAACAGAGGATGCTACCTAATCCCGAGTCAGACCACTGGTCGGACTAGCTTAGTATTGTCCACACTGACTGGTAGCAGCTCTCCTGAGTAGCCGGCAGGTGACATCCCCAGCCGTACCTGGAGATGCCGGGGACTGAACTTGGGGAGCCACCAGTGATCTTACCACTGACTTTTCCTCTAAAAATAAAGTAAGATTCTAGTCCTCATGGTTTCGGATAAAGGAATGTTTTAAATAAGAAGCTGGTTGAGTCAGGCCATTGATCCATCTAACTCAGTGTAGTCTACACCGACTGGCAGCAACACTCCAGGGTTTCCCGAGGGGATTCCCCCTACCCCGCCGCAGATGCCATGGGGATTGAGGCAGGTACTCTACCACTCAACCACACCCCTTTCCATAAAATATGCCCCTTCCCTGAAAGTTGCTGGTAGTCAGGGTATTGGACACAGTGGGCCAATGGTCTGTCCCAGTATAAGACCTCAGCTGACTAGGTAGCTCAGAATTTGAGGCTGTGGACAAAATATTAAGGCACAGGGGCCTTGACCCTCCAAGGGAACTTGCAGTTATCCAGATGTTTTGGGCTTCCATCTCTCATTAGTTTATTTGCAGCATTTGAATATCACCCCATTTCATAGCATTTTCTGGGCTGCTTACAATCAATGCCTTTTAACAAATCCATTGGAACACAATATAAGAAACAAACCATTTTAAAAGGGGGGATTCAAAAATACAACAGAATAGAGCTACTTGCACCCTCAATGTTATAAACAGAATTAAACAAAAGGGGTCCCAGGCCCAGTGTGACCTATCATCAAAGATGATGGGCATTGGAGTCCAGGAGTGTCTGGGGGGATGCAAGTTTCCCACCCCACTGGAAGAAGAAGAGCCCCACTTTTGGGGGGGGGTCACCACTGTTTTTACTTTGTGGCGCACAGAGGCTAAGGGACACCGTTTCTCCAGAGCTCAGCAGTCTTCAACAAAACTCTTGCAAGGAACCCTGATGGCCTGCCTGGAAAGTTTACTAGCGCTTCCACATGAATGACAGACTGGTGTCCCTGTGGCACATTCTTGGGGGCACATCTTTAGCTCACACAGGGGTGAAGGCAAGGCTCAGCGGGCCAGTGTGGGCCAACGGTGCTCCTTAGGGCTTCCCAGAACCCTCTGCTCTGTGTACCAGTTTCATAGCAGAGCCACAGATACAGACTCACTGATACGGAAAGTGACCGTGCAGGTAGAAGGTTTGAGAACTAGCCGCTTTTAGCAGATGGCGGCAACTCAGAAAGAGCGTGGTTCTCATTTGCCTCTGTCCTCTCAATCTCCAGGGAAGGCAGCAACCTCACTCCGGCCCATCACTACAACGATTTCCGCTTCAAAACCTACGCTCCTGTCGCCTTCCGCTATTTCCGTGAACTGTTTGGGATCCGGCCGGATGACTACCTGGTGAGTGGAGGCAGGTGCCCGATAGTTTTTTAAGAAGACTTCCCCATCTTCTCTCCAGACAGAGATGAGCTGTGACAGGGTGGAGTGGGTAGATTTCAGTCTGACTGCTGTACTTAAAACGGGCAGAACAGAGGTTCCTCTGGTGGGGTGAGCCAGATCAGCCTCTACACTTTGAGCGGCACTGATCAGGAACAAGCAACTCCCTGAGCGTTGGGGGCTGGCTTGGAGGAAGAGCGCCACTGGGATGTCTTTCGGTTGCTTTTTGTTCTTGTGGGGCTGTAACTCAGCCTTGCGTGTAAAAACTCTCAGGTTTTAATCCCTAGCATCTCCAGGTGGGGCTGGGGATGCCCCTTGTCCGAAACTCTGGCATTGTGTCCAGAGAGGCAAGGCTAGAAGGAAGACTGGAGGAAGTTTAAAGACTATTTACAGAAACACTATAAGATAATGAATGTCTGATGACACCAGATTGAATCTAAAAGATTATTAGTATAAAAATTTAAAGAATAAGAAAGATTAATAAGTTTAAAGATACATGGAAATGTAACTATATTAAGACACTAAGATTATGATGAATCTAAAATATGACACAGGGAAGGAATTTACTGTCAGAATATAAGATCTGGAATACAGAGAGGGAAGGTCTGGGGAAGTCGCAGAAAGAAGTTAATGTAAAGAATATAAGGAGACAAATGATTGTTTTTAATATTTTTATTTCTTTTTTCTTTTTAATATTTTCGTCGTACGGTGTTTATATGTTGTTGTATTGTCTTTTTGTATTATTTGTTAATTTGTATTGTGTGTTTTTTCTGTTTATTGATTGTAAAATTTAATAAAATATTATTTTTAAAAAAAAAAACAGAGAGGCAAGGCTAGAAGCCTGTGAGAATGTCCTCCTCCATTTCTTCTGTTGCCTCCTCTTCCCGCAGTGCTCCCTTTGCAGTGAGCCCCTCATCGAGCTCTCCAACTCTGGAGCCAGCGGCTCCATCTTCTACGTCTCCAGCGACGACGAGTTCATCATCAAAACAGTTCAGCACAAAGAGGCAGAGTTCTTGCAGAAGCTGCTGCCGGGTTACTACATGGTGAGTCAGCTGGGAGGGGGAGAGCCAGGCGACTTGGGATGTGACAGAACAATCCGATGTTGTCTCCCTGGTTTTTTGTTTTTAAAGCAGCATACGATGAATGAGAGGTTTTATGAAATATAATGATGCTTAAACTGCTCTTCATTCTGGGAGGGGTGACGTTTTGGACCTACCCAGCTCTGAACTTGTTATTATCTTATTTCCCTTTGACTTTGCAATGAGAACTTTGGTTTTTTCCCCCCCTCCCTGACCCCGCTATTGCAGAACTTGAACCAGAACCCCCGGACTCTCCTCCCCAAGTTCTACGGCCTCTACTGTGTGCAGGCTGGCGGCAAGAACATCCGGATTGTGGTGATGAACAACCTGCTGCCCCGCTCAGTGCGCATGCACCAGAAGTACGACCTGAAAGGCTCCACCTACAAGCGCCGGGCTTCCCAGAAGGAGCGGGAGAAGGTCTTCCCCACCTACAAGGACCTGGATTTCATGCAGGACATTGCCGACGGCCTCTTCCTGGACGCTGACATGTACAGCGCCTTGTGCAAGACCCTGCAGAGAGACTGCTTGGTACGTGGGAGGAGGAAAGTTGTTTCCACCCGAGGCTCGGGGGTCACCAGGCAGCTTCTGCTCGCACACTGAGTTGCGGCAGCTGGGGCCTCTGAGCAGGTGTGGAGCTTGCAAATGTAAAGAGGAGTACTGTGGAACCTCAGTTTTCGAGTGTCTCGGGAGCTGAACGATTCAGAACCCGAACGCCGAAAACCCGGAAGTAATTGCTTCCGTTTTTGAACATGCCTTGGAAGTCGAATGGCTTCTGCTGCATGTTTTTCCATTTTTTCAATGGATTTTGCTGGCCGCCCCTTGATCCTCAGTTTTCAAATGTTTCAGAAGTTGAACGGTCTTCCAAAATGGATTATGTTCGAAAACTGTACTAAAAAAATGGCTAGGAACAAACAACATAGCACAGACTCCCCTTTGCTAGCTCAGGGGAAGGAAATTTGATGCTTGCTTAAATCAAGCTGGATTCTAGCTCCCACGGGGTGGGCCACAAGTTCTGCAGACCTCAATCTAGTTAGATCCTGGTTTTTAGAACATACCGGCGGCATTGTGACCTGTGTGCTTTTGATACTTCAGGTTTTGCAGAGCTTCAAAATCATGGACTACAGCTTGCTCGTGGCAGTCCACAACCTCGACCTGGCTCAGCGGGAGCGCGCCGTGGCGGATGGGGCGGCCGTGGCGGACACGCGGCGGCCAGCCCCCCAGAAGGCCCTGTACTCCACAGCGATGGAGGCCATCCAAGGGGAAGCCCGGCGAGGCGGCACCATTGAAACGGATGACCAGTAAGTCCCTGGCCGCTTTGGAACGGGGGTGAGAAGCAAGATCTGCGTCCCTTTGAGAAGAGCCTGGTTTTGTTGCCTGCACTGAATTATGCAGATGAAGGACATCTGCGTATTTATCTTTGTGCAACATTTCATGCAGATGGGAAAAGTGGGCTGTAGCTGTCCTAGAGAGCAGGTTGGAGCTCTAAATTTCATGGGGGCTTGTGGGGGTTGGCAGCACCTCAACAACTATCCTTTGAAATGGGGGCCCCAGAGAGATCACCTGCCAGAGTCTTCACTTTTCCTCCTGCATCTGTTATCTCCAAGGAAGCTGCCCTGTGCCAGATCAGTTACGTTTCAGAAGCAGGTCTCTGAAGCTAAATTGCTCTGAATTCCTAAGAGGTGCATGCAATCCTCATAAGATTTAGATCAGGGGTCTGCAACCCGTGGCTCTTTTACACCTTTGCCACGGCTCCGGGGCGGATACTAGCGAGGGGAGGAGGCGCATTGTGCGCCCTGACACTCCCCACTTTGGCGGGCGCTGTACTGGCTGTGACGTCGCATGGGGGCGGTGCGTGCGTTAGTCACGCACCGTCCCGACGTCACCTTCCCGCCCACCTGCTACATTGTAAAGGGCATGTACGCTGGTCACTGCATTGAAAGGGGGCATGTACGCTGGTCACTGTTTTGGAGGGGAGTGAAGAACGCACACACACACACACAAAAAGGTAACTTGTTAATTTAACGTTTATTTCTATGAGGAGGAGTAATTCTGAGGGGTCAAACAAAGAAATAATAAAAAAGTGACAAAAAAGTTATTTTTATAATGACAAGTTTTGCGGCTCCCAGTTTTTTTTCCCTTCGGAAACGGGTCCAAGCGGCTCTTTTTGTCTTAAAGGTTGCAGACCCCTGATTTAGATGCTTGGACTGATAATTCTAACCTATAGGAGCCATGGCCGGGGGGGGGGGCAGGCAGATGTTCGGGGGAGAGGTGCTAACCTCTGTCCTCTGTGTTGTCTTGTGAAGTCCAGGCCCTGGATCCCGTGAGCTGCTCCTTCCCCTCGGAGGCTCCTTAGATCAGCCGTTAAACCAGCCCAACTCAGTGCATTTCCAGCTGCTTTGGGGGTTTCCGGGAGTCGTTCATCTCAAATGACTGGAGGGAGCAGCAGGTTTGGGGAAGACCGTGTGACAGCTGAGCAGCGGTTACCTCGGCCTCAACCCTCACAAAGCCTTTTGTTCAAGAGCTTTCCAAATGCCTCTCCCCAAAACTGTTGACCTGGCTGTTCTCATGCTGCGAGCCAGTCCTTTCCCCGCTTTGTGTGTGGGCATTTGGCCAAGGGGCGAGCCAGGCCTAACTGTTGCCAATGGGCTCTGCGTGGGGCTGAACCACAGGGGTGGGAGCAGTGGGTGGAAATGCCTTTTGGCTGGGCTGGGGCACCTTCTGAGACTCGACTCTTTTTTTCTTTTTCTCTTGCCCAGAATGGGAGGGATCCCGGCCCGGAACGCCAAGGGAGAGAGGCTGCTTCTCTACGTGGGGATCATCGACGTGCTGCAATCTTACAGGTGAGGAGTCTCCAACTTGGTATCGTGATGGCTTTGCTCGGCTTCCACAGTTGCAGGCTTCTGAATACCAGTTGCTGGAAACCCCAAGAAGTGACTGTTGTGCTCGAATACTCCTTGTGGGTTTCCCACAGGCATCTTCTGGTCAGCCAGTGTGAGAACAGGATGCTGGACTAGATGGGCCATTGGCCTGATCCAGCAGGTCTCTTCTTATGTTCCTACCGCTTCGTCCAGCCATTGCCAACCTGGGGCCCTCCAGAGGTTGCTGGACTACATCTCCCATCATCCCTGACCAGCACAGATGGCAAAAGCTAGAGGCCAGATGCAGCCCTCTGGGCTTCTCTGCCCAGCCCTTAGGACTCGCCCACCAAAGGAACTCTTCCCCTTGAGAACTGTGATTGTGCCTCTCGCTTGGCTGGATGGGGAGAGGTGCCTTTGTGATGCTGGTGCCTTTCCAGCATCTGCATAGCTGGAATGTACAAAGACCGGCCCGTTGCCCCTCCTGCTCTGACCTCTGGCCCCGTCCACCACTGGCGTGTGTGCCCTCACCCCCCAAAGTCTTGCCACGCAGAAGAAAACAGCCCTTGGGTTGACAAATAGTTCCCCACCTCTGAGGTGGCTAACCTCTGGCTCTCCAGGTGTGGCTAGACTCCCAATTCCCATCTAGAAGTTAGAGGACCCCTCTGAAAGGGACAGGGCTTGGCCTTCCCTAAGGGCTGAGCTTTTCTGCTTTGGGATTTTATCTCAAGTCCAAGGAAAACTGCTGCCTTGCATTCCCCTAGATACAAAACTTACTGTGGCTGTGAGGCAATCAGTTCAGCAGGCCAAAGCATAACAGTTAAAGCCGTCAGAGGGGAACCCCAAGAGGTGCAGGGCTGCCTTCGCCGCCTAGGAAATGGCGACGGGCAAGCGATGAATCTCCTGCTCGCTGGAAGTAATTAAGACTGACGAAGCAGGCTGAGTGGGCAAGCCCTCGCAAATTAGGCTGCAGATCGGGTTGAGTTGTTGTGCCGAGGGAAGTGTACAGGAAGTGATAACATGGGCTGGGTGTCAGGCGAGAGGAAAGGGAGCAGGCGGTGGCTTGCTCTGGCCAGGAATTTTCTCAGCGTATTGCACGGTTAGCAAAGTGTTTCTGTGGCGTCAAGGCAACAAACCACACAGTGGTGAGCTGCAGCCAGTTAAACTTCAGAGTTGAGGGATGTGTACATGTGTTTGCAGGGAAAAAAACCACAAAAGTAGAAATCTGCCTGCTTTGTGTTTGAGATTCGAGGCTAACCAGAAATGTTTAGAATCAGCCATTTTATTTATTAAGAATTGGGGAAATAGCAAAACCAGGGGATCCAGGAGCAGACAAGGTAATCCTCCTGGCGAGGCCTAAAGCGTCCCTCTGGAAGGAAGCTGAATTTGGGAGGCTTGGATTACAGGCAAGATGGATGGACAAAACATGGGGTTAGGAAGAGTTGCTTTGTCTCCTCTTCTCCCCTCCCTCCAAAAAATGCACTGATTTTAAAATCTGCGAGGCTAACTTGTCCCCTCCTTTCAAAATCTCTTACTAGGTTCATTAAGAAGTTGGAGCACTCGTGGAAAGCCCTTGTTCATGATGGGGTGAGCAGCCAAAACCCACTGCTTCTTGCTGTTCTGTCTTGTCTGGGAAGTGCTGGGTGGTGACGACCGTTTGCTTTTCCTTTGAAGAGGGTGTAAAGGGGAGAGAGAGAGAACGCTATTCCCTTCCCCCCGCTTTTGTATGTCATTTTGGGCTATCATTTCTTTGGGGGCGGGGGGAGACCAGAGCCTGCAGATGCAAGGATCCAGTCATTTTGTGGTGTTTATTTGTTAGCTGCCTTGAGTTTCTTCCTAGAACTAGATGGTGTAATAGTTTGTTGTTGTTTTCAGTAAACAGAACAAAGCTTTTGGGGTGAGCACTCCATAATGCTTTTGGGGTGGTTTCTCCAGAGAAGCCCACCTGACACCAAACATCTATTTGGGCACCAGTTTTTGACTTTTTTTCTGGAGTACAATGGGCCCTTTTGTTATGAATTATCAGTTTCTGGTCAATTTTTTTCTGGCCATGTATTGTGTAGATGTCAGCTTTTGAGGTGGCTTTTTTGGTACTATGGGGGCAAATTGTTGCTGGTTTTATTCCGATTTAAATTTTGTTCCCTTGGTTGTTTTTTTGTTTTCTTTAAAGCCTCTCACACCTGCTTTCATCCTTGTTTACTTGATGTGACTCTTTGCCGTTTGGCTCTTCATTGCTGTTTTGCAGGACACGGTTTCGGTTCACCGGCCCAGTTTTTACGCGGAAAGGTTCCAGCGGTTCATGTGTAACGTTGTCTTCAAGAAAATCCCTTGTAAGTTACTTAGGTTCACTGGTCACAAACGTACCCTGTTCTGGGTGGGAAGAGCTCTAGCAGACTTTTCTGGGACCCCTCTGAAAATAGTGTGACAATTCTGCTGCTTCTTTTGGATTCCCAGCAGATCCAAAGTAAACCCTGCCATACTGGATGGTACAGTTCTTAGCCCAGGGCATTTGCAGGACTCCTATCATCATTCCTATTATTATTATTATATTTACTTTTTGCCTGCCCTTCCTCCCAAAGGAGCCCAGAGAGACAAACATCAAAAAGAGCGGTATAAATTAAAAAGAATTGCAGAGTTAAGACAATAAGAAACCATTGGAGCTTCTAAAAAACCTTGACAGGTAATAGCCATGCTGGCTGATGAAAGCCAACAGCGCCCAGAAGGCCGCAGGTGGTCGAGATGCCATTGAAACCTCTCGGTTTGACTTTTTGGTGGGGATGTTTAGGGAGAGAGGCTGAAGCTCAGTCACAGTGCCAGGCTTGGCCTGTCGATGGCCCCTGGGTTGACTATCCAGCCTATCTGGTTAAAGCTGCCGGGCTTGAGGAGACCTCAGAGCACATGACACTGGTGACGATGAACCAGTGGGCTGACTTTGGAGCAAGGCAGCTCCCGCAGCCCCGGCTTCAGAGCCAGTGAGCTGATGGATCAGGCCCCATGCCTTGAAGTGAAGGTTCAGGCCCAACACCTTGCCTGTTTCATTTATTTCTTGCATTTCTATGCCACCTTTTTTCTCTTAAGGAGCTCAAAGTGGCCCTTGTGGTTCTCCCCTTCCTCGCTTAGTCCACACAGAAGCGCTTTGGGAGGACTGAGAGACAGTGACTGGCTCCCAGGCAGCTTCCTGTCTTGAGTGGAGATTTGTACTGTGGTCTCCCCTGTATCCTAGTTCAGCACTCTGCCCACTACAAAAAGGGTCTTGCTCAGCAAAGCCTCAAAGAGAGCATCCCTTCAAGACCTTGGGAAACCACTAAACTACAGTATGTTGGGCATTTCAATTCCATTTTCTTTTTTTATATATATATATAATATTTTATTAAGACTTTCACATAAGAAAAAAAGAAAAAGAAAAATACAAAAACAAAAAGAAAAAGAAAAACAAATAAAAACAATTCCATTTTCATAGTGTTTCTTACATTTACTTGTTTCCCAGACTTCCCCACACCTCCCCTCTCTGTATTCCAATTCAAATATTTAGTCAGCAAATCCCTTCCCTCTGTCTTATCTTTATCTTTATCTTAGTATATTATACCTTTAATTCTTCATCTTTTTAACCTTCGAATTTTCCATACTCCTTCACCACATGATTACTAATAACCCTTTAACCTCCATCCAACGTCATTCTAACATTCTTTAATTTTATAGTATTTCTGTAAATAGTCTTTAAATTTCTTCCAATCTTCCTCCACCGTCTCTTCTCCCTGGTCTCTGATTCTGCCAGTCATTTTGGCCAGTTCCATGTAGTCCCATTTCAGTTCCATTTTCCTCCCCAGTGGTCCTAACTTGGTTATTGTTGAGTCACAGCTACTTAAAAGGCTTTCTATTTCAAGTGATTTGCGTATTCTTCCACCCCCACCCCATCTATTTTGTGTGTGTCAGGCCTTGTGCCTTGCTTAATAGGCAAGACAAAGGCTGCCAATAAGGCTACATCTGCTATACACGTCTGTGGTTTCTCTTTCCCTTTCCAAGTTAAATCTTCCCCTTCGAAAAAGAGCCGGTCTGGTGCAGGACCTCCCCGGCGGCCAGGCCAGGGTGGCGCCCCATCCCAGGTGCAAGGGCTGTGCGAGGCAAAAGCGCAGTTCACGATGGAGGCGGAAGTCGAGCAAGGTTGGTGGCTCCCCAGAGGTTGGGGGGGGGGGAATGGGGCGGACGAGGAGGCATGTCAGGACCAAGGCCTTCCTGCCTGTCCCAGCCTGACAAGCCGCGGCGACACCCAGAGTTGTCTTCCTCAGTTGCTCAGCTGCAGCATTCCATGCTTCAAGCGGGGAGGTTTCATGCTCCCTGCATAAAAACCTTCCGCAGAGACAGGGGAAAGACATGTTGGGGGACGAGACTCTTCTGTTCAAATGCTTTCATGCCCCTTCCGTGCGTAATGGCTCGGCCCAGTGGTGGATTTAGCCAGGGGTGGGGCTTCTGTTTGTCTTTCTGAGCATAATGCTGTTCAAACTAGTCTGGGATGGAGTGGGGTAGGGCAGAGACCCAGAGGAAGTGGGGAGAGCGTTTTGTTCCGGGTTCAATCCCCAATGGCTGACAGAGAGCAGCTGCTGCCAATCAGTGCAGACACCACTGAGCAAGCTGGCCCAAAGCTCTGACTTGGTACAAAGCAGCTTCCTATGGTCCTATCTGAAGCGAAGCAGGGCTCTGTTGAGGAAGCCTCTCCCATCTATAGCACGGAACAACGCCAAGGGTTCCTCTGGCTGGGAGGAGTGGGTGAGCAGCCAAGGGTAGAAATCCTGGCAGGTTCCAGGCTAAGACTTGAAAGGAAGAATGGGGAGGATGAAGGTGCCAAATTACAAATTAAAATTACTCAAATTACAGCTTTAAAGCTTGACCACCCCTTTTCCCTCTTCCTCAGGTTCCCAGCTGGGCCGCCCTGACCTTCTCCCGCACACTCCCCTTGCAGAGGAAATAAACAGCGACTCAGCTGCCACAACCTTATCCACCTCCTCCTTGGGGAGCAGGAGCCACGATTCACCAGCCAACAGGTAAGGCTGGGCCCGGCTCTTGGCCTCTTGTCGACTCGCAGGTTTTCCATGTGTGTTTATGTGTAGACACCAGTGTGCCATAAGACTGTTCATAGTGAGGCTGGGTTTATTTTATTACAAAATTAACTGTCGCATCCTGCGCTCTAGGGCTGAGGATCTTTAGGCAGTGGTCACGGCAGCCCAGATTTGCAGCTGGCTTTCCCTGATGGGAAGTGAGTGCCTTGGGAAAGTGACTGAGGTGTGCTGCACAAATCCTTTGATCCCTTCCCAGCAATAGAGCAAATTTATTTGGCCCTGGTTTGCATTCTTCTCCCCCCTTCTTTTTGCCTTTGAAGCTGGCAGCTGGTGGGCCAGCTGGCATCCCTCAAGGAGTGGGGCAAGTCTGGCTTGGGGTCTGCCTGCTCTCGCCGACCTTTAGTCTACTACGTCGAAGTTCAACAGGGAGGCGAGGGACACAGACACCAGGCCGCACCCGAGGTTCAGAGGCAGGAAGCTATGGAATTTCAAGGGTCTGGGTGTGTAGGGGGCTCTAATAATATTAATAATATTAATAATAATAATAATAATACCCCACCCATCTGGCTGAGTTCCCCAGTTTCCCCACTCTGGGTGGCTCCCAACTGAGTGTTAAAAACATCTTGTTTGTGAGCTTTTCAGGGAAGGCATCTGCTTGGGACGGGAAACTAGAGCAGACAGACTTTTGCTCTGATTCAGTCGGTCTGTCCTTGGAGCTCCCCAAGGGCTTTTTAGGGGGTGTTATGAGAAGCTTGTAGCATCAGGACTTCACTTCTCTCTCGCAACTTCCCCTTGCTTAGGAAGAAATATCCAAGCAGGCTGCAAGCCACATTAGATGCCCCAGTCTCCAGGCAGAACACCAATGTAGACTGGCTGTTTTGTCACAAAGACCCATGGAAACATCTTCATTATCACAAGATTTGCCTTTGCAGGGCAAGAGGGTTTTGGCATGCGACTTCAAAACTGCTCGTGTATTTAGCCCAGCCCACCCTACTAAGCTTAGTCTTCAGCTGCACGACCAGCGGTATTGTCATTTACGACTAGCTTTTAAAAAAACACAACAGCCCTGTTTTAATTGCAACAGGCTCTTTGCCAAAAGCAGTTTTGCTTGGGGGCCTTGTGACCTGAGTCAGCCCCTGCATTTGGGAATCTCCCCTTTTAAAATAAAAATTTGCATGGCATGAAGAGACAGAGATGAGGGAAATCACAGCTTCAGGTGGGGAGCTGTCAGGTTTTTTGAAGGCGCTTAATTGAAGTCGCTCCTCAGTTGTGGTTAAAAAGTCTGTCTTGTCTTGCTTCTTCCCCCTTTTGCACCTTACTGGATGAAATGCAGTTACGCTTTCTTGACACAAATATACCAAGCTAGCTTGATTTCTCTCTCGCCACCCTTTTCATGTAATGTTCCTTACCTTCTCTGTTGCTTTATCACCAATCCCCAATCCATCCTCACCCCCATTCCCTCCCCCCTTAAATTCCCTCTCCTGATATGTGATGAGAAGAGGGGATTTAAGGAAATAAAAAAGGGGGTGATGCTGGGTTGGGGATGAGTTAGCAGCTCCACCTGCTGGTGGCTTATTTTTAAGGCTGGGGGAAATCCCTCCTGGACTAAAGATTCACATTTTATTTGCATCTCTTGCTGAATCAGCAGCTTGGAAATTGGATTGTGAATCTCAGGGGCGGGATTCTTCTCCAGGATAAAGGAGGGAAAAAAGAGGGAGAATATATATATGAACTTTTGTTTTCTTGGTTCAGCCATGCCAGCTGTTTTGGGTTTGTTTGTTTTTTTGCTCCTTTTCAAAAAAGTATTGTGCAGAGCAACTCAGGTTCCTCGATCCTCGCCACTGAGTTCATTGCCACTGAGATTCAGGCCTGCTCTCCATCTCTTTCTCTCTCTCTTTATTTCTCTGTTTAGGTCAATAGGAGTGGAAGTGCACAAATCAGGTACCTCAAAGGATCCGACTCCGGAGACCTCCTTCCCTAGGTGAGGGGTGGGGGGCCAAGACCTGAACCGTGGTTTAGTAGCTGTCTCTTTTTCACCTTTGAACTTGAGGAGGGGCTTTGCTGCTGTCCTGATTGGATGGTGTTTGGATTATTCTTAACGTTGTGCTGAAATGCCTCTTTGCTGTGACTGCACAGGGCAGGGACAGAGCAGGAATCCATGCCTTGTCTCCTTCCTGCCTCCCCATCATCCGTAACCATGCTGCAAAGGTTCCTGTTGAATGTGGCCCAGCCTACCCACACGTGGGATGGAGAGCACCCCACAATGTAGACCAAAAAAATTCCCAGACACATCTAGCTAACTTATTATGGGAAAGAAGGATACTGGATTTGAGATCGGCCGTTGATCTGACCCAGCGAAGCTGCTCTTCTCGCCTCCCTCCCCACCCAGTCAGCCATACAGACTTCTAGCCCTCCTTTAGCTGCTCCAGAAAGCAGACTCTCAAGGCTGGGTCTGACTGCTGTTCAGATGGTTTCCCTGGGTTTCTCACAGCTTGGTGTCCAGCTGTGTTTTCAGTCTCGCCCACATGGAATGATGCACTTAACCCTTCCCCCTTCCCCTTTTAATCTTTGCCTAGGTTACAGGCAGAGCTATGCAGACATGTGTTCTAGCAAGACCAGGTTCAGCCTCAGCAGTAGCCGTAGGTGAGATGAGACATAACACAGACCAGCCGGGGGGGCATTTTTGTTCTATTTATTCACAAGTTCGAAAACTGTTCCAAAAGGAAAAGAAAATTGCTTATACAGTGGTGCCTCGCAAGACGAAAAGAATCCGTTCCGCGAGTCTTTTTGTCTTGCGGTTTTTTTGTCTTGCGAAGCAAGCCCATTGGCGGATTAGCGCTATTAGCGCTTTTGGCAGTTTAAGGGCTATTAACGGCTATTAAAGGCTTAAGGGATTAGCGGTTTAGCTGCAAAAAGGCTATTAGCAGCTTAGCGCTTTAGAAAAAGGGGTTGGGGAGCGGAAAAAAAACTCAAAAATTTTCATCATTTTCGTCTTGCGAAGCAAGCCCATAGGGAAATTCGTCTTGCGAAGCGCCTCTGCAAACGGAAAACCCTTTCGTCTTGCGGGTTTTCCATCTTGCGAGGCATTCGTCTTGCGGGGCACCACTGTAGTTTAAGGGAGGTGGAGACTGCCTTACTTTGTCTGTCTTTACACAAACCAGGAAGCCCTTAGGCAGGTGCATCTGAATCCTGTTTTTAGCACCCCTTCTCTGTAGGGCTCGGAACAGATTGTGGGATGAAAGAAATAAATAAGGCATGATAAGCTCCTGTCAGCCAACTTCTTTTATTTCTGCCCTACCCTTCAAATTGAACCCCCAGGACATCTTAAGAAAACAACAGCCACAACCAAAACATACAAATGATACGTTTTGAGAGAGGTGTGTGAAGACTGCACAGAAATGAAAAGGCAGGATCAAAAACACCTGGGGGAAACCAAGGCAGCTTATCCTGTCCTCGAAACAGCATCAAGGGGAGCCTCCCTGGGGATTGGGTTCGGGAGTTTGGGTGCCACTGCTTCAAAGGCAGGGAAACAGCGTTGGCTGTGAGCAGTTCACCTGGCCCCACCTCCCTGCCTTGCACTGGCCCCTCGGGGTTCTTCCACAACACGTTCTTCCTTCGCCTCTTTCCCATCTACTTTTAGATAACCCCCATTGCCCCATTTTTGAGGAGCTTCTCCCAGCCCCTGTGAAGATTGGGCGTGGGGGGAGAGAGAGAAATTGGAGCTAGGTATTTGTGCCACCGTGTGAAAAGGCCAGTTTGTGTTTTGCACATGCGTGGGTTGAGAGACTGGGAGTAGGCTTTAAAGAGCCGGCAAAACAATTGTGTTTTAAAGCAGTCTTCTTCCCTTAAGAAGCTTTCACTTCACTTTGTTCCTTGCTACACCACAAATACCCCCCTATTCTGCCATCTCCCTTTTTGGCTGTTGCAGCACATAGCATGTTTTCTCAGCTGAAACAGGCTATAGAAATGCAGCACATTTTAGAGAGGCTGCCATCACTTGCCTTTTGATTTTTAAAAGAGAGGTTTCCTTCACCCGGAAGATCTTGGGGGAAGGGAAGGAGTTGCGGGGGGGGGTCACTGGGGTGTGTTTAATAGAGTACAGCCATCTCAGGAATGATGAAAGGTCTGTCTCTTGATCTCCACGTAGGTCACAGGAAAACAGCTTATCTTCAGAGGTAGCTAGTTCAACGTTCTCCCAAGTAGGTGAAAAACTCACCCTATCAGACAAGGAAGCCATCAGTGTGCGGTGTCCCAATAATACCCAGGAATGGGAAGAACCTCTGGCCCTCCAGATGTTGCCAGACTACAACTCCCATCATCATCATCATCATCATCATCATCCCTGAATGTTGGCCGTGCTGGTTGATGGGAGTTGGGGGTTCCAGCAATCTCTGCAGGGCCACGGATGATGGTCATTCCCATCCCTTAAGGCAAAGTCCCCCCAGCGTGGAATTGCATGTTGGGCTTATTGCAAGTTGGAAACTGCCTTAGACTTGGGTCCCCCCCTTTTTTTTTTTCTCGGGGTGTTGAGTCACATTAATCAAGGTCTAATTCCTGCTCAGCCAGTAATTCTGCACTCAAGACTTTTGCACAGTTTTAATTATCCTGCATGTAGAAAGCTAGTTCATCAGAGAGAAGGGGAGGTTTCCTGCTTGCAGCCATTCTTATTTTTTTATAGAGGAGCCCCAGATCCCATCAAACTGCCGTCTGCAGCTGAACTCTCTCTTGGTTCAGGTTGGGGCAGAGAGTTGGTCTGGAGAAGCTAACCGGATTCAAAAGAAGTGAGATCAGAGAAAGAGCAACAGGAAGGGCTAAGCAAGCAGCTATACAGAAATAAGACCCCACCTTTCGTCCCCGTGTGCTTCAAGAGTTACCCCTGTTACCAGCAATAAAAATTTTGACTTCTTTAACGCCCCCTCCCCACCACCCTCCATGGAAATGATGAATGGGAAGGTCTGACTCTCTCAAGCTTTGGTTTTTATCAGTTGGTTTGGCTGAGATTTTTTTTCTGCGTGTTGTGGATTAAACTAATCAGCAAGGAGCTGATCTTTCCCCTTCCTGCAGTGGAGGCGAAGGAAAGACCCATCAGGCCTGAGACCCCTCTGGGAACCAACGGGAAGCTCCTTGCATCTTGATGGTCTCCTCCTCTGTGACTCTCACATGCTGCTAAAGAGCTTCCCTTGGGGGTATCTGGTTGGCCTCTGTGAGAACAGGAAGCTGGACAAGACGAACCTCCTTTGGCCTGATACAGCTGTGGGGTTCTTTGGGGGAGAGGTCCTTACCAGCTGGCCACTTATGGGGAGGAAGGGATTCCTTTGTAGCAAACACCTGCCCACGAAAGCTGGTACCATAAACGAACACCAGCCCTGTTTTTGAGCAGCCTTTGCAGTGTAACCTGGGGAGGCCACACGTCATAATCATAGTGCCCCTTTTTAAAGCATCTTATTTTCCTCCCCCCTGCCCCCACCCAGCATTTCTCCAGGACCCTCCGCACCAGGACGTCCCTCTGAGCTGACGGAGCAATTTGAAGACTTGCCAGAGACGGAGATCAGCTTTGTAAGTTGTCTTATTTTGCAGGAAGGACGGGTCGCCAGCTTGGTGCCCGCCTGGCAACTGCATTGGACTCTTGGAACTCGCTGTTAGACCTAGCAAAGCACTGGCAAACCTCCGGCTGCCGCTTCTCGACTTTGCCTGTGCTTATTTGTTTAATAAATTTTACACACCACTGCATTGTAAAAAGAAGAATCCCAAAGCAGTTTACAAGGAGAATAAAACAATAGAATTGCAGTCGTACCTCGGCTCCCGAACGCCTTGGTAGTTGAATGTTCAGGCTCCTGAACGATCAAAGCCAGAAGTGAGTATTCTGGTTTTTGAATGTTCTTTTGGAAGCCGAACGTCTGACGAGGCTTCCGTGGCTTCTGATTGGCTGCAGGAGCTTCCTGCAGCCAATCAGAAGCCATGCTTTGGAAGCCGAACGTTTCGGCAGTCGAATGGACTTCTGGAATGGATTCTGTTCGACTTCAGAGGTACGACCGTATCCATAAAAACAACTATTAAAATGTTCAAAAGATAAACATCAGTTAAAAACACATTAGAACACACATCCACATTCTACATCCAAGTCTGGGAAGGCATGTCTTAAACCAAAAAGAGTACAGAGAAGGTGCTGCTGTCAATAGGCAGGGAGTTCCAGAGTTATGCTGCTGTTTGCAGCTGCCCTGTTAAGGTAGCTCCCACTTCCAGGGTAACACGAGAGAAGTTCCGGTTTTAGCCACAGTAGTTAAATAAAACCCCACAAGATCAGAACCGAACTGGATTCAGGATTTGCACTCTCTTCAGGTGTGCTGCCAAGCTCCTGATCCCCCTCATCAAGAACTGGTTTTACTTTCCACTTTTTTAAAATCTTCATTTCTTCCCAAGGATATTTCAGTTTGCCTCCTTCCAAAAATGGCATATCCTTTTCTCCCGCAATGCATCACTCCTCCACAGAAATCTCCTCCTAAGCTGCAGGCACGACCTTCCTGAAACCTGCCTAACTCCCTTTTCTTTCTTTCTTTTTTTTTTGCAGTGAAATACCATGGGGTGGATTCCTTCTTTAGACGTGAGCGGAAGACTTTCCTCCACGCTCTCTGCGTTGTCTGTGGAGCACTGAACCTCCAGCCCTTCCCAGGCTGCTGATACCGAGAACTTTTAACTGATCTGAACAGACAAAACGGGGGGCTCAGCTCCTCACACACACACACCTGCGGCAAAGTAGTGTTATCCGCCAACGTTCCTGAAGCCCGCCGGGTCTCTGACGGGGGACCCCGGGTTTCCTCTGGCGCAGGCGGAAGAGCTTCTCTGATCCACAGGGGTTTTCCAGGCTGTGTCTCAAGAAGGGACAGGTACCCTTCTAGGTGGTCCCAAATGCCTGAGCAGAGAACATCTCTATGCTGCGAAGGGGCTCCTCTGTGCTCCCGATCCTCCATGGGAGCAGAAGGGGGGGGGGGGAATCAGGGTGTCTGTTAGTCTTGGAACGCTTTGCAAAAGGATGAACGTTGACGTTTTATTTTTAACTTGTATTTAAAACTCCCCCCCCCCCCCTTTCAAACTGCCGTACTGGGGTGTTGGCTCTTTAGGTTGTTGTTTTTTTTTTAACATATGTCGTTTTTAGGTCAAGAAACTTCTGACGCACCAAGAACAGCCTTTTCTCCAAGGGAGAAATATCCTCTTGGTGGGGGCAAAGGGTGTGTGTGTCACACATCCAAGGATGTCTTGCTCGTTTTTAAATCTTGATTTTTATTTTAGCGCAAGCGATAGCACCTCGCCCCCTTTAAACTCTACTGTAAGCACGTCTGCTCAGAAGCAAGGACGGTTTTTAAGCCTTCAGCGTTTTACTAGCGGACCAAACTTAACCCCCCCTGGCCTTTGTGAGGGAGGAAGGCACCTCCCTTTCTCAGTATTAAGTCCTTTAAGGGACTCCAGACTTATAAACCTCCTTTTTTAAAAAAGAAAAAGAAAAATTTGAAATGCCCTGGTTTCTGGTTTGTTTCTTTTTAATTATACATATATATATATTCACACACACATATATATCTGTGCTCAGATCTTAGCACCGAGGTTTCCAGCTCCTTTTGCTTTATAAAAACAGCCAACTTCCTTTGTACGTAGTGAAAGTTTCCTACCCGTTCCTAGTTGCGATGCCCTTCGACTCTGAAGAAAGCAACTAGGTCTTTAAACTAGGGGGGGAGAGAGTGGGGAAGAAAGCAGCATAAAACCTTAGTGAAAGAATCGCTAAACTTTCCAAACAGGAGCCGCTTCGGCAGTTTGGAACTTGTGTCATGCCAATAACTTTTGGGTTGGTTTTTTTTATTAAAAAAATTAATATTCTACATTTACGGTCAAGTCGAAATCATGACAGCCCTTTCCTCCCTAGAGAATTCCACCAAGAGAATTTATATTTCTCCTAAATGTATTTTTTTATATCCCCCTTGCTGTCAGTAATCACAATAAGAAGCTTAGAGGCTTATGAAGACAGGCCGGTTTTATTCTGTTTAAAATGTTGATGTACAGCAGAACCTAAACTTGAAGCAAAACGCTTCCTTTTTTCTGTAAGGAACAGGGAGCGCCCCACAAGTTCACATACCCCCCCCCCCTTTCAGTGCCTGCTGTGGGTGTAGCCAATTTTTGACTACTCATGGTTAGCTTTCCACCTTAGGGACAACCAGGGTTAGCCATTATACTCAGCCCAGGCTTGACAAGTGTACCTTGTTTAACCCTGAATAGGGGAAGGATGACGAACGGATCACTCCTGATCTCTTAGATGTGGTGAAGAGATCAGGAAGTGTGACGACATGTCGGGAATAATCGGTTGATTCTATTTTTTAAACAAAAGTAGGGGGGACAGGGACAAATCCTATTTTGCATTCATAATGCAGAAAAGTAGTTAAATTCCTGCAGTTTTTCTAGCCATACAGAACTCCAGGTGACAACACAGCTTTGTGTTTGGAGGAATTACTTCCTTGCCTTACCCTGCCCTCTCCACAATTCTCTTTAAGAGTTCTATTTTACGTAAATGTCTATATTAGACACCCTTTGACTCTTTGGAAACATCCCCAGAATCGTCTATTTTTGTCCCGCGAGGAGGAAAAGAACACAAGCTTTTTGTTTTGTGTTGTTTGGGTTTTTTTTTCCATAATGTTAATATTTATGAAGTTGTATTTAAGTGTATTCTTCCATACCCACCAAACCCCAAACCCCCCAATTTCCATGGGGGGAAATCAGCTCTTCGAGCTGAAGGCGAGAGGAGTGGGATTCTTTCTATAGTGTTACGATTTAATGACTTTGCTTTGACTGGGTTTTAAGGAAGCAGCAAGCACAAGTTCCGGCGTTTTTTAAAAAATTGGGGGGTGGGGGAAACAACCCTCGCCTTGGATCTGTTTTAAAAAGCTCCAAGTCAACCTCCAGAAGTGAGTGGGACTGGCTTCTCATTCAGCGCCGGGACTGACTGCCATTACCTCCCGTCACCGGAGGCGGGACAACTGAGGACTAGCCGCTTCTCACAGCCACATCCATGACTTGTTTCTGGCGCAGAGAGAGAGAGAGAATGAATGAATACATGGTTGGGTTCCGGACCTGCCCAAACAACCTTGTAGCCGCCCATCTCGATGTGCCGTGCCGTGGATTTTTGTCACTTCACCCCTCGTGACTGAGGCATATCATTGCCTGTTCAAATGGATGTTGAAACCCCCTTCCCTTCTCTCTCAGAAAACAACAACACCCCACGCCTGTTTTATCAGCTTCATCTGTCGGACACGATGGGGCCTAACATGCCGTGTGCTACTCGGTCCAATAAAGCCGTCTTTATTTCTTTTAAGAGCGTCCGCCTGTGCCACCACATTTGTGCATCGCTGTGATTTGGATCGTGTGCATTTCTTTTATGCCCACATTACACTTGCCTGCTCCCTGAGGTCGTCTCCTTACTCACGGGTAGGGTGTCCCCGCCGCTGAAAGGCGCCGATGAGGCTCTTATCTTACCTGGGATTGGATCCCTTGCTCTGAGGGGCAGAGATCCAGGAGGTTTTCTTGCAGGATAAACCTGGTCTCAGCATAAACAGAGGTGGCCTTGCAGCCTGAAACCCAGCCTACCTTGCAAGGTTGTTGTAAAGCGTAAAAGGAGGCGAGGATTGGAGACCTGTGCCTGCAGCTCTGAACTCCATGGAGGAGAAGGAAGAGTGGAATAGGAATTTAGTCCTTTACATCCCCTCCGTGTCACTATCTGAATTTTTCCCAAGCCACACTGTTCTTGGGTCCTGCTTTGAACCGCTAAGTAGCCTGCATGCTTCGCGAACTCTGTTTATGTCTCTTGCTTGTGGGTAGAGGATAGATTGGGGCGTGGTTCAAAACTAGGTAAAGGTAAAGGGACCCCCTGACCATTAGGTCCAGTGGTGGCCGACTCTGGGGTTGCGGTGCTCATCTCGCTATATTGGCCGAGGGAGCCGGCGTACAGCTTCCGGGTCATGTGGCCAGCAGGACTAAGCCGCTTCTGGCGAACCAGAGCAGCGCATGGAAATGCCGTTTACCTTCCCGCCGGAGTGGTACCTATTTATCTACTTGCACTTTGACGTGCTTTCGAACTGCTAGGTTGGCAGGAGCAGGGACTGAGCAACGGGAGCTCACACCATCACGGGGATTCGAACCGCCGACCTTCTGATCGGCAAGTCCTAGGCTCTGTGGTTTAGACCACAGCGCCACCCGTGTCCCGGTTCAAAACTAGCCTACTATAAAATTTGCATTAGCGGCTCTGCCCAGTTTTGCCTCTGGCCCTCAGGAGGTTACTTAGAAGGCAATGCGGCCCTCGAGCTGAAAGCATCCCCCACCCCTGCTCTTAAGACGACATCAGAGGATTGCTGGGTCCCTGTGGCCCCTGAGGCTGTTTCCTCCAACTCAAGTCCATCAGCTGATGTCCCTCGTGATGTCATTTGATGGGCAGGAGGGCGCCGTTAAATCCCGCCTTGACTCTGGGATGTACCCATACCTCCACTTTGGCTAAGTCATGGTGATGTCAGGTGATTGACAGGTCGGTGGCCCTGCTGACCCAGCCACCAGATTTTGCCACAAGGAAGATGGATCTGAACCATAGAGCCAAAAAGATTTTCCAACCTTGGCCTGTAATGGTAGCAGAGGCATTTTTTCTCAACCAAAAAATTGTAGTGTTGAAATGAAGGCGGCAAGGCCATGAGATGATTTTGGTTTCAACACTGGCAGCTACGTAAGAGGAGATTCCAGGAACTGGGATTTTCTGCTGCTCAACCCCTGATCATTGATAATTACATTTACACAGAACAGATACACAAACACATAGAGGCATAAATAAATGTTTACATACCCAAGGATTTATACAAGCACAATACGCAAACATGCATATATGTACCCACCCCCATGTTACAAAACTTGGGTCTATTTTTTCAGAGCCTGTGTGTAGAAGGAAAAAAGGATATTTTGTGTTTTGATGCTGTAAACCTCCCTGTGATCGGTGGAAGGGCAGTGTATAAATTAAATTATTTTATTGCGTTTAGGCATCCCACCTTTTTTATCCAAGTTCAGAGTGGCCCACACGGTTCCTCCCCCTACTCATTTAATCCCTGCAACAACCCTGCGAAGTAGGTTAGCCTGGGAGGCAGTGAACACCACCCCCCACCCCATTCACCCCCAGTGAGAGCTTAAGAGTGGGAATATTTGAACCCGGGTCCTAGCCTGATGCTCTAACCTAGGGATGGATCTGTTATGAAACGAATGGTATTTGGGGCCCCTTATCGCATAGGAGCTCCAGAAGTAAGTTTAGTCCACATTGCTTACAGTTTTGGGGGCTAGTAGACCCAGTTTCAGTCGCATGATGCATAACTAATTTTTTGTGGTATATATGTTTCAAACCCAAAGACTTAAGAGTCAGTAGCACAGATGTTGTAATGGTGGAGTGTTGTGGTAAATTGGCTGTTCTGCTGTGGCTCATGGATTACCCCTCCCTTTTTTAAACAGAGGTCAAGACCTTTGATGATGATAATAATAATTTATTTATACCCCTTCCATCTGACTGAGTTTCCCCAGCCACGAGAGGAATTAAAAATAAGTACTTAAGTGTTCAGCCTGTGGGAAGTGAAGTTACAGGGGACCAGGCAGAACAGGACCTTCTCGGTTGGGGCCCCTGCCCTGTGAAACACCCTTCAAATGTCATGGAAATAAAGAACTTCACAACATTTAGAAGACAGCTCTGAAGGGAAGACATAACGGGGGCTCTTCCCTGGAAGCTTTTAATGCTTGATGTTTTTATTATGTTTTTTAGATGATGGTGGTGATGATGATAATAATAAATTTTATTTATACCCCGCCCTCCCCAGCCAAGACTGGGCTAACACCAGGTATAAAAACGATTGAAATACAACTTAAAAACAAAATTAAAATGCAACATTAAAATGCAGCCTCATTTCAGTAGAAACTCAGTAGATTGAGTAGATATGTTGTTGTTTGCCCACAGTGACTGGGGCAATCCAGCCAGATGGGAGGGGTATTATTATTAACAACAACAATTTGGATACCAAAAATGAAACAATTTGGATATCAAAAATGTAAACTCGTGAGCAACCCCATTGATGAAGGTACCATTGGTTACCCAGACCTCCTTGCTGGTTGCAAAGAGGTCTCCATGACAGATCAAGCCCCAGCCCACCCCCCGCAAACGTAGATCCACCACTGCTCTAATCACTAGGCGGCCCTGTTTTATTTTCATTCATTTAAACAGCCAGGCAGAGAGTGCAACTGCGCCTGCGCCTCTTCCTCCTCCCGAGGACCAGGCAGGGCGGGGGCGGAGCCTTGGGCCGCCTGCCTCGCTCTCCACCAGCAGGACTACATTTCCCGTCGGCCTCCGCGCGAGGACCTGCCAAGGAGGACGCCTCTGATTGGCCCTCCCCACGGGCCGCCAATAGGAAGCGAGGGGAGAGAGGCCGACAGAGTGAGGCAGAGGAAGAGGGGAAGGAAGAGGCCTCCGAGGCTGCCGCTTGTCTTTCGCCTTCTCCTTCTCTTACTGGGCCCGGACTGGGAAGGGGCCGCGATGGTGCTGGAAAGCACGATGGTCTGGTGAGGAAGAGGAGGCGGGGGGGGGGAGGGGCTGGCGGGGGGGAGGGGCAGAGGCCGGTTTCCCTGAGTCATGATGGGGCCTGAGGTAAATTTTTGTGGGGGGGGGGAGGGGGAGAGACAGTTGGAGTGACGTGAGGCGGGGGGGGACACCCTATGTGGGGCGAGAATTATAGGGGGGATTTTTTTGGGGGGAGGGAAGGGGGTCTTTAGTTGGGGGGGGGTAAATGGGAGGGAGAATCGAGGGGGGTCTCCTTGAGGGGGTCTGGTAAGGGGGAGGAGGGGGTGCGTTTGAGGTCGGGGGGGGAGGCCAATGGGGAGAATGGGTGTGTTGGGGGGGAGCATCCCCTTCATGGCTTGGGGGGAATTCTGGGATTCCATGGGGAGAAGAGAATGGAAAGGGGGGGGGCTCAGGAGGGGAGGGGGAGGTGCATTTGAAAGGGGAGAATTGGGGTGAGTTGGAGGGTGGAAAATGAGGGGTGTCTCCTGAGAAGGGAGGTTCATTTGACATGGGGGCAGCATCCCCTTAGTGGCTTGGGGTAGAAATTTATGAGGGTGGGGAATTGGGGGGGGGACGACTGTTAAGGAAGGGGTGGGGGTGCATTTGAATTGAGGGGAATTGGGGGGGAGGGAAAGTTGGGAGGGGGTTGGAAGGGGGTCTCTGTTCTGCCCAGACACCCCCATCGTTCTGCCCAGACACTGAGGTCCAGCGCCGAGGGCCTTCTGGCGGTTCCCTCACTGCAAGAAGCCAAGGAACCAGGCAGAGGGCCTTCTCGGTGGTGGCGCCCACCCTGTGGAACACCCTCCCACCAGATGTCAAAGAGAAGAACAACTACCAGACTTCTAGAAGACATCTGAAGGCAGCCCTGTTTAGGGAAGCTTTCAATGTTTGACAGACTATTGTATTTTAATATTTTGTTGAAAGCCGCCCAGAGTAGCTGGGGAAGCCGAGCCAGATGGGTGGGGTCTAAATAATAAATTATTATTAATATTATTTATTATCTGTGGAGAGACACAGGTGGCGCTGTAGGTTAAACCACAGAGCCTAGGACTTGCCAATCAGAAGGTTGGTGGTTCAAATCCCCGCAACAGGGTGAGCTCCCGTTGCTCGGTCCCTGCTCCTGCCAACCTAGCAGTTCAAAAGCATGTCAGAGTGCGAGTAGATAAATAGGTACCACTCCTGCGGGAAGGTAAACGGCGTTTCTATGCGTTGCTCTGGTTCTCCAGAAGTGGCTTAGTCCTGCTGGCCACATGACCCGGAAGCTGTACGCCGTCTCCCTCGGCCAATAAAGCGAGATGAGCGCCACAACCCCAGAGTCGGCCACGACTGGACCTAATGGTCAGGGGTCCCTTTACCTTATTATCTGTGAGGGGAGAGTTTAATGGAAGGCACTAAGATGGGGAAACATCCCCTTGATGGGAGTCTCTGGGAGTGAAGTAGGATTGAGTGGAGCCTGCAGAAGAGTGTTGAAGAAGGGGACAGTCTGTGTGAGTCATGCCCCTTAATTTCATGCCCAATACAACTCTTTCTGCTTTTGTTTCGTGTTTGTTGTCCTAACGTTTCGTGTAATTTTTGATAGAAAAGGTCTAGTGATACTTTATTTTAAAATTTTCAATTTGTTGCTCATTCTGATCTCCCTTTGCCCGGTGCAGCGTCGACAACAGCGAGTACATGAGGAACGGGGACTTCTTACCGACCCGTCTCCAGGCCCAGCAAGATGCAGTCAACATCGTCTGCCATTCGAAGACCCGCAGTAACCCCGAGAACAACGTGGGCCTCATCACTTTAGCCAAGTAGGTTTCGCTCAAATCACCCCATTGGAAATCAGAAGATAGGAAGACATCAGCAGCTTCCCGTTGGGTCATCTGGTTGACCAATGGGAGAACAGGATGCTCAAGTATTTATTTATCTAATGTGCCCCCTCCCTTCCTTCTGAAGGAGCCTAGGGCACCAAATGTAGTCAAAATGAAACTTTTTTTTACCTTTTTTGGAAGCTTACTAAATTCAGTTACGGTTGAAAATATTCTCGTATCCTGTGATGTCAGAATTGCTAGGGACAGTGCCTTTCAGCCATCAAATGCCTGGCTGAACAGGGATGTTTTCAGATTCCTCTTGAAAGTCAGTAATGGGGGATAGAAAACACCCTTCACTATGGCATTTCACAAATGGCAACCCACCATCAAATAGGCCCTGTCACCATAGGTCAGTGCCAGCCAGGCAGCCCCCAATGGGAACAGTACCAAGGAGGCCTCCCCTTCTGCCTTTAGGGTCTTAGTTGATTAACAGTGAATCATTGGCCTAAACAGCTTATGTTGTTTAGTCGTTTAGTCGTGTCCGCCTCTTCGTGATCCCATGGACCAGAGCACGCCAGGCCCTCCTGTCTTCCACTGCCTCCCGCAGTTTGGTCAAACTCATGCTGGTAGCTTCGAGAACACTGTCCCACCATCTCGTCCTCCGTCGTCCCCTTCTCCTTGTGCCCTCCATCTTTTCCAACATCAGGGTCTTTTCCAGGGAGTCTTCTCTTCTCCTGAGGTGGCCAAAGTCTTGGAGCCTCAGCTTCAGGATCTGTCCTTCCAGTGAGCACTCAGGGCTGATTTCCTTCACAATGGATCAGTTTGATCTTCTTGCAGTCCATGGGACTCTCAAGGGTCTCCTCCAGCACCAGAATTCAAAAAACAGCTATAGGGCTCTTCTAATGTTCTTTTGTTTAGCATGTTAGGCCGGATCATGATCCGCTATAGGTCATTGCACCCCCACCTCTCTGCCTTTTTCCCTTTCTGACACCCTAATCCTCAACCTGTCCATGTCTGTATTTGCCTGTTTCAGTAACTGTGAGGTGTTGACCACCCTGACCCCCGACACAGGCCGCATCCTGTCTAAGCTGCACTCGGTCCAGCCCAAAGGGAAGATCACCTTCTGCACAGGGATCCGAGTTGCTCATGTAAGTTGCAACTTCTCTTCTTTCCCCCCGATGGCAGCCATCAATTGAGATATTAAACTAAAGATTATCATCCTTTCGGGGCCAGTGGAGAGGAAAGGAATCTGAAACAGCCCCATGCTAAGTTGGGCAAGTGAGAAGCGGGGTTAGTGCTTGCAGGAGAACAGAGGGTGAGGAGCCCCCAGGCTGTCAGACCTCTCCAGTGTGGTGTAGTGGTTAAGAGCAGTGGACTCATAATCTGGAGTTCGCATCTCCGGTTCTCCACATGCAGCTGCTGGGTGACCTTGGGCTAGTCACACTTCTCTAAGGTCTCTCAGCCCCACTCACCTCACAGAGTGTTTGTTGTGGGGGAGGAAGGGAAAGGAGATTGTTAGTCGCTTTGAGACTCCTTCAGGTAGTGATAAGGCGGGATATCAAGTCCAAACTCTTCTTCCATTTGGCCTGTGGAGCTGTGTTGACCAAGCCTCACTCGCCTGCCTTACGCCTGAAGTCATACACAACAGAGAAAGACACATTGACAGCGAAGTTGCCTTACATTGAGTCAGACCATTGGTCCATTAGATAGATAGATAGATAGATAGATAGATAGATAGATAGATAGATAGATAATTTATTACGGTCAGAGACCAGCTTATAAAACACACTTGGGGGTACAATCCCAGAAAGAAAACAAACAGTTAAAACAATGTACAACAATAAATTTAAAATTTATAAATGTGATAAGCATACAGACACTTAAAACTTTAAGATATGCTCAGTATCGACTACACCGATTGGCAGGGACTCTCTGAGGTTTCAGGCAGGGAGTCCTTCCTGGAGATCTCACAGATTAAACCTGTGGATTTCTGTATGCAAAGCTCTGATCAAGGAGCTACAGCCCTTCCCTTAAAGCAAGATTCCAGTCCTCATGGTTCTGAACATACGGATGATTTAAATCGGAAGTTGCCTTCTAATGAGTCAGATCATAGGCCTATCCAGATAGATATTGTCTATCTACTGACTGGCAGTGGTATGGGAGAGGTGAAATAAAGGGTTCGCTCAAACCCAGGGATGGGAGGAGACAGGCTGGGCAGAGGGGCCTCCCCTCTCTCCATGTAACACGGCTGCTTCTGTTCCAGCTGGCTTTGAAACATCGCCAGGGCAAGAACCACAAGATGCGGATCATTGCCTTTGTGGGGAGCCCTGTAGAGGATAATGAGAAAGACGTGAGTGTGTACCTGGAGCTGGGTGTCGGGGGAGGAACTCATCTCATTTTCAAAGCACCTGGTTTTCCGGGAAGCCTCTCCCGTTCCTGGTGCTCCCTCCTTGCTCTGCGCCTCTAATGGATCTTCTCTCCTCGCAGCTCGTGAAACTGGCCAAGCGGCTGAAGAAGGAGAAAGTGAACGTGGACATCATCAACTTTGGAGAAGAGGTGAGAGGCCCTCTCTGAGCCCGTGGCTTGTTGTTGTTGCATTAAGTTGCCTGCAACTCCTGGTTCGGCCCCTGACCTCTCCTTCCCGCCCGCAGGAAGCCAACACCGACAAGCTGACGGCCTTCATCAACACCTTGAACGGCAAAGATGGGACGGGCTCTCACCTGGTGACAGTGCCCCCCGGGCCGAGCCTGGCTGATGCTCTCATCAGCTCCCCGATCCTCGCTGGAGAGGGAGGAGCAATGCTGGGCCTGGGGGCAAGTGACTTCGAGTTTGGCGTGGACCCCAGCGCCGACCCAGAACTGGCTCTGGTAAGCACCACAAATAATAATAACAATAATAATTTATTATTTATACCCCGCCCATCTGGCTGGGTTTCCCCAGCCACCCTGGGCGGCTTCCAACAAAATATTAAAATACAATAGTCCACCAAACATTAAAAGCTTCCCTAAACAGGGCTGCCTTCAGATGTCTTCTAAAAGTCTGGTGGACATCTGATGCGAGGGCGTTCCACAGGGTGGGCGCCACCACCAAGAAGGCCCTCTGCCTGGTTCCCTGTAACTTCTCACAGCGAGGGAACCGCCAGAAGGCCCTCAGCGCTGGACCTCAGTGTCCGGGCGGAACGATGGGAACATGTTTCTATTACTTATGTCCATAAAATTTATACGCCACCTGATTGTAAAGTACTTTGGGATGGTTTTTCTTCAATGAAATTATCAGGAAAAACAGGGTTGGGTTAACCAACTCTTTAAAACATTCAGAAAATATCTAACAGCAGTAAGCAAGAAACTGATTAAAACACACACCAACATTATACCTGTCTGTACATCAGCTTGTCTAAACACATTTCTCCACCCACCTACCCCATAAGAAGTTTGGGAACTGCAGCTTGCCCCTTGCAGAGCTACAGTTCCCAGCACCCTTTAGAAACTGCAGTTCTTGGGATACCTTTTTGGGGGCGTGCTTTGATGTGTGTGTTAGCTGTTCTGTGCTATGTTTGGGATACACTCCTTGGTTTAGCAGCCCCTGTGTCTCATTTGAACACCTTTGTTTGTTTGTTTTGTTTTTCCTCCCAGGCACTCCGGGTATCCATGGAGGAGCAGCGGCAGAGGCAGGAAGAGGAAGCTCGCAGGGCTGCGGCAGCGTCTGCCGCAGAAGCCGGGATCCCAACCTCCGGTGCGGATGGTAAGAAAAGGGGTTTGAGCCGGGGGAATCGGGAGGCGAAGTGACCCGACTCTCCTTTCCTCCCAGTCAAGTCAAATAACTCTGAACCACCTCGGAGGCCGTGTACAGAAAGACAGGCTGTAAATGGCCAGCTTTGGGGAACCCCTGCCCCATATCCAAGCTACGGTCCCTTATGGGGCTGATGTTTAGATATGTGGAGCGGCTAGGCTGAGTTTCTACATTTTTAAGAAGGGGGAAGCCAGAGTGTGGATTTTTCAGTCAGCTTGGAATCAAGTCCCTTCCAGGTTCATCCCTGTGCTAGAGGGTTGGAAAAGAATCCGAGTTTTTCATTTAGGCAAGATGGAGGCTGTGCAGACCAGGACAACCAAGCATAGCTGTCAACTTTCCCCTTTTTTTAAAGGGAAATTCCCTTATTCCAAATAGGATTCCTTGCAAGAGAAGGGAAAAGTTGACAGCTATGCAACCACGATGATCAGTCGTCTGGGTAGCAAGCCTGATGAGGAACGGTTGAGGGAGTTGGGCGTGTGTAGCTTGGAAAAGAGGAAACAGAGAGGAGATGGGGTAGCCAATATTTGAAGGGCTGTCACATGGAAGAGGGAGCAAGCTTGTTTCCTCCTGCTCCAGAGGGTAAGATCTCTTGCAGTACGATCTGGCACTGAATCGTCTTGCCTCAAACGTGGGCCCTCGTGCTTCCTTGTGCTCTAGATTCAGACGACGCCCTGCTCAAGATGACCATAGGCCAACAGGAATTTGGCCGAGCTGGCCTGCCCGACCTCAGCACCATGACCGAGGAAGAACAGATTGCCTACGCCATGCAGATGTCTCTCCAAGGAGCCGGTGAGTTGCAGGCGAGGAGCACCCAGCGTAGCCTTCGGATCAGGAACACCACCTTTGCCAGTGGGGCAGGGCAACTGCTGAGAAGGCCTCCGGGGGCAGCTTGAGCATTTGCCCTTTGTATTGTCAGGATTATTCCCCTCCTCGTCCAAAACACTAGAACAGTCTCTCTCAGTTGTGCCCAGAAGAGAAGTATCGGCCGCAGAGGACCGTGCCCGTTCCAACTCGGCATGAATTAAGTGTTCCAGCCTCATCTCATGCAGGAACATGGGAGGCAGGTAGCAGCAGCATCCCAGGAGGAGGGGAACAATTTCTCTTGCAGACAGTAAAAATAAAGGGTGAAGGCTGAAACCCATTTTAATTCAGGTAATACAGTGGTGCCTCGCAAGACGAAAAGAATCCGTTCCATGAGTCTCTTCGTCTAGCGGTTTTTTCGTCTTGCGAAGCAAGCCCATTAGCGGATTAGCACTATTAGCAGTTTAGCGGCTATTAAAGGCTTAAGGGATTAGCGGATTAGCTGCTAAAAGGCTATTAGCAGCTTAGTGCCTTAGAAAAAGGGGGTGGGGAGTGGAAAAAAATCGCAGGAACTCGCAAGACATTGCGAAGCAAGCCCATAGCAAATTCGTTTTGTGAAGCACCTCCAAAACGGAAAACCCTTTCGTCTAGCGGGTTTTCCGTCTTGCGAGGCATTCGTCTTGCGGGGCACCACTGTAATAATAATAATAATAAATTTATTATTTATACCCCGCCCATCTGACTGGGCTTTCCCAGCCACTCTGAGCGGCTTCCAACAAAATATTAAAATACAGTAATCCATCAAATATTAAAAGCTTCCCTTAAAATGTGAATTGGTTACGAAGTTTGGGGGAACAGCTTGAAGTGTTGAGAGGGGAATGGAGTACGGCCAGTGTTCAGACATGATAGGATCATTAGGAGGGCCAGAAGTTCCCCACCCTGAAATAATAGAGATAAAAACCGTGTGTTTTCGGGGTGGGCCGCAAGGAGACTGAATCTCTTCCCTCCCTTTAAGCCAGGCATGTCCAAAGTCCAGCCCCCATGGCAGTTTATTTCCTGGGGTAAAATCCGGGAAAAAAGCTCAACAGCTTCAATCTTGAAAAAATGCTCAACAACTTCAGTCCGAAAAAAGGGTCAAAAATATGTTCACTGCATCAAATCTGGCCCTCTTTGAAAAAAGTTTGGACACCCCTGCTTTAAGCCTCCGTGATTGTCTCTTCATTAATCTGGTTGGCATTTGAAACCCACCTATGGGCTTTGGTTGTAGCAGAGAAGAGGTTGTTAAACTGTGCATGTTTTCTCTCCTCTTAGAGTTTGGACAAGGTGAGTTGGCCGAGGTGGATATCAGCACTGATATGGACACGTCAGAACCGACAAAGGTCAGTGGCCGCAGATCCTCTCTCTGCCCCCTCTGTCCACTTGCTCAGAGCAGCCTCTGCCAACCCAGCACCCTCTGGACCTGAACTACAACTCCCCCCCCCCCCCCCAGTTAGCACTGAGTTGTAGTCTAGAAGGGCACCTCGTTGGTGGAGGTTGGGCTCTCCTGCCTACAGAGTTGCCCACCATCTTTTCTGCTATAAGCTGTATCCAGAGTACCACTAAATCTCTTGCAAGGGCCATTGTGACCCACCTTGAGACCTACCGGTGGAGGGCAGGTCAGAAAGGTGGCAGTGCCTCTGATGCTGATTTTTATCTGTTTCTCTCCCCCCCCCCCCATTTTTTTAAATTAAATTTTCCATAATTATAATAAAATACAACAGAGAGAAAAGGGGGTGAAAACACACAAGAGAAGACACATTACTAAAAAAGAAATCTTAAACACATATCCCTTGAAAACCCAATCTCTCTTACATTGTTAATTGATTTACTCAGATCCCTCTCTTCTGAATTTCATTGTAGCTGCATGTAACAGTTCTCTAATATCATTCTTAGTCTAAAATTATTTCCATCCATTAACTATCCTATTCTCTTTTCTTACTGTTCTAAATCCAGCTTACTTGCAGTTAAATCCTATTTTAATCCTAGGCCTATTTGGTGCTTTCGAGTGACTTCTAATTATTTATATTACAATATTTATGCAAGTAATCCTTAAATTCTCTCCAATCTGATTTTTACCTGTTTCACGGACGTCCAGGAAGAGGACGACTACGATGTGATGCAGGACCCCGAGTTCCTGCAGAGCGTCCTGGAGAACCTGCCGGGAGTCGACCCCAACAACGAGGCCATTCGCAACGCCATGGGCTCCCTGGCCTCGCAGGCCTCCAAGGAGAACAAAGACAAGAAAGAGGAGGAGAAGAAATGATGCGGGGAGGAGGGGCGGGCCACGGGCCCTCAGGGGCGCCCCAACTCTCCTCGGCCCCGTTACGCAGTCAAGAGCATCGCTGGCTCTGCATGCCCCAGGTCACCTAGCCTTCTAGCCATCAGTGTCCGTAATCTTCCCTCCGGGCTAGTTGGGGAGAGGCGGGGAGAGTCACCAGGTTATTATGGGTCAGGGTGGGTGGCGGTGGGTGGGTAGAACTTCTCTTCTTTTTTGGGTTGCGGTTTAGGGGGTAATAAAAACCTTAAATTTTCTTTGCGGCGTTGTGTTTTTTCCACCGCCCGCTTCCATTAAACTGTGGTTTGTGCATGTCAGAACGCGAGCGGCTGATCTCCTAACCTCCCTTTCCTTTCCGACAAAACGGCGCCGTCCCCCTCCCTGTGTGCAGGCACCTTCGTTTCCCTGCCGTGAAATCGGCGCAAATAGGTTGAGAGACACGTTTGCGATCGTGCTGTGGCCGCCGGAAAACTTCCAGCTGCCGGCGGGACAGAGAACTCAAGATTCTGGTTTCAACAGACGCAAGGCTTTCGCACCCATGACAAAAAGGGGAAACTAGGAAGCAGGTGGGCTTATTATGGGTTGGAACACCTTCCCCAAAGCTGCGACGCGTCAGGTGTTCGAAGGACCTCCTTTTGCGCATCCTGAATCGTCTGCCTTTTGACTCGGTTTGACAGCTAGCACTGTGAGAGAGAAAGGCTTCTCTCCGCTTTGGCCACACTTTGAATCTGTTGCGTCTCCTCTGTCCTGCCCTTTCTTTCAAAGGCCACAAACCTTCCTCATGGGGGGGTCACTCCACTCCCCTAGATCATTCCAGTGGCCCCTTTCTGGACCTTTAAGAGCTCTACAGTATCGTTTTTGAGGCGAGGTGATTCGAACCACAGACAGCATCCCGAGTGTATTCTGTGTGATAGATTTATATAAAGATGTGGTCGAGTTGTGGAGTTTTTCATGGGGCTTGCAGTTTTTGTGTGTATTTGCATCACTCTCTTCAGCCAAAGAGGCTTCCAGACTGTCTTGCGTACATGGAGAATAGGTCAGTCCCTGAAGGCTTGGGACGTGGGTGGCGCTGTGGGTTAAACCACAGAGCCTAGGACTTGCCGATCAGAAGGTCGGCGGTTCGAATCCCCGCCACGGGGTGAGCTCCCGTTGCTCGGTCCCTGCTGCTGCCAACCTAGCAGTTCGAAAGCACGTCAAAGTGCAAGTAGATAAATAGGTACCACTCTGGCAGGAAGGTAAATGGCGGTAAAGTGAGATGAGAGCCATAACCCCAGAGTCGGTCACGACTGGACCTAATGGTCAGGGGTCCCTTTACCTTTACCTGAAGGCTTACAATTCTAGACCATTCAACTACGAACCTCGTTACAAAAAGTGGAGATTGACCATCAGTTTGGATGGATTTGGATTACATGACTTGATGGGAGCTGAGGCCTATTAGTCCTTATGGCTGAATGTCTACCATAGCCATGGATGGGTTCATAAACTCCTTCCCAGCAAATACTTCCCAGCAGCCAGTATCAAATTTATATAATGCGGTCTGAAAAATTGAATTTTGCCGTCTGGTGCTTTTAAATGACTGAGTCACTCTCCAAGAAAAATCCCTCTTTCCCCTCTTTTTTAAAAAAGTGTTGAGCCCCAAATGTTAGCTGCTTTCATTCCTATTTAACTAGAATCTTATTTTAAGGAGATGGGCAGCTTCCTTTGACCCCACAGGTACCAGCTGCCAATGCAAGGATGCCACATTCTAGCTGAGCAGGGGCAAAGCCAAGGGTTCAAGGTCCTGCGAAGCCAGAGGGCAAGTGGAACCTAAGATCAGCTTCCCTTTCATAGAAAGCCGACTTACTCTGTTGCAGAGGGCCCTGGCAGGAATCGTGTTTCACATCTGAGTGGTTAGTTAAACAAGCCAGCCTCATAACCCATGTCTGAAGTTGCCTTGTTTTGAAACTGAGCAGAGCGTAAGTCCGCATTCCTGGTTTGTGCAGTGAGTAGAGTGCAAAAAATTTGGTCGGAACTTCCTAGAGCACTCCAGAAACTAACCAGGATAAGTCAGTGCTCCAGGGAACTTGAGTACCCCAGAATCTTAGCCTCAGGAGACATTTGCATAAACTTATTATATATAATAGGGACGCGGGTGGCGCTGTGGGTAAAACCTCAACGCCTAGGACTTGCCGACCGCATGGTCGGCGGTTCGAATCCCCGCGGCGGGGTGAGCTCCCGTCGTTCGGTCCCAGCTCCTGCCCACCTAGCAGTTCGAAAGCACCCTTAAGTGCAAGTAGATAAATAGGGACCGCTTACCAGCGGGAAGGTAAACGGCGTTCCGTGTGCTGTGCTGGCTCGCCAGATGCAGCTTGTCACGCTGGCCACGTGACCCGGAAGTGTCTGCTGACAGCGCTGGCTCCCGGCCTCTAGAGTGAGATGGGCGCACAACCCTAGAGTCTGTCAAGACTGCCCGTACGGTCAGGGGTACCTTTACCTTTATTATTATATATAATATCTTGGAATCTTTAGTGTAAGCCAGGAACCCTGGTTTGTGAGAGAGGGAAATGTACATTTAATGTGTGATGCAATGACCCTTTCTCCCACCAGAGGGCACATGCCACACTGAATAAGGGAGGCTGAGCTATCTTGTGTTGCATTTTGCTCAGATTCTCAGGAAATTTAATATCGCGGTCTGTGCCAGTGCAGAATTGTGTCTGCATTGTCCCAACGCTGCTCCCAGAGTTCGCCTTTTCAAAACACTCTAGCGTGAAACGGACACACAAACACCCTTTCAGGTTTTTTATCATTCTTCTTGTTATTGCTAATGATTTGGTTATGACAAGGAGTTGCAGGGAGAGGGGGGAATCACATACAAACTTGAGCTGCAGTGAAACAGGGTCTTGGCCCCCTCCCCACATACTTTCCTATATGGGGGAAATCAATAGTGACAGGTTCAGCCGAGGTCCTTTGTCTTGGGGTTTTGCAGGGAGGAGGCAAGAGGAGATGTTGATTGCTGGTCTGCACAACTTCCCGACTTCTTTTAAGCAAGTCTGCTCATGGTGTGCCTTGGAGAAGCTGCAAAGAAATGGGGGAAATAAAATATTTTTAAAGAAGAGGTGGGCTCAACAAGTCCTGTCTATCAGGAAATGCATCCCCTGTTGTGTTTTTGTGCAATGCAAACTGGACCATAAAGAAGGCTGATCGCCGAAGAATTGATGCTTTTGCATTCTGGTGCTGGAGGAGACTCTTGAGAGTCCCATGGACTGCAAGAAGATCAAACCTCTCCATTCTGAAGGAAATCAGCCCTGAGTGCTCACTGGAAGGACAGATCCTGAAGCCGAGGCTCCAATCCTTTGGCCACCTCATGAGAAGAGAAGACTCCCTGGGAAAGACCCTGATGTTGGGAAAGATGGAGGGCACAAGGAGAAGGGGACGACAGAGGACGAGGTGGTGGGACAGTGTTCTCGAAGCTACCAGCATGAGTTTGACCAAACTGCGGGAGGCAGTGGAAGACAGGAGTGCCTGGCGTGCTCTGGTCCAGGGGGTCACGAAGAGGCGGAAACGACTAAACAACAACAATTCCCCGTTCTGCCAAAGGGTTCTTGTGATGTAAGCTCTCCCTTTTCCAACCAAAGGTCGCCTTTAATGCCAAAAGGCTTTTGTGTGCGCCTACTTTAATCATTTTTAAAAAAATAAATCTTGATCCAAATTCTTTTGGGTGTGTATGTGCAAACCGGCTCCCCAAACCAGGCATTAGCCCGCCTTGGACTAGAGAAACTTTTGGCAGTGTCCAAAATTTGGCATTTTACAAACTACATTGGTCGGATTTGTATTGAGAGAGAGATCTGGGTATCGCTACCAGCTTTTCTCAACCTGTGGGTCCTCAGATGTTGTTGAACTACAACTCCCATCACCCCTAGCTAGCAAGGCCAGAGCTCAGGGATGATGGGAGTTGTAGTCCAACAACATCTGGGGACCCACAGGTTGAGAACCGCTGTTTTGGGGAACCTTCGTCCTTCCAGCTGTTGCCGAACTACAACTCCCATCAGCCCTAGCAAGCATTGGCCCCATGGCCAGGGTTGCTGCTGCTGCTGGAACTTATAGTTCAAATCTTGCTTCCCCCTCCTAAATCAGATATCCAAACCTCTCTCTGTCTCCCCCCCCCCCCCCGACAGAGGTACGGTCTGTACAGTCCACTCCAGCGGCAGCTTTCCACCCTAGGTAAAGGTAAAGGGACCCCTGAACATTAGGTCCAGTCGTGACCGACTCTGGGGTTGCGGCGCTCATCTCGCTTTACTGGCCGAGGGAGCCGGCGTACAGCTTCCGGGTCATGTGGCCAGCATGACTATGCCGCTTCTGGCGAACCAGAGCAGTGCACAGAAACGCCATTTACCTTCCCGCCAGAGTGGTACCTATTGATCTACTTGCACTTCGACATGCTTTCGAACTGCTAGGTTGGCAGGAGCAGGGACCGAGCAACGGGAGCTCACCCAATCACAGGGATTCGAACCACCGACCTTCTGATCGGCAAGTCCTAGGCTCTGTGGTTTAACCCACAGCGTCACCCGCGTCCCACCCTTTCCACCCTACTTACGTGCAAAACTGTTGACCAGGTAGGTGGGCTTGTTGCTACACAGCAGGGTGGTGAGGCTGCCCAGCGATGCGGTCCCCACGATCTGCACCTCCGAGGTGATCCCCAGCGTGGCATTTTTCTGCAACAGGGCAAGAAACAGAGCCGGGAAAAGCAGGTTTGACAACTGCTACATAAAGTGTTTTCGCTTCATGCTCTCGGTATAACTGAAGTTACATACAATTGCATTTTAAGGTTCCATCTTGTCGAATTTCTAATGTGTTTCCTAATACATTCTGCTGTTTTCTTACACTTCAATCCCAGCTGTGGTCTTCACATACGGGAAGTACGGTAACTTTTTATAAAAACTTGAAATGGTTTTCAGTCTTCTTTAAAAAGGTAAAGGGACCCCTGACCATTAGGTCCAGTCGTGGCCGACTCTGGGGTTGCGGCGCTCATCTCTTTATTGGCCGAGGGAGCCGGCGTACAGCTTCCGGGTCCTGTGGCCAGCAGGACTAAGCCGCTTCTGGCGAACCAGAGCAGCGCACGGAAACACCATTACCTTCCCGCAGGAGTGGTACCTATTTATCTACTTGCAATGTGACGTGCTTTCGAATTGCTAGGTTGGCAGGAGCAGGGACCGAGCAACAGGAGCTCACCCCGTCGCGGGGATTCGAACTGCCAACCTTCTGATCGGCAAGTCCTAGGCTCTGTGGTTTAACCCACAGCGCCACCTGCGTCCCATCAGTCTTCTTTAAAACATTCTACATTTGTATCTTTTATCAGTGCCGTCAATTTTGCCATCTCTGCGTATTCCAAGATTTTCACCAACCATTCTTCCTCTGGGTGTGTTTTCTCTCCTCCTTCCATTTCTGTACACACATAATCCTTGCTGCTGCTGTATTCACACACACACTCAGTCTTTTAGCACCAATCTCTGGAACTCCCTGCTTATTGACTTTAGTGTTTTTTGACCGTTTTGGTTTAGCTGCTCCAACCTAGCTACGTAACTCGGTTAGGTATACTTGTCCTTAAACTTGCTGCAAACTTCCTTCTAACTTCACAGCCACAACCAGCCCTCTGAGCGCCTATGGGTGTTATATTTGCAACTCAAGATGATACAGAGGTGCCTCGCAAGATGAAAAGAATCCGTTCTGTGAGTCTCTTTGTCTAGCGGTTTTTTCGTCTTGCGAAGCAACCCTATTAGCGGATTAGCGGTTTAGCTGCTATTAGCGGCTATTAAAGGCTTAAGGGATTAGCGGATTAGCTGCTAAAAGGCTATTAGCAGCTTAGTGCCTTAGAAAAAGGGGGTGGGGAGCGGAAAAAAACCCCCAGGAATCGCAAGACATTTTCGTCTTGCGAAGCAAGCCCATAGAGAAATTCGTCCTGCGAAGCACCCCCAAAACGGAAAACCCTTTCGTCTAGCGGGTTTTCCGTCTTGCGAGGCATTCGTCTTGCGGGGCACCACTGTAATAGAAATATCTTAATTTCTGTGCCATCCATCTGGCTGGGTTGCCTGAGCCACTCTGTCTGTTCTCCAGGGGGTTGGACTGGATGCTCTTCGTGGTCCCTTCCAACTCGACCATTCATTGAGTCTTTGTTGAGATTCCTGTGCGTGGGGGGCTCGGAACGTATATCCCTGCGTAAGTGGGGGGGCGAGGACACCTCCAAAACGGAAAACCCTTTTGTCTAGCGGGTTTTCCGTCTTGCGTGGCATTCGTCTTGCGGGGCACCACTGTACTTCATGCATCTGAAGAAGTAGACCCCAGTCCACATGTCTTGAAGCTGGAAGCAAGACTCTTCAGATCCCCAACCCAAAATACACCTTGAAGGATGAGTGCCCCCCCTTTTTCTGACTCTCTTAGTTGGCAGCTATATTAGTTAAACTGCAGCCTGTTGTGGGATGAAACAGCTCTAAGCCTGCAACCCCAGCTAGGCCTATTTACCTGAGAGTAAAAACCTTTGAATAAGTGGGGCTTACTTCAGAGCAAATATGCACAGGGTTTGTGCTGTTAAATCGCTTTTAACCATATGAATTTCAGTCGGCTGGTATCATTTGTTGGTTTATATACAATACCAGTTGTATACTGGTATTTGTTCAAGGGGGGGGGGGGAATCAGAGCAGTTTCCAGCAGTAACACATAAAACCGTACAGTTAAAACTGTATACATAAAACCAGAGATCAGCTATTACTGAATTATTATTAAACAAGTTTGGATATGGATAAAAATGTATAAAGTAAAAAATGCATTTACGTATAAAATAATGAACCACTACTGATCATGTTTGCATTAATTATGTCTAAAAGAACAGTTCAAAGGCAGGGGGACAACCCATGATTGTTTTGTTTTGAGATGCTGCATTTAATTATATGTCAGCGTTTCTTTCAAAACCATGAGGACCGGAATCTTAGAATTACTTTTAAGGAAAGGGCCGCAGCTCAGCGACAGAGCCGATGCCTCGAAAAGAGACGGTCCTGGGTTCAGTTTCCCAAGATGGACCTTTGCTATAAGGCAGCTCCCTCTGTTCTTGTTCAAATCAGCCCTGTCCTCAAAACATTGAGGACTAGGATCTTGCTTTGCTTTCAAGGCAAGGGCCGGAACTCCAAGCCACACTCCCCATGTGCCTAAAACCACCCCCAGGACACCTGCCGATCCTCACCAAGACAGCTTGGAAGTACGCCTCCAGTTCCTGGCAGGAGGGTAGCGGTTCGGACACCTCCATCTTTCGGGCCACACACCCTTCTGGCTGGCCGTGGTACACCATCAAGTGCTGTGGGGGGAGAGAGGGAGCAGAGAGGTAGCATCTTGTAGAGGAGGCCCCCAAGCCCCAAACCCCACACTCCCTCCTGTCCCCAGGTCTGATTTTACAGCACTCAGGTAGTTCAGCTGGCTATCTCCAGTGGCGTAGCGTGGGGGGTGCAGGGGGGGGGCCGGCCGCACCGGGCGCAACATCTGGGGGTTAGGGTTAGGGGGTGCAAATCCACGGGTTAGGGGGCGCAAATTACTTGCCTTGCCCCGGGTGCTGACAACCCACGCTACGCCACTGGCTATTTCCGATCCATTTTGCAAAGGTTATTTGTATTCTCAGCTCTCTCTTTTTAATTGTGTTACATTAACGTAGGCTATACATTTCAAATAAATAAAAGAGACACTCCCATGCTCTTAAGAGAACCTCAGTGTGGTTTAATCAACTCTAATGCACTTTGGATACCTTTAAACTAGAGAGACCTTGTAAAGTCGCTTGCCAAGACAATACTTTCTCTCTCTCTCTCTCTCTCTCTCTCACTCACACACACACACACACACACACACACATAGGGGAATGGCAGTAGCTCAGTGAAAGAGCTGGCATCTCTGCTTGGCATGCAAAGGTTCCCGGTCCAATCGCCAGTATCTCCAGGAAAACCTCCCTACCTGAAGCCCTGGGCAGCTGCTGTCAGTCGCTGTAGATAGATCCACCACTGGTCTGAATCAAAGCAGCTTCCTATGTTCTTAAATCCACCTTAGTGCAGTTCAGTGACCACTAAGGCACTACAGTGGTGCCTCGCAAGACGAAATTAATTCGTTCTGTGAGTTTTTTCTTCTTGTGAATGTTTCGTCTTGCGAAGCACGGTTTCCCATAGGAATGCATTGACGGTTTTAAGAAAAAGGCGCAAGACGTTTTCGTCTTGCGAAGCAAGCCCATAGGGAAATTCGTCTTGCGAAGCAACTCAAAAAACAAAAAACCTCTTTCGTCTTGCGAGTTTTTCGTCTTGCGAGCCATTCGTCTTGCGAGGTACCACTGTACTGGACAACTTAAGGAGACCCCATTGGGAGGGAAAAAAACAGCAAGACTGTCCCCATCGCCTCTTGTGACACGAATTCTGGCCCTACTGCCGATTCTGTGACTCACGTTTCTCAAGTCGCAGGTGATCCCTGGAGCCACGCCTTGTTCGCCCAGTTCGCTGAGCGCCAGCAAGAGAGACGCTTCGTTTTGGACGTTGACTTGGGGAGGGAGGAAGCTGAAGGCGTCTCTCTGCCGAGAAAGGAAGCGGGGGGAAAGATTGAAATGCGGCAGCCCTGGCCAAAGGTGCTGGATCTGGCTGCCCAAGACTTCTGCAGTGGCGGAAGGCAGAACGTGCTGGATTCAAGCCACCAGGACTTCCACCAGGCAGAAGGCAGGCGCTGTCTCCATCATCCCCTGTCCTCCGTAATAATCTCTCAAAGGACCTGTTGATGGCATTCTACCACTGTACTGTTGAGAGTGTATTAACCTATGGTCTGAGCGTGTGGTTTGGGAGCCGCACGGTCAGGGGAAAAACAATGCTGTCCAGGGTTGTAAAGACTGCGGTGAGAATAATTGGGTGCACTCTTCCCACCTTGGATCACATCTATGCTTCCAGGTGCCATAAGAAAGCTGCAGAGATAGCGCAGGATAGTGCGCATCCCGGAAACGATCTCTTTCAGCTTCTGCCTTCTGGAAGAAGGTCCAGGGTTATAAAGACTAGGACTAGCCGCCTGAGAAACAGTTTCTATCCAAAGGCAATTTTGGTTTTAAATGCAGTGTAAGGTAGTCTACAGTGGTACCTCTGGTTACGAACTTAATTACTGTATTTTTTGCTCTATAAGACTCACTTTCCCCTCCTAAAAAGTAAGGGGAAATGTGTGTGCGTCTTATGGAGCGAACGCAGGCTGCGCAGCTATCCCAGAAGCCAGAACAGCAAGAGGGATCGCTGCTTTCACCGTGCAGCGATCCCTCTTGCTGTTCTGGCTTCTGAGATTCAGAATATTTTTTTTCTTGTTTTCCTCCTCCAAAAACTAGGTGCGTCTTGTGGTCTGGTGCACCTTATAGAGTGAAAAATACAGTAGTTCTGGAGGTCTGTTCTTAACCTGAAACTGTTCTTAACCTGAAGCACCACTTTAGCTAATGGGGCCTCCTGCTGCCGCTGTGCGATTTCTGTTCTTAACCCGAGGTACTATTTCTGGGTTAGCGGAGTCTGTAACCTGAAGCGTCTGTAACCTGAGGTACCACTGTATTGTATTTAATTATGGGGTATTTTTAGGGGGTTAACCAGGCTGGGATAGCAGGCTTGTTGGTTTTTGAATGTCTGATGTACATTTTTTCAATTTTGTTGTTCTGTATGGGAGAATGACAATAAAGATTATCGTATCGTACCTGGACGCAGTCCGCCCGCCCGAGGTAGGTGGCCAGCAGGACGCCCACGATGCTGATGCTGAGGGCTGAGACAGCGCCCACCATCAGAATCACCAGTTTGCGGTTCGAGGCGACGGGAGGCTCTGCCAGCTCAAGGCTGGAGTGGAGAGTCTGAACAAAAATTGGGGAAGGGGGTGAGGAGAGAGAGAGAAAGAGAGAAAGAAAGAAAGAAAGAAAGAAAGAGGGGGTGATGGCATCTAGCAGCACCTGAAATCCCTTTTCTAAAATCTCTTTTTTTATATATAATATTTTATTAAGAGTTTCACATAGAAGAAGAAAAAGAAAAATACAAAAATAAAAAGAAAAACAGATAAAAACAGTTCCATTTTCATAATATTTCTTACATTTGCTTGTTTCCCAGACTTCTCCTCCCCTCTCTGTATTCCAAATCAAATATTTATTCAGCAAATCCCTTCCCTCTGTCTTATCTTTATCTTAATGTTATATTTTTAGTTCTTCATTTTTAACCTTCAAATTTTCCGTACTCCTTCACCACATTATTGCTAATAATTTTCTAAAATTTCAGCCTGTTTCCGCATTTGCACTCTGCACATGCTTAAGGGTGCTCTTGTCGCGCTGGAGAACCGAGCCCCAAAGATAACAAAAAATTGGCAGGTCGATAACCGTAGGCATTCCCACACTGGGCGTTTCAACCCCCACCCCCTAGCAGGGCAGCAGGCAGAAATCCCACCGGCGCAGCTACTCTCCCCGCCACTGCACACGGCAACCACACAAGGCTGGAAAGAGCTTTCCCTGATGGACTCCTGCCTGTTGAGCAGCGGTTAAAGGAACGGGAGACCCAATGGGGGTTTAAAAAATAAGGTGGCCTCCTCCCCTCCCCCACTTCTAAAGTGAACTACTTACGTAGGGTGGGCTCTTGAGGTGCAGCCCCGCCGGCCACGATTCAGGGTTCTTGTCCTCGCTCACCATTTTCTCTTCCCCAACGGGAGGGCTGAACGGATCCAGACTTGGGCTTCTTCGTAGGCGTGTGAGATGCCAGCGGGAAGCTCTTATAAAGTCTCGGCTGCCTGGCACACGGCCCTGCCAAACAATAGCCCCTTCTGTCCACATCCCAGCTCCAAGCTCTCATGGGGGCACTGAATAATTTTTTGCCGCCCCTCCCCGCCTCCTGCCCCCAAATACCTGCTGGCCAGCAAGGTGCAAAGGCCTTTTCCATAGGGCTGGCTCTGTTTCCGCTTGTAGGCTGAGGGTTGCATCCAGGCAAAGCGGGAGGAGACGCCCTGAAATCAATGGATCTAAGTTAGTCACAGAATTCTAGAGCTAGAGGGGAACCCCGAGGGACATCTAGACCAACCCCGGCAACTTCCCTTAATTTCAATGGGTGTGTTCTGAGTAGGACAAGCATTTGACATGAACCTTCATCGTAGTTTACGTCTGGGATACCCAATCCCCTAGTGAGAAAGTGGGTGAACTCTGCTCATACCCTGATAGACACGCTTCTTTTTCCATTCCTTGCTTGGACTCTAGTGTAAAGTAAAGGTAAAGGGACCCCTGACCATTAGGTCCAGTATTGACCGACTCTGGGGTTGCGGCGCTCATCTCTCTTTATTGGCCGAGGGAGCCGGCATACAGCTTCTGGGTCATGTGGCCAGCATGCCTAAGCCGCTTCTGCCGAACCACAGCAGCGCACGGAAACGCCGTTTACCTTCCCGCCGGAGTGGTACCTATTTATCTACTTGCACTTTGACGTGCTTTCAAACTGCTAGGTTGGCAGGAACAGGGACTGAGCAACGGGATCTCACCCCGTTGCGGGGATTCGAACTGCCGACCTTCTGATCGGCAAGTCATAGGGTCTGTGGTTTAACCCACAGCATCACCCGCATCCCTACAAGTGTAGAGTGCAATACTGCAAACAGACCTTTAACCGTGAGGACGAGAATCTGAAGCCTATTTTGAAGGGGACGGCTGTATACCTACCTCTGTGGCAGATCACTTGCTTTGCATGCAGAACACCCCTGGTTTGATCTCTGACGTCTCGAGTTGGGGCTTGGACAACCCCCTTGCCCCAAACCCTGGAAAGCTGCTGCCAGCCAGTGAGGACAATACTGAACTAGATGGACCCCAATGGTCCGACTCAGCGTAAGGCAGTCTGTCTATATGTTTCCTCTGTTTGAGTACACACATACACACACCCCTCCATCCCTCATCCAGGCAAGCAAGAGGCATTGCAGGGGGTTGGGCTGGATGACCTCTTGGGGACCCCTTCCAACGCTACAATTCTTTGCTTCTTACTTCAAGAGCACAGATTGTTGTGCTGTTTTTAAAAAGAAATTATCTTCAATAAAGTGGCAGGCGGAATTGCAGCTACTGCAGCTTCCTCCCCAGCATGGCTGCCGTGTAACAGGCCGATATTCATCTGGTGAAGCCTCTCCCCCCCAATCCTTACATTCAGCAGGATCTGACCTCCTGCTAAATTTCCCTTTCTCTCTCCCCCCCCCCCCCGGCTGTCGTTCAAAAGCACGCAATAAAAGATGGCAACCTCGTGTTTTGCGGATGTTCTGATCTACACTTTAAAGGATAGTCAAGCCTTTATTCCAGGAGCCCTCTGAGGGGCGGCAGAAGTGGGGGTGACCGAGGAAAGGAGACTTCGTTCCTCCAGCCAAAAGCTTTCTGGCTTGCGGCCGACTCTCTCAGGTTCCACCACCTGACATGCCGGGAAGAAAAGGCCCTTTTGAAAGAGAGGCCGAGGCTCCCCGTGATAACCTCGCTGTTGAAAACGGAGCGGACCGAGGCACAGACGGGGCCCTGTTTTCGGGAGAAACCGCCGCATCACTCGATCGGCTCGGAAAACATCCAAACGAAAGGCCTTGGCTCTCGGGGAGGGCGGCGGGGTGGAAAGAGACTGATTTCGGAGGCACATAAAAGCAAGATTGTTTACAAGCTGGTGCACTCCAGTCGCAGCGAGAGGGCAGCGATGGAGAAGTGGACGGCGGGAGATGAAAATCACTTGGCTCCCCTTGGCAAGGTGGGAGGACAAAGGACAATGACTCCCAGGCTCGGAGGAAAGGCGACGGGGAGGCCTTGAGGACGCTGCATGCTTTAACTTGTTGGTCACTGTCTTGAGCCGAGGTACACGGACCACTAGTGGTCTGACTCAGAAGCTTCCTATATCAGAATTGAAATAAAAATTTTAAGGTGTTTTATATATACCGTAATAAACGTTCACAAATGTACCAACCAAGCATATGCATAGATATGTGGACCACATGTCTGGAGCAGCACAGGAAGACCGTCCTGAAACCATTTTGACTCCCCAACTGACCAAATGTTTTCTCTGCAAGGAGGGAGGGGGCGAGGGAACCTTCCCATTGTCTCAGGAATTGGGAAATCACCATCTCAAAGAAATGGCCAGACTACCAAGAAAGGCAATCAGATAAGGCATCATCAGATAACCTGACAGGAAAAACAACATTCAAATTTCTGTTGTAGACCACCTTTTCTGTGATGTATGTATGATGTTTGGGGGGGGTGTATTGGGTTACACCCCTTCGGTGATGTATGTATGATGTATGGAGGGGTGGTCTTGAGCTCCAGGGCAGGGAATTTAAAATGTCTATATAAGGGCAGGCACACCTTTGTTCGGGGTCCTCCTCCTTTCCTGCGTGTGAGGCGAGCACCCTGTTGCAACAGATCAATAAAGATCAGGCTTACTAGCAGCTTTGCTTCTCAATATTATCTGGTTGGCCTCTGTTATTTTCTCCTAGCGATGGAAAACCTACAAAGGACTCTATAAGGGTTCTTAGTGTCCCCCATAAGGGAAGATTTTGTTTACCACAGAACCATGAGGACTAGAATTGTGCTGAGTATTGTAGCTCTGTCAACTACCATTCCCAGGTTTCTGGGGGAGGGTGCTTTAAATGTTCAGAGCATACCCGGTCAGAGGCTCTTCCTGACATATTCCTCTTTGGAAAGTTCCCTAGGTGAGGATCCTGTAGTTCTTGCTGTTTAGTCGTTTAGTCGTGTCCCCCTCTTTGTGACCCCCTGGACCAGAGCATGCCAGGCACTCCTGTCTTCCACTGCTTCCCGCAGTTTGGTCAAACTCATGCTGGTAGCTTCGAGAACACTGTCCCACCATCTTGTCCCCTGTCATCCCCTTCTCCCAGCATCAGGGTCTTTTCCAGGGAGTCTTCTCTTCTCATGCGGTGGCCAAAGTACTGGAGCCTCAGCTTCAGGATCTTTCCTTCCAGGGAGCACTCAGGGCTGATTTCCTTCAGAATGAATCGGTTTGATCTTATTGCAGTCCATGGGACTCTCCAGAGTCTCCTCCAGCACCAGAATTCAAAAGCAACAATTATTCGGCGATCAGCCTTCTTTATGGTCCAGCTCTCACTTCCATACACCACTACTGGGAAAACCAGAGCTTTCACTATACAGACCTTTGTTGGCAAGGTGATGTCTCTGCTTTTTTTCATGGATCACTGCCTTGCCGTGGCGAAGGGGCTTGAATAACTCAGAGAAGCTATGAGCTATGCCGTGCAGGGCCACCCAAGATGGACAGGTCATCATAGTGGAGTTTTGACCAAACGTGATCCACCTGGAGCAGGAACCGGCAAGCCACTCCAGTATCCCTGCCAAGAAAACTCCATGGACAAAGACAACAGGCAAGGACCCTAGGCGCTTCCATTGTTGCTGCGATACAACTCCCACCGGGGGCTGGCCATGCTGACCCCTGGGAGTTATAACTCAGCAACACATTCCAGGTTGCAGGTGTCCCTACCAAACTTGTTAAAGGTAAAGGGACCCCTGACCATTAGGTCCAGTCGTGGCCGACTCTGGGGTTGCGGCGCTCATCTCGCTTTATTGGCCGAGGGAGCCGGCGTACAGCTTCTGGGTCATGTGGCCAGCAGGACTAAGCCGCTTCTGGCGAAGCAGAGCAGCGCACGGAAACGCCGTTTACCTTCCTGCCGGAGTGGTACCTATTTATCTACTTGCACTTTGACGTGCTTTCGAATTGCTAGGTTGGCAGGAGCGGGGACCGAGCAACAGGAGCTCATTCCATTGCGGGGATTCGAACCACCGACCTTGCGATCGGCAAGTCCTAGGCTCTGTGGTTTAACCCACAGCGCCACCCGAAACATTATTAAAAACAATTTAGAAATTAAGTTGTAATACCATTAATTAATATTAATATCAATGGAGCTTGCAGTTGTGAAGCTGCAAGACCAAAGCTGGAAGGTTTGATCCAGATGTTAAAAAAATCAATTTGTTAGGTCCTGTGTTCAAATTGTCCATTATTACCCAGAATCCCTTGCGCCACCCCCCCAAAGCTTTGCTCACAAACCTTTGGGCCACTTTCCCCTCCCCCCTCCCAGACTCCTTTGCGCGACTCCATTTAAAGGCCACTATCCCAGAATCCCTTGCGGCACGGTTGCTTTCCCTTCGTTCTCCCGCCCGCGAGGAGTGTTTGGACGGACGTTTGCTTTGGCCAATCGCCACTCAGATCTTCGGCGTTCCTTCACGCGTGCGGCTCTTAGAGGGCTCAATTATTATTTTGAATGGCAATAATACGGCCCGCCTTCCATGTAGTAGCCTACCAATAGGAAAATGAGGTGAGAGGCCTCAGGCGGGAGCAACTCATTTGAATGACACGGATTTCCCCCAATAAGCCTAAGCGCTGGTGGTTAGTTTGTTCGTTTTAAGAGGCACGAAGGACAGCCAATTAGAATGGTGGAGCGTGAGGCGCTAGTTCCCTCCCCCTGCAAGCCCCGCCCATCTCCCCTGCTGAATACTAATAGGAGGTTCTTGTCTGAGACGCGCCGCCTCAGCAAATAGGCACCTGCTGCCGTTTCTGTATTCCCTCAGGTGTCCAGCGAATGAAATTAAAGCCCAGCCTTCCTGAGGGCTCGCAGCCAATAGAAAGGCTTGTTTGGCGCCCAGCTGAGTGGCAAGCTGCCCTAGCCAATAGTTAGTTGGATATCTCGGAGAATGATAGATGTCTTAGCCAATACACGCTGGCCGGCGGGAGGCTCCCCCAGCTGGCTACATCTCTGCTCCTGGCTCGGCTTGGCAAAGCCCCAAGTAGAGAGCGGATGAGGAGGGCGCGAGCCACTTGAGCGGCAGGCCGCGCAGCCAGTAGGGCTGCCCAGCGAGCGGAACGCCTCCGACGAGGAACGAGTTCGGCGAAGGCGGAACGTCGCCTTTGACTGATAGCCTCTTTCGCCCAATGGCGGGCGGGGAGACCGGGAGCCTTCCTTGACCGACGTCCCGTTCGCCCAATGGAGCGCCAGGCAGCCGGGAGGTCATCCTCAGAGCGGCAAGCGGCCTCGCCAATGAGGGGACCCGGGGCCGGGCCGGAGCGGAGAAGCAGGAAGCGGCCGAGGAGGCGGAGGCCGCCCCGCAGTCGGGAGAGGGGCCTGGCGGGGAGCCTGAGGAGCCGCTGGGCGAGCTGCCCCTCTCCGAGACGGACACGACGCCGGGCCGCTCCAGGGAGCCGGAGCCGAGCAGGTAGGCCCGAAAGGCCTTCCCCTTTAAGGGGGTGGGGCCTCGCCAGGCCCCGCCCACCAGGCCTCGATTAAAGGGGTGGGGGCGCGGAGGGAGATTTATGGGGGGCACCTCAAAATGGGGGGGGCTTCTGCATTGAGGGTTGTCGTGGAGGAGTAATGGGGAGGAGGGTCTGGGAGGGGAGGGAGGAGTATCTCAGCATAAATGGATTGGGGGGGTCCTCAAAATCTGGGGGTGGGGGGCAAGGGGTCCCCCCCCAACCAATGTTGCTTCTCTGGGGGTTGCAAGTGGGGGGAGATACAGGACAGGCTGGTGGTTTTCATCCCTCAGTGGATATTAGCTGAAATAAACTGGGGGGTTCTGGTATTTGGGGGGGCATTTCAGTCCTGCTTTGAGGGGGTTTGGTGTGTAGAGGGGGTATGTGGAGGGGGGTTCCTCCTCCTCCCTCCTGCAAAATAGAGAGGAAAAGAGCAACCCCCCCCAATATGGGATGTTTTTTGGGGGGGTCCTCAAAATCTGGGGGTCCCCCCCACCAAGGTTGCTTCTCTGGGGGTTGCAAGTGGGGGGAGATACAGGACAGGCTGGTGGTTTTCATCCCTCAGTGGATATTAGCTCAAATAAACTGGGGGGTTCTGGTATTTAGGGGGGCATTTCAGTCCTTCTTTGAGGGGGTAGGAAATTGGGTGTGTGGAGGGGGGTTCCTCCTCCTCCCTCCTGCAAAATAGAGAGGAAAAGAGCAACCCACCAATATGGGATGTTTTTTTGGGGGGGGCTGAAGACTTCTAATGTGGGAAGGGGTTAACCCCCCCCCAACAAAGCCCTCTGGGGAGGACAGAAGGCAGAATAACATGGTGGTTCGCCTCCTTCAGTGCATCTCCGCGTAAATAGATCCTGGGGGGGGGGGGATAGGAGACCTCAAAATGGAGTGGTGCTGGTCCACTTCGGTCCTGTTTTGGAAGAGGAGGAAATGGGGAGGAGGGTGGTGTTTTCTTCTGTTTGCTACTCACGAAAACAAACTTGGAGTGGAAGGGTCCGTTTCAATTTTGCTTTGAGAGGTTTTTGGGGAGGGGAGGAGGAAGATGGGTGCTGTTCCCCCACCCCAATTCCAAAAATCTATGTATTTCAACAGAAACCTGGAACTGCAAGGAGTGGGGAGGGGCTCAGACTGGAGGAGATGGGGGACATCTGAGTTCTGCTTTGAGAGGAAAGGAAGATGGGGTGCTCCCTCCTGAAAAACCTGGGGGGTGGGGTGGGAGAGATCTCTAAATGGGATGGTGGGGCTGGGCATGAAAATGATATTGAGAGCAGCGTGGGGAGATTGGTGCTCCGCTTCACACTGGCGAGGTGAAATATAAAAAATCAGGGGGAGAAGGGAGTCCATCTCAATCCTCCTTTAAGAAGACAGGGACAATTTGAGGTTTTGGGGAGGGATGCTGCTTCTCCCCCCCCCCCAAAAAAAAAAATGCATATACAGCAGGCATGTCCAAAGTTCGTTTTGGGGGCCACCAGTCGGTTTAATCTGGCCCCTGTGACAGTTTATTTCCTGGGGTAAAATCTCAATAACTTCAACACTTAAAAAAGCTCAACAACTTTGGTCGGCCCTCACGGCCCTTCACTTCATCAAATCTGGCCCTCTTTGAAAAAAGTTTGGACACCACTGATATAGAGTATCTCAACATAAAAATGAAATGGGGGTTGTGGGGGGCAAAATAGGGAGAAGGATGCAGCTCAGTCCCGATTCGAAGGCGTAGTAAAGGAAAATGGAGGGGGGGCCTGGGTTTTCTCTCTCCCTGTATGTATTAAAGAAATTGGGGGGGGGGTGCATAGGTTAGTGATAGACCACACGCTTTGCATGCAGAAGGTCCCAGGATAAATAAACATTTTAGGGGAGCAGAGTAGACTTGAGAGAGGAATGCCAGATTTTAACTCCTTTAAATAAGTTAAACTGTTTTATTCCTTCTCTTCAACCCTTCCCCCCACAGCAAAAGTAGAAAACAACAACCCTGGGAGAGTAAAAGAGGGTGGAGAGCAACTTCCAGATCCCTTCTCTTCTCTGCCCCCCCCCCCCAAAAAAAATCACAGGAAAATTTTAATATTACCACACACAAATATATATAAAACATATAGTTTATTGAGAGGAGTGAACAACTTCATTCTCTCAAGATTGGGGGTTGGGTGAAAGTCAAACATTTCTTCCCAAGATACACAACAGTTGTAATGGCGTGTTTTTTGTTTTTTTGAGGGAGTGAGAGTTCCTTCTCCCAGGATTTCGTGGAGGTAGAAGAGAAGAAATCTCAAGAGGTTTGCCATCACCCCTTATTTAATTGTGTATCTCACCACCAGCCAATTGATACCTAAAACCTGAAAAATAAATCAACTCCTCGTGTAAATAAATATCGGGTTGTTGTTGTTTGCCTGTTTGCGGACAGTTTGTGTTTACAGGCTGTTGAGTATGCAGAACCCTCCCTCCAAACTGAAAATAAATCCTGGAGGAAATACAGGAGAATCTTCCCTAAATTGTGGTTTTGCGCTATGTCAGGGTGTGGGGGACCCGTGGCGCTCCAGGTGTTGTCAGTTCCCCCCAAATCCCAACAGCTAGTAGTCTGGCTATTTCAGCAACATCTGGTGGACTGGATATCTTCTCAAACTTCCCACTAGGTCTCTGAAATTGATGCCAATTTGGCCATCAATGTTTATGAGTTGCGTTGGACACCATTAATTCTGTGTCCCAAATTCCCAGCGGGTTCGCGTATGCTTTAAATGGGTGCCGGTAATTTCTGCGAACCGGCATTCCTGATCGGGGAATGGGTGCTGACATTCAGGAATTGAAATGCAAACCCAACAGCAATGAAAATGGCAGGGTGAAGGGGGCTGGGAACCAAAAACCCAAAAGACAGCAAGTCAGGAAGAAAGCAAGGCTCCTCCTTGAGATGCTAACTTTCTGCTTTCAGGGAATTTTTGCTATGTGACTTTCCATCGCATTTTGAAATTGTACAGTCAATGCCAGGCGTTGTCACGTGGTTCTCCTTGTTTTGTATCCTGGCCTTGTTTGTTTCATTGGCCCTGAGAGCAGGTGCTATCCAGATAACGTGGATTTTTAAAGCTTCACAGGTTCCCTTGTCTGTCTGCCCACTATGCTAATGTTGAGATCCTTGAAACGCAACACCAAGCCTGCCAATTTTTTATTTTATTTTCTGTATTCTCTCTTTTAAAATGCTCTTTTCCTGGCCTTCCTTTCCTTCCCCACTTGGGTGTCTCCGTGGAAGTTAGCAGATGGTCGAGGCTTAAGTCTCTTAAAGACAACTGGAATTTAATCGCGTGCCAGACTTCAGCTGACGGCCACAGCAGACGGGTTTTTAATCTGAAATATTAAAACGGTTCAGGTTGGGGGTGCAGGGGCAAAGGAGGGAATGGAAAAGGTGGGTTCTAGATTGAACCACCGGGATACAGATTTTGAGCCCTGGGCAGCAGAGTGCAAGACTGGGTTGTGTTGATTTGGGAGCTGTCCGATCTCAGCTGCCTCTTCCATCTCCCTTAGAGGTGTGGGGTTTGGTGGTTGGAAATAGGGGGTGGGAGTCTGCTTGCCCCAATGGCATCATATTAGGACCTCCTGATCCCTTTGTGGTCCCCATTACTTGGGTGCCTCCAAGGAGCCATGCATTCAGCGCAGTGATTTTGTGGAACTCCCTTTAGACAGGCCCTCCTCTACCCGGTGAACCTCCGGCACTAACATAAGACTTTTAAAAATTGTGGCAGGCTTTTTAACCGAACTCTGGTTCTTATAGTTTTAACTTGTTTTGGCTTCATTGCCATGAGCTTCCTGGAGACGACTGTATTCAAGCAGGATATAATTTGTCGAAATGAATAATAAACCATTGTCTAAATCAGGGTCCGTCTACCTTGTCGGACTACAACTCCCATCATGTCTGGGCCGCATAGTCAGGGATGATGGGAATGGTAGTCCCAACAACATCTGGGGACCACGGTTGAAGATCACTGATCTGAATAATCTCCAAGTGTGCCCTTCTGCACACCGTGGCTGCCTTCTGTACCGGGGGGGGGACTGCTTTTGTGCCCCTCCACTGGATGTTGTTGGGACTCCCAAATCCCATTAGCCCCATCAACCAGTATCTCCAGGGTGAAGGAAGTCCTGCCTGGAGATGCCACTGGGATTGAACTCATATTCTACATGCAAGGTGGTCGCTCTCCCACAAGGCTTCTCCTGAAGATGAAGCAAGATTCTAGTCCTCAGGGTTGTGAATGAATGGCCGGCTTTCAATTGTACTGTAGGAAGTTGCCTTACTGCAGACCTTTAGTCCTTCTAGCTCCTGCTGCCTACACTGGCTGGCAGTGCCTCTCCAGGGTTTCTGGCATGGATCTTGCCCAACAATGCCAGGGATTGAACGCGGGACGTTTTACCTGAGCTGAGGCCTTCATCTCAGGAGCTCGGCCTCAAATGCCCAGGAGCAGAAATGGGCACCCCAGGTTGTCTCCTGAGTTGCAGTGATCTTTAAAACAGCCTCCTCCCCTCCAAAAACTCCTCTCTACTCCCAAAATGCCAAGGGAGAGACTAAGATGACACGATGAATCCTAACAGGTTTTGTAGCTCTTTCCAGCCGATCCCCGTGCGCTGCAAAGCTCTTGCAGAATGGCTTTCCCCGCCTCTGACTCTGCCCCTTTTTGCAGCCAGGGCTGAGGTTGACATGCTGGCTTCCTTGCCAGGCCTCCGTCCCAGGCCTTGTTTGTTGTTTTTTGTCCATTCCCCAAGCCTCGCCTGGCGTGTTGCGTCTTGCTTTGCGAGCTGAGGAGATGAAAAAAGCTGGGCTCGTCCGTCCATCGCTGCCTCCTGGGCCGGGCGATCGGTGTTGGTTGTGTGTTTAAATCCTTTTTAAAAAGAGAGAGAGAGAGAAATCTATTTCCATCGTTGGCACGTTTACCCTTCCCTCTGGAATAAGCTTGGTGGGAGTGTACCTGCTTGGATTGCAGAAGGACTCAGGCTCAGTCCCCAAAGGCGTCTCCAGGCTGGGCTGGAAAAGACTCCCTGTTTGAAATCCTGGGGACGCACTGCCAGTCAGTGTAGACTATACTGGGCTAGGTCTGACTCAGTAAAAGGCAGCTTCGTGTGTCCCTGTTTAAACCAGTCCTTTGTTCAGAACCACGAGGGCTGGAATCTTTGGGGAAGGAGAGTAGCACAGTGATGGAGCATTGTTGGCCTTTCCTTGCAGAAGTTTCAGTCCCTGAAGGCATTTCCAAGGACGGCTGGGGAGAGACTTCCTGCCTGAAACCCTCAAGAGCTGCTGCCAGTCAGTGTAGACACCACTGAGCTAGATGGACCAATGGTCTGACGTGGTCTAAGGCAGCTGCCTGTGTGGTTTTATTGCACACATGTAGGTAAAGGTAAAGGGACCCCTGACCATTAGGTCCAGTTGTGGCCGACTCTGGGGTTGCAGCGCTCATCTCGCTTTATTGGCTGTGGGAGCTGGCGCGCAGCTTCCGGGTCATGTGGCCAGCATGACTAAGCCGCTTCTGGTGAACCAGAGCAGTGCACGGGAACGCCGTTTACCTTCCCGCTGGAGCGGTACCTATTTATCTACTTGCACTTTGACGTGCTTCTGAACTGCTAGATTGGCAGGAGCAAGGACCGAGCAAGGGGGGCTCATCCCGTTGCGGGGATTCGAACCACGACCTTCTGATCGGCAAGCCCTAGGCTCTGTGGTTTAACCCACAGCGCCACCCGCGTCCCGCACACGTGTAACTTGAGTGCAAACAACTGCAGCAACAGCAACGACAAAAGGGCATTAGGTCTCTGTCCATAAGGAGCTTACAGTCAGAATGAGCGAGGGGGGATTTTTATTGGTCTCATATAGGGGGTGAAGGAGGGAGGAAATTGGAGTCTCTGGGGAACCACCGTTCTCCTGTTCCTTGGGCCAGCTGCTACATACCCTCCATGCTCAGCACCAGAGCCCCACTGCGCACATGTGCCCCACGGGAGTTGGGGCCCATGCTGTGCAGCTGTTCCTAGCAGGTGGGGTGGGAAGCAACAGGCAGCGGAGGGTAGGCCACACAAAGCCTTCCCTTTCCCCAACTAACTCAAAAGGCCGAAAGGAAGCCTTATTAGAAGCTGCCTTCTGGATATATATTGCATTCTCTGCATTAGAGTAAGCCCCCCCCCCCTTTCATTCAGGAGAAGAATGGAAGCTAATTTGCGATGACAATGCTTCCTTTTGGGTGGGTAGTTGTCCCGCATTTAACCCAACAATGCCTGTATTTAAACCTAAAATCTTTAAGAGGAGGTCCGGCTATCGGAGGCGATGGCTTGGAAGAATACCCCTTTCCTTTCACAGCCCCTGATTTTTTAGATGCTGATTTTCCTTGATAGGTCTTTCGATATCCTGCTGGAATCTCAAATGGCTGGGCTTGGTGGGTTCTTTTCTGCATTAACACCCCCCCCCCGTAGCTTCTGAAAATGGAGGTGGCTAGGTTTGTTTCTCTGAGTGATTTTCTCTCTCACACACATACACACACACCACATGTGTGCACACACTCTTAACATTACTTTGATTTCCTTGGTTTATTGTTGTTGGGACAATAACCTGTGTCAGTTGCTTGCTATTAATCTGAACTTGTTCTGATTTTGCAGTGTGCTCAGAACATCCAAAAAGTGCATGTATTTGTGTGTGCATGAAGAGGTCACTGTGAATGATTGCAGCCTTTCTCAACCCTTGGGTCCCCAGATGTTGTTGAACTACAACTCCCATCACCCCTAGCTAGCAAGACCAGGGCTCACGGATGATGGGAGTTGTAGTCCAACAACATCCAGGGACCCACAGGTTGAGAACCGCTGGATTACAGGATTGCTCAGCCTTCCAAGGCAACTGGAAGAATTATCTAGCCCTGGCGCCCTCCAGATGTCTTGAACTACAACTCCCACCAGCCCCCTGCTGCCTGGGGCTGATGGGAGTTTTCGCCCCTAACATAGAGGCCCAGTGTGTGGCGTAATGGCTAGAGCCTAGGGAACTGGGAGAGACCAGGGTTCAAATACCCACTCGGCCCCAAAACTCACTGTGTGTAGCCTTGGACCAGTCATTAACTCTCAGCCCAACCTACCTCACAGGGTAGTTGTGGCGATCACTCGTGATCGAGTCAGATTGTCTTACATGAACACAGTTTTAGCCGTGTGTCCATAAGTGACTGTGGAGGCTAGTTCTGGATCCACACGTCCTTCCACAGTGAGGACATAGGTTTCCGGGCGGGAGTTGATCACAGTGAGCGTTTGCCAAATGTGCCTTTGTCTCAGCTCGTTTCACCCTTATGTCCTGAGTTCGTGCTTCTTCAAAGTCCATGACACATAGGATCGATCACCGCTGTGTGATCTTGTACTAATTGCAGGATAAACATATTTTTTAAAAAAATATGTTCTGCAGTGGGAATCGGGGCCCCCGGCTGCTTAATGATGAGTTAGCCTGGCTTTTTAATTTGCTGAATGATAACAGCGAGGTTTGAAGAGACATTAGTCTACTTCCAGTGCCTGGACTAGAGGTGCTTTCTGGAGATACTGAAGGAACTATAAAGGGGTTTTGAAACTGGGATAAAAGCCACCAGCCCTTGTTAAAAGAGAAGATGGCTGCTTTCATTCCCTTTTGCAGTAATGCACCAGGTAGTTTGGAACAGGTGCTCTGAGCTCAGGCTTCCAAGGTAGGTTAAAAATAATGAGAATAAAATGTTTCTTTGGCTATGTTAGAAGCAAGAGGAACAAGCAAGCGGTAGGTCCTCTGCATGGAAAAGACAGGAAAATGCTACTGGGTTGCAGAGAGAAGGCAGAACTGCTCAATGCCTTCTTTGCCGCTGTCTTTACCCAAAAGAAAGCAATGCCCAACGTGGTAAAAATAAAATAAACAATGCAAAGGAGGAGGAGCCCAAACTCATTTCTTTCTTTTTTTTTGATAGAGTTACAAGCTTGGTGGATCAGGGGGATGCTGTGGACGTACTATATCTTGATTCTAGTAAGGCTTTTTATGAAGACTGCCACAGTGTTCTGTCCTGGGCCCGTTGTTGTTCAATGATGTCTTTATAAATGACTTGGGCAAAGGAATTGAGTGGATGCTCATCCAATTTGCAGGTGACTCCAAACTGGGAGGGGTAGCTAATGCCGCAGAAGACAGAATCTGGATTCAAAATTACCTTCACAGATTGGAGAACTAGGCTAAAACTAGCAAAATGAATTTCAATAGTGACAAATGTTAGGTCCTGCACTTAGACAGAAATAACAGCTGCACAAATATAAGATGGGGGACAGCTAGCTTGCCAGTAGTACAAATACAAAAGTTTCCTTTGTGTGTGCATAGACTCACACACCACCATCCAGGAATTATCAGAATCTTAAGGATCCAGTCCAGCTATGAATATTATTTTCACAACAACCTTGTAGGTAGGTTAAGCTGAAGGAGAGTGACTGGCCTGAATTTCTTGGCCCTTGCCTGAGGCAGATTACTAACTTACTCTTTAAGGTTTTGAGGGGGGCAGAGTCAGACTTTGTGTACAAGTGTCCTAGTTTTATACAACTGTGTTCAAAACTATTAATATTACAGCAGCTGTGAAAGGTAGGGCAGCCCTGATTCTTCTCTCCCACCCCCCATTCCTCACAAGGGGGCTCACTGAATTATTTGGGGGGGGAAGGTGATGTAATATATATATATATATATATATATATGCTTTCGTAGATTTTCACGGGTACAGGAATGCAGGTTTTGGTGTCCTCGGGTGTCTTCCCGTGTAAAAGTTGGGGTGTCTAGGCGACGTTTCGACGAGGTCTCACTCGTCATCTTCAAGATGACGAGTGAGACCTCGTCGAAACGTCGCCTAGACACCCCAACTTTTACACGGGAAGACACCCGAGGACACCAAAACCTGCATATATATATATATATATATATATATACACACACATATATACACACACACACACACACACATTTTATTGGTTTTTTAACATATCAGTTCCAACAGTCAAATAACATAACTTTCATCTTATACAATGTTTTAGACTTCTGTCAACACCTCCGATGATTTTCCGTTCTTTAACTGATTCTGCATTTCTTGATTTCTCTATTACTCTTAATTAACGTTAACTAACAGTTCTTCTCATTGTCTTTCTTGCGATATTTAGAATAGCCCACCTTACAAAACTTCTTGCAAACCTACTAGCGTAATCTGTTCATCACAATTACTTTGCAAATAATTCATATGTTCACTCCAGTCTTCTAAGAATCTCTGGCCCCGCAGGTTTCGAATCCGATGTAATCTATGACTGTGCAAATGCTAGACTGGAATGCACGTATTTCACCTTTCTCAAAGGAAGTTTTCACCAGGCTGCCTCATTATCCTCTGCTGTGTTTGGGCAACCTTTCGTAAACCCGCCTTTATTTTGGTCCTGAGGTTCAGAGGGTCTGCAGCTGACTGCCACTGGCTCAGGCCCCCCAAACACACCTCTCCTGAGTGTTGCTGCTGTGTGCCCCTCCACACAGCCCCAGAGGCAAAACCAGGTGTGGCAGTGGGCCTTGGCCTAAAACTCTTCGTTTTCTTGGAGGCCCAGTCCTGGTGGGCAAAACCACCAAATGCTTCTGAATGCCTCTTGCTGCAAATCACAGGAGGGGAGATTTGCACTCGGGTCCTTTCGGGCTTCCTGCTGCAATATCCGGTTGACCACTGCGGGAACAGGATGCTGGCCTAGATGGGCCCCCTCTGGCCCAACCCAACAAGACTATTTGTGTAGAACCTCCAGGTCCAAAGGCAGTCTATCCTAGGTTCACTGGGGCATTTGGCCGCTGTGAAAACAGGGTTCTGGGCTAGAAAAGGCCCCCTTTGGCCGGATCCTGCAGCCAGGCTCTTCTGTTAACGCTAGTTGTTGACCAGGGTTTTAAGGGTGGCGGCTGTGATTGCTGCCCCCCCCCCAGTGAATTGTGCAGACCTGCAGGGCTTTTTCCTCCCTCCCCCATGCAAAGGTGGCTAAATCTATGCCAAATTTCTCGGCTTCCGGCCTGGCCGCATGGCGGGAGCCCTACCTGCTAGTTGCAGAGCGCGGCTGGCAGAGGAGGAGGAGAATGTGCCGAGGCAAAGGTAGGCCTGGCGCCTGCTCCCTCGCTCAGCTCCCATGGGAATTTGGTGCTTGTTTTGCTCGATCTCGCCCCCCCGCCAGCATCCCTCCCATCGCAGCTGTCCCTGTCGAGCCCTGACCTCATGAGCTCACGCTGGGAAGCCGAACCCAGCGGCCTGCCCCCTTGCGCTCCAGAAGCAGCCGCTGGCTCCCCTGTCCGTCGGTCGCCAGAAACCGGAGGCCCACGTCCACCCCCTTTCCCCCCCCTCTCCGTTCCTGCTTGATTCCTTTTCTCCCTCGGCTCCTCCGCCCCACTGCTCCGGGAAAACCTCCGTAAGGTTAGTGCTGCCTTTTTAACAGGTTCCTCCTGCTCTGCCACTTGACCAGAGAGGAACCACCCAACACGCCCTTTTTCTCTTCCCCCTCCCCACCGCCAATTCCCAGGTGGTCCTTGGGAGCTTCGCAGGGTGGGGAACGCCAAGCAGACCTTCCCATTACTCTCCCCCCCCAGCCTCCTGTGGGGCGGAGGAGTATCTGCCCCACATACTCCTTAGGGCCCTTCTTGCTCCCCCCCCCCCTATTGCAGCGAGAAGTTTTCCGTGCTTAACGTTGCCTGGCCCGGTGTTGTGTCCGTGCGCTTCTGAAACCTGAGTGTGCATTGGAAACTAGACCTAAATAGAGACCTCCTTCCAGCCGGCATCCTGTTTGAAACAGCGAGTGCAGGGCATTCAAAGCACACGGAAAGCACATTCCCCGCCCCCACTCTGCCCCCACCCCACCCCCAGTTCTGGGAGCGGAAGTTAATCCCTTGCAGATCTACAGTTCCCGGCACCCTTTGCAAACTGCAGTTCCCAGGCTTCTTTGGGCGAAGCCATGTGCTTCAAGTGACCTGTAAATGTGTGGCACAGCCAGGGACCACTCCCCTACACTTAAAAAACCCATAGGTGTGGCTGCAGGCAGGCAGGCAGGTCGTCCTCTGCTTCTTTCTAGAATCTGGTTTTTTGAGGTACAGTCATACCTTGGGTTACAGACGCTTTGGGTTGCGTGATTTCGGGTTGCGCACCATGCTGAACCTGGAAGTACTGGAACGGGTTACTTCCAGGTTTTGGCGTATGCGCAGAAGCGCCAACCCGCGCATCTGCAGACGGGGCGCTGTGGGTTGCGAACTTGTTTCCCTCACTGATCGCAACCCGAGCATCCACTGTACACTGTTACTAAACATGGGGGCTCCATTTTGCTATACTGCCTGCTGATAGGCCTGCTCTCGCCCCCAAATTCAGAGTTAATTCTTCTTTTTTTAAAGGGTGCCATTTTGAAAAGGAGCACTGTCCGGCGCTTAAGGTGTGTTCAGTGCTTTTGGGAAGGTAAGACTGATAACCCACAAGCTAGATGCTCAGAGATGGATATTTGGGGGCAATGATAAGGTCCAGGCCTCTCCCCAGGACTATATCATCAGAGAACTAGGGTGGTAGAGAACAAATGTTCACCCAAGTTTAAATTTCTCTTTTTAGACCCACACCTTGTACTGACATGCTTACTTTTCACCAAGGGTTTGCGAACAACCATTGGCTCATGAAGCGCCCCTCTTTACCTGGCGTCCTCAACGTGGCATAATCTCTAGGGATCTGTACCACATTACTTTATTTATTAATTCAGTTTCTATACCACCCTTCATCCTAGGATCACAGGGCAGTTTACAATAGAAAAACACAAAAATACATAGCGCAGTAACAAACAAAAACAATACACCCCCCTTCCTAGTTAAAAAGGCCATAGATTTTTTAAAAAATTAAATTTCTATACCATACTTTTCTGACGGTGCAGGATGCATGGCCTTTAGCTGTACTGAGTTGTGTGTTGTTGGTGGGACACAATTTATGTCTTTCTTTTGCGAGTGCTGGCTGGCAGCTCCAAGTTGGGGTATGTCAGAAAGGGATCTTGGAGGGGGAGATTTGTGACGTGCTGCTCTTTATAACTCATCTCCCTCTCGCTTCTCTCAAGGACCCCATCAAATCATATCCTGTGACGCTGGATATTCAAACGTTACCTTTAGCCCTGCATCATAGAATTGTTGGGTTGGGAGGGACAGAGAGGGCGCCATTATCATCAAGCAGTCTTCGTGTTTGTGTGAATCTTGAACCTACTTGCATTTTTTTTAATTTAATTTTTTTAATGACAGCATCAGGGTCAGCTAGGGTTGCCTCCTTTTATTTCCCCCTTCCTGGCAGAGTTACAGCTATGTAACAGAAATTCACCATGAGCGGCTTTTCCCAATGCAGAAGAGTTGCAAAGAGGGGTGAGCTTCACCTGTTGGATTGCCTCCCTAGGGATGCTCACATTCAGTGAGTGTGCCTGCATACCAAGGAGTTGACCGGCATACTCGTACAGTTATCCGCATGCAATGCTCTGTAAGTCGAAATAATTTTTTTTTAAAAAAATTGTCCAGTAGCACCTTAGAGACCAACTAAGTTTGTTCTGGGTACAGTCATACCTCTTGTTACGTTTGCTTCGTGATACGTTTTTTCAGGTTGCGTTCTGCGGCAACCCAGAAGTACCGGAAAGGGTTACTTCCGTGTTTCGCCACTTGCACATACGCACAAAATGACGTCATGCGCAGAAGCGACAAATCGTGACCCGTGTGTGCGCAGACATGGGTTGCGTTCCTTTCATATTGCGAACGGGGCTCCGGAACGGAGCCACTATATAATATTCACTATATATATTCGCAACCCCTATATAAGCTTCCGTGTGCATTGTAGCTGTGCACGCAGTAAGCGCATGCAAAGACTTGTCCCTGTGTTCGGTGTCATGTGTGAACAAACCTGTGTCACAGAGCTAGGGGGAGACTACCCTCATGCTCAATAAAACAGGTTGCCTGGAAGCGCCCCCCAAATCATCCCTGGCCTATTTCTCAGGCAGCAAAACATTTTGTTTAAAAGAAGGGCTTGCTTTAAAACCGTTTAGTCAGGCTGAAATAGCGGAGGGTGGCCAGGGAGCGGGAGGGCGGCCATCTTTTTCCCCCTTCAGCCTTCTTCCCCTCGACACTTTTAACAGCAGCCTGACTTGCTGCAATGTCACCAGGCGAAGAAGCCTTTCCTCCTCCATTTCTGCCCAGAGGAAGCTTCCCCTGCCATGCCGGCTGCAAGCCAACACGAGGGGAGAGGCTTCCTACTCCGGGGCCTGGTCTGGGCCTTGTCCTAGGCCTCCCGGTCCCTTTCATCGTGAGCCACGCTCCCCTGGCCTGGGACAACAGGAGACGTGGCCGTCCGCCTCTTGTGAAAGCGTTTCCCTCCCCGTCCTTCTCCCCCTCAGAAGCTGATCCCTTCGTGTCACGGAGTTATTGGCAAAGCAGCCGTTTCGGTTGGCCTCCATGACAGACGGGTCTGGGGGGCCCGGGAGGCCATTTCCCCAGTTCATGCCCAGGGAAAGCTTTGTCTGACAGAAAAATTTAGCCTCTATCTCCTCTCCCTTCAGAAGTAAAACATACGTGCAGGAAAATCTCTCTTGTCAGTCAGGAAAAGAAAAGGAAAAGCTGTTTCCCCACCACCACCTTTGCTCTCTCTTCAAAATAGCTGTTTCTTGAAATGACCCCTCAAATTGGAGAAAACTTTAAAATTTTTAAAAAGGGCTTCAACAAAAATGCCACCTCTCTGGCCTCCTGGCTTGAGAAAGATTTCCTCAGTGTCTTAGTCGCTGAAGCACGGAACAGAAGAGGTTTTTTTTTAAACAAATTAATATTTATTGGCTTGTTTATTCGCTGAAGCAATATCTCGGTCCCCACCAAAGCGTGAAGCAAAATAGGCTTTTGTGATTCATTTCTTTGTTGGCTTGCTTTTTTGCCGAGGCGCTGTCAGGTTGAGCAAACCCGTCTCCATCTTGAATTCCTGGCTTTTTTCTCTGAGGTTTCTGTCTGCGGTTTCTGTCACAACTGCATCTTGCTTCAATAACACATCTTCAGGCATGGGGGTGCCAAGGACTTGGGAGACGGGGGTTCAAACCCCCATTTGGCCATGGCCAAGCCGCCATCTCTACCTCCCAGGGTTGTTGTACGGTTTAAAAAAGGAGTGGGCAACTGTGTGCACCACCTCTGGAGGAAAGGTGGGATAGAAACGTACAGTGGCACCTCAGGTTACATACGCTTCAGGTTACACACTCCGCCAACCTAGATATAGTGCTTCAGGTTAAGAGCTTTGCTTCAGAATAAGAACAGAAATTGGGCTCCGGCGGCGCGCCGGCAGCAGGAGGCCCCATTAGCTGGTGCTTCAGGTTAAGAAAAGTTTCAGGTTAAGTACCAGCCCCTCAGGGCCTGCCCCATTCATTCCCTTTGAAAGCAAAATACTCTCCCTCTTGAAAGCCGAACAACTGTTCCGCCACCAGAGTTAATGATTTACCGTCAGCGCTGAGATCACTGCCTATTCTTCGCTCTTCAACAAGTTTTAACCAGCCATCATGCCATGTTTTGCCCCAAATAAGCCACATTTGGTAAGCCATAATAAGCAAACCGTATCTTCGTACCACGGTTTGTTTTGAATGACCATGGCACGCATTACGCCTGAGTTCTGCCTCTGAAACTTGCCCGCTTGTCCTTTTTAAAAAATGTGTGAGTCTTTCCACACGCCGAAAGGGTCATGTCCAAGCATGCAGCTTTTTCCTTTTAATTAGTTTTAGTTTCTTCAATGCCACACTCAAGGATGTCCCTGCACAAGGGAACATGCGCAGATAATAAGAAAGCATATTTCGTGTTTCTTTGCATAGGAAGTTTGAAAGCTGGGAGTACCTGAAGCTCAGTGCTTTTTGCTTATCTGCCTATTGTATTTTTTGTAATTAATATATCCTGCATAGTTCTTGAAAAGAGGCAGCTCAGAGCCATTTATGTGATTCTTCCAGCAATGTCCCATCCAGGCCTAAACGGATGCATACTCAGCTATTTCTTATTATATCTACTACTATCACTATTTATTACATTTATCAGTTGTTTTATGCAAAGAAAAATTCTCAAAATGACTTGACCAAGAAAAAATGCAACCCATAATAGCATTTTAAAACCAGAAATCAGTGGGCAAATTACATAAAATGCTTAAACAGTGGCATATTAATGACAAGTTCTACCCAACCCTACTATAAGAGGCTATTTAATTACAGCTTAGAGAAGGCGGTGAATTTTGGAGTAACCAGAACATTCACTGGGTTGTCCCAAAACTTCTTAATTGGTTTTTAAAAAACAGCTCTTCAACCAAAAAAGCTTACTATAGTAGTTTACAAATCACTAAAAAACAACAACCCCAAAACCCCACAGAACAATGTGAGGACGGTCCCTCCCTCAGGCTCGCATTCTGGAAAAAGTCACAGCACAAAAGGAAAAGTGGATTGGGAGGGAGGAGGAAATAAGCTCAGGCGCAAGTTTAGTTTAGTTAGGAGTCGTTATAGTGACCCAACTGGGATGGAAAAAGTTCAAGAGGATGAGGCGCCAAATGTTGCTGTGCCAATGGAGCGACTCAGTGTCCCCATCTAGCTAGCGTGCTGTGTTCCCCAGGACCATACTTGCCTGGGAACTGGGCACTTTACATGTTTGGGAGAGTTACAAGGTGGTGGGGAATGCTTAAATTGTCCCATTTTGTGTGTGGGGAGCCTTGTCATAGGTAGAGACGTAAAGACCTTGCCGGCGGGGTGGGGTGCATATTTGAATGGAGGATTTCCCCCCAAGCCTTTTTCCTTTTGGACAAATGTAAATTCTTTCGGCTTATGGAATATTTTCTTTTAGAACTGTGTTTCCCAAACTCGGCCCTCCAGCTGTTTTTGGACTACAGTTCCCATCATCCCTAGCTAGCAGGACCAGTGGTCGGGGATTATAGGAACTGTAGACCATAATATTGAAATGGCCGCATGGGTGAAGTTGTGGGATGTAGACCTAAAGTTTACAGCGTGTTATACCCTGAAAGAAAACTACATGAAAATGATGTACGGACGGTATTTAACTCCTAGTAGATTGGCACAAATGGATAAATCAAAGTCAAACACATGCTGGAAATTTAAAGAAAAAGAAGGTACTTCCTACCATATGTGGTGTTCCTGTAAGAAAGGAAAAGCTTTATGGGGAATTATTTATAAGGAATTGGAGAAAATGTTTTAAGATTTAAAAAACAAACAAACAAACAAACAAACCAGAAGCTTTTCTTCTAAGGGTTCTAGATATTAAGATCCCAAGAGACCAAAAAAAATTGTTTATGTATGCTACAACTGCAGCTAGAATGGTTTTTGCCCAGAGATGGAAAGAAGATGTAGTAGCAACCAAGGAAGAGTGGCTAATTAAATTAATGGATTATGCCGAAATGGGAAGATCAACGGTGTAATTAGAAACCAACAAGAAGATGAAAATTTTAAAGATTGGAGGAAATTTGTGGAATATTTGAAAAAGACATGTATGCAAAGAAGCTCATTAGCAGGGTTAATGTAAAACAACAGTTAAATATTTTATTAAGAGGAACTAAATAATAACTTAAAGATGGAGTAATGTGGAAAATGCAGTATGAAAACTTAAAGTAAAAAGAAACCAAAAAAGGGGGGAAGAAGTCAATTATATGTGTATTAGAAATATATGTGATTTGTGTTTTTGTAATTTGTATGTCTGTAAATCTTTGAAAAACCGAAAAATAAATATATATATTTTTAAAGGAATTGTAGTTCAAAAACAGCTGGAGACCCAAGTTTGGAAAATATTGTTTTAGACAATACTACTGAGCTAGATAGTCTATGGACACGAGAGGTACCTGTCTTTCTACGAAAGAGCAACTGTTTTCCTTTCCCTCCTTGCCTTCCAGAGCTTTCTGAATCCTTCGCCATGGGCGACATGAAAACCCCCGATTTTGACGACCTCCTGGCGGCTTTTGACATTCCCGACATTGACACCAACGAGGCCATCCACGAGGAGGCGGAAGCACACATCAAGCCCATCCCTGTGGAGGCGGTGGTCCCTGAACACGCCCTCCCTCACGCTGACATCACCACGGTCAGCGTCATAGTGAAGAACACCGTCTGCCCCGAGCAGCTGGAGGCCGTGGACGGCCGCGTCAAAGACAGCCACGTCGTCGGGCCGCGCCTGCTGCAGAACGGCTTCTCTGCCCCCGAGGCGCTCCATTCCTCCCCCACGCGCCCCACAGAAGGGGTGGCCACCGCCAACGGAGAGTGTTGGACCCCCAAAGAAAAGGGGGCCAAAAGCCTAGACCTCTTTTCCCATTTCAGCCCGGACCCTCCCGAGGACAGTGAGGCTAACCTCATTGACCAGCCGCGAGAATGCAAGCCCAAGGAGAAGGGGGCCCTCTCCCCGCCCCACGTGCTTCCTTCGGTCCCCCCACTGGCCTGCCACGAGCTGTCGGCAGGGGAGGCCGCAGGGCCCCTCCCTCCAACATTCCCACAGTCCTTTGAAGGATGCCCAGCCGGCGGTGTGGGCCTCCCTCCGACCCCTGCTGCTCCCCCGGTGCCCCCAGCCATCAAACAGGAGTCCGATTGCGAGGCACCCTGCCAGGGGGCCAGTCCACTGGGCCGCCCAAAGCCCGGTTCTGTTTGCTACCCTACAGACGGTTCCCCCGTAGCACCCTGGCCGGGCTCAGACGCAAACCTCTGCGTCGGCTCCCACAGCACCCCAGAGGTCAAGCACTCTCCCTCCAGCCCCAGGGACTCACTGCTCAAAAGCTCTCCTCCGGAGGCAGAAGCAAGCCCCGGGCCCTCCGCCTCCCCAAAACATTCCAGCGTCGGGACCCTGAAGGAGGAGCCCATCGAGAAGCCTGTGCCGTGCCCGCCAGATGCGTCCAGCGAGGAAGAGGACGAGGACGAGAGTGCTGGTTCCCCCTCCTCCAATTCTTCGCGGCCCCTGAAAGTGAGGATCAAGACCATCAAGACTCCGACCGGAAGCATCACCAGGACGGTCACCAGGGTCTCCTCCGACACGGAGCCGGGAGCCGCCAAGCCGCCTTCGGACCACGACTCGCAAGAGGCCGCTCCCGCCGAGGACCCCGTGCCCCCCGCCTCTGCGGAAAAGGAAGAAGGGGCCGCGGGGCCTCCCAGCCCCAAAACGGTGGCCGCCAGCCCCGTGAAGGTGGTGGAGGGCCCCAAAGTAGTCAGCGTGCAGCTGGGGGACGGGACCAAGATCAAAGGGACGGTGCTGCCCGTCTCCACCATCCAGAACGCCAGCAGCGCCATGCTGATGGCTGCCAGCGTGGCCCAGCAGAAGGCAGTGGTGCTGCCCAGCAAGGCCATGGCCAAGAACATCGTCAGCCTGGTGCCGCAGGCCCTCCCCAAGGCGGGCGTCGTGGCGGCGGCGGCGGCCCAGGCGGGCGGGCCCAGCCAGAAGGTCAACGGCACCACGGTGGTGGTGATGCAGCAGTCGCAGAAGTCCTCGCCCACCGTGGCCGGCACGGTCATCTCCCGCAGCCAGTCCAGTCTGGTGGAGGCCTTCAACAAGATCCTGAACAGCAAGAACTTGCTGCCCATGTACAAGCCCAACCTGGCGCCCCCGGCGGACTCCAGCCTGACCCTCCCGCCGCTCGGGTACCGGTGCCTGGAGTGCGGAGACGCCTTCGCCCTGGAGAAGAGCCTGGCGCGGCACTACGACCGGCGCAGCATGCGCATCGAGGTGACCTGCAACCACTGCACCAAGCGCCTGGTCTTCTTCAACAAGTGCAGCCTGCTGCTCCACGCCCGCGAGCACAAGGACAAGGGCCTGGTCATGCAGTGCTCCCACCTGGTCATGCGGCCCATCGCGCTGGACCAGATGATCGGCCAGCCCGACATCACCCCGCTGGTCTCTCTGGCCTCCCTGAACGCCAGCAAGGCCGCCGCGGCCGCCGTCACCCAGGAAGGCACAGCCGGCGGGGCGGCCACGCACGACCCCCCCGTCCTCCCCTTGAACGGCAGCGCCGAGCAGGCCACCACGAACTCCTGCCAGTGCCTGGAATGCAAGGAGCCCTGCAAGGACAAGGCCGGCCTCGCAGCCCACTTCCAGCAAGCCACAGCCTCCGCCTCCACGGTGAGGGCGCTCGGAACGCTGTCAGGGTGGCATTCTGTTACTATTATTGGCATTTCATAGAAGGATAGAGTTGGGGGGACCCATCTAGTCCAGCCCCTTGCAATGCAGGAATCTCAGCTAAAGCATCCATGACGATGGCCACCCACCCTCAGCTTAAAGACCTGTAAGGAAGGAGACTTTCAAGGGAGATCTTTTCACTGTCCAACAGCTGTCACTGTCAGAAAGTTCTTCCTAATTTTTAGGCAGAATCTCCTTTCTTGCAACTTGAAGCCGTTGCTTTGAGTCCTGCCCCCTAGAGCAGGAGAAAACAAGCTTGCTCCCTCTTTCGTGTAATAGCCCTTGTAGTAGTAGTAGTAAGTAGTAATAATAATAATAATAATAATTAATAATAATAATTCATTTGTACCCTGCCCATCTGGCTGGGTTTCCCCAGCCACTCTGGGTAGTTTCCAACAGAATATTAAAATACAATAACCTATTAAACATTAAAAGCTTCCCTAAAGAGGGCTGCCTTCAGATGTCTTCTAAAAGTTTGGTAGTTGTTTTTCTCTTTGACATATGGTGGGAGGGCACTCCACAGGGCAGGTGCCACCACTGAGAAGGCCCTCTGCCTGGTTCCCTGTAACTTGGCTTCTCGCAGCGAGGGAACCACCAGAAGGCCCTCGGAGCTGGACCTCAGTGTCCGGGCAGAACGATGGGGGTGGATCCACTTTTTCCTCCAAGGAGCTCAAGATGGTGTATGTGGGTTCTCTCCCCCCCCCCCCATCTTGTCCTCACAACAACCCCGGGAGGTAGGTCAGGTTGAGAGTCTTCCTCCCCACTTGGGCTGAATATTGTCCTCACTTACTGCAGTGTTTTGGGCAGAGGGCAATCCTAGACCTACCTGGAGGCAACAAGGTTGGACAGGTGATTTGGCACCGAGCGGCCATTCTTTCATTGGCAAAGCCCTGATTCCAGGGCACAGTTTCTGCGGTTCCTTGCCAGTGGCAGAGTTAGCACTCGTTACACCTTCCCTCCCTCCCTCTCCCTGCCTGCCTTATCCAATGTAAATTAACCGTTCTTTTTGCTCCTTCCCAAAGGTGTGCAACGCCTGCCCCATGATTATGCCCAACCGGTGCAGCTTCGGCGCCCACCAGCGCATGCACAAGAACCGCCCGCCTCACGTCTGCCCCGAGTGCGGGGGGAACTTCCTCTTGGCCAACTTCGAGGCCCACCTGAAGGAAGCCTGCCTCCATTTCTCCCGGAGGATAGGCTACAGGTAGGGGTGTCTTGAGTGTGAGTGGAAACCCAAAAGGCAGACCCTTCCCCCCCCCTTTTTTTAGCTCTGTCGCCCAACATGGATAAAGTTAATTCCTGTTCTAATGATTTGGCCGCTGAAGCAGGAATCTGAACTCAGGACCCCTTTTCCCACTCACCCCTGATTTCAGAGCAGGGCATCCATGGAGTGGAGGTCGAAACGGTGATGTGAGAATTAAGCAAGCTTTGCTGTAGCTCCCACTTCTTATTTTTGATCATTGTATGTTCCATGTCTGGGTGGCGTTGGAGCCTAAGATGCTGGCTCGATATTTTGGCTTTTTCCTCCACCCCCATACTTATTTATCCATGCCTTTCTTCCATCATGGAACCTGGTGGCATTCTACATATGGTTCCCAAGTGGCCACCAATTATTATTATTACAGTGTTACCTTAGTTTATAAACAGTCCTGTTTAAGAACTATTTGGTTTATGAACTCCGCAAAACCAGAAGTAGTGTTCCGGTTTGTGAACTTTGCCTCAGTTTATGAACGGAATCTGAACGGTGGAAGGGCACCGGCAGTGGGAGGCCTCATTAGGGAAAGCGCACCTCGGTTTAAGAACGGATTCAGTTTAAGAACTGACTTCTGGATTCTGTATAAGAACGGACTTCCGGAACGGATTAAGTTCGTGAACCGAGGTACCACTGTATTATCATTCATTTCCATTCACTTACCAGGCCCAGGCCTCCTCTGCCTTCAGATCATCTCCACTCAGTGCCCCCTGGCCCTTCTGTCTTCTTGTCATGGGGGAGCAGGAAGGCTGGGCCATCTATTCTGCTCAGGACCTGGCAGGATGGGCCTTTTCCCTTTCTCCAACATCCAGGTAGAACTCAGGAAGTGGGGCTCAGCTGCCATCACACCATATTTTCCAGTTTATGGCCTTGGAAGTGGTCGTTTTCTTCAGAACTTTTTCCTGCCGCAGGAGAAGGTTGCGAGAACCTTTGATACTGTTTGGAGGGCTTTTCCAGCCAGTCCTTAACTTGGGATGCCAACTTTTACTGTCAAATGGAATGGTCCTGCTTTCCCCCTCCAAAGCTTCCTCTGGTCATTTCCACCAAGTAAGGAAGGCAGGTAGCTCCCAAGGAGAGGTCCTTTTCAGTCAGCCTCCCCAGAGAGGCTCACGTGCCACCTTCGGTGTGGTCTCATCAGCAAAAATGAATACTTTTCCCTTCACTCTCTCTCCCTCTCTCTCTCTCTCTCTGTGTGTGTGTCTGTGTCTTGAAACCAGGCTGCCCCCTCTTATTGCTAGGAAGATTTTCCTTTGGGGTCTTTCCAATGCAGAGCAGACCCATTGTTGTTAATGAAGGTGGTTATTGCTATTTTATTTATAGACTACAAATTTGGTACCCAAAGCTGTTCAAAATATAGTAACAGCCCAAAAGTAGTAATACGTTAACCCAGTAGCGTAGCGTGGGGGGTGCAGGGGGGGGCCGGCCGCACCGGGCGCAACATCGGGGGGGGGTGTGCTCGCACTCGCAGCTCTCTGCCCCTACTTGGCTCACTCTCTCTCTCACTGCAGTGCTGGCTGTGCGAATCCGATCCCAGCCGCCGGGTCGCCGCCCACTGTGGAGGGGAGGGTGCCAGGCGTGCGGTGCGGAGAGAGAGCGAGGGACTATCTGGGGGAGGGACAGTGCAGCGGGGGGGGGGGCAAATTACTTGCCTTGCCCCAGGTGCTGACAACCCACGCTACTCCACTGCGTTAACCGTAATGTTTAATCAAAATGGATATAATTTGGTATGCATAAATAACAATGTCTTAGATTTATTAATTTCAGTGGGTCTTCTCAGAGCATCGGCTGCAACCTTTTATGCCTTTGTTGTTGATTTTAATGATCACGTTTTGCAGTTGTAATCATTGTTTTGGTAAGCTGCCCAGGGAATGTTTTTAGCGATGGGTAGCTAGGTGTATTGATCAGTAAGACTTCCCGCTTCTCGTCCTCAGGTGCCCGAGCTGCTCAGTCGTCTTTGGCGGAGTGAACTCCATCAAGTCCCACATCCAGACGTCTCACTGCGAGGTTTTCCACAAGTGCCCCATCTGCCCCATGGCGTTCAAATCAGCCCCCAGCGCTCATGCCCATATTTACACCCAGCACCCAGGCTTCAGCAACCAGCAGTCCAAGTGAGATGGCGTGTGTGTGTGTGTGTGTGTGTGTGTGTCTGGGTTGTGTCCACTGCTAGCGCTACTCAGAGGCGACCCACTGAAATTAACGGACACAACTCGACTGTGAGTGGGACATCCGGTAGTTGGCCACAACCCTGTGTGTCTGTCTAAAAAATGACTAGAGCGAAAGGAGGGCTTGATCATGGGGAGGGAGCCTTTGGGCCTCCAGCTGATGGACTTTACAGAAGAAGATGTAAGAAGACCCCTGCTGGATCAGGCCAGAAAGGGGCCCATCTAGTCCAGCACCCTGTTCTCAGCATGGCCAACCAGATGCCCTAATAGGAAGCCCAGAAGCAGGACCCAAGCACAGCAGCAGTTGGTGTTCAGAAGCATTAATTTAATTTAATTTATTAAATTTGTTAGTCGCGTTATCTTGCCCAAGGCAACCCAAAGTGACTTACAACCAAACAACCATGGAGGCAGGGCAGAGCCATCACATCTATTTCATTATTATTATTATTGTTGTTGTTGTTGTTGTTGTTGTTGAGGCAGGGCAGAGCCATCACGTCTATTTCATTATTATTATTATTGTTGTTGTTGTTGTTGAGGCAGGGCAGAGCCATCACCTCTATTTCATTATTGTTGTTGTTGTTGTTGTTGTTGTTGTTGTTGTTGTTATTAATTAAATTTATATACCTCCTTTCATCTGAAGATCTTAGGGCAGTTCTCAACGTAAAAATGCAGGATGAAAGCACAAAGTAAATAGTTTAAACAAAAAGCGAAACTCTCCCATAGGGGAAGCAGGGCTTCTTCTTGGCCTTCTGAGCCACAGGAACAAGCATTCCCCCGTCCCTCCGACCTGTTTGGGACCAGGAGCCAGGCCCTTCTTCATCCGGTGACACAGGCAAAGACCTGCAGGAAGGGCACACAGACCCAGAGACAGTGCAGCCAGATGTGTTGGTGGGGACAAACATGTGGCCTTGCCATTTTGTGTGCAAGCCCTGAGCCTCCTTCCCTCTGCTGGAGTGGGAGGCTCCTAGAGAAGCCCTGGCCCCTTTTGAGCAAAAGAGCATATGGAAGCACAGGTGGTCCTAACAATTTGGCTGCGCCGGATGCTACTCCTATAAAAAGGCTTGTCGGTTTCAGTTTCTCCATTGCTGGAACGACTTCAGAGCTCTGGGTTTCCTCAGAGCAAAGCCTGAACCCGGCCTTGCATCTAGCCAGAACCTCACCTTGTCCTACACCCCAATTCAGGACGGATAAAAGGAAGCACTGCTTCATTTCAGCGCATGGTTAAAACGACGGAACTCCCTCCCACAGAATTAGACAAATTCACCGAGAAGAGGCTACCCGTTTGCCTCCCCAGTTTGAGGCAGCGATGCTTCTGAATCCTGGTTGCTGGAAGCTGCAGGAGGAAAGAGGGCTCTTCCGCTTGAATCCTGCTTGTGGGTTTCCCAAAAGAGGCGTCTGCTCAGCCGCTGTGAGAACAGGGTGCAGGACCAGATGGGTCATTGGCCTGAGCCAGCAGGTGCCTCCTGGGTTCTTATTTTGTCTTGATTCCGGCTGATTCCTGCTGTGCCGCAGAGCAGCAATAAGTATCCAAACAAACCCCTGTGTTGCAAAGAGAACGTCAACAACGTCTAGGCAACACGATGACCATATACATACGTAATAGACAATCTTTATAGAATTCCTTCAAATCATAAAAAGTTCAGAATGAAATCTTTAGTCTCAAAGTCTCTGAAAATTTTTAAATGAAGCGAGGTGCCAGACTTTGTACAGTGGAAGACAAGCTGTGAAGCTTTGTGTATTCAACAGTGATGTCCAACACTGAACAGTAATACCGGATATTGACTACTGTTTCGTAGAATTCTTCATCAGCGTTCTGGGTGGATATAGAATGCTTCATAAAAGTTTGGTACCTCGCTTTAAAGTTTGGTAAAGGTAAAGATACCCCTGCCCGTACAGGCCAGTCTTGCCAGACTCTAGGGTTGTGTGCTCATCTCACTCTATAGGCAGGGAGCCAGCGCTGTCCGCAGACACTTCCGGGTCACGTGGCCAGCGTGACAAGCTGCATCTGGCGAGCCAGCGCAGCACACGGAACGCCGTTTACCTTCCCGCTGGGAAGCGATCCCTATTTATCTACTTGCACTTGCGGGTGCTTTCAAACTGCTAGGTTGGCGGGCGCTGGGACCGAGCGACGGGAGCGCACCCCGCCGCGGGGATTCGAACCGCCGACCATGCGATCGGCAAGTCCTAGGCGCTGAGGTTTTACCCACAGCGCCACCCGCGTCCCACTCGCTTCATTTAAAGTTTTTCAGAGACTTTGAGACTAAAGATTTCATTTTGAACTTTTTATGATTTGAAGGAATTCTATAAGGATTTTCTATTCCGTATGTATACGGTCATCGTGTTGCCTAGACGTTGGTGCCGCAGAGCAGGTCAGTTCCTTCCTGAGAGCCCTCCTGTCCCTTTCATCCCCTCCAGGATGATCTTCAAGTGTGCCATGTGCGACACGGTCTTTACCCACAAGCCCTTGCTCTCCTCCCACTTCGACCAGCACCTGCTCAACCAGAGGGTCAGCGTCTTCAAGTGCCCCGACTGCCCTCTCCTTTTCGCCCAGAAGCGTACGATGCTGGAGCACCTGAAGGTGAGTGGCCTTGTGGGGCAGAAGGGGGAAGAGTTGGCGGGGGGGGGGACACAGGGGAAATCGGTAATTTCTCACTTCCTTTCCCCCCACACCTAGTCTAGTTCCACCTTTGATGTTTTCAGTTGAGGGAGCTGTTGCCTCTTTCACTTACTTTGGGAATGGGTAGCATGAGCCATCAATCCAACAGGGAGAAGGAAATGGTTTCATCCCTCTAGGACAGGGGTCGGCAAACGAAGGTCCACGGGCCGGATCAGGCCCAATTGCCTTCAGGATCTGGCCCACGGACTGTCAGTGGATCGGCGTGGGGATTCTGGTCATTCGGGCTGCCCTTTTCCCCCCTACAGTGGTACCTCGCAAGACGAATGCCTCGGAAGACGAAAAACTCGCAAGACGAAAGAGTTTTTCGTTTTCTGAGTTGCTTCGCAAGACGGATTTCCCTATGGAAACCGTCAATGCATTCCTATGGGAAACCGTCAATACACAGTGCTGCTTCGCAAGACGTAAAAACTCGTAGAACGAAAAAACTCGCAGAACGAATTAATTTCGTCTTGCGGGGCACCACTGTATTCCATTCCATTTCACACACACCCGCAGCAGCGCCTCCTCCCTCCTTCCTCCTGGCTTCTCCCTGCCTAGAGGAGGAAGGGAGCTGGCTGAGCACCATTTTAAGCAGCCCCTCTCTGGAGCCAGCCCTCTCACACCACTCATCTTCCCTCTGCCACTACCACCCTGGTGCTCCTGTGGGCCACAGAGCAGAGGGGATGAGCTTGCTCTGCCTACCCACAAGAAGCAGCAGCGGTGGTGGCGGCGGCGGTGGCAGCCCCAGGGAAGGTAAGCACAGGAGGTGGAGGGTGGAGAGGAGGAGAATCTGCCCACCTCGCTTCTTCTTCCAGCCCCCCCCCCTCGCCCCGCTTCTCTGGCCTGCCACAAGGTCTGAGGGACAGTGGACCGGCCCAAAAATTTTTTGCCGACCTCTGCTCTGGGGAATAGCACTCTAGGCAGGAACGGCATGTGTGTTGCAGTATACCACAGCAACAGCACAGAAAAGGAATATGATACTGTTTTCAGGTTCCTGAGAACCACAGCTTTCATTCGTTCTAATCCTCACGGCCGCTGGCTGCAAAGTCCTGGCTCCCAAGCACTGCAGCTTTCATTAAAAAGAGAGAGGGGGAAATTACTGGTCCTCTTGTTTACAAAGATAATGTTGGGAGAGTGAGCAAGAGCTGCTCAGATCTCAGAAGAGAGACTGAACTTTGGGGAAGGGGTGCAGCTGGCAGGGCGTCTGCCTCGCATGCAAAGAGCCCCTCCACTCGCCTGCTGCCCAGCCAGGAAGTGAAGCTGGGAAATGGTGTTGACCAGTCCAGCCACCTTCTCTTAAGACCGTAAGAAGAGCCTGCTAGATCAGGCCAGTGGCTTGTCTAGTCCAGCAACCCGTTCTCACAGTAGCCAACTAGATGCCTGCGGGGAACACACAAACAGGATTCAAGCACAAGAGCCCCCCCCCCTCTCCTGTAGTTTACAGCAAGTGGGATTCCTGTCTCTAACCACGGGGGCAGAGAACAGTCAGCATGATTAGTAACCATTGATACTCTTCTCCTCCATGAATTTGCCTAATCCTCTTTTGAAGCCATCCATGTTGTAAAGACTGCAGAGAGAATAATTGGGTGCACTCTTCCCACCTTGGATCAAATCTACACTTCCAGGTGCTATAAGAAAGCTGCAGAGATAGTGCAGGATAGTGCGCAACCCGGAAATGATCTATTTCAGCTTCTGCCTTCTGGAAGAAGGTACAGGGTTATAAAGACTAGGACTAGCCGCCTGAGAAACAGTTTCTATCCAAATGCGATTTTTGGTTTTAAATGCATTGTAAGGAGTCTGTATGGGAGTATATTGTATTTTAAAATGAAGTATCAGAGTTTTAGTGGCTAACCAGGTTGGGATAGTTGGGATAGCAAGTTTGTTGGGTTTTTGAATGTCTTATGTAGGTTTTTCAATTTCGTTGTTCTGTATGGGACAATGACAATAAAGATTATTGTATCGTATCGTTAGTGGCCATCCCGGCCTCCTGACTTTAACTGTGTGCTCTGTGAGGAATTATTTTCTTTTGGCTATCCTGAATCTTCCAACGTTCAGCTTCACTGGACGTTCCTGAGGTCTAGTATTAGGAGAGAGGGAGGAAAGACTTTCTCTATGCCCTACATCATTTTATAAATCTTTATCCTTTCGCCCCTTAACTCGCCTTGACTCCAAACTGAAAAGTCCTCAGAAGCTGCCACCGTTCTTCATAGGGGGTCCGCTCGACCCCCTCGGTGGTTTTTGTTGCCCTTCTCTGAACCTTTTGCTTCTCCTTCCCTCCCGGCGCCAGAGCACCCACCAGCCCCAGAAACCCAAAGAGGACCCCGCCAAGAAGCCAGTTGCTGCCCCGCTCACCCCCAAGCAGGAGCCGGCCGAAGAGGAGCCCCCGCCGCCCGTCTCCAAGCTCTCGGAGTCATCGTCGTCCTCTTCAGAAGACGAGGAGCCGCCCAGCTCCCCGGAGCTGCGGAAGAGCAAGCGGGGTCGCTTCCAGCGCAAGTCAGAGGGCGGAGGGCGCTCCCGGAGCAACGGCTGCACCTGCGGGATCTGCCACTCCTGGTTCCCGGAGAGGGACGAGTATGTCCTACACATGAAGAAGATTCACGGGAAGGTGAGGGAGGAGCGGCAGGCGGCAGTGGGGTGATAGCAAGGCTAGGGAGATCGACACCAGCATCTCTGGTTTTAAAAGGCACAGGGAGTACCTTGAGTGGCACCTGCGAGTCAGGAGGGACAGAATTTCATGGCCGAGGAAACTCATTCATTCCTATAATGTCATGCCCCTCTGTGTGCTCTGCTAAGAACAGAGGAACAGGTCTCTGCCCCGAGGAGGCTTACAATCTAAAACTCAAAAGACACAGGAGGAAAATGAAGGGGCTTGGGGATAGAATTTTATTATTACGGTCACAGACCAGTTCCAGCTCACTTACAATATCAGGAAAATCATAAAACACAACAGGAATACATTGAAATGCAGTTGGATATAACAGACAATTCAGGTATAGCGGCAGTTAAAAATATATATTAAATCTTGATCACTAAAATATAACCTAAAATTGTCATTTAAAACCTTGATCATTTTGGTAGTACAGCCTGTTCCCTACGTTTTATGGCAGTCGCACAGAATTTGGCCAGGGGCTGGGGGATACCTCAAAAGGATCACAACTCTCCTCTTTCCCTTTACATTGTACTGAATCAGGTACGAGGCAGGTCTCTGCCCCTCCAAGAGCTTACAGGGAGTGGAAGCAGAGGGGAGAATTGCAGCAAAAAAGATTGCCCTTGCGGATGCTGGGCTTAGAGGACTTGCGGGGCTGGGCTTTGGGGCAGAGGTGCTGGTGGTGACGTTTTCACTTATTTTGACCTGAGTTTCTTTCTGTGGCTTCTCTGTGGTCCCCTGCCCCCCACCCCACAGTGCGTAAAGAAGTTCCCCTGCCACCTGTGCGAGAGATCCTTCTGCTCCTACCCCAGCCTCCGGAGACATGTCCGTGTGAACCACGAGGGCATCAAACGTGTCTACCCCTGCCGGTATGGAAGGAGCCCATCCTCCTGGCCTCTGGGCTGGTTGGCGAGTCAGGCAGCACATTGTGGGTGTGTGGGTGTGTCCATGCACTCCATCTTTCCTGTGGGTGTGTTGCGCCCTCTGCTGTAAAATCAGGCAGGATGTGTTTGTTGACTTCTGTGGATTTGATTCAGCTGCCCTGGTGGTAAGATTTTAGATGATTTCCAGGTAATTTTTGCCAAGGGTTGGCAGAACAGGGAAGGGGTAGAGTGGAGACTGCTGGAGATATCCCCACCACGTCCTGAAGACAATAATCTTGTTTTGGAAGCAATTCAAGACTTCTCAGCACCCCAAGGTGAATCCCATAACTTGTGCAGAATTGTGAAATGCCCTCAGCTACGTTTGTCACAGAAGTCCTGACGAAAAGTACAGAACACACAGTGGGCAGCAGTGGTGTGAGAGATGATGCTGAGAGTGCCAGGCCCTGCCCCAATGAACTTACAGATCCAGATCTTGTAAGGGGAACAGAAGCTCCTCATCTGCACTCTGAGCTTTGCACTTCTCTTCCCAGCCTACTTCTGAAGCACTTTGTAATGCAGCCACCGCTGTCCAGAACAGCCTTCTGTCTGTTATTTCTATTTATTGAATTTATATAGCACCCTATGCCCGAGGGGCTCAGGGTGCTTCACAGAATAAAATCAAGATATAAACCCACCTCCCTTCGCTTCCCAGGCCGGGACACCGTCTCTACTGGCTTCTCACTGCTCCCCCTTTCCCCCTCCTACCCCAGGTACTGCACGGAAGGCAAGCGGACTTTCAGCAGCCGCCTCATCCTTGAGAAACACATCGAGGTGCGTCATGGCATCAAGGTGACCGACGAGACCCGCAGCCAAGAGGTGCTGATCACCCGCATGGGTGCCAGGAACTCGCAGGTACAGGGGGTGGCAAATGTCAGACTCGATGCAAAACCACTTCCCATGTTGCCATTTCCCTGCATGAGGACTAGAATCTTGCTTTTCTTTTGAGGGAGGGTGGATTCTTCCATGACTGAGCCCTTGCCTGGCATGCAGGGGACACTTCCTGTCTGAAAATCTGGAGAGCCACTGCCGCTCACTGCAGGCAGTGCTGAGCTACACGGGCCATGGGCTGCCATTCTGACAACAGAGTTAACTCTTAATTTACAAACTCTATGATCCCTGCTGTTGCACCTGGTCAGGATTGTACTGCCCAGTAAGGTTCAGTTCCTCTCTGTGTCCAGAATCTTTGTCACACACCTCCCCAGGTCTACCCCACCACCCGTTTGCTCAGCCCTGAGGACTAGAACCATTCCGCTGCCTTTTGGTTTTTATCCGCAAAGATGCTCATAATGTTATTCTTGCTTGCATGGCTAGCAGGATCAGCCCTACGGCATGCTAGACACCAAGCCTATCATCTATCTATCTATCATCTATCTATCTATCTATCTATCATCTATATCTATCTATCTATCATCTATCTATCTATCTATCATCTATCTATCTATCTATCTATCTATCATCTATATCTATCTATCTATCATCTATCTATCTATCTATCTATCTATCTATCTATCATCTATCATCTATCTATCTATCATCTATCTATCTATCTATATCTATCATCTATCTATCTATCTATCTATCTATCATCTATCTATCTATCTATCTATCATCTATCTATCTATCTATCTATCTATCTATCATCTATCTATCTATCATTATCTATCATCTATCTATCTATCTATCTATCTATCTATCATTATCTATCTAATCTATGTATCATCTCTCTCTCTCTCTCTCTCTCTCTCTCTGTGTGTGTGTATATATATACACACATACACAAACACACCCCATATTTTTCGCTCCATAAGACGCACCTGAGCATAAGACGCACCTAGTTTTTAGAGGAGGAAAACAAGAAAAAAAAATTCTGAACGAAGCAGTGGATGTGTGATTTTTGTGGTTCATGCTGTGGCCACAGACATGTGATCTGATGGTGAATTTGGGGCGACCCAATGTAAAAATCCTGAGGATCCATGGGCTTTTACCTCCCCCCTCCCAGGCAGCCTCCACTAGCGTCACTTATCTCTCTTCTGATCCCATCGATCAGCTGTTTCCTTTCAACACTCTCTTCCCTCTTGTTTGCCTTAGTGTCTTTTTCTTAGCTGGAACAGTTTTTTGCTCCTCCTTTTCTTCTAATTTCCCTCCTTATTGCTTTAGTCTTCCTGTTTCCCCGCTTTGCAAGTTTGCTGTCTTTATCTCCTCCCTCCCAGGCAGCCTCCTTTATCTCTAGGGTCCCTTATCTCTCTCCCCGATCGGCAAACGATCAGTGGTTTTGTTTCAACACCCACTTCCCTCTTTAAAAAAAAAAAAAAAGGCATGATCTGCTTTTCACCCCTGGGCAATTTGGCTCCAGGGACCACGCATTCACTCCATAAGACGCACAAACATTTCCCCTTACTTTTTAGGAAGAAAAAAATGTGTCTTAGGGAGCGAAAAATATGGTATACAGTGGTACCTCGGGTTAAGTACTTAATTCAGTCCGGAGATCCGTTCTTAACCTGAAACTGTTCTTAATCTGAAGCACCACTTTAGCTAATGGGGCCTCCTGCTGCTGCTGCGCCGTCAGAGCCAGATTTCTGTTCTTATCCTGAAGCAAAGTTCTTAACCTGAAGCACTATTTGTGGGTTAGCGGATTCTGTAACCTGAAGCGTATGTGTCAGGGCTGGCTCCGGGTCCCAGCTCACCAAGGACCAACGCTAGCCGATAGTACAGTATCAAAGTCTTTATTGAAGAATAGTCTCCATTTACAAGTCTCAGCGTCCCAGCCCTACGTCTGGACTTTAGACCGGCGAAGCTCTGTCTGGATCTCCACCCCCTGTGCACCAGTTCAAGACTCTAATCTTACTCCACCTCTTCCTTCTCTCTCTCTTCCTCTGGGTCTTACTACCCCCCGGGGTCTCATTCCTCCTGGACTCTTCCGACGCAGAGCTAGACCCCTCTGACTCCTCCCCCTCTCTTCGGCGGGCTTTAGGACCTGGCTCCCTACCCGGGCTGCCCACCTTGCCGCCCTCCTGTACATTTGAACTTGGCGCGCGCGCGCGTTTTACTTTCCGGATGACCGTTTCCTCGCTCCCTGACGAGGGTGTGGCCACTCCTGCCTCACGTTCTCCCTCTGCCTGCGCGCTCCCTGATCCCGATGCCTTGGACTCCTCCCCCCTACTGCACTCTGGGGGGGACGCTGGTCCGGATTTCCAGCTGCTACTCTCTGAGTCCCCTTCTTCCCGAGGTGTCCCCCTGGGCACTCCCCTTGCCCTGACCATGGGGGCCCCTTTCTGTGAATCCTCCGAGTCACTGGAGAGACTCAGAGACCTTGGACTACTGTCGCCGCTGACATTTCCTTCCGACTCCTCCCCCTCGCTCTCTGTTTCTTCCCTCTCCAGTGACTCTGCTCCTGAACCCCTGACATCCATCCCCCCCTCGAAGCCCCCCTTCCCCCCTCCCCTTCCTCCGTCGGGGGTGCTGGGTGCTCCGTCGTTGTGGGGGTGAATGGTGGATACAGTTCGTCCCCCGTGGCGTGCATCCAGTTAGAGAAATCCGGCTCGTCCTCCATGTCTTCGCCGACCTCGTTCTCCTCTGCTTCCATCTCCGTGCCGCCATGCTCGAACCCAACGTCCTCCCCCATCACGTCCATGTCCCTCTCACCCTCGTTCCCCTCTGGGTCCGTTGCCTGCCAAGGGCCCCTCAGCCACCTCTCCTCTCCTCGATTGTCCCACCAAAACGAGCGGTCTGAGGCAAACCCCGAGGGCGAGCCCTCCGGTGAACGTGTGTCTAATGGTGGTTCTTCGTCCGAGGTGAATCCCTGGAACGTGCTGGTAGAAAGCGTGGGTGTGAAAAGCCAGTCGTCGAAATACTCGGCTGGCATGGGCCTGTGTGGGAACAAGGCATGAAACTCCTCTTTGAGGAGAGGCTCGTCCAGGGCATAGTCCGGCACCCAACTGTTGGCGCTGGCCGGGGTACCTTCCCTTGCGAGAAAATATTCTACTCCCTCTTCCCCCCATCTCGAGTCCAAAATCTCTGTGACCTGGTTGATGGGTTCCCTTCTTGGCGACTCCCTCCTTGGGGGGATCTCCTTATACTGGTCTGGTGCCGTGCCCTGCGCCTGAAATCGGTGAGGTGCTTTGTAGGGCGTGAGCACCGACCTATGGAATACTGGGTGCATTCTGGATCCTTCCGGAAGTGTCAACCGGAAGGCCACCGGATTGATCTGTGCCTCAACTAGGTAAGGTCCTAGCTGCTTATGTCCGAGTTTCTTCTTAGCTAAGGATCTGGTCGGCACTGCGTGGGCCGCTAACCACACCCAGTCTCCCACCTGTATGTCTTCACCAACCCTCCTGTGCTTGTCAGCCTGCAGTTTGTATGCGTGCTTTGCCAGCTCTAACTGCCTCCTAAGCTGCTCGTGGACTTCCTGCAATTCCGCCGCCAAGACTTCCGCTGCCTGTGGCTCTCCCTCCCCCAGTCTCTCTAATCCCGGGAAGGTTCTGGGATGCCTCCCGTTGTTGGCGAAGAACGGCGTCACCCCTGTGGACACGTGCTTCGTGTTGTTGTAAGCGAACTCAGCGAGCGGCAGGTAGTCCACCCATGTCGTCGGCTGTTGATTTGCGTAGCATCTCAGGTACTGCTGCATGACGGCGTTGACGCGTTCCGCTTGTCCATTGGTCTGCGGGTGTCTCGCCGACGCTAGGTTGATCTTGACGTTCAGGAAACCCATCAGCTTCTGCCAGAAGCTCGAAATGAACTGGCGCCCCCTGTCGGACAAGATAGACCGTGGCAGTCCATGCACTCTGAAGACGTGGTCTATGAACAGTTTGGCGGTCTGTTCTGCCGTGGCGACCTTCGCGCACGGAATGAAGTGGGCCATTTTAGTGAACATGTCCACCACCACTAGCACTGCCGTTTTACCCCTTGAGCTGGGTAAATCCGTGACAAAGTCCAGGGCCACCCTCTCCCACGGTTCGCTCGGAGTCTGCAGCGGTTCGAGCAGTCCCGCCGGAGGTTTGTGGACTGACTTGGCCCTTTGGCAGGTGTCGCACCTCGAGACGTACTCCGCGACTTCCCCCCGCATCTTGGGCCACCAAAAATCTCTGGCAACGAGGTCTGCCGTCTTCTCCTTGCCAAAGTGCCCGGCGGTGGGTGCGTCGTGTAACTGCTGCAGTACTTTCGCCCGGAGGTCGTCTCCCGGTACGTAGAGGGCCCCTCTGCGGATGAGCAATCCGTCTCGTACTTGGAACTCGTCGTCCTTCACCGTGCCCTTGTGCACCTCCTCCATCTTGGCTTGTGCAAAGGGGTCCCTCTGCAGTGCTCGACGGACCGCCTCCAAGTCCACGGTTGCTGCAGCGCACGCCCACGCTTTCGGAGCGAAAATGTGCTTGGCCGCTGCTGGTGCCGCCTCTTCGAGGTATTGCGGCTTCCTGGACAGTGCATCCGCCATGATGTTGTTGTCGCCTGGGATGTATTCTATCCTGAAGTCGAAATCCGCGAAAAATTCCGCCCATCTGATGTGCCGCTGGTTTAGGAATCTTGCCGTGCGCCAGTACTCCAGGTTCTTATGATCCGTGCGGACCTGCACGGTGTGCTTGGCCCCGACGAGGAAGTGTCGCCACGCCTTGAATGCTGCATGAATGGCCAGCAACTCCCTGTCCCAGATGGTGTAGTTTTGCTCCGACTTGCTGAGCTTCCTAGAGTAGAAGGCACACGGTCTCCAGTCCCCATGCGGGTCCTCCTGCAACAGTACGGCGCCCACGGCTCTGTCTGAGGCGTCTGTTTCAACCCTCATCGGTTTGCTGGGATTCACATGCAGTAGCTGCCCTTCGGACGAGAAGAGACGCTTAAGGTTCTGAAAGGACTGCTCCGCTTGCTCCGTCCAGATGAACTTCTTCTTCTTAGAGCTGAGCGTGTCAGTAATGGCCGCCGTCTGCATCGCGAACCCCTTGATGAACTTGCGGTAAAAGTTGGCGAACCCCACAAACCGCTGGACCTCCTTCCGATTGCGCGGGCTCTTCCAGTCCAACACTGCGCGAACCTTGGCGCTGTCCATGGCAAGCCCCTTGTCCGACAGCTTGTAGCCCAGGAAATCCACCTCCGTCCTGTCGAACTGGCACTTCTCCAGCTTGGCATACAGCCGATGCTCCTGCAGTCTCTGCAGAACTTCCTTGACGTCACCTTCGTGGGCCTCCTCAGATTCTGAGAATATCAGGATGTCGTCCAAGAAGCAGACGCATGTCTTGTAGAGGAGACCCGCCAGGACGTGATGCATGAAAGCTTGAAAACAGTGGGCGCCATTTTGTAAACCGAAGGGCATAACTCTGTATTCATATGTGCCCAGGGGCGTGAACATGGCAGTCTTCCACTCGTCTCCTTCCCGTATGCGAATCAGGTTGTACGCCCCTCGCAGATCCAACTTTGTAAAAACGCGTCCTTTCCTCGCCGTCGCCAGCAGGTCATCTATCTTGGGCATGGGAAAGGCCGCGGGCTTGGTTCTGGAATTTAAAATTCTGAAGTCTACCACAAGTCTTTTTTGGGGCGTGTCCCTCTTCTTCACAAAGAATACAGGACTGCCCCCCGCTGCCTTCGACTCCCGGATGAAACCGCGCTTCAAGTTGAGGTCTATGAACTCCTTGAGCTCCTGCAGCTCATCCTCAGACATGGAATACAGTTTCCCGGCTGGCAGCGTCGCTCCTGGCAGGAGGTCAATCTTGCAGTCATAGGGCCTGTGGGGGGGCAGCTTGTCCGCTTCCTTCTCGCAGAAAACCTCCAAAAACGCTGCATACTTGCGAGGCACTGCTTGCAGCGTGCCTAATTGTAGCTGCGGGTCGTCCCCTCCTTCTTCCGGGCTAGGAAGGATGCAATGTTCCGCGCAATAGGAGGAGCCGAAGGTCAGTTGGCGTTGGTACCACGCCAATGCTGGGCTGTGCCTGTGCAGCCAACTCATGCCGAGGACTACAGGCGTGTCCGACAGGTGTGTGACATTAAAGCTGATGACTTCTCGGTGATTTCCAATCCGCATCACCATTGGTTGCGTTTGTTGCACCACCTGCCCCCCTAACAAGTCCCTGCCATCCACCGTGACAACGTTCAGGGGCAGCGTGGCTGGTAGCAGTGGTATATTGTGCTGCTGAATGAATTCCAGTCCTATAAAGTCAGCGTTGCTGCCGGAGTCAATGGTGATCGGCACCTCCAGAGTGCGTCCATTGGGCAGTTGGAGAGACGCTGTAAGCTGCACCACTGGTTTGGGTGGGAGGGGGTCTGTGGGTTGCAAAAGTGCTGGGGATTGTTTCATTGACTTGTCTGACTGGACCCCAGTGCCTCTTCCTCCAGCCAGACTCCGTCGTTTAACTGTTGCTGCGTTTTCAATTGAGCTGCTTCAGCGACTGTTGCGGAGGCTGCAGTGTGCTTGTGGAGCCTCTGGGGACACTCTTTCGCCATGTGTTGAGCACTGTCGCAGATGTAGCACTTCCTGTTCCCTCTAGGAGGCTTCGTTTTGGCTGCTCCCGGTGTTAGGGCTCTGTTAGCTGACTGAGCCCTGGCACCTCCTATCTCCATCGGCTCTTCTCCCCCTCCCTGCGAGGGTGTGGAGTGCGCACGCGCTGCTTCTCTGGGAAAGAAGGGAGGTGCTCTGGCTGGTGCCCTTCCCCAACGCCCTTCTTCCCTGTTGCAAGGACGTTCTTCCAGATGCACCCCGATCTCCAGAGCCCTCTGGACTACCTGCTGGGTGCTCCTTGGTCTCTCCCCTCTTCCAATCTCCGCTTTTACATCTGCATTCAACCCCTCCCAAAAGAGGTCTCTGACTGGCGCAGAATCTTTTTCCCACCCCAGGGCATGAACAAGTCCGAAAAATCGAGTATGGTACTGCCGCACGCTGGCTTTGCCTTGTTTAAGTCCATGTATGTCCCTCCTGGCAATATCGACGTCTACCTTTGATAAAAAGCATGAGTCCATTGCTTTAATAAAAGCCTTCGCATCTTGGAGCGCTGGATCATTGTCCCTCCATAGATTCCGCAGCCACGTTTTGGCTTCCCCATGCAAATGGGACAAGATAAACCCCACTCTCTCTCTCTCATCTCTAAAGTCTTTGTCAAGTAAATCCAGCGCAAACAGCAGGTCTGCTCTGAAGTTGGGGTACTGCTGCAAACTCCCGTCGAAATGCGATACAAGGCTTCCTCCCCTTCTCCCCAAACCTATGCCTTCTGCCTTGGCTCCCGTTTGCCCCTCTTTGGAAAGCACGTCCAACCTGGCCTGGAGATCCCGGCAGGAGGTAACCATCTCCTCCTCTCTCTTCCTGGATGCAATTACCTCAGTGCTGAGTTGTGTCACCGCTTCTTGCAGGGCTTTTATCTGCTCTTCCGTCGTCATCTTGCCTGAGTTTTGTGAGCTCTGTAAGCACCCCTCCTCTGTCCTCGCTGCGCCGACTCACGTGGCGAGGTTCTTGGTGCCAAAACTTTAAAATTTGGAGACAGAGCTTACTGTCAGGGCTGGCTCCGGGTCCCAGCTCACCAAGGACCAACGCTAGCCGATAGTACAGTATCAAAGTCTTTATTGAAGAATAGTCTCCATTTACAAGTCTCAGCGTCCCAGCCCTACGTCTGGACTCTAGACCGGCGAAGCTCTGTCTGGATCTCCACCCCCTGTGCACCAGTTCAAGACTCTAATCTTACTCCACCTCTTCCTTCTCTCTCTCTTCCTCTGGGTCTTACTACCCCCCGGGGTCTCATTCCTCCTGGACTCTTCCGACGCAGAGCTAGACCCCTCTGACTCCTCCCCCTCTCTTCGGCGGGCTTTAGGACCTGGCTCCCTACCCGGGCTGCCCACCTTGCCGCCCTCCTGTACATTTGAACTTGGCGCGCGCGCGCGTTTTACTTTCCGGATGACCGTTTCCTCGCTCCCTGACGAGGGTGTGGCCACTCCTGCCTCACGTTCTCCCTCTGCCTGCGCGCTCCCTGATCCCGATGCCTTGGACTCCTCCCCCCTACTGCACTCTGGGGGGGACGCTGGTCCGGATTTCCAGCTGCTACTCTCTGAGTCCCCTTCTTCCCGAGGTGTCCCCCTGGGCACTCCCCTTGCCCTGACCATGGGGGCCCCTTTCTGTGAATCCTCCGAGTCACTGGAGAGACTCAGAGACCTTGGACTACTGTCGCCGCTGACATTTCCTTCCGACTCCTCCCCCTCGCTCTCTGTTTCTTCCCTCTCCAGTGACTCTGCTCCTGAACCCCTGACAGTATGTAACCTGAAGCATATGTAATCCGAGGTACCACTGTATATATAAAAATAAAGACTTCCCCTCCCCTCCCCCACAGGCGTCTGGCCGGAAGCGGAAGCTCTCTGACGAAGGGGACTCCTGCAGCGAGGAGCCGGACAGCACCACCCCGCCTTCCAAGACCCCCCGGGGCGACCGGAAGTTCCACTGCCGCAAGTGCGGCTACGTGGCGTGTTCGGCGGCCGACTTCCAGGAGCACATCCCCCAGCACAGGACAGGGGAGAGCGCCCACCAGTGTCGCGAGTGCGGGCTCTGCTTCACCTCTCAGGTCTCCCTCAACCGCCACCGCTTCATCACCCACAAGAAGAAGCGGGGGTCGGGCGACGCCGGGGGCTCCAGCCCCCGGGGGGGCGACGCCGAGGAAGGCTCCCCGCCAGCCGAAGAGGGGAAGCTCTCCTGCACCGTCTGCGGCAAGGGCTTCGACACCCAGCTCAACCTCAAGACTCACTTCCGCACCCACGGAATGGCCTTCATCAAAGCCCGGCAGAACGTGGGGGCAGAGAACTAGTTTGGGGGCAGACAGGAGTGTGTGCGTGGGAGGCTCTGCCACCCAGGGACAGCGGTCGGAGGTTGATCAGCGCCCCGAGGTCTGGGTGGGAGCAGTGGTGAACCCCCCCCCATGCCTCACTTCTTAATAAGCTGTGATTGTGAAGGGGGGGGGGGCGGCAAGGAGCCTTATTTATAAGCAGCTGTCTCTGCTGTTGGCTTGGAACCTCGGTTGTGGGGTGGCTTGTTACTGTTTTTTCCCTTCAGTCTGGGGTGATACCATGGGGCAGAAGGCAAGGAAGAAGCATTACATCTGGTGGTGCTGAGGAATAGGACCCTGAGCCCCAGTGGATTAAAGCTGCTGTACGCAGGGGTGCCTGCCTGCCCTTGCTGGGAAGACCTTCCTGCCAGCTTTGCTTGCTGGTCACTGGAAAAGGCAGGCGATGCTCGCGATGCTCCTCCTCTTCCTCCTCCCTGCACAGGGGCACTAGCCCATCCCAGTACATGACCCCGTTGTGTTGCCCCCTCAGTGCTGCCACCGCCACCCTCCCTCCCTTCTGATTTTGCCCCCTCCCACTCTTTCCACCACCCTCTTTTCTCCCCTCCAGGATTTCCAAAAGCTTCCTGGGTTTTAGTTCTTCGCTTCCCTCCTCGAAAAGAGGGATTCGTTTCAGCTTCACCTTTCCTGTTTTGTCGTCATTTCTTTTTTTTAAATCATGTTCGCCACTGCAGGACGGGAAGTCGCAATTAGCTACAGGTTAGTGCCTCTGTTCCCCCCTTGCCTTTCTCAGTCGGAATCATGGGTCGGTTCTTCCGCCTCTCCGAAGCACGGCGTTCCCCTCCGCCCTCCTTCGCTGCTGATCGTAATACTGACTCCCTTTTTCGTACTCCAGCGCTACCCTTTCCAAGCCATTCCAAGGGGCAGAGTTTTATAAAGCAAACCAAACACACATAACCCCCAGCGCTATTGGTGCTTGGCTCACAGTGTGTGTTGTGTGGATGAGAATCCAGGCCAGGAATGGGGGTTATCTGGGGTTCCAGTCTTGCAACTCCCGTCAGCCCTGAGCGCCGGGCATGTTGGCTGCTGGGAATTGGGAGCCCAGCAGCGTTTGGGGAGGGCAGAGGCTTCTCCATCGCTGTTACAATGGGCACTCGGTCAGCAGCCATAGCCCCCTGCATCCCAAACCTACCTGCCAAACTACGTGCCACCTCTTCCAGTTTTTCCCAAGGGGTCGAACGGAGAATGAAAACCGGGGTTAGGAGGCAGATGACGCTCTGTATCATTGTGTGTCAGCTGAACCTCCAGAAGGTTCAAAACGGGTGTGTGTATCCACAGCGATAACTTCCTAATATTTGGTGGCCAGGAAAATCCATTGATGGGGAGGTGTGGACGGGAGACAGAGGGGGATGGTTAATATTGCTTCCACCCTCCCCTTAACAGAAAACGAAAAGGCAGCTGTAGTGACCAGACACATGTCTGATTAGCAACAGACCTACCCAGGTGGAGGGACACAGCTGTAACTTTTTCAGCTGCAGCTGGGGGATTCAAACGCTTGCACACGTCTCCCCGTGGCCCCTTGCATAAAATGCTGGTGCCACATTCCTGCCCTTAATTGTAAAAGGGTTAGGAAGGCATCGCTTGACCCCGTCCCCGATCCCCTGGGACGTTTTGGGCCTGTGCTCTTCCACCGCTCGTGTCCAATTTCAGTGGGACTCTCTCAGGAGAGAATTTTACGATGGACAGTCCAGTCAATCTCTTGATTGAGGTCAATGACCCGTGTTTAAAACAAACAAATCAAACCTTTGTGCAAATATATAACACACCTCTCCATCCTCTCTGTTGACACTTAATGGTATGCCAGCCTCCCCTGGCGGTTGGATCAGCTGCGTTAATCATGTATTGACAAACTTCACTGCCAAAGGGGGTGTTGTCTATATCATGCTGATTTAGCAATTAATCATGATCTTGAGTCTCTGCCCTCCCCCTCCCCATCCAGAATGAAGTCCCTTCTCTAGATGATCATTCCAAGGTTTTGTGACCAAGAAAACAGCATACAATGCTGCCTCTTTATTCTAACAAACGTTGAGCCTCTAGCTTCATATTTCAATAAAGGTTTGGGAAGCGGCAGGTTCTGTGCTTTTAAAAAAACCCTCCCACAATCAGATCATGTGTAAAGGTGTGTGAGGGGGTACTTTTGTGCTTTGTCTGAAAGGAAACCATGGAAGGGAGTCTCGTAGATCTCTTTTTTAAAAAAATAATGTGCACAAGTGATTATTTTAGTAACTTGGATTTTCTTTATTTGTCTTTGACTTGTCACTAATGCTTATTAACCCAGCGTGTGTCCTTTAAACAAATCTGTTAACATACACTTTTTTTTTTTAACTAAAAAGAAAAACGAAAAAGGTAATGAGTGTTGTAATGTCCTGTTTCTGAAAATATTAGTTTGCACATCCGTTAAAATTTCGTTTTGGGGAGAGATAGAAAAGAGGGAGGCCCTAAATTGTCAAATGGTTAGAGCAGGGAGGAGGAGTTGACTGTGGCCCGTCTAGGTCACTGTTTCGCAAACTTAAAATAACCGCACTCCCCTCCTGAGAGTTTAGTTTTCCTGGCTTGCCCCTTCTCGGGTGAAGATAATTTGGGTGTAGTTTTAATAATAAAGTTTTTAATCTTTGAATTGTTTTTTTGCAGCTTAAAAAAAAAGCCTGTGCTAAAGTAAAAGAAAAAAAATATCTCTGTACCCTTTGAAACCCTTTCACATACCCCTGTTGGGGGGCTGGTACCACACTTGGGTAAACACTGCTCTAAAACAACCTTTGCCAACCTTGTGCCCTCCAGATGGCTGGGGGCTGATGGGAGTTGTAGTTCACAACATCTGCCTGCCTTAGGCCTCTGTCGCCTTTTGGCCATAGGGTTATTCAGAGAGTAAGCTGCATAGCTAAATATCTGGAGGGCCACCATTCCTGGGGGTGGCTGAAAGTTACGTTTTCGATCTTTAGACTGTTTTAACTTTTTAAATCCCAACCGTAACACATCACAGGCAAGAGCGTAGGCCAGAGAAATGGATGCTTTTCATTACTGTGTTCACACTTGCTTAAGAAGGAAATACGGCTCTTCGTAGAACTGGGCTCCATCTGCTTCTCCCCGTCGTCTCCTCCTCCTCCTTTGGCAGAGGAGTTGTAGATTCTGTGGGCAGGATGAGCAGAGCACTCTGCTGTTGTGACCTACGGATCTGAGTTCAAATGCTCCCCTCGCCCTCTCTGCCACCATCTGCTTTTAATGCCTTTTTCTCCCTTAGCACCAAAACTGGTTTGGGCAACCTTCCGCAATGGGTCTCAACCCCACTCCTGAATCTGCATGTAAGTCAGTCTTCCTGTACCCATAGGGATCCTACTTCCTAGTAAACATGCCAAGCAAGAGAGGCTGAGCGGTTAGCGAAGTGAGTAAGAGGGCGTGGGTCGTCTGTGGTGCAACAGCTGCGCGCTCAAAGCCCCAGGTAGTCAGTGGTACTTTGCACAATCCTGCTGGGTGCAGATTTGAGAGGTGGGATTTCCACCCCAGCAGGGATTCTGTTCTGTCTTATTTGTCTCCTCCTCAAGTCCAGCTTGGGAAATGCAGTGAAGATCCAACATAAGGGCTGGAGAGGGAGCCAGACAATAAATTCACATTTCCACCCCCCCTATAGAACTTCTGTAACATCAGCTATGTGATTGCAGTCCTCATAATGCCTTTAAAAAAATAATCATATCCACTCTGCCATTATGTGGGGATGCTTTTTGGAAATGAGATGCTTCACCAGAGCAGAATTGAGGGTGATGATGAGGAAGAAGAAGATCAGTACTGTTTAGTTCCTTCTCATGAATCTTGTATGATGAACTCGGCTTCCTAACTTTTCACCCGAAGCCCCTGATGGTTCTCCCCCTGTCCCACTCCTCCTCCTCCTAAGTAAAATGTGTTCATTTATTTTAGGCAACTTCTTGTCTCTGTTAAACACCTACTTAACTCATCTTGCCCCCCCCCCCTTTTTAATTTAAAGAAAAAAGATTTTTTAAAAAAAAAAGCTGAAAGTGTAAATGATGTTTCATAGAACTTTCTTACCATTTTAGGGGAAGAGAATCGATTGCTTTGTAATTATTGAAGATTGACTTCCAAACCTAACCCCCCCTTTCTTTTCTTACCTTACCTTGCACGCACTTCAGTGCCTTTAGGTATATCTTGTGGGCTTTTTAAAAAACAAAAAAAGAAGACTCTGAATTCTGTATATTTGTTTTCTAGCAGGTGAAAAATTACGGAGGGTCATGGGAGGTTCGGGGGGGGGGGGAGTCACGACTGTGAACTGAATATTATGCTACATTAAAAAAAAAAATTGGTCACTGAAAAAGTCTCTCAGGTTAACTCCTTTCACTGTACTGATAATGCAATTAAAAACTTCTAGTGGTTTAACCCCTCTCCAGACCCGGTCTTAATTGAAATTAATCCCTGCTGCTTTGATTTTACCTTTGCTCCTTCCTTCCACAGAGGGAGGGGGCAAGCAAGAAATATCCTGTCATTGTTTTCCATGAGGCTGTGGTGCCAGCTACCGTTTTGCAAAAGAGCTTTCTTTAAAGTCCCTGCGTCTCAGCAAAAATTTGCAAGCAATAATTTGGAAATCTGGAAGAGACGGTTCAGAGGCCGTACACATCTTTGCCATCCCAGGGCGGCTGCAAACGGGCCAGGACTGAAAAACGATACCTTTGCACCACCTTCCTCCCCCTGTGAACTAACCCAGCTCATCTTTTGTGGCTTTGGCTGAGTAACAAACCCTGTCCTGAAGTGGAAGGAAGTCTCAAAAAGGAAACGTGTAATTTGGAGCTAAACCTGGCTCACTGAGAACGTCCGTGTGGCACCCGAGCGGGCTTTGCGGAGGGTTTGTGGGCCTGTTGCCTCTTGAGTGTGTCCTCCTGTCTCGGGTAGGAAGTATTTTATTATTTAAGGCTCACTCAAACTAATGGCTTTATTTTCCAACAAGGGAAAAACAGAGCCAAGAGACGTCTTAGTGGGCAAAATCTCTCGAGGGACCCCATTGCTCCCTCCAATCCATGATTTTGTCCTGTCTGTGATTACCGCATTTTTCGCTCCATAAGACGCACCTGACCATAAGACGCACCTAGTTTTTAGAGGAGGGAAACACGAAAAAAAATATTCTGAACGAAACAGTGGGTGTATGATTTTTGTGGTTCATGCTGTGGCCACAGACAAGTGATCTGACGGTGAGTTTGGGGTAGCCCAATGCAAAAATCCTGAGGATCCATGTGGATCCGTGCTTTGTAACCACGTTTTTGCACCATTGCGGCCCCACAAAACAGTGGGTGGGTGATTGTTTTTGGTGCAGGCTGTAGCCATGGACATGCTATGTGATCTGATGGTGAATTTGGGGTGACCCAATGATGGTCCCAGTGAAGGCATTTGCTCCCAGTATGCACCCCCCCTCTTTTTCCACTGAAGGAGTCCTTCTGGATCATATCAAATCTCCATCAAGTGCACTTCCCTGTTTGCCACTGTGGCTAGAGAAACCCCCATCATGTGCCCATCAGCAGGGCATGAGGGCAACTACACAAACACACACACACACTCCAGGATTCTCCACACACAGCCTCTGAAAACAGAAGTCCCAGGTAGACCCTCTCACGCATAGCTGCCTTGCTTTTATGGATCATAGGTAAGCCATAGGTAAGCCCCGGGAGCCATTTTGGCCAAAGAGAGCAAAAATTAATGTAGATAAATGAATACAGTGGTACTTCGGGTTAAGTACTTAATTCGTTCCGGGGGTCCGTTCTTAACCTGAAACTGTTCTTAACCGGAGGCATCACTTTAGCTAACGGGGCTCCCGCTGCTGCAGGAGCACGATTTCTGTTCTCATCCTGAAGCAAAGTTCTTAACCCGAGGTAATATTTCTGGGTTGGCGGAGTCTGTAGCATATGTAACCTGCAGCGTATGTAACCCGAGGTACCACTGTAAATGTAACTCATAGACTTCCTTTCTCTACAACTCAGCACTGCAACCACAAAGCTATTCCAGACCTTGCAACTCCCAATTATGGAGCTCCTTCAAGGTAGCCAGATGGGGACAAAAACACGACAGCATTCCTGCGCTTTTAGAGCAGGTAATTCCAGCCTGTGCAGTCCCCGCTTCACACCACACCTGCTGAAAATTCCTTTCTCAGCTGTTAAAAGTTGCAGGAGCCCTTTGGCAACCTGTCTTTCCAAGAAGCTTTCGCAATTTATCCTCCAAAGCTTCTTGGAATTTGTAATCCCAGATTACCTGCTCCGGTTCCCAAAGTAGAACCAATGAAATGCCCCACCCCCACCCCCACCCCCCTCCTTTTGGGAAATGTGCGGGGACTGCACTGCAGGGGGGTAGGGCATGGCCTTTGCTGAGAAATTGGGCAGGATTCAGCGACCCACATTTTCATCAAATAAAACCCATTTACAGAAAAGGGTTCCTGATGCACATAATTTATTTCGCACACACGTTCTGTGGTCCCACTCCGGCTTAAATGCCAGCGCTTGCTTGGCCTCAGCAGGATTCTGCAGGGAGCTCCTGTGACTCCCGTATGGTCATGGTGCATATGCAGAATGCGAACCGCTCCCCCTGCGACAACAGGCTTTCTTGCTTGGAAGCTTAAAAACAAAAACCTGCCCGTTTTCATGGACAAAACGCCTTCCACTGGAGGGGTAAAAAGGGAGGCCTGTGCTTTCCCACCCTGCTCTTGATTTCAAAGTTCAGCCATGCTGGCATTGTCACGGCTTTCAAAGGCAGCCATTTATATATATAAAATAAACACACACACCCCTTGTCCTTGTGCAATGGAACAGAGAGAGGCAGGTGTCTCCCAAGCCACGAAGCAGCTCCTTTTGCTGGCCAAAGTTCCTTCTCTAGCCTGCAAAGTCCACAGCAGCTGGTGGAGGGGGGCAGTCTAGGAAGGGAACGCTGAGAGTCGTCTGCCCGCTTCAGATTTTCTCCACGTAGTTCCCCGGGAACAAACCTTCTTTGCCACGGATGCGGCCCTGCCACCAGCCGGAACGGTCTGCAAACAGGCGCGGAATAAGAATCAGGAGCTCAGATATCGGGACAGCTCTGCTGGATCAGACCAGAAGTCAGTCCCATACAGCTCCCAAATTTCCCAGAAGGACCCAGCGGATAAGAGGACACCAGAAGCAGAACATTCACACTCCCACCTGCCGCTTGCTGCACCTGGTGCTCAGCTAGACTGCCCCTGCACACAGAGGTTCCACCTGCCTCCGAGAGCTTACGACGGGGATTACGAACATGGGGAGCTTGCTCCAGAGGTTTTTGGGCCATAGCTCCCATCACCTCCACGTAACACAGGGGCAGGGATGATAGAAACTGTAGTCAGTCATCATCTACAACTGACAGATCCAGGCATTCATTACTGTGGAAGCCACATTTTGTGGACCTTCTGTCTGAGATTAGACAGCCCCCACTGTCTTGAAAAGCCGCCTTTAAAAAATTTTCAGCAGGCATTTAAAATCATTTCTGATTTTCTCTGTTTATTGTACAACACCTGTAATTTGTAGAAGTGTCTAGCTGGAAGGGACCCGAAGGATCATCTATTCCAACTCCCGGCAATTAAGTGGTATACAAATTGTTGAAATAAACGAATAAGCCAGGGATGGTTAATGTGGTGCCCTCCAGATGCCTAAGAAAAATGGGTAGACCTTATTTAAAAAATACAGGAGCAGTTTTGCTAGAGCAGGCCGAAGTGGGTCTGTCTCATCTGCCATCTTGTTTTGGATGTGACTCTGAGCTAGACTGCCCCTGAACCTGGAGGCTCCAGTAGCCATCATGGGCAACAGCCGCTGAACTCAAGGTTGGGCAGGCAAACGGGGTCCATTCAACACACGCACCTCGCCAAGAAAGACCGCCGAAAGCTTACCTTCCTTGATTATTTCAATGAACTCGTTGGCATTGAAGCTGAGCTCGTCTGTGTCTTGGGCGTCGTAGGCGTACAGGGCCCTGCACTGGGGGAGGCATGGCTGAGGTTTCGGCTTGGGCTTGGGCTTGGCCCGGCCTCCTCCTGGGATGGGCTTCGCTTCCTTGGACAGGCGCCTCTGGAGGCTGGAGAAAAGAGAGGTCAGCGTCAGGATTGGAGCAAACAGAATTTCTCCTCCTTTCCCACCTAATTCTGCTGAAATGAGCCGCCACATCCCAACATCGGCCAAAAAGGAAGGCTCTCTTCCAAAGCTGGGGCGGTGGGGGGAGAACCTTTGGCCCTGCTGATGGGTCTGAATGACAACTCCTGAGAACTTAAGAAGAGTCTTCCAGATCAGGCCACCATCCTGTCCTCACAGTGGCCAAATGCCCTTTGGAATCTCGATAGACTGCCTTTGGCCCTGGAGGTTCCATAAGGACCAAAGAGCAGCCTGGCAATCTGGATCAGGCCCCATCTAGGCCAGCCCCCTTCAGACCCATCAGCGAGCATGGCCAACGGTGAGTGACCATTATGGGACAGCTGCAGGTCTCCTGGCCTAAACGAGAGTCCTTAAAACAACGAAATATGCAAGTTAAAAGTTAAAGGGACCCCTGACCATCAGGTCCAGTCGTGGCCAACTCTGGGGTTGTGGCACTCATCTCGCTTTACTGTCCGAGGGAGCCGGCCTTCAGCTTCCGGGTCATGTGGCCAGCATGACTAAGCCGCTTCTGGTGAACCAGAGCAGCGCATGGAAACGCCGTTTACCTTCCTGCCGGAGTGGTACCTGTTTATCTACTTGCACTTTTTGGTGTGCTTTTGAACTGCTAGGTTGGCAGGAGCAGGGACCGAGCAACGGGAGCTCACCCCATCACGGGGATTCGAACCGCCGACCTTCTGATCGGCAAGTCCTAGGCTCTGTGGTTTAACCCACAGCGCCACCTGTGTCCCCACAAGCTGGCTCCTTTCATGGCCCAGAGAGTAAGGAAACACACAGAAAAGACCTGAGATACACGCCAAACTGGCAAACTGCTGATCTTGCCAAAGACCTGAGTTGGAAGGCAATATGTTTTTCTGGTTTTGGGGTGGTGGTGTTTTTTTGCAGCCTCCTGGACACCTTAAAACTGTCAAATGGTTTGGGCAAAGCTCAAAGGAGTTGGAGGCAATGAGCATGAAAATCAGAGAAGGAAGGCAAGATTTAGTTGTGTAATCCAGAGTGTGTGTGAGAGAGAAGCAAAGTCTCAGTCTAGCATCAGGAAGGTGCGACGTCAAGCGACCATCTCCTCCTCAGCTTGCTCACCCAGCCACGCCTTGGTCCGGGACGTTCATGAAATCCAGGTTCAGCTGAGTCGGCAGGACTTTCGCTCTGGGGCTGGCCCCCTGGCGGGGCAAACTGGGCTGCTCCATGCTGACCTGCCTGGTCATCGAAAGGCGCTGCTGGAAGGGGGGCCTGGTTCCCACATTGCCACCCCCGCGGTTGCCCCACTTTGACCCTGCCGGGGGGGAGGGATAAATAAGAGAGAGTCAACGTCCGACCCTTTGCAAGGGGAACGTGGGTCGCCGTTTGGCTGGTTGGTTATTTCATAAAATCCACGCACCGCTTGATTGTAAACAAGCATCAAAGCGGTTCGCAAAACAATAAAATCAATAATGATGTACAACGATGCTTTAAAAACATACAGAAAGTTACAGCTACTAAAACCAGATCAAAGTTCTCAGCAGCTTGGGTAGATTCCTCTTCAAAGTTCCTGAGCACATTAATTATTATTATTATTATTATTATTGTATTATTTATACCCCGCCCATCTAGCCTTTTTAAACACCCCCCCTTCACCCCAAATATTTTGGGTGTTAGGAGCGGAGTTTGTTCCCTGTCTTCCTGAATTCTTGAGTATCTGCTTTGGAATATCATCACAGCAAACAGCCAAAGCATCCCTTGTAACACAGCCTTCCCCAAACAGCTGCCCTTCCGATGCTGGTGGGGCTCTCGGCAGCCAGCAGGACCAATGGTCAGAGAGGGTGATGGAAGCCGTAGTTTAATCCAATCTGGAGGGGGCGCCAGGTTCACCTGGGCTGTCCTAACGTGGCATGCGATAAAGGTGTCTTCTCCTGAGGTTGTCAGGAAGAGACAAACCCTTCCGGGATCCAGGCAGCTCTCCTAACCTGGGCTTTTAAAAATCTGGAGATGTCTGAATTCGAACCCAGGACACCCAGCACGCCAAGGCTGGGAAGAGGCCACAAGTGGGACTCTGGGAGAACCCCCCTCCCCACCTGGCCTGATCCCTGGAAGAGGAGACAAGACAGGGCAGGATGAACCTTGTACAAGGATAGAGAATGGGATCTTAAAAGGACATCCAGCCTAACCCCCTATCGCCGGTAGCTTCGCATGTTCTTGGATGCCCATGTGGGGGGGGGGGGAATTGAATTCCTCCAATCCTGCCTCTACACCCCCATCTTAGACCTCCCCCCCCCAAGGAAAACATTTTTTACCTGTTGTGTTTGGGGTATTCCAACCAGGTGAGGTTCCCCTGCCCAGGCTCCGACTTTTCCTGGTGTCTTTCCGGGTAGGTCCTGAAATCAGGGGGTCCCACCGTCAGCTCTCGGAGGGGAGGTGGCCCCGATCCCCTGGGAACCCACCCAGCACGGGGCAGCAGCCCTTAAAGGTGCCCTCAGCGCCGTCCGACTCAAAAGCTTGCCGGAGGTCAGAGCCGGATTTAGGTTTGATGAGTCCCTAAGCTATGGACGGTAATGGGGCCCTTTATATGTCCTTTGTCAACAACAAATTGTCACTGTTTTCTGTGTTGAATTTATGCTATATGGTAATTTATGGACCTAATAGGTCCATACACAACACAAAACACTGTTGCTGTATGTAGCTTTTATTTATCTTATATTTATTTATCTTATATTGGAAATGTACACCCAGTTTTTCCTTTAATTTTTCAGGGGGTCCCCAAGAGAGTGGGGCCCTAAGCTATAGCTTGTTTAGCTTACACGTAAATTCGGCACTGTCGGAGGGCAATCCACCCCCCCCCCAAAGACCTTGAGCAGGCAGTCGTTACATCTCGATATTGTCAACGCAAAATGGGAGGGTTGAAATAACGAATTTGAAATACCAGTTCCAAAGGTTTCTGGTGGGTCACTTAATAATAGTATGTTTTGCAAAGGCACACTGCTATAAATTGTGTGTGGGGAGGGGTGTACGGGAATGCAAGTTTCAGAATGTATTTTGGGGTTTTCGGGGGAAATTTAAAGGACATAAAATAATTAAAGAACTGTCTTGCTGACTTAGATCCGTTAAGTAATATCTTGATCAGGGTCTATGGCTATTCCCTCCCCTCCGCAGGTCCTCTCCTCTTGGGAACAATAACCGCCACCGCCACCCCCACCCCCGGAAAATGTCCCCAGACTCACGGGCGTTGCGGGGCAAGCCAGGCCCAATGCTGACCACCAGCACTTTGCCGTTGTTGCGCAGGAGAGTCAAGTCCCCCTGGCAGATCTGGAACTGGATCTGGCGGGATCCGGCGGCCCCCCAGGGACCCCAACTGTCTTTCTTTACCTTGAACTCCAGCCTGGGGCAGCGGAGAGAAAAATAGAGAGAGAGAGAGAGGGAGAGATGAGAAAAAGAGATATATTAAAAGATAGCAGTCACTGGGTGACCTCGGACCACTCGCTATATTTCTTCCTAACCTTTCTCACAGGGTTGTTGGGAGGATAACATGGGGGGGGGGATAACATGGGGGGTGGTTTTGCATGAACCGCACACGTCACTCTGAATTCCTTCATAGAAAGGGTGGGATTAAAAATGTAAAATAAATAAAACCCGAGTTTGATTGTTTATTACAATATACCATATTTTTCCATGTACAGTGGTACCTCAGGTTAAGAACTTAATTTGTTCTGGAGGTCCGTTCTTAACCTGAAACTGTTCTTAACCTGAAGCACCATGGGCTCCTGCTGCTGCCTTGCCTCACAATTTCTGTTCTCATCCTGAAGCAAAGTTCTTAACCTGAGGTAATATTTCTCAGTTAGCAGAGTCTGTAACCTGAAGCATCTGTAACCTGAGGTACCACTGTATAAGACACCCCCTATTTTGGGGGACTCCAAATTAAGAAGACACCCCTCAGCGCTACCCGTGTATAAGACAAGCCCCAATTTGAAACCTAATTTTTTGGTTAAAAAACCCTAGTCTTATACATGGAAAATACTGTGTGTGTGTGTGTGTGTGTGTGTGTGTGTGTGTGTGTGTACGTACACATACACACACACATTGCATTTTTTTAAAAAAAACCAAAATCCTCGAAGTGGTCTACAATATACCATCAAATGCTACAATTTCAATAATACAAATACAGTGGTACCTCGGGTTACATACGTTTCAAGTTACAGACGCTTCAGGTTACAGACTCCGCTAACCCAGAAATAGTATCTCGGGTTAAGAACTTTGCTCCAGGATGAGAACAGAAATCGTGCTCCAGCGGCGTGGGAGGCCCCCTTAGCTAAAGTGGTGCTTCAGGTTAAGAACAGTTTCAGGTTAAGAATGGACCTCTGGAACGAATTAAGTATTTAACCCGAGGTACCACTGTATTGAATAAAACATTAACGGAACTGACTTACAGCCTGTTTTTCCTTAATCATTTTATATGAAAGTCTGACTGCAATGGAATTTACTTCTTGGGTTGAAGTTGTGATTAGGATCACCATAGACCACAGGCTAAGAATACAATCAGTCATGGTTGGAAAACAATAGCCCATATTCCATTTGCAGGGCTTATTTCGAACAATCCCTCTCCTGGATCAAATGGAATATTTGTATTTTAATCCGACCCTTTCTTCCTCCAAGGAGTTAAAGGTAGACTCCCCTCCCCCACCTTTCTGCAACACCCAGAAAAGCAGTTGCAGGTGTTCAGTGGTGGGTTGTCATATTTCCCCAGAAGCCTCCACATCCAGGCGCAGTCTATCTTAGAGCCCCATAAGCAAAACCCACAGGGGAGGGCTCTCTCTCACCTTTGTGCCTTCATTCCCGGAGGCTCCCCACTGGAAGCAGGGCCTCGGGCGATGTGGCCCCACCTTGTCCGAACCCACAGGACCATCAGTTTGGCTGTAATCTTCGAGACCTCCCTTTCCATGGAGGCGTAATAATAATAATAAAATTTATTTATATCCCGCCCTCCCCAGCCGAAGCCGGGCTCAGGGCGGCTAACAACAATAAAACAGTACAAAAGTACAACACAAACAACACTCTAAAATCATTCATTATAAAATTAATGAATGCGTAGAATTAAATTAATGCGTAGATTGCAGCTATAACAAAGGCGGCATTTTTCCATCTCTGCCAAGCTAAGCAGTTGGTCCCTTACCTTTCTCGCCCTGATCTGGCCACTGTGATCCACACGACGGTCACCTCCAGACTGGATTATTGTAACTCGCTCTACGTGCGGCTGCCCTTGAAGCTGACCCAGAAACTCCAGCGGGTGCAGAATGCTGCGGCGAGACTCCTTACGGGGTCCTTGCCATGGGATCACATTCACCCGGTGCTATTCCAGCTGCACTGGCTCCCGGTGGAGTACAGGATCAGGTTTAAGGTGCTGGTTTTAACCTTTAAAGCCCTATACGGCCCAGGACCCTCGTACCTACGGGACCGTCTCTCCTGGTATGTCCCACAGAGGACCTTACGGTCTTCAAACAAAAACATCTTGGAGGTCCCGGGCTGGCCTCAACCAGAGCCAGGGCCTTTTCAGTACTGGCCCCGACTTGGTGGAACGCTCTGTCCCAAGAGACTAGGGCCCTGCAGTACTTGACATCTTTCCGCAGGGCCTGCAAGACAGAGCTGTTCCACCAGGCCTTTGGCCAGGGCACAGCCTGACTCCCTCCTTTGGCAATCCTCACAGAACTCTAGCCCAATGGTTGCCATCAATTTGATTCTGAATTGATTTTAGAATGAATCGATTTTAGAAAGCTGTGTTACTTTTATTGTTGTTAGCTGCTCTGAGCCCGGCTTCGGCTGCAGAGGGTGGGATATAAATAAAATTTATTATTATTATTATTATTATTATCAACTAATAATTTCAAGGCAGCAGCGCGGCTACTCACTGGTTGCTGAACTTGACTGGCAGCTGCTTCTGGGTCCTCTCCTCGTAGCGCTTGAAGAGCAGGCTCAGGAGCTCCGTCTTGAAGACCGACTCCAGGACGCTGTCGTACTGGGGCTCGTGGATGATGATGAAGTCGTCCTGCAAGGTGCTTGGGCGAGAGAATATGGGCGGCAGAGAGAGAGTAAGGACTTTAAAAAGCCAAAGGAGAGCCTTGCCTGCTGCGGCTGGATCAGGTCCAGACACCCATTTAGCCCAGCATCCTGTTCTGACAGTGTCCCAATGAGGAGATTTCACCCCTCCCATATCCAAGAATCTCCTGAGGAGTCTGCTGATTCTGCAGAGAGGAGGAGGCATGTTCTGCTCTCTACATATTCTGCTCCAGCACCACATCAAAGAGTCGGTCAGTGAGTCGGTTGGTCAGTCAGTCAGTCAGTCAGTCAGAGAGAGAGAGACTGAGTGTTAGAGATTGTGTGTTTAGATAAGGTTGCTGCTAAGAGCAGCTGCAGACACTCAGTGCGGTTCAGCATTCTTTATGCTTAGACCTATTTAGCTCTGTATATAGTTGTATAATAGTTGTAGTTATAGAATAAAGAGAATATTCTACAGAGCTGCTCTCCGAGTTGTTTATATACTCTGCTGTACTCTGCTGTACGACGACTGTTTTCTTGTTGGAGTGAATCCGGTGCTCACAACTCTAAGCTGTGAGTCCACAGCACTTTGACCTGTCCCTGTGCAGAAGGTGGTCTCTGGAAGTGATACCCAGCTCGCCTAGCCCAGTCGGGGCTGAAGAGGATGAGTCCAGTTGGTGGCACTGGCTCAAGGGCGATGCTGACACCCAACACCCCATAGAACTAGGAACCGAGGTAGACTGCCCCTGGACTGGAGGTTCCATCATAACATCAGAAGACCCCTGTAGCTAGACCACCTAGTCCAGCAATCCTGTCCTCTCAGGGGTCAAACTCCCTACTTGCGATTCCCACCAACTGATATCCAGCAAATTGCCTCCGACCCTGGAACAGTATTATTCTTATTTCAGTTTCTTACCCGCCTTTCACCATAACGTCCCAGGGCAGGTTACACTAATTTTTAAATGTTAACATTAATAAACAGTGGGTAGTAAAATTTTCAGATTGCTCCTTGTTGAAAGAAAATGATATGAAAATGATATATAGATGGTATATAACACCAGCTAGGAAGAATGTACAAAACCAGTTCAAATATATGTTGGAAATGTAAAGAAAAAGAAGGGACCTTTTATCATATGTGGTGGGACTGTAGTAAAATTAATTTTTTTTGGGGGGGGAATGATATATAATGAGTTGAAGAAAATGTTCCAATTAACATTTGTCAAAAAACCTGAAGCATTTTTGTTAGGGATTGTAGGAAAAGACCTGCCAAGGAAAATGAAAAATATATTTATGTATGCGACAACGGCGGAAAGAGTCTTAATAGCACAAGGATGGAAGAACGGGGAAATCCCGACCAAAGAACTGCGGCAAGAGAAATTGATGGACTACGCAGAATTGGCAAAACTGACACACAAACTACATAACAAGGATAATTGTGATTTTAAAGATGAATGGGAACCCTTTACAAAGTATTTAAAGAAACAACAAAATGAACTGGACTCCTTGGCAGGTTTTGAATAAACATTCACAAACTTCTTATTGATAACATCTAGATAGATAAATTAAGGATCTGTACAGTTTTGTAACATGCAGAAAATAGCATATGTTGATAAACCATAGAGAGGAGCTGAGGGAAGTCTGGGGGGGAGGGAGGGAAAGGTTGGCTATATTTTGGGGAGGAGGGAGGGGGAAAATAGGGGGGTGGGAATTTAAGGATGATATGTTTTTTGATAAAATGTTATGCTGAAATTACTAATAATAATAATAAAAGGAAATAAAAGGGCCAGGCAAAGATGCTTGGAGGGCCATCCCTGTTCAGCATAGAAGGAGGAGCTCCGATACTCCAGCCTCCCCACAACTCCCTGACCTCCCTCCAGCCCGCTGTCGTCGTCACTCACCTCAGGGACACCGACTGGACCCGCTCCATCTCAATCTGCCTCTTCAGGACCTCCCTGATGGCTCCTTTATCTGGGCCCTGCTTCACCTTCTCGCGGCCGATCAAGTAGAGGAACTTGGGGGTCAGGATCAGGTCCCGCTTCACTTTCTGCAGGGAAATTATGAAAAACGGGTCGTAAGAACATCCAGCAGAGACATCACCTTGCCAACAAAGGTCCATATAGCTAAAGCTATGGTTTTCCCAGTAGTGATGGGAAATATTTTATTTACCGTATTTTTCGCCCTATAGGACGCACTTTTCCCCCTCCAAAAATGAAGGGGAAATGTGTGTGCATCCTATGGGGTGAATGCAGGCTTCAGGCTGCTGCCCGCAAGCCTTGTGAGCCTGGCGGGAGTTCCTGCTGGGCTCGCAAGGCTTGCAGATAGCAACCTGTTCTGGGGGCTGGGAATAATTTTTTTTTATTTCCCCCCAAAAAACTAGGTGCGCCCCATGGGCCAGTGTGCCCTATAGGGCGAAAAATATGCTATATCCCGCCCTCCCCAGCTGAAGCTGGGCTCAGAGCGGCTCACAACAGTAAAATGTTGCAGAAAATGTATGCAGAAAGATGGCCACACAGAAGGACTCTCGCAGTGTCCTGGCTCACCTTGAACCGCCGGTCATACTTGACAACCGTGTCAGCAAAATCCACGCGCTCTCGCCGGCCCACAAAGCGGCGCAGCTCTGGGTGGGTCTCCAAGCCGATGTAGTCGCCCATGAAATTGCGGTTGATGCTGTTCCGGCGACGCTCTTTCTTGTTCAGAACGATGTTGGATGCTTTGTAAGACAGAAGCGAGAAAGAAGCTAGGCCTAGCTGCGGCCAGGCACTCTGTGCGGGCTCAGAGACACTTTCCCAGCAGTCACACAACCCAGCGGCTAAGCCCTGCTGTTATGCACTAAGCTTGGATCCTAGAACAATAGGCAAGTAGGATCGCAGAATGCAACAACTGATTGGCCTGAAGGAAAAGACCAATCAGGCTCCAGGAGGGAAGCAGAATCTGCCAATCAGACGGGACTCATTGTGTAAATAATGTACAGTGGTGCCCCGCAAGACGAATGCCTCGCAAGACGGAAAACCCGCTAGACGAAAGGGTTTTCCGTTTTGGAGGTGCTTCGCAGGACGAATTTCTCTATGGGCTTGCTTCGCAAGATGAAAATGTCTTGCGATTCCTGGGGGGGGGGGGTTCGCTCCCCACCCCCTTTTTCTAAGGCACTAAGCTGCTAATAGCCTTTTAGCAGCTAATCCGCTAATCTCTTAAGCCTTTAATAGCCGCTAATAGCCGCTAAACCGCTAATAGCGCTAATCCGCTAATGGGCTTGCTTCGCAAGACGAAAAAACCGCTAGACGAAGAGACTCACGGAATGGATTCTTTTCGTCTTGCGAGGCACCACTGTATATAAAAGCCTGAGGTTTGGGGAGCAAATCAATCACTGTTTTACAAGCTGCAATAAAGAGCATGAAATCACTACAGGACTCCGAGTATATTTCATCTTAGGCACACTTTGGGGGCACTGCGCTACCCAGCGTTCAAATTGTGGAGAGAAATCGCTACAAACCCTTGTGCCACCCTACTTGATTTTTGACAAATATGGGCTCCCTAGAATCATGAAACTGTAGAGTGGGAAGGGACCACTTGAGTCATCTAGTCCAACCCCCTGGAATGAAGGAGTCTTTTGCCCAAATCGGCTCGAACCCAGGACCCTTAGATCAACGAATCTCATGCTTTACTAACGGAGCTAAAATAATGGTCAAGGGTGCTGTCACAAAAGCCTTCTCTGCCCCCTCCTCCGTAATTCAAGTGCTGGTGTCACTGGCCCCACCCACAAGGGGGGGATGTTTGTGGAGCGATGAGGGATTTGCCACCCCCCAAAATGCTCCAGCTCAGCTGGGTCAACTAGAAAACAGCTCACCTTCCTCCCTCATCTGAATGTACTTCCGGACGGCCACGTGTTTCCGCCACGCCTGCTGGATGACGCGGGCGTAGCCGTCGTAACGGCGCTCGCGCATCTCCTCCAAGAGGAAAAGCTGGAGAAGGAGGGAAGGGGAGAAGAGAGGGAGATCAATCGTGGCAGCATTGCCAGGGGCAGGAAGGAGCCAGCAGACTCCAGGAGGAGCGGCCATTTTCTTGCCTCCCATCGGGATCCTTCACAGAATTGCAGAGTTGGAAAAATGAAAATGAAATGAGCTCCAGTCTGGAACAGGCAGGGGCCAACTGAACTTTTCAGACTTGAGGGGGGGGGGTGTTTGGAAGCTGGAACTTACGACCCATCTCAGCTTCCCAGGGGGGTGTTTGGTCTGCCCCTGCGAGAACAGGGAGCTGGAGCAGGGGGCCTTTGGCGTTATCAAGCGACAAGGCTGCTCTTATATTAAGGTTGAAAGATGAGGGAGGGAGGGAGGGAAGGACAAAAAGGGAGGGAGGGAAGGAAGGAAGGAAGGAAGGAAGGGGAGGGAGGGAGGGAGGAAGGAAAGGGAGGGAGGGAGGGAGAAAGGAAAGGGAGGAAAGAGGGAAGGAAGGAAGAAAAGGGAGGGAGGAAGGAAGTCAGGAAGGAAGGGAGGAAAGGGAGGGAAGGAAGGAAGGAAGGAAGGAAGGAAGGAAGGAAGGAAGGAAGGAAGGAAAGGGAGGGACGGAGGGAGGGACGGAAGAAAAGGGAGGGAGGGAGGGAGGGAGGGAGGGAGGAAGGAAGGAAGGAAAGGGAGGAAAGAGGGAAGGAAGGGAGGGAGGAAAGAGGGAAAGAGGGAAGGAAGGAAGTCAGGAAGGAAGGGAGGAAAGGAAGGAAGGAAGGAAGAAAAGGGAGGGAGGGAGGAAAGAGGGAAGGAAGGAAGAACAGGGAGGGAGGGAAGGAATGAAGAAAGAAAAGGGAGGGAGGGAGGATGGGAGGAAAGAAGAAAATGAGGGAGGGAGGGAGGGAGGGAGGGAGGGAAGAAGGAATTGAGCACAGCCACTTCCGCCCTGACTTCCCCCTCGGAGCCTCTGCTCCTCCCTCCTGCCCTCACCGACTCTGGAGCTTTGATGAAGACCTTCGTCCGCCCCAGCTGAAACTGGTCCAGGTCCATGTTGACAGATTTCATCAGGTGCACCACGCCCTGTTTCTCGTCCCCACGCCACAGTGGCCATGTCTCTGGGGTCAGAATGGCGTACCTGGGAGGGAGGGAGAGAGAGAGAGAATGTGCCTACGGGGGATTGTACATGTGAAAGTGGGGAGGATGGAAACAGATTTTGGGAACGGTCCGGCCCTTTCTGACCGGCGCCTCCTTCCCCTCGGCTGCTTCTGCATAGTCCATGGCTTCATCCCCATCAATAGGGGAAGCTTTCCCCGATGGTCCATAAAGACCGAGTTTCCGCCGAAAGGCGCAGGAGCAGAGTAGGACGGGTGGGCTTTTCCTCTGGTCAGTTGGCAACCCCAGAAAGGACACAGCGCAGCGCACAGAGCCTCACCTATGGAGGAACTTGTGAAAGACCCGTCGGTAGGCGTAGCCGGCTCGGCGCACCCGGATATTCTCCCGCAGGCCCAAATATTCCACCTGGTGCTTCACTCTGGGGGAAGGAGCAGAAATTGAGGGCCACAAGAACAACGGAAGCAGCCTCTTATTGTCCTTTCCATAGAGAACACCATAACTTTGGATTTGCTATAGTTAATTGCTAATTGTTTGGCATTACAATAAACATTGAGATATCTTAGAAGTGGCCTACATAGGAGAAGGAAATTAGAACTGCTTAATCCACATACAGTGGTGCCCCGCAAGACGAATGCCTCGCAAGACGGAAAACCCGCTAGACGAAAGGGTTTTCCGTTTTGGAGGTGCTTCGCAGGATGAATTTGCTATGGGCTTGCTTTGCAAGACAAAAATGTCTTGCGATTCCTGGGGGTTTTTTTTCGCTCCCCACCCCCTTTTTCTAAGGCACTAAGCTGCTAATAGCCTTTTAGCAGCTAATCCGCTAATCCCTTAAGCCTTTAATAGCCGCTAATAGCCGCTAAACCGCTAATAGCGCTAATGGGCTTGCTTCGCAAGACAAAAAAACCGCTAGACAAAGAGACTCACGGAACGGATTCTTTTCGTCTTGCGAGGCACCACTGTATAAGAGCACCGGGAGGGGTGTACCAGCCAATTTAGAGGGGTGGGCATTTTCTTTCTCCATATTTCCTATGAAGGAGTTAATATAGAAGTTGAATAAAGTAGGTGCAAGGACACAGCCTTGTTTAACACTATGGTAGGTTTGTCTTTCCTTGGATAAGTGGCCCTGTCGGTCACACCTAACCCGGACCCGAGTGTTTTCGTATAAACTGCGGATGAGGCACAGCAGACGCCGATGTTGAGGCTCTTAGTTTTTTGGATCAAATGGGAGGTTGGGGCAGGGGAGAGACTGCCTGGCCTTCTGGCAACAGCTGTTCAAAGATAGACTGCGCCTGGGCACAGAAGTTCCATTGAGCTGTTTGTTACAACTGATTGGGCTATGTCACAGAGAAGAAAGTGGGGTTCCCCTCCCAATTTACGGGAGAGAGAGCAGAAGAGGCAAAAAGCCCCTTGGCTGGATCCGAGTGAAGGTCTGTCTCGTCCAGGACCTTGTTTCATGGGCAACAGGGAATTAAGAAGCTCTCTTTTGTCACTACTGTCTGTGACATTCAGGGGTATAGTGCTCTTGGACATGGAGGTTTTTTTAAAAAAAGCTATTATATTGCATAAGCTCATTCTCCTCAGACTGAGCACATAGGGGTATCTGAGCGAGTCCTGTGGGCACACACCCACCAAATTGCTTCTCTTCCCCCCTGACCTAGCCCCCACCCACAGAGAGACGCCACACTCCTGTCCTTCACTCTTCCAAAAGATCTGGGTCAAAGAATTCATCTCGGACAGACCATAGAGGGGAGAGAGAAAGCGGGACAGAGTGCCCCTCCCCCCCCCACTTCCTCCTTCCATTCTGTGAAATTTTCGCAAGACGAATCTGGCCTCATCCCCTCCCAACCAAGGGAGCAACGAGTGTGTGTTGCGTGGGGAGCAAACGGAGCTTTGTGGCTCCCAGGAAACCCACCGGCACCACGCTGGTGACTCCTGCCATGTTGAAATGGGTTCATTCGACTCATTTTAACCCCAGGTAGAAGTTTGTAGGGGATTTAAAACAGAATACCAGGGCACTTTCTCAATAGACCTGAAGGAGCGTCTCCACCCCCATCGTTCTGCCCAGACACTGAGGTCCAGCTCTGAGGGCCTTCTGGCGGTTCCCTCCCTGCGAGAAGCCAAGTTACGGGGAACCAGGCAGAGGGCCTTATCGGTGGTGGCACCCGCCCTGTAGAACGCCCTCCCATCAGATGTTAAGGAAATAAACAACTATCTGACTTTTAGAAGACATCTGAAGGTTTAGGGAAGTTTTTAATATTTGATGTTTTATCACTTCATTATTATTATTATTATTATTATTATTAATAATAATAATAATAATATTCTGTTGGGAGCCGCCAAGAGTGGCTGGGGAAACCCAGCCATATGGGCGGGGTAGAAATAACTTTTTATTACTTATCAATGTAGGGGAGGATTAAGTATCCCTTTTATCACACCACTGTCCTTGTTATTATGACAGTTTTAGTAGGGAACTGGGAACCTGAGCAGCCCTCCAGATGTTGGTGAGCAACAAGTCCCATCCCCACCCCTGAACGGCCTGGAATCCAAGACTCCTCAAATTTAATTAAATCCCCTTTAAAAACCATCCTTGCCTGCAGCTACACTCGTTCTTCTTCGTGTGTCATTTTGGAGGGGCCGTACTGTTTCCCCTCATTCCCCCTCTTCATCTCTAGAACCGGAACGGATTTGAAGACCCCACCCCATCGGCCCCATGTGCCCCACAGCTGCCCCACCTGCTCTCCTCCCAATCGCGGGGTCTCTTGGTCTCGTTCGGCTTGATGCATCTGATGTACTGCGGCGTACATTTCATCAACGTGCCGACCAGGTCGTTGGCTTGTCGCTTTAATTGTTCCCAGGAGGAGAGGAGGTGAAAAGAAAAGAACATGTTTTGCTCTGTTTAATTTTTTTTTTTTGAGTCACAGCACAAAAGGAAAAGGGATGGGGAGGAGGGAGGAAAAAATAAGCAAGCTCGCACATGATATTCTAAGGGACAGGTCCAGAGGACAGGGGAAATGGAGCCAATGTTTGCTTCCTTTCTGTTCCCTTTCCTGCTGCAGTTTTACATAGCAGCAGCTGTACAACTGCATTTCTTAAAGCAGAGAATCCTAGCCCTTATGGACTTTCCTTGTCTCCACATGCGCTGCCAAGCCACACTACCTTGATCTTGCTGCCAGCTGTGGTGGGACGCCCTTTCTTCTCTGCGTTGAGGTTTTCAGGAAAGAGATCTCGGATGAATGGGCTTTGGACAACAAGAAAAAACAACATTAAGGACCATCATTTTCCTTGTAGGAAACGGCTCACATGGCCCCAAAGAAAGGTCTTCGTTTTTGTACCACTTTCGAACACCATCTCCTTACATCGCTTAAATCTTCCCATTTTACAGATGGGGAAGACTGAGGATCGCCCAGGAGACATTTAACTCAGCTGGGATTCAAACCTGCAGCTTCCAGGTGTGAAACACCATCTGAAAGGGACATGCTAGCAGGGCAGAGATGAGTCCCAGGAAGGAATTTTTGTTGCAAGGGGGCTGGAGGTTTGCTTTTGAGGGGCACCTTTCTCCCCACCCTGCCCCACTCACATCTCACTGCTCTGCATCAGCTCAATGAGGTCCGTAAAGAGCACATCGCGGTTCCGTTCGCAGAAGCCGTTCACGTCGTACGAGACCTGCAGCACCCGGGAAGAAAGCGGCTCAGGTTGCTGGACTTTGTAGTTACATTCAGATTTCGGGGGGAGGGGTCCCCCGCCCTCCACAATGCTGAACTGAACCGGACGGACCAAGGATCTGACTCAGGAGGCAGCAGCTTCCCATCCTCCTGATTTATTCAGAACCATGAGGACCAGGATCTTGCTTTACTTTTAGCAGAAGGGCAGACAAAACTCAGTGGTCAGTGAAGCTGCTTGGCATGTAGAAGGTCCCAGTTTCAACCCCTGACAGCATCTGCAGACAGGGCCGGGAGAGACTCCCTGCTTGTTGCCCGAGTCAGTGGCAGTGACAGCCACCAACTGCCTGCCTTTCCATTTCTTTAAATTTTCTGCAATAGTTTGTGATTCAGTATACCTCTGGGTCAAGGGATGCGGGTGGCGCTGTGGGTTAAACCACAGAGCCTAGGGCTTGCCGATCAGAAGGTAGGCGGTTCGAATCCCCGTGATGGGGTGAGCTCCCGTTGCTCGGTCCCCGCTCCTGCCAACCTAGCAGTTCGAAAGCACGTCAAAGTGCAAGCAGATAAATAGGTACCACTCCAGCGGGAAGGTAAACGGTGTTTCCGTGCACTGCTCTGGTTCACCAGAAGCAGCTTAGTAATGCTGGCCACATGACCCAGAAGCTGTACGCCGGCTCCCTCGGCCAGTAAAGCGAGATGAGCGCCGCAACCCCAGAGTCGGCCACGAGTGGACCTAATGGTCAGGGTTCCCTTTACCTTTAGTGGTGTTATAACGGCTGCCCACAGGTGTAAAGGTAAAGGGACCCCTGACCATTAGGTCCAGTCGTGGCTGACTCTGGGGTTGCTTCACTCATCTCGCTTTACGCCAAGGGAGCTGGCGTACAGCTTCCAGGTCATGTGGCCAGCATGACTAAGCTGTGAGGGAACCGCCAGAAGGCCCTCAGAGCTGGACCTCAGTGTCCAGGCTGAACGATGAGGGTGGAGATGCTCCTTCAGGTCTACTGGCCCAAGGCCGTTTAGGGCTTGAAAGGTCAGCACCAACACTTTGAATTGTGCTCGGAAACATACTGGGAGCCAGTATAGGTCTTTCAAGACCAGTGTTATGTGGTCTTGGCGGCCGCTCCCAGTCACCAGTCTAGCTGCCGCATTCTGGATTAGTTGTAGTTTCCGGGTCACCTTCAAAGGTAGCCCCACGTGGAGCACATTGCAGTAGTCCAAGCAAGAGATAACTAGAGTATGCACCACTCTGGCGAGACAGTCTGCGGGCAGGGAGGGTCTCATCCTGCGTACCAGGTGGAGCTGGTAGACAGCTGCCCTGGACACAGATTTGACCTGCGCCTCCATGGACAGCTGTGAGTCCAGAATGACTTCCAGGCTGCGCACCTGGTCCTTCAGGGGCACAGTTACCCCATTCAGGACCAGGGAGTCCTCCACACCAGCCCGCCCAACAGTACTTCTGTCTTGTCAGGATTCAACCTCTATTCAAAAAAGATGCACAGCTTCGTGGAAGAGGGAGGAGGGGAGACCCACCCGCTGCTTCCCTCTCAGACTCCCCTCCTGGGGGGCACTGACCTTCCCGGCATAATGGTGGATGACGAAGCCCTGGTTCCAACTGTTGAAGTGAGGGTGGGTCCCCAGGGCCGTCTGGAGCTTCTGCAGGAGGGTGTGGTCAGCCCCCTCGCCCTTGGCATGCATGGTGGCGCAGACATCATCCAGGATGCTCATCAGCCCCGGAGGATTCTGGGAGTGGGGGGCAGGGTAAAGAGGAGGGAAAGAGAAAATAAATAAATAAAAGGAGGCTAGGAGCTGAATTAATTGAGGGATTGTTTTCGTTTGTGCACATATGCATATTAGATACATCATTATTATTTAACAATTATTAACAATTTTAGTATAATTATATCAAAAAAGATATTACATAACATAATATTCATATCATCAGTAGTATTAATATATTCTTGTTGCATTTGTTTTCCCCCTTCCCCCCCAATATTATTATTATTATTAATAATAATAATAATATAATTTTTTATTTATACCCCACCCTCCCCGGCCAGAGCCGAGCTCAGGGCAGCTATCACCAATAAAATTACAGTAAAAACATAATAGGGGGGAAAAACCCAATTTAAAATACAGGTTAAAATGCAGCCTCATTTTAAAAGTAGCCCATAGGTGCCGAGTGCGAACTTCTCCCTCTCCATTTTATTCTCACAACAACCCTGCGAGGCAGGGCAACTGACCCAAAGTCCCTGGGACAAATAAAAGGAAGGACTTTGTCGTGCAGCGCAGAGTGAATCTGTGGAACTCGCTGCTGTAGGAGGCCGCGACGACCACCAAATTGGATGTACTCTATACACGCCCCCCTTTTGCTTGGATGCCTGTTTGGACATTTGGATGGCATACATATTGATCTGTATTTGTAAACTAAGATGGATGTATTGATGCTTATAAGGGATGCGGGTGGCGCTCTGGGTTAAACCACAGAGCCTTGGACTTGCCGATCAGAAGGTCAGTGGTTCGAATCCCCATGACGGGGTAAGCTCCTGTTGCTTGGTCCCTGCTCCTGCCAACCTAGCAGTTCGAAAGCACGTCAAAGTGCAAATAGATAAATAGGTACCACTCTGGCGGGAAGGTAAACGGCGCTTCCGTGCGCTGCTCTGGTTCGCCAGAAGCGGCTTAGTCCTGCTGGCCACATGACCCCGAAGCTGTACGCCGGCTCCCTCGGCCAATAAAGCGAGATGAGCGTCGGAACCCCAGAGTCGGCCACGACTGGACCTAACGGTCAGGGGTCCCTTTACCTTTACTGATTGATGCTTATTCCACTGCTAAGCTGATGGACTTGTTTTTCCTCTGGTGTTTTCTTCCCTATTCCCCCCCCCCCCAAGTAAACTTGCACCCCCAGAAGGATCTCTGTAACAGGAGCCACTCTGCACCCTTGCCCAGCGACAACTCCCAGGGTTCTTTGAGGGGAGAGGCGACAGTTCAGGGATGCAGGAAGTGGCGAGGCTCCTCCTTCAACTTTCCCCCACTCACCACTTTGTTCTCGATGAGGTCGCACACAACCTTGTTGTTGAAGTAGTCGATGGCGTTCCAGCGGATGCCCTCCTGGACATATTCCTCCTGTGGGTCGGAAGAGGGGGATTGTGGGAGGGGAGAAGAGGAACAGGGAAAGGGATGGAACAAATGAGCGGCTGGACAACAGGCCAAACTTGCACAACAGACACACACACACACACACACACACACACACTTTCCATCATCACTAAACTGCTCCTGGGACCATGTGCGAATGACATCACGGACACTGGCCAATAGGCGTTATCTACAGTAGGGATGGGACACGGGTGGCGCTGTGGGTTAAACCACAGAGCCTAGGGCCTGCCAATCAGAAGGTCGGCGGTTCGAATCCCCGCGACGGGGTGAACTCCCGTTGCTCGGTCCCTGCTCCTGCCAACCTACCAGTTCGAAAGCACGTCAAAGTGTAAGTAGATAAATAGGTACCGCTCCGGCGGGAAGGTAAACGGCGTTTCCATGCGCTGTTCTGGTTCGCCAGAAGCGGCTTAGTCCTGCTGGCCACATGACCCCGAAGCTGTACGCTGGCTCCCTTGGCCAGTAAAGCGAGATGAGCGCCAAAACCCCAGAGTCGGCCACGACTGGACCTAATGGTCAGGGGTCCCTTTACCTAGAGTAGGGATGGTCCTCCAGATGCTGCCAAACTACAACTCCCATCATCCCCACAGTGGCTGGGACTGATGGGAGGTGGAGGCTGACGACATCTGTAAATGATCGCTGTAATGTGGACATTCCCTGTAGGGGATATAACACTCATCTGGAAATGAGTCGCTATGCACCATTGAAAAACGAGCCACAGGACCAGCTCAAAAGAACCCGCAATCTATTTAAGAGGGGGGGGTGTGATCCAATCAATTAGGGAGATCTCTTGTCTGTTTCACTTCCGAACGAAAACCAAGTGGCTCAGAAAAAACAACCGCTGGTCTCTCTCACCTGTTCAGCCTTCAGCGTCAGCTCGATGAAAATCTGCTGCAGCTTCTCGTTCACAAAGTTGATGCAAAACTGTTCGAATCCGTTTTTCTGCAGCGAGGAAGAAAGAAGGGGCTGTCAGGAAGAACTCGAGAGTCGCAGGAGGGGAAGTCGGAGATTTGGGTTGGGGCGGGGGGACAGAAATGTTGGGCATCGCTGCCCTGACCTCAGCTTCTCAACCCTCCACCAGCGAGACTCAGTCAGAACAATCCCTGGGTCTCTGCGCCTGCCTCCAGCTTGCAGAAAAAATGTGCATCGATATGCATATATATTATTTAGTTATTATATTTGCTGGTTCCTTTCCTGGGGGGGAAAAGGCAGCCAGGAAGGCAGAGCAGTTTCTCAAGCAGAAACCCCTGAAATTAATGGTGGGTGCACAGCATTCTAATGTATTTTTAATCTTTATTGGAAGCTGCCCAGGGTGGGGAGGAGGGCTGTGCCCCACATTTCAGGGGAATCTGCTACTTCCTTTTTTTATATTACCTGGAAGATCTCAAAGCCGTAGATATCGAGAACCCCGATGCTGTATTCCTGGCGGTCTTTCTGTATGGCCTTGTTGACAGCCTGAGAGCAAATAAGAGCAGGGGACAGAAGGGAAGAGGGAGAAGGAGGGCAGATCTCGTGAAATAAGCCAAGTTTTCACAATCAAATCTAAATAACCCGGACTTAGCATGCAGGGGTCCTCTGCTCGCAGCAACAGCGACCTGCAGAGAGTAGTGATTTGCACAAACATGGCTCCGTTTTCAGGCATCACCTACGATCCAACCATTCAGGAGTTGGAAAATTGGGATCTTCTTTTTTTAAAAAATAATAATATTGCAAGTGGCTGGGTATTGCAGCCAGAGGTAAAGTATGATGGTGCTGATGGTGTGTTTGTGTAAGAGGCTACATCACAGGCAGTGTAGCGCAGTGGTTAGTGTGCTAGGTTAGGACCTGGGAGACCAGGGCGACATTTTGGTACCCAGCACCAAGCTGTACTGCTTAGGCCTGGTCTGAACGTTTATCCAAATGAGGCAGCACAGTTCGTGGCAACACCTCACCTGGCAGGCAAGAGGTGTCCATTTTTTGAATGAATAATAATAATAATTTTAAAACTCCCTGCATGTAGAAATCTCACGCATCAGGATGAATCCTTCTAATACCTTGCCATGTTTGTTTTCTACTTGCAGGGAGGACTTGAAAAAGGAAGTGTTTGAAAACAGAAGCAGTAGACTAAGAACGTAAGACGAGCCGGCTGGATCAGGCCCAAAGCGGGCCCATCCAGCCCTGCATTTTGCTCTCGCAGTGGCTAACCAGATGCCTCCAAAGGGAAAATCGTAAGCAGGACCAGAGAGACAAAGCAGATTGCCAGCAACTGGTATTATTAGGAGGAATCCTGCCTCTGTCAACGGAGCAAAACACAGCCTTTGCTGCTAGTGGTCCCCGGCAGCCTTAGCCGCCGTGAATCGTGTCCAATCTTCTTTTAAAGCCACACAAGATGGTTTTAAAAGATGCAGACACTCAGGTCTTACCACATTTTTTTTTTAATTTGAATTTTATTTATTTGTTAACATTCTTATATTACATCAGTAAACATTGTCATATTACATTACAGGACTTACTGTAATATGATTTCCAACGTGTATACAAAAATTATATACAAATGTTATATACCTAGAAAGAAAATGAAACAAAAAAGAAGGAAAAAAAACAAAAACAAATTCCCCCCCCAAAAGCATATACATACCAACACACTAGACTTCTTGTCTTTCCCATTGTATATCCCTTTTTTACAAATGAATGTACTCTTATTATTGTATATTTATTTACATATTATCTAATACATTCCTATATCAATACAGTAGTGCCTCGGGTTCAAGTAGCTTTGGGATAGGTATTTTCAGGTTGTGTGCTGTGGCGACCCGGAAGTAACAGAGCGCGTTACTTCCGGGTTTCGCCGCTCGCGCATGCGCAGACAGTCAAAATGATATCACGCGCATACGCGGAAGTGGTGAATTGGGTTGCGTTCGCTTCTGGATGCGAATGGGGCTCCGGAACGGATCCCGTTCACATCCAGAGGTACCACTGTATGTGCTCTTAGTCTTATTTCTCAACTCAGTCTCACTCCAACGTCAATCAAATGCTAGCATAGAGAGTGAACCTTTACTGTATTTTTTAAACCACGTGTTTGGACGGAAGTCAAATCGCCGCAGGCTGGAGACCCAGGTGACAAATGCGGTCACCCAAGTGGGTCTTTGGAACAGGACCTTCTCAAAATGTCCACCCACCCACCTCCATGGATGCCCAGCCCCGAAACTCACGTCCACCAGGAAGTCGAAGAGGCGGGCATAGAGGGCCTTGGAGAGGGCGTCCCGGGTGAAGCTGGCCTGCTCCACGTTCAGCGTCACGTCAATCACCTCCTGCTGCCCGCCCCACTTGCTGTCCATCTTCCGGCTGGTCAGTTTCTCCTTGAGGCGTTGCTGGTCGATGGCCAAGAGGTACGATGGGAAAGCCAGGACTGGGGGAGAGAGGGGACTTGGCTGCCACGGTTGTTTTCAGGCCAGATTCGCGGCACACCTTTAGAGCACTGCCACCCTGCTTTAGACAGTCGTGGCTTCCCCACGAAGAACCCTAGGAACTGTAGTTTGCTAAGGGTGCTGGGGCTGCTCGTCCCCCTCAGGGAAATCTGGGAATTGTAGCTCTGTGAGGGGGGAAGCACTCTTAACAAAACGACAGTTGTTGGTTTCTTTTCCTGAGGAAGTTGCAAGTGTTGAAACCAGCGCCCCCTACTGTTGGACTCCCTTGCCTTCCACCCAACTGAAACCAGCGCCCCCTACTGTTGGACTCCCTTGCCTTCCACCCAACTGAAACCAGCGCCCCCTACTGTTGGACTCCCTTGCCTTCCACCCAACTGAAACCAGCGCCCCCTACTGTTGGACTCCCTTGCCTTCCACCCAACTGAAACCAGCGCCCCCTACTGTTGGGACTCCCTTGCCTTCCTCCCTTGCCTTCCACCCAAGGGGAACCAGTCGCTGCTGAAACCCCTCAGCTGCCAGCCCCACAACTCACAGTCCTCGCTCTCCACCATGGCGTAATTGCCCGACTCCCGGAAGGTGATGTTGCCCAGGTGCAGGATACCGGCCACGATCTGGAGCACCAAGGCTTGCTCTTCCCCCGAGAGGCCCACCACATCCATGGCTGTCTGGAGACGGGAGAGAGAGAGAGAAAGAGATGCCATTGCAGTGGGGTGGGGCTAGATGGCATCTGGGTTCCCCTTCCGACTCTGCAATTCTGTGAAAAGGAGTCCGTACCAAAGGGGAACCTCTAAAGAAGAAAAACGGGGACCTGGCGACTTGTCAAAATTATGGGCTACGTGTCTCTTCGTCATGTGCCAACTCCCTTTCCTTCAGGGGATACATGTGCAATATTTTCTCCCCCTTGAGGAAAAAATATTCTCTTGGTTGTATTTTCATTAATTTTACTGGTTTGTGCTTTGAAAAATTGTGCTCTGCATTTCCTTCAAGGAGCTCAGTGTACTACTATATGCCGTGCCAGATTCACGTATAAGCTAAGCAAGCTATAGCTTAGGGCCCAGCTCTCTTGGGGGCCCCCAAAAAAATTAAAGGGAAAAAAAACCCCTGGATGAACATTTCCAAAATATAAGATAAAAAACAAATAAAATAAAACCTACATACAGCAACCGTGTTTTGTGTTGTGTAGGCTCCTGTGATGTAAGTCATGGGCCCCGCCTGCTAGCCTGCTCCCTGAAATATCACTGGTTTGCTCCTTTCTATATATAGACGAAGAGTCAGATATGACTAAACGACCAAACAACAACAACAATATATAGGGTGCCTACATTCTGCATGGACTGGTGGCAGGGCAACACGTGCAAATGGCTTGAGATACCTATGAGGTCCATAAATTACCATATAGCATATGTTCAACAAAAAAAAAGCAACAATTTGTTGTTGGCTAAGGACAGCTGGACATATAAAGGGCCCGTTAGCTTCAGTAGCTTAGGGCCTCATCAAACCTAAATCCGGCCCTGACTATATGCAGTTTTCTCCCATTTTATCTTCACAACAATCCCGCAAGGTTGGTTAGGCTGGAAGAGCGCAACTGACTCAGTGAATGGAAGAGGTCCTGAATTTCTCAGCGTTCCGGTAACTCCACCAGGTAACTCCTTTGGGCTCAGTTATTAGGAGAGAGTGAGGCAGACGTCTTTCAACCCAGAAAGTGGGTAACCCCCGGAAGACATGCTGGTTGGGGGGGGGGGGTGGTCTAGGCAGTGGCGTAGCAAGGTCAGGTGGTACCCTGTACAGAAAATTTCTTGTCACCCCCCCCCGAAATCTAGTTGGACTCCCAAGAGACTGTGATCTTTGTTCTTGTTGTTGTTTAGTCATTTAGTCGTGTGCGACTCTCTGTGGCCCCCTGGACCAGAGCACACCAGGCACTCCTGTCTTCCACTGCCTCCCAGTTTGGCCAAACTCATGCTGGTAGCTTCGAGAACACTGTCCCACCATCTCGTCCTCCGTCGTCCCCTTCTCCTTGCGCCCTCCATCTTTCCCAACATCAGGGTCTTTTCCAGGGAGTCTTCTCTTCTCATGAGGTGGCCAAAGTCTTGGAGCCTCAGCTTCAGGATCTGTCCTTCCAGTGAGCACTCAGGGCTGGTTTCCTTCAGAATGGAGAGGTTTGGTCTTCTTGCAGTCCATGGGACTCTCCAGAGTCTCCTCCAGCACCAGAATTCAAAAGCATCAATTCTTCGGCTATCAGCCTTCTTTATGGTCCAGCTCTCACTTCCATACATCATGACTGGGAAAACCATGGCTTTGACTATACAGATCTTTGTTGGCAAGGTGATGTCTCTGCTTTTTAAGATGCTGTCTAGGGTCAGGTGGTACCCGGTGTGAAAAATTTCTTGTTACACGCCCCCCCCCCCATTGAAATCTAGTTGGACTCCCAAGAGACTGTGATCTACTCACAGTATAAAAAGACTGGCTGTGATCTACACATTGTCATTGCCAGGAGGAAGGATGGACCAAAGTTTTTTTAGGGGAGGCTTCGCCAAAGCCGTTGAACTTTTTTTTAGTGGTTGCAGGGTTTGGGTCCTCTGCCTCATTCCCGTTCCCCACCTGCCTGCATTACTTCGCCAAACAATTTAACCCCTGTGTTGCAAATTCTGAATTGGATCTCCATTGTTCCATTTGATTCTTTATTTTCTGTCCGTTACTGCACTGTACCTTTAAACTCAATTTCCTTGTTATGAGCTGCACCTGGGGTCGGCTTTTTATATCTTTGCTCACATCTGGTCAGTAGCAGTAACTACATAACTTTTTGACCACTGCTCCATAGCAATTGTTGTTTATACTTTTCCATTCACCATAAAGATGGGGTATGTATCTTTGGTTTTATTTCACATTATTTTGACATTATAGTTTATGTGTATAGTTCATAATATTTTGGGTTTACTGTAGCTGCCATACATACGAAGGTCATTGTTTTAATATTCTTTTATAGTTTATGAAGCATTTCTGTAACCTTCTGCTGTGCTGAAGAAGAATTCCACGAAACAGTGGGCATATCCGGAATCACTGTTCACAACGTCTGTTTGTGAACTGCTTCAGCAGTGTTAGACGCCATAAAATAAGGTTTACAGCCAGATAAGAATCTGATACATTGCTTCTTTCAGAGACTTACATAGTCTTCAAAGACTTTCAGAGACTTATAAGACTTATGTTTATTTGGTTTTATGATTCCAAGAGAATCCATTAAGAGTGCATATTTTGTGATCCTCAGAAATTCCTAAGTTTTCTGTTTATATGATTTCATATATTTCATATTATATAAAGAGTGTATATTGATATCGTATCATTGTATTTGGTCATCGTGTTGCCTTGGATATTACAGTGGTACCTTAGGTTACATACACTTCAGGTTACAGACTCCGCTAACCCAGAAATATTACCTCGGGTTAAGAACTTTGTTTCAGGATGAGAACAGAAATCGTGCTCTGGCGGCACGGCAGCACAGTGGCGTAGCGTGGGTTGTCAGCACCCGGGGCAAGGCAAGTAATTTGCGCCCCCTAACCCGTGGATTTGCGCCCCCTAACCCTATCCCCCAGATGTTGCGCCCGGTGCAGCCGGCCCCCCTGCACCCCCCACGCTACGCCACTGCGGCAGCAGCAGGAGGCCCCATTAGCTAAAGTGGTGCTTCAGGTTAAGAACAGTTTCAGGTTAGGAACGGACCTCCGGAATGAATTAAGTACTTAACCCGAGGTACCACTGTACTGTATTACTTCTCCAGCAGCCCAGGATCGTGCAGCTGTCAAAACGAAGTGGCAAAAAGCGGCAAAACTAATCCCCCCTCCACCGACGGCTCGCAGTAGGCAGGAGTCGTGGGCGGGCAGCACGCCGAATGTCACCCCCCTCAGAGAGGACACCTGGGGCGGTCCGCCCCCTCCTGCTCCGCCCCTGGGTCTAGGTCCCCTGAAATTCTTGTCCTCTAAGTAGACTGACCACAGTTTCTTGAGCGCTCAGCGCCTGGATTCTAGCTGAGTGACCTCAGAAAACACACAGGTCATCAAACACAGCAAGTATAGAACTGGCGCCATGATACTCATTCCATGTTGCAAGAAATCGATCATTTAGTGTGCCAGCATCCACACTGTGGAATTCCTTGCCTCTTGAAATCAGGCCTTCAGTGAACTCTTTTCGGCACCAGCTAGAAACAATTTTGTTCAGGCAACTCTCTCCAGACCCATGTTGACATGTCTTTTAATCTGGTTTGGAACAGCTTTAAGTAATCTTTCGAATGTTTTAAATAGTTGTTTTTAACGGATAATATTTTCTGCTTTGAAGGGCTCCCCCCCACACCCCACTTTACGAACAAGAGGTCTATAAATTTTATGAAATGAGGATGATGATTTAAAAGCCTTGGTTTCGTACCAACGTCTCCTGAAACTCCTGGTGGTCGTTGACGTCTTCCACTTTGTAAGCTGCCGACTGGTTGAGGTAGTAGTAATAATCTGGAGTGGTGATACCCAAATTTTCTCGCTGCTCTGCGCTGGCTCCTTCCAGCAGCTGCAGTGAGGCGGGGAAGGGAAAGGGAAGAGGTAATTAATAAACAAAATGAGACTGTTTCTATGCAAAACGTGTTAAGAGCTCAAGAAACCTCTCAAGTCTGCAAACCCTTTACAGCAGCCTTATAATGTAGAACAGCACAAATGTCTTAAGAGTTCAAAAAATGACACATAATGAAATGAAAAGGATGCTTAAAATAATGTTCATAAAAAAAAACACCCAGAAGCTTTTCTCTTGGGAATTATAGGGACAGAACCACTGTACAGAAGCTTATTCATGTATGCTACTACAGCGACAAAAATGTTACTTGCCCAAAAATGGAAAGGAAGAAGTCCCGGCAAACGAAGAATGGATACAAAAACTTATGGAATATGCAGAAATGGCAAAACTTACTGGAAGAATAAGAGATCAAGCTAACAAACTTTTTATAAAACAATGGAAATGGTTTATTGAATATTTACAGCTAAATTGTAAACCGATAACAGCACTGGCAGGATTCTTGTAATAACCTGGGGTTTCATCAGAGTATATATTTAAAGTAGATGAACAAATGAACAAATTAAGTTAATTTGGATATGCAGAAGATATTAAAAATAAACTTAAGGAACAGCAGGAAGAGGGGGAAGGAAGTCAAATTTCGAAATGTCAAAACGATTGCAAAACCAGTGAAATGTATACATCTGAAAAGCATAAATAAAAATAAAATTGAAAAAGAGTTCAAAAAACTCTGCAAACCTCCAGTGGCATTGTATGGTGGAGCAGTGGCATTGTCCCCCTTTTCCAGCATAACTTTTCCGTTTGTTGCGAGGAATCCTATTCGGAATAAGGGAATTTCCCTTTAAAAAAGGGAAACGTTGACAGCTAGGTTTTCCAGGATAAACCACTTGAGGCCACGAAGCCGAGCTGGCAAGGGGTGTGGCTCGGGGATGCCACTGAGGCCACCAAGTGCCACCCCTGATGCTTGGGGGTGCCAGTTTTAGCTCTGAAGGACACCGAAACACACACACACACACACACACACACACACACACACACATATGTACCCCTCTGGCCTCTTCTCGTAAGATAATTTGGGCCTGATCCATCACCTGATAGTAGATGTGGAAGCTCCTCTCTCCTGGGTTCTGGCTGACGACACGCGACTTCTCCAGCAGGAAGTTGGAGATCTTGCCTCCGTCGGGCTCCCCGCCCCGGCTGAACTGGATCTCAAAATACTTCCCCTGGAGGACAAACAAGAAGGGGACTCCATTAGAATGACGCTTCCCGAGACCACCACCACCCCCCGAGCCCCAATCATTGTTGCATTGGCAAACAAAATACCGGATTTTTCGCTCTATAGGACGCACTTTCCCCCCTCCTGTGTGTCCTATGGAGTGAATGCAGGCTCCTTGGCTTCAGCGAAAGCAACGCGAAGCCTCCAAAGCGCAGAGGGAGCGCTCTCTCCGTGCTCCGGAGGCTTTGTGTTGCTTTCGCTGAAGCCTGGAGAGCGAGAGGGGTCGGTGTGCACTGACCCCTCTCGCTCTCCAGGCTTCAGGGATAGCCGCCTGAAGTCTTCGGAGTGCAGCGCGAGTTCTCGCTGCGCTCCGGAGGCTTCAGGTTCCTTTCGCTGAAGCCAGGAGAGTCTTGAAGGGAACTGGGAACCTGAGCAACTCTCCAGATGTTGGTGAAGGACAAGTCCCATCATCACCCCTAAACAGACTAGCTAGAGATGATGGGAGTCAGAGTCCTATCTTGGGAGGCCCACGGATATTCCTTACCTCTGGGTTAAAGGGTGACCTTTTCTCTTATATGCTGCTAATAATAATAATAATAATAATAATAATAATAATAATAAATTTATTTTTATACCTCGCCCATCTGGCTGGGCTTCCCCAGCCACTCTGGGCGGCTTCCAACAAAATATTAAAATACAATAATGCATCAAACATTAAAAGTTTCCCTAAACAGGGCTGCCTTCAGATGTTTTCTAAAAGTCTGGTAGTTGTTTTTCTCTTTGACATCTGATGGCAGGGTGTTCCACTGGACGGGCGTCACCACTGAGAAGGCCCTGTGCCTGGTTCTCTGTAACCTCACTTCTTGCAGGGAGGGAACCGCCAGAAGGCCCTCAGAGCTGGACCTCAGTGTCCAGGCAGAACAATGGGGGTGGAGACGCTCCTTCAGATTTTTAAATTTATAAACTGCTCACATTATAAATGATGACAAGTGGTGTAGGAAAAAAAGGAGGTATAAAGCACACACAGATACTCATGCAGTTAAAATAACACCAAAAGAAGACAATCCATCGACGACAATTTAAAATATCAGTCAGAAAAGGCATTGGGGAGTAAATAGTTGTCAAACATGCATCTGAAAGGAGGGGATTGTTGGCAAATGTCTTTTATCTCAGATGGTGACTAACTAAAGGGGCCACAGAAATAAGACAGGACTGTCTGTAAGCCACAATTCCTTCTCATCTTACTGGGGACCTAAAAATTCAGCTTCCCCAGAATGCCCATTTGTGTTTTGCTTTTCCGCTTTTGAAATGACACTGCTGAGTTTCTAGGCCTCATGGAGTCGGTGTCAGCGGCCAGGAAAGCCAAACCTCCCAGTGAGAGCCCACATGTCACAAACAGATCTCCCGCCTTGGCTTCGCAGACACTTACAAATCGGCTCGAGTTGTTGTTCCGAACCGTCTTGGCGTTCCCAAATGCCTCCAGGAGAGGGTTGGATTTCAGGATGATTTCCTTCACGTGCTGAGGTGGAAATGGGGTTGGGGGGGGGTTGACATTAAATCTGGTACAGCTCCTTTGCTTACAATTGCCTGAGGCCCGCAAGAGCCCCCTCTCAATTAACATCACAGAACCATAGACTTGGAAGGGACCCTAAGAGGCATCTAGTCCAACCCACTAAAATGCAGGAATCTCAACTAAAGCATCCATGTCAGGAGTGCGTGCAGGAACCAGGCCCTGTGACCAGTAGGGCTTCGCAGGACTGGGGCCTTCCTAAGTTTGTTCTGGAGAGGCAAGGCGCGGCCGCACAGGTGAGGCCGATTGGTAACTTCGTGACTCCCTGCTTCTCGATCCTCGGACCCTTGACTTCGTGACTGCCTGCTTCCCGACCCTCGGACCCTTGACTTCGTGACTCCCTGCTTCTCGACCCTCGGACCCTTGACTTCGTGACTCCCTGCTTCCCGATCCTCGGACCCTTGACTTCGTGACTCCCTGCTTCCCGACCCTCGGACCCTTGACTTCGTGCCTCCCTGCTTCTCGACCCTCGGACCCTGGACTTCGTGACTCCCTGCTTCCCGACCCTCGGACCCTGGACTTTGTGCCTCCCTGCTTCTCGACCCTCGGACCCTTGACTTCGTGACTCCCTGCTTCCCGACCCTCGGACCCTTGACTTTGTGCCTCCCTGCTTCCCGACCCTCGGACCCTGGACTTCGTGACTCCCTGCTTCCCGACCCTCGGACCCTGGACTTTGTGCCTCCCTGCTTCTCGACCCTCGGACCCTTGACTTCGTGACTCCCTGCTTCCCGACCCTCGGACCCTGGACTTCGTGACTCCCTGCTTCCCGACCCTCGGACCCTTGACTTCGTGCCTCCCTGCTTCTCGACCCTCGGACCCTGGACTTCGTGACTCCCTGCTTCTCGACCCTCGGACCCTGGACTTCGTGACTCCTTGCTTCTCGACCCTCGGACCCTGGACTTCGTGACTCCCTGCTTCTCGACCCTCGGACCCTGGACTTCGTGACTCCCTGCTTCTCGACCCTCGGACCCTGGACTTCGTGACTCCTTGCTTCTCGACCCTCGGACCCTGGACTTCGTGACTCCCTGCTTCTCGACCCTCGGACCCTGGACTTCGTGACTCCCTGCTTCTCGACCCTCGGACCCTGGACTTCGTGACTCCTTGCTTCTCGACCCTCGGACCCTGGACTTCGTGACTCCCTGCTTCTCGACCCTCGGACCCTGGACTTCGTGACTCCCTGCTTCTCGACCCTCGGACCCTGGACTTCGTGACTCCTTGCTTCTCGACCCTCGGACCCTGGACTTCGTGACTCCCTGCTTCTCGACCCTCGGACCCTGGACTTCGTGACTCCCTGCTTCTCGACCCTCGGACCCTGGACTTCGTGACTCCTTGCTTCTCGACCCTCGGACCCTGGACTTCGTGACTCCTTGCTTCTCGACCCTCGGACCCTGGACTTCGTGCCTCCCTGCTTCTCGACCCTCGGACCCTGGACTTCGTGACTCCCTGCTTCTCGACCCTCGGACCCTGGACTTCGTGCCTCCCTGCTTCTCAACCCTCGGACCCTGGACTTCGTGACTCCCTGCTTCTCAACCCTCGGACCCTTGACTTCGTGACTCCCTGCTTCTCGCCCCTCGGACCCTGGACTTCGTGACTCCCTGCTTCTCAACCCTCGAACCCTGGACTTTGTGGCTCCCAGCTTCTCGACCCTCGGACCCCTGGCTTCTGGCTTCTCGTTCCTGCTCCCACCCCGCCATCTTGCCCCCGGTCCCGACGTCCTCAGCCGGGACTTCGATCACCCGTGAACCGGACTGTGACAATCCACCACAGATGGCCACCCAACCTTTGCTTAAAGATCTCCAATATAGGAGAGCCTACCACCTTCCGAGGGAATCTGCCCCCTTACCCTCTGAAAGTCCTTCCCAAGGTTTAATCTGATTCTTTTTCTGCTGTCCCTTACATCCAGTGGTTTGGGCCCTCCGCTCTGCAGCAGCAGCACCTGAAACTAGCTTGCTCAATCTTCCACGTGACACGGCCTTTAAGATATTTGAAGATGGCTATCACATCTCCTCTCAGTCTCCTTTTCCCCCAGGACAAACATACCCAGCTCCCTCAACCATTCCTCATCAGGCTTGGTTCCCAGATCCTTAACCCTCTTGGTCGCCCTCCTCTGCACATGTTCCAGCTTGTCAACATCCTTCCTGAATTGTGGCGCCCAGAACTGGACACAGTATTCCAGGTGTGCTCTGACCAAGACAGAACAGAGTGGGACTACGACTTCCCTTGATCTGGACACTAGACTTCTGTTGATACAGCCCAGAATAGCATTAGCTTTTTTTGCTGCTGCATCATGCAACTGGCTCATGTTAAGCATCACTGTTTGGAAACAGGGGTAGGGAAATTTAGCCAATGTGGTTTAATACCTGCACTTTGGGGCCTCCACCAGACACCTTGGAGATGTAGCCCATGATGTATTTGGCTGCTACAGTCTTGCCGGCGCCGCTCTCCCCACTACAACACAAAGAGAGGAAGATATCAAGGAACTAAGAAGGGTTTAGTTCCAAAGAGAGGTACTAAAATCATACACCAGACACTTGGTACCAATCACACTGGAATATAGCTATTATGGAGAAAACCGCGTATGATTTGAGATTTTGACAAGGACTAGAACCTGCAGGCACGCTTTATATGATTTGGCATTCCTTTCTTACATATGCAAGAGAACTATCATTTTCAAACCATCATCAAATCGGGAACTAGACTTGATAGTCAGATAATGCTAATATTCTTCATCTGCAGACAACATTTAGTCTTGCTTTTTGCTTTCGTGACTTTGTCATTTTAACCTCTCTGCAACAGCACAGATTATATGTGCCTATTTTGTAGTGGGTCTTTCCCCCCCATATTTCAATTTCTGCCTGGCTGTCATCTCTTTGTTTTATATATTTAATTTCTAAAATGAAATAAAAAATCTTTACCAACCCCTCCTTCCAAATTTCCCTACCCAGTTCTCCACCCTGCGCAGGATTTTACAAATATCATGCATCTCCCCCACTGCTTATGCCACCTTTTTTTCTAATCTAAAAGCCGCCAAACAACACAACCTTTCACCGTATCAACACCACCCTTTCTGTCCATGTAACATTACCTGATAATGACGCACTGATTCTCCCCGTCGATCAACATGTTCCGGTACATGTTATCAGCCAGAGCATAGATATGGGGAGGGTTTTCATATTGCGCCTGTGAGAAAGAAATGGCCCACGTAAGACCTTTAATTATCCTATTTTCCAGGAAACCTTTGCTTTCCAAGGTATTTTAAGTTCTAGGTAACAAAGGGCCTTCGGGGGGGGGGGATCTCCCATCACGGCAATGACACAGGCATGAAAATGGCTACCTGGAGAATTTATTTATTTATTGCTTTTATATCTCAAGGTGGCTTCTCCCCCACCCTTCTCGTTTAATCCCACACAATGAATGAATGTTGGTGGTGATGTTGAAATTCCTCTAAAACAGGCATAGGCAAACTCGGCCCTCCAGATGTTTTGAGACTACAATTCCCATCATCCTTGACCACTGGTCCTGTTAGCTAGGGATGATGGGAGTTGTAGTCCCAAAACATCTGGAGGGCCGAGTTTGCCTATGCCTGATTTAGAGGAATTTCAACATCACCACCAGCAATCATTCATTCATTTATACATGCTCTTTTGGGGAGCGCAAAAACCAACAGAACAAACTTAGGTCCCTTCATTTCACCGTGTCTTCTCTAAGCAGAACTTAGCCGGATCCCACCAAATAATAAGAAGTTATTTGCACAGCTCTGCCGATTCGTGGCAGTCCGTTTAAAATATTTGTAAATTGCTCTGCCGCCAAAGTGTTTTGGGATGCGTGTGCAAATATGCGAATTAAAAAACTAATTCGTGCATGAAATATAAATACAACTTGAGCCTGACAAATAGTTATAGCGGAACAGAGTAAGGCAGAAAAACAGCAAGAGCAAATTAAAACCTGAAAAAGAAAAGAAAAGCAAAACAGAGCTTTTTGAAAAGCAGCCACATGGCTCCTTAGGTAAGGATTGCTATCCTAAGGGGTCCCTTCCTACAATTCCATGATTCTGTGAAACATTTTAATATCTATCTATCCATCCATGTGGGTGGCGCTGTGGGTTAAACCACAGAGCCTAGGACTTGCTGATCAGAAGGTTGGTGGTTCGAATCCCCGCAATGGGGTGAGCTCCCATTGCTCAGTCCCTGCTCCTGCCAACCTAGCAGTTTGAAAGCACCTCAAAGTGCAAGTAGATAAATAGGTAGTGCTCCGGGGGGGGAAGGTAAATGGCGTTTCCATGCGCTGCTCTGGTTCGCCAGAAGCGGCTTAGTCATGCTGGCCACATGACCCGGAAGCTGTACGCCGGCTCCCTGGGCCAGTAAAACGAGATGAGCGCCGCAACCCCAGAGTCGGTTACGATTGGACCTAATGGTCAGGGGTCCCTTTACCTTTACTATCCATCCATCAATCTCCCTCCCTACAGCTGGCTGTTAATGGGGATGGTCCGCCCACTGGCCACTAGATGGCAGTGCCAGAGCAAAGCAGACCTCCATGTGGGTCAGATGGGCAAGGCAAATCAATGGCACTTCTGACTGGGCGCCGAGGTTCCAGTTGCACAACTCTGTGAGTGTGGCCACGCTCCTCCTTTGACTCACGGCTTTCGCAGCGTCACTGGAGAAGAGGAAGCCATTCCCAGGCTCCAGCAGAGTTTCAGGCCAGCTCCCACCTTCCTCGCCTTCCCGTTCTGGAAGGTAGGAGCAGCACAGCAGGCAGGAATACAACAGGGGAAGCTGACCACCTGACTGCCTGGCGCGGGACACAGAATGTCTTTTTGCTGCTTTGGTATTCAAAAGAGCTTTCCTGGGTTAGCCGAGACTCTGAGATGGGTCTGGGGAACCTATAGGGGGAGTCACTATCGGGGTGGGGCAAAGGCACAGATATTCCCCTGCCCTGTTCTAATCCAAGACTGCCTCGACAATATTATTATTATTATTATTATTATTATTATTATTATTATTATTATTATTATTATTATTTTATTTGTATCCTGCCCATCTGGCTGGGTTTCCCCAGCCACTCTTGGCGGTTTCCAACAAAGATTAAAAATACATTAAAATGTCACACATTAAAAGCTTCCCTGAACATGGCTGCCTTCAGATGTCTTCTAAAAGTCTCTTTGACATCTGGTGGGCGTTCCACAGGGCGGGTGCCACTACCAAGAAGGCCCTCTGCCTGGTTCCCTGTAACTTGGCTTCTCAGTGAGGGAACCGCCAGAAGGCCCTCAGCGCTGGACCTCAGCGTCCGGGCAGAATGATGGGGGTGGAGACGCTCCTTCAGGTCTACTGGACTGAGGCCATTTAGGGCTTTAAAGGTCAGCACCAACACTTTGAATTGTGCTCAGAAATGTACTGGGAGCCAATGTATGTTTCCCATTTAATTGTCAGTGCAAGGCTCAGAAAAATGGAATTCCTACAAATGACAGATCTCAATAGTTGCTTTGAGGGAAGCTGGCGAAGCCAGTGTCACTGGAAGGGGGAGCGGGACTCTGCACATGCCCAGGGGCACTCTCCACCACGGCAGCTGCATAAACAAAAGGAAGGCAAACTAGTCACTTACCGCCCCCTGGTACATGTCGATCTCGCGGTCGGTGAAGTACGGCAGTTGTTTGAAGGGGTTCACGGAAATCAGGACAGGACCAATGTAGGTCTTTTTATGTTTTGAAAGTCAAGGGTCAAGGAACAAGGGAAGGATGGGCAAGCAATTCAGTGAGCAGTCAAATCCAGCAGGTTCCCTCCCAGCTGAAACAGCCAGAGCCTTGAAGCTGGATCAGGCCAAAGGACAACCCGGACCTTCTCCATTATTTGACTCGCTGTGGTGAAATGACATAATCTACAGAACTAATTATGCTGCCATTGCATTATTCTACTCGTTCATTGCAATGCAAATGGCGGGAGGGCCGGAAACCCGACCGATGAAATATCATTTGCAGATGGAATAATATACCTCCGGGTATAGGGCAGTATTTAATGCCATAAATAATAATAACAACAATAATAATTATATTATATATATGCCGCCCATCTGACTGGGTTGCCCCAGCCAATCTGGGCGGCTTCCAACAAAATATTAAAACCTCAAGCATTAAAAACCTCCCTGTACAGGGCTGCCTTCAGATGCATTTAAAAGTCAGATGTTTATTTCCTTGACATCTGACAGGAGGGCGTTCCACAGGGCGGGCGCCACTACTGAGAAGGCTCTCTGCCTGGTTCCCTGCAACTTGGCTTCTCGCAGCGAGGGAACAACCAGAAGGCCCTCAGAGCTGGACCTCAGTGTCTGGGCTGAACGACGGGAGTGAAGATGCTCTTTCAGGTATACAGGGCCGAGGCTGTTTAGGGCTTTCAAGGTCAGCACCAACACTTTGAATTGTGCTTGGAAACATATTGGAAGCCGTGTAGGTCTTTCAGGACTGGTGTTATGTGGTCCCGGCAGCCACTTCCAGTCACCAAATCTGGCAGCCGCATTCTGGATTAGTTATTTCCGAGTTACCTTCAAAGGTAGCCCCACGTAGAGCACATTGCAGTAGTCCAAGCAGGAGATAACCAGAGCATGTGTCTCTTTGGAAAGACAGTCTGCGGGCAGGGAGGGTCGCATCCTGCGTACCAGATGGTGCTGGTAGACAGCTGCCCTGGATGCAGACTTGACCTGCACCTCCATGGACAGCTGTGAGTCCAAAATGACTCCCAGGCTGTGCACCTGGTCCTTCAGGGGCACAGTTACCCCATTCAGGACCAGGGAGTCCTCCACACCTGCCCGCCCCCTGTCTCCCAAAAACAGTACTTCTGTCTTGTCAGGATCCAACCACAATCTGTTAACTGCAGCAAACGCCCATCGCATTCTCTGGATCAATTTCCGTTCCGGACACAAATAAGCAGATATCGGCAAATTTCTGCAGGCATTTATGCCAGAATCCTGTCATAACTGCCCTGGACTTGCTGATTACCATATTTTTTGCTCAATAAGACTCACCTTTCCCTCCTAAAAAGTAAGGGGAAATGTGTATGCGTCTTATGGAACGAATGCAGGCTGCACAGCTATCCCAGAAGCCAGAACATCAAGAGGGATTGCTGCTTTCACTGCACAGCGATCCCTCTTGCTGTTCTGGCTTCTGAGGTTCAGATTTATTTTTTTCTTGTTTTCCTCCTCCAAAAACTAGGTGCGTCTTGTGGTCTGGTGCGTTTTATAGAGTGAAAAATACGGTACATTTAAAAGGAAAAAGAGGGTCCTCACCTCAATTCTTCCCCCCAAATAAATTGGTCGGAGCCTTTACTCAAGGCTGACTAGGGCCCTCCCCACAAAAAAGCCCAACACGTGTAAAGGGATACAAATATATAGTCGTCCATAAAACGCTTCTTGAGGTTCTCCACGATGGCATCCTCATTGATCTTGGACAGCAGGACCATGTCGTCCACTCCAGTCTGCTTGACATTCTGGGTCTGCCAGTGATACCGCTCTTTGCTGACCTGGGGAAGGAGAGTATTATTAACAGCTGTGTTTATTGAATTATATCCAGGCATCCTTTCCCCCAAAAGGAGTCCAGGACGGCAAGCGCACTAGCGATCAAGACACCATAAAAACAATACCAGCAAAGGTGCAAAACAGGAAAGATCTTTAAGAAATCTTGCTGGTGCCAAAAAGAACACAGAGGGAAAGAATTGCAAAGGATGATGTTGTAATTTAATGTTATCTAAAACATTATTATTAGTAGCAGTAAAAATATTTTTACGCTGTCTTGAAAGGGGACAAATATTCCTGAGGCAGAAAACAAGTAAATACAACATAGTGTGAGAATAATGAAGTTGTTTAAAAGCCAGTGAAAATAAACCACAAACGTCCAGCCTCAAAAATTCAGTGCATAACAAAAACAGAGGAATCCACCTTAAACCGAGCCAGACCGCTGATTCATCTAGCTCAGTATTGTAAGTAAGCTTCTAGTCCAGGGATCCAGTGGCGTAGCGTGGGTTGTCAGCACCCGGGGCAAGGCAAGTAATTTGCGCCCCCTAACCCATGGATTTTAGCAGGGGGCAGAGAGCTGCGAGTGCGAGCGTGCCCCTCCCGATGTTGCGCCCGGTGCGCCCAGCCCCCCCTGCACCCCCCACGCTACACCACTGCAGGGGTCAGCAAGGTTTATCTTTCCTGGGCCAGATCGGTCCCGCGGAGATCCTTTTGTGGGCCAGATTGCGGGCCTGTCCGCGATTTTTGGCATCTATGTGTGCGCAGACACGATTTTCGGTGTCTGTGCATGCGCAAATGTGATTTCCAGCGCCGCAGAAGCAAGTCCCCACACCGCGCTGCGCTGTTTTAGCACAGAGCGCAAGCGGGCAGCTCAGTTCAGGGGCAGCTCGTGGGCTGGTCAAACGACCTTTGCAGGCCACTTTGGGCCCGTGGGCCTTACTGACCCCTGTTCTAGTCCTCATCACTGTAAATAAAGGGCTGAAAGAATAGGAAAACAGGAAGATGAGGAAAAGGAGGGGACATTTTATCATATGTGGTGGGGTTGTAAGGTAATTTTAAAAATTTGGGAAATGATATACAGTGGTGCCTCGCAAGACGAAAAGAATCCGTTCTGCGAGTCTCTTCGTCTAGTGGTTTTTTCGTCTTGCGAAGCAAGCCCATTAGCGGATTAGCGCTATTAGCGGTTTAGCGGCTATTAAAGGCTTAAGGGATTAGCAGATTAGCTGCTAAAAGGCTATTAGCAGCTTAGTGCCTTAGAAAAAGGGGGTAGGGAGCAGGGAAAAGCCCCCAGGAATCGCAATACATTTTCGTCTTGCAAAGCAAGCCCATAGAGAAATTCGTCCTGTGAAGCACCTCCAAAACGGAAAACCCTTTCGTCTAGCGGGTTTTCCGTCTTGCGAGGCATTCGTCTTGCGGGGCACCACTGTACAATGAATTGAAGAAAATGTTCTCTTTAACATTTGTTAAAAACCCTGAAGCATTTTTATTAGGGATTGTAGGGAAAGATCTGCCAAAACAGCTGAAAAACATCTTTATGTATGCGACAACGGCCGCAAGAGTTTTAATAGCACAAAGATGGAAGACTGAAAAAACCCCAACTAAAGAATCATGGCAAGAAAAATTGATGGACTATGCAGAACTGGCAAAACTGACATACAAGCTATGGGACAAGGATAACTGTGACTTTTAAGATAAATGGGAACCCTTTACAAAGTATTTGAAGACACAACAAAGCAAACTGGACTCCTTGGCTGGTTTTGAATAAACATTCACAAACTTTTTGTTGATAATAATCAGCTAAATAGTTTGAGGATTTATACAACTGTGTAACATGGAGAAAACAGCATTTTTAGAGAAATCAAAGACTGGAACTTAGGGAAGTGTGGGGGTGGGGGTGGGTGGGTTCTGTAGGGGGAGGGAGGAAAAATGGGGGGGAAATAAGGGTGATATGTTTCTGGATAATATGTTTTGTTTTAATTTTGAATAAAAGTTATTAAAAAAAGGAAGACAGGAAGATGCTTTTTATCATGTCAGACTACTGATCCATCTAGCTTGGTCCTGACTACATTGACTGACATCAGCTTTTCAGGGTTTTGGAGACAGAGTCCGTCCCAGCCTGGAGATGTTGAACCAGGGAACTTCTGTGTCCAACCAGTGGGCTCTACCACTGAGATGTGGACACTCCCTTAAAAAATAATTGAAAGATTCTAGTCCTCATAGTTCTAAGCGGAGCAACTTGTCTGTACAAAAATATTCATTGTTTGGAGAAAAATATATTTGGGGGCGGGGCGGCCAAATGACGTATTTAGGAAGACGAGAAGGTCTATATTTTTCAGTTGGTAAGAGAATTTTTCATTGAAGTGGATTGCAAACATTTCCATGGCTTTGTACTCAAGTCAATGTGCTCCCACATTTATCTGAAGACTTCATAGTTGAAGCGTGTCTGGTTTTGATAAGTTTCAGAAGATATTTGTCTAATTTATTTTTTCAACTCATTGACACTTGGAATATCATTACATGCAAATGTCCTGGCTTGTTTGGGTATGAGATAGTTTTTATACAATTGTATTTTAAATTAGAAGTTATAGATTTGTAATTTAATCACAGGCTGCCAACTTTGCTTTTTAACTTCAGGTTTGTTTGTTTTTTGCCTTTATTGGAACAGATCAGGGAATACTTTCTCTTGTTTGTTTGTTTTTCTGAATAAAGGGCTAACATAAACATAACCAGAACAGGAACACAGAAAATCGCTTTAAAAAACCTTTTGCATAAATTAATAAACAGGCAGAAGAGAAATGGACTTCGTTGAGGCCCATGATAGGAGAAATAAACTGAACTAAACTTTGAGGTGAAGGGAGCTTAGACATTTCGCCTTCTTCTTACACTCTTTGAAAGCTTTTTGTTTTTGTGTTAAATATACCAGGCAATCAGGTCCTACTAATGTCTTCAAAACTGCATTGGCTAGCCCTTGCCCCCGCCCAAAAATAAAATAAAATCAGGGACTACAAATTTCTTTCGCACCACCAAACTTGGGTGGTCTTTTTCTGTGAGTGTGTGTGTGTGTGCAAATTTTTGCAAACTTTAGAAAAGGCCGGTTGCTAAGGCTTCTTTCCTCCCAAGCTGGCTGAGACAATGACGGTTGCCAGGCGACGTGCCAGGAGCGAGGGGAAGAGAAAAGCAAGGGGCACAGTCGCCATCTCAGAGTGGAGAAAGGATGGGCAGTCTGGAAGCAAGAGAGAGTAAAATACAGCCCCATGCCTGATTCAAAAAGGGGGGCATTCTCCCACGGCCACACCCCAAAATGAAGCCAGGCAGCTGTCGAAGAAGAAGGGGGTGCAATTATTATCAACAACAACGCCCCCAAAGGAAGGGGAGATGGAGGGGGAGCATGCATAATAAACTCCAGAACTGAGTTCGAATTCCACCGCCTCAGTCACACAGCGAGTGGAATTTGACCGGAATTTGACCATGAGGGCTGAGCTTCCTCATGCAAACTTTTCTCAGGGATGCCCTAAACTTAAACCTAAGAAGTTTAAGTTTCCTTTAAAAAAAGGGGGGGAGTCTCCATTTAAATTTGCAGTGCACCCCCTGCCCCCATTTCCATAACCTGCAACAACGTCTACCACAAGGATATTGCTGGAGCTGCAGAATTAACAGCAAAAAAGGCCCTCTGCAATTTGGCCCTCTCTAGGGCGTCTGCCATCGTTCTGCAGATACATTCAACTCCATACATTTAAAGCACATGGCTTCCTACAGAGGATCCTGGGAACTATTGTTTTCCCCTCGCAGCGCCACAATTTCCAGTGCTTTTTAGCAAACTAACGTTCCCAGGGTGCAGGCTGTGTGGATGCACCCTGGCTTCATTCTTCCAGAACCAGCATAAATGGAGAGGGTTTACCCGAGCATGTGCCGAGTGCACCTCTGACTTGCAACTCTTCGGAGAAAGATCTCCCCTCCCCTCCCTTTTTGCCGTGTTCTCAGGATTGTGCCACATCTGGTTTCAAACCTGTTTTTTCCCTTCTCCCTTTTAATAACCGCTGTGCTCAAAACAGTCTACAGCCGAAGGAAGACGAGGGTTGACATCTCCCGTCATCGCCGCCACTAAAGGGCGCAGGATGGGTGCCTTTTTAATCACAAAGCCGGACCGGAGTTGCCGGGTCCAGGCTTGGTTGCCGTGGGCGACGGCATAGGCCCGGCGGTGCTTGAGAAGGGGACAAAGGCCTTGGCAAGGCTGGCGCTGGTAGGGGCCTCCTTTTCTGTGGCACACAGGCCTGCCGTCTTCACTCGGGGCAGCCCAGAGACTCGCTTGCCACGCGGTGCTTGTGGTGCCCACGCTGCCTGGCAGCCGCCATTGCCACAAACCCAAGGCTGCCTTCTGACATGAGCTTTAATTGCATTTGTTTGCCTGGGGATTCTGCCACAGCTTCTGTCCTTTTGCCCCGTGGTATCAGGGGACGCGGGTGGCGCTGTGGGTTAAACCACAGAGCCTCTTGGGCTTGCCGATCAGAAGGTCGGCAGTTCGAATCCCCGCGGCGGGGTGGGCTCCTGTTGCTCGGTCCCTGCTCCTGCCAACCTAGCAGTTCGAAAGCACGTCAAAGTGCAAGTAGATAAATAGGTACCACTCCGGCGGGAAGGTAAACGGCGTTTCCGTGTGCTGCTCTGGTTCGCCAGAAGCGGCTTAGTCATGCTGGCCACATGACCCAGAAGCTGTATGCCGGCTCCCTTGGCCAGTAAAGCGAGATGACCGCTGAACCTCAGAGTAGGTCACAACTGGACCTAATGGTCAGGCGTCCCCTTAACTTTATCTGTAGGGTTATGGAACTGTAGGTTTCTCTCATGCTAAATTTCCTTCACACCAGCAGGCCTGCCGGATCAGGCCCACCTTGTCCAGCATCCTGTCCTCACATTGGCCAAACTAAGGTGCCATGTGCAAAACAAAGCCTGGAGATACATGGAGTGGATAAATGTACAACTGTGTCTTAACAAATTACATGTGCAGTAAATGTTATACAGACTGGATAAATGAACCGTTCAACAAGTAGCGCAAGTCCAATCACAGAACGGCAACCCGGTGCCACCACAATGGCAACGGTAGCACACTGGAGAATATAAACAAGTTTTCCAAAGCTGTTTTTCAAAGACTGAACTGGATGAGATGTTCTTCAATAGGTCTTGAGTTGGAAACACAAAGCAAGTGGACTACTTGTTGAACGGTTCATTTATCCAGTCTGTATAATAATAATAATAATAATAATAATAATAATAATAATAATAATTTATTTATACCCTGCCCATCTGGCTAGGTCCCCCCAGCCACTCTGGGCGGCTTCCAACAAAACACTAAAATACAATAACCTATTAAACATTAAAAGCTTCTCTAAACAGAGCTGCCTTCAGATGTCTTCTAAATGTCAGGTACAGTGGTGCCCCGCAAGACGAATGCCTCGCAAGACGGAAAACCCGCTAGACGAAAGGGTTTTCCGTTTTTCAATGCGCTTCGCAGGACGAATTTCTCTATGGGCTTGCTTCGCAAGATGAAAATGTCTTGTGATTCTTGCGATTTTTTTTCGCTCCCCACCCCCTTTTTCTAAGGCACTAAGCTGCTAATAGCCTTTTAGCAGCTAATCCGCTAATCCCTTAAGCCTTTAATAGCCGCTAACAGCCGCTAAACCGCTAATAGCGCTAATCCGCTAATAGTGTTGCTTCGCAAGACGAAAAAACCGCTAGACGAAGAGACTCAAGGAACGGATTCTTTTCGTCTTGCGAGGCACCACTGTAGTTATTTTTCTCTTTGACATCTGGTGGAAGGGCGTTTCACAGGATGGGTGCCACTACTGAGAAGGCCCTCTGCCTGGTTCCCTGTAACTTGGCTTCTCGCAGCGAGGGAACCGCCAGAAGGCCCTCGGAGCTGGACCTGAGTGTCCAGGCAGAACATTTATAACATTTATTGCACATGTAACTTGTTAAGACATAGTTGTACATTTATCCACTCCATGTTTACAGTATCTCCATGCTTTGTCTTGCACATGGCACCTTAGTATGCTTGTTGCTTGAATGGTTACAAGTCTATCTCTATTCTAGTTATTATTCTAATAAATTGGGTTTTATACTTATAAGCCAGTTTGTGGTGGTGGTGGTTTGTTGCATTATTATTACTGTCACCACATTTGATGCTTTGTGTATATACAGTACTCACATTGGCCAAACCAGATGCCTCTTTTGGGAAACCTGCAATCAGGATTCGAACCCAAGAGCGCTCTCGCCTCCTGCGCATTCCAGCCACAGGTTTCCAGAAGCATTGGTGCCTCCAGCTGTCTCCATACAGAGAAGCAGCCATCATTAGCTGCTCTCGTCCGTGAATTCGCCCAATCGTCCTTCAAAACCATCCAAGAGGACGGCCATTGTTGCCTCCTGTGGAAGGGAGTTCCACAGTTTAACTATGCCGCCGCCGCTCTCCCACCCTTTCTGCACAGGCCCACTTCTCTTCCCCCGCAATTCGCCCGAAATTTTATCATGTGAACAGCAGGGAGGAGCCATGGAAAAAAACTGCAGGAAACATACCACACAAAACCCCTGCAATATTCCAGGTTTGCAAAGAGATCTTGTCTGGAAACGATCAACACGGAAATGAGCGCTAGGGCTTTCTGCTAGATTTCCAGTAGGGGGTTTTTTTCACGCCGCGTGGAAGATCGCATAGAAACGCAGTAATTAACAGGTAAGGTTATGTCGGGGAGATGAAATAAAGCGCTGTCTGCATGCATGTCAGCTGTGATAAGTTTGGAACAAACACACAGACACACACACACAAACCCCGACATGACACTACAATTCATTTGCTACGTGCGCCGTGCTTGCTAAGATCCCACACTCCATCCAGCTACCTCTGGGGCTTTAAGGCAGCATGACTGAGACTCCATAAAGCTGGACCATAAGGAAGGCTGATCGCCGAAGAATGGATGCTTTTGAATTCTGGTGCTGGAGGAGACTCCTGAGAGTCCCATGGACTGCAAGAAGATCAAACCTATCCATTCTGAAGGAAACCAGCCCTGAGTGCTCACTGGAAGGGCAGATCCTGAAGCTGAGGCTCCAAGACTTTGGCCACCTCATGAGAAGAGAAAACTCCCTGGAAAAGACCCTGATGTTGGGAAAGATGGAGGGCGCAAGGAGAAGGGGACGACGGAGGACGAGATGGTTGGATAGTGTTCGAGAAGCTACCAGCATGAGTTTGACCAAACTGCGGGAGGCAGTGGAAGACAGGAGGGCCTGGCATGCTCTGGTCCATGGGGTCACAAAGAGGTGGACACGACTAAACAACTAAACAACAACAGACTGAGACTCCTTTTAGCTCCCAAACTTTTCCATTTGGAAATTCAGGATAAAATCCTATGCAGCACTCACTTGGGAGTAAGCCTGCCCCATTGAACCCAACAGGACGTATTTCTGAGTAAATGTACAGATTGTTATAGGGATGGTGGTGGGGTTTTGGGAGGAGGGAGTCTGGATGATGCCCTGAGTTCCTCCCAATTCTTGGAGTCCTCTCCACAGTGAGGTTTATCAACAGAGGATTCTATCGCTGAACTAGTCAGACAAGTTTATTTGTAAGGCAATGACCATAGCTGTCCACTGAAGTGTCTCTAGTGAGTGACAGCCGAGCTGGAAGCAGGTTGGAAGCAGGAGACACGGAGACATGCTTGATCCGTACTGGATCCTAAGCTGCGACTAATGGAAAAGCCAGATCTTTTCGGGTGTTAATGCTGTGAGACAGTCTATCTTACGTTCATGTTATATACAGTGGTACCTTAGTTTATGAACTTAATCCGTTCCGGAATGTAATAATAATAATAAAATAATAATAATAATTCATTATTTATACCCCGCCTATCTGGCTGGGTTTCCCCAGCCACTCTGGGCGGCTTCCAACAAAATATTAAAATACAGTAATGCATCAAACATGAGAAGCTTCCCTAAACAGGGCTGCCTTCAGATGTCTTCTAAAAGTCTGATAGTCGTTCTTCTCTTTGACATCTGGTGGGAGGGTGTTCCACAGGGCAGGTGCCACCACTGAGAAGGCCCTCTGCCTGGTTCCCTGTTAACTTGGCTTCTTGCAGAGAGGGAACCGCCAGAAGGCCCTCGGCGCTGGACCTCAGTGTCCGGGCAGAACGATTGGGGTGGAGACGCTCCTTCAGGTATACTGGACCGAGGCCATGTAGAGCTTTCAAGGTCAGCACCAACACGGAAATCCATTCTTAAAGCAAAACCGTTCTTTAGCCGAGGCGCACTTTCCCTACTGAGGCCTCCCGCTGCCAGTGCCCTTCCACCATTCGGCTTCTGTTCTTAGAGCGAGGTAAAGTTCACAAACTGGGACACCACTTTTGGTTTTGCAGAGTTTGTAAACCAATACAGTGGACGCTCAGGTTGCGAACGTGATCCGTGCGGGAAGCACATTCGCAACCCGCAGCGCTGCATCTGCGCACGTGCAGGTTGCGATTCGGCGCTTCTGCGCATGCACGAAGTGCAATTTAGTGCATGCACAAGCACCAGAACCCGGAACCCATTCCAGTACTTCTGAGTTTGGCTCGGTGTGCAACCCGAAATCGCGCATCCTGAAGGGTCTGTAGCCCGAGGTATGACTGTAGTTCATAAACAGGGCTGTTCTTAAACCGAGGTAGCACTGTGAATGTGTAACAATATGATCATCAAGTCTTCTTCCCTTCTCAAAACACACTGGGCCTTCACAGTTTCTTGCCTTTCGAACGATCGCCTGCACCCCCGTATTTCCTTCCGCGCAGGCTGGGCGCGGAACTCTCTGTCTCGGTTGCGAAACCTGCTCCTCCGTCAGCAATCTCTCTCGCTCATTAACTCGGCTTGGGAGTCTCCAAGATTCCCTTTCCGCCTCAGGGGGAAAACTCCCAGGTGAAAGAGTTTGGCAGCGATACCGGTGGGGCAAAACACCAAACCAAACTCGACCGCCCGCTCTTCTGCCACAAGAGCATTCCGGGACACGAGACCCCGTCTCCAGGTGGAGACTGCAAACCTGTGCCACGAAAACCATTTCTAAGCCACGGCAGAGGAATCCAGAGTTTGAAGTGTCCTTCCCTCCAAATTCCAGGCCTGCATGGAAGGAATGTAAGGCGTTATTTGCCGTGCAAACAGAGCTCCACCCTGACGACATCTGCGGACTGCAATGATTTAACACCTAGAGCCTGCACAGCCTACTTCCACGCGGGCTGATATGTCATCTGGTATACTGCGGGAGGACATGGAGGTTCTGCTAAACAAATGTGGGTAACAATCACCTTTCTGCCTTTATCGCTGGCATTCTCCCCATCACATTTGCCTGCGAAACTCCAGGACACTGGAAGACTCTCGGCCCCTATGCCCAATATTCCTTGTTGCCCCCTCTGGGCAGAAACCCCCTACCGAAATATCTGGATGTGACCAGCTCTTTTCCTTCCTTGTTGGGCCTCGGAAGGATAGCCCCATGGCCCTCAAGAGGAACATTCGTGGCCCCCCAGATATTGCTGGCGTCCAATTCTCAGCTGCCAGCATGGCAAACAAGCTACAGTTCTCAAGATTGTTTGGGGTGCTTTAAATGTGGGAGTTGGGATTCATAGAATCATAGAGTCGGAAGAGACCACAAGGGCCATCGAGTCCAACCCCCTGCCAAGCAGGAAACACCATCAGAGCACTCCTGACATATGGCTGTCAAGCCTCTGCTTAAAGACCTCCAAAGAAGGAGACTCCACCACACTCCTTGGCAGCAAAGTCCACTGTCGAACAGCTCTTACTGTCAGGAAGTTCTTCCTAATGTTTAGGTGGAATCTTCTTTCTTGTAGTTTGTATCCATTGCTCCGTGTCCGCTTCTCTGGAGCAGCAGAAAACAACCTTTCTCCCTCCTCTATGTGACATCCTTTTATATATTTGAACACGGCTATCATATCACCCCTTAACCTCCTCTTCTCCAGGCTAAACATGCCCAGCTCCCTTAGCCGTTCCTCATAAGGCATCGTTTCCAGGACTTTGACCATTTTGGTTGCCCTCCTCTGGACACGTTTAGGGTATGGGATGGGGTGTGGGCCCACCCTATGTCTTTCAGAGACCTTTCTCAGAAAGGAAGTGATTTAAATGGAATACAAAAGTGAACAATTGAACAATTTTTTTGTACAGTGGTACCTCGGGTTAAGAACTTAATTCGTTTTGGAGGTCCATTCTTAACCTGAAACTGTTCTTAACCTGAAGACCACTTTACTAATGGGGCCTCCCGCTGCAGCCACCATACCGCCGCCGCACAATTTCTGTTCTCATCCTGAAGCAAAGTTCTTAACCTGAAGCACTATTTCTGGGTTAGCGGAGTCTGTAACCTGAAGCGTCTGTAACCTGAAGCGTCTGTAACCCGAGGTACCACTGTACTTGAATAGGAATATTGAGCCTATTTTAGGAATTAAAATAACCACACAAAGGAAAGTGAGATGGGGGGGGGTACCTTTAGCAAACATTGCCCCCCCCTTTTGCAGTTTCCTTGTTAAAGGAAGCTTACTCAGGAGTAGATTTACCTGTTTAAGCACAGAAGTAAGAAGAGGTAAGGACTCTATACGGGCTTTTGGATACCCCAAAAGGGGAAAAGGGCAGGTTTTGTTTACATCAGAAGCAAAATGTAGTTTTTCTTTCTTTGCGTTAAAAAAACCAAACAAACGTGGGCACGATCCCTGATCCAAGGAGGCCAGATTGCCTATGGGTCACCCAGAGTATCACCTCTGGGGAAACAGGCAGCGTAGAAGGCAACCTCAAGCAAGTTGACATCACCCACCAGTATCGAGAAGGCCTCGCCCTGCTGAATCAGACCTGGGCTGGCTTCCGGCATGGTCACCTAGTTGTGGGGGAAGGAATAAATGAAGCGCGTGGGGGGGGGGGATGGGAGAGAGGAGGAACCAAAGAGGCTGATTCAGTGCACCCCCCCCCCGGGGGGGGGACACATTCCAAAGGCTTCTCCATCAAGCCTGGTCCTGCCTAATTTTCCCTGCAAGGGCTCCGCTGGGCAGGGTGGCACAAGGGATTTCCCCACCCACTTCTAAACACACCCACGTAGGGTGTCAGAATCACACCCCCGCAGAAGAAGTTAACCATTAACCCCGCTGGCATGGCTACGAGGGGTTTGCTTCACTCAGGGGGAAACGGAGCTAAACAGAATCGCAAGGGCATAGTACAATTTCGCTGCATTTCATCGCTTCCTCGGAGTTGCCTCCCACCCATACGATACGAGAATCTTTATTGTCATTGTCCCATACAGAACAACGAAATTGGAAAAAAATAAAAATCAACAACCAACAAGCCTGCTATCCCAGCCTGGTTAAGATAAAGGTAAAGGGACCCCTGACTATTAGGTCCAGTCGTGGACGACTCTGGGGTTGCGGCGCTCATCTCGCTTAATTGGTCGAGGGAGCCAGCGTACAGCTTCCAGGTCATGTGGCCGCTTCTGGCGAACCAGAGCAGCGCATGGAAACGCCCGCCGGAGCAGAACCTATTTATCTACTTGCACTTTGACATGCTTTCGAACTGCTAGGTGGGCAGGAGCAGGGACCGAGCAACGGGAGCTCACCCCGTCGCGGGGATTTGAACCGCCGACCTTCTGATCGGCAAGTCCTAGGCTCTGTGGTTTAACCCACAGTGCCACCCACATCCTGATACCCCATAATTAAATACAATATACTCCCATAGAGACTGCATTTAAAACCAAAATCGCATTTGGATAGAAACTGTTTCCCAGGCAGCTAGTCCTAGTCTTTATAACCCTGTACTTTCTTCCAGAAGGCAGAAGCTGAAAGAGATCATTTCCGGGGTGCGCACTATCCTGCGCTATCTCTGCAGCTTTCTTATGGCACCTGGAAGCGTAGATTTGATCCAAGGTGGGAAGAGTGCACCCAATTATTCTCTCCGCAGTCTATACAACCCTGGACAGCATTGTTTTTTCCCTGACCGTGCAGCTCCCAAACCACGCACCATGTGGCCGGAAACTGAGACTTGGCACACATGGCTTGCCATCGGTCCCAGTGGCTCCCTCACTTGCTGATGCATCCGCACGCAAGATTGCGTCGCCTCCGGTGCGCGAATCCTTGCGGCAAACCCACGGGCATGCCCACAAATTCCCAGGAGGTTGCCTTGTCCGGCCACCAGCCCATCTAGCACAGTATTGTCTGCACTGACTGCCAGCGGCTCTCCGGGGTTTCAGGCCAGGGACATTCCCAGGTGCTCCAGCCCATCCCCTAAAAACTAAGCAAGATTCTAGTCCTCATGGTTCTGAACAGAGGGCTGAATTGTGTACAAACGCAGGAGGCTGCCTTCTACGGAGTCAGACCACTGGGGCCCATCTAGCACAATACTGTTCACACTGACTGGCAGCAGCTCTCCAGTGTTTCAGACAGGGAGTCTTTTTCATGCCCCTCCCCATCTCACCTGGTATAAGGTAAAGGGACCCCTGACCATTAGGTCCAGTCGTGGCTGACTCTGAGGTTGCGGCACTCATCTCACTTTATTGGCCGAGGGAGCCGGCGTACAGCTTCCGGGTCATGTGGCCAGAATGACTATGCCGCTTCTGGCGAAACCAGAGCAGCGCACGGAAACGCTGTTTACCTTCCCGCCGGAGCGGTACCTATTTATCTACTTGCACTTTGATGTGCTTTCGAACTGCTAGGTTGGCAGGAGCAGGGACCGAGCAATGGGAGCTCACCCCGTCGCGGGGATTCGAACCGCCGACCTTCTGATCGGCAAGTCCTAGGCTCTGTGGTTTAACCCACAGCGCCACCCGCGTCCCAGTATCTCACCTGGAGATGCATGCAAAGCAGAGGCTCTACCACGGAGCTCTGCCCCTATTGGTGAGGATCTCTGCCCTCCCAGCTTCAGTCCCTGCTGGCATCACCAGGTAGGGCAGAGAGAGAGGCTCCTTGTCTCCCCAGGAAATGCTGCCTGTCAGTGTTGGCAGTAGTGAGCAACGACAGTAGGAGGGTGTGTTGGATTTTTTAGCTTTCAACTTCCAAAAATGAACGCTGCTAAAAAGCTGTAGCATGACTTAAATTTTTGTTGAATTGATATAATTTAGTTTTGCTTCAAAAGTAATATGTGTGCAGAATTGCACAGAAATTATTGAAAACGACTGAAGTTCTTCTTCTTGTTGTTGTTATTTAGCATTACCTGACATTTTCAAAAGGTAAAATGAAAATTCTTTGGCTTCCCGAAAGCAAATTATGTGCTTCTTCATCAAATGTAGATTTGCCAAGCTAAATGCTGTCCATTCGCAAAAATAATAATTTGAATCCCTCACAACCAAAAACATATTTTTAAGACTCCTCACTGAAAAGAACTGAAAAAATAAAGTTCCACACCCTAATACAGTGGGACCTCAGGATGCGAACGGGATCCGTTTCAGAGCCCTGTTCGCATCCTGAAGCGAACACAGCCTGCGACTGCGCATCTACGCATGCGCGGGTCGTGATTCACCGCTTCTGTACATGCGTGTGACGTCATTTTGACTGTCTGCGCATGTGCGAGTGGCAAAACCCGGAAGTAATGCGTTCCGTTACTTCCAGGTCGCCGCGGAGCGCAACCCAAAAGCGCTCAACCTGAAGCATATTCAACCTGAGGTATGACTGTAAAGCGGTTCCATCTGTTCCTGTTTAAATCAGTCCTTTCTTCAGAACAATGAGGACTAGCCTCTCGCTTTATTTTTAGGGAAATGACTGCAACTCAATGGTAGAGCAGGTTCAACGACAAGCATTTCCCTAGGAAAGACCCCTGTCAGAAACTCAGGAGATCGGCTGCCAGCCATTGTAAGTAACACTGATTTTGCATGGACCAATCATAGGATTGTAGAGTTGGGAGGGATCCGAAGGGATCTAGCCCAACCCCATGCAATTCAAGAATCAATGATCTGATTCAGTCAAAGGCAGCACTCTGTGGAATACGTACTCTCATATGCTGGGGTTCTGGAAGCTTTGAAACATTATTATTTCAGCAACAACTATGTAGATTGGGTTATCGGGGTGTGGGTTAAGTTATTAAGCGGAGGGGTGATGGGTTAAGCATTCACAACTTTGTTCTAAAAAGCCGTCAGGAAAAATAGGCAGCGATTTACCAGGAACAGGGCTCAGAAAACAGGAACTCTTCCTGGTAAATAGGGGAAACTGGAGGGCAGAAGTACGGTATGCCAGCCATCAATTTGATGGGCAGTTCGCTAGCCCACAAGAAAAGCCAGGAGGGAGATTTCCCTCCTTTCTGGATTATCACCTCTCTCGGGCTGTTTCTAAAACTGCAAGAGGGAAACTTCCCGCCCCAGTGCCACTCCTTCGAAGAACTGCTCAGATAGGAAACCTAAAGTCTTCTTCAGCTATTTCTGATCTGAAGTTTCTCTAAGCTGCAATTCGGAAGGTGATTCAGCCTCAATTTAAGGAAGCCCCTGGGGAAAGAGGAAGATGATTAGGCCAACTAAAATGTGACAAAAGAGCAAGTTTTTTATTTTAAGGTTCTGGAGAACTCTTCATTCTGAGCCCGGCTTCGGCTGGGGAGGGCGGGATATAAATAAAAAATTATTATTATTATTATTATTATTATTCATTAATGAAAGCACATTTTCCTACTCTTAAAAATCCAGGGAAATGTAGCTCGTAAAGGATGCTGGGAACTATAGAACAGTAAGGAGTAAAGAATAGTTCCCAGGATTATTTCACTCTCTCTCTCTGTGCTAGCTTTAAATGCATGGTATAAACGCAGCCCAAAAATATCGACTGAAGGATATGCCATGGAGCCTGAATTTGTTGGGAAAATCTACAGACAGACCTTGAGACAGAAGGCATTCCAATGAAATTTAAGCACCTATCAATTAAAATTATATCAAAAGTGCATCCAGGGGACTTGAAAGCAGTTGCCTCCATACTGTTTGAAAAATTGTCCCCTCTCTTAAATTGCAAAGATTATTTCCATTTCCAAACAATTCCTTTTTGAAACAAGAGAAACATTTCCCCCCAACAGCTAAGATCTACTACCGTCAATGATTTGAATAAGAATACACATTCTTATTTAGGAATAAACTCCATTGAATGTAGTGGGACTTGCTTCTGTGTAGACAGGACACAGGATTGTGCTGTAAAATATAACTGCATTCGTTCTACGCTGGCTGTGATTTTTAAAGAACCCCAATTCTGAGGGTCACCTGTTGCTAAATCGGAGGCTAAATCGAAATCGGCCCATTTTAACATTCTTTCTAGAAGTGTCCCTAAGATCTACTGTCAAGATGCACATTAATTTAATTCAGGCGCGCATTTTAGGACCGGGACGTCCTGCAAACAAGTTGAACATGAGAATCGGGGCCTATTTTTTTTTAACAGGGAGGCGGGAAAGAAAATTAAAAGAAGTTCAGGATTTGCTGCGGAAAGAGAGGAAAAAGAAACTTGATCCGACTTTTTCTTGGGGGGGCTGGAGGAAAATTGGCTGGGCGCTCAACTGGACCCAACGAAAGGAGGAGGGAGGAAAACGAGGAAGGGGGAAAAGGCAGAAGATCCAGAATCTGTTTCCAAGGAAAAGCGAAAACACTCACCATGGTGGAATCTTGTCTGCAAGATCTTCACCCGCGCAGGCAATTCCTGATTCTTACTGCGTCTTGCAGGTGGCGCCCATCAGAAACTCGCCGCGGCGGCGGCGTTGCAAACTCCTTTTCCCAGGCGCAGGGAAAGTTCTCCTCGGGAGTTGGGGGCACTTTCTCCCCAGCAAAGCGAAAGTGCTCCCAAAGTGGATGGACTGGAGGAGGGGGAGGGGAGGAAAGAGAGCGAGCGAAATCAACTGCTCCCTTCAAAACATTCCTGACCTGATCGCCCTCTTCCTCTGGGTTGGGCCAGGAGAAGGAGGAGGAGGAGGAAGGCAGGAAGGCAGGCAGGCAGGGACAGGTAAGCTGTGAAATTGAGGTTTGCTTTTTTTTTTTTTTCCAAGGCTGGCTAAGGGGTGGAGTGGTTGAGGTTTTGCATTGAAATGGCAAGGAAAGGTGGTGGCGGTGAGTTTCGCAGGCGCCCCCTGGTGGAGCAGAAAGGCGAAGGCGCGCAGCTGCGGGCGAGGCGCTTATGCAAGGCTGCCCTCTCCTGGGCGAAGGAGGAATCGCGGCGGCGGGTTAGGAGACTCGCCACGGAGGGGCAAAAAACGGTAATTATGTGAACTGTGAAATAATGGAAGGCGGGGAGGGCACGCAGTCCTGTGAACGTTTAACTGCATGGGGCTTTTGTTTTGTTTTCTGATACACCAAAAAAGGAAAAAAACAGAACAAAAATAAAAACAAAAACAGTGATAATCATTTAAGTACAAATCAATAAAGCAAAAAATGGCCCTTGGACTATAGACCCGACCTCCTGCCTATTCCTTAAAGGTAAAGGTAAAGGGACCCCTGACCATCAGGTCCAGTCGTGACCGACTCTGGGGTTGCGGCGCTCATCTCGCTTTATTGGCCGAGGGAGCAGGCGTACAGCTTCCGGGTCATGTGGCCAGCAGGACTAAGTCGCTTCTGGCGAACCAGAGCAGCGCATGGAAATGCCGTTTACCTTCCCGCCGGAGCGGTACCTATTTATCTATTTATCTAGATAGGCAACTATTTATCTACTTGCACTTTGAGGTGCTTTCGAACTGCTAGGTTGGCAGGAGCAGGGACCGAGCAACGGGAGCTCACCCTGTCGCGGGGATTCGAACCACCAACCTTCTGATCAGCAAATCCTAGGCTCTGTGGTTTAACCCACAGCGCCACCTGCGTCCCTATTCCTTATTTCAATTATATATTATTTGTTGCCAGTACACACTTTTTTCTTAAATTAACTAATTACTGGTTTATCTTAGGTCTCATATCTTTCTTAAAGTTACTACTGAAATTATTCAAATGCTGCGACAGAGTTTAAACTGCTGTAATTGTTTTTCAAATAAACTTTGAAAACTTCCCATTTTGAGACGAATTCCTGTTTTGGCTTGTTCTTTATTCTTTCTGATAAACCGTCTAACTCCGCATAATCTGTTAGCTTTTGGATCCATTCATTAATTTCATCACTCTTCCATTTTGTAGCGATAAGAACTCTTGCTGCCACTGTAGCGTATAAAAGATACCTTTCATTTTTTGCGGGATATCCGAATCTGTAGTCCCCAGAAGATAAGCTTCTGGTTTCCTCTTAAAGGAAATCTTTATCATTTTTTTGTAATTCTAAGTGGATACTCGCCCAAAATGCCTGGATTTTCTTACATAGCCACCGCATGTGATAGAAAGTGCCCAATTTGTCTCCACACCTCCAGCAGTTGCTTGGAACACTTTTGTACATCTTTACGACAGTTTCCAAGGTGTTAGATACCATTGATGTTGCATTTTTAGAAAATTCTCTCTTAAGACATCCATGGGATTATTTTGATGCATCAATGTTAGTCCAGTCACTGGCTCCGCCACAATCCCAGCCGGCAACTTTCTATGTTCCTATTTAAATATTCAGTATATCCCTAGACTCCCCATCAGAATAAGGCAGGGGTCAGCAAACTTTTTCAGCAGGGGGCCGGACTATATTTTGGGGGTAAAAATGAATGAATTCCTGTGCCCCACAAATAACCCAGAAATGCACTTTAAATAAAAGGGCACATTCTACTCATGTAAAAAACCACTGATTCCCAGACTGTCTGTGGGCCAGATTTAGAAAGCGATTGGGCCGGATCCGGCCCCCCTGGCCTTAGTTTGCCTACTCCTGGAATAAGGCAATGACATTGCTGCATGTGTGGATCTTGAGAGAATGTAGAAAAATTGCTGGGAAATTGCATTTGCCTTCCACAGACCTCACCAGGTTCCAGATACCCTGAAAAGGGGTCCCGTTAAGCCCACACTGTTGCCAGTCAAGGTCAGAACAGCTTTTAGGAGGAATTCTTCCTTCATCGCATGAGACATTTCACCTTTTTGAATAAGTGTTAATTACGTCAGCATGGCTGACTTTGTGTCCCAAGCACTGATGGGACTCATAGGAGAATATCTTTTCCCTGGCAGTGTGTGGGAGATGTTGTGTGGTGTGCTGGAGGGCAAACACACCACAGCACAGCTCCAATACTTTTTTTTTTCCATAGGAGCAATGGCATCATTTCCCAGAGTCCCAGGGCAATGGATGGACCCCCTACTTGCTCTGGGAAGGGAATGAGGTGACAGCAAGGCTTTCAAGTTTGTCTGGTACAGATTAGCTCAGAGGAAGTCAGGCAAAGAGATAAAAGAACCAAACGCAAAGGCTAGACACTTCTTTACTTTTCTTTGATGGAGTTCCTACTTCACACTTAGCAGCTTAAATAGATGCACGTCTTTGCAAAGGGGTCAGCATTTCTTGATTGAAATGCCAAAGGCTGTGGTTTAGTTCAATGCAGTTAAATGGAGGACTAACATTTTTGCGGCAGCCATGTTTTAAGGGCTGCAGTAGTGCGACAGCAAGTTTTCAGCTGGATTAATAATAATAATAATAATAATAATAATACCCCGCCCATCTGGCTGAGTTTCCCCAGCCACTCTGGGCGGCTTCCAATCAAGTGTTAACAATACAGTATTAAATATTAAAAACTTCCCTAAACAGGGCTGCCTTCAGATGTCTTTTAAAGAGAAGATAGCTGCTTATTTCCTTCACATCTGGTGGGAGGGCGTTCCACAGGGCGGGCGCCACTACCGAGAAGGCCCTCTGCCTGGTTCCCTGTAACCTCACTTCTTGCAGTGAGGGAACCACCAGAAGGCCCTCGGCGCTGGACCTCAGTGTCTGGGCTGAACGATGGGGTGGAGACGCTCCTTCAGGTATTCAGGACCGAGGTCGTTTAGGGCTTTCAAGGTCAGCAACAACACTTTGAATTGTGCTCGGAAACGTACTAGGAGCAAATGCAGATCTCTCAGGACTGGTGTTATGTGGTTTTGGCGGCAGCTCCGTCACCAGTCTAGCTGCCACATTCTGGATTAATTGCAGTTTCCGGGTCACCTTCAAAGGTAGCCCCACACAGAGCGCATTGCAGTAGTCCAAGCGGGAGATAACTCTGATGTTTGGAAGGGATAGGCCCCTAGATTGGGATGGCTAACCTGTGGTGCACAGACAGTATCCAGCCCCACAAAAAGTGTTTTTGGCCTCCCCAAGAACCCCACCTATCTATTTATGTTTTTAAAATTAATGACTGCCTTCTCTCCAGTTAAAAAAGTATGGCTTTAAAGTAAAGGTAAAGGTACCCCTGCCCGTACGGGCCAGTCTTGACAGACTCTAGGGTTGTGCGCCCATCTCACTCAAAGAGGCCGAGGGCCAGCGCTGTCCGAAGACACTTCCAGGTCACGTGGCCAGCGTGACATCGCTGCTCTGGCGAGCCAGAGCCGCACACGGAAACACCGTTTACCTTCCCGCTGGTAAGCGGTCCCTATTTATCTACTTGCACCCGAGAGTGCTTTCGAACTGCTAGGTTGGCAGGCGCTGGGACCGAACGACGGGAGCGCACCCCGCCGCGGGGATTCGAACCACCGAACTTTCGATCGGCAAGTCCTAGGCACTGAGGCTTTAACCCACAGCGCCACCCGCGTCCTCAAGCACCAACTGACAAAATAAAATCTGCAAATGGAAGGCAAATGACTGAGCCATTCACTTAAAATCAGTACAAAGCACCAAGCCTTTCTTTCCCTCTCCAATCCGGCCAGGACCTTCTTGGCTCATACCTCCGACATTTTCGTAAGGCTGTGCTCTGAGACTTTGACCACTTGACCGCTACAGACTCTGCTTTCTGGGGCCCTCCTGCAATCCCCTTTAGATGCCCATGGCAAGACTCTGCCAGCCGCTCGCCCCTTTTTAGAAGAGGGTCGATTCTACTCTTAAAACCCATGGGAAATCTCCCAGAGCGTGGAGCAATGGATAACCATCGCAGGCGCTTCAGAACCAGTGACCGCACCTGCTTCTCTCTTCTGGTGACATCAGGGCAGCTCAGCCAATCGCCACCAGAGCCACTATCACTAGCACCGCAGCCACGGAATTACCTCCCCGCAAACTGCAAACACCCCTTTGTTCACGAAGATTGTATTCAACCCCCAAAGAAATGAGACAGAGGTCAACAACTTCTCTGCAAATATTCAGCTTGCAATTTTTTTTCCTTCTTCTTTACATATGTATATATATATATATTTAATAAAAAAGGACATTTTTATTAGAAATGTAAGTTCATTTCATAGATTTTTATTTTGGAGTTTTGGCCCATCCTTACCAACTAGGGAAAGAAAGAATGAAGGAAAAGAAAAGAAAAAAACGCACGCACACACAAAATGGTCATGCACAAACGTTTTTGGAAGCCATCAGCAACTCTCCTGAAAATGGGGGGGGGGGGGACTTTTAACAAGGCTGGCAGGGTGCGCATGTGCAAAATGAAACCTGTAATGCATTTTAAGAGAGACTGCTTGCTTTCTCGCTTGTTAATGGCTTACCCTCTTCCTACAGCTCTTCCCTATTTTTGTAGGGTTGGTGTTATGAACAGTAATAAGCCCCTTCTCCCTTGCTGGCAGACCAGCTTGTCTCATTTGCTGACACCCCAGTTCAGCTATAATTCAGACCTGCTCCCCGCCCCAAAAGACCTCGTTCAGATAATTCAAATCAAGAGGGTGCTGGGAGAAATAACCACCTATTTGGGATCTCAATAAATTGGTTCGTGCGAGCACCCGTTAGCCACTGGGTACCCGGAAGTCTCCTGGTGACTGTAGTAGTGACTGCTTTTGACAGCTGCTCCCGATCCACTCCTCTTGCTATCCATTTCCCCGCACGCTCGTCGCCTTCTCTGTTGCTGCTGCAGGTCATCCACGAGGCTCCGAAAAAGGCGCTGCACGCAGCAGGCGCCGTCGCAGAATGAGAGCAGGAAGCAAAGCTGCTACAGTCACTCGGAGGCTTCCGGGCACAGAGAAGGCGTGGCAGCTCCTAAGTTCCCTGCAGGAACTGGCAAGGGGAAGAGGGATTTCTGTAGCTATTGTTACGACTAAGCACTGCTAAATTTCTCGCTCTTTTAAAACCGTGCTTTTCGCAAAGGCATTCATAATGCATCACTTTTCTACCAGATTCAGTCAACGCTGCCCAAAACCTGTACGACTGTAAGGTTAGGGGGTACCAAAAAAATAAAAATTCCTCCCCATTTCTGCTTTTGTGTGTGGATGCAGGTTTTTTAAAAGGTGCACAGTTCCTTGCCCTGTCTCCACCCCCCCCCCCCGGCCAGAGAGTGTCTGAGGATGACTGTGAAGCCCCCTACCTAAAAAAAGGGGTTATCTAACAAAAATGAACTGACAGATGCGACAGATGAAAGCAGACAGCGCCCATCATTAAAGACTCTTTTTGAGATTGTGTTTCTTGTTACCTTAGTTCAGATTTTTAAAATGGGGGGGGGGGCGAGAGAACGACAAGCTGCTCTGCTGCGAGGACCACCAAAAACTTTGTAAACAGAAGGTGTAAATAGAATTTGCCGCTGGAGGGGGGGGGGGAAGGAATTCACACACAAACACACACCTGAGCATGGGCTTACTGGGGTGGGGGAAGAGACCTGTTAAATCACCCCCCCCCCTGCAGACCTGATGCTGCCATCTCCCCCCCCCGCACAGATGTTTCTGAATAGATGCCTGCGATACCGCAGTTTGCTGCATCCAGACTGACTGCTCCCCCGCCCACCCCCTTTTAATCTTTTCATTTTTTTAAAATTAAAAAAAAGGGCTCGGTGAACCTGCACATTTAAAAACAGCGCACACATTTATACAGAGAAAAGGAATGTCTGCTACCACCTTCTTTGCATTTTATGCAGCAATTTCCAGGCTCCCAGCTGCTCAATATAGGGTCTCTTGTAAAAAATAAAAAATATTTCTTTGCTCTTTTTTTTTTTTTTAAGTACGGCATGATTTTAAGTGCTATGTACACACACTTGGTATAGCATGGGGAAATCATAAGATGGGAAGGAGATTTTTTTTGGGGGGGGAGGCCAGCCGAAAGATCGGACAGGGAAGGAAAAGCAAAAACAAAACCAACAACACAAAAACCTCACAAAATGAGGTATTGGACACACAAATGCACGCCCCCCCCCCACATTCACATGGCATTGCCTCCCCCCCCCCCCAAAAAACCAGAATTTCATATCTGAATACATGGAAATGGGCTCGCTTTCCTCCCGCAACAGAACCATGTAACTTTTCAGTGACTCGAACTACCAACTCTCTTTTCTTTTTTTAAAGGGGGAAGGGGGCAAAGGACAGCTCCACACACACACACAGCTGTTTCTAAAATTCATATTACAAAAAAAACCACATTCATGTCTCCAGGGAGTTGCGTCCCAGCGATCATTTGCGACACCTCCCAGGCTCCATGGCGGCTGCTTTCGAAGAGGTGCCAGATCCCAGCGTGTTTGCGATCGCGAGCGATGGAGGAGAAGGCACTGTCTAAGGCCCAGAGGACTGGGCAGGAGGGCGAAACTCGGCCGCAGAAGGGAACCTTGACCCTTGGGAACCATAGTGGCGTGAGGCTCCCTGGGAGCCAGCCCCGTCTCGGCTGCACGATGCTGGGAGCTGTAAACTGGGGCAACTTGTTAAACAGGGGGGAAAGATGGAGGAGAGAAGAAGAGGCTTAAGGGGGAGGAATACTCTAAATGGCTATGGGGGAGAGAGAGAGAGATTGGCCACCCAGTGGGAAATAAGTGAACTAAATACACCCAGGAAGAAAAGAAATGTTTTCGTTCTCTAAGGAGGTTGTGGAACAGCGGCAAGAGGTTTTCTGCAGCAGTGCTAAGGAGATTTCAACGCAACACAAACTAAGGGAACAGTTAAAAAACCTCTGAAACTAGTATTGCCAAATGCTCAGCGGATGCTTCCCATGCCATGGATGGTGTAAGAAAATATATATATATATATTGAGTGTAGAAAGAGGTGCAAGACAGAATTCCCGCTGGGACAGGGACAGGGTGGTGGTGGCAAAGGCTGAGCGCTCTCCTGCCCCACCGGCAGCCAATTCCCACCCCAAAAAGTGTGCTCTAGAGAAGCGGTGTGGAACAATGAAAACACCGGCCTTTGTGCAACTCGCAAACGGTGGCGCCTTTGCATGAAACTCGTGCAGGAAATAATACAGGGGTTTGGTGATGGCGGGGAATTTAATTGTCTCGACAGAAACACACATGCACACCAACAAAAAAAAAACATGCATGGGTTGGGAAGTGGGGTGGAAGGGGAGGGGGACATTTGAGAAGTGGGGGATAAAAGGGGGTCTTGGAAATGGGAGGCTCAGAAATGCATGATTTCCCGGAGCTGTTGCAAAGGCCCATCTCTCTCTCTCTCTCTATTCCCCCTTCACCCCAAAAAACCCATCCTACCCACTCCGTTCTCCCCTGGGCCCATAAAACATTTGCGGGATTGTTGCAAGAGAGTGACAGTTCAGAGGACAAAGACGAGGTATAATACTGAAATAAATGATTTTCGAGTTTCGGGGGACGGGGGGAGAGGAAGGATGGTGACGATGGGGACAAGGGCAAAACATGGTTCTTCTTCGTGTGTGATTTCCCGACGTCCAGAGAACAAAGGCTCCGTCCTTTCGCTCGCTGGCTTTTCTCGGGGGAAGAAAAGCAAAGATCTCAAGGTTTTCTTTCCTACATGATCCTTCAAAATTTCGCATGGGAAGAGAGGGAGAAACTTCTCTGGCTTAGTTCGAGAGGTCCTTCTCCCCCACTCCGAAGCCCCCAACCTACACCCCGACCCCCATCAGTGTCTAAAAGAATCGGGTAAAAAGGGGTGCTGCGTTCGAGAGACGCCTCGGGAGGAAGGCAGCTGCTCGTTCCTTCCCGACTTCCGCCATCCAGCTCCCTCCAACAAGGACTTTTTGAGGGTCTCTGGCTGTGGTGGGGGTGGATGGGGGGCGGGCGGTTTCGCCGGCATGTCTGGGGAGCGCGGCAGGCGGTCACATGATGCCGTTGGTGAGGTACTGGAAGCCGTCGTAGAGCTTGGTGGTGATGGAGCGCATGCTGCCGTCCACCATCTGCTCGATCAAGAGCTGGAGCTGCTCCTCCGTCATGTTCATGTGGAAGCGCTCCTTCAGGTTGCGGATGGTGCTGGAGCCGTGGAAACAGGGCAGCTGGGAGCCTGCGGGGGGAGAGAGGGGAGAGTCAGCACCTTCTGGAGCCCCAGGCTGGCCCAAGGAGCGTAGCGCCGCTGCGGAGAGGACACGATCCGTCTCTCTCTGTCCTCCGGGAAGGCTGAGAAGTCTCATTTACTCTCGTAAGGTTTACACACTGCCTGAGCCCTCCAAGCGCTTTACAAAGAAAATGAAAGGATAGATAAAATTGCAGGTGCCCTCGCCCCCCCCCTTACGCAGGGATATACGTTCCGAGCCCCCCACGCACAGGAATCTCAACAAAGACTCAATGAATGGTCGGGTTGGAAGGGACCACGAAGGGCATCCAGTCCAACCCCCTGGAGAACAGGCAGAGTGGCTCAGGCAACCCAGCCAGATGGATGAAGAAGAAGAGTTTGGATTTGATATCCTGCCTTTCACTCCCTTTAAGGAGTCTCAAAGCGGCTAACATTCTCCTTTCCCTTCCTCCCCCACAACAAACACTCTGTGAGGTGAGTGGGGCTGAGAGACTTCAAGGAAGTGTGACTGGCCCAAGGTCACCCAGCAGCTGCAGGTGGAGGAGCGGGGAAGCGAACCCGGTTCACCAGATTATGAGACTACCGCTCTTAACCACTACACCACACTGGCTCTCCTGGATGGCACAGATATTATGATATTACTATTATTATTATTATTACTCCATGATGGTGACCATAACCACGGTTTACTGTATTTTTCTCTCTATAAGATGCACCAGACCACAAGACGCACCTAGTTTTTGGAGGAGGACAACAAGAAAAAAAATATTCTGAATCTCAGAAGCCATAACAGCAAGAGGGATTGCTGCGCAGTGAAAGCAGCAATCCCTCTTGCTGTTCTGGCTTCTGGGATAGCTGCACAGCCTGCATTTGCTCCATAAGACGCACACACATTCCCCTTACTTTTTAGGAGGGGAAAGGTGCGTCTTACAGTGCGAAAAATACGCTAAGCTGTCATTTAGCACCTAGCACAGGCACCCCCAACCTTTGGCCCTCCAGATGTTTTGGACTACAATTCCCATCATCCCTGACCACTGGTCCTGTTAGCTAAGGATCATGGGAGTTGTAGGCCAAAACATCTGGAGGGCCACAGGTTGGGGGTTCCTGACCTAGCATATATATCTGAGTTTCTATATCTGAGTATTGTTATGATTTTTTTTGGGGGGGGAACGCCTCCCACCGTGTCCACCCATAAAGGTTGGTGCCACCACTATGAAGGCCCCTCTGTAGCCGCCATTCAACTCGTTGGCGTAGGTGACTGCCTGGAAAGCGAAGGCTGCGTCGAGGGCTTTAAAATTGGCTCGTTCATGGTAAATGCCAAACGATACCCCGCAGAACTATGCAAAACAGGCACTCTCACGACCCTGCTCTTCTGCCCAATCGCAGCCCACTTTTCGTAGAGGGGGCGGGCAGGATGTGCCCTTTTTTGGAAGCCTTGAACTGCCTTGCTCCAACAGGTCCTTAAAGAGCTACTGAAATCTTATGGGGAAGGGGGAAGCTTTTAAAAATGGGGAGGAACACCCTGTGGGAATTATGCAATTCGTGGAGGACAAAAGTACCAACAGCTGCTATTTGCAGTAGGTAGCTAAAGGGAAGCCTGAATACTCAGGAGCAGTCTACCTCCAAATGCCAGGTGCTGCAGAGGTCAAGTATAAATAAAGGGGCTGGCCATCACTGTCTCTGGGAACTACTTCCAGAGAGGGGTGGAAGCCTCTTGCGGCAAAAAAACACACCAGACCAGGCGGACCTTTGGCCTGATCAAGCAAGGCAGTTGTGTTACTTTCTTATGGACTAGCAACTTATCCGAATACGCTGCTCTCGACACTCACTGATGACCTGAGCTACTGCGGGGGCCTGAGACTGCTGCGTTTCGCCCAAGCAACACTGGCAACCTGCAGGACAAACTGATAACAAGCGCTCTGGTTACTTTTTTAAGAGAAACAAAAAAAAAACCCCTATCCTTTCTAAAAGGCCAGTGCCTCCTTTCGGCCGCTGATTAAAGCGGCTTACAAGTTTCCTTGTGCTTCTGTCAAGAAGGCACCTGTGTTACGGGGTTATTTAGGACCATGTGACTGAATGGCGGGCTCAACAGCTAAGGCGGTTCTTTGAAATCAGATGACAACCTGAGTTTGTGTGTGCGCTGGGAGAAAACTACCTAGGTGGGTTTGGAGACCAGTGTTCCCAGAACCCTTTGCAGCATCCCAGGGATCCTTGGCCTGGCAGTGCAGGTGCCCCTTTGTGGATGGGTGGACCAGGAGCCTCTCATATGTGGTGGAAGAGACACTCTACTGGCTTGGGGTGGGTGTGTTTGTGACCTGGTGGCCTGGCCTGAAGCCCCAAAGCTGCCCAGGTACCCCCAAAAGCTACCTTGTTGCATTATCTCCACAATCTGGACGACTTTATCCATGTGCTTCCGAGCGGCGATGAGGCCTTGCAGCATCAGCATCTTGTAATAGTTGAACATGTCGCCATCCAAGCCTCCCATGACCTGAAAGGGGTAAAAGGGGAAAAGGAGGAAAGTTCAAGATGGGCGTCCAAAGAAGGGCTGGAGGAACAGGGAGGAGATTGCAGAGACTTCCCTAAGGACTGGGAGGCTTAAAGCTTTCATGCATGCAAAAAACTGTGGCAAACCCTAGAAATATTCTGTTGGGAGCCGCCCAGAGTGGCTGGGGAAACCCAGCCAGATGGGTGGGGTATAAATAATAATAATAATAATAATAATAAGCTGTCAGGGAACTGCCATCAGCTCAGAGGCGAGAGATGGAGGGGCAGTTGTGTTACAGAGAACCTCCGAAAATCTTGCAAAGCAGTTCCTCTTCCGGGGAGGAGGAAAGCCCCACCTCCTGTGGAGAAGAGGTGTAAGGACCAGAGGATACTAGTAAGAAGAAGAAGAAGAAGAAGAAGAAGAAGAAGAAGAAGAAGAAGAGGAGGAGGAGTTTGGATTTGATATCCCGCCTTTCACTCCCTTTAAGGAGTCTCAAAGCAGATAACATTCTCCTTTCCCTTCCTCCCTCACAGCAAACACTCTGTGAGGTGAGTGGGGCTGAGAGACTTCAGAGAAGTGTGACTGGCCCAAGGTCACCCAGCAGCTGCAGGTGGAGGAGCGGGGAAGCGAACCCGGTTCCCCAGATTACGAGACTACCGCTCTTAACCACTACACCACACTGGTTTTAAGAGCTTTAACACCGCGCCTGAGCAAGCCGGAGAGGAGGGAGGCACGCCCTTGCCGTCACCCGTCATGCGCAGTAGTTTGAGGCGCAGGGAGGGGCGGAAAAGGCTGGGGGTGACGAAACATTTATGTTGGGGGAGGTACAAGAACAGACCACTCCCGGATTCTGCTAGCGATTGAGCCAGACATGAACTTATGACGCTCTTCACGAAGGAGTACAATATACGGACAAATCTGCACTCCATAGAAGAAAAAAAAAGTATCGGTTTTCTGACATGAATGAGGATCGTAGAACCAGAGTCAAAATGTGGAAGGGAAAAATCGGACATGGAATTATGAATAACATTGAGGATGATGAGAGGCAGGACTATGATGTTGAATGCGCTTCGAAATTCAGACCGTGGGAAGTCAAAAGAAAATTATTACAATTTGGTAGACAATTGGACCTTTTTTATTTTAGTTTTTTATTTTTATTGGATCTGATTTGATATGTTAATTGGATGTTTTTATTGGAAAATTAATAAACGCTTAAAAAAAAAAAGAACTTATGATGCTCTTCACTGTAAATAGTTTGCACCAAAATAAAGCCTGTAAAAGATAGGGCAGAGTCCTGCCTGGTTACTCTCGAGCAACCGCAATAGCACCCCACAAATAGCACTAGAAGAGCTTGCTGGATCAGGCCAATGGCCCACTAGTCCAGCAGCCTATCCTCACAGTGGCTGACCAGATGCCCGTGCGAATCCTGCAAGCAGGACATGAGAACAAGGGCAACTCTCCCTTCCTGCAGTTTCCAGCAAATGGTGTTCAGAAGCATCAGACATCATGGCTAGCAGCCATCGATAGCCCTCTCCTCCATGAGGGGTTTGATTTCTTTCGATGGGATTGCTTCAGCAAAAGGTTGCCTGTGCCTGAGACAATGTGTGGGTTGACCAACCTCCTCGGCTTCAAAGAAGCATAAATAAGAAATACGCCTTAACTGGACCTCTTGGCCACAGGCTGCTTCCTCGTGCCCTCCCTGCCCCTTCTTTAGAATATTCAAAAACTGCTTGATCCAAGAAACTTCTCGCAAAGAACTGCGGACAAAAACCAAGGCAGGAATTTTCTCTCCCTTCCACCAACCGCCAACTTACATCGACGAACTCAGAGGTGAGTTTGAAGGCCGATGTCTCAAAGCCGAGATTCCGGGGTGAGCTGGAGAGGATGAACCCAAAATCTATGTGGATTATGTGTCCGTCTGCATCCAGCAAGATATTGCCATTGTGCCTTTTGGGGTGGGGGGTGTTGCAGGGTGGGAGGAGACAGGACAGAAAAAAACATTGTTTATTGCATTCCTATCTTGCCATTTTCTACAAGGAGCTCAAGGAGGAGTATGCGGTTTCTCCCCTCCTTGTTTGGAAAAGGTCAAAGCATGGCTTTTCGTAAATTTTCCAAACATTTGCCCCTTCTCACAGATTAAAGGTAAAGGTAAAGGTACCCCTGCCCGTTCGGGCCAGTCTTGCCAGACTCTAGGGCTGTGCGCTCATCTCACTCTACAGGCCAGGAGCCAGCGCTGTCCGCAGACACTTCCGGGTCACGTGGCCAGCATGACAAGCTGCATCTGGCGAGCCAGCGCAGCACACGGAACACCGTTTACCTTCCCGCTGGTAAGTGGTCCCTATTTATCCACTTGGGGGGGTCTATTTATCTATTAGGGGGTCACTAAGAGGCAAGGAGCTGGCGCTGGAGCTGGAGCTGTCAATGATTCTCAGACTTCGAAAAGCCGATATCGCTGGATGGAGTTCATCCACTTTGTTGAATTCACACAGCAAAATAGTTTCAACTGGGCTTTGAATGAATGTGCAATTAATCGTTGCTCTTTTGACTTTTATTGTGCTGTAACCTTCCTTAGTGGGTTGTGCAAACCGCTATTCCAAACCATGTTTCTTATAGGGCAGGGGTGAATTTCTGGAACCGAAAGGTTGGCGCTGCCTGAAAAAGTTTGGGAACCACTGGCGTTTAACTTGGGGGATTGTGGAGACTAATTAGGCTCGAAGCTTAATTGTCGGAAAGTGGCTTTCCCCTTTCTTTCCATCTCTATCCCCTGCCACTGATGCACTATGGGGCTGCTCTCTCTTGCTCTGAAACTGGCAGCAGCGAGGCTTCTCTCTGCAATGTGCTGAGCACCCCTTCTCTGCCCGCTGCCTCGCCCCAGCTTCCCCCAGGACCCCCTCACCTGTCTTTGACTTGCAGCAGGTAGCAGACCAGGCAGTAGCCGGCGCAGCTCTGCACGAAGTTGCGCTGGGCAGTCAGGAAGGCCTCGGTGGTGTAGTTCCCATGCTCCTGCAGGAAGTAGTCCAGCAGGGAGAGCTGCGACTGCTTCTTGACCTGGTGGATGGAGACGGCGTTGACCACCGGCTCGATCATGCCGCTGTCGGCAGAGATGACGAGGATTTTGTATGGCTTGATCCACAGGGGGACGCGCTCCTGCTCCCAGATGGACTGGAGGAGGAAAGCAAACGGAAGAAAGGCACTTTGCAACAGGAGACCATGGAGTTTTTTGTGTGGGGTGGGGGGAGAGAGGTCCACCATGCAAAATGTCCCTTGCAAAATTTTGTCGGGCATCTCCAGACTACAGGGGTGTCCCAGACAGGAGGAGACGCTCGAAAACCGGGGTTCCACTGTATTATGATTTTTATTCAAATTTTTATTCCACTTTTTTCCTCCAGAGAGCTCAACGTGCCGCACCTGGTTCTCTTCCACCCCATTTTATCCTCACAACAACCCTGCAAGGGAGGTTAGGCCCCCAAGAGCTGAGGAGGAATTTGAACCCAAGCAGAGACATCACCTTGCCAACAAAGGTCCATATAGTTAAAGCTATGGTTTTCCCAGTAGTGATGTATGGAAGTGAGAGCTGGACCATAAGGAAGGCTGATTGCCGAAGAATGGATGCTTTTGAATTATGGTGCTGGAGGAAACTCTTGAGAGTCCCATGGACTGCAAGAAGATCAAACCTCTCCATTCTGAAGGAAATCAGCCCTGAGTGCTCACTGGAAGGACAGATCCTGAAGCTGAGGCTCCAAGACTTTGGCCACCTCATGAGAAGAGAAGACTCCCTGGAAAAGTCCCTGATGTTGGGAAAGATGGAGGGCGCAAGGAGAAGGGGACGACAGAGGACAAGATGGTTGGACAGTGTTCTCAAAGCTACCAGCATGAGTTTGACTAAACTGCGGGAAGCAGTGGAAGACAGAAGTGCCTGGCGTGCTCTGGTCCAGGGGGTCACGAAGAGTCGGACACGAATGACTAAACAACAACAACTCTCCCAGGTGCTAGTCTGACACTCTAACCACTACACCAGCACTGCATCCGAGTTGACCAAACTCAGAAGCCCTTGAGGGAGGAAAGAGGAGAAAGAGGCACGGCTGTGGAATATTCCCTACCTGTAGCTGTTTGAGCACCTGGAAGGCCAGCAGCTCTTGCCGGAGATCATCGCCACATTTCACGATCACAGAGAGGAGGCGCCAGTTTGGGAGGTGGCCGTACGGAGAGCCCTCCCGGATCCGCCTGCAAAAAAGCAGCAGGAAGCAGTTGGTTCCGCCCTGGCCTGGCGCGGGAGACTCGGGCCACCCTTGCCAAGCCCCGAGGAACCCGAACAGCCCCGTTGCCCCACGCAAGAGATGGGGAGAGCCTCCCGGCCTGCAGCCAACGCCTGGCTTCTTAGCACGTCAGGCCGTGGAGACACAACTGGGGCCCCGCCACCCTCTGCTCTGACCCCGCAGTGCCCTCACCTGACTTTCTCCTGCCACGGCTCCTTCAGGGCGACAGCAGAAGGGTCTTCGGGGTCCCTCTTGAAGGATGTTGGAGTGTGGGCAAGCTGTTCCGAGAGGCGTCTCCTGCAAGAGGAAAGAGAAATGTTAATTTGGGGGGGGGGGTGTAGGAGTGCAAATATCCAGAGTGTGGGATTACTATGAGGAATTAGAAAATATGCATCAAGCCATTGCGTCCACGATGAATGCATTGTCTTGACTGGGTTTGATACATTGACGATAATTTCTGATCAAATCCCACAACCCTCTGCGTCTCTGGCCATTTCCTCTACTGTCCATTTCTCTTGCTTGACAAGTCACGTACACAGCCCACTTGCTTTGCCAGGCATGCATCCTGGGCCATAAAGATAGTGGGCAAGTTTATTTGATATAGCTTTTCTGGTATGTTAATCTTAGGATGTTAATCTTAGGGCCAGGAAACAGATCTCACCTAAAGGTGAGAATGGTCACTGTCCTCCTGGCCACCCTTCCTATCATGTGCATTGCCTGCTTATGACCTCAGGGGTTGCCAAATGCACTCCTTTGTAGTTCTGTTTTATTTACCCCATGCTTAATTAGTTTTGGTAGTCTAACGTTGTCCCCACATGGGGTTTGTTGAAATGCTCAGAAAAAATCTGATTGGTTCTTACGAACACTCTGTAAAAGGCTCTTTCGTGAATAAAACGACCTGGGCCGGAGGGTGGAGAGACACAGAATATTATACGCACCCTTCCCAGAGTCTTGCTGGTTCTGAGTGTATTCTTATTAATCAGAGTTCAATCCTTCCTTTACTTTGAGAACGCCTCAGGGGGGATTTTGCTACACACGGAAGCGGAACTGGATTATACTATTCTCAGGTTTTTTGGGTTTTTATAAGGGATGCTCTATTCCTAGACCTGAACCCTTCATTGCCAAGCAGCGGACATTTCTTCTAGACTCCCACTCACCTGATATCTCCAGCAGCTATGAAGACGGGCTCTTTGCTCTCCTGGCTGGTGATGCTGTCCACAGAGAACTGGGAGATGTTGTCACAGCTGTTGGTGTGAATCTCTGGGAGCTGGAGAACAAAGGAAGGAAGGAAGAGCTCAATGGAAGCAGAGAGGATTCATTCGTTTCCGTGGCACATTGTTGAAGGAAGAGCCCTGCTTTCAGCATCACTTTAGGTGTACCTTCAAGGCCATCCAAAAAGATGCAGTCCATTTCACCCTTCTGACAAAGGTAATTGAATTCCTGATCCAGGGATTTTTCTTGGGCCTTTTTGGCTTTATTGTGACCAACTATAAGCCTCTTGTCTTCATCAGTGATCAAGTCAGCACCCATAAAAGTGGTGACAGCAGCAGCGGTACGTACTTGGTGTAATTAATGCCGATTCATAACTTCCATCATTTTCATCTTAAAGGTAAAGGGACCCCTGACCGTTAGGTCCAGTTGTGACTGACTCTGGGGTTGCAGAGCTTATCTTGCTTTATTGGCCGAGGGAGCCGGTGTACAGCTTCCGGGTCATGTGGCCAGCATGACTAAGCCGCTTCTGGCGAACCAGAGCAGCGCACGGAAATGCCGTTTACCTTCCCGCCGGAGTGGTACCTATTCATCTACTTGCACTCTGAAGTGCTTTCGAACTGCTAGGTTGGCAGGAACAGAGACCGAGCAACCCCGTCGCAGGGAATCGAACCGCCGACCTTCTGATCGGCAAGTCCTAGGCTCTGTGGTTTAACCCACAGCGCCACCCGCGCCCCCATTTTCATCTTAGGCACCAGCTATTTGTCCTTCATTTTCATCAGCAGAGAAAATTATTTCATTGGACAGCCCTGAAGCCCCTTGCTGACTTATCAAGCCTTCTTCTCTCGTCTTCTTGCTCCTCCTGCTTTTTTACATGTCTGTTATGCATAAGGGAGATTTGGCAAGCTAATCTGATGTGCTCCGATAATTCTTAATGATTTTGATGCATTTCTCCCCCTTTTTTCACACAAAAGGTTTGAATAAGACGAGCTTAAAGTGACTGGAAATATTCCACCAAAACGTTAAAAAGTCAACCTTTTTATATTTGCGAAGCAAAGCTAAACGATAATGATTTCATCGAAATACCTCCACTTGCAGCTCCCCAATGTCGTCCACAGACCAAGCCTCGTCATCGTTGTCGTAGTTGGGGACAGTGGTGAAGCTGCTGGCCCGCTGCTCGTGCGTGATCCCGCACTCTGGGAGGTTTTCCACGGACCGCGTGCTACGGATACGGTTCTCTGGGATCCGGGCCGGGACGTTAGTGGTGTCAAAGTTTTCACATTCAAGTACTTCCACATAGATTAGGTAAGGAGCCTGAAGATGGGGAGGAGGGAGGGAGAAAGAGAAAGGAGGACTCTGACTGGACAAGTTTACAAGGTCTGACAAAACAGGACGGGAGATTTGTGGTGATGTTTTGGGGACAGGCAGCTTATTTCTACTCTGGGCTCAGTGCACTGTTCTTCCAAAACACTTGGCTCCCACTGCTAATTGCAAAGTGTGCCTCTGCCTCCATCATTATTAACTTTCGGGGGGAATCTGGAAATGTCCCTTGGGAAAAGCTCCCTTCAAACTGTTTCTGCATGGACCCAGAAAAATGCATTCAAAGTTATGCATCGATGGTATACATATCTACCATTGCCGAGCGAAACGACTAAAAACTGATCAGCCATGTGTTTGAGAAATGCATTGGTTTTCTTGTCTGCTTAACTCATGTGTGGGTTGTTGGTTTGTCCGTTAATACTAAGTCCCAGATTTTTGAGTTTCAGATTTCAAGCAAGTCTGTGTTTAGTCTTCTAACGCCTTGAGGTAGCAAGACGTGCTGCAGTCATCAGGTGATAAATCAGATCCTTATGGGAAAGATGTCAAGCAGTTTTCCAGCAGTAGGACGGAAGTGCCGTTCCCCGTTTCTGCCCAAAACAAAAAGACTTCGGACACTGCCACCACATGTGGATCCATGAGCCGGCGACCTTACAATTTCTCCCGCACACAGCTGATGTGTTTTCAGCCTTGGGATCTACTTCTGAGTAGAATTTAGCTGGACGCAACCCGATTCCACTCTTGCCCCCGTTCCTTCCTCAGCCCCCTTACCTTGTCCTTGGAGTTCAGCACGACGGCCTGGGTGTGTGGGACCCGCACCACGTGGTGGTCAAACCCAGCGGTAGGGAGCCAGACACGGGCCGGCAGCTTGTGGTTGAGCAGCGAGAGCTCGGAGATGAGGCGCTGCGTCTTCTGCTCTTTGGTCGGCAGCGTCGTCAGGCGCTTCCCGATGGCCATCAGAGACTTGATGAACTCTCGCTCCGGGGCCAGGCGGACGGGCTGCGCAGGGTGGTGGGGCTCCCCCGCCCCCAATTTTAGAGGGAGGGAGAGAAGGAGACAGAAGTTGGAACCGGTTTTTGCGCAGAGGGTGCCTGCCTTGAGGACCCTCAGGAGTTACAGGAGGATGCCAATTTTGGCCTGACAAATGAGAGAAATGTTCCTATTCTGATTAAAGCCATCGGAATGAGCAGGATTAGGTCGGGCCTAGAGGATGCCTAGTTCAGTCTTCTGCCCACCACCCTGGGGGTGGGATCCAGCTCACGTCTAACTCAGGCCACATTCGCACCGTACATTTAAAGCACTATGATACGGCTTTAAACAATCGTGGCTCCCCCTCCAAAGAATTCTGGGAACTGTAGTTTAAGGGCGCTGGGGGTTGTTCGGAGATCCCCTATTCCACGCACAGAGCTATGGTTGCCCAAGTGGTTTAAAAGGGAGCTCTGGGACTGTAGCTCTCTCCCCCTCCTATGCAGCCTCCCGAGGACACTCCACACCCTGAACAAACTACAGTCCCCAAGATTCTCCAGGGTAGGTGGGAAGCCATGACTGTTTAAAGCAGCATGATGTTGCTTCAAATAGGAAACGCAGGTGGGGCTATATGATATCACTTTAAACAGTCATGGCGTCCCCAAAGAATTCTGGGAACTGTAAGGGCACTGGGAGTGGTTAGGAGATACTCTACGTCTACTGCCTTCGCTGCACAGAGCTACAATTCTTTGAGTTCACTTTGAAAGATTATATTTCCCCCCCTTTTAACACAGGTTAGTAACGGCAACAAGGGTTCAGTTTGCCAGGGGCTGCCTAAACAACATAGGATACCCGCCTACTACTGGGTCACATCCACACTAAACATTTGAGAAGCAGGAACTGTAGTTTATCCCCGTGGAACTATAATTCCCAGCATCCTTAACACGCTACACTCCTTACTTTGGTGGCAAGCCATGTGCTTTAAAATGATGGTGTGGATGTGACCTTAAGACTGCAAAAAGGCAACAAATCCACATTTGGGTCTTCTTTAACCACCACCCTCCCTTGGAATATTCTCATTTTCTTGCAGATGTCTTGAAACCTGAAGCCACCCGCCTCAAACCCCAGCAAAACATTTAACCTTTTACTCTTGATTGACACCAGCCTTCCTCTCCAAAAAAAACCCACAGAGAGGTTGCTCTTTCTCAAATAGCCAGCAGAGGGTGCAAAAAGCTAGGAATCCTTTGAAAGAACACCAAGCAGTGCTGCACAGAAGTTGCTGCCCTCGCTGCTAAAAAGTCCAAATTGTTGACAAGCGTTTGTGAACAATGCCAGCTTTATATATACAGTCGTACCTTGGAAGTTGAAGGAAATCCGTTCCGGGAGTCCATTCGACTTCCAAAACGTTTGGAAACCAAGGCGCGGCTTCTGATTGGCTGCAGGAAGCTCCTGCAGCCAATCGGAACCCGTGTTTGGGTTTCAAAGAATGTTCGCAAACCGGAACACTCACTCCCGTTTTTGCGGCGTCCGGGAGCCAAAACGTTTGACTTGCAAGGCTTCCAAGGTACGACTGTGCAGTATATATACCGTATTTTTTGCTCTATAAGACTCATTTTTTTCCCTCCTAAAAAGTAAGGGGAAATGTATGTGCGTCTTATGGAGCGAATGCAGGCTGCGCAGCTATCCCAGAAGCCAGAACAGCAAGAGGGATCGCTGCTTTCACTGCGCAGAGATCCCTCTTGCCGTTCTGGCTTCTGAGATTCAGAATATTTTTTTTCTTGTTTTCCTCCTCCAAAAACTAGGTGCGTCTTGTGGTCTGGTGCGTCTTATAGAGCGAAAAATACGGTATATATAAAACCAACCTAGCAAGGAAGAGAAGAGACTGTGTGTTTTCCTGTTTGCTTTTTAAGCAAGTAATTTATATGATTTATAATTGTTAAGCGATTAAACGCTTAGGAATGTCAAGAAGACCCCCACAGGAACCGTCACCTGTAAAAAGAGGATGAGGAACACCTGCGGAGTCCCACAGCTGTGCCTCCACGGCCAATGGGAAGGTGAGGGTGTCACGTGGTCCAAGAAACACCTGGATGGCCACAGATGCCTCCATCACCCTTGGGGTTAAAATCACAGAAGGTTGAACCCAAAGGGCACCAAGAGGTGCGCTGTGCAGTCCAGAAAGGCATTCGGACCCGGTCACCCTCAAAATAAAGCCACATTGGGCTACCTTTCAGGGCCGTCAGGATGCTGAGACGCTGGACCGATTTAGGCACTGGAAACTATATACAGCTAATTATTTCCACTGATGATGGTGATTATTAACATCGCAGTGGGGGGGGGGATTCCATTTCCTGCATAACTGCTCCCTGCCCACCCCCCTTCTTCAAAAACAACCGGCTTCACTTCAGCAGTTTACTCTCCCGTCACAGGAAAGGGTTTTTTGTTTTTGTTTTTAAAAAAGGATAATTTGAAATTAATAAGCCATTCCCGCCACCACCAAAACCAAGCGCTGGTCAAAGAGACATGCAGTAAAGGGGAAGGGGGGGGGGCAAGAGAAGGGTGTTAACTGTATGAAGCTGGTGATGAAGTAGAGAGCACGCAAAAAGAGGGGGGGAAGGTTTTTTGGGAGGGGGAAAGAGAAAGTTAAGAGGGGGAATGAAGGTGCTGAGCACAGAGGAGAGAGACTGCCCTGGTTGGAGGGAAGAAGGGATTCCCTGACAGCTTTGGGGTGTGTGGGGAAAAAGGGGGGGCTTTGGGGCTGCTGTGTTGCCAACACAAAGTTTCCCATCTCTCCCACACTGGGGGAATCAGGTCACACCTGAATCAACCCTGGCGATCAATGGGGTGACAGATGTCGCAGCCAGATCGCCCTCACATCCAACTGGAACTTTTGCCACGTTAAGACGCCTTAAGGAGCCACCAGGCTTCCCTGTTGGGGTCTCCCCTTACCACCACCAGAACAGGCAATACCCCACCTCGGGTTGCTACAGAGCCCCACAAAGCAGCAAATTAGGGTAGCTGGGATTCAGTTCTCAGCAGCGCTGTTTACCAAGAAGCCCTGGCCCCGCCGGGACTTGCCCCTGGCCTAATCGGAATTATAGGACCGCGGCCAAGAACAACATAGGAAATCTCTTAACGTTTCTGTAAAAAGATGTTGGAACAAAGAACTCTGGGTTTTCCAGATTCCAGAGTTTTTCCAGCAAAGGGGAGGGGAAAAGGCAAGGGTCCGAAGCAGAGTTGTATGCCAGCTCGTAGAGAGGATCTGTATGGTTTGTGGGAGCTGGAAAAGATCAACCGCCTGAGATCCTGGAAAAAAACAAAGGCCTGAAAGTGTCTGATCAGGGTGGGCTGGCTTCAGCTGCCTTCTGCAGTCAGGCTCCTGCTCCTGCCCTCCATGAAATAAACCACGGTTTAGTGTTACATGCAGGCCAGGCCAAATGTATAGCTATGGTTTGCTCGCAATCATCCCTTCTCGTCTCCTTTCTAAATTCAGACTGTAGGCTCCTTGGGGCTGGCACTTAACTTTGTTAAGGAGGCATAGGCAAACTCGGCCCTCCGGATGTTTTGGGACTACAACTCCCATCATCCCTGACCGCCGAACCTGTTAGCTAGGGATGACGGGAGTTGTAGTCCCAAAACATCTGGAGGGCAGAGTCTGCCTATGCCTGTTGTTAAGTGCTAGTGCTTAGATAGAACCATAAGCCACAACCCAAAGAGGAAGCAGGTGAAGATCCGTTCTTCTCCCCCCACCCCTAAAAAAACAACACTGTAGGAACCTACAGCTCCTCTGGATGTCGTTGGACTTCAGTTCCCATCATCCCTGGCTCTTAGCCATGCTGGTAGGGGCTGATGGGAGTCGGAGTCCCTCACCCTCACACCCACATTATAGCAAAGCCTTACGCTTGAGATTCCTGAGCTGGGGAGGGCCAACCAAGGAAGGGGGGTGGTGGAAGGCGCTGCTTACATTTGGAAGTGGCCAAACAGATTGACAAGCAAGCAAGATGGTGCCCAATGAAGCAAGGCAAATCTTTCCGTTCCACTTTCTTTCAATTTCTCAACCTCTTTCCCACCTGAAATTCTGCCTGCCACATTTCCGCGCCAGTCTTTGAATGATGATAGTTTTAAAGCACTCACAAACTCGCCGGGGTTTTAGTGCGCGTCATTCCTAATACACTGATTTTCGGATGCGATCTCCCCCCAAACATACACATTTCCTGCATGCTTGTTTTCTAAATGAATTGTTTTTGTAAACACTTTCCCCTAATACGCACATGCATTGCTTTTTATTTTATTTTACAAAACTAAATAAATTCAACTTTGGAGAATTGCGCTGCAAAACCCAGAGAACTGTGGGGTGTCTGTGTACTGGGTTTTGGCAAGCATTAAACATGACCCAAAATGGATATCCCCTCCCCTTGTCCCATATTGAAGCAAGAGGGAGGTGGGATGGATTTGAGAGAAGAGAAAGGCTGGGTTGATTGACACAAGACAGAATGGATTTAAAGACAGGGAGGAGTTTTCGATTGGAGGAACTGAAGGATCTCCCCCAAAGTCCAAGCCTATGTTCTCATCACGAGCTCATACGTTGATTCCACCCATTATCAAGAAGAGGGTCGGGTATTCTTAGGGGAGAAGAAGAATCAGGTATAATTGCTAAAAGCAAAAATTTCAACGAAAAGACGGGAAAAATTATTTGTAGACAGATGAGGGCAGAAAGAAGACAAGCAAATGAAAATTTCTACTCAACACAAGGCGCGCCAAATTAAAAATATATGTAATAATTGAAGGGCAGCAGAGAGAACAGCATTTCCTCTTTTAATTGCTCATCTGAGCAAAGAGAAACAAAATATGAACACGGAAGGCCTGCGACGAACAATTCAATGGTGCTTCCAAATGTTTTCCTTATTCAGGCCGTATCTTCAAAGCAGGCAGGTCACTTGCCGCAAGACTTCCACCACCACCAGCCTTGTGCAGCCCGAGGTAGTGCTGTGGATACGCTGAACTTGACTTTGAAAAATGAAACACAAAAATCCCTTTGCTCCCAAAATAAGAAGAGAGTGCGTGATTCAGAATGAAATATTCCGCAGCGTAATCCAATTTGAAAAGCCGACTCCATCTCCGTGAGCCCAAGGGAGGAGTCAATTCTTGTTTCATCAAAAATTAGCACCTGAAATTGCTCAGCTTCCTCTCCCCTCCCCATTCATTTTCCTTTGGTGCTGTGTATATTAGAATGCAAGCCAACAGGAAGTAAAGACTATCTTGTTTTTTAAATGTTTGTGTGTTTGGGTTCAGATGCTTCATATATATTATAAAATAGTCAGTCCCTGCAAATGCAATGCTAAGGACTAAACAAAGCTCTTGGAATGCTGAACTCTTCATGAGTGATATGAATTAACAATGGGCTGTCCTATGTATAAAAGGCCCTTTGGGCTTATAAAATGCCACGTGTAAGGCCACGAAGAAAGGCCACGAGCTTAACTACTGTACTTGCTTTGTAGGAGGCCTAGAACTCTAGCTGTAAGAGGATAAAATGCAATAGTTTAGCAGCAGCAGCAGCAGCTAGGCTTCCTTCCACTTATAAACATTTAATGCTTCAGGAAAATCAAACTGGGTGCACTTCTAGAAACGGGTTTGCTTCTCACAATTTACAGAGCCTGAAATACCTGCTTGAGGGTTATGGGGTGTGTGTGGCTAGACCTGGGAGAATGGCCCAGGCTGGAATCATATAAGCAGGGACTACTGGGATACACTATGGTTGTGAAACGTTCACTGCTTGTTTGGGAGTACAGTGGTACCTTGAATTACGTTAACTTCGGGTAACATAATTTTGAGTTACAAACGTGGCAAAGTGTATACTTCCGGGTTTCGCTTCACACATGCGCAGGAGTGCTCTATCGCACCGCGTGAGTGTACAGAAGCGGCGCCTCCGGATACGGACTTTTCGGGGTAAGTACGGGCCCCCAGTACAAATTACGTTCATATCCAGAGGATCCACTGTATAGATCTCTGTGGGGCCATCAAAACTCCGAAATATCTCTTCCCCATTCCACGGTCTGTCTGGATCACTGCCCCCCACCCATGTGAGCACTAAACCATGGTTTACCAAACCAGGGTTTGTCAAACCATGGTTTGATGCTTTGCGTGAATGCTGCCCAGCAGCTTAACTATGGTTAGAGGCTGCTCGTTAAGGGAAATGATTTATTAAACTTACTGTTAAGCATAGGTGAGAATTACGTGTGAACAGAGGCCACCTCAACTGTGGTTAGGAGCTGTTGCTGCCCCCAAAGCTTTACGAGTGAAGAGTAGCTAAAAGTCCAAATTGCTTCAAGGTTCAGCAGCTATTGGCTGGTGCTTTTTGTTGGATGCGTTAACAGCAGGGCTCATTTAGTTTGTACCTTAAGGGTTAAATCTGTCAAGTGTTCAATTAACTGGCCCAAAGGGGGATGGGGTGGAGGTTTTGCATAGCAACGAAATAGAATGGCATGGCATTCACTAAGGCAGCACATGCCCTGATTGGCTGTGTCATTGTGATCGAGTTTTTGCCCTCTGTATATGGGGTCCACCGTCTCGCTGCTATGTACAAGGGCTTAAACCAAGGAAGAAAAAGCCTTTGTGTTCCTATCTCCTCAAATTATACAGTGGTTTTGTTCAGCTTTGCTCTGTGAAGTGTTATCAGAGCTTTTCTGCCTGGAACCTGCCTGTATTATTTAACACTTTTTAACTACAGTGGTACCTTGGTTTAAGAACAGCTTAGTTTATGAACAACTTGGATTAAGAACACTGCAAACCTGGAAGTAGGTGTTTTGGTTTGTGAACTTTGCCTTGGTTTAAGAACACGTTCTGCTTCCTGTTGAGTGTAAATTGAGTTCCCTGCTGCTATAGGAAAGGACGCCTTGGTTAAAGAACGCTTTGGTTTAAGAAAGGACTTCCGGAGCGGATTAAGTTCGTAAACCAAGGTACCACTGTATTTGGTGACACAGTAAACCAAGGCTTTTTAAACAATGGCGTGGCTCCAACTGTGCCTCTATTAACTATGGTTAAGCGTTATGTGCCATAGAGACCACTGGCTGCCAATCTGCACTTGACACGACTTTAGCATAAACAAGACAAACCTGCTGGGGAGCCTCATACCATGCAGAGCTCCACAACCCCCCTTCCCAAGCTCAACATGCACGCGGGTGGCGCATGAGTGATGGAAGAGAGAGAGAGAGAGAGAGGCATGACAGCCAAGGAAGTTGGTTAGCCGAAGAGGCCGAGTCAAAAATGGCTAACAGCAGTGTAGTATTTGGCTCGCTGGGGTGATTTTATTTCATTTTTCCCAAAGTGGTGGAAGAGAAGAGAGGAATGGATTTTGCCTCTGATGCTCTGCGAGATGCGCTTGCCAAGGGTGACTGGCGGGCTTAGCAAAGTGGCTTAAGATGACAACAGAGAGGAAATGCTGCTGCGAAAGAAATTATTTGTTGTTGATTTTTGGTAAATCACGGGGAGGGAAGCAGGCAGCCCAGTTGGAAGAGGTGGGGGAGAAAAACAAAAAAAGCTGAAACGCAGGCCACTTACGGAGCAAAATGATCTATCAAGGCTCTCCGTACTCGATGACAACTCCTGAGAAATGAATGAGAAGGAGGGGGAAAGGGGTGGGTTTTTTTTTTTTCATTTTTTTAAAATGTAAAAAAAGGAAGGGAGAGGGAGGGAGAAAGTCGAGGAGAGAAAAGGCAAGTTTTTTGTTTTTTAAAAAAACCAGCTCTGCACATTCCCTCCCCACCTGCCCCATCGCAACAGAGAGAACAATCTGCAGGCGCTTTGCACAGCAAAACAACCCCCCCCCCATTCCAGGCGAAACAACTCAGTGGCGGAATATTCTGTCCTCCTGCACAGGAGAGGAAGGGGCTCGGAGAAACAGCGCTTTGCTTCCGACGCAGGAGAGCCAGAGGAAGCCAACTCCTCTTCCTGCTTCTTGCTCCAGCACCTGGTATTCAGAGGTACCGTATTTTTCGCTCTATTGGACGCAGTTTTCCCCCTCCAAAAATTGAGGGGAAATGTGTGTGCGTCCTATGGAGCGAATGCAGGCTTGTGCCATAGCCGCGCGCAACCCCTCAGGCAGGGAGAGGCTGCACGGGGCTATGGCTTCTTTAGCCCCACGCAGCCTCTCCCAGGAGGGAGAGGCTGCATGGGGCTGAAGGGGAAGGCAAAACAGCGAGCGGGATGGATCCCACTCGCTGCCTTGCCTTCTTCCATAGCTGCGCGCAACCCCTCTGGCAGGGAGAGGTTGTGTGCAGCCTGTACGCTGCTCTTGGGGGCTGTGGGGGGGGGGGGGAAATATTTTTTTTCTTGATTCCCCCCCCCCCCTTAAAACTGGGTGCGCCCTATGGTCCGGTGCGCCTAATGGTGCGAAAAATACGGTACATTCTGGAAGCCAGTGCAACTGCGCAGTGGCGTAGCGTGGGTTGTCAGCACCCGGGGCAAGGCAAGTAATTTGCGCCCCCTAACCCGGGGCAAGGCAAGTAATTTGCGCCCCCCCCGCTGCACTGTCCCTCCCCCAGATAGTCCCTCGCTCTCTCTCCGGACCGCACCGCACGCCTGGCACCCTCCCCTACACAGTGGGCGGCGACCCGGCGGCTCGGATTCGCACAGCCAGCACTGCAGTGAGAGAGAGTGAGTGAGCCAGGTAGGGGCAGAGAGCTGCGAGTGCCCCCCCCCCCAGATGTTGCACCCGGTTCGGCCGGCCCCCCCCTGCACCCCCACGCTACGCAACTGACTGCGTCGTCTTCTGAATGCTGCAGAGCTGTGACTCCCCGACTAACAACATCTGGGAAGGGCCAAAGCTCCCCATCCCTGATTGAAGCCATCCAGGCTACAAGCAGTTGACAAACCTGTCCTATGATCTTATATGAAGGTTATCTGAGCTAGCAGTGCTCCCTGGAGCCCACAAATTCTTTACGTTAATGCGGAATAATTAAGACACTTGGATGCCATGGAAGGCAGCAGGAAAGGTCTGGCTTAATACCTACAGGTTGAACAACCTGTCTCCCCCCCCCCCCCCAGAGGTTGCCTGCTTTCCAAAATGCCTCCCTGGAGATTGGAGGCTTGGCAGAGGCGCTGAGGATTTCAGAGACTAGATACCCAGATCTACTCCGGAACAGCAGCTCCCAGGATCTCTTCTGGGACAGATCCTTCGGCTTAATACGAGGCAGGGCGCAAAGCCCACTGGGGGTCCTTGGGAGAGTCGCTTGTGAGAACAGAATGGTGGGTTTTGGGGAGGAAAACACAGGCAACACCCTGGATGGACAGCAAGGTAATAAAACTATAAAATAACCCGTTTGCAACAGGTGGAACAGGTCGGTGCTGAACAGGGAGCAATTCTGTTAGAAGGAGGGTGGCGGGGGGGGGGGGGGAGGAGAAGTTCTACAAAAGTGAGAAACAGACAAAGAGAAGTGGGAGATTCTCAGGCTGTGCTATACCCTCCACATCATTAATCTCAAGCCCCCTCCCATTTTGCATGTGAAGAAAAGGGAGTTTTTAAAGCCTTTTAGGGCAAGTCAACTGTGTCACTTTTTTTTTTTTTTTACGAAAAGAGGCCAGGGTTTCATCAGAGCCAAAGCTTACTAAGATGTAAAACCAGTAATAACAATAAAAACAAGAGGAGGAGAGAGAGAACTCACCTTAAGAAAACCAAAGTGAAACCAAAAGTGGGCAGAGCGGTTGTCTTGACAACTTTCCCTTAATCACATCACTTCTTTTTTTCCCAGTAGGATGAACCAGCCTGGAAAGGACTCTGTCTCTCTGCCAGCCTACAGCAGAAGCGTGGAAACTGCTGCCGGACTGCAGCTCCCATCCCCAACCACTGGTCATGCTGGCTGCCAGGGCTGATCGGAATTGGGAGCTGAGCAACATCTGGAGCGCCAGAAATGTTCCCCACCTCTGAACCCAGAGTCATTCGGCTGAAACCAACACCAGGGGCTATCTAGCACAGGCTTCAAACAGTCAGGCCGCCTGGTCACTGGGGCGACTCTCAAAGGCCTCCAGGCAATCCAACACAGAAGGGCTTTGCACGCTTTCCTCGCTAGGCACAATTTTGTACACCTCTGTTGTGTTCTCCAATCTTCCAGTCGCTTCCTCCCTTCCCAACCTGAGCATGCAGGGGAGAAACTTTGACCTTTCCTCACTGGGGAGGCATTGCACATACATGCGCATGTTTTCCTGCATCCCTTTAAGCTCGCCATTACCTTTTGATTTGAGACGGCTGGGGGAAACTATGCTACATCTCAGCACAGCTATTTCCAAATGCGGGAAAGGGTGAGGGGAGTAAGGAGCAAGTCAGCACAGGGAAAAGGGAGAGGAAAAGACAGTGTGATGCCAAGAGGAAAGGTGTGTTTATATATATAGAATTGTAGAGTTGGAAGAGGGATCCCCAAAGGTCCTCTAGTCCAGGCATAGGCAAACTCTGGCCCTCCAGATGTTTGGGACTACAATTCCCATCATCCCTGATCACTGGTCCTGTTAGCTAGGGATGATGGGAGTTGTAGTCCCAAACATCTGGAGGGCCAGAGTTTGCCTATGCCTGCTCTAGTCCAATGCAGGAATCACAGAAGACAGGATTTCTCTCCATCCACAGCTAATAAATTCATAGAATCACTGAATGGTTGGAAGGGACCCATTCTGTGGATGGGACAGTCCATCCTGTTCCTATGGACCGGCCACAATATCCATCGTTCTCTCATCCAAAGAGCCTATGTCAGGCTTCCTCAACCTCAGCCCTCCAGATGTTTTGAGACTACAATTCCCATCATCCCTGACTGCTGGTCCTGCTAGCTAGGGATGATGGGAGTTGTAGGCCAAAAACATCCGGAGGGCTGAGGTTGAGGAAGCCTGGCCTATGTATTAAGATTATCTCCTGCAGAACTGACGCAGCAATGGCCGGATGGACTTCGCCCCACATTTACGGCGCTCTATTAATGATGGTTTTCCGCTTGCAGTCCTCGCGGGGGCGAGTCGGGAGGAGATGAATGGCCGACTGCTCCCCCCATCCTGGCTTTGGGTTCGCTGACGATGCTTTTCTCCCCAGCACAGGGATAGGCTTTGTTATGCGTGCGCAAGGAAGATGGTGCTATTTCCAAGAGTACCAAAAACTGGGCCAAATCACGCGATGAGGACCGCTCCCCCCCAGTTTATGGAAAACAGAAGCAGGCATAGAAGCCAGACGGAGGAAGTCTGGCCAAGTCACCGAGGGGACAGAAATGGTTGGAATTCTTCTTTTATGTTCAAAGGGCCAAAAAAATAAAAATAAAAAAATTGAACGAGGCCAGGAGAAAGGAGTAGCTGTTGGGCCCATTAGAAAAATGTAAAATGATCAGACTTTAAAAAGGGGGGGAAGGGAACACTGAGCTTCCTTCACAGACACACACAAAGCCCACACAGTGTATGACACCCTACAGAGGACTTTGAGACCTCTCATAGATAGCAGCTTTATGTCACAGAATCAGAGTTGGAAGGGGACCCTGAAGATCATCTAGTCCAGCCCCTTAAAATAATAAATCCCACCATTCCTCCTGAAGGAACCCAGGAGGCAAATGGATCCGTAATGGCAAACCACTGCGAGGGTTTTTGTTTTTACAATCAAGCAGTGTATCAATGTCCTGAAATAAAATAAACAAATAAATAAACACACCAGTCTGGTTAAAAAGAAAAAAGCTTTTTTATCTTGAACTGGTGTAATAAAGGACAGGAAAATGCAAACCCACACACTTGATTGGGCATAGCATAATGCGTTCTTGTATAATGAGATGGAGGTTTTATGTATATCAGGAAAGCAATATGTACTATCAAGTTTCCATTATTAAACAATTTTTTATCACTTCCATTTCTTCCCTTGGATTAATGCTGTTGCATGTGAAAGAATGAATAAGAAAATGTGTGTTAAAGAATGCTCATCAGGAATCTACAATTCTATGATTCCCTGACTGAACAGATTGGAGACGTATATCCCTCCCTGCTGAGCTGATTGGCTGCAGGCCTGCCCATCTTGACATTAAAAAGGCCTCTTCACAAGGGATCAGAGACGGCGGAAGCCCTTGTCCGATTTCACCTGGTTTCCAAACCCAAACAGGAAACCTCTGCAGTGATGTCGATATTCCCCCGGTCTCCACTTGTCGGTATCTGAATCATCCTGAGTCACTCTCACCCAGTTGCCACAGAGACCTCAGAGCAAGGAGAGCGTTCCTTGCACAAAGGTTGCCCAGCTCTGCCAAACACACACGCACACAAAACGCCCGCCTGCTGTGTCACCACAAAGCAGGTTCCGAAGCGCTCTCATGTTACACAGCAAGGATTTCCTGGCAGGACACAAGTGGCTCCTCCTCCAGCACCCCCTGCAATATTACCTGCCCAGGTGCAAATGCCACAGCGAGACTGACAGAGAGTGAGAGAGAGAGAGAGAGAGAGAGAGAAGCTCAAGTTTCTGTTCTTAAGGCTTTTTTAAAAAAGTGAAGAAAAATAGACCGTCCTCATTTGGTAACTCTGCAATACAGTGGTACCTCGGGTATTTAATTCGTTTCGGAGGTCCGTTCTTAAGCTGAAACTGTTCTTAACCTGAAGCACCACTTTAGCTAATGGGGCCTCCCGCTGCTGCCGCGCCGCAGGAGCACGGTTTCTGTTCTCATCCTGAAGCAAAGTTCTTAACCTGAAGCACTATTTCTGGGTTAGTGGAGTCTGTAACCTGAAGCGTATGTAACCTGAAGCGTATGTGTCAGGGGTTCAGGAGCAGAGGCACAGGAGAGGGAGGAAATGGAGAGCGAAGGGGAGGAGTCCGAAGGAAATGTCAGCGATGACAGCGGTCCGAGGTCTCTGAGTCTTTCCAGTGAATCGGAGGATTCACAAAAGGGGGCTCCCATGGTCAGGGCAAGGGGAGTGCCCAGGGGGGCACTTCAGGAAGAAGGGGCCAGAGGAGACTCAGAGAGCAGCAGTTGGAAATCCGGACCAGCGTCCACACCAGAGTGCAGTAGGGGGGAGGAGTCCCAGGCATCGGGATCAGGCGGCGCGCTACCAGCGGGAGAACAGGAGGCAGGATTGACCACGCCTCCGTCAGGGAGCGAGGAAACGGTCAAGAGGAAGGTTAAACGCGCGCGCGCGCCAAGTTCAAATATACAGGAGGGCGGCACAGTTGGCAGCCCGGGTAGGGAGCCAAGTCCTAAAGCCCGCCGAAGAGAGCGGGAGGAGTCAGGGGGGTCAACGTCTGCGTCGGAAGAGTCCAGGAAGGAGGAGACCCCGGGGGGTAGCAGGACCCAGAGGAGAAAGGAGAGAAGGAAGAGGTGGAGTAAGATTAGAGTCTTAAACTGGTGTACAGGGGGTGGAGATTCAGATGGAGCTTCGCCGGTCTAGACCCTAGACGTAGAGCTGGGGCGCTGAGGCTTGGAAATGGAAACTATACTTCAATAAAGACTTTGATACATTACTACCGGCTAGCGTTGGTCCTCTGTGAGCTGGGACCAGGAGCCAGCTCTGACAGTATGTAACCTGAGGTACTGCTGTACTTTAAAGTGGGCAGACATCAGTTGCTGCCGAGAAGCAGATTTCAAAACAGTGGCTCAGATGGGCACATGCACTGCTGGCGCTGAGGGGCAGAGCATGCCTTTTGAGCCCAGAGCCTGGCATGCAAAGCCCTTCCGTGGAAGGAAAAACCCACACCTGGTATTCGCTCACAACTGAAGCAGGAGCTTTTCAGCTGCCAACTGCCCAGAGATCTCCTGGTAGACTCTTCATCTGCCTTTTGCTCATGGTTGAGAGGGACTGAAGAAGCCTTTTCAGTCACGAGGGCCGCATTTCCTTCTTGGCGAGCTTCAGGAGGCCGCGTGCCAGCGGTGGGCGGGGGCCAGAGGGAAAAGGAGGCAGGGCGACAGAGGCAGCTCTTACCTCTGCACACCCCAGCTGTGCAAAAAGTAAGAGGCTTTCGTACTTCCCCTGCATGCAGACGCACCTCTCCACCCAAACATCGTAGTTCAAGGACATGTTGCAGCTAAGTGAAGGCACTCAAGGGGGGCCCACAGCACTGCCAGCGAGAAGGGTGGGGGGCCCTGGGGAGAGGTCCAAGGGCTGGAGAGAGGGGAATGAAGCGCCCAGAGGTCTGGCCACCGAATTAAATCACGGAAGGCCTACTGCTTTCTGGCTAAGGGTTTCACTAGCTCAGTGGAAAGTTGTCAGAAGAGGGGAAGGGTACATTTGTAGGTGCAAGACGCACACATATATACGTAACAGAAGAGCAGGTACCTTGCTTCATAAACCGAAGCAAGGAATATGAGGATTCCTTGCCACAATGGTAGATTATTAGGAAAAAGGAATCACAGGAAGCCTCCAGATCCACCAGGCCCAGCTCAAGCGAGAGGCAGACTCTTGCCAAAGTAGTCAATGCTAATGGAGTTAGCAATTTGCGTGCTAAAATGTGCATTTTAAGAGGTGATGAGACTAAGGGGTAATATTAAGAGGCGCTCAGACCAGCCAAAGCATAAGAACGTAAGAAGAGGCGGCTGGATCAGGCTAATGTCGCATCTGTGGGTTGTAATCCACTGGGAGCAGTCAAGTACAACATTACCTGTTTTGCTAGAGTGGTCATGCTAGAGTTGTTCCAGCCAGTCACAACTTCCTGTTCCTCCTGGCCTGGAGCATCCTTCCTTGCGTGTGACTAGTAGGTGGGCGTGACCTTTCAGACCTTGTAAAAGGCCAAGTCACGCAGCCACCTCCCTCTCTTTGATCTTCTTTTTCATCCTGTGAACTTCCTAATTCACCTGGACTGGACTGCTGCCAGCCAGCAGTCCCCCAGGTTATCTCCCATATGGGGTAAACCTGTTTGTATATGTTTGTAACTTTAAGCCTAAAGCTTTGCTTCAGGGATCACACTGTGCTCTGCCTGATCACGAGTAAAACTACTTTTTTTGTTACTTATAAATAAGACTGTTGTGTCTTTATTCTTTTAGGTAAACGTAAAGGGACCCTTTACGTCCAGTCCAGTCGCGAACGACTCTGGGGTTGCGGCGATCTTCTCGCTTTACAGGCCTAGGGAGCCGGCGTTTGTCCGCTTCCACAGACAGTTTATCCGGGTCATGTGGCCAGCATGACTAAGCCGCTTCTGGCAAAACCAGAGCAGCACACGGAAACGCCGTTTACCTTCCCGCCAGAGCGGTACCTATTTATCTACTTGCGCTGCGTGCTTTTGAACTGCTAGGTTGGCAGGAGCTGGGACCAAGCAACGAGAGCTCACCCCGTCGTGGGGATTCAAACCGCCAACCTTTCGACCGGCAAGCCCAAGTGGCACAGTGGTTTAACCCACAGCGCCACCCACATCCCATTTTATTCTTTTAGGAGGGATCCAAGGGGTCTTACCAGGAATAACAGAACATATCTCAATCTGGGCAAGCCAGATTGAATTGTTTGTTGTCTTAAGAGACTCACACAAGTTTGCAACCAGTTTTCTGCTGCGTAAGAAGGGGAACACACTCTGCTATATAAAGTAACTTGCCAGTGTGAATTAGGACGGATATTAATAATCAATATATCCTCTCCTGCCACCCTCAACATTCCCACACCATCTAGCACAGCATCCTGTTCCCACAGTGACCAAACAGATGCCTCAATAGACAACTCAGAAGCAGGATCCAAGCACAAGAGCCCTCTCCTCTCCTTCGGCCTCCAGTCACTGGTATGGAGAAGAATTGCTTCCTCCAACTGGAGGCAGAGCACAGCCATCATGGCTGGTAGCCATCAATAGCCCTCTCCTCCTCCACAAATTTGTCTAATGCTCTTTTAAAGCCATCTGGGTTGGTGGCCATCACTCCCTCCTGTGGCAGGGAGTTCCACCGTTTAACTCTGTGCTGCGTGAAGAAGTCCTTTAATTTTAGTATCCTGACTCTTCCAGCATTCAGGGTGTCACTGAGTTCTAGTGTCATGGGATAGGTAAAATATTTCTCTCTCACGCTTTTTTTTCCTGGAGGAGACTGTGGCCAAGATGGCGGAAGTGAAGCAGAAGAAAAAGAAGCGTACTTTCTGGAAGTTCACCTATCGGGGTGTTGACCTGGACCAGCTCCTCAACATGTCCTACGAGCAGCTGATGCAGCTGTACAGTGCCCGCCACCGCCGGTGGCTCAACCGCGGCCTGCGCCGCAAGCTGCACTCCCTCCTCAAGCGGCTGCGCAAGGCCAAGAAAGAGGCCCTGCCCGTGGAGAAGCCTGTCAAAACCCACCTGCGAGACATGCTTATCCTTCCGGAAATGGTGGGCAGCATGGTAGGCGTGTGCAATGGGAAGACCTTCAACCAGGTGGAAATCAAGCCTGAAGTGATTGGCCACAATTTGGGAGAGTTCTCCATCACTTACAAGCCCGTTAAGCACGGCCGACCTGGAATCGGGGCCACCCACTCCTCTCGGTTCATTCCTCTGAAGGAAGGGGATTTGGGAAGGCTTGTGTCTTGCGTGTAAATAAAAGGGTTTCCCAACAAAACAAAATACAAAAAAAATTCTCTCTCTCTCCATGCTATGCATAGTTTTATAAACTTCTATCATGTTGCCCCTTACTTGCCTTTTCTCTAAACTCAAAAGTCCCCAAACTGCAACCTCTCTCTATAGGGGAGTTGCTCCCTCCCCTCCCTCTTCCAACTCTACAATATCCATTTTGAGGTGAGGCAACCAGAACTGCAATTTTAAGAAGGGCTCAGCCTCAGCCAAAGCATTTCCCACATTTTCCTCGGAACATCTCTTGCGGCACTTCGGGCCCAGAAGACTCTCCGGACGTCGCCAGGAGAAATCCAGCCCTGCGTGAATTAATAAGCATTCCGGGCTCCGGTTTCCAGTTGGCGAGTGGCTGGGATCATCCTGGGCAACCGGCAGCCTCCGAGCTCCCGGCTTTCTATCAGCCCATTGTTCCCCTGTGAACAATGAAGCGGCAGGGAGTGGGAAGGGCTCTGCGAGCCGCCTTTAGAGCCATCTGGAAGACAAGCCTGGGAATCGAGAGCATAATAGGGTGGTCAATTGTTCTGGCTTGGCCGGGACGGTCTGGGGAAGATCACCTTCGCGCCCCAAGTCAGCATGCAGCACCTGGCAGAGTGCCGGCTTCCGAATGCGAAGCCAATCGGCTGCGCATCTTGCGTACCAGCCTACCTTGCAAGGTTGTTGTGTGGGCAGGCTCAGCTATACCTCTCCCACGCACGCAACTGCGATTTCATTGGAGGAAACAGGGGGTGGAAAAATGATTTTAAAAAATGAGAGAAGAGCCTATGCATTTGAGAAGAGGGGAGGAAAGAAGCCCGGTTTCTCCACATGCAAAAGCTCCGAAGAATTCCATGCAGCTCAACGCCTGAAAAAGAAATTTCTGGAATTTCTTTTATTCACTGCACACGCTAAAAAACTTGAGGCTGGCTCCTGGTAACTCAGCATTTCAAGCATGTTCACCGCCCCCCCCCCCCCCATCTTTAAAAGCAGATTAGACAAATTCATGGAGGATAAAGCTATCGAAGGCTGCTGATCACGATGGCTGTGTACGCCCCACTCCGGGATGAGGATTAACAAAAAGTAATTGGGATTCGCAGGCGGGGAGAGTTGTTGCTGCTGCACCTTTGGGGCATCTGCTTGGCCACTGTGAGAGAAGGAGGCTGGACAGGATGGGACCCCTTTGGTCTGATCCAGCAGCCAGGCCCTTCTGATGTCCTTATGGCACCACGAGGTCCTAAGCAGATACCACACAGTTTCCCAGTTCTATCACAAAATCCCAGCGAACCCACCCCCTCACTTCCCCCTGGGCTTTATCAAGGGACCCCACATCTCTCAAATGCCCCACGCCCAAAGAACAGCCGCGCCAAGAGCACTCGGCAACCGCGTCTGACGCAAGCCCGAGTCTACGGAGAGACAGGGAAAGTTCTGGCGCATTAAGTATTCATTTGCTGCTCCGGCGATACTGAAATTCCACCCCAGAGTTTCTGCTCGGATGATCTCCAACAACGTGCGCCAAGGGGGTAGGAGAGAGAGAGAGAAAGGGAGAGTGAAAGTAGACCTCTTGGCTCGCCTCTGGCGGCTGAGTTCACGGACCAATGTTTTGCCAGATCGAGGGCTGGAAAGGGAGAGAGATCGCGGTCTGGCAGAGACAACCACAGCAGCACATCTGGACGCCAGAACAGGCACATCCAGCAGCACCGTAGAGGCCTGATGCATTTCAGCTCCCACTTGTCAATCACATGACGCCAAAATGATGTCACGTATTTGACACCAAATTTGGCCCCTGGAGGCTGATCCTGATAAGGATCTGGTCTGTGGAGCCAAAAAAGGGTTCCCCACCCATGATTTAAAGCTCTCCAACTTTTGTTCCCCCGCCCCACAAGCATGGGAATCCCCAGGGTCTTTCACTATGTCCACACCCATTGAGATTCAGCAGCTGGTGTAGCATTGGGTATCCGGCCCCACCACAAACTCTTTCCACCACTTTTTAATTCTTTCACCAGTTTTTCTTCTTTAATAAAGGCAGACGGCGGAAAGGATCTTGCTCTGGGTCGGGCTGGGAGCCCGTTTTATTAATTATAATAAATGAGGGTGGGGAATGATGGGAGTTGTAGCCGAACAACATCTGAAAGGCACCATATCGGCTGCTCGAGAGCGTTGGACCAGCAAGACGTGGGTTTATACCCCTGCCTGGCCAGTAAGCTCCCTGGAGGACCTCTTAGGCCTAGCCTAACTCACAGGGTTGTTGTGAGGGTCCATATGAAAGGCTGGGGAGGAGCCACGTACCCACCCTGAGCTCCTTGGAAGAAGCTTGGGATTAAAAACCACAACATGCAAAACTAGATCATAATTCCATGAATACCCTGGATACATTTGTTCCCCTCTACTGCAGGCTGGGGAACCTTCAGGTGTGGCTGGGACCCCCAATTCCCTTCAGCCCCAGCTGCCAGCATAGCCAACCATGAGGGACGATGGGAGTGGCAGTCCAGGAACACCTGGAAGGCCACCGATGCTCGCCATCCCTGTCTCCGTAAAAAAACAAGAGGATTTCTGGTGGGATTTCCCCATGGAACACACAGGACCTTATGTTCCCTCTCTCTATCTCAGTCAAGATCTATCACCACTTTTGGCAAGGAAATCCAAGCAAATTAATACTCCGGGTTTCAAAGTTTCTTTTCTGCACATTTTTTTGTTTGTTTCCCGAAAATGAGAAATCACACCGCCAACACCACTGGGTGGAAGAGAGAATTCATGGAGAGAACAAAATACTGGCGCCAAGACGGCTTTATCGACTGTAGAGGTGGAGCTAACACCAGGTCCTGCCCACTGTCCCATGGCACTGTCAATCAGTGGCTAGCCAGGGGCTAGAAGACTCCCCGCACGGTGAGCGCGGCTGCCCCCTGGGATTGCCATCTTCCCCATCACCCACCCCCAGGTCCACTTACCCCATTCCTCAGAGGGGGAGGCCTAGAACCTCACCCACATATTTCCAATATGTCATATTAACGACGCCGACTCCTGTAAGCATCTGCTTATCCAGCACGGCCTTCCCCAGATGTTTCAGGCTCACAGCTCCCATCAACACAGCCGGCACCACTCGCCTGGAGCAAACAATACGGCTGGGAGCCTGAAACATCTGGAAGGTGCCATGGTGGGGAAGGAACACAAGAAGCTGCCTTAGACGGAGTTATACCCATAGTCCTGCCAGCATGCTGAATGGCAGCAGCTCTCCAGGGTTTTCAAGCAGGGGACGTTCCCAGCCCTACCTGGAGATGCTAGGGATGGAAACTGGGACACTCTGCATGCCGATCAGGTGTTCCACCCCAGGGACATAGCCCTTCTCAAGGCTGCCCCAATACGTGTGGATTTGAGGAACAGGGTACATATATAAACATTGTAAACACGGGATTGGAGGCCATGGTGGGCAATCAGGGCAACACACATGTGCCCCCTGGCCTTTCTCTTTTCCTCTACCGCTATTGGGGGGACTGGCTGGCAACGGCCGATTACATCGTCCCAAGAGATGCTCGAGATCAAGCGGTCCCTTGATAAGCAGCAGAAATGGAACCGCCCTGTCCCACGTTGGATCCGCATGAAAGCTGGCAGCAAAATCAGGCAGGACTCCAAAAGGAGGAGGACAAAGCTGAGCCAGGAAAGCAGCCACAACCTGGTTGGCACATGTCTTATGCCCAGCTCTCTGGCATGAGAGGCCTCTGCCTACCAACTTGCCACAGAGCTGGAAGCCCACCCTAGGCAGAATTTCCCCTCTCCTGATACGTATGTCTTCACAAGGATTAAAAGCTGAATACCCCAGTAACCTATCCCCCTGCCCCGTGAATCCAGGGACGCCCCTCGCCCCACGTTACCTCGTCGTCGTTCTCCACTTTGGGGTTGCTGGCGGTCCTCTTCAGGTTGCTGCTGAGGTGGATGCCGACGGTGGCGTCCGACTTGGACCTCTGGTGAGTCCTTTTGGAGGGGGAGAGCCCCGCCTCGGGGGCCGGGCCGAGGGCCGGCAGCTCCCTCTTCCGGTGGGCCGGCTTGAGCTCGTCGGAGAGGATGAGCTTCCGCAGCTTGGTCCCGCGGGAGTGGCGCTGGGTGGAGATGTGCATGTCCGAGGAGTAGGCGCCCAGCAAGAGGGCGCACTGCAGGGAGAAGTTGATGCTCTGCCGGCAGCGGTGGACGATGTAGGGCTTGATGGCATCGCCCACGTCCTCGTCCATGTGGATGTACATGTTCAGCAGCTGCGGCAGGTAGAAGTCCACGTCCTCGTTGCGGAAACAGAAGAGCCGGTTGCCGATGTAGGCCTGCACGCCGGGCTCCTTCGAGTTGTACAGGTATGAGATCGCCATGGAGATGTCGAAGAGCTTCGACTCGAAGAGGCGCAGCAGCCACGACTGCTTGGCCGAGTTGTTCTTCTGGCGCCGCCGGGCGCTCTTGACCGAGTTGGCCGCCTGCTGCTGCTCCTCCTCCTCCTGGATCTTGTCCGGAGGGTCGTCCAGGCACTTGATCTCGCAGCACTCGCCGGGGCTGCCGTTCAGCAGGGCCAGGCCGGGCCGGCGAGCCGCGCCGGCGCTGCCGTCCTTCAGCTGGATGGACCCGTCGGGAGAGATGCAATGCATCAGCTTGACCTTCTCCAGCACCTCCTCGCAGGCCTTCTTGGCCACCTCGGGGTCAATGACCGCCAGCTCGCCCACGCCTTCCGTGATGACCCCCAGGGCCGCCACCCCGCCATTGCCTGGGGGCGGCAGCACCGCTGCGGCCAGCGCTGCCGCCTCCTCCTCTTCCTCCTCCCCTGGCGGCGGCACGTCTGCGTCGGAGTCACTCATATCCAAGGCGGGTCTGTGCTCTTTCAAAGCTGGAAAGCAAACCGGGAGAGGGAATTAAAAGAGAACGTGCGCTCATCAGGCAGCCTGGGAGCACAGAGTGCTGGCCTTACGCCGCAACGCAGGTGTTCTCTCGAGGAACTTGCGTCCTTCCCCAAAAGGCAAACTAAGACTCTAGTCCTCATGGTTGCAAATAACAGTCTGGTTTAATAGGTACATCTGGCTCAGTATTGACTACACTGACTGGCAGGGAACATTTCCAGCCTTGCCTGCAAACGCTGCAAGGGATTGAACCCGGGACCTTGTGCACACAAAGCAGATTATCGCTGAGCTGTGGCCCTGCTAAATACAGCCTGTATTTCAGTGCTTAAAAACAAACAAACGGACGATCCCGTTTCACATTCCATCACCAAGACTATGGTTATTCATAGAAAGAGGATTCTTTTGCAGCAAATACAGGCTGGAAAAAGGCCACAAGGCTGCTAGTGCATAGACCTATGCCAGTCATCTGTAGACTAAAAAAACGGGGATGAGTGCCAATGTTCCTCCTCCTTGGTCACCAGAAACAATTTCTGACTCACCACAGGTGACCAGCGTTTTGACAAGCCTGCCTAAAGCGGATTTGCGTTCCCACTTGATGAGAGAGACTGTGGCCCAATGTACAGAGCGCGGCTAGGATTCAAATCCTACTTCTGCCACCCATTCTTAAGGTAGAAACAAACCCTGCTCCCATGCAGTATCAACGCTATTGATACTATTGGTTTCCTGAGTTTTCACTGCGGCTCCCTCCTTTGGCCAGAGGTGGTCACCTTGGGCTGAACCCGGCCCAAGAACCCTGGGGTCACGAGTTCAAGGCCTGCTTGTGACCTCCAGTCCTGACGCCACGGCAGAAGCTTCTTAAAAAGTTAACTGCAGAGCATAAAGAGGCTCCCCTCCTTTTTTTTTACCGCTGGCCACATACATGTGCTTAAAGCTTCTCTAACCTCTGGGAAACGGCCGGAGACTCCTGGAGTGTGGAAGGCAGGGAGAGAGTGGGAATACTTGTCTCACGATGTGGGCAGAGGCTGCGGGCTGCTACCTCTTCACAACATACAGTGGTACCTCTGGTTACGAATGCTTCAGGTTACGAGCTCCACCAACCTGGAAGTAGCTGCTCCTGGTTGCGAACTTTGCCCCAGGACGCGAACAAAAATTGCACACCAGAGGCGCATGCGTGCACAACGGGAGGCCCCATTAGCGAAAGCGTGCCCCAGGATAAGAACGGTTTCAGCTTGGGAATGAACCTCCGGAACAAATTAAGTTCGTAACCAGAGGTACCACTGTATCCTTCTTTCCATCCTGCCACCATCAGAGGCACATTTGGTGGGAGAAGGCAGGCCTTTTTGGTGGTGGCTCCCTGACTTTGAAACTCCTTCCCTAGAGAAGCCAGACAGACACCCTCTTTGCTGTCTTTCAGCCAGCAAGTGAATACTGTTTTATTCCAACAGGTCTTTGGGAACTGACCGGATTTTAAATAGTGCTGTGATGCATTTACTATCTGTATTTCAACTTATCTGTTTTGATGTTGTGTTAATTCTATTATGCTTTAATTTATTTTTTATGTTTTCAGTGTATTTTATCTGTATTGTTTTAATTTGTGTAAGCCGCCTGCAGTCTCAGTATGGGGAAATGGTGGGATGTAAAAAAGAAGAACGTAGTAATATTGGTCCCAGAGCAGCCTTACGAAAGCAGCTGCGCCGTTTTGGAATCTGGTGACTCAACTTGTGGCCGTCCCAGAACTAAGAATGTTGCCTGTGCAGCAAGAAGGCGCTGTCTAAATACTAAAATCTCCCCCACCGCTCTGTAGATCCAGCACAGGTCCACAGCACAGGTCGTACCAGACCGAGAAGTCGTTAACAGGATTAGTTTAATGGTACTGGAACGGGAACAGCATGTAGGTTCACAGGCAGCAGTCTCTATTCGCTGCAAGTGTCTAAGGGATCTGTAGTCTAACGGCCTGCCATTTTGATTTCCTGGTGGGAGCTGCGTGCCCTTTACTGACTGGACCAGTGGTGTAGCGTGGGGGGTGCAGGGGGGGCCGGCCGCACCGGGCGCAACATCTGGGGGGGGGGGGCGCGCTCGCACTCGCAGCTCTCTGCCCCTATCTGGCTCACTCACTCTCTCTCACTGCAGTGCTGGCTGTGCGAATACGATCCGAGCCGCCGGGTCGCCGCCCACTGTGGAGGGGAGGGTGCCAGGCGTGCGGTGCGGTGCGGAGAGAGAGCGAGGGACTATCTGTGGGAGGGACAGTGCAGCGGGGGGGGGGCGCAAATTACTTGCCTTTCCCCGGGTGCTGACAACCCACGCTACGCCACTGGACTGCACCTAGCCGAAACCCCAGCCCAGCCCCGTCAGCAAGAGCCTCTGGTGGCAGCATAGTGGTTAGTGTCAGACCAGGACCTAGGAGACAGCAAGGTTCAAACCCCCCCCCCCCCCGCCTCATGAAGCTCACTGGGTGTGTCTTTGGGGGCAAGTTGCTACCTCCCTCAGCCTAACCTGCCTCATAGGGTTGTGGCAGGGATTAAATGAGACTGGCAGGGGAGAACCACTTCGAGCTCCTTGGATTAAAAAAACAACAAAAGGTGAGATATGAATGCAATGAATAAATAAATATTATAATTAATAATAATTTGATTTATTGCCCGCCCTTCAAGCTAAGGTTCCAGGGCAGGTTGCAACACTTTGAAAAAACAGCATTTAAATAAAGCGTCAAAATTGAGATGTGGAAAATATGGAAACCAGACGGAGAGGCAGGACTGAGATGTGGAGAGATCTAGACCGTGGGGAGCTTTGAAAAATTAATAATTATAATTTTAATAATAATTAATAATTATAATTTGAACTATAATATGGTCTTTTTATTTTAGTTTTTTATTTTAATTGAAGTATTATGATTGGATATATTAATTGGCTGTTTTTTATTGGAAAATCAATAAAAATGATTTTTTTTTAAAAAAGAAACACAGCATTTAAAAAGTTCTAAACAAATTACAGCAACAGGTTAGGTCAGGGGTCAGCAAACCTTTTCAGCAGGGGGCCTGTCCACTGTCCCTCAGACCTTGTGGGGGGGCCACATTATTTGGGGGGGGGCATGAACAAATTCCTATGCCCCACAAAGAACCCAGAGATGCATTTTAAATAAAAGGACACATTCTACTCATGTAAAAACATACTGATTCCCAGACCATCCACGGGCCAAATTTAGAAGACGATTGGGACGGATCTGGCCCCCGGGCCTTAGTTTGCCTACCCATGGATTAGGTCCTAGAACATATGTGCACCCCAAGAACCGAACTGGAAAAGACCCTGATGTTGGGAAAGATGGAGGGCACAAGGAGAAGGGGACGACAGAGGACGAGATGGTTAGACAGTGTTCTCGAAGCTACAAACATGAATCTGACCAAACTGCGGGAGGCAGTGGAAGACAGGAGTGCCTGGCGTGCTCTGGTCCAGGGGGTCACGAAGAGTCGGACACGACTGAACGACTAAACAACAACAACAAGAACCGAACAAAGAGGGGCATCTTCGGCATAGGATAGAAACTGTGCTGTGCCAGTGTCCAAACACTCCTCTGATCCCCCCATAGCAGCACTAACAAATTTGGAGCTGGGGGGGGGTGTTGGAGATTAAGGGGGTGGGGAGCAGAAGACCATTAAGGGATTTAGCTGAAGTCCATTGGAGGTTTATTAAACAAGGGGCAAACAGAGTTGCAGGGCCCCATTCGGCCCCCACCCCTGCCACCTGTCAACAAACCCCGAAGAATCCATTTGCAGGAAGCAGAATTTAAATATCTTCCCCTCATTTCTGCTATTTATTCTTCATGCTGTGTAGTTAATGATAAGCCTTCGTGACTTAACCAATATTTTAAATAACAACAACGCAATGTCACACTTAGGCAGCGAAGTAAAAGAGGCTGAAATTTAGGCACAGGAGTCTTGGCAGGACGAATCATTTTGCAAGAAGGAAGACTTCTGAGAGGAGCAATTAAAAGTCCCTGTTCCGGGAAGTAAATTAACTGAGATGCAGACCGGGGGGGGGGGGGGGGGGAGGAGGCAGCTCCCCATGGATGCAAAGGAAAGGCAAGGGACGTGGAAGCGGGTGTGAAACGGGCTGCACGGAAAGAAACTGGATGGGACCGGCAAGCAAAGAGAATTTGGGCAACATGTGGAGAAGTGTCAAGAGTGCCAAAGGACAGGTGTAGAGGCAGGTGAACCGAACGCAGGTGAAGAAAGTGGGAAGATCTGGGCAGGATGACTTTAAGCCCAGAGAGAGGGTGGAGAGGCCCCACCTGACAGCCACAAATCTATCAGGCAAATGAATGGATCCGTAGCAAGCAGAAGTCAACAGCTGGCTACTGACTGAAGCCAGAACCTGCGAGTCCCTGGGATGCAGAAAGCTCCCAGCAACAACTCAGATCCTACAGTCCAACTAAGCTCAGTGCTGCTGACACTCAGTGGCAGAGCCTCTCCAGGGGTTTAAAAAGGGAGTCTCTCCGAAGTGCCACAGGACTTTGAACCCGGGGCCTTCTGCATTCGGTGCAGGTGCTCACTGCTGTCCTTCCCCAAAAGGTAATTCGATGGCAGAAAGTGAGGAGGAATTAAAGAACCTTTAAATGAGGGTGAAAGAGGAGAGCGCAAAATATGGTCTGAAGTTCAACATCAAAAAAACGAAGATCATGGCCACTGGTCCCATCACCTCCTGGCAAATAGAAGGGGAGGAAATGGAGGCAGTGAGAGATTTTACTTTCTTGGGCTCCATGATCACTGCAGATGGTGACAGTCACGAAATTAAAAGACACCTGCTTCTTGAGAGAAAAGCAATGACAAACCTAGACAGCATCTTAAAAAGTAGAGACATCACCTCGCCAACAAAGGTCCATATAGTAAAAGATATGGTTTTCCGAGTAGTGATGTATGGAAGTGAAAGCTGGATCATAAAGAAGGCTGATCGCCGAAGAATTGATGCTTTTGAATTATGGGGCTGGAGGAAACTCTTGAGAGTCCCACGGACTGCAAGAAAATCAAACCTCTCCATTCTGAAGGAAATCAGCCCTGAGTGCTCACTGGAAGGACAGATCCTGAAGCTGAGGCTCCAATACTTTGGCCACCTCATGAGAAGAGAAGACTCCCTGGAAAAGACCCTGATGTTGGGAAAGATGGAGGGCACAAGGAGAAGGGGATGACGGAGGACGAGATGGTGGGACAGTGTTCTCGAAGCTACCAGCATGAGTTTGACCAAACTGCGGGAGGCAGTGGAAGACAGGAGTGCCTGGTGTGCTCTGGTCCAGGGGGTCACGAAGAGGCGGACAGGACTAAACGACTAAACAACAAATAGTCCTCATGGTTGCGAATAAAGGGCTGATTTAACAGGAAACCACAGAAAGATGCCTTTCACAGTGTTAGCCCCTTGGTCGCACTGGCTGAGTATTGTCTACACGGACTGGCAGTGGTTCTCCAGGGCTTCAGGTAAGGAGTCTGTCCTGGAGATGGCGGGGGCTGAACTTTCTGCATGCTGAGCAGATGCTCTGGCCCCCAGCGTCATCCCTTCCCTTGTGATCTTCAAATGTTAAGAGTCACTGCAGCAGAGCTATGCTTCCTCACGCACCCAGAGATTAACACACACACACACACAGCGCAGAAGAATTAATCCCCTTCTTTCCAAAAAGGGAAGCTTTCACTTAGAGGAGTTTCCTGCCAATAACACTCCCAAATTCAAAGAGCCACACAAGAGAGGATTTGCGGCCTGTGAAGAACACGCTAGCAGGTCACAGGGTCCGAAATTAAATGACTCCCTACTAATTAAAGGATGGAATGAATACCCAGTTTTATCTGCTTAGCGTGTGATGTAACCACTGGAAGGTGGGGCCCTGGGCACGGCCGGCTTCTCTCATCAAAAGCCCCAGAGGAATTTTGCCTTCTATGATCTCTTGTCCCGCTCCCCCTCTCCCACACCAATGCTTAAAATAAATGTGGAAGAGCTGCTGCTTTCAGCAGACTCAGGTTAATCCAGGGACTAGCACCAGGGGATTTGTAGTCCAGGATCCACGACTGCAGCAGCTTTCCAAAGTAAACAACCCCAAAGAGAATCAGAGAACCCTTCCCACAGCAACTTCTACCACAGAACCCTGCAGAGCAGACTTACCCAGCCCCCCCGCTATATAATATTTATATATCCGTTTCCTCAAGGGCTCTCTTGCAAATCTTTACGGCAGCGTCATCATCCCCACGTTTTGGGGGGATTTGGTGAGGAAGAGAAGCAGTTTGCCCGTGGTCACTCCCCAAATTCACAGCTCCTCTTTCGTAGGAAGCAGGAGAGAACCAGGGAGGGGGAATTCCAGCAGGGAGTTTGTGCCTGAGGCCAAGAGCCAATTAGCTCTCCACTGCCAGAGGATGAGGCAGCTCAAGATCTCTCAGGGGATTCCCACACAGGCCCTCCTGTCACATTTAACCACATTTTTCATCACCGTGCTCATCTGAGTACCCAAAACAGATTGTGCTTTAAATATATACAGTGGATGCTCGGGTTGCAAATGTGATCCGTGCGGGATACATGTTCGCAACCTGAAACGTTCACAACCCGCGTCTGTGCACGCACGGGTTGCGATTTGGCGCTCCTGCGCAACCACAGAAACCCAGAAGTAACCCGTTCCGGTACTTCCGGGTTTCGGCGGTCCGTAGCCTGAAAAAACACAACCTGAAGCGGCTGTAACCCGAGGTATGGCTGTACAGTGGTACCTTGGGTTAAGAACTTAATTCGTTTTGGAGGTCCATTCTTAACCTGAAACTGTTCTTAACCTGAAGCACCACTTTAGCTAATGTCCCCCCCCCCCGCCGCCATAGCACGATTTCTGTTCTCATCCTGAAGCAAAGTTCTTAACCCGAGGTACTATTTCTAGGTTAGCGGAGTCTGTAACCTGAAGCATATGTAACCTGAAGCGTATGTAACCCAAGGTACCACTGTATATATCTGAAGGGGGGGGGGTGACTGCATAGTCAATGGGCTGTACCAAACTAAATTTCACCCCAAGTAAACCCACTGAAATTAATCACCCTAGCTTAGTCACACACATTCATTTTGACAGGTCTTTGATGTGAAACCATCCAAAAGGAGTTAGGAACATCAGAAGAGACTGCCTTCTGGATCAGGCCAAAGGAGGCCCATCTAGCCCGGCATCCTGTTCTCACAGTGGCCAACCAGATGCCGCAACAGGAAGCCCACAAGCGAGACCGGAGTGCCCCGGTATTCTCCAATCGTTGTTCCACAATATATCTGGTATTCAGAGGTAGATTATCCCAGGGCATGGAGGTTCTGCTGTCACAAGAGACCTCCGCAAGGATAGCCCTGCTGGATCAGGCCAAGGGCCCATCCCAGGGGCCTGTGGGAAACTCACAAGCAGGACCCGGGTGCAAGAACCCTTTCTCCTCCCGTGGCTTCCAGCAAATGGTATTCAGAAGCGTTACTGCATCCGACCGTGGAGGCAGCGCACAGCCATTGTGACTCGTGGCCTTCTCCTGCATCATGTATTCATCCAAAGCTCTTTTACAGCCATCCAGGAGAGCTAAACTTCAAAATAAATATTATTATATTGCTTTAAAGAGCTGTCCTGGGCAATGGCTGCACCCCGTGGCAGAGGATTAGCAATCTCTCCAAGTTAATTACGCCTTGCATGAGAAGCTGGAAGCTGGGATTGTGGAACCAGCCCAGATAGCGCCAGGATAAGCCTCAGACATCTGGTGGCTATTAAACGGTGTTACTTTCCTCCCCAAGGCTGAGCGTTTTGCAGAATTTGCTGCCCACCCACCTCCCAAGGACAGAACACGTGGCTCTCGTTGAAGTTTCGCTTGCGAGGCCTACGTTAAGCACCACAACCTCCCCTCAGCCCCCATCCCTTCTCCGACTCCATGTCAAGAAATCGCTTCAAAGGTCAAGGAAAGCAAGCCTAGCCTGAAGTTGACAACAGGAAAAGCAGGGACTTTGGGGTGGGGTGGGGGCAGGTGAAGAACAGGATTACACCTGCCTGTGAAGGCAGCACCAATCCAGACCTAAATTAAACAGGGCAGTTGGGAAAACCCCCACCATCTTTCAAGCATGGGACTCTTCTTGGCGTAGAGGAAAGACTCGCTGGACGGGAAATAGGCTTTTTCCACAGAGGCCGAGCCAAGGAAGGCTAAAAAATAAATAAATTAAAAGTCTCCTGTCCGGTCAGCCCAAAGCACTACGGACACGTCAGAAACTTGCGCACTCCGACTGACAGATTCTGGTAGCTGCAGGAAGGGTCTCTCAGTCCTCTGAATCAACCCCCGACCCCTTGTGCTGATGCTTTGCAAGATTCTAGTCCTCATTGTTCAAGGTCCTCGCCTGTAATCTCCTCCCCTCCCTTCCCAAGACACTTTCATGCTCCCTCCAGTCTTCATAAGTCAACAATTTCTTACATCTCTCTCCTTGGCTGCTGTCCTCTCTTCCTTCAGCCAGGAATTCTACAAGGGTGCTGCTGGTGGGGGGGGGGTCACTGTAGAGAAGGCTCTGCTCCGGGAAGCTGCCACCAAGGGCAGAGAGCAGGGTATCTGCAGAGGGCCTTAAAGGACACAAAGGGACATGATTGGAGGTGGTGTGTCTCTGGTGTGACCTCTGGGCTGCTTTGGGGCTTTAATACAGGGGTGGAGAATCTGTGGCGCGTCAGGTGTTGCTGCATTCCAGCTATCATAATCATCATCATCCCCCCTGACCACACTGGCTCTTAGGGCTAATGGGAGCTGAGAGCCCAACCACAGGATGTGGAGAGCCACAGGTCCCCACACCCCTGCTTTAAAAAGCTCAAAGCCCAGACCTGGAACTAGGCCGGGAAAATAATTTGGAAGCCTGTAATCCTGGAGAGGCTAATAGTCACGATGCTGCACGCAACCTCCACTTGCAGAGGCAGTCTACCTTTGAAATGCCAGAGGCTGGAGGCACATACCGGGAGAGGGCTTCTGAAATAGGTAGGGCCCCATACGCACTATAATTCCACTTTAAACAGCCGTGGCTCCCCCCAAAACACTCTGCGAACTGTAGTTTGTTCAGGGTGCTGAAAATTATCAGCAGGAGACCCTTGTTCCCCCTCACAGAGCGACAATTAATAGAGCGGTTTAACAATCCACCCCTCTCTCTGGGGATTGGAAAATATAGCTGCAGCAAGGAATCCTGGAACCTGTAGTTTCCTGAGGGAACCAGGGCTCTTCCTGTTAGTCACCCCTAGCTCCTCCAAAGAACTAAAATTCCCAGGCCGCAGCAGGGAAATGGGCTTTTGCAAACCACCTCCAAACGGGTTTGCGCAAACAAGTTTTAAACCAGGTTTTGCAAACTGAAAAATGATGCAAACGATAAGACAGAAGGGGGGGGGGGAACCTTTCCATGTCTTGCTAATGAGGGGTGGTTAAACTACTCTGACAACTGTAGCTCTGTAAGGGGAACTGAGGCCTGCTCCAAACAACTTTAAGCAGCCTGAACATACTACAGCTCCCAGGATTCTTTGGACGGAACAAAGTGGTATGATAGTGATTGAAATGAAATCAGCTGATAAGGAGGCGCTAGATTTCAACCCAGTAAGGCAGTGATCCCAGGGAACTTTGCAGCATCGACAGGGGGCGGGGAGGAGCAGACAGCTGAACTTGTGCAAGGGCAATTTAGCAGGATGGTATACTTTTTTTTAACGTACACACACAAAGAGGCAAGTCTGAACCAAGCCACTGAGTCACACGGAGATGGTGGCAACTGCCGGGGGTTTGCTTCTGAAGCAGCGGCGACAAGAGTCATCACTCCCAGAGTTCTTGCAGGCTGGAATATCACAGCCATGTGCTCACATACACACAGAGGGCCACGAGTGCTGGAAAACCACTTTGCCATCCCACACCATTCTGTCGCAGTTGACTCACCCGCTTCGCAACCACCTGCCTGCGCTGGGCGATGACTGATGCTGGTCTACCTTACAGGAAGGGCGGGGCATATCGGAAGTCTTTTGCTAGACTCCAACTCCCAGCAGCCAGCATGCCCAAAGGACAGGGAGGATGGCGGGAGATGTAGTCCGGCAAGAGCTGAAGTGCCACAGCCTCCTCACCCGTGGCTGACAGGATTGCTGTGAGCAATGAAAGGGGGTTGGACTAGATGACCCCTCAGGTCCCTTCCAACTCTGCAGTTCTATGTGTCTGTGATTAGAGAGGTAATCTGCCTAACTGATCTAACCTGGGGAAAGGCGGTAGCTCAGTGGTAGAGCACCTGCTTTGCATGCAGAAGGTCCTGGGTTCAATCCCTGCCATCTTCGGGCAGGACTGGGAGGGACTGTCTGAAACCCAGAGAGATGCTGTCTGCCAGCATAGACAATACAGAGCTACATAAACTAAGGGTCTGAGTATAAAGTCAGATCTTGGATCATGACCATGAGGACTGGAATCTTAGTATTAATTTTAAAGCTAGTGACATAGGGCACCCGCTTTACATGCAAAAGGTCCCAGGCATTTGGAGGTAGGACTGAGAGAGGAGAGCTGCTGCCAGTCAGTGTGGACAATATGGAGCTAAACAGACCAAGGGTCTGACTTGGTAAAATATGTTATTAATAATAATAATACCTCTCCTCCCGTTACATATCTTTAGCCGCCAGGCAAAAACATTCCTCTTAAGTCTGTAGCCAATTAAGCAACATATAGGCCAAAGAATGTTTTTGCCTAGTGGATGAAGATATGTAACAAAGGTGCAAGTCGAACCTTTCTGGGGAGAGCATTCCATAAACAGGGAGCCATCGCAGAAAAGGCTCATTTTCATGTGGAGAAGGCACAAATGAAGGCCCTCAAATGACGGTCGCAGGATCTAAGTCGGTTCATATAGGGATAGGCAGTCCTTGAGCTCTTGTGGTCCTGGGCCGTTCAAGACTTCTTAAGTCAAAAACAGCACTTTGAATTGAGCCCCAAAGCTAATTGGCAGTCAGTGCAGTTGGACCAGGACCAGTGTAATATGCTCAAAACGTCTTGCCCCATCAAGCAACCTGGCCGCTGAAATCTGCACCAGCTGAAGTTTCCGAACCGCCTTCAGAGGCAGCTCCATGTAGAATGTGTTGTGGTAATCTAACCTAGAGGTTACCAGATGACAGAAATTAGGCTAGCCCTGTCCAGAGAGGGGCGCAGCTGGGCAACCAGCCAAAGCTGATGGAAGGCATTCCATGCCATTGAGGCCAGCTGAGCACCCCCAAGCTGCGTACCTGCTCCTTCAGGGGGAGTGTAACCCCCTAACAGAGCCTCAGTCTTATTTGGACTGAGCTTCAATTTGTTGGCTCTCATCCAGTGCATAATGTATTTTTAATCTTTGTTGGAAGCTGCCCAGAGTGGCTGGGGAAGCCCAGCCAGATGGGCGGGGTACAAATAATAAATTTATTATTATTATTATTACTACTACTACTACTACTACTACTACTATTGAGGCAAGACAACGGCTCAGCTCATCCACTGCCACACCTGCAGATGTAAAGGAGGAGAAGAGCTATGTGGCATCAGCATATTGCTGACAACGTACTCCAAAATTCTGGATGACCCTAGTCAGCGGTTTCATGTAGATGTTAAAACAGCATGGGGGATAAAACTGAACCCAGAGGAACTCCACATTGAAGGCTCCGCGGCGCCAAAGAGCCCTCCCCAGCATCACCCTCTGGAAACAACCACCCAAGGAGGAACGTAAGCACTGCAAACCACCCCTAACTTGATAGCTTCCTGTGTTCCTCCTTTCAGGGAATATGGTATAGTAATCCAACAATATCTGGAGGGCATCAGGGTGGGGAAGGCTCACATGCACAGAGTCCTCTGGGTGTTTAAAACTGAATGCCTAAACACAAACCACTGCTGCTCCAATTTAAAAACAAGAGCAAAGTATTTTGGCAACTTTAAAAGATGAATGGGTTTTTTTGTGTGGCATAAACTCTTGCAAAGTACAGTAGACAATACAAAGTGTTATATTGAGCTATACAGTGGACGCTCGGGTTGCGAACGTGATCCGTGCGGGAGGCATGTTTGCAACCCGCAGCGCTGCATCTGCGCATGCGCAATTTGGTGCTTCTGCGCATGCGCCAAAACGCGGAAGTATCCCGTTCCGGTACTTCTGGGTTCGGCACAGTGCACAACCCGAAAACGCACAACCTGAAGCGTCTGTACCCCGAGGTATGACTGTATGCAGTTTCAGGAGTGAGGGGAGAATTGTAAGCTGCAAATACAGAGGCAAATGAAATGCAGAGGACCGATGGTGGTAACATGGACCTAAGAACGGAAGAGGGGCGCTGCAGGAGCCCATCTCATCCAGAATCCCTTTTCTCACAGCCAGATGCCTGTGGGAAACCCACAAGCAGGACCTGAGCACAAGAGCCCTCTCCGCTCCTGCGGTTTCCAGCAACTGGTATTCAGAAGCATTACTGCCCCAGACCATAGAGGCAAAGCGTAGGCATCATGGCTAGCAGCCAACACTAGAAAACTCAGAGTAGGATGCTTGTGCCACAATAAGTTTGTTAGTCTTTTAAGTTGCCGCAAGCCTCTGTCCTTCTTAATGTAAGAGACAGCTGCACCCTCTGGAAAGGATGGTGAAAGTAACTAAAAAGTGAGAAGGGAACAGCAGTACCAGCACAGGACACAACAGGCACCCAGGCAGGGTGTTTCGTGGGAACCTCAGGGGAGCCCTTCAGCTCTGCTGGAAAACCAGCTCCGTCGTGCCTCCTCTCCCCTCAACACCCACCTGGAAGGAGCCTCAGCCAGCCAGAGAGAAAGCGGCGCTCGTTCTGTCGCCTCCGCAGAAAGACCAGCTCCATCAGGAGCCTCCTAGCCCTGAACTATTCACATTAAATAGAACTGCTATTTAAACATTTTAAGAATCTGTGCCTGAGTCCCCCCCCCCCGCCCCTCTTTCCTTTTGTGCCATGCCATTTAGACTGCAAGCCTGTGAGCAGAGACTGCCTTGTTTCAACCAGCCATTCTGGAAGCCTTTTTGTGTGTTACCGGTGCTGTAAATAAACAGGCTCCTGAGGGCCCCCAGTTTCTTACTGGCAAACAGGCTCATTGAATCATTGGCTGAAAGAGGTAGGGGTGTGTGTGTCTGCTTCGGATTGGAGCACCGGATAAAAAGGGAAGGAAACAGCCCAGACTTGAGAGGTAAGAAAGAAGGAAATCGGATGCAGGGCAATCTCTGGCCTTCCAGATGTTGCTGCATTACAACCCCCATCAGTCCCAGCAAGAATGGGCAACGGTCAGAGATCATAGAATTGTAGCGTTGGAAGGGACCCTGAGCAGTTGTCCCATACAGGGATTGAACTTGCAACCGTAGCATTATCAGCACCATGCTCTAACCAACTGAGCAATGAGGGTAGCGGTACTGCAGCAGTAACTGGAGGGCCAGAAGTTCCCCACACTTGCAGTTAATCACGATTCTCTCCTCCTCTTCTTGAAAATCCAATAACTGGGAAGTACTAGCCCGATGCGGGCTAGGGATGCGGGTGGCGCTGTCGGGATCCGGGTGGCGCTGTGGGTAAAAGCCTCAGTGCCTAGGGCTTGCCGATCGAAAGGTTGGCGGTTCGAATCCCCGCAGCGGGGTGCGCTCCCGTTGCTCGGTCCCAGTGCCTGCCAACCTAGCAGTTCGAAAGCACCCCCGGGGGCAAGTAGATAAATAGGGATCGCTTACTAGCGGGAAGGTAAATGGCGTTCCGTGTGTGGCTCTGGCTCGCCAGAGCAGCGATGTCACGCTGGCCACGTGACCCGGAAGTGTCTCCGGACAGCGCTGGCCCCCGGCCTCTTGAGTGAGATGGGCGCACAACCCTAGAGTCTGTCAAGACTGGCCCGTACGGGCAGGGGTACCTTTTACTAGCCCGATACACCACAGAGGAGGCCCATCAAGCATCCCCAGAGAAGGAGGCCCGTCCACCACTCACCTCTCTCGTGCCCATCCAACCGGGCAGCTTGCCCCTGCTGAGACGCTTGCCCACAATGCCAGCCGAGTCAGCCATCTTTGGAGATGGGGACTCAAAGGGATTCTCTGCGATGATCCTTCACAGCTGTAGGGAAGAAAAGCGAGGTGCGTTGGGAGGGGAAATGGAGGAAACGTCTCGCTCAACCTTTCAGTTTTAACGCAGGGGTTTTTGGTCTGCTTTTTAAACACAGCATCTCTCTCAAACACTGAAATACCAGGAAGGTGTTTGCAGAAATCTGAAGGGATGCCACACATCACTTCATGTTCAAAAGCACAGTCCATTTTTGAAGGGGTGAAGGGTAGCGTTCATCCTTGAAGACTGAAATACAGTGGTACCTCGGGCTACATACGCTTCAGGTTACATACGCTTCAGGTTAGACTCCGCTAACCCAGAAATAGTACCTCGGGTTAAGAACTTTGCTTCAGGATGAGAACAGAAATCGTGCTCTGGTGGCGCGGCGGCAGCGGGAGGCCCCATTAGCTAAAGTGGTGCTTCAGGTTAAGAACAGTTTCAGGTTAAGAACGGACCTCCGGAACGAATTAAGTACTTAACCCGAGGTACCACTGTATCAGAACTTAAGCTGGTATACACATTCAGGACACTATGGTTGAAGTGAAAAGCCTGGCTCAAATCCTGTGCCTTGTTCTCACAAGGGGGAAAGGTGGGCAGGGATATAGGGATGTCAAAACAATCATAAACTTGGTGGGTAGGTTTATAAGACAATTTGAAGTGGAAATGCTTGGAAGAGGAGAGGTGGAAGAGGCAGAGAAACTGCAAAGTAAGAATGTAATTGGAATCAGATGTCTCTGAAGCTTAGAAAAGCCCACTCAGCACCGAGAGCTGCAAAACCAGCAAGGACTCAGAAATGCTCTGAGGACCGCTGGCAAACTTGCTCTGACTTTCCTTTCCCCACACCACAGGCAAAGCCACATCTTCCCGTCCCTACAAGGAAGCGAGTGTAAAAGAGAAACTTGCTCCTTGGCAACTCAGTGAGGAGGGTGAAAAGGACTCTGAAAAATCCCAGAGAAAGTGGGGTGGGGAAGAGGGAAAAGGTGAGGTATTAAAACCCCAGCACTCCTTAACATTAAGAACAAAAAAATGGCAGTCTTGAGGAGTTGTGGGATACAACTGGTGTGGAAATACGCCTGCAAAAAGTTACTAGCCTCCCAAATATGTTTTGTTTTAGAAACATATTTTTTAAACCCTAGAAGCCGCTGCATGACATTAACGTTACAGATAAATGGGTCAGAGGTAACAGAGGAGCAATGGTGAGGAAGGTGTCTCATATCCAAGGACGGGAGAAAGGAAAACGGGGATCAGGGAATGGAGTGGAAAGAGTTGAAGTGAGGGGGTAGCAGAATGAGAGCCAGTATTAATTTGCAGAAGGGGGGGGCGGACAGAGGCCACTAAATCCCAGGAATCAGTGGGGCAAAGAGAGGGGGACAAGAGAGTGGAGGCTGGGGTGTGGGGAGCGATGCAAAACAAGGGGGCATAAGGGAAATAATATTTTGGAGGGGGGTGTTGGGAAGCCAAAGGCTCCCAGAAGCCAATGGGGCAAGAAGGTAGGTGGGAGTGGGGCAGGGGGAGAGGAAATCAAGGCTGGTGGGATCCGCTTGAGGACACTGAGAAGGGGGAGAAAGCGGGCTGAGGAAAGAAACCCCAGGAGCCAAGGGGGCAGTTTTGGGGGAGAACAGGGAGACCTGAACGGTGGGAGCTCTTACGTGTCAGAAGAAACGGGGGAAGGGGAGGAGGAACTGGGGCGGGGGCAAGGAGGGCCGGATCCAGAGGCGGCCTGGCAGTGGGGTGGGGTGGGGGGTGGACAGACCCAAGGAGTCAGTGGGGCAGGGGTTGGAAGGGGGAGGAGAAGGGCCCTTGAGCCCCCCTGGGGCAAATGACAGGGGGGCAGTCCCTGGCCTTGTGCGGGGAGGGCGTGAAGGGGAGGGGGCGCGAAATCTCCCATGGGCCCCTGGGGCAGGAGAGGGGAGGGGGCGGGCAGACCCAAGGAGTCAGTGGGGCAGGAGTTGGAAGGGGGGGGGAGAAGAGCCTTTGAGCCCCCCTGGGGCAAAAGACGGGGGGGGCAGTTCCTGGCTGTGTTCAGGGGGGCGTGAAGGGGAGGGGGCGCAAAATCTCCCATGGGCCCCTGGGGCTGGAGAGGGGAGACCCAAGGAGTCAGTGGGGCAGGGGTTGGAAGGGGGGGGGAGAAGGGCCCTTGAGCCCCCCTGGGGCAAAAGAAGGGGGCAGTTCCTGGCCTTGTGCGGGAGGGGCTTGAAGGGGAGGGGGCGCGAAATCTCCCATGGGCCCCTGGGGCAGGAGGGGGGGCAGGGGCCCTGGAGGGAGGGGGCGTTGAGGGGGGAGGGGACGGAGGACCCCCCAGGGGTGCCCCGGGAGGTGCCTGCCTGCCTTCCCCGCACTCACCTCACGCCGTGTCCATGGGAGAGAGGCGGCGGCGGGAGAGAGGGAGGGAGGCAGGAGCCGGCGCCCCTCCGCGGCCTCTCTCTCTCTCTCTCTCAGTCTTTCAGTCTCTCTCCCTCCGGCCGCCTCAGCCTCTTCCAGCCGCCGCCGTCGCCGGGCCCAGCTCCGGGGCTGCCCTCGCCGCCGCCTGAGGGGGCCTCTTTCTTCTCCCTATCCGCTCCGCCGTGAGGTAAATAAATACATTTTTTTAAAAATCCCGCCCCTCCTCCTCAGATTGACTTTCTCCTCACACGCGAATGGGGAGGGGTTCGTTTTATTTTTTATTAATTTAACCGATTCCCCCCCTCCCCGGAGAAGGCGAAGGACCCCAAGTCAGGGCCCGTTGGCGGCAATGGAGAGAAGAGCCGTAGGTGGCTATGCCAGCGCCTGATTGGGAAGGAGGAGGAGGGAAAAGAAGGCGGGGCCGGCGCTCCGGGGACGCACGCATGCGCAGCGGCTTTCCCCGCTGTGAGTCGCGTGCAGCGCAGTCAGTGGCTGCGTGGAGGTGTCAGGGATCGGGGCCGCCCTTGCAAGCTCGATCGGCATTGCGGGCCATTCCCGAGGAAAGCTGCCCTTCTACCTCTTCCCTTTAAAAATAGTATTAAGTGGCTTGCAATTGGTTTTATACAATTTATTATTTTTAAATAGCTTTATGCATCAGTATGAATTCTGAATTTATTGTTATTCACGTTTTATACTGTATTTTATGCTTTTTTGTTGTTGCATCAATTAAGTGTTTTAAATTTGTTGTTTTCTGTTTTCTGAACCGGGAAGGGCGGGGTATAAATAAAGAATTATTATTATTATTATTATTAATTGGGTTGTTTTTAATTTTGTATTATATTGGGATTTTGGGTTGTAACCGCCCTGAGATCTGTGGGTATAGGGCGGTATGAAAATTTAATAAATAATAATATTTATAGCCCACATTTCCCGATCTCCAAAATCGAATCTGTTTACAGCTGCTCAGAGGAGACCCATTTGCCTTAAGCTGCCTTGCATAGAGACAGGCCATGGTTCTCTCCAGGTCAGCATTATTTGGCAGCAGCTCTTCAGAGTTTCAGAGAAGGCGTACCAGTCAGTGGGGATGCAACCTGAGACTTAATGCAAAGCACACAGTTTTTGGGTCAGCTGTTTGCCACGGAAGAGACTGAGAGAGGTGACATCCTCTTCTTGTTCTTTTTAAATAAATTTATTCATTTGGTTTTTCAAATTAAAGTTTTGCAATCAGATATCCAACATACCTAGACAGCGTCTTAAAAAGCAGAGACATCACCTTGCCGATAAAGCTCCATATAGTTAAAGCTATGGTTTTCCCAGTAGTGATGTATGGAAGTGAGAGCTGGACCATAAAGAAGGCTGATGGCTGAAGAATGGATGCTTTTGAATTCTGGTGCTGGAGGAGACTCTTGAGAGTCCCATGGACTGCAAGAAGATCAAACCTCTCCATTCTGAAGGAAATCAGTCCTGAGTGCTCACTGGAAGGACAGATCCTGAAGCTGAGGCTCCAAGACTTTGGCCACCTCATGAGAAGAGAAGACTCCCTGGAAAAGACCCTGACGTTGGGAAAGATGGAGGGCGCAAGGAGAAGGGGACGACAGAGGACGAGATGGTGGGACAGTGTTCTTGAAGCTACCAGCATGAGTTTGACCAAACTGCGAGAGGCAGTGGAAGACAGGAGGGCCTGGCATGCTCTGGTCCAGGGGGTCACGAGGAGGCGGACACGACTAAACAACAACAACAGTCCAACATACATCGTAAAAGCAAGATTCCAAAGTATCGTCTAGACTTCCCTTGTTCCCTTTCGTGGGTCCTGTTGTTAATCATTTCCTCCTGCATCTTTTATAATAATCCAACTCTTTTTTTACATCGCCACTACTGTATATCCAAAATTCACAATTTCAAAATTCACTACAAGTGTTATTCCAATCCTACTAATGATTTTAACTGTTTGCAATGATTTATAAGATAAATTATAATTCCCCCTCCCCATTCCTTATTAAAATCCTCTTCAAATATCTGAAGGGACGTCCGGTGGATGATGGAGCGAGCTTGTTTTCTGCTGCTCCAGACGGCAGGACCCGAGTCAGTGGATTCAGATGACAAGGAGCTTCAGATTAAGAGCTGTGCAGTAATGGAACGGGCTCCCTCGGAAGGTGATGGACTCTCTTTTAAACAGAATTTGGATAGCCATTTGTCAGGGATTCTTTACGCTGCGATTCCTGCATTTCTGGGGGTTGGACTAGATGATCCTTGAGGTTCATTTCCAACCCTACCATTCTATGATTACCGTTTTTTTTGCTCTATAAGACTCACTTTTTCCCTCCTAAAAAGTAAGTGGAAATATGTGTGCGTCTGATGGAGCGAATGCAGGCTGCGCAGCTATCCCAGAAGCCAGAACAGGAAGAGGGATCGCTGCTTTCGCTGCGTAGCGATCCCTCTTGCTGTTCTGGCTTCTGGGATTCAGAATATTTTTTTTCTTGTTTTCCTCCTCCAAAAACTAGGTACGTCTTATGGTCTGGTGCATCTTATAGAGCGAAAAATACGGTATTCCTTGCAGTGCTGGCCAGCTGCAGAACTGAACTTTGCTTGTCCCCTTCCCATGCGGCTGTTTTGGTTCTTGGTGCAGTTTATGGAGGAGGAGGAGGGCAGCTGGCAGATTTGGGGCAATTATAGGCAGGTAGGATGTCCTGGCAGAGAAGAGAGAGTTAGGAAGAAGGAAACCTCAGCGTCCCTCTGCCAACGCCTTTGCCCCAGGCAGTTGCTGTCTTGCAGCTGAGTCAGGTGCTGAGAAAAAGCGCAGGATTACACCCAGCCACACCCACCAGGTTGCAATCACCATGCAGATGGTATTGCAGTCAAAAATGGTACAGTGGTACCTTGGGTTACAGATTCTTCAGGTTACAGACATCCACTAACCCAGAAATAGTACCTCGGGTTAAAAACTTCACTTCAGGATGAGAACAGAAATCGCGGCGTGGCGACAGTGGGAGGCCCCATTAGCCAAAGTGGTGCTTCAGGTTAAGAACAGTTTCAGGTTAAGAATGGACCTCCAGAACGAATTCAGTTCTTAACCCGAGGTACAAAAATGTCCTCTTCTGCTTCACCTAATGGATGGAGGGACTGTGATAAGCTCAGTGCGTTATCAGTTATGGTGGCAACGTACAAGATTTTTGGAATTAATTTTGATGGAAACAATAAACACATAAATAAATCTCCTCCCAGCTTTCCATACGCAGAAAGCCTTAAGGAAAATAAAATCCCAAAACAAAACACTAGCCCTTCAAAGCCTTTTTCATTTAATGCTGGGTGGTGGTTTTCTTTTAATGCCGTTTGAGGAATTACCGTATTTTTCGCTCTATAAGACGCACCAGACCTTAAGACGCACCTAGCTTTTGGAGGAGGAAAACAAGAAAAAATTATTCTGAATCCCAGAAGCCAGAACAGCAAGAGGGATCGCTGCGCAGCGAAAGCAGCAATCCCTCTTGCTGTTCTGGCTTCTGTGATAGCTGCGCAGCCTTCATTCGCTCCATAGGACACACACACATTTCCCCTTACTTTTTAGGAGGGAAAAAGTGAGTCTTACAGAGCAAAAAATACGGTATCCTAATTGTGACCTTAGGGAATGCTGAACTAGGGCATCGCTGCCCTCTGCTGGAGGGTGGATAATATTAGAATTCAGCAAATTGGGATCCCAGGCAAAAATGCACCTCTCATCTCACTTCCTACAGCAGCCGACTGCATGGTGTCTTGGTTGACTCTCTTGCAGCAGAGAAAACACAGCAGATCCTCTGGGATTTCTCTTAGTAGCAAGTTTTGGGTTTTTTCCCATGAAGCAACGCCAAAATGATCTCAGCAGCCCAGACGGAAAACCCCAACTTCACTTTGCAGATTGGTCCACGCAAGTTACTAGTCCTCTTGGACTCCAATTTTTTGTGCAATTTAAGGGGGAATCTTCCCATACCTGGAATGAATTTGCACTCCGCTGCAAAGCCGCCTGGTACATGCCTCACCCAAATAAATCAGTAAAACGCCGTTTTGATGTAGTCAAATGGGTCATGTGCCTTCCTTTATTTACAAGCAAAAGTGGGGTGGGGAGTGGGAATTGGCACTTTGGCCCCTCCATGCATTGGTGACCCCACAGATAGACTACTGTAATACACTGGATTCGGGGCTTCCCTTGAGACTGGTCCGGAAGCTGCATCAAGTGCAGGATTCTGTGGCCACATTGCCTGGATGCACCCATTCTACAGCTGTGTTGACTGAGGCAGCAGCACTGGCTGCCGATCAGCTACCCCTGTGTAGGCCTGTAAGATTACTTAGATCATTGGGGTGGGGGGGGGGTTACTTGTGGTTTACTTGGAGTGCCGGGGGGGGGGGTCCTAGTTCAGCACTAATTTCTTTTTCACACTGGTTCTCCAGATTACAAGATTCCTGTATCCATAATACTGTTTCACTTGGGTTGGAATCTCCCATTTTTAAGAATACAGTTCCCTTGGATTTTCTGTTGCGATGCCGGCGGATTAGAGGAAAAACAACAACAGTGAAGTGGTTTAGAAAAGTGCATCTAAAGAAATAAAGAGAAAACTCCAGGCATAAAACCTCAAATAAATCTTTAATAAAAAATAAATTAGATTTGGACCAAGAAAAAAAAGGGATGTGTGTGTTTGGGGGAGGGGGAACCAAACCAAACCTAGATACATTCAGCTTTATCATAGAGATTTATATATAATATATATATTTTATATATATTTATATAATCTGAGCACTCTGAGCCGTTTCTATAAAATGTCTTTCCTATAAATGCTTTTCCTTTTTTTGTCCATTTCCGATAATCTGATGTAGCTATTCAGTGGGAAGCCAAGCCCTGATTCCAAGAGGGCTTCTGTACCTTTGAAGAGTGGTGTAGTAGGAAGAAATTCAACAGGTGCTGTTTCTTTCCTCTCCTCAGTGCTTCAGGGAAATCACTTAGGGTGGTTTGTTTTTTCTCTCTTCCCGATGCCCAAGAGCCCTTTCCACATTGGTACTGGCCAGTATCTCCCCTGTGGCTCATTCTACCATCTGGCCTACCAGACAGACAGGACGTTGCCAACTTTTTCTCCCAGAAAGGCTCCTGTGTCATTTGTCGGTATTTTTTTGTATCTTCATTTTAGGTCTTGTTGTAATTTATGTGGAAACTGTTCAGTTTGACTGTGTGTTTTTGTAATGTTCTATTTATCATATAGGACTACAGTTGTAACTCGGAAGTCGAACGGAATCCGTTCCGGAAATCCGTTCGACTTCCAAAATGTTCGACAACCAAAGCACGGCTTCCGATTGGCTGCGGGAAGCTCCTGCAGCCAATCAGAAGCCCCATCGGATGTTCGGCTTCCAAAAGAACGTTCCAAAACCGGAACAGTCACTTCCGGGTTTCAATCGTTCGGGAGCCAAAACGTCCGAGAACTAGGCTGTTTCAAAACCAAGATATAACTATACTTTTGCAATGTTGCAGTTATGCATTTTTTCCCCATGTTGTAAGCTGCCTTGAGCATAAGTTTCATAGAATCATAGAATTGTAGGGTTGGAAGTTTGAAACGCGGCATACAAATAAAATTATGTATGTGCGCATGCAGGGCCGGATTTAGGTTTGATGAGGCCCTAAGCTACTGAAGGTGATGGGGCCCTTTATATGTCCAGCTGTCCTTTGCCAACAACAAATTGTCGCTGTTTTTTTGTGTTGAATATATGCTATATTTATTTATTTATTTATGGACCTTGTAAGTATCTAAAGCCATTTGCACATAACAAAATATGTATTTTATCCAAGTAATGGTTGAACTGAAATACAATTAAGTATATTAATATTTTGGAAATGTACATCCAGTGTTTTTTTCCTTTACATGCTTTGGGGGGCCCCAAGAGAGTGGGGCCCTAAGCTATAGCTTGTTTAGCTTATACATGAATCTGGCACTGTGCGCATGTATGTATGTTTAAAATGGTTGCCTGGGAAGCTGGAATCTGAGAGATGTACCATACTTTTCCGGGTATTAAGACTAGGGTTTTTTTTTTACTAAAAATAATGCTAAAAGGGGGGGTTGGTCTTATACACAGGGTCAATCTCCCCCCACTTTTCTTAATTTTGAGGCCCCCAAAATAGGGGACGTCTTATACACGGGGGCGTGATATACACGGAAAAATACGGTACTTCCCCCATCATGACACAGCTGTTGCTGCTGGGAGGAACGGCAAGGAGCAGATGCCTCTTCACCTGTTGAATTTCTGTCATTTAAAAAAGGCCCCTGGCAAAGGACTCAAAGTGGCGACGTCTGTCCTCAGGTGTCACCTGGGCCTATGAGGAGAAGCTGTTCTGGGCAGCAAATCCAGAGCCAGGTGTCAACAATGGGATTTAGGATATTCTGTCAATCTAGAATCACAGAATTGCAGCGCTGGAAGGGACCTCAGGGGTCATCTAGTCCAACCCCCCCCCCCAGAAATGTGTCTCCCCCTACCTGCCCTCCCTGCAGTGGCGTAGCAAGGTCAGGTGGTACCCGGGGCAGAAAATTTCTTGCCCCCCATTGAAATCTAGTTGGACTCGCAAGAGACTGCGGTCGACTCACAGTATAAAAAGACTGGCTGTGATCACGGTCATTGTCAGTTGTTGTAGAGCTTTTTTTGGGGGGGGGGAAGGTTAGGGTTAGCGCTCCGCAGCTCCCCCCCCCCCCCGGAGATGACACCTGGGGCTGTCTGCCCCCCTACTGCCCCCACCTTGCTCTGCCCCTGCCTCCAGGTCCAAATATTAACTGCAGAGCCTTGTTGATTTCTTAGCTTCACCCCACAAACTCCATCACAAAGCCTTAAGGGTTCACAGCTTCAGAATAAATGCTACGGTTGTGTGCCCTCCGAACTTTTCTGCCAACCTGCCAGGGTTCTTGTGCATTCAATGGCTCAGTGACAGGCAGAAATCCAATAGATCAGGCCCCTCCTAGACATGGACATGGCAACGGCTCCTCCTACTGGATTTAGTGTTAGCGACGCAGCAAATCTGCCCAGAAATAAGTTGGCAACCCTTCACAGAAGCTACCCTCAGAAGGGGGGGGGGGGGAGCAGAGAGAAAAACAAAAGTGTGTTGATTTGAGCTGCAAAGAAGGGGAGGCAATATATTCCTGTTTCTAGAGGTGAGGGTTGCCAACTGTTTTACTGAGACCTGCGCTTGTGCGTTTAGCAGCCGCGTCATCTACAGACATCGTCAAGCCGCTTAAAAATATATATATCTCTAGGCTGTAAGAGGAGCTTCGCTTCCACATTTCTGCAGGCAAAGCTCCTCTTGGAAACACGGCAGCAGGCCGGGCTGGGTTTTCTGGTCACTTGGCAACACCGCCCGGGCTAGGAAGGAGGAAGGAAACTTCTCTGAGTGCGAAGGTTGCCAACTTCAGCAAAAACCAAAGCTCTTGTGCCTTTAAGGGACGCCTTGATGTCTAAAAACAAAAACCCGCTGTGCTTCTCTCTAGGGATGGAGAGGAGCAGAACTGGTGTCGATGACAGAGGAGCACGGGCAGGCGGAAAAAGTTGGCAACCTCAAGAACTGTGTGGAAAACCCGGCTGCGACTTGCGAGTTGGGAAGCTGGCTTGGAGAGGCTGATCAGTCTTCCTGCAGAAGCGTTTGCCCTTCTGTGTTGTTTCTTCAAAACTGAGGGAATCCAGGCCCATTCTGGACTGAGGGAGTTTGGGGCTGGTCGCTCGACCACTTCCATCACCATTGGGCATGCTGGCTGCAGGGAGCTGGAGTCCAGTGACCTTTGGGGGTCCGCAGGTCCCCCGCTTCCTACTGTAAATCGGAAAACAGTGGCAAGACTGTAGAAACCGTCTTGCTCGGCTGCTAATCAGCTTTCCCCACACTCCAAAGTAGCACCAATACTGTATATTTTCAGGAGGAAAAAAAATAATGCATATTTTTCGCTTCCCTAAGGAAATACTAGAGCAAAGCCAATATGGCTGGGAGGCGTCAGACTCAGTGCTGCCCTCTGGAAGGGAGCATGTGGAACTGCAAGGGCTCCGAGTTCCAGTCCACCCACCGGCCTTTTTTTGCCACAGCTGACGGGTTTTACTGGCCGGGGTGGTATAGATCGGGTCGAGAGCTCCCTCCCCATCTGGGCTTTGTCTCAGGCAAGTTCCCAGGCCTCTGGGACCGAAACCACCCACCACAGAACTCCACATCATGTCCCGTGCGTTTCCAAAGGGCTTCCGCGAGGAATCGAACCCAGCGGCGGCAATGTCAGGTCGTCCGTGCACGGCCCGTAGCGCCGTGTCCCAAAACACGCTGAAGTTGGAACTGTGCAGGCAATTCTGGCCTCCTTTTAGCTGGCTGCAAAATGAGCGTCTTGGGATGTGTGTGTGAGAATGGTATTGGGGATGGCTTAACAGGAGGGAACCAAAATTTTGGCGGTGTGTCTTCAGGGAGGGAGGGAGGAGGCCGAGCGGGGTGCAAAAGTACCGCTTGGGAGTTCCTTAAAAGCCAAGGCCACCAAAATCACCTGTGAGTCTGCCAGAACGCCGTGCGTGCCGTCGCAATTTGCCTCCCCTCTTCCTAGCCTCCGTGAAAGGGGACAGCTTAAAAGGAAATGCAGGAAGTACTATGAGTCTGTAGCTTGGGGTAGGTTTCTCTGGAAATACTGGGGTACAGTATGAAATACTCCTCCTGGAGAGAGCAGAGGAGAGGACACTGATGGGAATTTCTCAGGCCTCGAGTTCGAATCCCATTTGGTCCTTCAATGCCTTTGCTGCGATCCCTCTCCAGCGGATGGGGTTTTATTTTTTTGCGGATGACAGGGGCTCCCATAGTCCGTGAAATATATTCGCTCGTCCCCGGTTCAAGTAAAGGTGCGAGGAGTCCAGGATCCTGCCCACTTGCCGGCGCTATCGGCTCGGTCCGGCGTGGCGCCTCTCCAAGGCGTGGGTACATGAGGCACAACAGACGGCTTTGTAGTAGGAGTAGACGCAGAGGCGGGCCTGCACGATCACCGGGCAGTTGTGGTATTTGTCCCTGCAGTTTTCATCTGTCGGCCAAAGAGGAAAAGCAACATGAAAAAACCCCAAAGAGTTGTGGGGTCTCCAACTTGATGAACCTGACAAGGAGACTGGGAATGTCCCCTGCTCCCTTAACTCTCTCGACAGATGGGAAATATGACTCTGTTCCCTGGGATAAGTTCTCGGCTCACGTCTTCAGTGACCTCATAACCACAGCTCCCGGAATAATTTAAAACAACTATCTGACGTTTTTACAGGGACAAGGGAGGCGCTGTGGGTTAAACCAGAGAGTCTAGGACTTGCCGATCAGAAGGTCGGCGGTTCGAATCCCCGCGACGGGGTGAGCTCCCGTTGTTCGGTCCCTGCTCCTGCCAACCTAGCAGTTCGAAAGCACGTCAAAGTGCAAGTAGATAAATAGGTACCGCTCCGGCGGGAAGGTAAACGGCGTTTCCGGGCGCTGCTCTGGTTCACCAGAAGCGGCTTAGTCATGCTGGCCATATGACCCGGAAACTGAATGCCGGCTCCCTTAGCCAATAAAGCAAGATGAGTGCTGCAACCCCAGAGTCGTCTGTGACTGGACCTAATGGTCAGGGGCACTCATCTTGCTTTGTTGGCCGAGGGAGCCAGCATACAGCCTCCGGGTCATGTGGCCAGCATGACTAAGCCGCTTCTGGCGAACCAGGGCATTGCATGGAAACGCCATTTACCTTCCCGCCTGAGCGGTACCTATTTATCTAATTGCACTTTGAGGTGCTTTCGAACTGCTAGGTTGGCAGGAGCAGGGACCGAGCAACGGGAGCTCAGCCCGTCACGGAGATTCGAACCGCCGACCTTCTGATCAGCAAGTCCTAGGCTCTGTGGTTTAACCCACAGCGCCTCCCGCGTCCCAATACTGCCATAAGGGACCGCTGCAAATTCCTGCATTGCAGGGGGGTTGGTATAGAGTCCAGCCTTTCTCAACCTGTGGGTCCCCAGATGTTGTTGAACTACAACTCCCATCACCCCTAGCTAGCAAGGCCAGAGCTCAGGGATGATGGGAGTTGTAGTCCAACAACATCTGGGGACCCGCAGGTTGAGAACCGCTGGAATAGACAATCCACAGTGTCTCTTCCAATTCTACAATTCTGTATCAAGACTAAAACCCTAACAAGCTGACACTTCTAAGAATCCTTTTATCCAGCTGGGAAAGCCTGCTGGAACAAAAACAACCATCTTCAGCTGTTTCTGAAAAGGGCAGATAGTGAGGGCCTGCCGTATCTCGACGGGGACGCCATTCCACGGAAGAGGGGCAGCCACATGGAAGGCCCTGCTTTGAGTGACTACGCCGTATACCACCACGTCATATTGTAGGAATTGTATCTCTGCAAATAAATGACTTTGCAGAAATGGACCCCTTAGGCGTGTGGAGTTTTTCAGCCTGCCTGCCCGTCCTCCCCCCATTTTTGGCCGTAGGGAGGAGGAGTGGGGCCGGGTGGGTTACCGAGGTCCAATAGGCAGGGCTGAACGTTGCAGGGCCGTTTCTTGATGGGCTTGAGATCTGGCGGACAGAGGTTGCTCAGGGTCTTGTTTTGGGTCAGACACTGGACCTCTCTCACTTGGACGCCCCCAACGCAGGACCTGGAGCACTGAAAGGACAAAGGGGAAACGGAACGGTTGTGGAATATGGACCTAAAATATACAGCGTGTTACAGTTTAAGAGAAAATCATGTTAAAATGATATATCGGTGGTATCTAATACCGAGTAAACTGGCAAAAATGCATAAATCTGAATCAGGGGTCAGCAAACTTTTTCACCAGGGGGCCGGTCCACTGTCCCTCAGACCTTGCGGGGGGCCAGACTATATTTTGAAGGGGAAAAAATGAATGAATTCCTATGCCCCACAAATAACCCAAAGATGCATTTTAAATAAAAGGACACATTCTGCTCATGCTGATTCCTGGACTGTCCGCGGGCTGCATTTAGAAGATACAGCAGAAAAGGTGTCCAGATATAAACAGTCAACTTATTAAACCTCACAATAATTTCATAATATACAGTGGTACCTCTGGTTACGTACTTAATTCGTTCTGGAGGTCCGTTCTTAACCTGAAACTGTTCTTAACCTGAAGCACCACTTTAACTAATGGGGCCTCTTGCTGCTGCCGCGCCGCTGGAGCACAATTTCTGTTCTCATCCTGAAGCAAAGTTCTTAACCCGAGGTAATATTTCTGGGTTAGCGGAGTCTGTAACCTGAAGCGTATGTAACCCAAGGTACCACTGTATCTGTCTATGTATTTCTAATAGTATAACCAAATCAGTGATTTTTGATAGGACTGCAGAAACTACTCTGAAAATTCAATATTCCAAAAGCGAAACCTTCATCTGGTTGTAAATATTAAGATTGTACCAGCAAGAATGAGCCTTTCTCTAAAAAAAATGATTAAACATTTGATGTTAGCTGCTCTGAGCCCGGATTTGGCCGGGGAGGGCGGGGTATACATAAAAATTATTTTTATTTATTATTATTATTAAATCAAGACTTACTGACTAGTGATTTAAATTGATTCGATCTAAATCAAACCCACCCTGAGGTATTCCCTGCCGCAAACCCCTTCCCCGTTTTGCCCGTTCTCTGAATCCTACGTGTGGAAGGGGGTTCCCGCTCCACCCGCGTCAGACCCTCGCCCTCACTCACAGAGCTCCAGGCGGTGGAGAACCATCTGGCCTCGCAAGACGTGCCCACGCAGGGCTGCAAGGAGGGCGGCTTCTCCAGGTGGGCACAGTCCGAGGCGTCCGTCACGTTGAACTCAGCGCCCAGCTTGCTGACGCAGATGAGGTCGCGCCGCTGGGTGCCAGTACTGCAGTCCGATGAGCACTGGGGGGGCGAAGAGGCAGAGGGGGGGTGGATCAGGACCGGATTTAGGTTTGATGAGGCCCTAAGCTACTGAAGGTAAAAGGTAAAGGGACCCCTGACTGTTAGGTCCAGTCGTGGCCGACTCTGGGGTTGTGGCGCTCATCTCGCTTCATTGGCCGAGGGAGCCGGTGTACAGTCATGCGACCAGCATGACTAAGCCGCTTCTGGTAAACCAGAGCAGCGCATGGAAACGCCGTTTACCTTCCCGCCGGAGTGGTACCTATTTATCTACTTGCACTTTGACGTGCTTTCGAACTGCTAGGTTGGCAGGAGCAGGGACCGAGCAACGGGAGCTCACCCCGTCGCGGGGATTCGAACCGCCAACCTTCTGATTGGCAAGTCCTAGGCTCTGTGGTTTAACCCACAGCGCCACCCGCGTCCCCTATTGAAGGTAATGGGGCCCTTTATATGTCCAGCTGTCCTTAGTCAACAACAATTTTTTCTGTGTTGAATATAGGAGTGTCTCCATCCCCATCGTTCTGCCCGGACACTGAGGTCCAGTGCCGAGGGCCTTCTGGCGGTTCCCTCGCTGTGAGAAGCCAAGGGTGCTGGGAACTGTAGCTCTGCAAGGGACAAGCTACAGTTCCCAGAATTCTTTGGGGGAAGCCATGGTTGTGCAAAGTGCTACAATAGTGTCTTAAATGTGGTGCAGGCAACCCCAACCTTTGGCCCTCCAGATGTTTTGCACTACAGTTCCCATCATCCCTGACCACTGGTCCTGTTAGCTAGGGATGATGGGAGTTGTAGGCCAAAACATCTGGAGGGCCAAAGGTTGGGGGTTCCTGGAATACATAGCTGTCAACTTACAGATTTGAAAATAAGGGACCAGCAGCCTTGAAAATAAGGGATCAGAAGCCAAAATAATGAATTTTGCTATTGTAAAGAGTTGCATACATTGGTAGGATTGACAGATGCTGTCAATCCGGCATGAGGTGGTTGTGGCGCTGCGGTGGCCGCTGAAGCGCTGCCCTTCTGCATCTCTCCCCATCCCCTCCTCTTCCTCCTCCCTCAGACTGCCTCCTCAGCTGCTACCCCCGCTGCCCCTTCCAGGCTCGCGGGCGGCGTGGGCAAAAGTCTCTTGGGCGGGGAAGGGCCGATGGAACTTCTTGCGCCAGGATGACGGCGCCAGTGTGCACTCTCTCTCACGGCGGAGGGCCCCGAGCCGCTGCTTCCCTCCTGAGCCGGGTGAGCATGAAACCCGGGAAATTTAAGGGACATCATCAATAAGGGACAGCAGCGGGACACGGCGCTGGGATAAGGGAGTTTCCTGCCAAATAAGGGACGGTTGACAGCTATGCTGGAATAAGGTCTAGGTCTCTTAGTTAGCTCTACTTTCAGACTTGGTTTTATGCCTGTCAACCCACATTTGTAGAATGTTGACGCATGTTCTAATCTGTTTTTAGTCTATCAATATATTTTTTTTCATTTTAAATAGTTGTTTTTAACTATTTTTTCACTGATAAATCTATTGTTATGTTCTCTTTTTGTAAACCACTGGTTTTTTTTTACAATCAAGCAGTGTATAAATTTTATGAAATAAATAAAAAGAAATAAAATGAAGGGTGCTGAAATTTGTAAGGAGTAACACCCCCCCCCAAAAAAAATCCCGTGACAGAGCTACAGTCCTCAGAGTGGTTTAACACTCAATCCAGGGAATTCTGGGAAATCTGGCTCTGTGAGGAAGGGGAATAGGGAGTCTCCTCTTAACAACTCTCAACACCTTTAGCAAACACGTCAACTGATTCCTTCATTGCAGCGGGTTGGACTAGATGGCCCTTATGGGTCCCTTCCAACTCTATAATTCGGGTCCAAAATCCGTCTAGCTGTTGGGGATCCCTGCAAGCAGCAAGGAATCCTGGGATCTGTAGTTTTGTGAGGGAGCCAGGACTCCTCCTGTTAGTCGCCAGTCGCTTGTTTGCAAAAACTACCATTGCCAGGATACCTTAAGCCAGGCACCCCCAAACTCAGCCCTCCAGCTGTTTTGGGACTACAACTCCCATCATCCCTGTTAGCTAGGGATGATGGGAGTTGTAGTCCCAAAACATCTGGGGGGCCGAGTCTGGGGATGCACGCCTTAAGCTTTTGCAAACCGGGTTCAAACGATGCTGGCGACGAGACCGGGACGGGACGAGGGGCGCTGCTCACCGGACTCCATGGCCCAGTGTACCACCGGTTGACCCTCTGGCACGGACCGCCATTGCATGCCCTCATGTCAGCTGGTTTGGTGCCGGCACAGTTCTCCTCCACCTGCCCGTTGGCGGCGCTCGAAAGGCAGACCACTGAGCGCCGCTGGATCCCCGTCCCGCACTCGGCTGAGCACTGGAGAGGAGAAAGAGGGAATGCAAGAGACTTTCATAAGCTTTATCATACCACTGGCTCTTCTTATAACCATAGCTTAGAGGTCCCGGGCCCTAAGGAAGTCAGACTATCCTCCACCAGGGCCAGGGCCTTCTCAGTGATGGCTCCGACCTGGTGGAATGCTCTGTCCCATGAGACCAGGGCCCTGCAGGATTTAACCTCCTTCTGTCAGGCCTGTAAGACAGAGCTATTCTGCCTGGCCTTTAATTTGAATTCTGCCTGATTTTTTATTCCCCTTCCCTTCCATCCCCCTCCCCTTTTATGAAGATCACCCGCTCTGAGACCCCACAGCTAATTTTCCCCTGGCCTCCTCACTGGCCCAATTAGGACCAATTCAGCCAGCTAGCCCTGGGGATTATCTAATGCTTATTTCCCCTAAATTGATTTCTGAATTTTGAATGTTTATTATTATTTTTATACTGTATTTTATGCTGCTTTTACAATTAAGTGTTTTAAATTTCTTGTTAGCCACCCTGAGCCAAGTTTTTGAACCAGGAAGGGGGGGGGGTATAAATAAAATATTATTATTATTAACATCATCATCATTCCCCTCCTCAATACCCCAGCAGCCTGAGAGGCAGCTATTTGTATATAATTTATATCAATTTTTCTGCTTTTCCAATTTAAAATACTCATTTTTACATCCGTAAAATATCAACACAGGGCTTTTTTTCTTTAAAAATGTTTAGGGGTACTCACATTTTGACTCAAGAAAACCACAATTTTATAGTTCAAATCGGGGGAAATAAACACAGTAAACTGACAAAAGTACAAACATTTGCAAAATGTTTAGGGGTATGTGTACCCCTGTGTACCCCCAGAAAAAAGCACTGATTTTACATATCATAAATCCCTGCATATCTTACAGAAAATATAGCGTTCAGTATTCTATTATTACATCCATTATAACTTTATTTACACTGTGGAATTTATCTCAACGCCGTCAGCGTTTCCAGCCGTACACAGTTATTTCCCATATATTCAATAAACATATTCCAATCTTCTCTAAACATATGTTCTTCTTGTTCCCTTATTCTGTATGTTAAGTCTGCAAACTGCGCATATTCTGTTGGCTTAAGTTGCCGCTCTTCTTTGGTTGTTACCTCGCTCGTTTTCCATTTTTGGGCGAGCAAAACACGGGCCGCAGTAGTAGCAGCACACATAAATAACCTTTTTTGACACCTGGGAAGAGAGGCAGCCATTTCTAGCCTATCTCCCACAAACCATTCATATCTCACTTGCAGCAATCCCTGGGGTTCCGTTCAAAAAGTGCCTTGGAGTTAACTGAACGTCACACGAGTGAACCGAAGTGCATTGTGCGGCTATTTTTTTCAAATATATCCTTTGTTAGGCATAGCAAACCACACATTATCAAACAGACACCGTATACAAATTGAGCAAAATACGAGCTCAAAAGAAGAAGGTTTGTCCTAGTCAGATCTTTAACTCCAGAGAAAACCAATTTGCATAAATAATACAATACAACATTACCACATCACCAATCAATTCAGAACCACTAAATCTCTTTATAATGGCCCACGTCTTTCTACATGGACAGCACTCAAAAATTCAGCCACTATTAAAGTAATTTGATCATTCCTGTCCGAGACCAGGTCCTGAACTCTTGGTAGCATAGAATTGAGCCTATTGTGTTCTAAGGCCTCTAATAATGGTCTTCTGGCATAAATGCCAAAATCACAAGAAAAGAAAATATGCTCCAAAGTATCAGGTTCCTGTTTACTACATTTGCAGAGACGCTCCGATTCTGGGAGAGCTAAATATCTCCCTCTTACTATCATATTAAATCTGGCTAACGTAAACAGCCTGCACAATTCAAGATTCTTCAGATTTGCCATGTTTCCCTTTTGAAAATCTCTACACAAAGGGAGATGTAAACAGAGAGGAGAGCAAGATTGTGCAGCTATTTATTTGAAGTATCGGAGAGCGGTTTGCGTGGCCAGAAACGGAAGCGAAGCCAGAGGGTAGCAGCGTAGGAAGAAACGCCTTTGCAGAGGTTTAATCTAGCTCTGGGAGAGATGGGGAATTTTGGGCTGGGGAAGAGAGATGAGGAAGACCCACGGATTTAAAAAACAAAGGGGAGAGGAGGTACCGTGTTGCTCCAGTCGCTGTAGAACCAGGTGCGCACGCAAGGCCCCATGTCGCAAACTTCGCTGGTCTTCGGGCGATGGTTCCCCGGGCAGTCGCTGTCGCGGAGCAAGTCGCCTTGGTTACTGACGCAGCGGACGTGGCGCGTCCGATGTCCGGTGCCGCAGAGGACCGAGCACTAGGAGGGGGAAGGAGTGTGGGATGTGAAACACAAGAGCAGTCAAGTACAACATTCCTAGAATGAAGATGTTTAGACATGGGGAGGGATGTTTGTCCAGCCAGCAGGTCAACTTCCTGTTTCCTACTGGGCTGGGACAGACTTCCTCTGCGTGTGACTAGAGGTGGGCATGGCCTCACCTGTGCAGGTAACGACAAAAGCACAGGGCAGGGCAGCCATCTCTCTCTCTTTGACTACATGCATCGAAGAAGCAACATCTGCTTAGCCAAAGATGCTCTCCTGGCTTCCAGCTCTGCTGCCAAGAGGAAGGGGCCCGGGGCGAAGAGCCGTTGTTTCTGAGGACTGGTGACTGGGAGTGGCTGCCGAGACCACATAACACCGGTCTTGAAAGACCTACATTGGCTCCCAGGACGTTTCCGAGCACAATTCAAAGTGTTGGTGCTGACCTTGAAAGCCCTAAACGGCCTCGGTCCACTATACCTGAAGGAGCGTCTCCACCCCCATCGTTCTGCCCGGACACTGAGGTCCAGCACCAAGGGCCTTTTGGTGGTTCCTTCACTGCGAGAAGTGAGGTTACAGGGAACCAGGCAGAGGGCCTTCTCGGTAGTGGCCCCCGCCCTGTGGAACGCCCTCCCACCAGATGTCAAGGAAATAAGCAGCTAGCCTATCTTTAAAAGACATCTGAAGGCAGCCCTGTTCAGGGAAGTTTTTAATATTTAATGCTGTATTGTTTTTAACACTTGATTGGGAGCCGCCCAGAGTGGCTGGGGAAACTCAGCCAGATGAGCTGGGTATAAATAAATTATTATTATTATTATTATTATTATTATTATTATTATTTGAATTTCATCCATTCCTCCTGGCACTTCTGCTGAACGCACATTTCTCATTGTCTTACATCGATGCCCATTTTGCAGGCATCCCTGATACCCTGCTCTAGAGTTCGCTGCTACATCCCACAATGAAATGATCCCCTCCAACGCCCCGTCCTCTCCTCCCCCCGGCGACCACCGAATCCCTTACCGAGCTCCAGTTAGTTCGGACTTCCCAGCGGCTGCACACCTGGACTTGGCAGGCCTGGGTGGCGTTGGGCTTCTCCAGCTGTGCGCACCTCTGGGGGTGCACCATGGTGCTGCGGTTGGCATAGATCTGCCGGCACAGGACTTGGCGGTGCTGGGTGCCCAGGCCGCAGGATTTGCTGCAGGCTGACCACTCGCCCGCCTCCCAGCTGGAAAAGAGACGGACAGGGTGGGGAGGAATGAGCAGAGAAAAAGGGAATATTCCCTCGCAAGGGAAATAAAAAAAATTAAGGTCTTTGAAATATACTCGGAGTCGAGAGTGGATTTCATGCTCTTTATTCAGCTCATAGCGGTGAGGAGGAATGGAAGTTCCCCCAGAACGTCTGCTTTATATACATTATTTACACAACGGGCCTCACGTGATTGGCTAATTCCGGGATTCACCTGTAGGCCAATCAGGTTGCGGATTCACTTCCACCTGGAGTTGGATTGGGTGGCTCCTGTGGACCAATCAGACTGCTGCCTTTTGGAGCCTATTCAACAGTCTTATATATATAATAAATGTTCATCCATGTACCAAGCAAACACGTACATAAATATATAAACCACTTGTCTGAAGCAGCACGGGAAAACAGCCCTGGAACCATATTGACTCTCAAACTGACAAAATGTTTTCTCTGCAAGGTCAAAGGAAAATGGAAAAGCCTCTCCCCACCGTCTTTTCATTTACAAAACCTGTCTTAAGGGTATATCTGTGTATGAATAGGGTGAGCCTGTGACCTGGCTCAGGAAGTAAGTATTTGTCACTACAAAAGACTGGCCAGGCTCCCCAGGGTATCCAATCAAGTGAGCATTAACAGGTAACCTGCCAGGGTTATGCAAACCTATAATATCCGCTGGGGACAAATTGTGCTCTGTATTCTTGCAACAGAGGCTGCTGTTGCTGCTGCTGAAACCCTCCGTTGAGCAAGGGACAGCAAAATCACGGGGCACCAGGGTTTCTGCAGAGAGGGGTTTCTAACTCTGTGACAAGCAGAGGCGGCTGGGGCCCGCGTGGTGTCTTGCTCAAGACGGTGGTGACCAACTCAAAAGTAGACCGTCATTTCCCCAAAGTTCACACAAGCAAATTTTAATAGGGACAGAGGAAGTTGCCTGATGCCAGAGTCCGGGGGTGTTGTCACAAGGCCTCCAGGCCTGCAGAGGGCAGCAGCTGACTCAAAAGGAGACCCATAAGAGGCAAGGGTGGAGTGGACACTCACTAGGCTGGGCAGGGCTCCGTGTTGCAGGCTTCCTCCGACACGATGGGCTTGGGGATCAGGTGGCATTTCTCCTCTCCCACCTCCTCTTGCGTAACGCGAGAGATGCATTGGTAGACAGACTGCCAGAAACCTGTAGAGAAAGGTGGTGATACTAGCAAGTTTTGTCTTTTAAAAATCAAGTTTCTGGTCCTCAAGGCAATCGAGGGCCTGAGAACCAGAGAACTCAGCATATACGGGCAAATGTGGCCCCCTCACATGGTCTGAACACCTCTCTTTTCTTTGTGCGATGGCTTCGTTCTCGCCATTGCTGCGGGGGCGCCTAACGAGCTTAGAGGATAAAAAAAACTCGCAATGCTTCTTTGGCGCTTTCTCAGAGCGTTCCGCGGGCCTAATCCTCACAACGGCCTTGTGAGTGTTGTGAAGCGCTTAAGAGACCGCTGTAGCTGAGTGGCAGGTGCGTTGTTTAAATAAAAGCAAATACATTTTAAAATTCCCCCCATTTTGCAGATGGGGCAAACTGAGGCCGAGAGCGTGTGGTTCAGCTATGGGTAGCGAGTGAGTTTGTGGCAGTTCTGAGATTCAAACCAGGGACTTCCCTGATTTGCAGCTAAGCTCCATGGCGCTCTATAAAGCCATAGAGGGGGACTAAAACTGCTAATAGCTGAGAGAGGACTGGGCCACTTACTGTACTCTGTCTGCCTCTGTCTGACCTCCTGCTTACCTCTGGGTCCAGTGGACAACACTGCCAGTCACCTTCTTCCACCTTAAGTCTCAGTTCCGCCCTTGCAAAATTGAGAGGCAGTGTGGCGTAGTGGTTAGGGCGCCAAGCTAGGACTTGGGAGACCCCGGGGTTCAGAAATCCTCACTTGGCCGGCCCCTGGGTGTGACCTTGGGGGACAGCCACCACCTCTTCGCCTAACCTACCTCGCAAGGTTCTTGGCGGGATTTAAATGAGGAGAACCTCTCACACCCATTAGAACGATCTTCTCTGGCGCCCCCTACTGTTGGGCTCCCTGCCTTCTGTCCTATCGGTCCCAATGGGTGCCAGCTGTAAGAGGCTGGTAAAGGTAAAGGTAAAGGGACCCCTGTCCATTAGGTCCAGTCGCGAACGACTCCAGGGTTGCGGCGCTCATCTTGCTTTATTGGCCGAGGGAGCTGGCGTACAGCTTCCGGGTCATGTGGCCAGCATGACTAAGCCGCTTCTGGCGAACCAGAGCAGCGCACGGAAACGCTGTTTACCTTCCCGCCGGGGCGGTACCTATTTATCTACAGTGGTACCTCGGGTTACATATGCTTCAGGTTACATACGCTTCAGGTTACAGACTCTGCTAACCCAGGAATAGTGCTTCAGGTTAAGAACTTTGCTTCAGGATGAGAACAGAAATCGTGCTCCGGCGGCGGGAGGCCCCATTAGCTAAAGTGGTGCTTCAGGTTAAGAATAGTTTCAGGTTAAGAACGGACCTCCGGAATGAATTAAGTACTTAACCTGAGGTACCACTATACTTGCACTTTGACGCGCTTTCGAACTGCTAGGTTGGCAGGAGCAGGGACCGAGCAACGGGAGCTCACCCCATTGCAGGGATTCGAACCGCTGACTTTTCGACCGGCAAGTCCTAGGCTCTGTGGTTTAACCCACAGCACCACCCTAAGTCAACCCAAACCTCCACGCGCAGGAGCAGTCTACCTTTGAATACCAGCTGCCAAGGGAAATAGGACTTACCTTTCCCGCAGGTGGCAGAGCAGTCCGTGTTGCCAATCCGCCTCCAGTAGAAGTCCTGCAGGGGATCCGAGCCGTGCTGGACAGGAGGGGGAGGGGGCGGGAGCGGCGGGACACGGACATTCCTTTGCAGGGTCCCGGGGCTCCTTCCCGATTGGCCAGACGAGACGGGAGGGGGTGGAGCAGCAGCACGGCTCCTCCCCGATTGGCCAGACGAAGCTGGGAGGCGGGCCGGGCTGAGGTTCCGGGCATCTGCGGGCACAGGGCGCTGGTGGCTGGGCGGGGGCTCCATCTGGTTGCCCGAGGAAACCACAGTCAAGGCACCTGGCGGGTATGGAGTGGGAAGAAAGAGAAGGGGTGTCGGCTAAAAAAGACACGGCACAAAAGGAATACGCTCTGGGGCGGAGGAGGAAAACATAGGTCTACCACCTAAAACAGGCATGGCACCGAAGGAAAACGAACTGGGATGGAGGAGGAAATAAACAAACACAGGGGTCTGGGGGTTTTTTTTGCCTGCCACATGAGGGGAGGGGGTGGTTTGCTCACCAAAGTCCTGCCGGGGGCTACGTAGGTCAGGAGTGGGGGTCTCCGGCTGTACAGAGGCCAGGAAGAACTGGTAAGAGACACCAGGATTGTCTTGCTGGAAGATCATCTGTGGGAGGCAGCAGAAAAGGAATTAAAGCAGGGCATGGGAGGAAGGGGGGGGGCAACGTAAAATGAGCACCTCAAGTCCCCTTCCCCATTGGGAGTTAACAGTTCCCTTCCTCTTTTTTTGGTGGGGGGGGGGCCAGAAACAGAACCTTGGGATCCCTTTCCCAGTGTGAACATCAGAGCAAAGTCCTGCTGGGTCAGATGAAAACACCTTCATGAAGCCCCTGTTGTTTGTCCTCAGAATCTGATTATGCAGAGGTAGACTCTGTCTGGACCTGGGGGCTCTACTTAGCTACTGCAGCCCCCACCCCCCATCATCAATCTGCCTTGAACTCCCTCCCCGCTTTAAAGACGTGTCAGCTGAAATAAAAAAAGTAAGGTCTTATATATAGAGTGGTACCTCGGGTTAAGTACGTAATTCGTTCCGGAGGTCCGTTCTTAACCTGAAACTGTTCTTAACCTGAAGCACCACTTTAGCTAATGGGGCCTCCTGCTGCCGCCACATGATTTCTGTTCTCATCCTGAAGCAAAGTTCTTAACCCGAGGTACTATTTCTGGGTTAGCGGCGTCTGTAACCTGAAGCATTTGTAACCTGAAGCGTATGTAACCCAAGGTACCACTGTATATATAAAATAAATGTTCACAAATGTACCAACCAAGCACATACATAGATATGTGGACTACATGTCTGGAGCAGCACAGGAAGACCGTCCTGAAACCATTTTGACTCCCAAACTGACCAAATGTTTTCTCTGCAAGGAGGGAGGGGGTGAGGGAACCTTCCCATTGTCTCAGGAATTGGGAAATCACCATCTCAAAGGAATGGCCAGACTACCAGGAAAGGCAATCAGATAAGGCATGATCAGATAACCTGGCAGACAGGAAAAACAACAACATTCAAATTTCTGTTGTAGACCACCTTTTCTGTGATGTATATGTATGATGGTTTTTTTGGGGGGGTGTGTCTTGGGATACACCCTTTCTGTGATGTACCGGTAGGTTGTATGGAGGGGTGGCCTTGAGCTCCAGGGCAGGGAATTTAAAATGTCTATATAAGGGCAGGCACACCTGAGTTCTGGGTCCTCCTCCTTTTCTGCGTGTGAGGTGGGCACCCTGTTGCAACAGATCAATAAAGATCAGGCTTATGAGCTGCTTTGCTTCTCAATATTCTCTGGTTGGCCTCTGTTATTTTCTCCTACCGGTGGAGAACCTACAAAGGACTCTATAAGGGCTCTTGTGTCCCCCATAAGGGAATAAGGGCAGCTTTTTGTTTAGGACACAGCCCATTGTTGTGCACCGTCTCCTGCAGCTCCATGCATGGTGTAGCAGGAACCCGCCCCCCCCATCATTCAGTTTGTACAGACTTCACACACACTCACACACTACATATGCTACACTTCTGTTATAAATTCATAGAAAATCAACCATACATCAGATTTGCACTGTTCCACTTTTATTTTACTCCATGAAGGAAGGACTACAAAATGGGGAAGGTTTGATATACAGGCCACCATAATCCCTTGAGCATAGGAGCACATCCACAAGAGCCCTGCCCAGTTGCTATGCCAACCCTGATGGTCCTAGACAAAAGACCATCAACCCTGCATACAGGAGTGGATTCAACACGGACTATAACAAAAGAACAGTGATTGGATTTCCCCTCAGGGGGCAGGAAACTGCAAGCTCCCCTTTGTCACCTGGAAAGTACTCATGGGGAGGGGGGAGAGGAGGAACCAGCCGGGTGACAGGACACTCAGGTTGCCACCACAACTCTTCCCTCAACCCCTCCTTTCTGTAATGTATGCATGATGTTTCTGGGGGTGGGCTTGACCTAGAGGAGGAGAATTTCAAAAGTTTTTTAAGGTCTTGCACACCATTGTTCTGGGTCTTTCCTCTCTCCTGCGAGTGAGGGGAACACCCTGCTGCAACAGTACAATAAAGGCCAAGCCTACAGGCTGCTGATTTGCTCCAATTTACTCTGGTTGGTGTCTTTACTTTTTGTCCAAGGGAGCCCTCGGATTTTTCCGGTAACAATGGCAAAAAAAGGGTTCAAGCACATCCTTCCCATGGTTGCTGCTCCTTAGGTGGAGAAGGGGAAGGACTATCCTGTCTTGGAGGCCCCTCCCACCCAAATACGGACAGACCCCTCCCATGGCTAATTTCTGATTCCCTTCCCCAGATACTCTGCACCCAAATAACCCAAAGAAAAGGATTTTCTTCAAACTACGCCTATTTCATTTGCCTATATTTGCATCTCTATAGATTAGGCCATTTTGGAGAGCCCAGCTGCATTGGACAGAAGGCTCTGCTCCTACTTCTAATCCTTGGACCTGCTTTATGACTTTGCAAACCACACTTTTCCAACCTGGAAATAGAAGCGGAAATATACTTGGAGTCCTGTAGTGATTTCATGCTCTTTATTGCAGCTTGTAAAACAGTGATTGAGTTGCCCCTCCCAAACCTCAGGCTTTTATATACCGTATTTTTCGCTCTATAAGACGCACCAGACCACAAGACGCACCTAGTTTTTGGAGGAGGAAAACAAGAAAACATTCTGAATCTCAGAAGCCAGAACAGCAAGAGGGATCACTGCGCAGTGAAAGCAACAATCCCTCTTGCTGTTCTGGCTTCTGGGATAGCTGCACGGCCTGCATCCGCCCCATAAGACGCACACACATTTCCCCTTACTTTTTAGGAGGGAAAAAGTGAGTCTTATAGAGCAAAAAATACGGTACATTATTTACACAATGAGTCCCGTCTGATTGGCTGATTCTGCTTCCCTCCTGGAGCCTGATTGGTCTTTTCCAGCAGGCCAATCAGCTGTTGCATTCTAGGATCCTACCAGCCTAATAGGCAGATTAACGTCCTCCTGGAGCCGGATTGGTCTTTTCCTGCAAGCCAATCAGTTGTTGCATTCTAGGATCCTACCTGCCTATTGTTCTAGGATCCAAGCTTAGTACAGTGGACGCTCGGGTTGTGAACATGATCCGTGCGAGATGCACGTTCACAACCTGCAGCGTTCACAACCCACAGCGACGTGTCTGCACACGTGCTAGTTGCAATTTAGCGCTTCTGCGCATGCGCAACCGCCGAAACCCGGAAGTAACCCGTTCCAGTACATCCAGGTTTCTGCAGTCCGTAACCCAAAAAAACGCAACCTGAAGTGGCTGTAACCCGAGGTATGACTGCATAACAGAAACCTTAAGGATCAATGATTATTTATTAAACTTATCAGTTGCTGCTTTTTTTTAAAATAACAAAAGTAACTCAAAGCCACTTGCGACAATAAATAAATTCAAATGCCTGTTAAAACCAGCATAAAACAAAACCGAGAGAAATCTGAAAGTCCTGAGGACTAGGAACTTGGGTTTTTAAAGCGAATCTAGGAAAGCAGAGCCCCGCCTCCCCCTTGACAAAAGAGGCAGAGATCTGCCTTCCAGGTGAGCCACAGACGTCCAAGCGGCACCCAATTCAACCTCTCCTCTCCCTGAGCCCCCACCCCACCCCACTGCGTACTCACATACACATCTATAGGTTCTGTCGTGGGACCGTCTGCGGTCAGGGACTCGCCCTCCCTCCGGTCGCTTCCTGGGCGGCTGTACACAAAGACGGTGCCAGCTGCTTCGTAGCGCCCTGGCGGGTTCACCGCCCAGTTCCCGTTGATGATGGATTTGCCACTGTGGCTCCGAAGGGCTGGGAGATTCGGGGGCATAGGGATTGGGGGGGTGGGAGAGAGTGTGTCAACAGCAACATGAAGCTACAGCTCATTCAAAGTCCCTCCTCCCCACGCTCTGTGGCCCCCCCCCCATCCACCACCATTGCAGTTTTAATTTTTATTATTTTTATTATTTCCTCCCTCTTTTTTTAATTTCGGGGTTTTTACACACATTATATTACCTCCTTCCAATTTTTTTAAATTCCCCTGGCCACATGACCCGGAAGCTGTACGCCGGCTCCCTTGGCCAATAAAGTGAGATGAGCACCAAAACCCCAGAGTCGGCCACGACTGGACCTAATGGTCAGGGGTCCCTTTACAACCCCCCGACTAAACGGCATAAACACATACCCAGGTAGTTAGGGCTGCGGGTCATTTCCTTAACCTGGATTCGGGTGGCGCCCGCCGGGATCTCTAGGATGCGGTGGTACCCAATGGGCACGTCTGTCTCGCTGAAATTGCCCACTACCAGCTTGCAGGTGGTGTGGTCTCCGCCGCAAACCCCGCAGCTGTCCAGCGTGCGATTCGAACCCAGGACCCCGTCGCAACCGGGGGTCTGGCGAGGCCACGGGAAAAGAGGAGAAATGAGTTCAAGAGATGAGCCGAAGTGTTTGAGCAAGGAGAAGGGGCGTCCCCTTTCATACAGAGAGCAACATCTGGTTCTCCAGATGTTCTCTGATGCCTCCTTCATCCCCCTGCAGCCCAGAAATATATTTTCTCCTCTCTCTCAGGTGCTGCCACCTCCTCCTCCTCCAAACCCTCCTTTAAAAAATAAAGTCCCTTCCCTTGGAATTCGCAAAGGTGACCGATTTGATAAGACAAAAACCTAAAAATATAATCCAGAACAATGGAAATGTTTAAATGATGATTTATGTAGGCAAGGATTAAGTGTAAGGTATTGGCTGTGTTTAGAACAGATTTATGAAAGATTTAGAAAACTTGTTGATTGGAATATTTGTATGAGATTGTATGGGAAAAATACTGAATAACAGATGTAAATTTGCTTAAAATATATATATGAAGTGCAGTGTAATGCAATGGAAGACAAACAAGGAAGGTTGATTGTTGAGATATTTGTGGAGTGAATTTGGAGGAAAATCTTCCAGTTTTTCTTCTTTTTGCAATTTTTCTTCTTATTTTTTCTTTTTTCTTTTCTTCCTTTTCTCTTTTTTGTGTGTGTGTGCTTATCTGGAAAAATGTATGTATGTATGCATTTGTATGTATTTTGCTTGTGTTTTGTAATAATTATGTTAAATAAAATTTAATAAAATTTTATTTAACATAATTATTTTAAATAAAATAATTATGTTAAATAAAATTTAATTAAAAAAACACACACAAAACCCAGATCCCTTCCAAGTTAACAAGTCAACAACGAGTGAGCGAGCAACTCACAAGGCACTGGCCGGCCACGCAGATGTCCTGGGAGGAGGATTCGCACGGGGTCCCATCCTGCACTTTCTCCGTGTGTCGCACATAGAAGCGGTAGCCGATGGGGCGGCAGTTCAGTTCACAGCGCTGGGACCCCCGAACTGCATGATGGGAGGAGAGGGAAGGAGAGGGGTCAGTAGGATCGGGGGGGGGGGGGGACCACGTTCATGCTTAGTCGCCTGGGGCAATCATGGGCTCCTTTCCAGGTAACCAGAGAAGAATTTGCAAGTAGAAAGTACTGGAAGCAAGCGCAAATTAACCAACGGACCTCAGGAGGGGGCAGTAAAGTTTTAGGGTTAGGGGTTTTGGGGACCCTCTGCAAGGCTGTGTCTCTAGGACCTTGAACCTGAGGCAAAGCCTTGACAGAGAGACAAAGGCTTTTGCCCCATCTGCTCTTAACAAAGGAATAAATTGATTTGGTTGTCATGACTATCCCCTACACTGTGGGCAAGAAAGGATTGTTCAAAAGGGGTTGGGAGATGATGGTCTTTAGAAGCTCCCACCCTGAGGACTAGAATCTTGAGACCGAGGCAAAACATTAACGAGGAGTCAGAGCTGCTCTGCAAACTCTGGCCAGTTTTTTAAAATACCAATCCTGCCTTGGGAATCTTGGTAAGAATTAGGTGGACTCTAAAGGTAAAGGGACCCCTGACCATTAGGTCCAGTTGTGGATGACTCTGGGGTTGCAGCGCTCATCTCGCTTTATTGGCCGAGGGAGCCGGCGTACAGCTTCCAGGTCATGTGGCCAGCATGACTAAGCCACTTCGGGCAAACCAGAGCAGCGCACAGAAACGCCGCTTACCTTCCCGCCGGAGTGGTACCTATTTATCTACTTGCACTTTGACGTGCTTTCGAACTGCTAGGCTGGCAGGAGCAGGGACTGAGCAACGGGAGCTCACCCCGTCGTGGGGATTCGAACCGCCAACCTTCTGATTGCCAAGTCCTAGGCTCTGTGGTTTAGACCACAGCACCACCCGCGTCCCCTTAGGTGGAATCTACACACACATAAAAACATTTCTGAAAATGCTCTTTAAAAAGCGTTTTTAAAAATACACTGAATTTTCTATTAGGCTCGCCATCACCACCTAGTGTCAAATTGTATATTGCGCTTAAGACACACTTAAAACTTTTTATTTGCAGCTGTATAGTTGAGTCGCTGTTTGGTGGGATCTGTGAAAGATACTCTGTTCAAGACCTCTAAAAAAATTCCGCTTGCAGAATTAGAAGTTTTCCAAATAGTAACGGGAGAAGCCCTATCAAATCTGTTGCAAAAGCCCTTGATGTAGATGCGTCCTAAGGAGAGAGACATATTTATTTGTTTGTTTATTTCATAAAATTTATATACCGCTCAAATAAGGGGAGGGGGAACCCTCCAAGTGGTTTACAAAAGGATTACAACGAAATCACAAGACAGTTAAAAACAACCATTTTAAACCTTCAAAATATAGTTGAAATCAGTGATATGCTAAAAACCTGATTGAAATACATTTCCCGTCCAGTATTAAAGAATATAAACTGTGCGAAAAAAATGACAGTATGAACAGTACAATAAGAATGATTGGAAGACTCATTTTGTCATAAGTCTTTTTTATTTAAGTGTTTATTTAAGTATTAATTAGGAAGATTAAGTTTTTTTATGCACATAAATCTGCTTTTTCTTCTTTTTTCTTTCTTTCTTTTTTCTATATTTTCTTCTTTTTTCTTTTTCTTAATTGCTTTTTCATAATTTTCTTTTTGTAGTATGAGATTGTAAATTCTTTGTATATGTGTGTAATTTAAATTAATAAAGATTATTTTCAAAAAAGGAAGAAATACATTTCATCGTTCTCTGTGCCTGTTTAAGCTTTGCTGGAGCAACACAGCTTTTAGCAGGTGCTTCCTATGAAAAATGAGGACTAGTGCCTTGAACTTGGTGCAAAACCTCCCTCTGTCATACAGCCGATTTCCAGATGTAGTCCCAAGGCTGCCTCCTCGACCGTCCCACTTTTTTTTTGGCCAATATGTTTTTCGCAGTGAGAGATTTTACTTTCTTGGGCTCCATGATCACTGCAGATGGGGACAGCAGCCACAAAATTAAAAGACGCCTGCTTCTTGGGAGAAAAGCAATGACAAACCTAGACAGCATCTTAAGAAGCAGAGACATCACCTTGCCAACAAAGGTCCGTAAAGCTCTGGTTTCCCCAGTAGTGATGGATGGAAGTGAAAGCTGGACCATAAAGAAGGCTGATCGCCGAAGAATGGATGCTTTTGAATTCTGGTGCTGGAGAAGACTCTTGAGAGTCCCATGGACTTCAAGAAGATCAAAGCTATCCATTCTGAAGGAAATCAGCCCTGAGTGCTCACTGGAAGGACAGATCCTGAAACTGAGGCTCCAAGACTTTGGCCACCTCATGAGAAGAGAAGACTCCCTGGAAAAGACCCTGATGTTGGGAAAGATGGAGGGCACAAGGAGAAGGGGATGACGGAGGATAAGATGGTTGGACAGCTACCAGCATGAGTTTGACCCAACTGCGGGAGGCAGTGGAAGACAGGAGTGCCTGGCGTGCTCTGGTCCAGGGGGTCACGAAGAGGCGGACACGACTAAACGACTAAACAACAACAAGAAGAAGAAGTTTTTCACATTGTCCAGGTTTTGTTTTTTAAAAGAAGTTGCCGGTTCAGGCTGGCAAGCGAGGGCCGCAATGGCAAGCGAAGGCCTGGGTGGCAAGTGAGGGCTCGATTGCGCCCCCTTCTGGCTTCCCTTGCTATAGCAGGGAGACCTCTGTCCCGGCTGGCCAGAGCTGTGCCGAACGAAGGAAGAGAAGAACAAAGCGCCTTTTTGTGCAAAGTCTCCCCCATCGCCGCCGCCACCGCCAGCCCTGCCCCATCCCGAAGTGCTTAAAAACATAAATATTGGCTCTGGACGTCAGCAAAGAAGGCCGGCAGAGGGGAGGAAGGAGGTCGAGACGGCTCTGTCTGGAGACTCCCCCCTTGTTTATTTAAGAATATTTAAGCTCATTGGAAGCTTGCATGGGATTTAGTTTCAGGCTGCAGGCAAAGAGGCAATGGCTCTCTTTCGAAAGACAGAGAGAGGGAGGTTTGGAGGCCCAGAAAGACCTACTGACAGCATGTGACAGGGGATTGCAATCAAATGCACTCTGTACATGCTCAGATGCCATTTCCCCTGCCTGGAAAACGAGCTGTGCAGCTTTGTACCATTTCCGTATAACCAAGGCTGAAAGCACCCCTGCCCAAAGCATAGTAGGAAAGATAAAGGGCTCGGATTATGCCAGAGTTTCAGAGATTCCTACATTACAGAGGGGGTCAGGCTGGATGACCCTTTAGGTCCCTTCAAAGGCTGCAATTCTATGAATCCCAGAACCAAGAGACTAATACTGATGATAGAGGTCTTGGGGGTCACGTTGGACTGGAGGCCATAACCTCAAGAGCATCACTGCGTCCCAAGGTGTAGCTAACCAGGGAGAGGGAAACGCACTCTGCGCATGCTCCAGAGTCGTCATGTTTCGTATTATCATCATGAGGAGTTCTAAGGCTGAGAAAGCAGATGCCACGGCTAAGATTAAGACTCTTCCTGAAGACATTAATAGCAGGGAGGTCTTTGGAGACAGACAGACGCCCATTACAGGATCAACCTTCTCAGAAGTGTGACTCTGAGCATGTCAAGAGTGCTCCCTTTTCTGACGCTGTCCTCCCAGGAGGAGGAGGACGTGAGGGAAGGGGCAGAGAACTGTGTTCCCTCGAGCTGGGTGAGAGCTGTTTGCTGCAAAAAACCAAAAACCAAAACAAAATCACAATATGTACTTTGATCTGACAAGTTGTGTATTTTTGGAAAAAGGGAAACGGCCACAACTGCAGTCTTCTCCACAGCTGGCCAGCAGAGGGCGCTGGCATTCTGCCCACGCCACAAATCGCCCACAAATGTTTGGGGCACGGTTGGAGGGCGAAGACCCCAGGGATAAAGCAGATTCATGGGTGCGATGGGTGGAAGAGATAAGATATCATATATAATCCCTGGCAATAATCAAATTTCTTTCTCTCACTCACACACACAAACACACTCCGTTCCAAGCCAGAAGAGAGGCCTTAAATCTCCCAGCATAAATACAGATTTTGGCCCCGGGCCACCAATGAGATCAGCTCAAAAAATGACACACGTGGGAAATGAGGGGGTGGCTGTTTGCCGTCCCCTTCCCCACCCGCCTCACTTTCCAAACTGGTTCCGGCACACCTTCCCCGAAAGGCAGAAATCCCACCGGTGTAGCTTCCTCTGCAGCTATGCAGGAAAACGGCAGCACCCGGCCTTTCATCGCCCTTGCAGTGTCCTGTGGCAAGGAGTTCCGCAGGCCCACAAGGAACGCAGCTTAAGCGGGAGGGTTTCACAGAATACGGGTCTGGAAACCCGGGAGACCCTTCTGGGCAGAATGGAAAGAGTGTGGTCTTTTAATAATAAATAATAATAATAATAATAATAATCCTCAGTCTCCAGCTTCAAGGAGTTGCGAGCTTGGCCACTCCCAAGCCTGGCATCGCCTGAGCTTCTTTTCCCTAAGCCTCGCCGTCCTTGCAGTGACCTCTCCAAATCTGCTTATGTAAGTGACAAATGCCCACTGGGCCCATGCTGGTATAAACTGTTCATTAAAATAATAGGGGGGGGGGGGCTGAGAAAGAGGGGAAGAAACACTCCCTAACCCCCCCCCCCAGCTCCCTCCCTGAGATTGCTGGAGAGCTCAGCTGCTGTTCGCAGAGGGCAAGCGGGGAGAAAAGTCACAGGCGGGCAGCGTATAAACCTTCGAGATCGCGCTTCTAGATTGCCTGGCATCCCACCCGACTGGCAGAGCCAAGATCTGCCGGCCGTAGCGAGCTGGAGAAGGCAGAGGCCAGCTGTCAGCTCAGGAGGGGAGGGCGGCTTGGAGGAAGCCAACACCCCAGAAAAGGCCCCCGTCATATGCTAAAAGGTGTGGGGTACCCATCTGTGGTGCAACACAGCAACTCAGCTTCTCAAAGAAGCTGTTTCTGCTTTGAGAGCAAGCCGCTAGTCCTCAAGGCCGCAAAGGCACATGCGAAAGGGTACGGTGTGTCTGATCCGGGGACATCGGATGCTGGATCTAAGCCTGGCCAATATAATAATAATAATAATTTATTATTTATACCCCACCCATCTGGCTGGGTTTCCCCAACCACTCTGGGCGGGGAAACACTAAAATACAATAACCTATTAAACATTCAAAGCTTCCCTAAACAGGGCTACTTTCAGATGTCTTCTAAAAGTTTGGTAGTTGTTGTTCTCTTTGACATCTGGTGGGAGGGCGTTCCACAGGGAGGGCGCCACTACCGAGAAGGCCCTTTGCCTGGTTGCCTATAACTTGGCTTCTCGCAGGGAGGGAACCGCCAGAAGGCCCTTGGAGCTGGACCTCAGTGTCCGGGTAGAGCGATGGGGGTGGAGACACTCCTTCAGGTCTACTGGACCAAGGCCATTTAGGGCTTTAAAGGTCAACACTTTGAATTGTGCTCAGAAACGTACTGGGAGCCAATGTAGGTCTTTCAAGACCAGTGTTATGTGGTCTCAGCAGCCGCTCCCAGTCACCAGTCTAGCTGCCACATTCTGGATTAATTGCAGTTTCCAGGTCACCTTCAAAGGTAGCCCCACATAGAGCGCATTGCAGTAGTCCAAGCGGGAGATAACCAGAGCATGCACCACTCTGGCGAGACAGTCCGCGGGCAGGGAGGGTCTCAGCCTGCATACCAGATGGAGCTGGTAAACAGCTGCCTTGGACACAGAATATCTCAGAAGCGAGATTTACATGATGACTAAAAAAATCATTGAAATTGTTTCTGGGGTTTTCTCTCTCCTGCACCACAAATAATCTTCTCCCAGTTAAAAAACGTAAAACTGTTACACAGCTCATTTCGGTGGGGAAAGTCGAGGCAAGGGCTCTGGCCATCTCCTGATCCTTTCCCCTGACTGGTAAGAATCAGAAGTGATGTAGAAGACGAGATGAGGCCAATCTGCTTTTTTTCTTTTCATCATTCATATTGAGATTGCATAATAATAATAATAATAATAATAATAATAGTTTATTATTTATACCCCGCCCATCTGGCTGAGTTTCCCCAGCCACTCTGGGCAGCTCCCAATCAAGTGTTAAAAACAATACAGCATTAAGATAGCTGTTTATTTCCTTCATATCTGAAGGGAGGGCGTTCCACAGGGCGGGTGCCACTCCCGAGAAGGCCCTCTGCCTGGTTCCCTGTAACTTCGCTTCTCGCAGCGAGGGAGCTGCCAGAAGGCCTTCGGAGCTGGACCTCAGTGTCCGGGCTGAATGATGGGGGTGGAGACGCTCCTTCAGGTCTACTGGTCCGAGGCTGTTTAAGGGCTTTAAAGGTCAGCACCAACACAACACAACACAACACAACACAACACAACACAACACAGCCAGCTTTTTGCTCCTGCCTTCTCTGGACCATGCAAACCATAGCAACGAAACACTGAGCAGCTGGAAGCATGCCTTCATGCACTGCGGGTCAACTGCAGAACTCACTGCCACAAGATGTACGGCCAGCTGGCCAGCTGTCATAGGCAGCAGACTGACAGCTGGGGCAGTCACTCCCGACTGGAAAATAGGTTTGGGGCAACCTTAAAATTTTGAGAGGCGGGACTCTTACCGTCCGTGAAGGGCTCCCACTGGTATAGGCGTCCCATGAACTCCTGGTTGTTGTATGCCGCACACTGGACGGCCCGAGGATCAGGTCGATCAGGCGGGCACGGCTGCGGAAGGAAAAGGGGGAAGGCCGGGCAGGCAGAGAGAGAGAGAGAGAGTGTCAGATTATTCCTGGATTAAAAAAATGTGAATTTTCAATATAGCAGAAATTCTTACTTCCCAGTTCGGAGAAAGGATGTAATTTGACACATTTTTGTGCAGCCCTTACATTGCGTTATATCCCACGTTACTCAGCGTAGACCCATTAAAATTGATGGACATGGCTAACGCAGGCCCATTGAATTCAGTGGGTCTTCTCTGAGTAGAAATGTGTTGGATTTTAGCCTCTGAAGGACACACACAAAATGAGACCGTCTTTCATCCATGTAACAACCTTGCAGGGTAGGTCAAAGAGAGAAAGAAAAAGACAGAGAGAAAAACAGGCCCCACGGCATGCAATAAGTTTCGCAGGGACTCGAACTCGCATCCTCCAAGCCGCAAGGACCCTCTGATTATTGTCGGGAGGGGAGAAAGGAAATCAAGACCCTTGAAACAGGTTTTATCAGGTCAATGCATCCTAAGAACCTGTTCTAAGAGCAAATTCATTAATGGCTATTGTCCGAACAGTCTTTGAAAGTGTGGATGTTTTTGGTGTTTGGTTTCCCACCGGTCATAAAAAGCACAAAAGTGCTGCCCTCGTACTAACGATAAAAGAGGTTTGGGAAATTAAGCAGGAAATTCAATCATGAGCTTATCTCCTGCTCACTTCAAAGGGCCGGTAACAATAGAGGCATTATCTACAGAGAAGCTGGACGCCCAGAGAGGTCTTATAGGATTGGGGAGAAACATTTCTTTTCCGCCTCCTCCCAGTGCATTAAAAGTGGTTTAAAAGAGGGGTTTGCTGTGTGTGGATAAACAGGTTGTGTAGGCTTTTGCGTAGATTCCAAAACCTGCTGGATCTGTTTGACCGGAGTCAAGAGCAGCTGAAAAGAAAATGAGAAAAATCTAGCAAATGATGCCCCTCTGGATCTCTTAAAAAATAATCGCTTGCCTCCAGCCAAAGGTCATCTCTGAAAGATCATCACACAGACACACACACTCCTTGCTCTAACCACTAGGCCTTCCAGAATGGCTCAAAGTTAGGAGTTGGATCCAGCAGTTAAAGAGGAAAGGCCCCAAGTGTGTTTAATTCCAAGTTGTACTTATTCACGGACAACCTTCCTCTTCTACAAATAATCCCCCCCAACTTGAAGGCAGCTGTTCGTTTGGTCCCAACGGGCCAAACAGGAAAGCTTGGAAGCAGCCATGCAAAACGCCCATGGCTCTAGTCCCTAAGAATTCGCCAGAGCCATCTCTCTGAACAAAGAGCTCTGTTTCCCATCACTGTTTTTAAACTCTTTGTTTACAAGACAAGTAAAAAAACAGGAGAGTGCACCGTACGTTTCTGAAAGTCTTAGGCTGCGTACGTACACCCCATACATTTCAAACACCCTCCCTAAAGAATACCGGGAACTGTAGTCCCCCCCCCCAGAGCTGCAATCCCCAGCACCCTTTGGGAACTACAGTTCCCAGGGTGCTTTGGGGGGTGGAAAGCGTGCTTTAAATGTCTGCTGGGTAGGCAATCTTCATCAGAAAATAAACAACAGTTTGAGACCAGCTTCTGAACTCGGGATGTAAGGAGCCCAATTAGGTGAATCAGGGCTGTTTTGCAGTAAAGCACAACTAACAGAGTAAAATGCAATAGGAGGAATATCTATTCAGTAAAATTAAACTCCTTACTTCTAGCCTCCCGTTAACTTTGCTGCTAACCCCCTCCACGCCTTTCACCCCTGCTACTTCCGGTCCATTCTGCTAATTTTTTGGGTACGCCACCAGACTGTAAGAATGATAAAACGAGTCTTGGCAGACCGCGTAATGATTTTTTTCCTGCCTCTTGTACCGATCACAATGCGCTGCGCTAGAGGCTGTGCAATTTTGGGTTGCATTTTTATTGCTTCCTGGATATCGTACTTTTGTTTACAGTGGTACCTTGGTTTCCGAACGTCCATGAGCGTTTTGGTTTTCTAACGCCATAAACCCAGAGGTAAACCACCCCCACCATTCTACCCGGACGCTGAGGTCCACCTCCGAGGGCCTTCTGGCGGTTCCCTCACTGCGAGAAGTGAGGTTGCAGGGAACCAGGCAGAGGGCCTTCTCGGTGGTGGCACCCGCCCTGTGGAACGCCCTCCCACCAGATGTCAAAGAGAACAACAACTACCACACTTTTAGAAGACATCTGAAGGCAGCCCTGTTTAGGGAAGCTTTTAATGTTTGATGCATTACTGTATTTTAATATTTGGTTGGAAGCCGCCCAGAGTGGCTGGGGAAGCCCGGCCAGATGGGCGGGGTATAAATATTATTATTATTATTATTATTATTATTATTATTAACGCTTCGGTTTTCGAACACGCCTTGGAAGTTGAACATGCAATGCAGCTTCCGTACTGAGGCTTCCGTGTTGAGTTTTCGGTTTTCGAACGTATTGGAACTCGAACGGTCTTCCGGAACGGATTACGTTTGAAAACTGAGGTCTCACTGTACTGCAATTTGAAATCCGAGGAATTCAAACTGCAATACAGCAAAGCACGATGCAAGGAATATACACCCGTGAATTAAAATTAAACTCCTTTCATTCTCGCCTCCCGTCTATGCTGCTGATCCTCTCCACTCCTTTCAAACAGCTCCTACATCTGTTGCTTCTGCTCCATTGCTGCTCACTTTCTGGGTGGACGAAACAATTTTAAGAATAATGGAGAAGCCCCTGCTCACAGCTACTGCTGCCCTCTTCTTCAGGCATGTCAAAGGCCACCAAATAATAATAATAATAATAATAATAATAATAATAATAATAATAATAATTTATTTGTACCCTGCCCATCTGGCTGGGTTTCTCCAGCCACTCTGGGCGGCTTCCAACAAAGATTAAAGGTAAAGGGACCCCTGACCATTCGGTCCAGTCGTAACCGACTCTGGGGTTGTGGCGCTCATCTCACTTTACTGGCCGAGGGAGCCGGCATACAGCTTCCGGGCCATGTGGCCAGCATGACTAAACCGCTTCTGGCGAACCAGAGCAGCGCACGGAAACGCCGTTTACCTTCCCGCCAGAGCGGTACCTATTTATCTACTTGCACTTTGATGTGCTTTCGAACTGCTAGGTTGGCAGGAGCAGGGACCGGGCAACGGGAGCTCAGCCCGTCGCAGGGATTTGAACCGCCAACCTTCTGATCGGCAAGTCCTAGGCTCTGTGGTTTAACCCACAGCGCCACCCGCGTCTCCAACAAAGATTAAAAATACATTAAAATGAAGCACGCAGGCCACGGGTGGACCACAATTAGGGAGCCCCTGCTATAGGGCGGAAAAACCCCACCCCGATCTCTTACCTCTTGCCTGCAAGCCTTGAACTGCTTGCTCTCTCCTTCGCAGTGGAAGGTCTCGGTGCCAGGATAGTAGAGGTTCCACTGCGGCACTTCACCACCCGGGCGCACCCCTCCCGGCTGCCCCCTGGCGTGGAACTGAACAGGGTTGCCCCGGTGCAGCAGCCAAATGTCCGGCTCCGCAGGACGAGGAGCCACGGGCTGGTCCACAAAGAGGCTGTGCGACGGCCGCCTGCCCTGGCCGCCCCCCTGGTGCTCATTCTGCCTCTGGTTCCGCGACCGGGATTGCCCGTGGGGTGGGCGGTTCGCATGTCCCGCCCCATCAGGCTGCGCCACGGAGCTGCTCTCCGGGCGGCGGGGCGGCTCCGGCGTGGCCCGGTGGCTCTTGCCCGCCCCGGGCCCCTTCCTCTTGGCAGCGGAGCCGTTGTTTCTGAGGACGTGGTGGGTCAGCCGCAGTTCCCCCTGCGCATGGGGAAGGGGGCTGCCAGCCATGGAGGACCCCTGAGAGGAGGAATGCGTCACGGCCGCTGTGGGGTGGCCGCCTCCCTCTCCGCCGCCGTCCGACGTGGGGATTGAGCCGCCCGTGGAACTCTCTGCCACTTCAGGCGTCTCGTGGGACCTTGCAGGGGATTCTGGGAGATGCTTCTCGTGGGACCTTGCAGAGGATTCTGGGAGACGCTCCTCGTGCGACCTTGCAGAGGATTCTGGGAGACGCTTCTCGTGGGGCCTTGCAGAGGATTCTGAGTGACGCTCCTCGTGGGGCCTTGCAGAGGATTCTGAGTGATGCTCCTCGTGGGGCCTTGCAGAGGATTCTGGGAGATGCTTCTCGTGGGACCTTGCAGAGGATTCTGGGAGATGCTGGTTCCCTGAAGGTGCTATGGCGCCCCCTGGCTGGTGAGCCTCGCCGTGCGACCCTGGAGAGGTTGCTGCTGCCTTCCCATGATGCTCTGCTTCCCCCGAAGATTCGCTCTTCTGCGGTGTGGCCGTACCCGGTTCGGTGGGCTGCTCTGTGTCCGCCGTGCCCCCTCCGTTTGCCATATGCCCATGAACCTCTGAGTGGCTGTGCTCCAAATGGCTCTTCACCCCCTCACCAGCCTGTGTGTGGGGCTGGGCAGCAGCGTCCGCCAGCAGAGGCTGTTTTGGCTTCAGGGGGGTCCTGGGTTCGGCCCTGGAGCTCAGGGGCCTCTTCTCCCGGCCAGTTTCCTCCCGCTCCTCTTCCTCGCGGGAGGAAGAGCGGACAGCTTTGCGCCTCTGTTTTTTCGAAGGTGGGGGAGGAGGAGGGGGAGGCGGAGACGGGGGCTCCCCGCCTCTGCTTCCGTGGTGCCTCTTGAATCGGGGCTGGGCCCCCTCAGTCACGTCTGTGTGGAGGGGCAAGGCGAACGGCAGCTTCCCGTAGCCGTACTTGCCTGGCTTGATCGCCTCTCGAACCCGGGACCTGAGGGGGCAAAGTGCCACAATGTGAATTTGAAACCAAACAAAGCCCTGTGTTGCAAAGAGAACGTCAACAACGTCTAGGCAACATGATGGCCGTGTACATACACAATAGACAATCTTTAGAGAATTCATTCAAACCACAATAAGTACAAAATGAAATCTTTAGTCTAAAAGTCTCTGAAAATCTTTAAATGAAGCGAGGTGCCAGACTTTGTACGATGAAAGACAAGCTGTGAAGCTTTGTGTATTCAGCTAATGTCCAACACTGAACAGTGATTTCAGATATTGACTACTGTTTCATAGAATTCTTTGTCAGAGTGGTGGGAGGATACAGAATTGCTTCATAAACCCATCTTATGTGACTACATTATTACATGAGCACTGTTCCACAGCGTTTGATATTTTCATTTATATACATTCATTCCAAATATCCAGAATCACTGTTCAGTATTGGACATCATATTTGCTGATGCATACAGGCTCTGCTCAGCGCTCCTTTAAAGAATATTTTTTTTCTTGCATTTCCCCTCCAAAAACTAGGTGCGTCATATGGTCAGGTGAGTCTTATGGAGCGAAAAATACGGTAACTGGTCCCCACGTGGTGGGTTTTTTGACATGCTCAGAGGAAATCTGATTGGTTCCTACAAACGCTGTGTTAAAAGTTCTTTTGTTAATACAGTGGTGCCTCGCAAGACGAAAAGAATCCGTTCCGCAAGTCTCTTCGTCTAGCGGTTTTTTCGTCTTGCGAAGCAACCCTATTAGTGGATTAGCGCTATTAGCGGTTTAGTGGCTATTAGCGGCTATTAAAGGCTTAAGGGATTAGCGGATTAGCTGCTAAAAGGCTATTAGCAGCTTAGTGCCTTTGAAAAAGGGGGTGGGGAGCGAAAAAAAATCGCAAGAATCGCAAGACATTTTCGTCTTGCGAAGCAAGCCCATAGAGAAATTCGTCCTGCGAAGCGCATTGAAAAACGGAAAACCCTTTCGACTAGCGGGTTTTCCGTCTTGCGAGGCATTGGTCTTGCGGGGCACCACTGTAAAAGGGACCTGGGGCAGGGTGTGACAGATTATGATCCGCACTTCCTCCCAAACTCTTGCTGGCCAAGCCTTGTATTTTGTTTTCATCAGGCCCACCCTAAACCAGACCCTAAACTCACCTCCGGGCTGCCGGCGACTCCGGCGTAGGAGAAGCAGCCCAGCTGCGGCGGTCACCGTCCCCTTGACCACCGTGGCGTGGCCGGTCGGGGCTCAAGCCAGCCTCAGGGCTGTCCCTCCTCAGGGGTTTGAACAAGGGGATGGCATCCCGAACGGGGGTCTGGGCGGCTGCACCGTGCCTGAAGGGCTGGTTGGGGTTCCGGCGAGATTCCTGGTTCCCCCGAGGCCTCGGCGGGTGGACCCCAGCCTCCTGCGCGGGAGCAGGGTCCCTCCGGCGGCCATGCTGGGGCGCAACGGCATCTCGCGAGGGCAGCTCCTCGGCCGGGAGCGCCTGGTGGCGGGTGTGGCGGTTCTGGGGTCCGAGGCGTGGGGTGCGAGGCGGCGGGGCCTGGCCGTGGAGGGTCAGGGCTGAGCCGCGGAAGGGCAGACCCGGCCTGGCGCTGCCCTCGGTGTGGAGAGGGTAGGACGGCCGGCCCGGGTAAGGGCTAGCGGGCCGGTTCTCGTGGGCCTGGGGAGGGTACAGCGGCTGCGGGGCCAGCTCCGGCCGGCCGGCCCAGGGGACGCGCTGGTACGGGGACTGGCACGCACGAGTCCTTTCCATCACCCCCAGGCCGCAGGGCTGCGAGCAGGCTGACCAAGATGCCCAGGCGCTCCACAGGCCGGGCACCCGGCTCCCGGGGCCGTCGTCCTCAGTGGCCTGGCGAGGTCTCCTGCTGGGGACCTGAGGGTGGAAGAAGCAGGGAGACATCGTCAGTGGGGTGGCCCTTGCCGGGACCAGAACCCGCCACCCTTTGCCACCCATCGTTCCTTCTCCACGTATGGAAGAAGAGCCCGAGATGGAAAAAAAAGTCCCTGCCAGAGAAGAATGGCAGTTTAAGTTGTTGTCCCCCCCAAAAAAATTTTTTATTCATTTTATAACACAACTAAACAACACAAACAGAAAAAAATACAAACAAATTCTTGTCTTATCCTTATTTTACTAAACATTGTTAGGTGGGCTTCCCCAAGTCCCCCCCATCTGATTTTCATTTTACCTCAGTTTTAGCAGTTTACATATATCATAATTTTTAACCGTAATCACGCTTACTTTTACAGTGGTACCTCAGGTTAAGTACTTAATTCGTTCCAGAGGTCCGTTCTTAACCTGAAACTGTTCTTAACCTGAAGCACCACTTTAGCTAATGGGGCCTCCTGCTGCTGCCGCGCTGCCGGAGCACGATTTCTGTTCTCATCCTGAAGCAAAGTTCTTAACCTGAAGCACTATTTCTGGGTTAGCAGAGTCTGTAACCTGAAGCGTATGTAACCCGAGGTACCACTGTACCTTTAAAAATCAACTACCAGACTTTCAGAAGACATCTGAAGGCAGCCCTGTTTAGGGAAGCGTTTAATGCATTACTGTATTTTAATATTTTGTTGGAAGCCGCCCAGAGTGGCTGGGGAGGCCCGGCCAGATGGGCGGGGTATAAGTAAGTTGTTGTTGTTGTTGTTGTTGTTGTTGTTGTTGTTGTTGTTGTTGTTGTTGTTCTAGCCAAGTGATCTCCCTCAGGTCCAAATCCAGTGCTCTAACCATTGCACCACACCACCCTGTACAAAAAACCCCCCAATCATGTTCCTATAACTTTCGCCTTGCTGGGGAGGAGGGGAAAGGGTCTCTGCCTTTTCCCGATCCAAATTGGCTCCCCGCTTGCCAGAATTATTTCCTCCCTGTTCCAAACAGACACAGAAAGAACTGTCCTGGGTGCCAGGAGATCCTTCCCAGCTGCTGACCGTCTGACCGGGCAGCTGGTTTCCTCCCTCGCTGGGCGAGGGCGTCGCGGATGCACAGAGCTGGAGAGGTCTGGACAGGGCACATTTTTCAGCCAAAAAAGGAAATTATTAATAATGTGTAAAGGCTGGTGTGCTCTATAACCCAAATCCTTGGCAGTGTGGGGTAGGGGACCAGGTCACAGGGAGAGATAGCGCTGGGGCGGAAGATAACAGAGGCACCAGTCTGCCGGGCGAAAGGGAACCTGGGTTGATTTGCTCTAAAAGGCACTCAAAAGGATTGTGGGTTATTTGCCGGTGGAGCACAGGGTCAGGTTTAAGGTGCTGGTTTTGACTTTTAAAGCCCTAGGACCCACGGGACCGCCTCTCCTGGTCTGCCCCGCGGAGGACCTTAAGGTCCACAAATGACAACACTTTGGAGGTCCCAAGTCGCAAGGAGGTTAGATTGGTCTCAACTAGAGGCAGGGCCTTTTCAGTACTGGCCCCGACTTGGTGGAACGCTCTGTCACAAGAGACTAGGGCCCTGCGGGACTTGACATCTTTCCGCAGGGCCTGCAAGACGGAGCTGTTCCACCTGGCCTTTGGTTTGGACTCAGTCTGACCCTTACGTTTTCCACTCCCCTTACGGTTTTGATCTATGGGCTACTTTTAAAATGAGGCTGCATTTTAAATGGCATTTTAACCTGTATTTTAAATTGGGTCCCCCCCCATTATGTTTCTATTGTCATTTTACTGGTGTTAGCCGCCCTAAGCCCGGCTCTGGCAGGGTATAAATGATGATGATGATTATTATTATTATTATTATTGCCGCCACAATTGGTTTTCAGAGGTAGACCTCCTCTGAATGTAGAGGTTCAGATGGACCAATCAGGCTCTTGCAGGGGTGGCTGCCGCCCGTCAGGACTGGGGAGAGGGCAAAAGTTGACGAGCTCAACAGTTAGGGGGCGCCACAACTAATGACAGTCAGAGTCAAGGAAATTTTGATTTTTGAGTGAGTTGAGTTTAGCCAGGCGAAGAAAAGACAGACAGGGGAACAGACTTCCTTGGAAGGTGATGGACTTTCCTTCACCTGGAGGCGTTTAATCAGAGGTTGGGTGGCCGTTTTTCGAGGGTTCTTTACAGTGTTTCCTGGGGTTGAACTAGATGACCCCACGGGGTCCCACCCGACTGTGGTTCTGTGATTCTAAGTCTTTGCTCCCATCCTGCTCTCTGCTGAGTTCTGCAAGGGGCGACACTGAGACTGAGGAGGAAGCTGAGAGGCAGGGCCAGCGCCACCCAAACTGGTTGTAAGAAATGGGAAACGGAGGCTGAACGCTGAACCAGAAGCTGGTTTTTAGAGAGGGAGTCAAGAAGGTTATCAATGGCTAGCAGCCATTAATAGGCTTCTCCTCCTCTATGAATTCGTACCCTCTTTTTTTAAAGCCGACCACGTTGGCATCCGTCACTGTCCTGCAGGAGTCAGTTCCGCAGTTCAACGAAATAAACAGGGAATCATTGGCTACCTGAGATAATTCCAACTGGAGTTAACAGGGATGACTACCAGGAACGTTACTAATAAAAATAATAATTTCATTATCTATACCCCACCCATCTGGCTGGGTTTCCCCAGCCACTCTGGGCGGCTTACAGCAAAATATAAAAACATAACAAAACATCGTGCCTTAAAAACTTCCCGATACATTCCGCATGCCAAACAGGCGCTCTGCCTAAGACCTACAAAGATGGCAGGCTGTAATAATAATAATAATAATAATAATAATAATAATAATAATAATAATACATTTTATTTATACCCTGCCCTCCCCAGCCAAGACCAGGCTCAGGGCGGCTAACCAAATATAAAACAGATTGATTGAAATACAACTTAAAAACAAGATTAAAACACAACATTAAAATGCAGCCTCATTTCAGCAGAAACGCAAAAACTTTTTTGGGGATGAAAACGTCAAGTCTTCACCAAGGCTAACTATCCAGACTGGTCCTACGTGGGCCAGAAAAAAGCCAGGGAAGTCCCCAAGTAGGGTTATCTCTCAGCTGTGAGCCTGTGTCTGTAAAAAACCAGAATATCAACAGTCTACCTTACAGGTTTGTTGTACAGATAGTAATTTCCTATGTAAAAAAATAAAATAAAAAATTAAGAGGTGATGATTGACCCCAAGCACAATGAGGAAGGACATTCGACCTCTGGCTGGAATAATTCCCCGTTCTGATTTCACCAGCGATACGCATCAGAAAGGCCTTTGGGGGCTACTTTTCCCTGCTTTCCATTTCGTCCGTGATGCAACACCCCAAGCCACCGCCTTCCAGGGTCTCCGTCTAAAGTTACAAAATCAACATCTAGAAAATTGAGCCCAGATGCTCAACGCACACTGATCCAAGCTGACGCAGCACGTACGGCCCAGAGAGAAATAAACTGAGATGCTTCTTTTCACGCCGACCGGAGAGAAGGGTCTTTCATTTGAACAACCTCGCGCTTTGTCCCCCTTCTGAAAAAGGCGGCCTTATTTCGCGAGCAACAAATCCGGCCGCCGGCAAACGTCCCTGGGGAGTGAGTTTGGGGAAAGCTTTGCCCGTTCTGCACTTCTGCACGTGCAGAAGAAGAGGGAAAGTGCCACAGAGCAGGGGGACAAAACCTCTGTTTCGTTCGATTCGAATCATACGCTGTTTTTGTCCAGTTTCCCTCTCCAAAGTGTTATCGGGATTTATTCTCTCTCTGGACGGCCCCTGTGTTATTTAAGTGCTAGCATCCTCCAGATGTTGCTGAGCTACAGTTCCCATCACCCTTGACCCCGGCCGGCCCCCACTGGCTTGCTAAGGGCTGGAATCCAGAAACATCTGGAGGGCTGCTCAGAATCCGCACCCATGGCTTGCATATACATCTCCCCCCTTGGCCATCTCCAGATTTTGCTGGATTCCAGCTCCCACCTGGAGGGTCACAGAGGTCCCTCATTCCTGTTGTAGAAAAGGAAGGGAAAAAAACCAGTTTTGGGAGTGGGGTGGGGGACAGATTTATAGGATATATAGAATATCCTTCGAACCAGATGCTATATTCCTTGGACTTTTTAAAGATACAGTTAATCCGAAGGATAAAGACTTGGTTGGGAGCGTGCTGATGGGTGCCAAAGTCACGCCAACGTTTATCAGCTGCCTGGCAGAAAGCGTGGGCCACAATAATAATTTTCAAAAGGGTCGAGTTGATTTATTACGCACATGTATTTAAAAGGTTAAATTGGAAATGAAAGGATGGAACAAATCTCGAGATTCTCTTTGGATTCTGTTTTTAGATGGTCATTAATCAAGATTGCCATATTTATATTACGGAAAGTATGTATATATTAGGGGCTGCTCGCTCCACCGGCCAACCCCACACCGGCCCCACATTAACTCCCTACTCTCTGCTCCCCACACTGGGGAAGCCCAGCCAGATGGGCAGGGTATAAATAATAAATATTATTATTAAGCTCCTAAAATGCCCTTTGACTTTCTTAACCACACCTGAATAAGGCAGATTCCATGCTAGAGTTCATTAGGAAACGAATCGAAATCAAAACTGCCACTATCATAATGCTATTATACAAATGGATGGTAGGACTGCATTTTGAGGACTGTTCTGGTCGCCTCGCTTGAAAAAGGATATTGTAGGTTCAGAAAAGAGCTAGCAAAATGATCGAGGGGGTGGAGCCGCCGCTGATATGCATTGCTCAGTTCAGTATTTCTTATTCATGAATGTTTTCCCCACACTGTTAAAAGTGCAGGGCTCCTTACGTCAGCCATGATCTTCACAACTGAGTTCTCCAGATAGGTCTGGAATATGTCCATTTCACAGGTTATGGGGATGAGGCTAAAGGCTGATAATGCTCAGGATTTGCTTGCTTGTAAGCATTTATGATTTGAAGCACAACATAAAAAAAAAAAACGAAGATCATGGCCACTGGTCCCATCACCTCCTGACAAATAGAAGGGGAAGAAATGGAGGCAGTGAGATATTTTACTTTCTTGGGCTCCATGATCACTGCAGATGGTGACAGCAGCCACGAAATTAGTAAAAGACGCCTGCTCCTTGGGAGAAAAGCAATGACAAACCTAGACAGCATCTTAAAAAGCAGAGACAACACCTTGCCGACAAAGGTCCGCATAGTTAAAGCTATGGTTTTTCCAGTAGTGATGTATGGAAGTGAGAGCTGGACCATGAAGAAGGCTGATCGCCGAAGAATGGATGCTTTTGAATTATGGTGCTGGAGGAGACTCTTGAGAGTCCCATGGACTGCAAGAAGATCCAACCTCTCCATTCTGAAGGAAATCAGCCCTGAGTGCTCACTGGAAGGACAGATCCTGAAGCTGAGGCTCCAAGACTTTGGCCACCTCATGAGAAGAGAAGACTCCCTGGAAAAGACCCTGATGTGGGGAAAGATGGAGAAGGAGAAGGGGACGACAGAGGACGAGATGGTTGGGCGGTGTTCTCGAAGCTGCCAGCATGAGTTTGACCAAACTGCGGGAGGCAGTGGAAGACAGGAGTGCCTGGCGTGCTCTGGTCCAGGGGGTCACAAAGAGGCGGACACGACTAAACGACTAAACAACAACAAGCTTTTATTCTTATTATTGTGGAACAAATAAGAGCCTTGATTACAACTGAGGCCAATGTTTAGGCCTCCGGACACAACAGATCTCCCTTTTAACCTTCCAGAAATAGCCGGCGTCTTGATTTTCCCATAACTGAAAAAGGATTTCCCTAAAGTGTGGAGTGAGAGGCCTTGAGCCCGTTTATTTTCGCTGCTGCCCACCATTACGTTTCCTGGCTGCCTTGCTCTGGCTTCAACAGAGGCAGGAAAAACAAAGAAAGTTAAAAATAACAGTTCTATTAATGCGGCAAAAGCCTGCACACAACTCTCTAACAAATTTTGTTTTGCAGATAATAAAACTGTGTGTGTGTGTTTGTGTGCCCCCTGTTCTTGCAGGGAGGGAAAGAGAACGCTATTTCAACAAGCCGAATCTGCCCGCTGCTGTTTCTTATGCCCATTTTATAGATGGGGAAAACTGAGGGCTGGGAGGCCACTTAACCTGTATCCAGAGGCTGAGTGACTCAGGCAGTCCTCGTGTTGAAAAGAGCAAAAAGAACCTGTGGACATCCAAATAAGATGAACGCTGGAAGATTCAGGGCAGATAAATGAAAAAGACCTTTTTCATCCAGCACATAGTTAAACTATGGAACTCCCTGCTGCAGGACACCAACTTGGATGGCTTGGACATAGTCAGGGAGAGGAGAGCATTGCTAGTCCTGCTAGTGCGCTTCTGGTTGGCCACTCTGGAAACAGGATACTGGGCTTGTTCCCTTGGCCTGATCCAGCTGAGCTCCTCTGATGTCCTTAATGCAATCAGATTGCAGGCAGATTCTTACCAAACTCCAAGCCGCTAGTCCTCTGAGTTCTCATGCTGTCAGTCTCCAGCTCCTATTATTATTCTCCGTCCAGAACTTTTGCAAAGGTTAACCGCCTTCGCTTGTGGAATCGATTTCTCCAAGCGGAGGTAGCTAACCTTTGCAAAAAAGATATTTGCTCGTGAGTAAGCCCATTGCTGCAGACTGACTCACCTTCTCAGCGGCTTGGCAGAGGCTGGCCGTCAACATCATCGCGGAGAGAGTCAAGGAGAGGGAAGCCAGGGGAAACCTGGAAAGGAAAACAAGGCAGTGATGGTCAGGGAGCCTCTGTTTGTGAGCAAGGCAGAAAGATGGCGGCTGTGCTGAGTCAGGCAGCCTCTCCAGGAATGTTCCTGAGCAAAGCATGATGGGAATATCCCTGCTTTTAATGCCCCATGGCTTTATAGTCAAGGAGGACCCTGTCGCTGAACACAGGAAGGCTCACTGCAAGCTGTGGAGGTCTTGCACTCACTGCTGAATCTAATTAATAATACAGCGGTACCTTGGTTTAAGAACAACTTAGTTTATGAACAACTTGGATTAAGAAAAAAGCTGCAAACCCGGAAGTAGGTGTTTCGGTTTGTGAACTTTGCCTTGCTTTAAGGACACATTTCGCTTCCTGTTGAGTGTGTTGTAAATTGAGTCCCCCGCTGCTATGGGAAAGCACGCCTTGGTTTAAGAACGCTTTGGTTTAAGAACGGACTTCCGGAATGGATTAAGTTCGTAAACCAAGGTACCACTGTAATAATAATATTTTTAAAAATCAGACCTTCAAGGGAAAACATAGCCATTGTGGTTTGCAGTCATTGGTAGTCATGTAATAAACATCCATGGTTTTTCTCTGAGAAGAACTAGCATTAGATGCAAATACACACCCATTCAGATCCAAAAATGCCTATTTGCACCCCGAGGCGGTATTTCAGGACACCCAGGTTTCGGGATGTTCTTACCACTGATTTTTTGTAATCCTGGGATTGTTTTCTCCAAAACAAGGTTAAAAAGCGGGGTAAAATGTTTTCAATAAATCGGAAGTGGCCCCACAGGTCTGGCTTGGCGACAACTCGTATCGTCCCTAACCACTGAGCGCCGCTGCCTGCCCAGCGCTGGAGTACAAGGCTCTCTGAGGGTGCTGCGTTGGCTATTGCGAGACCATATGGACTTCTGGGGTAGGTGGAAAAAGGAATGCGCCTTAAAACCAGCTCAGCATCTTCTGTCCCTATGATTTAATCGTACATAAGAAAACTCCCTTTTGAAAGCTGGCTGTGAGGACGATCTCACGCAGGGACCACTGACTTCAGCGCTTCCCCCCGCTGCGTCAAGGCAGATTCCAAGCAGCGAGAGCTTTGCTGGCCTCCGAGTCTATGGCTCGCATCCCCTTCCCAGGGGATCCTCATCAACCATACAACGGTTATGTCACCAGGCACCGAGATCGAATCAGTCTCTGGCTGCCACGGCACCAGCACATCAGAGCCAGAGGGTGGTGTGGGACATCTGGCGGGTGAAACTATGGGCGCTTCCTTGCTCAGAGAGCACCGGGGCCCTTCGATGGAAGCCCAGCCAGATGGGCGGGGTATAAATAATAAAGTATTATTATTGTTGTTGTTGTTGTTGTTGTTGTTGTTGTTATTTCCATCACTTTGCTCCTACAGCTCCCTCCCTCCATTCTGCATTTGTACGGAATTAATCTCTTAGTGTGGAACCTAGGAACTCTCTACCTATTAATGAAAATATTTATATCTAGATTTGTATCTAGATGGTGGGATAGAGATAAGGAAAACAGGAAGACACAACAAGAGGTAAAGGAGGTGCTGTGGGATTGGTGGAAGTCAGTGTTTGTTTTTCTTTTTAGCGTTTATATTATTAACTTGCAAGATACGGATTTGGGTTTTTTTGTATGTTGGTTTTTGTGGTTTGTGTATTGTTATTTTTCGATATTTTCCGTGTTGTTGTTGTGTGGAAAATACTAATAAAATTTAAAAATTTATTTAACGAAAGAAAGAAAATGTTTGTCGAACTCAATGCTGGGGACAACCAGCACACTAAAACAAATCAACATACATGACATTCATTTTGGCACCTTCCGTGGCTCAGGTATAGTAATTTGGTCGATCTTAAGAAAAGAAAAGGGACACGGGTGGTGCTGTGGGTAAAAGCCTCAGCGCCTAGGGCTTGCTGATCGAAAGGTTGGCGGTTCGAATCCCCGCGGCGGGGTGCGCTCCTGTTGTTCGGTCCCAGCGCCTGCCAACCTAGCAGTTTGAAAGCACTCCCGGGTGCAAGTAGATAAATAGGGACCGCTTACTAGCGGGAAGGTAAACGGCGTTTCCATGTGCGGCTCTGGCTCGCCAGAGCAGCGATGTCACGCTGGCCACGTGACCCGGAAGTGTCTCCGGACAGCGCTGGCCCCCGGCCTCTTTGAGTGAGATGGGCGCACAACCCTAGAGTCTGTCAAGACTGGCCCGTACGGGCAGGGGTACCTTTACCTTTACCTTTAAGAAAACCCTCCTGGCAGACTGAAAAGGTTAATGTGTGCTAGCGATGAAGGACACCTGCAAATTTCTCTCAGTCTCTCAAGTTCAGTTCTCCACACCACTTTGTCATTTTGTTTTTAACTCCTCACAAAAACTCATCAGCATTGTATGGGGCTGGGCTAGAACGACCCCTCTGGTCCCTAACCGACTCTACAAATTGACGACTTTAGTGTGAATTTCTCATAACGCGCACATTTCTGATGCAATTTTGCCCAACGGACACATTTTTTTTGCAAAGCCATTTCCCCATATACGATGCATTTTCATTTCGCATTTCCACTAAAACCCACGTCGGAACGTGATTTCACCGAACGGAAACGCTTTTGCAAAGTGACGACGCCCAATTCAACACATTCTTCCTGCATTATTTCCACATTTCACCCTAGTTACATGCATTTTTCGATACTTGCCCGGAAAAACTGCCCTGCAAAATTCAGAGAAATGCAGGTTTCCAGGGAGGGCCGTTGCTTCGTTTGACATTCTGTTTCGGAAATTGCAGATTAGGCAGGTTTGCTTTTAAATGAAGATTTAAATCAAAATTTCTTCCCCAAAGAAATTTCCACGAGAGCTACCCCAGTTTCACCCCTAGGGGCACCTGCCCTCCCATCACAAACTTTCTGGCTCCAATCCTTTCCTATCCAGAGGTCAGCAGGCTGCCCTGTCCTTTTGCTGAAGTGAGTCACTTACTAAGGGGGGGGGGCAGGCTGTTCTCACCTTCCCCATCTCCTGAAAAATCGCCCTCCTGCACAAAAGGAAGCCAAGGGAATGAGCGTGCAGAAGTTTTATTACCCTGTGTGACCGCCAAGAGATTCTCGCGGCAGGCCAAGGATGAGTCAGAGGCTGGCTCAGATGGGTAGCTAGCATTGTCACCAACCAGATTGGGGCAAAACAACCCCCACAAGTAAAAGTACGTGTGTCCCCCCCCCCCCCCGCGCCCGGAGATCAACCTACGCAAGCAGGAATCAGGTGCCACAAAAGCGAGCGAAGTTGTTGACTCACGCAGGGAGGCGGCTGTGGAATCTCCTTCCCCGGGGGCGCTTTTTAATTATTATTTTTTTGCAAGGGAGAAAAAAGTTGGACAGGAATTTGGTGGGGATGTTTGCAGAGGTTGTCCTGGCTCAGGACGGAGCCCGTGACGATGAGACAGCCCTCGGAGTTTCTTCCAACAGAGCAATAAAAGAACGCTCTCTTCTCTAATGCGCGCACACATGGTTCTGTACTCAGTGCGCAGCGCATTAATCCGTCAACATGCACCTTGCAGAGAGCGGCTGACAACTAAAAATATTTTCCTGTTCAGCAGCTTTCAATGCTGTTCGGGCTTTCAGTTGTTGTTTTTTCGTTTTTGTTTAAATTTTTTACTTATGCTTTTCAGGTCGATACATTTCACTGATTTTACAATCATTTTGACGTTTCAAAGCTTGACTTCCTTCTCCCTCTTTCTGCGGTTCCTCAAATTTATTTTTAGTATCTTCTGCATCTCCTAATTAACTTAATTTGCTCATTTATTCATCTTTTTTAAAGAAATGCTCTTACGAAACTGCAGGTTATTACAATAATCCTGCCAATGTTTTTATCTGTTTACAATTTATCTGTAAATATTCAGTAAACCATTCCATTCTTTTACAAAAAGTTTGCTCTCTTGATTTCTTATTCTTCCAGACTTTCAGTTGTTTTTTAACGTGCCGCTCAAAACTAGTTCTCTTCCGCAAGATAGAGATGGTGGTAGCATAGTGGTTATGTCCAAAGTCCGTTTTGGGGGCCTAATCTGGCCCTCCGGTTGGTTTAATCCGGCCCCTGTGGAAGTTTATTTCCTGGGCTAAAATCCTAAAAACAAAACCCTCAACACCTTCAGTCCTAAAAGAAGCTCAACAACTTTGATCGGCCCCCACAGCCCTTCACTTCATCAACTCTGGCCCTCTTTGAAAAAAGTTTGGACACCACTGAGTGTTGGACCCAAGAGACATGGATTCAAATCCTCCCACTCGCCTCACTGGGAGCTCATGAGGGGGGGTTGACCCTTGGGGGCTGCCAGTCACTGCCTCTCTGAGCCCGACCTACCTCACAGGGTTGCTGTGGGGATTAAATGTCGAAGTGGAGAACGGCGTCTGTGGCAACCTCTTTATTTGTGAAGTGGAAACTTAATTTAGAGAATCCATGGTCACAACAGCATCTTAAAAAGCAGAGACATCACCTTGCCAACAAAGGTCCGTATAGTTAAAGCTCTGGTTTTCCCAGTAGTGATGTATGGAAGTGAGAGCTGGACCATCAAGAAGGCTGATCGCCGAAGAATGGATGCTTTTGAATTCTGGTGCTGGAGGAGATTCTTGAGAGTCCCATGGCCTGCAAGAAGATCAAACCTCTCCATTGTGAAGGAAACCAGCCCTGAGTGCTCACTGGAAGGACAGATCCTGAAGCTGAGGCTCCAAGACTTTGGCCACCTCATGAGAAGAGAAGACTCCCTGGAAAAGACCCTGATGCTGGGAAAGATGGAGGGCACAAGGAGAAGGGGACGGCGGAGGACGAGATGGTGGGACAGTGTTGTTGAAGCCACCAACATGAGTTTGACCAAACTGCAGGAGGCAGTGGAAGACAGGAGGGCCTGGCGTGCTCTGGCCCATGGGGTCACAAAGAGGCGGACACGACTAAACAACAACAGCAACAACATGGTCACAAGGTGTGATGAATGGTGGCTTTAGCTGGGGTTCAGTAAGGACAATTACCTAGAACATACCTTCTACCTCTCCTGTCAGGGGCAGAATTTGAGGGAATCACAGAGCACCACTGTTACGCCCAGCTCCTGCTCTAGGACTATCCAATTTGGGCACCTGGCTGGCCGCAGGGAGAAGAGGTTGCCATAATACAAGTGCCCCGCATTGGCCAGATCCTGCCGCTGAATGGCCCTTCTTGTATTCTGATTTCTTAATGGATATATGGAGCCTCCCTGTTTCAAGGCAGTATACCTTGAATCAAGGCGATCAAGGCCAAATTGGAGAATCTAAATCTCGGAGGAAAGTTCTTTAGCCCATTTCTGCTACATGAGATTCCAGGAACATAAGAATAGGGGGAGGCACTCGATCAGGGCAAAAGGAGCCCTGTTCTCACAGCAGCCAAATGCCCCCAAGAACCTAGGGATCTAGGTAGACTGCCTCTGGGCCTGGAGGTTCCATCGGAAGAGCCCTGGAGCTAGGCCACCTAAGTCCAGCAATCCTGTCCTCCTAGGGCAGGGGTCAGCAACCTAAGGCCCCTGGGCCAAAAGCGGCCTGCGGAGGTTGTTTGACTGGCCCACGAGCTGCTCCCAAACCGAGCTACCAGCGCAGCGACTCGCTTCCGTGGCACCAGAAATCGCATCTGCGCAGGCGTGAAAATTGCTCCTGCACACGCGCAGACGTCAAAAATCATGGGCACGGGCACGATCCGGTCCACGGAGGGATCTCCATAGAACCGATCCGGCCCAGGCAAGATAAACCTTGCTAAGCCCCATCCTAGGGGTCAACTAGGGAAACTCGCAAGCATGATCTGAGTGCAACTGCAATTCTCGTTTCCCTGGCGATCCCCAGCAACTATTCTCATCCAGTGGCATTGACTGCCTCCAGCACAGAAGGTGGGACACAGCCATCATCGCTCATGCTCAACCTGTGGTTTTGGGGAGGGGAAAGGCCCTTTCCCCAGAAACGTCGACCTGGGTGGCACAATTTTCAAAGCCGCTTTCTCAACAGGCTTCGCTGACCACGCAGCAAAACTGTCACCAAACATCGTAAACGTCGCCCTCGGCTAGCAAACACCCCGGGGAGCAGAGAACAAGCACTTGTGAAAATATAACGGGTGCGCAGACATTCGGCTCTTTTGTGCGTGTTTGGCTTTGTTGTTGCGTTGGGTGGGAGGGTACGGGACATGGTCTTGGGCCTCTGTCGCACAGGGCGGGAAAATGCTTTCATTCCCCGTCAGGCCTTCTTGGAAGTGAGATTGCGATCTGTCTCAAAATTCAGCGTTCTGTCTCTCTGCTCCTAAAATAATTCCTTCTTTATGACAGGTCAACTCTCCCTTTGATTATTACGATTGCAGAGGTCCCACGCAGCTTGGAAGAGAGATAAGTTATTTCCACAAACAAGAAGTCTCTTGAGAAGGGGGAGGGTTCAGCCTCTCTGCCTTTGATCGCTCCAAGGCCACGGGCTCGCGAGGGCAGGAAACTATGCTCTCCAGACAGGGTGGGACATGGCGGGCAGCCATGGCGGGCCAACTGTTGAAAAGGATGGCAGGAAATGTTCTCCCAGGAGGGACCTGGCAATCCTGGTCAAGGCCGCCCAACGAGAGCTGATAGGCCACAGGCAAGCTGTTCTGGAAGCTTCCGAGATGCCCGCCAAACAAAACCCGAATTCAGGGTTCGATTCCCCACCCCTCCAAGACAAGTTTGTTGTTGGCCATTTCGAACCACCCAACCCATTTCAAGAGTTCACCGGGATTTTCGCTCCCAGAAACTTTTCACTGGAGGTCCTGCAAATACACAAAGGATATATACCCTCAGCATATTTGCTGGGGGGCGGGGGGCAGGGGAAGGAACTAGTTGGCTGAAATAGTTCAGACATCCCATTTGGGGTTAGTAGCATGTTCCCAATCAACCGTGTTCTTCATTGGACTGGTCATGTCGTGCGGATGCCTGATGATCACCTTCCAAAGCAACTAGTCTATTCCGAACTTAAAAATGGAAAGTGTAATCAATGGAAAGCTGCATCAATAGGAGTATAGCATCTAGATCAAGGGAAGTAATAGTGCCACTGTATTCTGCTCTGGTCAGACCTCACCTGGAGTACTGTGTCCAGTTCTGGGCACCACAGTTCAAGAAGGACACTGACAAACTGGAACGTGTCCAGAGGAGGGCAACCAAAATGGTCAAAGGCCTGGAAACGATGCCTTATGAGGAACAGCTAAGGGAGCTGGGCATGTTTAGCCTGGAGAAGAGGAGGTTAAGGGGGGATATGATAGCCATGTTCAAATATATAAAAGGATGTCACATAGAGGAGGGAGAAAGGCTGTTTTCTGCTGCTCCAGAGAAGCGGACACGGAGCAATGGATCCAAACTACAAGAAAGAAGATTCCACCTAAACATTAGGAAGAACTTCCTGACAGTAAGAGCTGTTTGACAGTGGAATTTGCTGCCAAGGAGTGTGGTGGAGTCTCCTTCTTTGGAGGTCTTTAAGCAGAGGCTTGACAACCATATGTCAGGAGTGCTCTGATGGTGTTTCCTGCTTGGCAGGGGGTTAGACTCGATGGCCCTTCTAACTCTATGATTCTATGATTCTAATGCTGGTGGTCAACAAAAGAGGTTTAAAGACTGTCTCAAGGCATATCTAAAAAATATATAGTATAAACACCAACAATTGGGAAACACTGGCCTGCAGGTCATTTGACTTGATCAGGAAGACACGTGTCCTGGTTTTCAATCAGAAAAGGCTCCATAGAAAGCCCTTTGCTGTGTTCCTATTTAAATCAGCCCTCTATTCCAAACAATGAGGACTGGAACCTTAGCTTCATTTTAAGGGGAAGGCCCCCTAGCTCAGCGGGAGAGTACCTGCTTTGCACGCATAAGGTCACAAATTCAAAACCCACCAGCCTCTCCAAGTAGGGCTGCGAATGTCCCCTGGAAAGAGCCACTGCCGGTCTGAGTTGACAATACTTAGCTAGGCAGACCCCTGAGGTCTGACTTAAGTCAGTATAATGTTCTCGCCCAAATTAAACAGCAGTTGGCTGCCGTTTTACAACACCCACCTAACAGTAGGGCCGGCCCCAGATTCCCCTATAAAAGAATAAGCAGGGAAGTGGGCCAAATTATTTTCTGAAATTCTCTGCCACTCGCCAATTATTAAAGGATGAAAGCCTCCGATTTCAGAGGAAGGTGGCAGAAGATGCTGTTGTGACGTGGGGTTTGTGATTTCAGCTCTCTTGACATAATCTGCTGGAGACAGTTCTCTAGTAACACTTCTTTATTACAGCAAACAAGACTGAAGACTGAGGAGGGGAAAGCTACATTTATAGGGACAGGGGACTAGCTAGAAAGGATACATTTTGGAGGGAACAATATCAGGCAATCACAGTCCTGCCTTTTGGAGGAAACCAATAAGACAGAGGATCCAAATACAGCAGTTTAAATGAACCAATAGTAGCTGTACCCCCTGAAACCAAAAGGCAGTTACTTTACCCTAATGCAAATATAGACAATAATAATACAGATATAAAATCCTTTGACTCAATACACAACACCCCTCCCCCCCTAGTGAGCACAGCAGACGTAATCTCTCAGGTACTGTGGGGTCCTACAACTTCTACTTGATCTCCTGACAACAGGCGTTGCCGGTTCTGGATTGGGTGTTACCTGTGGTAGAGGGGCTGCTATAGGGGTTTCCTCAGGAACAGATGGAGTCCCAGACATCTCAGGGTTCCCTACCTGTACCTCGTCATCATGAGGACTAGCAGACCCTGGTTCATTTGCTGAAGCCCCTGGTGACTGCACCTCTGGGCCATTTTCACTCTGGTCTTGCAGCTCTGCGTCGTTAGCCAGGGATGAATTATCTGACTCCTCCCTGCTGAGCGCCCGGCGCCTCAGCTGATCTATATGTCTCTTCCAAACTTGCCCATTTTCCAAGGTTACATAATAGGACACAGGTCCACTAGCCCGGGTGACCACACCAGCCACCCACCGCGAACCTCGTGAATAGTTCCTCACCCAGACCAGATCTTCAGGGGCGAGATACCTTGTTGTGTCAGTCTCAGCCTGGGGGGTTGCTCTTGAATTATGGTTTGGCATTTTATCCGGGTGGACATAATCCAGCACCGTTACCAGTCTTCTACCCAAGAGCAGCTCAGCTGGCGACTTGCCCGTCGCAGTACACGGCGTCGCATGCTGCAAAAATAACATTCGCGCGATGCGAGCTGACCAGTTACCCTCCATTAAGCGCGCAATGGATTCTTTGGCTGTTCTTACCATGCGCTCAGCCTGCCCATTGGAGGATGGGTGAAAGGGCGCGGATGTGACCCCTCTTATGAAGTTATCAGCCAAGAATGCCCTGAATTCTTGGGATACAAAAGCTGCCCCATTATCTGATACAATGGTCTCAGGTAACCCGTGGGTTGCAAACAGCTGCCTCAACACCTTGATTACGGCAGCTGATGCCATGCTAGGGACCATCGCCACTTCTAACCATTTGGAATATGCATCGACGACAACCAAAAAGACCTTCCCCTGGAATGGCCCAGCAAAATCTAAGTGCAGCCGGCTCCAGGGAGATCTGGACTGCTCCCACCAGTGAACTGGTGCTCTGGCCACTTCTGGCCGCACCTCTTGGCATGCCTTACATGTTCGTACCCATTGTTCTATGTTCTGGTCCATTCCAGGCCACCACACATAACATCGGGCTAGCGACTTCATCCTGACCATTCCCGGGTGTCCCATGTGAAGCGTCTCAAGCACCCTGTTTCTCAGTGGTGCTGGGATGATCACCCTATCTCCCCACAGGAGACAACCCTTATGCATGGACAACTCGTGCTGCCTTGTCGCATAAGGCCTGAATTTGTCTTCATGCGGACCACCTGGCCACCCCCTCCCCACCCAAGTGAGCACACGGGAGAGAACAGCATCTTTCCTCGTTTTCTCAGCTATATCAGTAGCCGTTACAGGAGCCCCCGGAAGTGTTTCCAGCATCATTATGTGCTCCGCTGGAGCGGGATCCTCATTGCTCCCGCCAGGAAGGGGCAATCGACTCAGCGCATCAGCGTGGCACAACCGTTTCCCCGGCACATGGGTCAAGGTGTACTGGAACCCGTTCAGGAATATAGACCAACGCAACATTCTGGGGGAGAGAATTTGTGGCGTTTGTTTGTTCGGGTTGAACAACCCTAACAGTGGTTTGTGGTCCGTTTCAATGGAGAAATGGCGACCGTACACATAATCATAGAACTTTTTGATTCCTGCCACAATTGCAAGCGCCTCTTTGTCAATTTGAGCATAGTTGCGCTCCGTGGGCGACAACGTACGGGAATAGAAAGAGATGGGCTTTTCCGACCCATCCAGTTCCCTATGACTCAGCACCGCCCCCAGGCCGTATTGAGAGGCATCACATGCCAGGACCAGCGGCTTTGACTCATCATAATGAGCAAGGACGCTCCCGCTACTCAGCATTCTTCGCAAGGAGTCAAAAGCCTTCTGCTGCCCCTGCCCCCATCGCCACACATTCTTTTTCTGCAACAGTCTATGTAATGGTTCAGCTACCGAAGCTTTATGGGGTAAGAACGAATGATAAAAGTTAATAAGTCCCAGGAATGACTGCAACTCCGTCTTGTTCTGTGGTCGTGGTGCCTCGATGATGGCCTTAATCTTAGCATCTGTGGGGTGGATGCCTGATGCATCAATTTTAAACCCCAAGAAATCCACAGCTGGCACCCCAAAACTGCATTTTTCCTTTTTCAGTTGCAACCCCACCTCCTTGAACTTGAGCAACACTGCACGGACACGCGCAACCAGTTCCTGTGGGTCTTTTCCAGCAATCAAAACGTCATCAAAAAATGGCAAGACCCCCGGCAGACCTCTTAACAGGCGTTCCATGAGCCCTTGAAAAATCCCTGGGGCCACACAAACTCCAAATTGTAATCTGTTAACTCTGAACGCCCCTTTATGTGTGACAATAGTCTGTGCTTCCGCTGATTGTGGGGTTACTGGCAGCTGTTGGTAGGCTTGTGCCAGGTCAATTTTGGCAAACACCTTGCCCCCAGCCAGTTTAGCCAACAGATGTGATACGACTGGAATGGGGTATGAGTTTCCCCTGAGTGCCTTATTGATAGTACATTTGTAATCTGCACAGATCCTGACTTCCCCATTTGCTTTAAGGGGCGTGACGATTGGAGTCTCCCACTTAGCAGAGTCCACGGGTGAGAGAACTCCCTGCTTGACCAATTTATCCAGCTCTGCTTCGATCTTGGGTTGCAGTGCAAATGGCACTCGCCTTGGTTTGAGTCGGATTGGGGCCACCCCAGGGTCCAACTCGAAGTCAACTGGGGGCCCTTTATAACAACCCAGTTTTCCATTAAAGAGACCAGCAAACTCTTTGCATAATGCCTCGCTCATCTCAGGGCAGGTTTGGATTGAATTAAGCCCTGATATACTCAGTCCCAGGGCGGGGAACCAGTCAGTGCCCAGGAGACTGGGGCGACTGCCCTTCGCAATCACCAGTTTGAGTACAGCCTGTTTGTCCCGGAACTGAACTCTCACGGCACACATTCCCATAACATGGATGCGGCCCGCTGAGTATGACTGCAAGGTTGCCGGGAAGGGCTCCAGAGGGGGCAACTTACCCCTGGGGAAGAATGTCCTCGCGGTCTGGTCCGACACGATAGTGAATCCAGATCCGGAGTCCACCTCCATGTCGCACTGCTGACCCTCAATCTTCACCTTGACGTGTGCCTTGCCTTGCGCTGGGAACTGCACGACCCTCCCGTTGATCTCCGTTACATAGTGGCAGTCCTTTAGAAAATGGGTTGCTGTGGGCGGTCTGCGATGCTCCAGTCTAGGTGTTCCTGTCGCTCCCAACGCCGCCGATCTACAGACCCTGGCGATGTGACCTGTCTTCCCGCACGTCCGGCACATAGCATCCCGGAAACGACAACTCTTCCGCTCATGGTTTCCGCCACAACCTGGACACCTGCCTCGGTGATCTTTGTGCACTGTGCAGGCCTGACGCACTGACTCGACCCCACGGACTGGGCTCTGGCTCGGAGTAGCCTCTAGCTCGTCCATGGCATGCGCAACTTCTATCTGTGGCTTAGGGCCCTTGCGACTGGCATCAAGCTCCTCTCTTTCATAATTCTCCGTGGCGGTGGCCTCCTTCAAGGCTGAAGCAAGGGTAACCTCTTCTTTAGCCACGATGCGTCTTCTGGCTTTCTTGCTGCTCAGACCACCGATAAACCGATCCAGGAGAGTCTCTTCCAGATTTTGGAAGTCGCAGTGCTGAGCGAGCTTCCGCAGTTCAGCTAGAAATGCAGATACAGACTCCCCAGCACGCTGCTGCCTCTCATGAAACTCCATCCGCCGGGCCATCTTGGTCTCAGTAGGCGCCAAATGGCTTGTTAGGCAGGCAAGAATATCTTTGAGAGATGTCTCACTTAGCTTCGCTGGAGCAAGCAATGCCTTGGCCAGCTTGAAGGTCTCAGGCCCACAGTAGCTCAGGAATGTGGCCCTTCTTTTGCTGGCATCGGTGATCCCTTGAGCCACTGCGAAGAACTCGAAGCGTTCGACGTAGTCTTCCCACGTGTGGGGCTCTGATGGCTGGAAGGGCTCCAATACCCTTGGACTCTCCATTGTCCTGTGGCAGGGTCGTCTTCTCAGCTGGCCAGTGAGTCTTGTTCTTAGCTGCAATCCGGACTCTGAGGCAGGGCTGCGTTTAACCGCTCCTCAGCATTCCGGATCCCATCCTCGTCGCCAGTTGTTGTGACGTGGGGTTTGTGATTTCAGCTCTCTTGACATAATCTGCTGGAGACAGTTCTCTAGTAACACTTCTTTATTACAGCAAACAAGACTGAAGACTGAGGAGGGGAAAGCTACATTTATAGGGACAGGGGACTAGCTAGAAAGGATACATTTTGGAGGGAACAATATCAGGCAATCACAGTCCTGCCTTTTGGAGGAAACCAATAAGACAGAGGATCCAAATACAGCAGTTTAAATGAACCAATAGTAGCTGTACCCCCTGAAACCAAAAGGCAGTTACTTTACCCTAATGCAAATATAGACAATAATAATACAGATATAAAATCCTTTGACTCAATACACAACAGATGCTACCCCACCCCCCTAAGAAAACCCCCCCTCTTTGATTTATATCCTTTTTTTAGAGAAAGAAAAGCTGTTGCTACGCCATCTGGAATGCATACTTTGGGGTAGGAAACGCTAACCATTTCCTGGCTCCCCCCACATCACGCAGACGGACCCCACCAAGAGAGAGGCATCTGGTGGACTGGAACCCCAGCTTGTGGGGGGGGGGGTCTTCCGGTTGCGCCCCGTTAGCTTTCAGTGGGAATTCTCTGCCTGAAATGCGTGAAAAGGAATCCCGTAAATCTTGATGGGGAAAAAAGACACACACCCTTTTCCTTTGCGTGTCCCCAAGAGGTCACGCTAGGGGCTGTGGAACCTGTGCCCCAGCTCCTGTCATCGTCCTAGACCAAATGCGGCCCTCAAACTCCCAAATGCGGCCCTCAAGCAGTCTCTGTCTGGCCCTCGGATCTCACCTTTCGATAGGTGCTCCCTCAACTGCGTCGACCTGCGGAGCCAGCACCACATAATATCCGTTCTGCATTTGCAAGAAATTGACCTAAAATTGCCTCTTGATGCCTTTTCTATATTCTTTTTTTTCGACGCCTGCTTAAAACGCGGTCATTTAGGCAAACCTGCCCCCAGACACGTAGAATCTGAGGGGAATTTAAATCTGTTTTGGTTTTTGGTTTGTTGTTTTTTTTCTGTTAACTTTAAATACCTTTAAAAGTTTTGAACTTTTCCCGGGTGGGTGATTTCAATACTTCTTGCAAATAGCTGAGAGGTTTTGCTACAGTCACAGTGGTATTCTGCTAAATAAAGGGATCAATAATGAACATTATTGAAAAGTAGAGACATCACCTTGCCAACAAAGGTCTGTATAGTAAAAGCTATGGTTTTCCCAGTAGTGATGTATGGAAGTGAGAGATGGACCATAAAGAAGGCTGATCACCGAAGAATGGATTCTTTTGAATTCTGGTGCTGGAGGAGACTCTGGAGAGTCCCATGGACTGCAAGAAGATCAAACCATTCTGAAGGAAATCAGCCCTGAGTGCTCACTGGAAGGACAGATCCTGAAGCTGAGGCTCCAAGACTTTGGCCACCTCATGAGAAGACTCCCTGGAAAAGACCCTGATGTTGGGAAAGATTTAAGGCACAAGGAGAAGGGGACGACGGAGGACAAGATGGTGGGACAGTGTTCTCGAAGCTACCAGCATGAGTTTGACCAAACTGTGGGAGGCAGTGGAAGACAGGAGGGCCTGGCGTGCTCTGGTCCAGGGGGTCACGAAGAGGCGGACACCACTAAACAACTAAACAACAACAACAATGAACATTGCCGCCTCCATTTTGTTTTCAGGAGGAAAAATGAATTTGTTCGTTGCCTTGCAATGAGGGCCGTAGGGGGGCACGGGGGGGGGGGGGGGGAGTTGTCGAAGCAGATCAGTGCAGCACCTGGACCGCGTCTGCTATCTGTGCCCTGCAGGGAAGTTTGTTACCTGAAACACTCCAGACAGAGAGGAAATCAATAAATACCAGGGCGCACCTGGCTGGCTTCTGCTTCTGGGGGCGAGAGAGAGATTCCTTTCTGACCCTGCCAAAATCTAAGCCCAGAAGCCTTTAAAACACAAGCACACACACTGAAAGACCTCAAACTGCCTCAGTACAAAAATGCCACAAACCAGGAATATGTGGGGAGGCAGGGCAAGTTTCTAGTTCTCATGAAACAAAAACAAAAAGCAGAAACAAAAGCCCAGAGAGGTAAGGGTCACTTTTTTCAAAATCCAGGCTTCCCAAAACAGAACATGCTAAAATAATGGCTTTACTGGCCATTGATTGACATCCTGACAGCCCTTTTAATTTTTTTTTTTTATTCTGATTATGGATTTTGTGGTTTTATATTTTGACTTTATTCTGTAAACCGCCCTGAGAGCTGTGGGTATAGGGCGGTAAGGTAAAGGGTAAAGGGACCCCTGACCATTAGGTCCAGTCGTGACTGACTCTGGGGTTGCCCGCTCATCTCGCTCTATAGGCCGAGGGAGCCGGCGTACAGCTTCTGGGTCATGTGGCCAGAATGACTAAGCTGCTTCTGGCGAACCAGAGCAGCACACGGAAATGCCGTTTACCTTCCCGCCGGAGCGGTACCTATTTATCTATTTGCACTTTGATGTGCTTTTGAACTGCTAGGTTGGCAGGAGCTGGGACTGAGTAACGGGAGCTCACCCCGTTGCAGGGACTTGAACCGCTGACCTTCTGATCAGCAAGTCCTAGGGTCTGTGGTTTAACCCACAGCGCCACCCGCGTCCCTATAGGGTGGTATATAAATTCAATAAATAAACAATACAAGTCGTACCAATCAAAGGAAAAGGAATTGCAAAAAACTCTGGATATTGCTGAGCTGAAATGGGCAAATTAATAGGCAAAGCGTTGCAGGGGTTCCGCAGGGAGACTGGGTCCAGCTCTCTGGCTGAACTCACCGTAAAACTCTGTTTATTGTACGTTTGGAAAACCCTTTGGAAAGCAGGACGATTTAAATAAACTCGTATGTGGAAATAAGAGCATTCTTATTTAAATAAATGCATATGTGGGATTAAACGCACTCTTGCAAATTGTTTAAATAAGTGCATATGCGGGGACTTTGTTATTTTAGATTCCCCTTCTCCTGTTAAATCTCCGGCACAGACCCCAGTTGCTTAGCCCTAATTCTCAGTGCTAAGTCTGTATAACTGCCACAGTCACCCACCCCCTGGCTGAAGCCTTAGCCTCCCTTTCCAACTTTCCTCTGTTCATTTTTATTTATCGTGACATTTATTAGCCATCCTTTTGCTCCAAGGAGCTAGAGGAGCAGATCCCCTTCCTTTCCTTTTTCAGAACAACAACCCTGTGAGGTAGGCTCAAGGTTGAGAGACCGTGGTTCCAGGAAAGCCTCATGAAAGCTACTTGATAATGGACAACTGTGAGGGTCTGCAATGCCTTTTTAAAGGATTTTTAAAAAGGTAAAGGGAATCCTGGGGTTGCGGCGCTCATCTCGCTTTACTGGCCGAGGGAGCCGGCGTACGGCTTCCGGGTCAAGTGGCGAGCATGACTAAGACGCTTCTGGCGAACCAGAGCAACACACGGAAACCCCGTTTACCTTCCCGCTGGAGCGGTACCTATTTATCTACTTGCACTTTGACGTGCTTTTGAACTGCTAGGTTGGCAGGAGCGGAGACTGAGCAACGGGAGCTCACCCCGCCACAGGGATTCGAACCGCCGACCTTCTGATCGGCAAGTCCTAGGCTCTGTGGTTTAACCCACAGCGCCACCCGCGTCCCTTAAAAGGATTTTAGGTGCTCTCAAATGTTTTTACGTGGTTGGGAAATTGCTTTTATATAACCTTATATAAAACTTATATAAGTTTTAAACACATTCTTGCTTGCTTTTAAACTGTATTGTTTTAACATGCTTGTGTTTGATGCCATTATCTCTTTTTGGGAAAGCATGATAGAACATATTTATTTATCTATTTCATAAAATTTGTTTTATGATTGTTAAAAAAACACCTCAAAGCGGTTTACTAAAAAAAAAGAACAGAACCAGAAAAACAACAACAACCAATTCAGAACAACAACTTAAAACCTTCCAAAATAACGAGAACAGACAAGGAGCTAGCTAAAAACCCAGCATTTGTTTATTTAGAAAAAAGGCTAAAATAATTTTTTAAAATGTAGCGTGTGAGACTCGAACCCTGGGCTCGCAGGCTCTAGGTCAAACACTCTAATGACTACGCTGCATTTGCCTTTTGCTCAGTTCTCTCCCTGGCCTCCTTTCCTGCACTGTAAGCGCCATGGGGCAGAGATCTCACGTGCCACAGAAGACTATACGCATATAGAACCCAGGAAGCCGCCTTCTAGAGAATCAGACCATGGCATCCCTTTTCCTCCGTCGGCAGCGGTTCTTCGGGGTTTCAGGCCAAGAGTCCTTCCCAGCCTTACCGGGATCTGCCAGTGATCAAACCTGGGATCTTTTGCATGCAAAAAAGGTGCTCCACCAGTGGCTTTAAAATAATGCCAAGATTCCAGTCCTCATGGTTCCAAATGCAGGGCTGGCTTAGGAAGCTCTGTACGGCCTGCACTGGCTGGCAGCAGCTCTCAAGGGTTCAGAGGAGGAGTCTTTCCCTACCTACGGCCCATCCAGACACCCTGCCACCCCGGACCCCCCCCCCAATGAGGGCTGCCCCCTTACTTACCTGCCAATCTGGCCGTGGCTTGCTGACCCCATCGCCTTCTGATTCGTGCCGTCGGTTTAGGGAAGACCAGACCTTTTTCGCAACCTCACCATCTGCGTAGCAGCCTGTTCTCTCTGCCGCAAAGCCCCTCTTCCCCTGGGCTGGGGGGAGACCCCCCAGCTTCAAGACCTTTCCAGCTCCCTAAAGGAACAATATATATATTTAAAGGAAAATGTCAGCGTTCAAAAGTCAACAACGGAAGCTTGGAAGCTCTTTTGTGTGTCTCTGCCACTTTTAAATGTTGACTTATAGAAGTGGGCCTGTAAAAGGAGGCTGGAGGGGGGATTTTGGGGTGGGTGGGCTCGCCTCGCTCGTAAAAGCCCCCTGAACGATGCCTGAACTCGTAACCCCTCGTTGACCTTTCTGAAAGGAAGAGGGGGGGGGGAAAGCTGACCCGGACTCTTGTTTTGGGTGACTCATAAATCAGTCACTCAGTGCATTTTTTGCTGGGGGTGTGTGTGTGAAGAACCAGAAGGGGAAATTGGCTCATAAAAATGTGCAACAGATTCCGATCAAGCAGGCTCCATCGTGCCAACCGCGTTTCGCCTCTGTGCCTCAAAGGCTGGATTTTTTGCAAAACGAAAGAAAGAGGAACCAAGAGCTCAGATCTGTTTGGGGAAGACCCTTTCCTAGGCAATGAAAAAATATACAACTCATGTTCTGAGCTTAATTATCCTGTGCACAAGACTTGCAAAAGAGAAAGCAGAATATGGAACCAGGCAATTGTTATAGGAATTCTAAGCTCATATATAATGAACGTTCATAAATTTACAAGGCAAACACATACGTAAGTATATAAACCACCTGTCTGAAATAGTACAGGAGAGCAACCCTGAAGCCATTTTGACTCTTCCAGCAACCTCAAATATTCTCCCCTTTGTCTCTTTGCTCCCAACGCCCGTCTTTAGGGCGTATTTGTGTATACCTGGATTCAGGAACTAAGTATTGAGCATCTCAAAAGGAATGGCCTGGCTGCCCAGGTAAAGTAATCAGTGACCATTATCAGGTATCCTGACAGACAGGTTTTCTGCTGCAGACCGCCCCCTGTGATGTATTTCTTCTTCCTGTGATGTATGTATGTATTATATTTTGGGGGGTGGTCTTGAGCTACAGGGGAGGCAATTTCAAAAGCCTTTACTGTAGAGGCACCCGCCCTGTGGAACGCCCTCCCAACAGATGTCAAGGAAATAAGCAACTACAGTGGTACCTTGGGTTAAGAACTTAATTCGTTCTGGAGGGCTGTTCTTAACCTGAAACTGTTCTTAACCGAAGCACCACTTTAGCTAATGGGGCCTCCTGCTACCGCCGCACTGCCAGAGCACGATTTCTGTTCTCATCCTAAAGCAAAGTTCTTAACCCGAGGTACTAATTCTGGGTTAGCGGAGTCTGTAACCTGAAGCGCATGTAACCTGAAGCATATGTAACGCGAGGTACCACTGAATAAGAGCTTGCACACCAATGTTCTGGGTTCCTCTCCTCCCTCCCTGCGTGGGGTGAGCGGGGGGACCCTGTTACAACAGTTTAATAAATATCATGCTTACTATCCGCTTTGCTTCTCAATATTCTCTGGCTGGCCTCTGTTATTTTCTCCTACCAATAGGGAACCTATGTAAGGACTCTGTACGGGCTCTTGGAAAACCAATAAGGGATATAGGAGCAGTTTTTTTCTTATAACACAGAGAACCACAGAATGGTATACAGTGGTACTTTAGTTCTCAAACTTAATCCGTTCCGGAAGTCCATCCCAAAACCAAAGCATTCCAAAACCAAGGTGCGCTTGCCCATAGAAAATACAGTCATACCTCGGGTTGAAGTAGCTTCGGGATAAGCATTTTCGGGTTGCGCGCTGTGGTGACCCGGAAGTAATGGAGCACATTACTTCCGGGTTTCACCGCTCGCACAAGCGCAGAAGGTCAAAATGATGTCGCGCACATGCGCAGAAGCGGCGAATCGCAATCCATGCATGCGCTGACGTGCAGACGCGGGTTGCATTCGCTTCTGGATGCGAACGGGGCGCTGGAACGGATCCCGTACGCATGCAGAGGCACCACTGTAATACAAAATGGATTAATCCATTCCAGACTTTTAAAAACAATCCCTAAAACAGCAATTTAACATGAATTTTACTATTTAACAAGATCATTGATCCAGAAGAGGAAAGCAATGAACAATGTACTGCGGTCCCACAGTCAATCAGTAGCTGGACTGGGTGCTACACAGCCACAAAAACAAAACAAAAAAGAGCCACAAAAACACAAAATACCGTATTTTTCGCTCTATAAGACGCACCAGACCATAAGACGGACCTAGTTTTTGGAGGAGGAAAACAAGAAAAAAAATATTCTGAATCTCAGAAGCCAGAACAACAAGAGGGATCACTGCGCAGTGAAAGCAGCAATCCCTCTTGCTGTTCTGGCTTCCGGGATAGCTGCGCAGCCTGCATTCGCTCCATAAGACGCACACACATTTCCCCTTACTTTTTAGGAGGGAAAAAGTGAGTCTTATAGACCAAAAAATACGGTAAATAGAAAAAATAGACAGACCTCAGCGTTACACTCAAATAGTGTTCCACTCAAATAGGAGCGCATTCGGCTTCCGAAAAAGTTCGCAAACCGGAACACTTACTTCTGGCTTTGCAGTGTTTGGGTTCTAAGTTGTTTGAGTACCAAGTCGTTTGAGAACCAAGGTTCCACTGTAATTTGAAGTCCAAACCCCTAAAATGCAAAAATCAGCCCTAAAGAACTCTTGACAGGTGACCAACTGAGCTGTGTTTCAAAACCTTCAAGGAAGCAGAGTCTCCCAGCTTTATTTTTATGTTTTTAAAAAGTTCCGGCAAGTTTCTGCTGGCCTGAGAGAACCATCTCCACTCTCCACCCCAAGGCGCCGTTGTCGGGGTTCTCCTGGCACCCCAAGCCAATTTGGGGGAATGGGGGCGGTGCAGGGGGAGGCGAGTTTGGGGAAAGCCCCACTGCGCCGATGTCCTCAAATGGACTTCCTCCAGCAGGACCCATTGGTTGAATTTGGCCCTAGGTTCTAGTCCTCAGGTGCAACCTTCCGACATAAAGGTAAAGGTAAAGGTACCCCTGCCCGTACTGGCCAGTCTTGACAGACTCTAGGGTTGTGCGCCCATCTCACTCAAGAGGCCGGGGGCCAGCACTGTCCAGAGACACTTCCGGGTCACGTGGCCAGCGTGACATCGCTGCTCTGGCGAGCCAGAGCCGCACATGGAAACGCCGTTTACCTTCCCGCTAGTAAGCGGTCCCTATTTATCTACTTGCACCTGGGGATGATTTCGAACTGCTAGGTTGGCAGGTGCTGGGACCGAACAACGGGAGCGCACCCCGCTGCGGGGATTCGAACCGCCGACCTTTCGATCGGCAAGCCCTAGGTGCTGAGGCTTTTACCCACAGCGCCACCCGCATTCCGACATAAGCTTGGCGCCAACCATCCAATCGCTTCTTCATTTCATTATATCAACTCGTTTATTTAAAAATATCATTATTTATCGCAAGCTGACACTGAAAAAACGCCTCCCAAGAGCTCCACTCTCACCTTTTCATCCTCCTCTGAGCATCACCATCACCCACCTGAACCAAAATGTCTCGACATCGCATGGACCAGTCCCGCTACTGCGGTTATCACAGGGAAAAGAGGAGAGACCGGGTGCAAAGTTGTCATGGATCCTCAAAGAGCGACAGCCCTGTGAGGTTCTGGGCCCCACTCCCTTTGTTTGGCCAATCTTTGCTTAATCCAGTCCCGGGTATTTTTATCCCGCTGGGGACCGTCCAAATCTTTGTTGCGTTGGCACCATATGGAGTGGGCCGTCCAAATATACCCGCTCACATTCCCCACTTATCTTTCTAAATCAGATACATTGGCTACATTTAAAAAAAAGGCATCCTTGGCTGGGAGTTGTGCAAGGAAAGGTCACCGCTTTGTGGAATCAAAACATGTCTGAAAAGGTCACTGCACCCAAGAGAACGCTCGGCCCAAATGCCAAACTCGCTCTCTCTCCTCCTTTTAAAACCCACAGGTTGCTAACGTTAAGTATCGCCGTGGAAAGGCAAATTTGCAATGAGGACCAGCAACTTAACAAAGCCATGCTGTTTTATCAAAACACACCTGGAAGGTTGTTGAACCTCAGAAACCAGCCACCAAACTCTCTCTTTCTTTCTTTCTTTCTTTCTTTCTTTCTTTCTTTCTTTCTTTCCTTCCTTCCTTCCTTCTCTCTCTCTCTCTCTCTCTCTCTCTCTCTCTCTCCCTCTCCTGTTTATAACCCATGTTGCTAACACAGCTATCCCTAGAGGTGTGGAACTTAATTTTTGCACATTTCTTCAGTCTTAAAAATACATTTAAGGTGTGAGAGATTCAAATTTGCTACTATGTGACCGTGCAACATTTAGCTTGGTAAGACTACGTTTGATAAATAATAGATTCAAAGAATTGTAGGGTTGGAAGAGGCTTTGATAATCCTCTAGTCTAATCAACTGAGTTATCCAGATATGTAAACTGCTTTTGGAAACCAAATAATTTTAATTTTACCCTGTAAAAAGGTCAGGTAATGCTTAAGCTTCTTCTTCTTCATCATCATCATCATATCTGCAAGTACTTGGCAATCATTTTTAATGATTTCTATGCAACTTTACTCACTGCAGATGGTGACAGCAGTCACAAAATTAAAAGACGCCTGTTTCTTGGGAGAAAAGCGATGACAACCTGAGACAGCATCTTAAAAAGCAGAGACATCACCTTGCCAACAAAGGTCCGTATAGTTAAAGCTATGGTTTCCCCAGTAGTGATGTATGGAAGTGAGAGCTGGACCATAAAGAAGGCTGATTGCCAAAGAATGGATTCTTTTGAATTCTGGTCCTGGAGGAGACTCTTGAGAGTCCCACGGACTGCAAGAAGATCCAACCTCTCCATTCTGAAGGAAATCAGCCCTGAGTGCTCACTGGAAGGACAGATCCTGAAGCTGAGGCTCCAAGACTTTGGCCACCTCATGAGAAGAGAAGGCTCCCTGGAAAAGACCCTGATGTTGGGAAAGATGGAGGGCACAAGGAGAAGGGGATGACAGAGGACGAGATGGTGGGACAGTGTTCTCGAAGCTACGAACATGAGTCTGACCAAACTGTGGGAGGCAGTGGAAGACAGGAGTGCCTGGTGTGCTCTGGTCCAGGGGGTCACAAAGAGTCGGACACGACTAAACGACTAAACAACAAGATGCAACCTTAAACACATTTTACTTACAAAGCAAAACGAAATTATATCAATTTAACCTGCAATTTCTTTTGAATTCTCCACCGTCTGCAATCTAAAATCAGATTGAGTTGGTATTGGCCCAAGGCAATGAATACTCCACCTTTTCTGGAATCCGAAAACTGAAAAACACAACACGCCCAAATGCCACACTGTTTAAATCAACTTCATTGCACTTGTGCCTTAATTCCAGCATTGGCCCAGGGACGTGCTTTCTGCATTTCAGGGACACAATCCCCACCCCCACCCCGAAAAAGCACCCCTGGCACACGATCAAGTGATGCAAGTGATGTGGTTTTTAAGGCGAAATGCAATTGGTCTGGGGTGGAGGGCTTTGTTGTTGTTTACATCCATGGAAAGTAGCTTTTAAAATCCCTCTTGGAAAAAATATGTCGCCTGGGTACCTTGAGGACATGGCAGCATCCCCACCCCACCCCGTGCTAATCCGTTCAGCAGGGGCCGAGTGGGCGCAGGCCACAGGTTGGCAGGATCTTGGCAAGGAGCCTAGGAAAGTGACGGTTGATGGGTAAATCAGATGGGATTGTTTGCAAACAAACGGCCCTCTCCAAGCAAGGCTGCCCTCAGCAGCGAGGCGAACGAAGAACAGAAGCAGAAATCTTTTCAACTAGGAAGTCAAGAAGGGGGGGGGGGAGAGGCTATCTTTTGACCTTCTAATGACCTTCTAAGGATGACAATTAGCCGGTCCTAAGGCTTTTAATTATTGCCGCATTTCAGCCAGTTTGCAAGCAGAGCCTAGGAGGAGCAGCAGCAGGCGATGGGATTCCATTCAGCTCCCGTTTCAAAGCAAATCCACCAAATTTGCACTTCCCAAAATGTAGAGAACCAGAACGAGGTGGGGTTTTTTTTTGGGGGGGGGGAAATGGATATATTAGGGGGAAGTGCACATACAGTGGTACCTCGGGTTAAGTACTTAATTGGTTCCGGAGGTCCGTACTTAACCTGAAACTGTACTTAACCTGAAGCACCACTTTAGCTAATGTGGCCTCCTGCTGCTGCTGCGCCGCCGGAGCACGATTTCTGTTCTCATCCTGAAGCAAAGTTCTTAACCTGAAGCACTATTTCTGGGTTGGCGGAGTCTGTAACCTGAAGCGTCTGTAACCTGAAGCGTATGTAACCCGAGGTACCACTGTATAGATTAATATAAGAGCAAAAATAAAACACAAAACACATTATATTGGGGGAACGGCTTGCAAAAATGTGTTCGTGGGGAGAGATTTGCACTGCGAGTCCTACATCGGAGGGGGCTGGACGAAATGACTTTTGGAATCGCTTCCAACCCTAAAGTTTCGTGATTCTATGGAAATGCAGAAGTATTTTCAAGAGGCTTTGGGGAAGACTAGCTTAGAATAGAAGAGGAGGAGGAAACAGGGATTAATAGGAGATTTTAGGGCTGTCCTAAAAAATAGCTCCCAAAAGCACGCATGCTCTCTCTCTCTATATATATAAGCTGAACAATATGGCAAACCTAAACAATGAGGAGAAAGTGAGGAGGAATTTAAAAACCTTTTATTGAGGGTGAAAGAGGAGAGCGCAAAATATGGTCTGAAGCTCAACATCAAAAAAACGAAGATCATGGCCACTGGGCCCATCACCTCCTGGCAAATAGAAGGGGAGGAAAAGGAGGCAGTGAGAAATTAAAAGACGCCTGCTTCTTGGGAGGAAAGCAATGACAAAATGACAAACCTAGACAGTTCTGGTCCATGGGGTCACGAAGAGTCGGACACGACTGAACGACTAAACAACAACAACAACAACAAACAATGAGGACTAGGAGTTTGACACTGATTCTACGCATGCTGCCTCAGTATACAGAAAGGTGTTTTAAAAAGGGAGAGTTGATATCCAGAGGAAGGGAGGAAGAGAGGAGATATATTTCTCTCTGTTTCCCAGCACTCAAGGACAAGATTTGGCCTGCAGCGGTTAGGACAGGCAGACATCCCTCCGAATTAAAACACCCAGCCAAAGGAACAGATGAAGGCAGATGTTTTCACATCCAAAACCGTGAGACGAATCACAGATCAGGTTTGGACACGGTCAGCTATCCAAAAACCCTCTTTGAAAAAGGAGCGATTAAAAGCACCCCTCAAAGCTGCCAAGATGGCTGGTGTTGGGGAATATTTTGTATTTTTTTGGAAGTGTGGGGAAACCTTGAAGGAACAACTGGGCCTCACTCACTCCCTGTGCAAGAATGTTTTGGAAGGCAAGTGCAGGATCTTGGCCTCAGGAGATGACAAGACCTCAACTGAAATGGCAAGGTCTGGTCAAATCAGGTAATGCTTCCCTCTGCCCTCACCACCCCACAAAAATCAAATCAAATATAATATCTAATATAATTACCAAGCCAAGTTCAAGGTGCTCTTGTTAGTATATAGAGCCATTAACAATATGGGACCAGTTTTTCTGCAAGGTGCCCAGCTGACTGGCAGAACTGGTGCTGCTACAGGTACCATTATTATACCTGTTCTGCATTTGGAAGAACTTGATATTTTCGTGGAACTGTGGAACTCCCTGCCTATTGACACCAGGAAGGCGCCTTCGCTTGTGAATAGGTAAAGGTAAAGGGACCCCTGACCATTAGGTCCAATCATGGCCGACTCTGGGGTTGCGGCCCTCATCTCGCTTTATTGGCCAAGGGAGCCGGTGTACAGCTTCCGGGTCATGTGGCCAGCAGGACTAAGCCGCTTCTAGCGAACCAGAGCAGCGCACGGAAATGCTGTTTACCTTCCCGCCGGAGCGGTACCTATTTATCTACTTGCACTGGTGTGCTTTCGAACTGCTAGGTTGGCAGGAGCAGGGACCGAGCAACGGGAGCTCACCCCGTCGCAGGGATTCGAACCGCCGACCTTCTGATCGGCAAGTCCTAGGCTCTGTGGTTTAACCCACAGCGCCACCCGCGTCAATCACAACTTTTTTTGTGGTTTATTGCTGCAGATCATGACATGAGTAAAAAGGTTGGCCTAACTTAATATGGCAGGAGATTCCCCATTTTGAACTTCCTTGACCCCGGTACCAGTCTTATCTCAAAGGTGCCCTGAAGAGTCCTGAGCTCCTAATACCTTGTATAAAGATCAGCGCTTGTAATCTAGTTACCAGTAAAATCTAATCAACACCTCCTATTAGGAATGGCTGCTCCACAGGCAAAATGAGAAAGCAAACGAGGACAACCAGTTTTTGCTGACTGCTATTATATTCCTTCAACTTTTCATGGAGCAAAGTAAACAAAATGAGAAACAAGCAGGAAACTCTGGGAAGAGACAACAGAATTATTGGAATTAGAGGAATTGCTCATCTCAAGCCCCCCCCCCCCATCTCCATTAGAACGCATTGGCTAAAATTAGTACAAAAATCCTAATGGTTAGTTAGCTCACTCCATGCTGCGACAAGGAACTTAGTCAGCGCTCTCAACGAATCCCACATCCTAAAACTCTTGCGCATGAAAACTTGTGAGTGCTGGACACACATTTGAGTTCAGACACATACTTCGTAACACACTGTATTTTTTCCGGTGCCTGCTAAAAAACGTTTTTTTTTAGGCAAGCCTACTCAAGCTGTTTGGAAATTTGAAGCAAGTTTTTAAGTAAACTGTTACGTTAACTGTTTTTAAAGTCTTTTTTTAAAACAAGTATAATGTTACTTTAACAGTTTTTAAAGCCTTGAATTATTGTTTCCCCTCCCCCTGGTAATTTTATTGTTGTATCTTTTCCACAAACCCCTTGAGGTTGTTGTTTTCTTACAACCTAGCAGAGCATTTAAAATAAATAAATAAATAGAACAAATATTTAGCCGACTGCTAAAATAATATAAAAAAAGGATGACTATTTATAACGACAAAATAATGTGCTGTATCCAGAGTAGCAATGAGCATTGTGTCCCATCATTGCAAGGATTTCTCTGTACAATAGGCCTTTTCTTTCCCTTTAAATTTGCTCTTGGGGTTCCCCTAACCCTCTGGAGCAAGCTGGAGAGGGTGCGTAGTTGTCAACTTTTCCCTTTTCTTGCGAGGAATCCTATTCGGAATAAGGGAATTTCCCTTTTTAAAAAAGGGGAAACGTTGAGAGGGTGAAAACCCAGAGGAGCAGAAGGGGTGAAAGTCCCACAGGGCAAGCAGAAATCATGACATTTTGTTTTCCTCCCCAAAGGGAACTTTCTTTCACATTCGTTGCCCCGCCCACTTCTGCCTCTGGCCCCGCCCACCATTGCCACATGGCCCTTGAGAGATTGCCCAATATGGCTGGGAAAAGGTTCCCCATCAAGGAGGACTGCTCCCATAAAAGAGGACACCCACGCACCCTAATTTGGATCATGGTGTAAGGTTACATCCTGGCACGGGAGATTTTGAAGCAAAAAGACCTTGTTATGTACTGAGTTGAATAGGATCCAAAATGCAGCAGTCTGATTGGTCCTAGAACAATAGGATTCAGAATGCAGCAGTCTGATTGGTCCTAGAACAATAGGATCCAGAATGCAGCAGTCTGATTGGTTCGCAGGAGCCACCCAATCCAGCTCCAGGTGGAAGGGAATCCGCAACCTGATTGGCCTACAGGTGAATCCCGGAATTAGCCAATCCCGTGGGGCCCATTGTGTAAATAATGTATATAAAGCAGACATTCTGGGGGAACTTCCATTCCTCCTCAACCACTATGAGCTGAATAAAGAGCATGAAATCCACTCTCGACTCTGAGTATATTTCAGACCTCCGGGGGGGGGGGAACCATAAATAATGGTGCTCCTGAGGACGTGCAGAGTGCCTGCTGTTCTTCACTGGAGGAATAAACGTGGGACAAGGGAGGGGAACTGTATTAGGCTAGAATCCCCAGAGACTTGTCAGCCTCTGAAGGCTTTTGCTTGTGTGTGTGGTGTGTGTGTGTGTATAAATACACAGTGAGGGGGGAAACGTATTTGATCCCCTGCTAAATTTGCCCGTTTGTCCTCTGACGAAGAAATGATCAGTCCATAATTTTAATGGTAGGTTTATTGTAGCTGTGAGAGACAGAATAACAACAGGAAAACCCCCAGAAACCCAGAAGACAAAAGTCACAGCTATAATAAAACCTACCCTTAAAATTATGGACTGGTTGTTTCTTCTAGTAGTAGTCTAGTAGTAGACTTTATTTGCGTAGCCGACAGGCCATAGCATCAAAGGACAAACACCCAACAAAAATACATTACAAATATGGTTACCATAAAATCTTGTGACCTATTAAAACCCTAGGTAAATTAATAATCTCAATACTTAAAACTTGACAGAGGTAATAAAATAGTAATAATAAAACATAATAATAATCATAAGATCCTAGGTGAGGAATCCGGGTGACGACACTGGTGTCATTCAGATAACAGCTCTCAGTCTCATTGCTCTCTCGATAAATTTGGCAACCTTTTCTGTTGTCGAGCTGTTCTGGTCGGCTAGGAGTGAGAACAATTTGGCTTCACAAGAGCAGCCTGGGATGGCAGATAGGAGCGGCGTAATGGTCTCGTCCCTGAGATCTTTATATAGGGGGCAAGACAAGAGAACGTGTGACACCGTCTCTACATAGCCAGCTCCACAGGGGCAGAGCCGGTTCTCGAATGGAATTTTTTGATATCTACCTTCGAGAACAGCTGAGGGTAACATATTTAGTCTGGCCAGTGTAAAGGCCCGTCTGAGTTTTGGAATGGTTAAGGTAGACAAATAAGGTGCCCGAAAATCAAAGTGGGAGGGGGGCAGATAAGCGTACCAAGCGCTAAATTTCTTAATATAGGCCGCTTCTCGGCCTTTTGGCTAAGTGTAGTATCTGGTTGTTTCTTCGTCAGAGGGCAAACGGGCAAATTTAGCAGGGGATCAAATACTTGCCCCCTCCCCTCACTGTATATATTTAAACCAAGCTAAACTCCTGAACTTCAGCTTTGCAGAAAGGGGAAAAGAAATAAAAAAGGCTGAAGCAGCGTAAGTTCTTCCTCCTCTTGGCCTGGACAGTTACAGTAACATTCCCCTCCTATTACTTCACCCGAAGGAGCAGAAATCGTTTAGCTGTTTGGCCGGGGCATTTGGAAAAGAACAGAGCGCTCTCGTTCCTTGGGAAATAAAAGAGCAGCGAGCCGAGGGGAACTTGAAAGCCAAGGTTAAACACACCACACCATTCCCTCTCCGACGGAGCGGGCCAACTCGACACCCCACCCCGCCCTTCTGCGATTTGGCAAGCAGCTTGCGAGTGCAGAGGTCGCGCTTCAGAGCGATCAAGAGACTAGTCCCTGGGGACAGAAGGACTGTTCCTTCGAAAAGCACACCACAAAGACGCCTAAATGTCCGCCCTCTCTTATATAGACACACACCCTAGTTGCCACCTGGGTGCCCTATTGTTGTTGTTTAGTCATTTAGTTGTGTCCGACTCTTCGTGACCCCCTGGACCAAAGCACACCAGGCACTCCTGTCTTCCACTGCCGCCCGCAGTTTGGTCAAACTCATGCTGGTAGCTTCGAGAACACTGTCCCACCATCTCGTCCTCTGTCGTCCCCTTCTCCTTGTGCCCTCCATCTTTCCCAACATCAGGGTCTTTTCCAGGGAGGCTTGTCTTCTCACGAGGTGGCCAAAGTCTTGGAACCTCAGCTTCAGGATCTGTCCTTCCAGTGAGCACTCAGGGCTGATTTCCTTCAGAATGGAGAGGTCTGATCTTCTTGCAGTCCATGGGACTCTCAAGAGTCTCCTCCAGCACCAGAATTCAAAAGCATCAATTCTTCGGCGGTCAGCCTTCTTTATGGTCCAGCTCTCACTTTCATACATCACTACTGGGAAAACCAGAGCTTTAACTATACGGACCTTTGTTGGCAAGGTGATGTCTCTGCTATGTTCCCAATTTTGACCTGTATAGAATCATAGATTATTATTATGTTTTTAGTTTAGAAGGGGCACCACTGAGGTCATCCAATCAAACCCATGAGGGATTCTGGTGGCGACAGGGATCTAGCATCTCTTTCAGGGGATCTCTGACTTGTGCATCAGGGCTCCCCATTTTGCCAGGCCAAGCACACCTGCCAATCAGCTGAAAGCACCTATGATGCCAAGTGTGGACAGGTAAAAAGGCAGTCTGAAAGCAGCAACAACAACCAGCTGATAATCAGCAGTCTAGAAACTCCTGAAGTCCTGACAATCAGCTGATTGTTTGTGGGGGATTCCCTGGTCCTGAATGGGGTAGCTGTGCCCCTGAAGGACCAGGTGTGCAGCCTGGGAGTCATTTTGGACTCACAGCTGTCCATGGAGACGCAGGTTAATTGCCACTTGCCAGAGTGGTGCATGCTCTGGTTATCTCCCGCTTGGACTACTGCAATGCGCTCTCCGTGGGGCTACCTTTGAAGGTGACTTGGAAATTGCAACTAATCCAGAATGCGGCAGCTAGACTGGTGACTGGGAGCAGCCGCTGGGACGACATAACATCTACATAAGCTCTACATTGGCTCCCAGTACGTTTCTGAGCACAATTCAAAGTGTTGGTGCTGACCTTTAAAGCCCTAAACGGCCTCGGTCCAGTAGACCTGAAGGAGCGTCTCCACCTCCATCGTTCTGCCTGGACACTGAGGTCCAGGTCTGAGGGCCTTCTGGTGGTTCCCTCATTGCAAGAAGTGAGGTTACAGGAAACCAGACATAGGGCCTTCTCGGTAGTGGCGCCCGCCCTGTGGAACGCCCTCCCTTCAGCTTTGAAGGAAATAAGCAGCTATCTTATCTTTAAAAGACATCTGAAGGCAGCCCTGTTTAGGGAAGTTTTTAATATTTAATGCTGTAATGTTTTTAACACTTGATTGGAAGCTGCCCAGAGTGGCTGGGGAAACTCAGCCAGATGGGCGGGGTATAAATAATAAACTATTATTATTATTATTATTATTAGGGCTAACAAAACTCGCTTCTGAAATTCCCCTTGATTAGCATATCAATTGGACTTCAAAGGACAGCGCAGGGCTTTGAAGTCCCGACTACCAGCTGGTTGTTGGGGCTTCAAAGCTCCACATCACCTGCCAAGCATTGTGATGTCAAATTTGGCCCATAGTGGGGTAGGGCAGTGCTCCTCCGCTGCTCTATTTAAGCATCCCCAGCAAAGGAGAGCCCACCACCTCCTGAGGCAGGCAGTTCCACAGATGAACAGCTTTCCCCATGAAGATCAAGCTTCTAGTCCACATGGTTGCAAAAGCAGGCTCAAAAGGGCGTGAAAACAGAAGGAATCAGCTGGGATACGGAGCCGTTCAGCTGCAACTAGAAAAAAACATGATGCAAATGTTTGCCATTTAGCTTAATATAGGCAAGCTGCAAAATCTGGATTTTCCTTGTGCAGTATTTGGGGGAAACCCGGGAGCAGGAGGTTTGAGCACAAAGACCATCTGCATACCGTGCCCCCGAAACAGACATAACTCAGATGCAATGGCCTGAATGATCTATGCAAATTAAACTCATTTGGGCATAATTTATTCCGCTCACCATGGGGGAGGGGCAAGGTGCTGCAAAGACCACCAAGGATCCTGACGCCTTGCAACTCAAAGCCCTGATCGCCCTTAACTGAGCTTCAGAACCTAAGAAGAGCCTGCAGGATCAGGCCACAGGCATCCAGCATCGTGTTCTCGCCGTGGCCAACCAGGCGGGAAATCTGCAAGCAGGATTTGAACGCAAGACCAGCTCTCCCCTCCTGCAGTTTCCAGCAATCAATCAAAGCGATAAAACGGCATCTCCTGGATGCAATGCGGATGTCCCAGCACTGAACAATGGCCCTCTATCTAAAAATAAGGTTCCAGTCCTCATGTTTCTGAAGAAAGATACCTTCTGCATGCAAACCAGGTTCTCTACCGCTGAAAGGTCCTGCCCTCTCCCAATGCCACATTTCTCAAACTTGTTTTCAACTGGGTGGGGGGCATCTCCTGAGCACCCCCCACTGACCCCTCAAGCCACCCTTTCCTTGGCTCACGGGAGCCGAAAATAGCTGCATGGGGATAGAAGCGTAGTGCTGGAGAGTTGGAGAAGACCACAAGCGCCATTTAGCTCACCTCCCTGCAAGGCAGGAATCTTTTGCTCTGCGCGGCACTCGAACCCGTGACCCATGAGATTAAGGGTCTCCTATTCCGCTGGAGGGACGCGGTGGCGCTGTGGGTTAAACCACAGATCCTAGGACTTGCCAATCAGAAGGTCGGCGGTTCGAATCTCCGCGACGGGGTGAGCTCCCGTTGCTTGGTCCCTGCTCCTGCCAACCTAGCAGTTCAAAAGCACGTCAAAGTGCAAGTAGATAAATAGGTACCACTCCAGCGGGAAGGTAAACGGTGTTTCCATGCGCTGTTCTGGTTCGCCAGAAGTGGCTTAGTCATGCTGGCCACATGACCCAGAAGCCGTACGCCGGCTCCCTCGGCCAGTAAAGCGAGATGAGCGCCGCAACCCCAGAGTCGGCCACGACTGGACCTAATGGTCAGGGGTCCCTTTACCTTTATCTTTATTCTGCTGGCAAGGCTGCTCTGGGTGAATGGGGGCAGCCGGCAGCCTGAACGCTCGGTCAATTGCATTTACACCCCACCTCCAAGGTGGCATGTGTGGTTCTCCCCTTCATCATTTAGCCCCCACAACAACCCTGTGAGGCAGGTTGGGCTGAGAGGCAGCGACTGGCCGCCCCACTCCAAGGTCACACCCAGTGCACTTTGCGGCCGAGTGAGGATTCGTACTCAGGTCTGCCTAGTCCGACCCTCTGACAGATGTGTCCTGCTGGCAATGGGGAGAGGGCCTACGAATCTGGTGCAACCTGGGTGGCTCGGTCTCCAGCTTGGTGTATTATGGGATGTTGAAGACCCCCTCTTCCTCCAGGTGCAGGAGACAGCCCCCCCCCAAGACACCTGCTCCAGAACTCGGGACCTCTGCCAGAACGAGCGGCTGATGAGCTGGGAGGAATTACGCCACAAGAAGTCTTAAAAAGCAAACTTTTGGAACGGAGAGGCTCCGATCCGTGCTCCTCGCTCGGCCGGAACATTCCAGCTCATCCTGCCGTCCTCAGGGAGCCAAGCTTTGCCGACCTACGCAGGGAATGTGGAGGAGTTTTTTGGGGTGGGGGCATCCAGGCCGGCTGACAGAGCTCTCCTCCGTTGGTCACGCTTTGGTGTGACGGCTACCGAGGGACCCCAGAAGACCGGCGTCGATGTTCGGAGGAGGAGGAAGGAGCCAGGAGGACACGACCTTTCTCTGAAGGGACTTGCCAGCTAGGCCAGAGGTCTTGGCAAGCGGATCGCATCCCTTGGCTAATGCCTTTCTTGCACTTTCGCCACTGCGATCCTGCCAGGGCGCGGCACGTCCCTGGAATTTGAGGTCCCTTTTGGGAGGGAAAAAAAGCCTTGCCTCAAAATGGAAATGGAGGAGTTTGGAAAAAGGTTCAGGAAAGAGCAAGCCGATCCGTCAAGCGCTTGGGGCTTCTTAATTTGGAGAAAAGGCGAGCTAGAAGTTTTGAAAATTATGCATGGCCTGAGGAAAATGGAAAAAGACAGAAATTTTCTTCTCTCTTAAGACTAGAATTCGTGGGCGTCGAATGCAGCTGGTCGTGGAAGATTCAAATAATAATACACTGGTACCTCGGGTTACATACGCTTCAGGGTATAGACTCCGCTAACCCAGAAACAGTGCTTCAGGTTAAGAAATTTCCTTCAGGATGAGAACAGAAATCGCGTGGCGGTGGCAGCGGCAGCAGAAGGCCCCATTAGCTAAAGTGGTGCTTCAGGTTAAGAACAGTTTCAGGTTAAGAAGGGACCTCCAGAACGAATTAAGTACTTAACCTGAGGTACCACTGTAGTAATAATAATAATAATAATAATAATAATAATAATAATAATAAATTTTATTTATACCCCGCACTCCCTGGCCAGAGGAGGGCTCAGGGTGGCTAGCACCAGTAAAATTCACAGTAAAAACATAACAGGGGGGAAAGAGAAGGGGGGGAAACAAACCAATGTAAAATACAGGTTAAAATGCAATTTAAAATGCAGCCTCATTTTAATAGTAGCCCTTACATCAAAACCATAAGGGGAGGGAAACATAAGGGTCAGACTGAGTCCAAACCAAAGGCCAGGCGGAACAGCTCTGTCTTGCAGGCCCTGCGGGAAGATGTCAAGTTCCACAGGGCCCTGGTCTCTTGTGACAGAGTGTTCCACCACGTCGGGGCCAGTGCTGAAAAGGCCCTGGCCCTGTTGTTGTTTAGTCGTTTAGTCGTGTCTGACTCTTCGTGACCCCATGGACCAGAGCACACCAGCCACTCCTGTCCTCCACTGCCTCCCGCAGTTTGGTCAAACTCATGTTTGTAGCTTCGAGAACAATGTCTAACCATCTCGTCCTCTGTCGTCCCCTTCTCCTTGTGCCCTCCATCTTTCCCAGCATCAGAGTCTTTTCCAGGGAGTCTTCTCAAGGGGCGGGGCTTCTGTTTTTGGATCTGACTCAGCATTTCACGGGAGGGGGGGGAATCCTGAGTCATGTTTTCTGCCCAGCTTACCACTGTGTACTCACTGAAGGGGGGGGGGAATAGCAGACATAAGGCTCCATTCCTTTAACAGCTGCTGAGCAGGCAGAAACCCAACAGGTGACGCTTATTCAAGCACACGTATTTATTTAAGGCACGGTCCTTTCGCACAAAAGGTGTGCTGTTGGATCAATGTCTTTTCTTAAATAATAATAATAATAATAACTTGATGAAAGATTAAGGGGCCGGGGTAAAAATCTGGTTTTGGGAAGGACGTCTAGCAGAGAGTCACAATCGGTTTGCTGTGCTTCGTTTTTTTAGCTCCTGCGAAAAGAGATCTCCTTTCTTTTCCGTGCTAGCTTCAGGCTGACACAGGAAAGGGATTTAAAAGGGTTTGCGCACAGGATTAGGGCCTAAAATAAAAGGTTGGGGTCTTAACCCTTGGAAGGCTGGTGGTTTCCGGAGCCCACCAGCCTGTGGGAGAAGGAATTAAAACAGGCATTCAGTCTCTCTCTCTCTTGCAAAAAAGAATATATATATATTTAAAATCTTGAAGAAACCTTGAGAGTTGCAGAGGTGTCCCAACCCACGCCATTCTAGCCTTTTCAGATGTGGGAGCTGCCTTTAAAAACATGGAACAGGATTGTCTTCAGACGGCTAGGGGGTCGGATAATGCCGTACCCTCCAATATTTATCCAGTGAAAATAGGGACATCCTCCGGGAAAACGGGGCATTCTGGGATCAAATCAGAAACCTTCTCTAAATCAGGGACGTCCCTGGAAAATAGGGACACTTGGAGGGTCTGAGAAATGTGTTTTCTTCCTCTCTCGTAACACTAGAATTTGTGGGTGTTAAAATAAAGTATTTCGTGCGGCAGGGGACGCGGGTGGCGCTGTGGGTAAAACCTCAGCGCCTAGGACTTGCCGGTCACATGGTCGGCGGTTCGAATCCCTGCGGCGGGGTGCGCTCCCGTCGTTCGGTCCTACCGCCTGCCAACCTAGCAGTTCGGAAGCACCTCCAGGTGCAAGTAGATAAATAGGGACTGCTTACCAGCGGGAAGGTAAACAGCGTTCCGTGTGCTGCGCTGGCTCACCAGATGCAGCTTGTCACGCTGGCCACGTGACCCGGAAGTGTCTTCGGACAGCGCTGGCTCCCGGCCTTTAGAGTGAGATGAGCGCACAACCCTAGAGTCTGGCAAGACTGGCCCGAACGGGCAGGGGTACCTTTACCTTTACCTTTTATTTCGTGTGGCATGGAACTTTGGAAATCCCTTCCACAGGATACAGTAACAGTTGTACACCTGTTCGGCTTTAAAAGAGGATTATACCAATTTGCGGAGGAAGAGAGGGCTATTGATGGCTACTAGTCTTGATGGATATTCTCTGCCTTCTCAGTTGGAGAGACATCACCTTGCCGACAAAGGTCCGTATAGTTAAAGCTCTGGTTTTCCAGTAGTGATGTATGGAAGTGAGAGCTGGACCATCAAGAAGGCTGATCGCCGAAGAATGGATGCTTTTGAATTCTGGTGCTGGAGGAGACTCTTGAGAGTCCCATGGACTGCAAGAAGATCAAACCTCTCCATTCTGAAGGAAATCAGCCCTGAGTGCTCACTGGAAGGACAGATCGTGAAGCTGAGGCTCCAATACTTTGGCCACCTCAGGAGAAGAGAAGACTCCCTGGAAAAGACCCTGATGTTGGGAAAGATGGAGGGCACAAGGAGAAGGGGATGACAGAGGACGAGATGGTGGGACAGTGTCTCTACCAGCATGAGTTTGGCCAAACTGCAAGAGGCAGTGGGAGACAGGAGTCCCTGGTGTGCTCTGGTCCAGGGGGTCACAAAGAGGCGGACACGACTAAACGACTCAACAACAACAAATGCTGCTGAATCCCAGTTGTTGAAAGCCACAGCGGGGAAAGCGCTCTTTTGATGGGATTTCCTAGTTGCGGGTTTTCCGGGCATCCGGGTGGCCTCTGTGAGAACAGGATGCCGGACTAGGTAGGCCATTGGCCTTGATCCAGCAGGCTCGTTTTATGTTCTAATGGAACCCCCAGGTCCAGAGGCAGTCTATCTGCGCTCCTAGGTTTCTTAAGGGCATTCGGCTCCCGTGAGAGCAGGAGGCTAGGCTATACGGGCCATTGGCCTTGATCCAGCAGGGCTTCTTATTACGTTCTCACGGCGGGGCCAAGAAACGTTCTGAGCGAGCCTGGGATTCTCTTTTCCACCGCTCAACAATTCCTGCAGATGGGAGGCTCCCCATCCAGCCGTGATCGTCCATCTGTTCATTGTTAACCGATGAAGCAATGAGGGCTGTTCTTTCGCTCTCCGTCGAGGGAAAGGGAGAATTTCGAGCGCTCTTCATCGCTGCTGCTGCGCTCTAAAGGAAGGCTTGAGGCCCAGCCAAAGCTTCCTTCCCCGTGGGGACCGGACGGCGCGAATGCAAACAGTGGTCGGGCACGGGTGCGAATCGAGAGTTAAACAGCCTAACGCTGCAGCAGCAGCAGCAGCAAACTTCATAGAAGATGGAGAAGGGAAAGGAATATTCTTTGTTACAGAGCACCTGGCAAGCACACAGAGAGAGACCCATGGCCAATGGAATGAGTAATGGTTTCTCCCATGTAAACACACACACACACACACACAAAATTGGGTCAAAACCATCCCTTCCCTTTGGCTGGGGCGCAGCTGTAAGAGTTCTGTCATTTCACGTGCATGGAAATGTCAAACACACTCCAGGGCTTTTGACTTGCCTAGTCACCAGTGGTGACTCAGCAATGGCTACAAGCGACCAGGCCATTTATGTTTACTTAATAATAATAATAATAATAATAATAATAATATCTATATACCACCCTATACCTGCAGGTCCCAGGGTGGTTGCAACACAAAATCACAATATAAAAACACAAAACGCACAATAAAAACATGTTTTAAAAAGGGCATTGAATGTCAATCAGCCAAAGGCCTAGTTAAAGAGGAACATTTTTTTACCTGGTGCCTAAAGGTGTATAAGGAAGATGCCAGCTGAACCTCCCTGGGGAGAGCATTCCACAAATTTTAAAAATTTCCCCGAGTATTATTATTATTATTATTATTATTATTATTATTATTACCGTATTTTTTGCTCTATAAGACTCACTTTTTCCCTCCTAAAAAGTAAGGGGAAATGTGTGTGCGTCTTATGGAGCGAATGCAGGCTGCGCAGCTATCCCAGAAGCCAGAACAGCAAGAGGGATTGCTCCTTTCACTGCGCAGCGATCCCTCTTGTTGTTCTGGCTTCTGAGATTCAGAATATTTTTTTCTTGTTTTCCTCCTCTAAAAACTAGGTGCGTCTTATGGTCTGGTGCGTCTTATAGTGCGAAAAATACGGTATTATGCAAGCTAGAAGAGAGTTGGCCCTTTTAAATTTCTGCTTTTGGGGAACAAATCTCTTCAGTGACATACAAGTTTCTCATCCCCAGACTTTGCAGTCAAAGAACTTGATCCTAAGGCTGTGCTGCAGAAACCTCTTCAAATATTCATAAGAACCAACAGCACACATAACAAATCTTGTCCGGGAATTTAGTTCTGGCACTGCTTGTTGATGCACAGACAGAAAGAACCTGAAGCAACGCGAGGACACAAAACAGAGGAGGTAGAAACAGCAATCTGGATGACCAAAGGAGATATGGTCCAAAACGTTCAGAAACCAAGGCGCAACTTCCGATTGGCTGCAAGAAGCTCCTGCAGCCAATTGGAAGCCCCATCGGACATTTGGCTTCTGAAAGAACGTTTGAAAACCGGAACAGTCACTTCGGGGTTTGCGGCATTCAGAAGCCAAAACATCCGAATACCAAGGTGTTTGGGATCCAAGGTACAGCTGTAATTTGTAAATCTTTAAGCCCAAAGGCCGAAAGTGTTTTGGTATTATAAAGGTAAAGCTAAAGGGACCCCTGACCATTAGGTCCAGTCGTGGCCGACTCTGGGGTTGCGGCGCTCATCTCGCTTTATTGGCTGAGGAAGCCGGCGTACAGCTTCCAGGTCATGTGGCCAGCAGGACTAAGCCGCTTCTGGTGAACCAGAGCAGCACACGGAAACACCGTTTACCTTCCCTCTGGAGTGGTACCTATTTATCTACTTGCACTTTGACGTGCTTTTGAACTGCTAGGTTGGCAGGTGCTGGGACCGAACGACGGGAGCGCACCCCGCCACGGGGATTCGAACCACTGACCTTCTGACCATGCGATTGGCAAGTCCTAGGCTCTGTGGTTTAACCCACAGCGCCACCCGCGTGCCTCTTTAGTATTATACCAGTCTATAATAGGCACGGAGCATTTCTTATTTTCACAATAATTCCTTTTGGGAAGAAAGGGGTCCTTCACCTTTCTTGCCTTCTGTTCTGCACATGCTCTCAAGCGCACTCTTTTGTGCCGCCTCGTCTCAGCGCCCTGTGCAGGAGAACAACCCATGCCACCACCTCAATCTAGCTCTGGTTCAAAGGGACCACGAGGGTCATTTAGACCAACCCCCTGCAATGCAGGAATCTTTTGCTCAACACATAGGTTTCTGGGACCAATCGCTGGCATTTTCAGACAAGGCTTGGGAGAGACTTCTGGTCTGGAACCCTGGACAGCCTCTGCCTTTACAGTAGACATTATTGAGCAGGATGGATTGACATAGGCCTGCTTCCTCTGTCCTAGATTAAGATCAAAAGTACAGTGGTACCGCTGGATAGGAACGGGATCCGTTCCGGAGCCCTGTTCGCATCCTGAAGGAAATGCAACCCGCGTCTGCACGTGCGCGGGTCGCGATACGCCGCTTCTGCGCAAGTGCGTGACGTCATTTTGACCATCTGCGCATGCGTGAGCGGCGAAACCCGAAAGTAACGCGTTCCGTTACTTCCAGGTCGCCGCAGAGCGCAACCCGAAAACGCACAACCTGAAGCAACCTCAGCCTGAGGTATAGGTAAAGGGACCCCTGACCATTAGGTCCAGTCGTGGCCGACTCTGGGGTTGCGGCGCTCATCTCGCTTTATTGGCCGAGGGAGCCGGCGTACAGCTTCCAGGTCATGTGGCCAGCATGACTAAGCCGCTTCTGGTGAACCAGAGCGGTACATGGAAACACCATTTACCTTCCCGCCAAAGCGGTACCTATTTATCTACTTGCACTTTGACATGCTTTCGATCTGCTAGGTTGGCAGGAGCTGGGACCGAACAACAGACGCTCACCCTGTCACGGGGATTCGAACCGCCGACCTTCTGATCAGCAAACCCTAGGCTCTGTGGTTTAACCCACAGCGCCACCCTTGCCTGAGGTATAACTGAGGTATAACTGTATAATTGGTTACAGTTATGCCTGAGGTATAACTGTAACCAATTGCGTTGGAGACGCTGTTTTCATCTTCTCCTTGATTCTTTCCTCTCTGTCCAACATACAGACACCCATTGGGCTATTCTGCCTGTGCTCCCTAAATCACCCTGCTGCACCTGGGCAGGTCTCTCCAAAGGCTTGCTCATCCCTTCAGGCGACAGGCACCCAGGGAGGCTGCGAAAAGGGGAGGCAAGCAATTCTTCCACTGCGTCACAACTGCTTTCAACGTGTCAGCCAAACACACCCCCCCTGGCTCTGCACCAGGGTGGTTTTTTTTATACCTGGAAAACATTACCCATCTTTTCCCTCCCCTCCCCTCCTGCAACCTGGAACTGAACTCTTTTTGTTTTTTTTAATGCCAACAGTTGTGCTGGAAGAGACAGCACGCCGCTTGCAAACCGTGACAAACTGCTCAGCCACTACCAGGCAGTGGAAAGGTGGTTTGCGGATAATGCCAGAAGTAATTCCATAAATGAATTTGAAAAATGCTGCTGGTTTGGAGGCCCATAGCTCGTTTCTGATTCTCCAAACTGTGCCTCAGGCAAGCAAATCATCCCTTATATCATTTCTCTGTCTTCACCGTCACTATATCTACGGTGCAGGGATGAATGACTTCAGGATTTGGCCCCAGAATCTGTGCCAGGACTCGGTCCTGAGCTGTTATATTGGTTAGTTCCTCTAGGCATATTTAGAGTGCTAATCAATCAGTTCCTGAAGTAGCAGCAATCAGGCTGCACAACCAGTGGATAAGTTTTTCAGCGCAGACATCAGTCTAGAAGGGCCATGTTTGCCTCTACAAAATTAACAACCTCTAGGGCAAATACAGGAAGTTTCAAGGGAATCTCTGGCAAGAGTTTTTGAAATGAGCAACATCTCAATGATTCTAGCCACAATTCAGGGACAGCAGCAAGTCGCCTCTGAAGGACTCGTGCAAAGGAGAGACCCTCAGGCTTGTGGTTCGCCATTGTTCCCTACGAAAATCCAACCAGATTTTTCGTTGAAAAGCAGGTTCCTTTTATGCCACGTTTGTGTTACAGCTGCGATGAGGACCTATTGGCAAGGATCTGTGACATCAAAAACACACCTCCATAACCAGTCTGCAAAAGGAGGATGTGTGGTAGCCAGTGTGTGATTCAAAGCAGAGGATAGAAATATATACGTACTATGGAACTGTTCAACATAACAAACGCCACGTCTGCACAACTTGCATTTAAAGCATATGGCTTCCCCAAAGAATCCAGATAGCTGTAGCTGACCCCTCACTGTGCTACAATTCCCAGCAACAAACTAGAGTTCCCTGACCTGGGAGTTTGATGGGTGTTGGTGTGGGTGTGGCTGGAATGTGGTTTGTTTGGTTGTTGTTGTTGTTTTGCTTTTGTTGTTTTTAAGGGATGGCATCCAATTTCGTTGCACTTGTGCAATGTTGCACTTGTGTAATGACAATAAAGAATCTATCTATCTATCTATCTATCTATTTCCGTGTGGTGAGCACGTTGCCAAAGATTCAAGGGCTACATTTCTAGAACAACCACGGCCTGCACTGCTTAAAAACTGAGAGAGTCATCCTTAACTTCAGCAATGTTAAGCGGCGAAACAAACACACATAAGGAATGTTGGTCTTGGACCCTTTTCTCAGTGTTGATATATCACTTTTCTACGTGCATTGTACATGCCAGCATCGCTGCCAAAGCTTCTTTCTGGGCAAAATCCCACAGCCAAACATATATGCTGCAATTATATACAAAAAGGCTGGAACTGCTAAAACATCTAATCCCGAAACGCCCTCGGAGCTCGAGGAATTCGCCGCCACAGTGCAAGGTTCTCGAGTGATCTCCCGCCAAGCCACAAAGCCACAGATACCCGTGAAAGATTTTCTATTCTCCTTTAAAACAAAACACGCTCAAGACAGGCAGACAAAAGGCTTTTGATATAAGTAGGAGCTTGGCGGACGGGGCGACGCTGGGAAGGATCAATCTGGGAGGCCCTCCCTCAGAAGGGAATTCCAGAGTGGCGGGAATCATCGTGGAAAATCACCGGCTTGATCTCGTTTGCGTAACGAGATGGGAAGGGGCAGGCAGGTGAAGGAAGGCCACCAGAATACACGAGACCTTACCCCCTCCATCTCATGCAGAACCACCCCTCTGTCTTGGGCCAGACCCATTCTGTTGTCTATGTTCTGGTAATCCCTAGGCTAGATTACTGCAAGACGTTTTGCGTGGGGCTGCCCCTGAGGACAGTTTGGAAACTTCAGCGGGTGCAGAATTCGGTTGCTCACCAGGGCAAGACGGTTTGAGCATATTGCACCGATCCTGGTCCGACTGCACTGGCTGCCAATTAGTTTCTGGGCCCAATTCAAAGTGCTGGTTTTGACTTCTTATGAGGCTCCGGACCCCAGTACTAGGGTTGGCATATGAGATTTCAAAGGCAGAATTGACATCCGTTGGGAATTTCTGGAAAGCGGCGCTTTTTGTAAGAAAAGCTCAACAACTTTGGGGATTCCCTAAAAAAAGCTCAGCTATTGAAACACCCCACACAATACTTCAAGGACTGCCTCTCCCTATATAAAACCAACCCAGACCCTCATATCTTCGGAGGTCCTTCTTCGTGTGCCTTCTCCGCAAGAGGCCTGGAGGGCAACAGCAGGGCCTTTTCTGCAGTGGCCCCCCACTTGTGAAATGCTCTTCCGAGGAAGGCGCACCTGATGCCTTCATTACTTAGGTGCCAGGGAAAAACATTCCTCTTCTCCCAAGCCTTTGGCAAACAATCTCTAGCCTTTTAAACTGTATTCTTTTCATTTGTTATTATGACTTATATATTTTTGCGTTTTCATATTGTAAACCGCCCACTGATTTTCAGATGAAGGGCAGTATAGAAATTTAATAAATAAAAAATAAACTAAATTCAGAACCATCTCTCAGACTTTGACCATGCTTGTTCAGAACCCCTCCTTTGGCCACACCCACTAGAACTTCCCCTGTCTTTGGCCACACCCATTTAGAACTTCCCCTGTCTTTGGCCACACCCATTTAGAACTGCCCCTGTCTTTGGCCACACCCATTTAGAACTGCCCCTATCTTTGGCCACACCCATTTAGAATTGCCCCTGTCTTTGGCCACACCCATTTAGAACTTCCCCTGTTTTTGGCCACACCCATTTAGAATTGCCCCTATCTTTGGCCACACCCATTTAGAATTGCCCCTGTCTTTGGCCACACCCATTCAGAACCATGCCTCCATCTCTAGCCTTTATGGCTTTACACATCAGGAGTAAAACCGCAATTTTGGCTCAATTAGTGACCAGTGAGTGGCCTGCTCCCTTAGGACTTGCTGAACTCGGTGGGGCTGACTTTTGAGTAAACGCATGGAAATGCACTAAGCAATCACTTAAGCCAGCTGGGTCGGCCCCAAGACCTTGTTAACATGATATTGCTGGTGGTAAACAGTCTTTCTCACAAACACAAACCCCGTCGCTTTCTTCCACAGAGCCATTGGATGAAAAGAATGCCAAATATTTGTTTGTGTGTGTGTGTCCCCCTCCACCTCTGAAAAAGGGATAGTTAATAATGGAGCCTTTGGCAACAGGAAGCGGTTCAATGCAAGCAGACACGTTTCCTCTTTGCTCGGCTGGATTGGGCCCAGATAGTCAGGTGTATCCCAGAACCTGAGATTTCAGGTCCCCCAACCTAGGGGCAGCCGCTGGAGACACAAATGCGAAAAGATCAGAAAGCTTTCTCACTGGCTTTAAAAAGAAATCCGTTGCAAATAAGAATATTTTATTTTAAAAACGGTTTGCAAACTGATGCTGGAAATGGTTCAAAAGAAACTTAAGAAAGGCTGGCAGGGAGGGGAACGTGAAGCCGAGATAAAGTGGCAGGTTCACCCAGCTCTTTATTAGAGGGCTTTTTATCCGGCCCTTTAAAGAATCGAAAGATGAGTGAAACCTCCAGGTGGAGTGGCAGTCTACCTCTGCAGCACTGGGCAACAGGGGGAGGAAAGATGAGGAGGGAAGGGAGCTGTTTTCCTGCTTTGCTTGTGAGAGTCTTGGAATCGCCCGGCTGACCATCACCCGAAGCCTCGCTCTGGGCTCAGCGAACACCAGCGATCCAGCAGTTCTTGGATGCTTATATAAGAATGCAAGTACTGTACGCAAACGTCTCCACCTACTTTCTCAGGCTTGGATGGAAAAGTACTTGGGGGGGGGGAGAGCACGCACACACACCCCCTCACACACACATATTAAAATCAGCTGCTTTAGGCTTTCCAAAGCTCTGAGGAATGTCATTCCTTCCCCTATCAGGTTACTAACCTCTGGCGATCAGAGGAGAGACAATGGTAACGAGAGCACGCCCGTTGACAAGGCGCTATAAAAAGGTGGCTTTTGAAAAAATAGAAAACTCAGTTGGCAGAGCGCACAATTCGCTCGCGAAAAGTTCACAAGTTCTGTTCCCGGAATCTCCAGGTGACAACTCTCTGCCTGAAACCTTGGAGATAGTGTTGGAGATAATATTGAGTTCTAGGTAGGGCCCGATTCTCTGCAAAATAAAATAAATAAAAATAGGCCATTTCCTCTCTCCCTAAAAGGGCAGCTCGGTTTTGAAAGATCTGCATGCGATACGACTACCTACATTACAAGCCCGCCGTCACCGTTCATCTGCCACACTGAACTCCTTCCCCACATTTCTCTCTCTTTTTAAGCATTCTCTGTCGTGGGTGGTCCAAACCCAAAATTATTCAAAACGCAGAGGCACGAGGAACAAGGGGGTGGGGAGGGAGGACGGAAGGAACGAAAGGAAGAAGAAAGTCTCATTGATTTAAATCGGAAAGATTTGACTCGCCCTCTGAAGCCAACAGGACTTAAATTGTCCTGAGCCATCGCTGGATCACACCCAAACTATTTCCAAACCACGATACCATCGCAAGACATGAACAGAGCCCCCTTCTCTCCCCGCAACCCAGTTTTAAAAACTTTGACATAAAGTTAAAACACTCCACAGTGGCAACCACCACCATTGCTGATGGGACGAATTCGGCCCTGGATATCATTTCGGTCTGACTCCTCAAAAGACTGTGCCTCTGAGCATCTGCAGAGTGCTCTCCCCAAACTGCAAAACAAACCACAATCACCCTGCGCTTTTCTCAACCACAGGGTTGACCTCAGCCACCTTTTCCTTGCCCCAAATTTAAATCAAGCGGGTAAATAAATAAAACCACAATTGATTTTTTAAAAAAATTCTTTTTTTGCTTAGTTAAAAATGAAAGGGTACTAACCTGCCGGCCATCGGTTTGGGGTGAAGAGCTGAGTTCAGAAAAACAGCAGAGGAAGGTAAAGTCTTGGCTGTAGGGCGGACAGATGGACGCCTGTCTTTTTAAATGTGCAGGTGATCTAGCGGAAGGAACATAGAGGGATGAAGAGGAAGAGTCAAAATTTTGGGGAAGCAGAAGGCGGAAAATTCAAGAAGGCTGTCAAGAGAGGAATAGCGTGTCTCCAAGGTGGAAGAGACACAAGCTTAGATTTTGAAAGGGGGTCGGGAAAGGAAAGTTAACCTCAGACAAGGAGGTCGACACTGAAGTGAGAGAACAGGGAAATGGACATTTCAGTAGATAGCTGCAGAGAGAATAACAGATTGGCTCCGTAGGAATTACCAGCACCACAGAGCAAAGCTTAGGATTAAAGACCCCAGGGAGCCTGGTTTAGGGAGTGACAAATCAGTCCCATTTTGCTCATTTCGCCAGTCTTAAATTCCGCATTCCAATCCTTGTGAAAAATTCACCACTGCTTGAGGGAGAATTTCTCCTGAGACACGCATTTCTGCATGCAGTTTTGATTCACAAGCAAATTCCCCTAATGTTTTCGTTTGTACGGCATCTTCACGGACGCATGCATTTTTGGGAATGTACATGTGCATTTCGGTGCGCGTTGTTCCACGTCTTTTGAAATTTGCAGGGGCGCAGATTTCAAAGACGAACCAGGTTTTGAGAAGCGCGAACTGGGTAGCTCCTCGTCAGGAATGCAAATGGAATTTAATTTCCATCCCCGGGGCTGCAATCCTACTCAGAACGCCCCCGGACAGGAGCGCATTCGACGGCAGTCCGACTTAGCGAACTGGTGGAGCGATGGGCAGAGAATTGGAGCCGTCCAACGAGGGATGGTTAAGGATAAAAGAGTTGGACGCATGGATGGAAGAGCAAGTCAAGCAGAGCGGTTGAGTGACAGGCAGGCGGAATTTAGAAATGGGATATGGGGGCAAACAAGGAAATGTGGGGAGAGGACTTTGGAGCAGATAGATAGATGCCCATGGCAGGAAGGGAGGGAGATACAGAGACAGAGATTCAGTGAGATCAGTTTAGAATCTGGACTTCAAAGTCCGATATCCCCCCCTCCCTTTCTTTCTTCAGACGGTTATATAGTCACACAATTACCACGTCAAACTTCCCACCTGCCCTTCCTCGTCGCAACAATAACGCGAGTTTCGTAAAGAGCAGCTTTAAAAACAAAACTCTGTCTCGCAGGCGGCAGCTAGGAAAAACAGTGTGAAAGCTTCATGAAGGTATATTGCGCCCCACCCCAACCGAAATACCAGCTCAGAATAATAATGACTTGACAACTTTCCTGAATGCAAGTAAACGGAAGGGGGATGTCGGTGAGGAGGGAAGTTCCATTCCTTTACAGCGGTGCCTCGGGTTACAGACGCTTCAGGTTACGGACTCCGCTAACCCAGAAATAGTACTTCGGGTTAAGAACTTTGCTTCAGGATGAGAACAAAAATCGCGTGGCAGCAGCAGGAGGCTCCATTAACTAAAATGGTTCTTCAGGTTAGGAACAGTTTCAGGTTAAGAACAGACCACCGGAACGAATTAAGTACATAACCAGAGGTACCCCTGTACTTCCAAAGTTAAGAATTTTTTGGGAGGTGGGGGAGTGTCTGCAGTGCAGTCTTCCTATGATAGCACCCCGGGATAAAGCTGCAGAGGTAAACGAAACAAAAGACTCACCTGAGCCCCTGGAAGCAGGTGGAAGTTCTCCTGGTGTAGCTCTCCTGCCTTCCCCAACCTGGTGGATTTCTCTCTCTCTCTGTTTCTCTCTCCAGAGGGAGTGGGGTAGTGGTGTCTTATCCAAGTCTGTTGTTGCTGCCGCTCCTCCTCTCCCAGCCTCTTACAGGACAGAGCGCGTGGCCGGGCTGCAGATTTTTGGGGGGACCCCAAGAAGGGCTTGCAAAGAGAGATTCCCCCCTCCCCACTTTCCGCCTCCCTCCTGGACTCTCGGCACCTCTGCTGGTGGTCCCAGAAAGTCTTGTTTTCCTGGGGAAACTTGGGGGCTGATCTGGCAGGCAGAGAGCTTGGACTGAACGCAGAGACTGTCTCTTCTCCGCGTTTTCTGAACCCCTCCTCTCCTGCTCGGTCACTTCGCCCCCAAGCCGCCCCCCTCCCTGGCCTGCCTCTCGCCCCTTCCCCTTTTCAGATTCATCGATCCTTCACTCTTCCTCTCCCTTCCTCGCTCTGGCAACACCTCCCTCCCTCCCTCCCACCCCCCCAATCCAGTAGCTCCACCCCTTTCTCTGCTCCTGGCCAGCCCTCCTCCCTTCCCCCCCCCTTGCCAGGCTAATATATAGCCCAGGGTGGTGCTGAGGATTGGGGGGGGGGAGAGAAAGGACCCCCCTTTCTCCCCACCATCAGAAACAGAAAGTAAAAGGAATGGGCGTTGGATGGAACAAACTCTGATTGAATCTGGCTGGAAGGGAACAGCTGGGTGATAGCTCAGAAGCACAGTTAGATTCGCATCCCATAATGATTGCTTGTAAATGGTTAAGCAGGGGCTGGGATTCAGCTTAACGCTTTTTAAAAACCATTGCAAATAGTTTTTTAAAAACCTTTGCTTGTTTTCCATCCCATCCCACAATGATCGCCTGTAAGCACTTAAGTTGAATAGGGGTTGGGATTCGGTTTAATAGTTTGAGAACCATCGCGGACAGCTTTTAAAGCCATTTAAAGTTCCTGCTCAGAGTAGGCCCATTGAAGTGAATAGACGTGGCGAGATTGTTGTCTGTTTCAGTAGGTCTGCGATCCTGTTTAAATCAGCCCATTAATCAGAATAATGAGGACCTTAATTGTAATTTTTATAGGGGAAAAGGCCAAAGCTCAGATGGTTTAGTCCCTGCTTTGCATGCAGAAGGTCCTGGGTTCAGTTCCTCCGACAACTCCAGGTAAGGCCTGAAAGCCCGGAGAGTTGCTGCTGGTGGTCAGTGTAGACAATACTGAACTAGATGGACTTGTCAGAGATGCAGCCCATTGACTTCAATGGAGTAAAGTGAAGACGTGCCCATGAATTTCATTGGGTCTCCTCTGACTAGGACTAGCACTGGCTACAAGCCCGTCCAAATTATTATTTCCATAGATTCCTCCCCCCCCCCCAAAGATTCATTTGGGCATAATTGCGCTGTTGGTTTCTGCAGATGGATTTAACACAAATCTTTCCAAACAGATTGTAGTCTCTCAGGACTTGTTTGTCTATCACCTTCTCTCCCACTGGGGCAAATTAAGAACCCATTGTCATCAAGGTTGAAAACCAGGGCTGCATTCACACTACACATTTAATGCAAAAAGAACATAAGAAATTGATCTTCGGAACTCCCTGCCTATTGATGTCCAGCAGGCACCTTTATTGTGCACTAAAAACATTTTTGTTCAGGCAAGCCTTTACAGCCATGTGTTATATTCAGGTTTTAGCTTAATAGTTGCTTTCAACTGTTTTTTTATGGATAATTTCATTGTTTTGTTTTGAACTGCTTTGAGGTTTTGGTTTCCTTTCAATCAATTGGTACACAAATTTTATGAAATAAAACAGAGTACACCTCACTTTCTAAAGAATCCTGGGAACTGCTTTTTTGTTGTGGGCCCTGGGAGCTGTAGCTCTGTGAGGGGTTCCTAGAATTATTTCATTTTGGGGAGGGGGGTGTGTGCTTTAAATGTATGGTCTATATGCATTCCTTGCTGGAGGAGACTCTTGAGACTCCCATGGACTGCAAGAAGATCAAACCTCTCCATTCTGAAGGAAATCAGCCCAGAGTGCTCACTGGAAGGACAGATCCTGAAGCTGAGGCTCCAAGACTTTGGCCACCTCATTAGAAGTGAAGACTCCCTGGAAAAGACCCTGATGCTGGGAAAGATGGAGGGCACAAGGAGAAGGGGGCGACAGAGGATGAGATGGTGGGACAGTGTTCTCGAAGCTACCAGCATGAGTTTGGCCAAACTGCGGGAGGCAGTGGAAGACAGGAGTGCCTGGCGTGCTCTGGTCCAGGGGGTCACGAAGAGGCGGACGCCACTAAACAACAAATGTGCATTCCTGCGCATTTATTATTTGGAGTGTGACAGCAAAACCTGGAGGGAAACTGATATGCCTTTTAAGGGGAGAAATAAAGTGTGTTCTCACTGATCCAAAAGCTCAGCATATTTGGGTCTGTGCCCCTCTGCATCATTCGGAAGAACGGCTTGTTTTAAAGGATGGAATTTGCCCCCGCAAGAAATGGCCACCAATTTAAGCAGCTTTAAAAGCGGATTAGGCCAATAAGACCATCAATGGCTAACAGTCACAATGGCTGCATGTTACCTCCAGGGTTTGAGATGATATACTTCTGGGTACCAGTCACTGAGAGTCACAAGCTGGGAGAAAAGGGGTGTTTTCCACTTGCTTGCAGGCTTCTCAGTGAGGTATCTGGTTGAGAACAGGATGCCGGACTCGATGGGTCCCTTTTGGCCCTGATCCAGCAGCGTTCCTATGATGATCCAGAAACTGCAAAGGAGGAAAAAAAACCAGAATTTGGGGGCTGCGTTCTCTGTATGCAGTCACGGGAGACAGGACACACTACAGTGGTACCTTGGGTTACAGACGCTTCAGGTTACAGACTCCGCTAACGCAGAAATAGTACCTCGGGTTAAGAACTTTGCTTCAGGATGAGAACAGAAATTGCGCGGCAGCAGGAGGCCCCATTAGCTAAAGTGGTACCTCAGGTTAAGAACAGTTTCAGGTTAAGAATGGACCTCCAGAATGAATTAAGTTCTTAACCCGAGGTACCACTGTATTTTCTTCCTTAAAAGGAAGGTTGTAGTAGTAATAATAATAATAATAATTAATAATTTATTATTTGTACCCCACTCATCTGGCTGGGTTTCCCCAACCACTCTGGGCGGCTTCCAACAAATATAAAACCACGATAAAACCTTAAACATTAAAAACTTCCCATTACAGGGCTGCCTTCAGATGTCTTCTAAAAGTTAGATAGTTGTTTATTTCCTTGACATCTGACTGGAGGGCGTTCCACAGGGCGGGCGCCACTACCGAGAAGGCCCTCTGCCTGGTTCCCTTTAACCTCGCTTATCGCAGGGAGGGAACCGCCAGAAAGCCCTCGGAGCTGGACCTCAGCATCCGGGCTGAACGATAGGGGTGGAGGTGCTCCTTTAGGTCTACTGGACCGAGGCCGTTTAGGGCTTTCAAGGTCAGCACCAACACTTTGAATTGTGCTCAGAAACGTACTGGGAGCCAATGTAGGTCTTTCAGGACAGATGTTATATGGTCTCGGCGGCCGAGACCTCCTTCCTCATTAATTGCAACCTGACAAACACCAGTTACTCTGGGATTGGGGGAAGAAGGCTCTCTGTACATGCTCAGAGGCTCAGAAATGAGTGTGGAAATGGGTAAGAGGGAGGTGCTTCTCCCCTGGAAAATGGACACCTGGAATGTGACCACAATAATTAATTTATTAGTATTATTATTATTATTAAAAATGTAGTTTTTGTGCCAGTTTGGGCAGGCTATGCACAATGCTGATTTAATAAAGGCCCACAGAAAATATGCCAAAAGGCTACCCCTCCACTGACAATCATTCCCAATAAGACTGTTTTGCAACATTTACGGGACATGCCCAGCTTCAGAGCTCTCTTGGCAACTTCCCAGAGGAATTGTGACAGTCATGTGTGAAGGTTTTCACAAAGGAACAATAAAGGGGGGGGGGTTGGAATCTCATGAGCTCAGTGCAATTAATAAAGCACAGTAATGATAGATATATATATACACACACATAACACAAGCTGCTCCAAAAATTCCAATCTGTTTGCAGAGCCAAAGAAATGATCATTTTTAGAAGCAATGTAAGAGTTTTAAAAAAAAAATTCCAAAGAAAACATGAATTCCTTTAATATCACTGTAAGCCCCATGATTTGTACTGAGTCCACACATATAGAGAGGGAGCAATTTCAGTGCGCTTGCAAGCAAAGGATTTTAATTGCATTATTCCACGGAGGGATGTAATGAATCGATGAATCGGGACTGGACGTTTTGGCCAAAAATTAAGCTGCGGTCTGATATACACTTTCCTGGTGTGAAGCTTCATTGAACTCCATGGGACTTACATCTGAGAAGGGCACTTACAAGATTGCATGATTATTGTTATTTTCAGATTTCTGTCCCAGGCAAGGAACACCTAGAATCGCAGCCTAAGGCTTCTTTAATTCAGTCGCAGCCCTAATTCCATGAGAAGCAATTGTAGGGTTGAGATCGCACGGTTTCGCGGCGAATCTCTTGCTTTTAAATTCCCGTCTTTCCCACCAGACACACAGAGAGAGGTTTATGAATTCTGTCTGCCAAGACAAAATAGATGCAAAAGGGGGAGGACAGGACATGTGAGAGAACTGAATATAATCTATTTACAGCCCGCTCGGCATCAATAAAATGCTTAAAAGTTACAGTAATTCAAATATTTAATTTATGGCAGTGATGGTGAGAAGCACGTAAGAAATAACAGTTTCTCGAAGCCAGGGATGAAAGCTGCCCTGTTGAAATTGAAATTTTAAATGGTTTTTGTTTTGTTTTGTTTGTTTGTTTTATTAAGTTTGTTTTTTTATTATGTATTGTATTATATTGTATTGTATTGTATGTTTTTTCTTTTTTGGTTTTTTGCAGTGTTGTGTTTAATTTTTTGGAAACCTAATAAATATTATTGGGGGGGGGGGGAGAAAGCTGCCCTCTCTATAAGGCTCTCAGGAATCCATACTGTTTTTTGGGAGAGTTGCATGTCTGGAATGCAGAAACACTTGCCCAGGTGAAGGAGCAATGTATTTGCATGTTCATGCAACTAGGCCTTAGTTTGAGTCAAAGCTCATCATCAGGGATTATCCTTGAATCTTGTTTCCGATACAGCCTCCCCATTCCCAGAGCATGCAAAGCGACCGTGTCAGAACCAGCTACGGATAACTTTGACACTGACTGCAGATAGGTAGACAGATGATATAGATAGATGATAGATAGATAGATAGATAGATAGATAGATGATAGATAGATAGATAGATAGATAGATAGATAGATAGATAGATATAGATAGATATAGATAAACTTTATCTGCATTAGCCAACGGCCGTAGCAACATAAAACAAGCAATATATACAATTAAAAAACAACAACAATGGATAAAAAGGACCATCAAATGACCAAGACCATCGTTCAGATAGTGGCCCTTAATCTCATTGTACCCTCGATAAACCTAGCAACCTTTACTGTTGTCTGATCATTCTGATCTGACAACAGGAAAAACAATGTGGCCTCAGGTGGGCGGCCTGGGATGGAAAGTAGGAGTGGGGTGACGATCCCATTCCTCAGGTCTTTATAAAGGGGGCAAGACAGGAGGACATGAGCCACTGTTTCCAGACTGCCATCGCCATAGGGGCAGAGTCGTTTCTCAGTTGGAATCCTTCGGTATCTGCCCTCAAGTACGGCAGAGGGCATCACATCCAATCTGGCCAGTGTGAAGGAACATCTGTATTTTGGGATGGTTAATTTATACAAGGGACGTGGGTGGCGCTGTGGGTTAAACCACAGAGCCTAGGACTTGCCGATCAGAAGGTCGGCGGTTCGAATCCCCGCGACGGGGTGAGCGCTCATTGCTCGGTCTGTGCTCCTGCCAACCTAGCTGTTCGAAAGCACGTCAAAGTGCAAGTAGATAAATAGGTACCGCTCTGGCAGGAAGGTAAACGGCGTTTACGTGCGCTGCTCTGACCCGGAAAAACTGTCTGCGGACAAACGTCGGCTCCCTCGGCCAATAAAGCGAGATGAGTGCCGCAACCCCAGAGTCGGCCACGACTGGACCTAATGGTCAGGGGTCCCTTTACCTTTACCGTCGGGGGGGGGGCGTTGATGGGGCAGTCAGAAGGAGGCAAACTTCCCAAAAGTGGGACGAAAGCGTAGCTAGGAACTAGGCGTGCTTTGGAGATGGAGATTCGGGGCTTGTGGCCAACCAGGTTTTGCTCAAATGCTGAAATTAATGGATCTTGGTGTGTCCTGTCCATTGCTTTGCATGGGTCTACTCTAGGTAGAGCTAACTTTGCAGTCAACCCGTGTTTACCCATGAGGTTCTGCTCAGTCTACTTACTGGAATATCCATCGGCTTGTGGGGGCGAGGAGGACAGCTAATCCCGGCTAAAATCCACAAATTGAGTCTGCCAGATTTAGCCCTCCAGACTTTTTTGGGGGGTGCCTGTTATGTCTGCCTGGCCATAGAAAGTTTCTCCCACAGACAGGGAGAAATGATTCTCTTCTTCTCCCCACCACCAGCAGCCGCCCCCACTTTGTCTGTAGCCTTTAATTAGTCATTTGCTAAAAGGGTCAGCCTCTGCGCTCCGTTTACGGATTATTATTTTTTTGACTCGGCCAGTCTCACGCTCCACCAGCAGATGAAAGCCGCTCTGACGAGGCCCCAAATGAGCCCTGACTCAATTTATTGTCACCCCCAGGGGAAATGCAAGGGCGCTGGCCCAAGACCTCACTCGACAGCCTTCCCTCGGGGTATCGGTTATTCAACACCAAGACAGGGCAACAAGAAAGCAGTATTATTATTATTATTATTATTATTATTACACCTCTCCCTCTCTGATTAAAATGCACACACTGGGGTAAAGTGAAAATAACGTAACAAAAAAATGCCTGATTACTAAGGAAAGTTGCTTTGCAAGAAAAGAAGCGTGCATCGTTATTATTTTTATTTGTTTGTTTTTAAAAATCTGCAAATCATAAAAAGATATGAAGGAGTTTTACAGCAATAAAAACACAAACCACACAATAAAACAGCTTTTAAAAAAATTGTGGAAGGACGTACTGCCTGCATAGGCTTGGTACGTTTCCAGCGGGCATTTAACATGTTGAAATGGAAGGTGCCTGCATAATCTCTAGTGGCAGAGAGTTCCACAGGACTGGGCCAGCGGCACAAAAGGTTTCTTGTTATCCAATGAGCTTCACCAGCTTGGAGAACGACCAGCGACGCTCCTGCGGATAATCTCAGGGTTGGAGCTGGAATGGATAAGGGTTCAGGCAATCCCTCAGGTACCCCAGGCCTAAGTTGTTCAGAGCTTTGCAAATTAATTGAAGAACCTTGAACCTCACTCCATAACAGATGGGCGGCCAGTTTCAGAAATTCAGCTGGAGTTTCTGTAGTGGCCCTAAGGGCAGCCCCACACAGAGTGCATTGCAGCAATCCAGTCTTGAGGTGACCAACACATAGACACCATAGTTGGTGAACCAGATGAATTTGGCAAGAGGCACTCCTGTGGGATGTGATACATAAAGTAGCAGTCAAGTACAACATTCCTTGTTTTCCTAGAGTGGACATGCGGGAGAATGTTTGGTCCAGCCAATCGAAAACTTCCTGTTTCCTCCTTGCTGGAGCATCCTTCCTTTTGCATGTGATGAGAGGTGGACTCTGGTCCATGGGGTCACGAAGAGTCGGACACGTCGAAACGACTAAACAACAACAGAGGTGGGCGTCACCTTACCTCTCCAGGTAACAAAAGGGCAAGTCACGCAGCACACCTTCTCTCTTTGACTTCCTCCATCGTCGGAGCAGCAGCTTTTAGCTAGAATTGCTCTGCTGGATGTCAGCCAACAGCTTCGAGAACGCTGTCCAACCATCTCGTCCTCCGTTGTCCCCTTCTTCTTGTGCCCTCCATCTTTCCCAACATCAGGGTCTTTCCCAGGGAGTCTTCTCTTCTCCTGAGGTGGCCAAAGTCTTGGAGCCTCAGCTTCAGGATCTGTCCTTCCAGTGAGCACTCAGGGCTGATTTCCTTCAGAATGGAGAGGTTTGATCTTCTTGCAGTCCATGGGACTCTCCAGTGTCTCCTCCAGCACCAGAATTCAAAAGCATCCATTCTTCGGCGATCAGCCTTCTTGATGGTCCAGCTCTCACCCAAAGTTGGCTTTGGGTGCATGCAAAAGTGGGTGGCTCTTCAACTTGGGCAGCAAAATGTCCTAGGCCTCCCCTGATGCAGGCTGAGTTTGGAAAAGGATAATTTTGCAAGCCCTGGTGGAATTCTCTTGCCCCTGAGGTGACCCTCGCTTTGAGGGTTTCCAAAAAAAATCCCGGGATTGAGAAAAAGACGGGGAGCAGAATCTCCTCCACCCTTTGGAACGGCAAACTCCAGAGTTTTAGTTTTTTTAAAAAACACACACACACACAACCTTTTCCTGGCTCTAGCGCTGACCGAGGAGCTGTGTATTTTGGACGCCAGGTTAGTGCCCTTTTGAGCACCTCTGCGCATAAAGGCCGGACTGTTCGCAACACTCTCACAGAGGAAGGAAAACATGTGCCGTCCCCAGGAACAGAAGGCAACTGTGTGGGCTCCTTCGCTTTAAAATAAAAAATTTAAAAATGCACAGAGGTCCAGGAATTTTGGACGGAAAAAGGCAGCCGCCTCCCCACCTTTTGGAAACAGCATCGAGAAAGACTTTGCTCTTGTGGCGACAAGGAGAGGACTTTGCTGCCCATTGACGACCCGCAAGATTAAATCTACACAGAGTCTCCGTAAATTGCTTCTGAAGTTCAGCCAACGCTCTTTTTGCCCTTTGGCTTTCAGCAAATGTTACCTCAAACAGCTCAATCATGTCTACACTGACTGGCAGCAGCCACTGCAGGGTTTTGGGCAAGGAGCATTCGCAGCCCTGCCTGGAGATCTGGCTGGGGATTGAGCCTGGGGAACTCCATGCCACTCCATGCCACTGAGCCACAGTCCTTCCCTAAAAATAAAGTAAGATTCTAGTCCTCATGTTGTTGTTGTTTAGTCGTTTAGTCATGTCCGACTCTTCATGACCCCCTGGACCAGAGCACGCCAGGCCCTCCTGTCTTCCACTGCCTCCCGCAGTTTGGTCAAACTCATGCTGGTTGCTTCGAGAACACTGTCCCACCATCTCGTCCTCTGTCGTCCCCTTCTCCTTGTGCCCTGCATCTTTCCCAACATCAGGGTCTTTTCCAGGGAGTCTTCTCTTCTCCTGAGGTGGCCAAAGTCTTGGAGCCTCAGCTTCAGGATCTGTCCTTCCAGTGAGCACTCAGGGCTGATTTCCTTTAGAATGGAGAGGTTGGATCTTCTTGCAGTCCATGGGACTCTCAAGAGTCTCCTCCAGCACCAGAATTCAAAAGCATCCATTCTTCGGCGACCAGCCTTCTTTATGGTCCAGCTCTCACTTCCATACATCACTACTCATGGAAACCATAGTCCTCATGGAAGACACCAGAAAAGCCCTCGCTGGATCAGGCCAAAGCCCATCCCCCCAGGTTCCTGTTCTCACAATGGCCACCCGGATGCCTCCATGGTGGAAAGCTTGCAAGCAAGACTTGAGCTCAGTAGCAATCTTCTTCCAAGACACCTGCTCCTAGGCCAGCTCAGAATCACCCGCAGGCCACTGAGGTTTCCGGGGTTTTTCTTGAACTAGCAATTGCTTGGTTACCCACGTGCGCCGCAGGCTGTGTGATCTGAAAGCTCGCCATCTCTCCCCTACCCCATCATTGCCCCAAGAACCAACAGATGCAAGCAGAAGACACCCCTCTCTCTCCCCTTCTGGCCATAATCACAAGTCTGAGCTGCCAAACAACCCCATCGGCTAGGCCCAAATATTTGATTGTGGTGCAGAAGGGGGAATGGGGTGGCTGGAAGGGGCGGTTATGTTATGATTAGAGAGTGGAGTTGATTTAGTTGTATTTTTTTGAGAAAAAAAGTAAAACAACGCTCTGGGTTTCGGAACAGGGCATCTCAGTAAGGGATGACTTCAATGTAGGAGAGGCAGTAAATGTCTGTGAATAACCCCAGTTCTGGGGGAAACAGAAGTGGGGACAGAAATGTGGATGCTGGGCTGCTTATTTATATATATATACATTTTTATTAATTTTTAAAACATATCATTTCCAGCATTCATACAACTGAACTTCTCTTCCTATACAATATTTTTGGACTTCCATCAATGCCTCTGGTCATTTCCCATTATTTAATCACATATTATGCATTTCTTAATTTCATATTGCCTTTAGTATCCTTAACTAAATCTTAAAAAGTAGAGCCGTCACCTTGCCAACAAAGGTCCGTATAGTAAAAGCTATGGTTTTCCCAGTAGTGATGTATGGAAGTGAGAGCTGGACCATAAAGAAGGCTGTTCGCCGAAGAATCGATGCTTTTGAATTCTGGTGCTGGAGGAGACTCTGGAGAGTCCCATGGACTGCAAGAAGATCCAACCTCTCCATTCTGAAGGAAATCAGCCCTGAGTGCTCACTGGAAGGACAGATCCTGAAGCTGAGGCTCCGATACTTTGGCCACCTCATGAGAAGAGAAGACTCCCTGGAAAAGACCCTGATGTTGGGAAAGATGGAGGGCCCAAGGAGAAGGGGACGACAGAGGACCAGATGGTTGGACAGTGTTCTCGAAGCTCCTAGCATGAGTTTGACCAAACGGCAGGAGGCAGTGGAAGACAGGAGTGCCTGGCGTGCTCTGGTCCAGGGGGTCACGAAGAGTCGGACACGACTAAACGACTAAACAACAACAATCCTTATCTAATAATTCTCCTCATTGTCTTTTTTGCAATATTTCAAATAATTTACCTTACAAAACGTCTTGCAAACCTACTAGCGTAATCTGTTCATCGCAATTACTTTTCAAATAGTCCGTAAATTTACTCCAATCTTCTGAGAATCTCTGGTCCTGCAGGTTTCGAATTCTTCCTGTTAGTTTATCTAATTCTGCATAGTCCATCAGTTTTATCCTCCATTTTCCTTTCGGCCGTAGTTCCTCCTGCTGGGTGCTGGGCTACTTAGGCCCCTTTGGACCCGATCCTGCAGCCAGGATCTTCTGGCGTTCCTAAGGGGCCTCCAGGCACAGATGAAGTCTATCTGCATTCCTAGGTTCTAAGGACTACATCTGGCCCACTGGGTTCACAGGTGGAGAGAGAGAGAGCATTGCTTTCTGTCGTCAGGAGAAAATGGGGAGGAGGAAGGAATGATTCCCACAAAAACAGAGTGAGAGAGACTTTCCTTTTATGGAACAGTATTAATAATATTTATAATACCAGGACTTAAAAGATTACAGCTGATATACACAGAAAGACCAAGAAAAGCAGCAGAGGCTGTCTCAGGGGAGATGGGGAGAGGAGAGACGGTCACGGGTTCCCCCCTATGGCAACCCCCGGGTGAAACCCTGGAATGAGCAGCTGCCAGTCAGTGTAGGCAGCATTGCATTAGATGGACCCCAATGGTCTGGCTCAGGATAAGGCAGCTTTCTCTGTTCCAGTGTTCCCAGATGCCTTCTTTGTGGATGGGAATTGGGCCCTAGTGATATCTGGGGGGCCACAAATCGCACGCACCCCAGAAAGGCAGGAGACTATCCTGGTGGACTGCGGCCTGCCTTTGGGGCTTCACCGCAGCGCCCCTCAATTGCTGTGAGCAGAACAGTTTTAATTGCCCTGTGGTCGTCGTACCCCAATTTACTCCGTCTTCGGGGTGCATAGGAAGCGTCATAAGACCCTACCTGCTCGCGGACTGTCTTGCCAGAGTGGTGCATGCTCTAGTTATCTCCCGCTTGGACTACTGCAACGCGCTCTACGTGGGGCTACCTTTGAAGGTGACCTGGAAACTGCAATTAATCCAGAATGCGGCAGCTAGACTGGTGACTGGGAGTGTCCGCCGGGACCACATAACACCGGTTCTGAGAGATCTGCATTGGCTCCCAGTACGTTTCCGAGCACAATTCAAAGTGTGGTGCTGACATTGAAAGCCCTAAACGGCCTCGGTCCAGTAGACCTGAAGGAGTGTCTCCACCCCCATCGTTCTGCCCGGACACTGAGGTCCAGCGCCGAGGGCCTTCTGGCGGTTCCCTCATTGCAAGAAGTGAGGCTACAGGGAACCAGACAGAGGGCCTTCTCGGTAGTGGCGCTTGCCCTGTGGAACGCCCTCCCAGCAGATGTCAAAGCAATAAATAACTATTTTACTTTTAAAAGACAACTGAAGGCAGCCCTCTTTAGGGAAGTTTTTAATGTCTGATGCTGTACTGTTTTTAATATTCAGTTGTGGAACCACACGGACTGGCAGCAGCTCCCCAGGGCTCCCGGCAAAGGGGCTTTCCTAGCCCTACTGAAGATGTCATGTCAGGCATCGAACCCGGGACCTTCTGCATGCAAAGCAGGTGTTCTGTGACTAGCTTTGAAAGAATGCAGTGGAACCTTGGTTCTCAAACGCCTTGGTTCTCAAACAACTTGGAGCCCAAACACTGCAAACCAAACTTGGAAGTACCATAAGCGTTTTGGTTTGCGAACTTTTTTCAGAAGCCGAACGTGCTCCGTTTTGAGTGGTACGCTTCCGATTTGAATGCCACACTTCTGTTTTGAGTGTTACTCTGAGGTCTGTCTGTTTTTGCTATTTATTTTGCATTTTTGTAGCTCTTTTTTGTTTTGTTTTTGCAACTGTGTGGAACCCAATTCAGCTACTGATTGATTGTTTGTGTGACTGCAGTACATTGTTATTGCTTTCATTCTACAGATCAGTGGTCCTGTTAGATAGTAAAATTCATGTTAAATTGCTGTTTTGGGGGTTGTTTTTAAAAGTCTGGAACGGATTAATCCATTTTGCATTACTTTCTATGGGAAAGTGCGCCTTGGTTTTGGACCGCTTTGGTTTTGGAACGGACTTCCGGAATGGATTAAGTTTGAGGACCAAGGCGCCACTGTCCTAAGATTCCAGTCCTCATGGTCCTGAATCTAGGGTTGACTTAGGAAGAGTCAGACTCTTGGTCCATCTAGCTCAATATTGTCTGCACTGACTGGCAGTGACTTTCCGGGGTTTCAGGAAGAGGGGACAGTTGCCAGTCCGACCTGAAAATGCCACAGGGGACTAGAACCCAGGACTTTCTCCATGCAAGGCAGCTGTTCCAAAAATCAGTTCTGGCCCTCTTGCTAGAAGCTGGCCGCAGTCCGAGCTTCTCATCCAACTGCTCTTGGGGTGGTCCTAAATAATACCCTTTCTATTTTCTCCGCACGTTCGCTGGCTCCCAAAATAATCAAGCTCTTTTGTCCAATGCAAGTAATTCCTGGTGCTTAATTTCCAGAAGGAAAAATGAGGGCTTGGATATTTCTGGAAACATCGCTCTCTGGTCTGAAAGGCCTTCCCGACTCGCCTAAATCCTAACATACGAAGACCTGGTGAGCAGTTGATTCGGGGTAATAATGCACTCTGCACATGCTCGTGGGTGGTCATCTCATTCCATAGGCTGAAGATTTGGTACTGGGGAGGGATGCTAGGGGCTCAGCCTTGGGGAGATGTCTCAGTAATTAAGCCCTAAGACCTTCCCCTCCATCTCCTGTTTTATTTCAAATACACACACACTAAAAACAACAAAAACAACAAAACCCTTTTTGGTGTCTGTGACTCACTCTATCCCTATTTCCTTTGCTACGGAACAGGAAAGCAACTGGGACAAAAATGTTCTAAGATTAGCCCACGAATACGCACAGAAACCTCAGTGGGTGTACAATTTGTCTCCAGCGAGATAACAGGATCTGTTTTATCAGCCGGACTTTGCTTCCGACCTCACGGTCTTCCCACTGGCTCAGAGTTCCTGGGATGCTCCTGTAGGGATCCTATGGGAAGAGAATGACCTCACTCTTTGGCTAAAATAAGGCTGGCCGGGGGAAAACGCTTTGCACGTGCTCAGGTACCCCTTATCATTTCAGTTTATTATGACTGTTGTTTAATAAATTTGTTAGTCGCTCTATCTCGTGCAAGGTGACTTATAATCAAAAGGGAAAGGGGGGGGGGGACTACCACATAAATACCGTATCTTTTGCTCTATAAGACTCACTTTTTCCCTCCTAAAAAGTAAGGGGAAATGTGTGTGCGTCTTATGGAGCGAACGCAGGCTGCGCAGCTATCCCAGAAGCCAGAACAGCAAGAGGGATTCTTGCTTTCACTGCGCAGCGATCCCTCTTGCTGTTCTGGCTTCTGAGATTCAGAATATTTTTTTTCTTGTTTTCCTCCTCCAAAAACTAGGTGCGTCTTGTGGTCTGGTGCGTCTTATAGAGCGAAAAATACGGTATATTAAAACCAAGGGGAGAAAAATACGTTGAAAACACTGCACCCATTTTTTAAAAAACACAGATAGTTAGAGGCTAAAGGCCTGGTGTTATAGAGGAAAGGTTTGTTTTTGGGGGAGGTTTTCTGACATTTCCCCTTCCCCACACAGGTTTGTGGCAGCCAGAAATCCAACAGGTGATGCTTTTGAGATGGAGAGATGCAATAATGAGAGGGGTGCTGGTGGTGGAGATAGATAAAATCTCACCTGCTGAACCTCTTTTACAAGTTGACTTGTAATTTTTTTTGCAACCGATCTTAGCTGCTTGTTTTTGACCAGTCTTTCATCCATCTCATTTACAGTATTAGGTTTCGTTTTTCATTATTTTATTACTGCTGCCAGCTGCCCAATTCGGTGGCAAGGCCCCATTTAACAGGCGGGCTGCATGCACACCTTACATTTAATGCAAAAAGCTCCCCTGCAAAGAATCCTGGGAACCGTAGTTCATCCTTCGCAGCACCCTTAACGAACTACACTTCCCACAATACGTGGGTGGGTAGATCTGCTTTAAATGTGTGGCGTATATGCAGTGGCGTAGCGTGGGTTGTCAGCACCCGGGGCAAGGCAAGTAATTTGCGCCCCCCCCCGCTGCACTGTCCCTCCCCCAGATAGTCCCTCGCTCTCTCTCCGCACCGCACCGCACGCCTGGCACCCTCCCCTCCACAGTGGGCGGCGACCCGGCGGCTCGGATCGGATTCGCACAGCCAGCACTGCCGTGAGAGAGAGTGAGTGAGCCAGGTAGGGGCAGAGAGCTGCGAGGGCGAGCGCGCCCCCCCAGATGTTGCGCCCGGTGCGGTCGGCCCCCCTGCACCCCCCACGCTAAGCCACTGCGTATATGCAGCCACAACTAAACAGATGAATAAGTGCAAAGGTTGTCTTGGCGGTCTCCCACCAGGGTGACTGCGGAGAAGCACCCTTGATTAGCACAGTGACCTCAACGCTTCAGAGGTGCCTATGTTGTTCCCTAGGACCAAATAAAAAGGTAAAGGGACCCCTGACCATTAGGTCCAGTCGTGGCCGACTCTGGGGTTGCGGCTCTCATCTCGCTTTATTGGCCGAGGGAGTCGGCGTACAGCTTCCGGGTCATGTGTCCAGCATGACTAAGCCGCTTCTGGCGAACTGGAGCAGCGCATGAAAACGCTGTTTACCTTCCCGCCGGAGTGGTACCTATTTATCTACTTGCACTTTGATGTGCTTTCGAACTGCTAGGTGGACAGGAGCAGGGACCGAGCAATGGGAGCTCACCCTGTCACGGGGATTCGAACCGCCGACCTTCTGATCAGCAAGTCCTAGGCTCTGTGGCTTAACCCACAGCACCACCCACGTCCCTTCCAGGTCCAAATATCTGCCCGTTTTTTTTTTAAAAAAAGAAGTGTTAAAGGCACAGGAGCCCTTGCCCAGAGAATAGAGGTAGTGTTAGGTATCACAAGCAGAAATTCAGTCCATGAGGTTCCCTCTGGCCTGCCATAAGAACATAAAAATCACAGAACAGAATCATAGAATTGTAGAGTTGGGACACCAGGAGGTCATCTAGTCCAACCCCCTGGGTTGGTCTCAGCTAAAGTCTCCAGGATCGATGGCCGTCCAACCTCTGCTTAAAAACCTCCAAGGAAGGAGAGCCTGCTGGAGCAGGTCAACAGCCCATCAAGTCCAGCGTTTCTGACAGTGGTTCAAAAATACCCCATAGAACCTCGGGATGCAGATAGACTGCCTCTGGACCTGGAGGTTCCATTAGAACATTGAAAGAGCTTGGTTGCTGGATCTGGCCAAAGGGGACCCAGTCTAGCCCAGCATCCTGTTCTCACAGTGGCCAACCCTCAAGCAAGACCTAAGCACAGGATCACTCTCTCTCCTCCCAGTTCCTGGCAACTGGTCTTCAGATGCATTGCTGCCTCTGACCTAGTAGCTATCGATAGCCCTCTCCTCCTCCGTGAATTTGCCCAATCCTCTTTTAAAGGCATCTGGGCTGGTGGCCATCGCTGTTTCCTGTGGCAGGGAGTTCCACCGTTTAACTGTGTTCTGCACGGAGAAGTCCTTTCTTTCCATCGGCCTGCGTCTTCCAACATTCAGCTGCATTGGACGTCCCTCAGTTCCGGCGTTACGAAAGCGGGAGAAAAACTTTTCCCTATCTGCTTTCTCCACCCCATACAGTGGTACCTCGGGTTAAGATCTTAATTCGTTCCGGAGGTCCGTTCTTCACCTGAAACTGTTCTTAACCTGAAGCACCACTTTAGCTAATGGGGCCTCCTGCTGCCGCCGCACGATTTCTGTTCTCATCCTGAAGCAAAGTTCTTAACCTGAGGTAATATTTCTGGGTTAGCAGAGTCTGTAACCTGAAGCATCTGTAACCCGAGGTACCACTATACAGCGGTACCTCAGGTTAAGTACTTAATTCGTTCCAGAGATCCGTTCTTAACCTGAAACTGTTCTTAACCTGAAGCACCACTTTAGCTAATGGGGCCTCCTGCTGCTGCCGCGCCGCCGGAGCACAGTTTCTGTTCTCATCCTGAAGCAAAGTTCTTAACCTGAAGCACTATTTCTGGGTTAGTGGAGTCTGTAACCTGAAGCGTATGTAACCTGAAGCGTATGTAACCCGAGGTACCACTGTATCTGAATATCTATCATGTCCCCTCTTAACTTGTCTGCCCTCTAAAAAAGCACCCAAATGTTGTCACCTTCAACCCCAGGAGTCTTTTTTGAGGTGTGTTTATTTTTTTTCCCAATTCAGGAAGAAAAAGCATACCCGGCCTGCTGCTCTAGATTCCCTCGTGCCCTGATAACCTCGTCAAATCCCCAGCAACCCAGCCAGAGGGGAACCCCTGGATCGTTTGAGGACAGGTCATGGATCCACCAGATCTTATCAAAAGCAGCAGGCCTCGCCGCCTGCCCCTACGAAACCTCGGTCTGCTTTCGACCTTCCCGTTGAAGCGAATTGAAAGTGAGCCTTGGCCTGCCTCCCCCGCTCCCGCCGCCTCGTCTATCTTTAGAAAATTAAGCGGTGACCTACAAAAGGCTAATTCATCGGATCATTAGCGTCGCAATCCCTGGCATGCGGAGGGAGGGCGGTGCTGGCAGAGAGAGATTTGTTTGGCGGTAGATCCGGGGGCAGATGAAGGAGAGCCCGCCTTGAACGTGGCGCACGGTTAACCTGTGGAACTCCTTGCCACAGGATGGCGGCCGCCAGCATCCCGACCAGATTAAAAATGGGATCGGATGAATTCGTGAAGGGGGAGAAGCAGCTATTTGCGATGACGGGACTCCCATGTTCAGATGGAGCCTCCATGTTGAAGGGCAGACTGAAATATACTTGGAATCGAGAGTGGATTTCATGCTCTTTATTCAGCTCACAGTGGTGAGGAGGAATGGCAGTCCCCCCCGAAATGTCTGCTTTATATACATTATTTACACAATGGGCCCCACGTGATTGGCTAATTCATTCACTTCCACCTGGAGCTGGATTGGGTGGCTCCTGTGGACCAATCAGACCGCTGCATTCTGGATCCTATTGTTCTAGGACCAATCAGACTGCTGCATTCTGGATCCTATTGTTCCAGGACCAATCAGACTGCAGCATTTTGGATCCTATTCGTACATAGCACAGACTCCCCGAGTGTCCCTGTTTTCCAGGGACAGTCCTGGATTTACAGAAGCCATCCCGGTTTCTGATTTGATTCCGGAACGTCCGGCTTTTCCTTAGGATGTCCCTGTTTTCATTGGAGAAATGTTGGGAGGTAAGGAATTATGCAAACCGTGAGCAAGGAGATAGGTAACTATGCAAACTTCAGAAGAAGGCATCCTGGCATAGGGAAGTTTTTAAATGTTAAAACTTTCATTGTGTTGTTATATATAGTGGTACCTCAGGTTAAGAACTTAATTTGTTCTGCAGGTCCGTTCTTAACCTGAAACTGTTCTTAACCTGAAGCACCACTTTAGCTAATGGGGCCTCCCGCTGCCGCACGATTTCTGTTGTCATCCTGAAGCAATGTTCTTAACCCGAGGTACTATTTCTGGGTTAGCAGAGTCTGTAACCTGAAGCGTATGTAACCCAAGGTACCACTGTATATTGGTAGGGGACGTTGGTGGCACTGTGGGTTAAACCACAGAGCCTAGGACTTGCCGATCAGAAGGTTGGCGGTTCGAATCCCCGCGACGGGGTGAGCTCGGTCCCTGCTCCTGCCAACCTAGCAATTCGAAAGCACGTCAAAGTGCAAGTAGATAAATAGGTACCGCTCCGGCGGGAAGGTAAACGGCGTTTCTGTGCTCTGCTCTGGTTCGCCAGAAGCGGCTTAGTCCTGCTGGCCACACGACCTGGAAGCTGTACGCTGGCTCCCTCGGCCAATAAAGCGAGATGGGCGCCGCAACCCCAGAGTCAGCCACGACTGGACCTAATGGTCAGGGGTCCTTTTACCTTTACCTTTTCAGGCATACAGCCTAACTTCCCTGCCAAACTGACAACACCACGTATATCTGAATATGAGTAGGAATGTTGGGATGAAGTAACATGGCTTTAGTAGAAATGTTATAAGGAATTAAGTGTAAATAGATTAATAGAGTATTTAAGGGAAAAATAAGGTTAGAATGCATTAAGATGATTATAGGATAGAAAACAGAGGAAGATGGAAAGGAATTACTGTAATAATTATTAGAAGTGGAATACAAAAAGGGAGGCGGGAGGAGGTCGTGGAAATAAGTGAATGAAAGATAAGATGTTGAAACTGATGAAGATGTGCTTGATGTTTTTTAATTTGTTTCTGTTTTTGTATTGCATTGCATTGCATTGTATTGGTTTTTTTCTTTTTATTTTCTCTTTTTTCTTCTTCTTTGTTTTTTATTTTATTATTATTGTTTCTTTGTAACAGTTGGAAAAGCAATAAACATTTAAAAAAATAAAAAATAAAAATGAATATGAGTAGGAAAATGAGAGTAGCCTTAAACATTATTTTAGCAAAAAAGCAATGGTGATGAGGATGGTGATGGTGATGATGGAATAGGGCTTTCCTATTTTCATCGGAGAATTGTTGGAGGGTATGTAGGGATAATTTGCCCCTTAACACAATACGCTGAAGGGGCAAATTGAAGGCAGGAGCTATTGCGCCTGGTTTTCCTGGCAGGATGAAAGAGACCTTTAGTTTGCCCCCAGAAAGACAAACTTTACATTCTTTTCCCCATCCTAGAATTGCTTCCAGAGCATCCGTGGCTACAAAAGCTCCCTTCGTATCGTACTGTTGAGAACATCTGCGCCAGCTTTCTTAATAAACACCTCATTGCAAAGTGGGTTGCATTTCCAATAAAAACGAGGATCAAAGTGGATTGAGTTCTATTGTTATCGTAAGGACATTGCGAGGAGGCTGATGGCTGAAAGGTATTTAATTTCTTCTTGTTGTTGTTGTTTAGTCGTTTAGTCATGTCCGACTCTTCGTGACCCCCTGGACCAGAGCACGCCAGGCACTCCTGTCTTCCACTGCCTCCCGCAGTTTGGTCAAACTCATGCTGGTAGCTTCGAGAACACTGTCCCACCATCTCGTCCTCTGCCGTCCCCTTCTCCTTGTGCCCTCCATCTTTCCCAACATCAGGGTCTTTTCCAGGGAGTCTTCTCTTCTCATGAGGTGGCGAAAGTATTGGAGCCTCAGCTTCAGGATCTGTCCTTCCAGTGAGCACTCAGGGCTGATTTCCTTCAGAATGGATCGGTTTGATCTTCTTGCAGTCCATGGGACTCTCAAGAGTCTCCTCCAGCACCATAATTCAAAAGCATCCATTCTTCGGCAATCAGCCTTCTTTATGGTCCAGCTCTCACCTCCGTGCATCACTACTGGGAAAACCAGAACTTTAACTATATGGACCTTTGTTGGCAAGGTGATGTCTCTGCTTTTTAAAATGCTGTCTAGGTTTCCCATCGCCTTTCTCCCAAGGAGCAGGCGTCTTTTAATTCCTACCCACCATCATTTCAAGAGGATTTTCTCTCTCTCTCTCTCTCTCTCTCTCTCTCTCTCTCTCTCTCGTCTTGGAATAAACTTATTTGCTGCAAGAACCTTTCAGTGAAGGTGGAAGCTGATCAGAAGAAAGGCAGAATCAGATGAGGATCAGATTTCGGAATCAGAAAGACAATTTTCTGCTAAGCCAGGACTTTTCCTGGCTTAAGCAGAAATTCACCCTCTGGCCTTAAAATGTAAGATGTAAAGTCAGAGGGATGTTTTGCTGACTGTTTTCATTATTATTTTGCTTTGTACTGAGAGATGCACTTGTGGTTTTTGGCTTTTTTTAAAGGTAACTTTTGTGGGCAGAGGGAGGGCAGTTTTGATGACACATGCACACAGGTCCTTGTGATCTTTAAATGGCAGCTGTATTTCTTGTATACTCTGTACATGCTCAGATGCAGCTCCCCCTCTAGGGCCTCTTCTTGAATGCACTGGGATCTGCAGGAGAGCTTGCTGCATGTTGACAGCACTCTGCACATGTTCAGAGTGCCAGGGTTTTCCAACCTCCCTTTTTTGTTTTTTGCTTTTATTTTAACTAGTGGTCATTTTATTTTTATTTTTTAAAACAACAAGAAACTGGCAAATTCCAGACCCTCCAAGTGTCCCTATTTTCCAGGAACAGTCCTGGATTTACAGAAGCCGGCCCAGTTTCTGATTTGATTCCCAAAATATCCCCCTCTTTCCTTATGACATCCCTATCTTCATCGGAGAAATGTTAGAGGCTATGGTAGGATGTCTGTATTTTCATCAGAGAAATATTCGAATATATGGTACGCAACTCCCCAGTCAAGGAGATAAGGAACTATACAAGCTTTAGAAGACATCTGAAGGCAGCCTTGTAGAGGGAGGTTTTTAAAAAATGTTTACTGTTTTGTTATGTTTTTATATATGTTGGAAGCCGCCCAGAGTAGCTGGGGCAACACAGTCAGGTGGATGGGGTAGATTCAGGTTGGTAGCTGTGTTGGTATGACACAGTCAAAATATATTAAAAAATTAAAGAATTGTCCAATAGCACCTTAGAGACCAACTAAGTTTGTTCTTGGTGTAAGCATTTGTGTGCATGCAGAAAGCTTATACAGTGGTGCCCCGCAAGACGAATGCCTCGCAAGACGGAAAACCTGCTAGACAAAAGGGTTTTCCGTTTTGGAGGTGCTTCGCAAAACGAATTTCCTATGGGCTTGCTTCGCAAGACGAAAATGTCTTGCGAGTTCCTGCGATTTTTTTCCGCTCCCCACCCCCTTTTTCTAAGGCACTAAGCTGCCAATAGCCTTTTAGCAGCTAATCCGCTAATCCCTTAAGCCTTTAATAGCCGCTAAACCGCTAATAGCGCTAATCCACTAATAGGGTTGCTTCGCAAGACGAAAAAACCGCTAGACGAAGAGACTCGCGGAACGGATTCTTTTCATCTTGCGAGGCACCACTGTACCAAGAACAAACATAGTTGGTAGCTAAGGTGCTACTGGACATTTTTTATTTTTTAATATATTTTGAGATGGGTGGGGTATTCTTATTGTTATTTATTTATTTATTTATATTACTACTACTACTACTATTATTATTATTATTATGGAATAGGGCATGTCCCTATTTTCTTCAGAGAAATGTTGGAGGGTACGAAATCCTGTTCCTTTCAGTAAGAACTGATACCCGGTGCAGGCTCAAAAACATTTCCCCCCGTAATTGCTGTTTGATACATAAAAGCACTTGATATGGGCAGGAACTGTGGAAAAACTGGATTTTTAAGCATATATGTGTGTATAAATGGACACATGGAAAGCTCTGAGATGTCCCTAGTCCTCCAACCTAGAAGGGCTGGTAGACATCAGGCCAACCGCCTGGGCTCGATGACAGCTCCTCAGACATGGCCTCTCTCAACACAGGCCGCCGGGCGCGAGAGCAGGCGGAAGGAACTGGTAGCGGAGAGGTGTTCTGGGGCGATTATTTGAGGTCTGGACCGAGGGAGGAAGGAAAGGGCATCATCTTTGAGAGCCTGTTGCTGACAGAACACCAAACTACCGCCAGCCAATTTGGAGCGAAGGGGCCTCCAATTTGGACCAAAGCCCCCAAGCCAGTTCTAGATATATGTTTTACAATTTAATGTACCGTATTTTTCGCTCTATAAGACGCACCAGACCATAAGACGCACCTAGTTTTTGGAGGAGGAAAACAAGAAAAAAAATATTCTGAATCCCAGAAGCCAGAATAGCAAGAGGGATTGCTGCGCAGTGAAAGCAGCAACCCCTCTTGCTGTTCTGGCTTCTGGGATAGCTGCGCAGCCTGCGTTCGCTCCATAAGACGCACACACATTCCCCCTTACTTTTTAGGAGGGAAAAAGTGAGTCTTATAGAGCAAAAAATACGGTACTCATTTTTACATCCTTAAGATATCAATGACTTCCCTTCTTCTCTTTCAATGGTTTACATATCATAAATCCCTGCATATTTTACAGAAAGTATACTGTTCAGTGACTGAGGCATGTCCGCAACCCGCAGCGTTCACATCCTGAAGCATATGCGCCGGCGCGGGCACACTTTGGCGCTTCTGCACATGCGCAAAGAGCGATTTAGCGCTTCTGCGCATGCGTGAGCGGCAAAACCCGGAAGTAACCTGTTCCGGTTTCCCACGTTCTGTAACCCGAAAGCACATAACCTGAAGCGTCCATAACATGATGTATGACTTTATTTACATGTGGATCTATCCCATATGGGGCAATAACCCCAGTGCTTCTGCTGGCTGAGGGCTAGCAGAGCAGTCCTAGTTAAAAGTTGGTCAAACGAAGGAGGAAGTCAAAAAGAGAGAAAGTGTGCTGCGTGACTCTTCCTTTTGTTACCTGGACAGGTAAGGTCACGCCCACCTTCTATCACATGCAAAAAGAAGGATGCTCCAGCCAGGAGGAACAGGAAGTTTTCGACTGGCTGGACCAAACATTCCCTCGCATGTCTTTTCTAGCAGTACAATAAGGTTACCAGATTTTTTTTGAAGAATCCAGGGACATTTAAAAAAAGGGGGGGGGGTTATTTTTTTTTAAAAAGAAGAAGCAATATCTTCTCTTCTGTGGTCTCCTCTGTTGCACAGCCTTCTTTTTTTTTTAAGATATTTATTAAAGTTTTCAATATATTACAAAAATTAGAAAAAATAAAAAAGAATAAAAAAGAGGAAAATACAAAATAGAAACAGTTAAAAGCAAATCAGTCTTTCATATCATATCTTTCATTTACTTGTTTCCCTGACCTCCCCACACCTCCCTTTCTTGCATTCCAGTTCAATTGGTTAATTCAGCAAATCCTTTCCCTCTTTAATTCTATCTTAATCTTTTATCTTAACATATTCTAGCTTTAAATTATCACCTGTTAACAATCCATTTTTACATATTCCTTAACATTGCTGCTAAAAAATCCCACTTAACTTCAATCCAGCATCATTCTAACATTCATTAATTTTGCAGTGTTTCTGTAAGTAGTCTTTAAATTTCTTCCAATCTTCTTCCACTGACCCTTCTCCCTGGTCTCGGATTCTGCCGGTCATTTCCGCCAATTCCATATAGTCCATCACCTTCATCTGCCATCCTTCCAGAGTGGGTAATTCTTGTGTCTTCCCGCACAGCCTTCCTCTGGGCCCTGGCCTGCTCTCTTGGAGCGCTAGGCGCAATGGAGTAGGCTCGGGTCGGGCCTGGGCTCGGCCACATGTCCTTGCCCTCCCGGTGCTCTCCTTCCTCTCCTCCTCAGCGGTGGTGGTGGTGCAGCAAGGCCAGGGCTCCTCTCTTTTTTCTCCTTCCTCTTTCTCTCTCTTCCTTCTCCTTCTCCTCTCCTCCGCCTCTCTGCGATGGCTCCGGGGTTTTCCCAGCCACAGAGCGCCGCTGGGCAGCCGGCCGGGTGGCCGGGCGCTCTCACTTCTGGCTCAATTTGGGTCAGGGGGGGGGCAGTCAGCGGTTCCCCCAGTTGACGCACCAGGCGTCCCCGGTTCCCCCTCGGCAGTGGCAGTGGCAGCCTCAGCAGCCCGGAGCCAGCCTGGTAGCACATTTGGCTCTGGCTGGCTTCAGGAGCTGCTTGCTTTCATAGCGCCCGCCATTTTGCCTCGCCGGAAGTCCCCATATGACGTGTCTTGTGCCGTTGAACCAATCACGCAACATTCATTCCCTACTAATAAATCTACAACACTTAAAATATAAATCCGGGGACATTAAATGAAATCCGGGGACATTCCGGGGATGGATTTGTAAATCTGGGGACTGTCCCTGGGAAACGGGGACGTCTGGTAACCATACATAACAAGGAATGTTGTACTTGACGGCCTCTGATGGATCACACCCCACAAAAATATCGTTTATGATTAAGGAGGCATATGAGCGGTAGGTCCCTCCGACTAATGCTATAACATGGGTTACATGAAAATACAATCCGTACACACCCATGCCCATTCGTTTTATTTTATCGTATTTTATGTTTATCGCATCTCTATTCATATGGTGCGCACATGATAGGAAAAGCAGGGGAATGAAGCGCAGCCCATTTTTATTTGATCCAGTCCACATGTTGGAAATTGCCGCAGCTTTTTCTTATCCAAATATGAGGGAACATTTGTTAAACCTCAACAATATTTCTGCAGTACTCGTGTTCCACGTCTGTGTCGATGCTGTATAACACTTCTCTTCCTGTATCTTCCCTCTTTCATTTTCCTTCCCTAAAAATCCTCCTTTTCTTATAAGTTTAAAGCTTTAATAAACATGATGCGAAACAAGCAAACGGGACAGAATGACAGACGAATTTTTGGGCGGGGTACAAATGTTGTTGTTGTTTAGTCGTTCAGTCGTGTCCGACTCTTCGTGACCCCCTGGACCAGAGCACGCCAAGCACTCCTGTCTTCCACTGCCACCCGCAGTTTGGTGAGACTCATGCTGGTAGCTTCGAGAACACTGTCCCACCATCTCATCCTCTGTTGTCCCCTTCTCCTTGTGCCCTCCATCTTTCCCAACATCAGGGTCTTTTCCAGGGAGTCTTCTCTTCTCATGAGGTGGCCAAAGTATTGGAGCCTCAGCTTCAGGATCTGTCCTTCCAGTGAGCACTCAGGGCTGATTTCCTTCAGAATGGAGAGGTTGGATCTTCTTGCAGTCCGTGGGACTCTCAAGAGTTTCCTCCAGCCCCAGAATTCAAAAGCATCTATTCTTCGGCGATCAGCCTTCGGGGTACAAATAAATTATTATTATTATTATTATTATTATTATTATTATTATTATTTAAAAAGAAGAAGAAGAAGCTTGCTTTATATACATTGTAAAAATGAAATAAATAGAGAGAACAGTAACAACGACAGATGAAAATCAAAGCGAGGGAAACAGACAATGAAATGGGATAAAATAACATGGCCCAAGTAAAGAATATTGGTGCTTTTGTCTTTAAAATGGTGGCTCTCTTGTATATGTAGTAAAGGAATGTCAAATGATATAGAAAGTGCCTGGAAGTTCTATAGAAAGCGCCAGATTTCCCTGGACATTACTAGGAATTCAGAAGTGGAATTGACGTCTGTGGGGGATCGTCCACTTTGTCCTGGATCTTAGGAAGTCAAATTGTGGGGTTTTGTGTGGCGTTTTTGTATTTTTTAAAAAAATTCAATAACTTTGGGGTTTGTCTAAAAAACGCTCAACAAATTTTGGGTTGTCCTGGTTGTTTTTACTTTGTTAAATAGGGCAACCCTAGGTTCTTAAGTCCTTGCTGAAATCTCAAATTGTGCATGATTTTCTCCGTTAGAGCAATATCCCAGAGTGAGTGTTACCAAGCATCCAGTGTGAGATTTTTGGATTCCCCCCCTCCCCCCGTTTAGTTGCAGTTGTGGTCATGAGTGCTTGACTCCATGCACTGTTCCCTGCCGGCACAGGAATTTGAGGGCATGATCTGTAGCAGCTTCTCAGCTTGCTGTGACTTGTTGGAGAGTTTCGAGAAGGTCAGGCACACCAGTTTGACTTTCGGGTGCAAAATTGCTGTCTTGGAGAAGCCAGCAAAAGAAGGGTGGAAGTGAGAGAACGACAAGAGGAGACCCTGTTGCATTGGCGAGAAACTAGGACTGCTAACCTCTTCTCTCCCACGCACACCAATTTCAATGCTCTTTTTTTTGTATTTCTCTCATGTACGGTTTTGAACATTAACACGCACACACCCAAGATAAACAGTGGAGGAAAAATGAGGCTGAAAGGATTCGGCTTGGCAGGAGTCCAGCATGTTCTCAACTGCATCACAAATACCCCCACCACTGATTTGCCATCCGTCAGAGTCAACGGAACAAAATATAAAAAAATAAAAATATAACCACATCCAACCTGCTATTTATAGCTGGCTGTGCCTACCTCCCCGAAATAGACTTCCGTCCCAATGCCAATTAGTATGTTTTAAAATGTCACACACCCTCCCCGCCTTGCCGAGTAGCCAAGTAAGATTGTCTCCCATAAACACTTTTTTAACAATGACTGTGGAGGCCAATTCTGGATCCACATGTCCTTCCACAGTGGGGACATTGGTTTCCGGGTGGGAGTTGATCACGGTGTGGGTTTGCCAAGTGCGCCTTCCTCTTGGCACGTTTCTCCCTTGCGTCCTGAGTTCGAGTGTCTTCAAAGCCCACGACACCTTTGGTAAAGGCTGTTCTCCAACTGGAGCGCTCGCAGGCCAGTGTTTCCCAGTTGTCAGTGTTTATGCTACATTTTTAAAGATTTGCCTTGAGTCAGTCTTTAAACCTCTTTTGTTGACCACCAGCATTACGCTTTCCATTTTAAAGTTCGGAATAGAGTAGTTGCTTTGGAAGACGATCATCAGGCATCCGCACAACACGACCAGTCCAACGAAGTTGATGTTGAAGAATGATTGCTTCAACACTGGTGATCTTTGCTTCTTCCAGTACAATGGTATTAGTTCGCCTGTCTTCCCAAGTGATGTGTAAAGTTTTTTGGAGACACCGTTGATCGAATCTTTTGAGGAGCTGGCATTTATAAGTAGTCCATGTTTCAAACATAAGGATTTTCTGCAACGAAAGCCCAGTATGATCTGCTTCCTCTTTCGGAGGCAGCAATGTTCCTGAACCCAATAGCTTGACACCCCAGGAGGGGAGACTTACTCTTGCGCTAGAATCCTGCTTGGGGGTTTCCTAAAAGAGGCATTTTGTTGGGCACTGTGAGAACAGGATGTTGGAGCAGATGGGCCTGATCTACAAGGGTCTTCTTAGGTTCTGTTCTCGACAGCAGCCAGACAAATGCCCCCAGGAAGGCCCAAGCAGGCAATGATGGCCTCCATCCTTCAGCAATCCCCTTCTCCCCATCCTTTGCCTACCCCCAGCTAATATTTATGGTACACAAAGTCTGGACAGGGAGGTTCTGTTCATCTGCCAGGCCTGAAATCTGTTGGTAGGCGTATCCCACCGTGAGTTTGTCCAATTTTTTTAAAAGTCCTCAAAGCACAGCAGAGGGGACTGTCCCCTGTCACTTGTCCCTAAGATCCAGTATTCGGAGGTAGACTATCACTGTCCATTTAGGTTCCACTAAGCTATTTTCAGATGACACAACCTTGATGGCAGAAAGTGAGGAGGAATTAAAGAACCTTTTAATGAGGGTGAAAGAGGAGAGCGCAAAATATGGTCTGAAGCTCAACATCAAAAAAGCGAAGATCATGGCCACTGGGCCCATCACCTCCTGGCAAATAGAAGGGGAAGAAATGGAGGCAGTGAGAGGTTTTACTTTCTTGGGCTCCATGATCACTGCAGATGGTGACAGCAGCCACGAAATTAAAAGACGTCTGCTTCTTGGGAGAAAAGCAGTGACAAACTGGACAGCATCTTAAAAAGCAGAGACGTCACCTTGCCAACAAAGATCTGTATAGTTCAAGCTATGGTTTTCCCAGTAGTGATGTATGGAAGTGAGAGCTGGACCATAAAGAAGGCTGATCACCGAAGAATGGATGCTTTTGAATTCTGGTGCTGGAGGAGACTCTTGAGAGTCCCATGGACTGCAAGAAGATCAAACCAATCCATTCTGAAGGAAATCAGCCCTGAGTGCTCACTGGAAGGACAGATCCTGAAGCTGAGGCTCCAAAACATTGGCCACCTCATGAGAAGAGAAGACTCCTTGGAAAAGACCCTGATGTGGGGAAAGATGGAGGGCACAAGGAGAAGGGGACGACAGAGGACGGGATGGTGGGACAGTGTTCTCGAAGCTACCAGCATGAGTTTGACCAAACTGGGAGGCAGTGGAAGACAGGAGTGCCTGGCGTGCTCTGGTCCAGGGGGTCACGAAGAGTTGGACACGACTAAACGAATAAACAACAACAAGCTATTTTCAATAATATTTGTGGGGAATGCCAAATGGTGTGGCAGTGGGGTTTGGGGTGTGTTTGTCAGGTGGTCTCATGTAAGAAAAGACAGAAATCTGATTCAGAGCTGGCTCGCTGGTCCAGGGATAAAGGTCTGAGGCTGTGTTGTGTAGTAGTTAGTCTAGGACCTAAGAGAGACAAGAGTTCAAGTCCCCCCACTTAGCCCAATGACACTCACAGGGTGCAACCTTGGGGACCAGTCACTGCCTGTCTGTCAGCCTAACCTACCTCACAGGGTTGTTGTAAGGGGGGGGGGCTGGGAGGGCCACATATACCACACTGAGCTCCTTGGAGGGAAAGGCAGCGTATCAATGCAGTAAATAACAATGGCAGCAAATCTTGAGTAAGTAACTCACAGCAAGTCGCAGGAGGTGCTGAGTTCAAATCTAGCCCAAGCTTCAGGTTACAGACTCCGCTAACCCAAAAATAGTGCTTCAGGTTAAGAACTTTGCTTCAGGATGAGAACAGAAATCATGCTCCGGTGGCACGGCAGCAGCAGGAGGCCCCATTAGCTAAAGTGGTGCTTCAGGTTAAGAACTGTTTCAGCTTAAGAATGGACCTCCAGAACGAAGTAAGTACTTAACCCGAGGTACCGCTGTAGTTTTAAACAGCCCCCTCCCCTATTTGGCTAAGCAGCTATTTATTTATTTATTTTAAAAGGATGCCAATTTTAAAACGAATGAACGAATCTAAAAAATACAGTGGTACCTCAGGTTAAGTACTTAATTCATTCCAGAGGTCCATTCTTAACCTGAAACTGTTCTTAACCTGAAGCACCACTTTAGCTAATGGGGCCTCCCGCTGCCGCCGGAGCACAATTTCTGTTCTTATCCTGAAGCAAAGTTCTTAACCCGAGGTACTATTTCTGGGTTAGCGGAGTGTGTAACCTGAAGCGTATGTAACCCGAGGTACCACTGTAAATGGATGGATGGGTCATGGTGATCCGATTCAGCAGAACTGCCCTCATACCTTCGATTCTGAGCAGTTGCGTTCCCATCAGGATACTCTTAATATTCCCAATTTAATCCCTTTATCTCCTTAGGCCTTTCAACTCTCCTGAAGGTGAGCCAAATGCTTCTTTACTCAGCAAAGTAATAACCGAGGGCAGCACGCAATGCTGACGGACTAAGGCTCACATCACCAGCATCTTATATACGTTGAAAGCCACCCAGAGTGGCCAGGGCAACCCAATTATTATTATTATATACCACTGTATTTTCTTTGGAGAAACGTTGGAGGCTATGCACACACAGGCAAATGAGGCTTCCTTCTGCATCATGCAAGGCTGGGATTTCCACCTCAGGGGGTCTGGTCACGCTGCCCTGTTCCTTTGAACTCTGGTGAAGGACGGTCCCTTCTCTGTCATTGGTACACACTCAGCCACATTCAGAGCAGAGTTAATGCAACACACATGAAAACAGAGACGATGCGTTTTCGCGTTGACCCTGAGCACTCCTCCTTTCAGCTGGGGGATGCTCGTAATCTTGGCTGGCCTCCCTGCTTCCTACAGAGGGGCTTCCTACAGAGAGACCTGTTTATTTTTCACACCCCGGAGAGCCCAGAGGCCTCCTTCCGCACACGGGCTGCTCAGCAAGGCCAGCCAGGCGACAGACTCCCCAAATAAATGTGTGCGCCCCTTCGGGCCCTGCCTGGGCTCCCTAAAACTGGCTGCCACCCCGTTTTCCTGTAACCTCACACCAACTGGCAGGAGACTGGCGGCTTCTGGGTTTGGCAAGAGGGAAGGTTCTGGTTGCTGGCACCTCTTGCCGCACACCATGTGCAAATATTTAAGCTAACATACCGTGGAAGAGGGGGAGAGGGTGGAAAAAAAGCAGTTTTATGGTTGGGAAGCAAAAGCTCACACTCCTTGGGTCGGATTCTGCTCCCTGGGCCTGCAGATGGAAAAAGGACAGTCCGAAAGAGTGGCGAAAAATTACTGGTACGGTCAGGATAAGGCCTAACTGAGGCGCATGATTCTGGTATAAGCTCTACGTTCTGGGTTTTAAAAAATATACATGGTGTTGTCAGTTTGGCGGGGAAGTTAGGCTGTATGCCTGTAAAGGTAAAAGGACCCCTGACCATTAGGTCCAGTCGTGGCCGACTCTGGGGTTGCGGCACTCATCTCGCTTTATTGGCCGAGGGAACCGGCGTACAGCTTCCGGGTCATGTGGCCAGCAGGACTAAGCCACTTCTGGCGAACCAGAGCAGCCATGGAAATGCCGTTTACCTTCCCGCCAGAGTGGTACCTATTTATCTACTTGCACCCTTGCACTTTCGAACTGCTAGGTTGGCAGGAGCAGAGACTGAGAAATGGGAGCTCACCCCGTCGTGGGGATTCGAACCGCCGACCTTCTGATCGCCAAGTCCTAGGCTCTGTGGTTTAACCCACAGCGCCACCTGCGTATGAGTGCCTCTTACTTTCTGGATCCGGCAAGGATTCAATGGTTGGAATAGCCAGGACAGCTTCTTGGTAATGGGACCCCCTAAATATGGGTCATTAAGGTAACAAAGGAAGTGGCTTTGTGCCAGATGATAAAAGGGGTGGATCCCGTTCCCTCACCTGGTTGTTGTTAAGCAAGAAATGGGCCAGGGAGTTGAGGTGTGTGAGAGCTTGGAGCAGGCCACAGGCCTGTGAAGGAGCGACATGTTTGATTCCTGTTTGAATCCAAACAGCGGCTATGGGAGAAGCAAGAACTTACTGGGGGTGCTAATGCTGCAAGCCCTTGCAGGTTGTATATATGGCTCAAGATGTATATATGTGTAAATAAGCCCTATATCCTAAAGACAACACAGTCTCCACTGTGCTTCATTCCTGAAGGAAACACAAATAATTAAAATAAAATTGCATTAGTGTTCTCGAAGCTACCAGCATGAGTTTGACCAAACTGCGGGAGGCAGTGGAAGACAGGAGTGCCTGGCGTGCTCTGGTCCAGGGGGTCACGAAGAGGCGGACACGACTAAACAACAACAACAGTGGTGCCTCTGGTTACGTACTTAATTCGTTCCGGAGGTCCATTCTTAACCGGAAACTGTTATTAACCTGAAGCACCACTTTAGCTAACGGGGCCTCCTGCTGCTGCTGCACCGTCGCCGCACAATTTCTGTTCTCATCCTGAAGCAAAGTACTTAACCCGAGGTACTATTTCTGGATTAGCGGAGTCTGTATCCTGAAGCATATGTTGTGGTTCGAGGACCCGATCCCCGCATAGTGGAATGAAAACACAGACACGTGATATAAGGTTAATGGGCAAGAAAAGGCCACAACTTTATTGATTACAGCAAGTGAAAAAGTATTGGCTTAGGCATTGGATTACGTCACCTGACTCCACCCCCTCAGAGAGGGGTGAGTCTAAAACAAGGGGGGGGGGTATTCACCAGTAGGTGGAGCCTGTTGATGCTAATCCAACTATAGGCTCTCCCCTGATGTCACCGAGGGTTGTGCCATGGCCTCCCGCCAAGCAGGCATCGGACAGAATGAAGACCGTTTTACCGGCCCACGAACCGCCCATGAACCGAGCCGCCCACTTGGTGAGTTCCCCATGCACTGCCCTAAACCGGTGCCACGTGGCATGGGGACTCGCCGAGCGGCGCCAGAAATCGCGTCTGCGCATGCCCAGACACCAAAAACCACTTCTGCACAGATGCGGTTTTTGGCGTCTGGGCATGTGCAGACATGATTTCCGACATCGTGCTGTGCTGGTCTGGCCCACAAAGGTCCGGCCCATGGCCAGTAAGCCTTGCGGTCTAAACTGACCTTTAGACCTGATCTGGCAGGACTGTCCTTATACTTTTTCTTTTTAAAAACAGACTCTGTTCTCAGCCTGCTTATCAAGGAAAATTGTGGCCTCAGTAATCCTTGCTGAGGCAGCCTCCAGGTTAGACTACATCAATGCACTGTTTATGGGGCTGCCCTTGAAGACCGCTTGAAACCTGCCTTCGTTGCAGGGCACAGCTGGGTCCGCACTTAATGGTTAACAGACCACACCTGCCTCATGCCAAGTCGATAGCAACCAATCAATCAGTTTTAGTTTCTTTCATTTCCCCATTTTCCCAGTCTTAAATTTAGGTTCCAGTAATTTGCAGATGTTCCTCCCAAGATACATATTTGCAGCTTTGACTAATTTGCACATTTTTTTGCAAGTGATTTACACATTATTTTCACAAGTGGGTCCATTTTTATGCATCGGCAATCTTAGTATACACAAAATCCAGAGACCTGCACATTTCAATGGATTACTGCGCTCCTGAAGTTGCTTCTCAAGGCAAAAATAAGATTTTGCCCCCACTGGGGCCAAAATAGGGTCACTGCATGTTGGTGCTGGTGCCCTGCCACTAGGATCAGTCAAGATCCGATCCAGAGATCCATGGAAGAGATTCAATTGAGGTGGGGGTGGAGGAGGAGGCAGGCAAGAGATTTTGCCAGAAGAACTTGGTCGGAATGGCGCCTCTAAATCTTGCAAGAAGCTCTCCTGGAAAAAGACACTGACAGAACAGGCCTGGGCTTGAGCCACTTCCAACAAGCCCGCTTGGAAATGAAAGCGGAATAATGGAGCCGCTGACGAAAAGCCAACTCTCATCCGCAAGACGGCTGCGTTTCCCCCCCGAGCAGTTATCGCATCTGGGGTCGCAGACAGGCTATCGCTGTGGTCGTTCTAAAAATGATTTGAGAATCTGAGTGTGGTTTCATTCCCTGTGGTGTGTGCTATGCATACATAACATCGTAGAGTTGGGGTCACTGTGCCCCTGAAGGACCAGGTGCGCAGCCTGGGAGTCATTTTGGACTCACAGCTGTCCATGGAGGCGCAGGTCAATTCTGTGTCCAGGGCGGCTGTTTATCAGCTCCATCTGGTACGCAGGCTGAGACCCTCCCTGCCAGCAGACTGTCTTGCCAGAGTGGTGCATGCTCTGGTTATCTCCCGCTTGGACTACTGCAATGCGCTCCACGTGGGGCTACCTTTGAAGTTGACCCGGAAACTACAACTAATCCAGAATGCGGCAGCTAGACTGGGGACTGGGAGCGGCTGCCAAGACCACATAACACTGGTCTTGAAAGACCTACATTGGCTCCCAGTACGTTTCCGAACACAATTCAAAGTGTTGGTGCTGACCTTTAAAGCCCTAAACGGCCTCAAAGGCCCAGTATATCTGAAGGAGCGTCTCCATCCCCATCGTTCTGCCCGGACACTGAGATCCAGCGCCAAGGGCCTTCTGGCGGTTCTCCCATTGCGAGAAGCGATGTTACAGGGAACCAGGCAGAGGGCCTTCTCGGTAGTGGCGCCTGCCCTGTGGAACGCCCTCCAATCAGATGTCAAGGAAATAAACAACACACACACACGAAAACTTCACAAACCAGAAACAAGAGGAGTTGTATTGTCTTTACGAACAACTATTGAGTCTTTCGAACTGCCTTCTTCAGTTCTGTTTCGGGGGGGGGGGAGAGGGAAAGCAACTCTACCCTCAATTTGAAATAAAAGAAAGCATGTAATTGTATGCCCAGAAATCAAGGGGGGGGGGGGATAAACATGAGTCGCTTTGTGCTGCAACCAACCTAATTGCGCTCCTCGTAAACGAATACAGGAACTGAAAATTTATGTACCGTATTTTTCTGTGTATAAGACAAGGTGTGTTTATAATTAAAAATTGGGGGTTGTCCTATACACGGATAGTGCAGGGGGGGCGGGTGATTGGTTGTAGTCGACAGCAGGAGATTGTCAGCCTGCTGGCGATTGGCTGTTGCAGCAATTTGGCGGGTGGTTGGCGGCTGCTGGTGGCGAGCAGGCAGAGGATTGGTGGCTTCTTTTAGGCGGGCAATTGTCAGTGGGGTTGAGGTGGGCGAGCGATTGTCGGCAATCCCCCCTAAAAAAACGCTGAACAACTCTGGGCAATCTCGCCCCATTTCCTTAATTTGTGGTCCCAAAAAATAAGGGTCGTCTTATACAAGGGGGCGTGTTATACACAGAAAAATACGGTATCTATTTCTTGGATTTGCATCCCACTCCCCCCCCCCCCCCCGGAGCTCAAGGTGCAGCGGAAGGTTCTCCAGTTCCTCATTTAATCCCCACAACAACCTTGCGAGGTAGGTGAAGCTGAAAGGCATCGGGAGAGATCTGGCTGGCTGCTGTGAAAACAGGGATGCTGGACTAGGTAGCCCCGCCCCCTTTGGGACTGATCCAGCTACAGGCCTCTTCGTACGTCCTTATGCATCTTTGTACAGTGTTTTCATCGACTGATGTACACTTTACCGCAATACAGGCACCTTTGTACACGTTACATGCGTGTGAAATTCAGAGAAGATGTGTAGATTTCAACAAACAAGCTGGTTTTGAGAGACAGTGTGGCGCAGCGGTTGGTGAGTCAGACTAGGACATGGGTAGGCAAACTAAGGTCCAGGGGCCGGATCCGGCCCAATCGCCTTCTCAATCTGGCCCACCGACGGTCCGGGAATGAGCGCGTTTTTACATGAGTAGAACGTGCGCTTTTATTTAAAATGCATCTCTGGGTTATTTGTGGGGCATAGGAATTTGTTCTTTTTTCTTTTCAAAAATATAGTCCGACCCAGTGGCGTAGCGTGGGTTGTCAGCACCCGGGGCAAGGCAAGTAATTTGCGCCCCCCCCCTGCACTGTCCCTCCCCCAGATAGTCCCTCGCTCTCTCTCCGCTCCGCACCGCACCGCACGCCTGCCACGCTCCCCTCCACAGTGGGCGGCGACCTGGCGGCTCGGATCCGATTCGCACAGCCAGCACTGCAGTGAGAGAGAGTGAGTGAGCCAGGTAGGGGCAGAGAGCTGCGAGTGCGAGCGTGCCCCCCCCGATGTTGCGCCCGGTGCGGCCGGCCCCCCCTGCACCCCCCACGCTACGCCACTGGTCCGACCCGCCACATGGTCTGAGGTACAGTGGACCGGCCCCTGCTGAAAAAGTTTACTGACACTTGGACTAGGATGAAAGAGACCTAGGTCCAACTGTTCTTGGGCATCTCAGTCTAACTTACCTTTCAGGGCTGTTTGGGGGATTAAATGAGGGAGAGAACCATCGTACCACTTTGAGCTCCATGGAGAAAAAGGTAGGATATGAATGCTAATAAGGTGAATGCTAATAATAATGCTAATGCTAATAATAATAATAATAATAATAATAATGTAGCCCAGCATCCTGTTTCTGTCAGAGTGAATGATCAGAGCCCACAAGGACAGCATGCTACAGCCCCACTGAGCTGGTCTGGATGGAACAGAGTAGGACATACATACCTGTTATGTACTGAGTTGAATAGGATCCAAAAGGCAGCAGTCTGATTGGTCCTAGAACAATAGGGTCCATAATGCAGCAGTTTGATTGGTCCTAGAACAATAGGGTCCAGAATGCAGCAGTCTGATTGGTGCACAGGAGCCACCCAATCCAGCTCCAGGTGGAAGTGAATCCGCAACCTGATTGGCCTACAGGAGAATCCCGGAATTAGCCAATCACGTGGGGCCCATTGTGTAAAAAATGTATATAAAGCAGACATTCTGGGGGAACTTCCATTCCTCCTCAACACTCTGAGCGGAATAAAGAGCATGAAATCCACTCTCGACTTCGAGTATATTACAATTTGTTGTTGTTGTTTAGTCGTTTAGTCGTGTCTAGCTCTTCGTGACCCCATGGACCAGAGCACACCAGGCCCTCCCGTCTTCCACTGCCTCCCACAGTTTGGTCAAACTCATGCTGGTAGCTTCGAGAACACTATCCAACCATCTCATCCTCTGTCGTCCCCTTCTCCTTGCGCCCTCCATCTTTCCCAACATCAGGGTCTTTTCCAGGGAGGCTTCTCTTCTCATGAGGTGGGCAAAGTCTTGGAGCCTCAGCTTCAGGATCTGTCCAGCACTCAGGGCTGATTTCCTTCAGAATGGAGAGGTTGGATCTTCTTGCAGTCCATGGGACTCTCAAGAGTCTTCTCCAGCACCACAATTCAAAAGCATCAATTCTTCGACGATCAGCCTTCTTTATGGTCCAGCTCTCACTTCCATACATCACTACTGGGAAAACCATAGCTTTAACTATATGGAACTTTCTTGGCAAGGTGATGTCTCTGTTTTTAAGGATGCTGTCTAGGTTTGTCATTGCTTTTCTCCCAAGAAGCAGGTGTCTTTTAATTTCGTGGCTGCTGTCACCATCTGCAGTGATACCCAAAGATAAATAGGTGTCATGGATGCATTGCAAGCGGTCGGTCCAGATGACCTTCAGCAGCCCTTCCTACAGTTCTCTGATAACAGGCCAACCTTCAGTTCCTTAGCCCTTTCCCATCAAGCCGCGCGCCATGGGCTCTCATTCAGGCCTTGACAACCTCTCAGAGTCTATCCTAAACGTGGAGATTTACGACTCAGTCGTTTCAAACCAGCACCGCCTGGGCCAAGACGGGTCCAAGCAGCTGCCGGCAAAAGCCTCCACATCTGGTGAGAGAAAAAGGGGGGGGAGGTTTCTAGAAAGCGTCTCTTGCCTCCTCGCTTTGCTTTCGAAGACACCGTTCCCTGGAGAAGCACGACCACAGAGATCTCAGTCTTTCGGAAATCTGGGGTGTTTGGGAACGGCGTCTCTGAGCCCCACACCCCAAAAACATGAACCAAATTCAAATGGCCAGAGGAAGCCGAATAGTTTAACTCCCAACTCTTGGGCAAAACCCTGGATAAGAGGAGGCTGTGAGGAGATTATGATAGCCGTCTTCAGATATCGGAAGGGCTGTCACAAGCCTGTTTTCTGCTGTCATGGTCCAGTTCACAAGCGACCAAAGTCCTGGCTGGGGATGTCAGGACTGGGGGCAAGATGGCGGGTTGGGAGCAGGAATGGGAGGCCAGAAGCCAGGAGTCAGGAAGCCAAGGGTCCGAGGGTCAGGAAGCAAGGAATCACAAAGTCAGGGGTCCGAGGGTCAGGAAGCAAGGAGTCACGAAGTCAGGGGTCCGAGGATCAAGAAGCAAGGAATCACAAAGTCAGGGGTCCAAGGATCAAGAAGCAAGGAGTCACGAAGTCAGGGGTCCGAGGATCAAGAAGCAAGGAGTCACGAAGTCAAGGGTCCGAGGATCAAGAAGCAAGGAGTCAAGAAGTCAGGGGTCCGAGGATCAAGAAGCAAGGAGTCACGAAGTCAGGGGTCCGAGGGTCAGGAAGCAAGGAATCACAAAGTCAGGGGTCCGAGGATCAAGAAGCAAGGAGTCACGAAGTCAGGGGTCCGAGGATCAAGAAGCAAGGAGTCACGAAGTCAGGGGTCCGAGGATCAAGAAGCAAGGAGTCACGAAGTCAGGGGTCCGAGGATCAAGAAGCAAGGAGTCACGAAGTCAGGGGTCCGAGGATCAAGAAGCAAGGAGTCAAGAAGTCAGGGGTCCGAGGATCAAGAAGCAAGGAGTCACGAAGTCAGGGGTCCGAGGGTCAGGAAGCAAGGAATCACAAAGTCAGGGGTCCGAGGATCAAGAAGCAAGGAGTCACGAAGTCAGGGGTCCGAGGATCAAGAAGCAAGGAGTCACGAAGTCAGGGGTCCGAGGATCAAGAAGCAAGGAGTCACGAAGTCAGGGGTCCGAGGATCAAGAAGCAAGGAGTCACGAAGTCAGGGGTCCGAGGATCAAGAAGCAAGGAGTCAAGAAGTCAGGGGTCCGAGGATCAAGAAGCAAGGAGTCAAGAAGTCAGGGGTCCGAGGATCAAGAAGCAAGGAGTCAAGAAGTCAGGGGTCCGAGGATCAAGAAGCAAGGAGTCACAAAGTCAGGGGTCCGAGGATCAAGAAGCAAGGAGTCACAAAGTCAGGGGTCCGAGGATCAAGAAGCAAGGAGTCACGAAGCCAAGGGTCCGAGGATCAAGAAGCAAGGAGTCACGAAGTCAAGGGTCCGAGGATCAAGAAGCAAGGAGTCACGAAGTCAGGGGTCCGAGGATCAAGAAGCAAGGAGTCACGAAGTCAGGGGTCCGAGGATCAAGAAGCAAGGAGTCACGAAGTCAGGGGTCCGAGGATCAAGAAGCAAGGAGTCACGAAGTCAGGGGTCCGAGGATCAAGAAGCAAGGAGTCAAGAAGTCAGGGGTCCGAGGATCAAGAAGCAAGGAGTCACGAAGTCAGGGGTCCGAGGGTCAGGAAGCAAGGAATCACAAAGTCAGGGGTCCGAGGATCAAGAAGCAAGGAGTCACGAAGTCAGGGGTCCGAGGATCAAGAAGCAAGGAGTCACGAAGTCAGGGGTCCGAGGATCAAGAAGCAAGGAGTCACGAAGTCAGGGGTCCGAGGATCAAGAAGCAAGGAGTCACGAAGTCAGGGGTCCGAGGATCAAGAAGCAAGGAGTCAAGAAGTCAGGGGTCCGAGGATCAAGAAGCAAGGAGTCAAGAAGTCAGGGGTCCGAGGATCAAGAAGCAAGGAGTCAAGAAGTCAGGGGTCCGAGGATCAAGAAGCAAGGAGTCACAAAGTCAGGGGTCCGAGGATCAAGAAGCAAGGAGTCACAAAGTCAGGGGTCCGAGGATCAAGAAGCAAGGAGTCACGAAGCCAAGGGTCCGAGGATCAAGAAGCAAGGAGTCACGAAGTCAAGGGTCCGAGGATCAAGAAGCAAGGAGTCACGAAGTCAGGGGTCCGAGGATCAAGAAGCAAGGAGTCAAGAAGTCAGGGGTCCGAGGATCAAGAAGCAAGGAGTCACGAAGTCAAGGGTCCGAGGATCAAGAAGCAAGGAGTCACGAAGTCAGGGGTCCGAGGATCAAGAAGCAAGGAGTCAAGAAGTCAGGGGTCCGAGGATCAAGAAGCAAGGAGTCACGAAGTCAAGGGTCCGAGGATCAAGAAGCAAGGAGTCACAAAGTCAGGGGTCCGAGGATCAAGAAGCAAGGAGTCACGAAGTCAGGGGTCTGAGGATCAAGAAGCAAGGAGTCAAGAAGTCAGGGGTCCGAGGATCAAGAAGCAAGGAGTCACAAAGTCAGGGGTCCGAGGATCAAGAAGCAAGGAGTCACGAAGTCAAGGGTCCGAGGATCAAGAAGCAAGGAGTCACGAAGTCAAGGGTCCAAGGATCAAGAAGCAAGGAGTCACGAAGTCAGGGGTCCGAGGATCAAGAAGCAAGGAGTCAAGAAGTCAGGGGTCCGAGGATCAAGAAGCAAGGGGCCAAGGAGCCAAACACAGCAAGGCCGGAAACGAGTTGTTGTAGCAAAGAGGTGAAGGGAAATGCTGACCTTATATCCCTTCCCGGCTCTTGCCACCAGGTGCAGTGAGTTACCAATCAGCCTCACCTGTGCAGTCGCGCCTTGCCTCTTCAGAACAAGTTTAGGAAGGCCCCAGTCCTGCAAAGTCCTACTGGTCACAGGGCCTGGCTCCTGCACACACTCCTGACATCTGCAGCTCGAAAGAATTGAGATTCTGAGTAAATATTAGGAAGAACTTTCTGACTATGGGAGATGCTCCAGAGTAGAACGGACTGCCTCGTAAGCTGATGGACTCTCCTTCTTTGGGGGGTTTTAAGCAGAGGTCAGACAGCCACCTCTCAGGGATCCTTTAAGCTATGATTCCTCAAGCTCCCTTCCGACTCAACAATTTTGTGATTCTGCAAAAAAAAGTTGTTCGCTTGAAAGTGTTACAGAAATGACAAGGTTGGGGTGGCACAACTTTAAAGTTGTTTCACTGTTACAAATATTAAGCCTGAATGTATCCTTTCAACTTGACTGCTCAGGGAAGATGCCTAGCTTTATAAATTCATAGAAAATCCATACTTTAACTGACCGTCCATTTTAACCCTTAAGAAAGGTGTATTTGGGCTCCACCTCCTTCCACGAACCAAGAAGCAGGAAGTCACGTGGGCACCAGGGAGAGGGCATCCCGCCATAATTCCCCAAGTGTGAGAGCACAGACACGGCCCCCCACCCAGGGAGTGACCAAGGGGGCAAAACTAGACACCCGCAAAGGCAGTTTAGCAAGTCAGGTGTTCTGAAAGCCCATTTCCAGACAGGTCTATGGGCAAGGATATGGAAAGAATTTTATTGTTCTTTGGTGATGGGTACTTAAAAAGTGTTGGGAAAGGTGTCTGATAAAGGGACCTAATGTTGAACTTGTGTAATTCTTGTATAAGGTCCGGTTGCAGACACCCCTGGGGTTGCGGCGCTCATCTCGCTTTATTGGCCAAGGGAGTCGGCGTACAGCTTCCGGGTCATGTGGCCAGCATGACTAAGCAGCTTCTGGTGAACCAGAGCAGCACACGGAAACGCCGTTTACCTTCCCACCAGAGCGGTACCTATTTATCTACTTGCACTTTGATGTGCTTTCGAACTGCTAGGTGGGCAGGAGCAGGGACCGAGCCACGGGAGCTCACCCTGTCGCGGGGATTCAAACCGCCGACCTTCTGATCGTCAAGCCCTAGGCTCTGTGGTTTAGACCACAGTGAGACCCGTGTCCTGTAATCCTTGTATACCCCTCTCCATTTGTGACATGCTAGTGATGTAGTGATGATGTATCAATGATGCCTCTCGAAGTGTATTCTGGGGGAAAGAGGGAAGTTTTAAAAGAGGACATCAGCCCATGCTTGGGGTTCTTACTCCTGTGGTGACCTGTTGCGCAACAATAAAGATTGTGGTCTACTGACCGCTGTTTTGCCCCAAATTACTTAGCTGGAACTTCCATTTACTGACCGCATGGACCTGTGGGGGACTTGCACCCAGATGAGCTGGGCTGTTGAGTGTAGACTCTCACCCCAGAATTTTTCCATAACAAAAAGGTATGTAGTTCTTCTGGCCTTCTGCTCAGTTCTGTACCCAGCTCGGCCCAGACAATATTTTGCTGCCATAACACAGTGCCAGAAATTGTGACTGGAAAAAGCGAGGAGTGTGAGGAACCAACCTTCTCCGTGACCAAAAATTGGTATTTTGCACAACTTTGATGCAGCTAAAGGTAAAGGGACCCCTGACCATTAGGTCCAGTCGCGGATGACTCTGGGGTTGCAGTGCTCATCTCGCTTTACTGGCCGAGGGAGCCGGTGTAGAGCTTCCGGGTCATGTGGCCAGAATGACTAAGCCGCTTCTGGCGAACCAGAGCAGCGCACGGAAACACCATTTACCTTCCCGCCGGAGCGGTACCTATTTATCTACTTGCACTTTGACGTGCTTTCGAACTGCTTGGTTGGCAGAAGCAGGGACCGAGCAATGGAAGCTCACCCCGTCACGGGGATTCGAACCGCCGACCTTCTGATCGGTAAGCCCAAGAGGCTCTGTGGTTTAGACCACAGCGCCACCCACGTCCCTGTTGAGAGTAGTCTCTCACCCCGGAATTTTTCCATAACAAAAGGTATGTAGTTCTTCTGGCCTTCTGCTCAGTTCTGTACCCAGCTCAGATCGGATAATATTTTGCCTCCATCACACGGTGCCAGAAATTGCGACTGGAAAAAGCGAGGGGTGTGAGGAACCAACCTTCTCCGTGACCAAAAACTGGTATTTTGCACAACTTTGAGGCAGCTAGAGGAAGCAAAAAATAATAAAAAAGGACAGCCCAGCAGCAATTGAACATTCAAAGTGGGGATTTTAGCCGGGCCTCTCTCCACAGAACTGAAAAGCTGAGCCGGCGGCTCTCAGCTCCAGCCAGAAGCCCATACTTTAGCCATCCAAGAAGCCCTCAACTCCTTGTTTCCAAACTATGCATGAAAATTCCGCCCGGCAGTCTTTTGGCAGGTGATGTGGGGCCGGAAGCTGCACCTGGCCCAGGTAGCCAGTGACCCCATAGCGGCCTCGCAATGCTCTGAGCCTGCCTGTTTCTTCGCCTTGCTTCATTAACTTGAGGCTGAAACAATCCGAAAGGAGTGGGGGGAAAGAGAGAGAGAAGGGGGGAGGGATGTGGGAATGAAAAGAGGTTTCTGGCAGCCCTGTGGGCCAAGAGGAGGGAACGCAGGTGTGAAGGGAAAGGCAGGCCGGCTCACGGAGCTGACTGAGGCCAAAGGGACGGAGACAGCCCGGGGAGGGCGGCCTGTTCCTCACAGATCACCGCCGGGCCAAAGCAAACGTCGCTTCGGCAGCGGGAGAGTGGCAACAGGCGCTTGCCAAAGCAAACTGGGCTCCATCTAGCTCTTCTCCACTTTCCCCAGGAAAGAAAAACACAGGATGTCGATGCCTCAAGAGAGGACGGCAAACGTGACGATTACATACCGCGATTTTATTTTGACGCCCTCGCATATGCTGAAGCAGAGCATTTGATTATTTCACGCCGAGGTTTTGGTCATTGCAAGCACACAGACCGCTTGGCATCACAGGGGACACAGCGTAACTATGGCCACGTTCATACAGCACGGGTGGCGCTGTGGTCTAAACCACTGAGCCGCTTGGGCTTGCTGATCAGAAGGTTAGCGGTTCGAATCCCCGTGACAGGGCAAGTTCCCATTGGTCTGTCCCAGCTCCTGCCAGCCTAGCAGTTTGAAGGCACACCAGTGCAAGCGGATAAATTGGTACCTCTGAAAAGGAAGGTAGGTAAATGGTGTTTCTGTGCGCCAGAAGCAGTTTAGTCCTGCTGGCCACATGACCCAGAAAGGTTTTCTGTGGACAAACGCCAGCTCTCTCCACCTGAAAGCGAGATGAGTCGCCTTTGACTGGACTTAACTGTCCAGGGGTCCTTTACCTTTTACTATACATGGATACTTCTACAATACCACTTTAAACGGTCACAGCTTCTCCCAAAGCATTCTGGGAGCTGTGGTTTGTGAAGGATGCTGAGAGTTATTAGGCGGAGACCCTTATTCGCCTACCAGAGCAGTTTAATGACCAATGCCTCTCCCCAGTGAAGTGCAGTTTTGAGAGGGGGAATGAAATTATCAGTAATTTCAGCACTTTTAAAACCTTCTTTTGAGAATCGACAACCAGCTAAAAACCAGATCGAAGCACATACCCCGTGTTCTACATACACATCCGGGTAGGCTTGCCCAGTGGCGTAGCATGGGGGGTGCAGGGGGGGCCGGACGCACCGGGTGCAACATCTGGGGGTTAGGGTTAGGGGGCGCAAATCCACGGGTTAGGGGGCGCAAATCCATGGGTTAGGGGGCGCAAATTACTTGCCTTGCCCCGGGTGCTGACAACCCACGCTACGCCACTGGGCTTGCCTAAACAAAAACATTTTTAGCAAGTGCCCCAAAGAGGACAGTGGAGAAGGTGATATCAATTGGCAGGGAGTTCCAAGGGTGGCTGAAGCCCCTCTAAAAGATCCAATGCATACAAATGCAGAACAGGTATTACAAGGCAGCTGTAACAGCGCCGGTTCTGCGGATCGGAGGGGTCGGGGGGGCATAGAGGGGGCAAGGCAGGCACACTGGTGTTCTGATAAGGGACTTTTTACCATATGTGGTGGGAATGTAGAGAAATTTTTAAAAAATTGGGAAATGATATACAATGAGTTGAAGAAAATGTTTAAATTAACATTTGTAAAAAAAACCAGAAGCATTTCTCTTAGGGATTGTAGGAAAAGACCTGCCAAGGGAAATAGAGAATATATTTATGTATGCGACAACGGCGGCAAGAGTCTTAATAGCACAAGGATGGAAGAATGAGGAAATCCCAACAAAAGAACAGTGGCAAGAGAAATTGATGGATTATGTGGAATTGGCGGAATTGACATACAAACTGCAAGACAAGGACAACTGTGACTTTAAAGAAGAATGGGAACTTTTTTGTTGTTGTGTAGTCGTTTAGTCGTGTCCGACTCTTTGTGACCCCCTGGACCAGAGCACGCCAGGCACTCCTGTCTTCCACTGCCTCCCGCAGTTTGGTCAAACTCATGCTGGTAGCTTCGAGAACACTGTCCAACCATCTCGTCCTCCATCGTCCCCTTCTCCTTGTGCCCTCCATCTTTCCCATCATCAGGGTCTTTTCCAGGGAGTCTTCTCATCAGGTGGCCAAAGTCTTGGAGCCTCAGCTTCAGGATCTGTCCTTCCAGTGAGCACTCAGGGCTGATTTCCTTCAGAATGGAGAGGTTGGATCTTCTTGCAGTCCGTGGGACTCTGAAGAGTCTCCTCCAGCACCATAATTCAAAAGCATCAATTCTTCGGCGATCAGCCAACTTTTTACAAACTACTAAAAAGAACAACAAAATGAATTGGACTCCTTGGCAGGTTTCGAATAAACATACACAAATTTATTATTGTTAATACAATAGACAGATAATTTAAGGATCTTTACAATTTTACAATATGCAGAGAATAACATGTGTTGAAAAATCAGAGAGAGGAGCTGAGGGACGTCGGGGGGGGAGGGAGGGTTTTTCTTGGGGAGGGGGAAAATGGGGGGAATGAAGATGATATGTTTTTGATAATTGTTATGTTGAAATTTTTAATAAAAACTATTTTTTAAAAAAAGGGGGGGGAGAACATCTTCTGGCGTTCCTTCGAAAGTCACGCACAGCCCCCCCAAAGTAGGTTGCCAGGAAAAATGGACTCAGCTTACATCCGCTCCGGTCATCCTCTGCCCCCTTCCAATCCAACTCTTCTGTCTTTAGAAACCAGCTATTGTTTTGCTGGCTTTGGAGTGGCGGGGGCAATGCTGGGTGTTGGGTGGGGGTGGATCAGGCCCCCCAGCCAGGGGGCCATTGTTTAGTCCAGGCCTAGGAGGACCTTCCCCTGTGATCTTAGCCTAGGTTTTTCTAACACCGCACCCTGTGTGTTTCTTTCCCCTGTGAACTTTGCGGCCTGAAAGGGGGCCGTGTTGTTAAAAGGGGGCTTTGTATCAGCTGCGCGCTGTTTGCTTGGGATGGGTGCCCACCCTTATGGCCAAGCTGCCCGGTGCCCAGCCCCACCCTCCTCAATATGTGACCAGGAGGCCCCCGGGGCCTGTTTGTTTTAAACGCAGCCGGTGCCAGGTCCCTCGCTGCCGTCGTGCAAAGTTTTGTTCGCCTACTCCTGCATCCCCCCCCCCCCACAAAACAAGTCTGTTCTCTCACCATTCCAAACCAAAGGAACTGGGATTATTTTGGTCGCTGGAAAAAACAGGTCAGCTTTGAAACAAGAAGCCAAGGATTAGCTCAGCGGCACGTCTTCTCAGAACCAAAAGAAACGAAATCCAAATCTGTGCCCAAGGGAAAGGTCCCATTTCTGAGATGGATCAATATCTGACATGGTTTGTTTTTTGCTGCCCCCAAGAGCGGAAGCCATGGGAGAGCGTCTCCCCACAAGCTAGCACTTTCCTTCCCAACTCTGGGACCCTCCAAAATTAGCATTGGACTAGCACAGAGGTTGGGATGTGGGTGGCGCTGTGGATTAAACCACAGAGCCTAGGACTTGCCAATCAGAAGCTCGGTGGTTCGAATCCCCGCGATGGGGTGAGCTCCCATTGCTCGGTCCCAGCTCCTGCCAACCTAGCAGTTTGAAAAAACGTCAAGTGCAAGTAGATAAATAGGTACCACTCCGGTGGGAAGGTAAACGGTGTTTCCGTGCGCTGCTCTGGTTCACCAGAAGTGGCTTAGTCATGCTGGCCACATGACCCAGAAGCTGTACACTGGCTCCCTCGGCCAGAAAAGCGAGATGAGCGCCACAACCCCAGAGTCGGCCATGACTGGACCTAATGGTCAGGGGTCCCTTTACCTTTACCTTTTAGCACAGTGCTTCCGTGGCGCCGAAAATCACATCTGCGCAGATGCCAGAAATTGCGGGTGTGGGCGCTTACACACACACGGAGGGTTCTCCGCTGGAGTGAACTGACCCAGGCAAGGTAAACCTTGCCAACCTCTGGAGAGACGAGGCCCCAAATTCCCACTCTGCCAGTGGAACTCACTGAGACAAGATGAAGAGCCTGCATTGGGCGGCAAGATCCGCTGCAGCGGCAGATCCCAGAGCTGATCTTTCTCTCCCCCCTGTCCTTGTTCTTAATGTAGATCTTCCCTCACCCCTTTTTTCCCTGGGGTAGCGCCTTTTGGGGGTCTGCCTCAGGTGCCAAAATATCTTGAGCTGGCCCCATCTCCCAATGACCACTGGTCATCCTGGCTGCTTGGGGCTTGGAGTCCAGGTTAAATTTGGAGGGAACCTGGACAAGGTAAGGTTGCCGCAGGAAGCCCTTGAAAAATTTAAAACAGGCCAAATCTAGGTAAACGTCTGTTCTGAAACCTGAAAAAACTCTTAAGCGTTGCGATGACAGCCATGGATGAAAGGCTCAACCGCCTGAGCCAATTTGGAATGTTGGGGACCATTGTCACCACGTGCCTTTAACTTGCGGAACTCAGCGCTACAAGGTGTGGTGATGGTCACTAATTTTGATGGGCATAAAAGGGGATCGGAACAAAAGGGAAAGAGTAGTATTTTAGAGAGAACTGCAAATGTAGTCTTGCATCAACACTAGTTCATTTGGTTTTACGGATCCATTTATCATTTTTTTAAATGCTGTACGCTCTTTTTCAGGGGTGGCCAACTCCCAAGAGACTGTGATCTACTTACGGAGTTAAAAACTGGCAGTGATCTACCCCCTTTTTTGGGGTTCAGGTCAAGGTTGTTGAGCTTCTTTGGTGGGAGCCAGTGATCTACCACAGACGTCTGGTGATCTACCGGTAGATACCTGTTGGATGTGCCTAAATTAGATGACTGATTGGTCCAGAAACATGGTCAATAAATAAAATAAGAAAAGGCCTGTTTGACCCCTTATTAACTTCTTTTCTTGAGGCACAAGTTTTTGCACCCATTGCACAGCTTGCACAACTAAGGCCCACTCTGTTGAATGAATTTTGGCCTCCCCCGGCACTGACTCCCTGTAGCTCATAATAAACCTTCTACTGCCTTCATCTCTGCCAGAAAACAATTCTTTTTTTTTTTTAACCGGTTCCAACTTAAATGCTTTATCCTGGAGACTTTGTGTCCTTTAGGATGTCGAATCATGTTCATTATATGACCAGAACATGAGGCAGATGTGTCCTGCCATTCTCTGACTCCTCTGGCTTTCCAGGGGGCGAAGAGACAACCCCCCCCAAAAAAAAAATCTGTTCCCCAAACAAATGTCTGAGTGCCTATCTTGAGTGACGTGTCAGAGGTGGGGCTGAGCCAGGAAAACTCCAGTCCTGCTGAGGTGCAAATTAAACCGTGTCTAAAAGATCTGGCACTGCAGACTGGCTGCAAGTGGCCAGTGCCAATGCAGAGGCGCACCCTGGTGGTTAAATCCCTCTGCTGTTTTTGCTGTTATTGGATGATGTTCATGCAATCTCCTTATATTCACCGGGCCGAAAGAATGTCGCTGTTGTTTTGCATGCTGTTATGCTTCTTCTCCTGTTGTTTTCTTACATTATGAAACAGTTTTACAGTGTCTGGTGTTCCTGCTTTCTGTGTTGAAAGCCACTTTGGGCATTTCCTGGAGGCACTTGTACAAATAAAACATATGAATGAACGTATATATGTTTTTATTTTGATTATCGTATTTTTCGCTCTATAAGACGCACCAGACCACAAGACGCACCTAGTTTTTGGAGGAGGAAATTCTGAATCTCAGAAGCCAGAACAGCAAGAGGGATCGTTGCGCAGTGAAAGCAGCAATCCCTCTTGCTGCTCTGGCTTCTGGGATAGCTGCGCAGCCTGCATTCGCTCCATAAGACGCACACAAATTTCCCCTTACTTTTTAGGAGGGGCAAAGTGAGTCTTATAGAGCAAAAAATACAGTATATGTTGTCAGGGAACTGCCATCAGAGCCAGAGGGAGAGGGAGGGCTCCAGAGGGATTCCGGAGAGCGTCACGGGAGGGAGAGAAGCAGCACATCTTCTGGGGAAGGAAATCAGCGTAGCACCAGTGGAGGAGGGGGGCAGATGGGGGAATCGGCGAGGTGGCTCCAAGACTCCTCGCAGGGGACCAGCGGGGAGAGCATGGGTCCTCCGATGCCCACACCCTCCCTGCGCAGAAGGCTTCCGCGCAGGGAGAGTAGGTGGAGACTAGGCGTCAAAGAACTTTTATGCTGGAAGAAGTTCAAGAAACGCCCACTGACGGATTCTGCCAGCGATTGAGACGGTCACGGGCGAGTGGCTGTCCGGTCAAGAAAGGTTCACTCAGGCAACCCAGCCAGGTGTTGGCACCGATTTACGCACGAGCAACCCCTAGTTCCGTATAGTAAAAGCTATGGTTTTCCCAGTAGTGATGTATGGAAGTGAGAGCTGGACCATAAAGAAGGCTGATCGCCGAAGAATTGACGCTTTTGAATTATGGTGCTGGAGGAGACTCTTGAGAGTCCCATGGACTGCAAGAAGATCAAACGCATCCATTCTTAAGGAAATCAGCCCTGAGTGCTCACTGGAAGGACAGATTGTGAAGCTGAGGCTCCAATACTTTGGCCACCTCATGAGAAGAGAAGACTCCCTGGAAAAGACCCTGATGTTGGGAAAGATGGAGGGCACAAGGAGAAGGGGACGACAGAAGACGAGATGGTTAGACAGTGTTCTCGAAGCTACAAACATGAATCTGACCAAACTGCGGGTGGCAGTGGAAGACAGAAGTGCCTGGCGTGCTCTGGTCCATGGGGTCACGAAGAGTCGGACACGACTGAACGACTAAACAACAACAACAAAACCCCTAGAACCATTACATATGTTTTGTGGTTTTATATTTTGATTTTGTTCTGGGAACCGACCCGAAACCTCCCGGTATAGGGCGGTATATAAATTCAATTAAGAATAAGAATAAGAGTATTTTACGGCAGTCACCATCAATGCTAGTAAAGGTAAAGGGACCCGTGACCATTAGGTCCAGTCGTGGCCGACTCTGGGGTTGCAGCGCTCATCTCGCTTTACTGGGCGAGGGAGCTGGCGTTTGTCCGCAGACAGCTTCTGGGTCATGTGGCCAGCATGACTAAGCCGCTTGTGCAAACCAGAGCAGCGGACAGAAATGCCGTTTACCCTCCCGCCGGAGCGGTAACTATTTATCTACTTGCACTTTGATGTGCTTTCGAATTGCTAGGTTGGCAGGAGCTGGGACCGAGCAACGGGAGCTCACCCCATCGCAGGGATTCAAACCGCCGACCTTCTGATTGGCAAGCCCAAGGCTCAGTGGTTTAACCCACAGCGCCACCCACGTCCCTACCATCAATAAAACATCAGTCATTAAAAGCTTCCCTAAACAGGGCTGCCTTCAGATGCCGTCTAAAAGTCTGGTAGTTGTTCTTCTCTTTGACATCTGGTGGGAGGGCGTTCCACAGGGCAGGTGCCACCACCGAGAAGGCCCTCTGCCTAGTTCCCTTGGCTTCTCGCAGCGAGGGACCCACCAGAAGGCCAGTGGCACTGGACCTCAGTGCCCAGGTAGAACAATGGGGCTGGAGACGCTCCTTCAGGTATACTGGACCGAGGCCTTTTAGGGCTTTCAAGGTCAACACCAACACTTTGAATTGTGCTCGGAAATGTACTGGGAGCCAATGTAGGTCTTTCAAGACCGGTGTTATGCGGTCTCGGTGGCTGCTCCCAGTCACCAGTCTAGCTGCCGCATTCTGGATTAGTTGTAAAAAACACCAGTGCCACCTATCCTGATCAATTTAGATTTCACACAAATCCAAAAGCAGGTTCTGTGGCACAAAAGGCAGTGCTTAATAATAATAATAATAATAATAATAATAATTCTCTAGAAATCTCACCAAGATCTGGAGGTATCTGGTTTGGAGGGATTGAATTAAACTTAGCCAACTATACAAGATGTCACATGCTATGAAGTCCTTTATTTTGTGATTGTCTAGGAAAGAATTGTCACATTGTTACATCGGTCATGTTACGTTGGTCACATTTCATTTGCCAGAAAACCTATTTTCCGCAGTTTTCAAATAAACATTACCACTGATTTGGCACTTGGCAATGAAACGTTAGTATAGTGCAACAAACAGAAGAAAAATTGATTCATACTTTCAGAGGAAAAGCTTGCCCACGTTACAGATAAGTTCTTGAGGTTGCAAAGCTGTTACATTGGCTACATATTTTTGAAAAAACACAATAAAAAGAAAACCTTTAAACAACCTCGGGCATAACAATGGATTGTTTTTACAGGGAAGGATCAAGGCAGTTAAGAAACAACTTCATGTTAATTGGAGTTACAAAATACTAGTCAAATCACACGGAGTATATAGGCAAAGAAGCTGCAAATGTTACGTTGGTCACTACAGAATCGCCCATCAATTCTTGAAATCGTAATTTGGGAAGCGGGAGTTCTGGTCAAAACAGTTTTCCATGGTGGGACCTTTCATTTGGCAGCACTTATACTGTTCCATCTTTACTGCGCTTTGCTGTTCGCACATCTTGTTCAGGAGGGATGACCACTGGACCAGGAGGGAGACAGATGAGATAGTCAATAAGATGGCTAAGTAGGGTTTCTTAATCTGGGCCCAAACTCAGAGGTTTTTTTTAATATGTGTCCGAATGTCTGTTTTGCAAAATGTGTGTGGATTTGCACACAAAACAGCAACAGATTGAGAAGAGGGCAGCTTTGGGTCGTCTGCAGAGCACACTCTCGTCCCGAAGTAACCAACGATCACATTTGGCATTCGAGACGAGGCTGTTCTTTTGCCTCTGTACAGTGGTACCTCAGTTCTCGAACATCTCTGTTGACGAACGTTTCGGAAAACCCGGAAGCAAAGGCTTCTGTTTTCAAACGTGCCTTGGAAGTCAAACGGCTTCCGCCGTGTGTTTTTCAGTTTTCTCCGTTGAATTTGCAGTCTGCCCTTTCTTTGCGCCTCGGTTTTCAAATGTTTCGGAACCTGAAGGGTCTTCCGGAATGGATTACGTTCGAGAACCGAGGTACCACTGTACAACTGAATCCTAATTGCCTTCCCAATCACTTCCCATCACTTTGCCCGGACACTGAGGTCCAGCGCCGAGGGCCTTCTGGCGGTTCCCTCACTGCGAGAAGCCAAGTTACAGGGAACCCGGCAGAGGGCCTTCTTGGTGGTGGCGCCCGCCCTGTGGAACGCCCTCTCATCAGATGTCAAGGAAATAAACAACTATCAGACTTTTAGAAGACATCTGAGGGCAGCCCTGTTTAGGGAAGTTTTTAATGACTGATGTTTTATTGTATTTTTAATCTTTGTTAGAAGCCGCCCAGAGTGGCTGGGGAAACCCAGCTAGATGAGCAGGGTATAAATAAATTATTATTATTATTATTATTATTATTATTATTATTTGGGAAATGAAGGGTGGGGAACATCTGTACCTCCCCAAATGTTGATGGACTCCAGCTCTCAGCTGCCCCAGCCAGTATGGTCAAGGCAACATCTGGAGGGCCACAGATGTTCCGAACCCTGATAAGATTAACAAATTTGGGGTGAGAACAGTTGGGCCTCGGAGACAGGGATTGTGTCTTTTTTTAAAAAAAGGATTCCCTCAGAATGCTTGATAGGGCATATTCAACACCAACAAAATCCAAGCACACAAGGAAGGTTTTTAGACCCCCCCCTTCCAAAGAAAGGAAGGAAGGAAAGTGAGGGAGGGCGGGAGGGAGGGAAGAAGGGAGGAAGGAAGGAAGGAAGGAAGGAAGGAAGGAAGGAAGGAAGGAAGGAAAGGGAGGGAGGGAGGGAGGGAGGGAGGAAGGAAGGAAGGAAGGAAGGAAGGGAGGGAGGGAAGGAAGGAAGGGAGGGAGGGAGGGAGGGAGGGAAGGAAGGAAGGGAGGGAGGGAGGAAGGAAGGAAGGAAAGGGAGGGAAGAAGGGAGGAAGGGAGGAAGGAAGGAAGGAAGGAAGGAAGGAAGGAAGGAAGGGGAGGGAGGGAGGGAGGGAGGAAGGGAAGGAGGGAGGGAAGGGAAGGGAAGGAAGGAAAGGGAGGGAGGGAAGGAGGGAGGGAGGGAAGAAGGGAGGAAGGAAGGAAAGGGAGGGAAGAAGGGAGGAAGGAAGGAAGGAAGGAAGGAAGGAAGGAAGGAAGGAAGGAAGGGGAGGGAGGGAGGAAGGGAGGGAGGGAAGGGAAGGAAGGGAGGGGAGGGAGGGAAGGAGGGAGGGAGGGAAGAGGGGAGGAAGGATGAAAAGGGAAGAAGGAAGGAAGGAAAGAAAGGGAGGGAGGGAAGGGAAGGGAAGGGAAGGAAGGAAGGAAGGAAGGAAGGAAGGAAGGAAGGAAGGAAGGAAGGAAGGAGAGGGAGGGAAGAGGGAAGGAAGGATGAAAAGGGAGGGAGGGGGAGGGAAGGAAGGAAAGGGAGGGAAGAAGGGAGGAAGGGAGGAAGGGAGGAAGGAAGGAAGGAAGGAAGGAAGGAAGGAAGGAAGGAAAGGGAGGGAGGGAGGGAGGAAGGAAGGAAGGAAGGAAGGAAGGAAGGAAGGAAGGAAGGAAGGAAGGGAGGGAAGGAAGGAAGGGAGGGAGGGAGGGAGGGAGGGAAGGAAGGAAGGGAGGGAGGGAGGAAGGAAGGAAGGAAGGAAGGAAGGAAGGGGAGGGAGGGAGGGAGGGAGGAAGGGAAGGAGGGAGGGAAGGGAAGGGAAGGAAGGAAAGGGAGGGAGGGAAGGAGGGAGGGAGGGAAGAAGGGAGGAAGGAAGGAAGGAAGGAAAGAAAGGGAGGGAGGGAAGGAAGGAAGGAAGGGAGGGAGGGAGGGAGGGAGGGAGGGAGGAAGGAAGGAAAGGGAGGGAAGAAGGGAGGAAGGGAGGAAGGAAGGAAGGAAGGAAGGAAGGAAGGAAGGGGAGGGAGGGAGGAAGGGAGGGAAGGGAAGGAAGGAAAGGGAGGGAGGGAAGGAGGGAGGGAGGGAAGAGGGGAGGAAGGATGAAAAGGGAAGAAGGAAGGAAGGAAAGAAAGGGAGGGAGGGAGGGAAGGGAAGGGAAAGGAAGGAAGGAAGGAAGGAAGGAAGGAAGGAAGGAAGGAAGGAAGGAAGGAGAGGGAGGGAAGAGGGAAGGAAGGATGAAAAGGGAGGGAGGGGGAGGGAAGGAAGGAAAGGGAAGGAAGGAGGGAAGGAAGGGAGGAAGGAAGGGAGGGAGGGAGGGAGGGAAGGGAAGGGAAGGGAAGGGAAGGGAGGGAAGGGAAGGGAGGGAGGGAGGGAGGGAGGGAGGGAGGAAGGAAGGTGAGGGAGAGAGGGAGGGAAGAGGGAAGGAAGGATGAAAAGGGAGGGAGGGGGAGGGAAGGAAGGAAGGAAGGAAGGAAGGAAGGAAGGAAGGAAGGAAGGAAAAAGTTGGAAAGATTACAAGTCTTTCAAAGGATATGTAAGAGCAGCCACCCCCTTACCCTGGAATGAGGCTAAGAGCAGCGCCCCCCTGACCCTACAAGGCCCCCATATTAAAGCAGTTGCCATATTTGTCAGGCCAAGGAGGACAATGAGAAGCACTCACGGCTTTCTGGGAGCAAGGGAGCTTCTCCTTTTCAGACTGCCGGCAGCACTTGCCCAGAGCGTCTCCCAGATCCACGAGGACATTAGTCTTACTATAGACGTTTGAGTAATCGGAGCCTTTCAGGCCCTGCGACAGCTTCTTACTCCCATCCTTGCAGATGTTCCCGATATTCTTGGCGCTGGGGCGGGCAGGTGGGAATTTTTCTGGCCCTCCTTCAACTGTTACTAATAATAATAATAATAATAATAAATTTTATTTATACCCAGCGGCTAACAACAGTAAAAATTACAGTAAAAACATAATAGGGGAAAAACAAAAAAAACCCAATTTAAATTACAGGTTAAAATGCAATTTAAAATGCAACCTCATTTTAAAAGTAGCCCATGGGGAAGATGAGAGAGAGAGAAGGATGGAAATCAAACTACGCTCATCCCAATAGAAGGAAGAGGACACTGCCAAAGATGACGAAGGAGATTGGCAAAACAAACTAATGAACTATACTGGACACACAAGACAATTTCCTCCCCCCCCATTTTTTTTTTTTTAAAAAAAGGGAGAAATGTTCAGGCATAATCATTAAGCTTTGTGCATTGATTTCTACATTAGTCGACCTTTTAAAAGCTCACTTGTAATAATATATATAAGGTTTTAAAATTGGATAGTTAAGAGTGATTCTGCAGGCGTGTATAAATAAGTAAAAGAATATTTAAAAATTGTACCAGGAGGGGGAGTTGGAGGGAAGTCAATTAAGATGTATGATTTTGATTGTGATGTTCTTTGGGGTTTTTTGTTTTTTATCATAAAATTAATAAATTGTATCAAAATACAAGAAAGAAAGAAAGAAAGAAAGAAAGAAAGAAAGAAAGAAAGACGCAATCTTTCTCTCGCCCTCTTTATCTCTCTATTATTATTCATTACAGTGGTACCTCAGGTTAAGTACTTAATTCGTTCCAGAGGTCCGTTCTTAACCTGAAGCACCACTTTAGCTAGTGGGGCCTCCTGCTGCTGCCGCACCGCTGGAGCACGATTTCTGTTCTCATCCTGAAGCAAAGTTCTTAATCCGAGGTAATATTTCTGGGTTCTGAGTCTGTAACCTGAAGCATATGTAACCCGAGGTACCACTGTATTCCATTTGTTCACCGCTGCCTACCAAAGTCTCAAAGCGACATACAAAACAATAAAATACGTAGTAATACCAATTCATATCAAATACATTGATTTGTTAGTATGTGATTTTCTTTTGTTGCACGACCTAAGATTTCTAAATGCCTGTTTTCCTAAGAAACTAGCCCGATCCCCCAACACGGATAGTAGTTAGAACAGAGACCCTCTAACCTCGTCCAGGAATCTGTATCGGCCGCTGGCGCATATCAACTGTAGGGAGAATCAGAAAAAAAAGAAAATGATACATTAAAATTTGGTGTTTTGTCTTGTTTTTAAAAAATTATTATTATTATTATTAATCTCCCTCCCTTCTCCCTCCAAGGAACCTAGGTCAGCAAACAGAAACACAAAGCTAAAATAGTGTAAAACAGTTAGATCATTCTAAAAAAAACCCCAACAAAACTTATTACATTTGAAAGCATCTAAAAGCAGCTCCAGTTAAAATATTCTAAAAGCCTTTAAAGCCGAAAAAGTGGCTCCATCTAATGACTGTGGCATTGCCAGGTCTCGATGTTGTGCACAGGGGCTGTAGCCTGCTTTGCATGCAGAACACCTGCTTTGCATGCAGAAGGTCCCGAGTTCAGATCCTGGCATCTCCAAGCGGGGCTTGGAGAGACTTCCTGCCTGAACACTCAGACAGACACCCCCCCCCGGTCAGGGGACCACTGGTCTGGCACAGCAAAGGCATCTTCCGGTGTTCCTATTTGAAGCGGCCCTTTCCTCAGAACCATGAGGACTAGAGACTTACTTTATTTTAAAAGGGGAGTGCCACGGCTCAGCGGCAGAACACCTGCTTTGCACGAAGGAGCTTCCCAGTTTGACCCCTGGCACCGTACAACCGTACCAAAAAAGCTTCCTTGACGACTTCCTTAATACCTGAGTTAAGGGATGCGGTGGCCTCTACCCGGATTGGGGTGGGATGGGGCTTAGCTAGAAAGGGAGATTTTGTTCAGGGCGGGTTCTACCGTTAGGCAGAGCGACATGGCTGCTCCCAGCGGCAGGTGGACTGGCGCAGGGAGGTGTTGGGGGGCTGCCCTGCCCTCCATCTTGCCCAGTGGAGGATGTGAGGGGGGGGGTCTTACGCCAGGCATAGCGAATGATCCTAGTAGACATAGATTCATAGAGCTGGAAGGGACCAGTAAGTCTCATTGAGTCCGGCATCTACTCTACAAATGTGACAGTCCCTAAAAAATTATGGGACCTTTTTGTGTGAGTTTTGTACGGATGTAGAAACGGCCACGTCAAACAGCCCATAAATTGGTTAAATAAATATGAAGAAACCTGAGAAAAGGCAACTCCCAACAGTTACAGGCCCACAGGGATGCGGGTGGCGCTGTGGTGTAATCTTGGGCTTGCCAATCAGAAGGTCAGTGGTTTGAATCCCCATGACGGGGTGAGCGCCCGCTGCTCTGTCCCAGCTCCTGCCAACCTAGCAGTTTGAAAGCACACCGGTGCGAGTAGATAAACAGGTACCGCTGCAGCGGGAAGGTAAACGGTGTTTCCGTGCAGTCTAGTGTCCCATTGTGCCAGAAGCGGTTTAGTCATGCTGGGCACATGACCCAGAAAGCTGTCTGTGGACAAAGGTCAGCTCCCTCAGCCTGAAAGCGAGATGAGCGCCCCAACCCCATAGTTGCCTTTGACTGGACTTAACTGTCCAGGGGGCCTTCCCCTTTTTACCTTACAAGCCCCACATGTCAAACCCTTTCCACAAAAAAGGCTCTCCAGTGCCAAAGCTCAAGTGGATACTGTCCCACCACCCAGACTCAGAGACCTCAGTGGACGAAGGCATTGCAGCCTCCCTATATTTCATGCTCTCTGTCTCCTCCGCTTTTTATCTCAGACACCACCACCTTTTGCTAAGTCCCAGGTTTCTTCCTTCACTTCTCTCTCTCAAATTTTCTTTTCTTGTGTGGTAGGCAGCATAAGACAAGTCTCTCTCTCTCTCTCTTTGAGGCAGGGTGGGAGAGGGCAGGCTCATTTGATTTAATTTGATTTACTTTTAAAGACATTTTAAATTTGGGTTTTATACACACACACACAGGGATGCGGGTGGCACTGTGGTCTAAACCACTGAGCCTAGGGCTTGCCGATCAGAAAGTCGGCGGTTTGAATCCCTGCGACGGGGTGAGCTCCCGTTGCTCGGTCCCTGCTCCTGCCAACCTAGCAGTTCGAAAGCACATCAAAGTGCAGGTAGATAAATGGTGGGAAGGTAAACGGCATTTCCGTGCGCTGCTCTGGTTCTCCAGAAGCGGCTTAGTCATGCTGGCCACATGACCCGGAAGCTGTACGCCGGCTCCCTCGGCCAGTAAAGCGAGATGAGCGCCGCAAACCCCAGAGTCATCTGCGACTGGACCTAATGGTCAGGGGTCCCTTTACCTTTACCTACCTACACACACATACAGAGAGAGAGAGGGGGGGGGGAAGTGACTGTGGGCACGGTCACTGACGCAGTGGTGGCTGGTCAACTTCAGACATGTTTGGAGGAAAAGGAATATCTGGACCCCCTTTCGATCCGGCCTCAGGTCTTATTTGATACCCAAAGAGCCTTGATGCACTGCCTGGCGACCCCTGAATAACGTCTGGCCTGCCATGATGCTCAGGGAAACCAACACTGTGTCATCATCTTCCAAGAAGCCTGCCTTGCAAGGGGCCATTCTGAAACCCACCCACACTGTGCCAGCTTGCAGATCTCGCTCGGCAAGCTCTCTCCTTACCCCGCAGAACATCCTGTACACGTTTGCCCTAGTCTGGAACAAAGAAAGGGAGTGGGAAGCAAAGCAAGCGAAATCTCAGCTTGTAGTTAGTGATGGATTCTCTTGTAGGTCTACCTGAGCCTGGAACTGATTGCCCCAGGATGAACCAAGAGACCAGGAGAAGGACCTGTATCTTCATAGCCATATTGAAGTCGGACGGAATTGGCTTCTCTCTCCTGGTTTGTGGTTCTGGCTTCAGACAGTTCCTCTCTGCTCCTTCTTCTACCTTCTCTCTGCTATAGGTGCTGCTGGTTTTATAAGCTGCTGGGGGATGGGGGTGGTGGAGAATGATAAACTGTTGCTGAGTGTACCCAAAATACCATTCTGTTTAAAGGTCTGTGTTGGCTTTAGGGGTTTTATATATATATACTTTAAAACATTTTGTTCTTTTATCCTTCTACGTGGCAGCTGATCTCCCTTGAGATTAGAAGCCATAGAGACTCACATAAAGACTAGGAAGTGCAAGAGAAAAGTTTATAAATCTCCCCCTTTGGCCAAAAGAAAAAGTCCTATGGGGTAACTATGAAGAGAAAATGTTTTGAATGGGGGGGGGGGAGTCAGGATCTCTATTTGGAAATAGATTACTCTGCCTACCCAAAATGCTTTGTCACTTGAGGCAGAAAATCCAAATAGTGGGTACGCTATTGAACCTTGAACAGGCAATAACATATAATTCAATTTTAGCATTAACACTGGGACGCGGGTGGCGCTGTGGGTAAAACCTCAGCGCCTAGGTCTTGCCGATCGTATGGTCGGTGGTTCGAATCCCCACGGCGGGGTGAGATCCCGTCTTTCGGTACCAGCTCCTGCCCACCTAGCAGTTCGAAAGCACCCGCAAGTGCAAGTAGATAAATAGGTACCACTTTATAGCGGGAAGGTAAACGGCGTTTCCGTGTGCTGCACTGGTGCTGGCTCGCCAGAGCAGCATCGTCACACTGGCCACGTGACCCGGAAGTGTCTGCGGACAGCGCTGGCTCCCGGCCTCTAGAGTGAGATGAGCTCACAACCCTAGAGTTGGACACGACTGGCCCGTACTGGCAGGGGTACCTTTACCTTTTAATGCATTAACATTGGTGCATTAAACTGCCACCCAACCCCCCACAAAAATTGAGCGCCCTTCACACCTAGCTAATCTAAATTGGGTTTTAGTTTATTTGCACACACACTTCCACCACATGTGAAGTGTTGTACAAGTGTCCCTCCTCTCACTTATGTGGGAGTTACATTCCGGGCCCCAAAATCACATAAGTGTTGAGTAGCCTCTCTAAAAAGCCTCTAAACACCTGTTTTTCCCCCTTGCTACCCAGCTGTTTCTCCACAGAACTCGTCTCTTCAACTGGAGTTGTTCGACGGGGAGGCTGAGCAACTGAAACCAAAACGCAGCCCCTCTCCACCCCCACCGATGTCCTTTTCAGGCTCCATGGAGGGTCTCCTTTGCATGTTATGTAAGACTTTGTTACAGACAGACTGGGCTGTTGTGCCATTTGTGTTCTGGCAGAGTTCTGGGTGTCCCTGATGTTCCAGATTAAGCGCCCGCTTCCGCATGACTTTTGCCAAATGCGTTGGCACTCAAAACCCATTTTGTGGCTGTTCTTGCCATTTTGATCAGAGGCTGCTTTCTTCCCTATACCAAAAACAATGGCAAAATTAATTGCTGTGGATAGCTTTCTTTATGTGTCTGTGTAACGTAGGTCTTTTTCATTCAATGGCATGTCCTGTCTCTTTGCGTGATTTAGAAGGAGGAGGAGGAACAGCCAACACTTTTGTTCCCCTTCTATTTTTCATTGCCACATATGCGTTTTGAGAGGATTTCAGAACTAGTACCAAGAGCGCATTGCAGTAATCTGACCTCAAGGTCACTTAACGCATGTCTATCCCTGACCAGGAACAGAGCTGGTAGACCATTCCGACTTTTTTCCAGTGAAATTTCCCCAAATATATAAGTAAAATAAAGAAGTCAGATAAAGGAAATGATTCATCTAAAAAGTGGTTTATTAGAGCCCTTTGCCTTGGGCAGATATCCATCCATACAAGCACTTCACTACGATATGAAAACATGTTCTGTGAGCTCAGTTATAGCTGGGAAACAAAGATCGAGATGCAATGGTGTGACTTAGCAGAGTAACCCACAAACTCCCCTGTACAGTGTTTCCTTCTGGGCTAGTGTGTTTTCTGGGCATGTTTCAATAACCATTACACCGCACCATCTCTTCCCTTGTTATTTTATCCACCGTCCCCACCATCATTCCTGATTGCTAGAGCCTTGTTGGTAGGGCTGTACCTACCTAAGATCAGCAGAAAAGCTACTCAGAAATAGAAGTTCCCCTTCTCCAGTCCTTCAGGCCCTGTGCTCCTATCTTCACTAAAAAAACAAAAGCACCGGCACCCATCTACCTAATTGGAGACCATCCTGATCAACTTAAGTTTTGCACAAATCCAAAAGCAGACTCTATGGAACAGAAGGCAAAGCTCCAAATAACGATGATGACAAAGACCCTTCAGATATCTCACGAAGATCTGGAGGTATCTGGTTTGAAGGGAATGAATTAAACTTTGCCAACTGGCCAATATGGTGGTGGGGGAAGAGGAGGAGGCACTCCCAAGCAAGAGAAATCCTCTCTCTGCTTTCCCCCAAACTCCCCTTTTGAATCAAAATGCCTTTTAGCACTTTGGTGACGGAAGACAAAAATCAGACAGAACTTTTTCTTTAAAAAAAAAGGACTGAGATGTTTTCCTTGGGTCGCGACTGCCTAGAATTTAAAGTGCGTACCAGTGAGGGCTTCCAGAGGCCCCCTTAGTGAGAGGTCAGTGTGTGCAGATTGCTTTTCGCTCCCCCCCCCCCGCCCACTCTGCTTTGTCTTGGGGAGGGAGCAACGTCTTAGATAATTGATAGTCTATAGGTCAGGGAAGCAGCTAACCCACTTCCCGGAAGCATGAAACTGGAACCAGCCAGAGAGAGGAGAGGATAGAGGAAGGGAAGAGGCGCATTTCAGCAGTAGGGGGTGAGTCTGTTTCTGATTCACACGGACGGCACCGTTGGGCGGGTGATCTGCACAGAACTGGCGAGAGACACGTTGTTCAGGTAGTTGACGTTGAAGCAGTTGCTCCGGGCCTCGCCCTCCAACTGGGAACAACATTTCTTGGGGTCTTTCCACGTTTTCTTCTGGGAGCTGCAGAGTGCCACAATGAACTGGGATTTCTGCAGGGATGAGAAATAACCACATCACGTTAAAGGATCAAGGATGTCAGTGTTACTCTCTTTTCTGAAACGGTGGGACATCATTGCCACCCATCACCACCTGTAGGGTCACAGGTCCCCATCCCTCGTTTATAGGCAGAGGAGGGAGGGGTGACACACAAGTTAAAAGCAGAACCCCTCGTGCTCAGCTCATACTAGGCTGCTCCTAAATCAAGATCCTTGCCAACAACCCCCCCACCAACCCTTGCCTTGTTCTTTACAGATGAATAGCTGCTTCCTCCAACCAATTACTCACCACATCCTCAGCACACTGTGTCCTCTCACTGCCCTGCAACTTGCAACAGGGTTCTGTGATGTTCTGGACCAAAGCAGGGATGTTTTTCCTGGAGAACAATGTGAAAAAGTTGGGGGGGGGGGTTGTGGTTATAAAAATATACTAATGGAAAATGCCCTGCAGTTGGGCAAGGACAGTTAAACATTTATGCCACACATAAGTCTTGATCGACACATCAACCATTTCGGATGGCAAATTCTCTTCTTTCTTCCTCGAAATTTTCTATTATCTGTATTTAGAGACTGGCAACTCTATCAAATTTCAGTTTCCCTCATTCAGTTCACCATGTTTCCACATCAGCTTGCAAATATTTTTTCCTTTAATGTCCTCACGAATGTTCATCAGAATTTCAGTGTGAATTTGTCCTAACATGCACCTCTTTGCAAAGCAATTTCCTCTAGTATAATGCACACCTGTTATGTTACATTCACTAAAATATGGGATTTTATTAGCATACTTCAACAAAATATTTGCAATTTTCTACACATTGCAAAATTTGAAGAAGCACGAATCTTGGCCGTGGTTCGATTCACATATCATTCCTGGAAGTGCAAATTAGGCTTATTTGAAAAAGCAAACAGGAGTGAATTTCTCTCCCATTCCTTCCTGTCTTCAGCTAATAAGACTACGTAGACCGGAGGAGGAGGATCTTGAACTGTAGACTGAGAATGGTTTGGGTAAAGGGGAGGAGAAGAGAGAAACCACTTTGGGTTTCAGCCACAAGGGGGAGCAACAACCCTAGGTCTGAATTAATTATCCAGCCTTCCTTAAATTATTTCTGAACAGCACAGTTTACCGTATTTTTCGCCCTATAGGGCGCACTTTTCCCCCTCCAAAAATGAAGGGGAAATGTGTGTGCGTCCTATGGGGCGAATGCTGAATGCTTTCGCTGAAGCCTGGAGAGCGAGAAGGATCAGTGCGCACCGACCCTTCTTGCTCTCCAGGCTTCAGGAAGTTCTGTGCAGCCCTCAGGAGCCCGGCGCGAAGTCGCGCCGGGCTCCCGACAGCTGCGCGGAGCTGCCTGCAGCCCCGGGCTTCGTGCCGGGCTCCCTAGGCTTGCGGGAAGCAGGCTGTTCTGGGGGCTGGCGTCGGGGGAAAATAATTCCCCCCCTTTATTTCCCCCCCAAAAAAACCTAGGTGCGTCCTATGGGGCGGTGCGCCCTATGGGGCGAAAAATACGGTAACTTTTTTGAAAGACACTCACAAGGCTTGCTTCCTGCAAGCAAAACGTTGATACCAGAGGTGCCTGCAATCTCCACAATCTGTATTCCATTGCATCTTTATACCACTTGCTACTGACAGATGCCCTTTTAAAACTCCCACCCCACCCCACCCCCAGTATAGGAATTCTTAAACACACTTTTTCTGTTCTCATCCTGAAGCAAAGTTCTTAACCTGAAGCACTATTTCTGGGTTAGCGGAGTCTGTAACCTGAAGCGTATGTAACCTGAGGTACCACTGTATATATCTTTACAAGAGCCACCCTTTTCCTGTGACTGCCATTTGTTGGAAACTGCTTGTGATACTGAACTTTAAATTGCTGTAGCTCGACCGGGGACCTGAAGGGGAAGGGCAGGTAAGTAACTGAAACGGAATAAATAGCCATACTTACTGCTTGGTGAGAAGCGTGAATTGGCCACAGAGCGAGTCCAGGAGGTCTGGGGTGACCTGACCAAGGTTGACCTGTTGAATTTCCTGGTCGTAGGCTGGGTATGGAGCCAAATTGGCAAAGCAACCAAAACGGGCCTCCCCTGCAGGGATTTTACAGCAGAAGTGTGGCCTGGTCTTCACAGAGAACTCCTGTTTGCAGTACTGGGTCAGAACCTTTTCCCACTGGAAAGGAAAGCAAAACAGGGGGAGGTCATGAGGGAGCGACACCCTCTAGAGGTGAATGAGAACCCATCCGTTTCTTGCAGCTCCTTGCGGTCTACCAATCTTAAGTTCAGTTCTCTACAGTCCTCATGAAAATTCGCCAGCACTTTCTTTTCAGTTTCTTCCTAATATGTACATTTTTGCATGCTACGTATGTGTTTGCAATTTCCCCAATATAAAGCATTTTTGCATTTGCTAATATATACCATTATGTGCACAATTTATGCATCTGTGTACCCGTTCCTTGGTTGGAAGAAGCAACAAACTTCCCAACGGTTAGCCTGCTGGGCTGCAAAATTCCACACTGGGTGTTATCCCCAAATCAAGGACAAATCCTTCATTGTGAACTGCTCAGATACTTTGGCTGCACGGGAGAGGCAGCTTGTGTTCAAAACAGACCATAAAGCATGGAATGCTGGGAGAGAAAGGGATGCTGGGAAAAGACCCAAGCAGGAGATTCCAGGAGTCCCTCCTGACTCACTCACTCACCCCTTTGCGGGCACAGCCGGCATCCTCCTTTCGGCAACATTTCTTAAACTCATTTTCCAAGCGGTTCACAGCCTGGGCTCGGCGCACCAGCCAGCCAAAATGTGACTTTGGGAAGATGCTGGCCAGGTAGGTGGGACGGAATTTACGCAGCTTGCAAATATTTTTGATGTTGGCGCTGGTGGGCTCTCCAGGAGGAAAGGTGACCTCTAGAAGCTTCAGTGGGTTGACCTGCTCCGAGGGTTTGCACCGGGAAGAATTGCTGCAGGTGACTGGCTGTGATGGACCTTGACCATCAGAGCTCTTGAAGTCATAATTCGGGAAGAGGGAATCCTCGTCAAAGCAGCGGTCCCGGCTGGCACCTTCCAGCATGCAGCAGTGGTAAGGCCTGGTCTTTATCGAGAATTCCGCGTCGCAGAACTGCTCCAGAACATCTGACCACTGGAGCAGGGTGGGGAGAGATGAACGGGTCAATCAGATGGCTAACCAGAGTTTTTACCATCTGGGCCCAAACTCAGGAGTCTGCTTTTGATACCACATGTCTGTCTGTCCTGGAATCTGCAAGGCGGCAGCAGACTGAGAAGAGGACAGATTTTGGCTGTGTAAAGCAGGGGTCAGAAATCTTTCAGCAAGGGGCCGGTCCACTGTACCTCAGACCTTGTGGGGGGCCAGACTATATTTTTTTTTGGGGGGGGGATGATGCAAAAGCACCACGAGCCCCGGTAGCTGCTTACCTGTGTCTTGAGAGCGGCAGGGGCTGGTGGCAATGGGACGATGAGCCGTGTGCGAAAGGGCTCAGGAGAGGGGCTGCTTAAAATGGCGGCCTCTCAAACGTTGGTGCTGCTGGCACTAACAAAGCCCAGTCCCCTTCCTCCTCTAGGCAGGGTGGGGAGAAGCCAGGAGGAGGGAGGGAGGAGTGGCTGCCACTGCCGCCATGTGAGGGAGAGGGAAAGAACGTGCGCACTGGCAATCCATGTGGTGATTCCCAGACCGTCCGCGGGCTGGATCCAGAAGGCAATTGGGCCTGATCCGGCCCACGGGCCTTAGGTTGCTAACCCATGGTGTAAAGAGTGACTTTGCCTCAACCACAGCATGCCCTACCAACACATCTGGAGGGAGAGGAGAAGCAGCTTCAAAAGCCAACCTTGAGAGACCAAATCTGTGCAAAGTTGTGTGGGCCCCCAAACGCCCTTTGAAAGGAGTCCCACTAGAGTCCCACAGAGGCTCGGTTTTATGCTCCAACCTTTGAAAAGCTGAGGATGCATCATACAAAGGCATTGTTGGCCTTCACAACCAGTGCAGTATCTGAGCATGTCACAACCACCACCGAGGGGTATGCTATACTACATACACACAGCCCAGACAAAGTGCCCAGAATCTCATCAGATCTCAGTTGTGTAGAAGTCACCTTTTACAGAATAGAATACCTCTCTGCATTCCTCCTACTGCATGAGGAAATACAATGGCTTAGCCACAGACGGTCCCAACCCTGATAAGAGCATAAGATTAACAAATTTGGGGTGAGAATGATCAGATCTTAGAGACTGGGATTGAGCCAACTATCCCTTTTTAAAAAGGTTTCCACCAAAATGCTCAGTAGGGCATGTTCAGCCCCCACAAAATCCATGCATACAAGACTCCCCCTGCCTTTAAAAAAAAATGGTGGAAAGAATTCAAGCTCAAAACCAGTCTTTCCAAGGAGAGATAAAGAGTTGGACACGACTAGATGACTAAACAACAACAAAAATATGCCTAAGAGCAGCAGCCCCTGCCCCCACAAGGCCCCTGTATTACAGCAGTTGCCGTATTTGTCAGACCAACAGTGACAATGGTAGATCAGATGTCAGACTGCAACTCCAATCAGCCCTTATTCAGCATGGCTGGATGATGGTGGGAGCTGGATTCGGGCAACAACTGGAGGGCCACAGATGTTTCCCAACCCTGATAGACACGTAAGATTTACAGATCTGGGCTGCAAACTGTCGGCCTTCAGAGACTGGGACCGAACCAACAGTCCCTTTTTAAAAGTTTCCACCAAAATTCTCAGTAGGGTGATTTCAACACCGACAAAGCGTAGAAGAAAGGTTTTTTAGACTTTCCCAAAAATATAAATAAATGGTGGAAAGAATTCAAGCTCAAAACCAGTTTTCCAAAGAGCGGCTAGGAACATAATGTGTCTTAGGAGTTGCAGCTCCTGCCCTGTAATGTACCTAAGAAAAGTGCGCCCGTTATCACAGCAATGTCATTTTTGTCAAACCAGGAACAACGCTAGCAACTCACCACACTCTGGCAGCAAGGGAGCTTCTCGCCGTCGGGCAGCTTGCAGCACTGGCCCACCCCGGACTCCATGTTGTTGAGGGCATCTCCCTGGCGGCTGAGGTGACTGAAACCCGTCTGGGGCACATTCCAGGGCCCGTAGTAGAGCTTGCTCCTCCCTTCATTGCAGATGTTGCCAATATTACTGATGTTAGGTTGGGCAGGTGGGAATTCGTCCAGTCTGTAGCGAGGGGGGAGCCGGGTACACCCGAAGGCACTGTTGCAGCTGGGCCTCCTGCCCCTTGGGCTGAGGGGAGAGGATAACCGTGTCTGGGGCTCCCCATTGACTAGCAGCGGGAGATCAAACTCTGGGGAAGAGGAGAGGGATGGAAATCAAACAAGGCACACTCACACCACACATGCATTAGCTGGGAAGTGCCCCTTTTGAAACTAAACCTTAAAATATTTCTAATTTTTTCTTTTATTATCTTGGAGGCAGGGGAAGTATAAGTCTATGAACGTTCTTTCTTACTCTATGGGAGATTTCGTTATCAGGTGCCATGTAAAGATAAATACAGGTGTTTGAGAATTTCCGAGACATCAGCAGTCATTATTTGGGTCGCTGTGTGGCAGTACATTTCCCTTCAGACTTACAGAACAATAAGATAGACATAGTAGATTCCTAGAAATGTAGAGTTGGAAGGAATCACGAGGCTCAAACCCTGAAATTAGGAGTCTCAGGGTCTACTGACTGAGCTACCCCAGGTTGGTATGACCTATTCAAAACAAATACATCAATCTGTTTCTGTACAATTCTCTCTTCTTGCACAGCCCAAGGTTTTTTGAATAACCCTTTCCTGGAGAAACTGGCCCCAATCCCCAGCATGGATTGTAATTAGAAAGGAGAACCTTGAACCCTCACCTCCCACTTCACCATTATCTAGTATCCTCTGAAGCAGAACCTCCCGTGGGATCTCGGCCGGAGGGATTTCCTCTTGGAGAATTGGCTTCCCAAGTTCAATAACTAAAAGAGAGAATTGGGAAGGAGGGATTAGAAGATGTTTTTAAGCAACAACAACATTATTTACTGAATTGGTACCCCTCCCTTTCATCTCTAAGGATTCCAGGGTGGCAAACAGACACACAATTTAAAAACAAAGCAAAAAAAAACCATTGTAAAACAGAACATTCTAAAAAACAAACAAAAAAAACAGTTTCAGTTGAAAACATGCTTCCATCTAACAATCATGGGGTTGCCAGGACCTATATCAGCAAAGTCAAACTAGATCCAGCATCACAAATTTCCCCCCTCATTTAACTGGGGCTTCTCAATTTGTCCGAAGAGCATATAGTCTTGGTTTGCAAGGACAAGAGAAAGTTTGGCAAAAAGCAATAGCTATGGGGCAGAGTACCTGCTTGGCATGCAGAAGTTCCCAAGTTCAATTCCTGACATCTCTAGGTAGGGCTGGGAATTCCCCCTGCCTGAAACGCTGGAAAGCCTCTGTCAGGCATTTGTAAACAGTACTGAGCTAGGTGGACCAATGTTGTGACATGGCATAGACAGCTTCCTATCTTTTTTCCTTCCTATCTTTTTTCAGCACCTTGAGGACTGGAGCCTTACTTTATTTTAAAGGGGGAGTGCCATGGCTCAGTAGCAGGTACGCTGAACTGCAACTCCAGAGTGGAAGTGGTGTGTTGATCAGGAAGCTGCACGAATACCAAAACAATAATTGTACCCTGTACTTGGGGAATTCAGGACTTGGCCCCCAGGACATCAAGGCCTAATTAAAACAAGTAACCATAGCACAAGAACGTGACTTCCTTAATATTTGACTTAAGCCATGTGGCCACTCTGCCCAGATTTGGTTGGGACAGAGCTCAAACAGAAGGGAGACTTTGATTGGGGCCGGTCCTACTATTAGACGTGGCTGCCTCTGGTGGCAGGTAGACAGCGGCAAGGAGGTGTTGGCCCCAAGTTTCCGTGTGAGCAGTGGAGGATACTGTCCTATGGGTGGTATCAAACCAAGTTCTAGTCAAAGTAGACCTATTGACTAGCTCAGTCATGCCCATTCAATTTCAATGGGTCTACTCCGAGTAGGATTAACACTGAACACACAACCCCAATATTTTAAATTGTTTTGCCCAGGGGCCTCATTGTGTGGGATAGAATTTTTTTTTTAAAAAAAGTAGATTTGGAAATCAGAATACAAAAATGATTTAGCACACATCTCCAGCTCCAGCAAAACTGCTTTTACGGGCAGGAAGGCCAGCTATGTGTTGCCGGAACCAAGTCTTTCTTGCTACAGTTAATCAGCCTGGTTAATCAACTTCCTCTTGTCAATTACAAGCGCAGTTCTCATGGATGAGTAAGCACAATCAATTCCAAAAGAAGAGGAAGTCAATACACTCTGCCACCCGCTAATTAACACTTGCGGCAATGATGGAAGTCTGGCTCGCTCCGTGGGGCCAGTTTCCTGGGCAGACTCAGCCTGACTACCTTATCTGTCTCGTACATATTTTGTCCTTGACTTCCTGTGAAGGTTTCTACCCATTATTTTGCAGCATGGCTCCTGCAGCTTCAAAAACAGGTGCTAGACAGGCAGAGATTCTACAGGTGCAGCAATTGGAGGGGGGTGGAGAGAGAGAAATGGCCCCTGTTGAGTTCTTCAGCTCCACATCTGGCAGGCCACACAGATGCTTCTCTACCCCTCATCTAAGTGACCAGCGATATGTGCTGTATGACATCACCACATTCAACATTTCATCGCAAGTCCCTGGCAAATGTGTGTCCTCCCATGTAATCTTCTTCTTTGGAGATCACTCGTAGTCAAGTAAGATCGTCTTCCATAAACACAGTATCACATTTTGTAGGGTGTCAATAGTAACCAGGGAGGAAGGAGAAGATTGCTGCATACACACCATACATTTTAAGCATACTCCCCCCCCCCCCCGCCACCCAAGAATCCTGGAAAGTGTAGTTTACCTCAACACAGAACTATAATTCCCAGCACCCTTAACAAACTACAGCTCCCAAGATTCTTTGTGGGGAGTGAAGTACTTTAAATGCATGTATGACGAGTCTAGTTGGCTTACGAACAGAACGAGAAAAGCCAGCTTATTCTTCTGGTCTTGCAGGGTGACGTTGCCATTAAGGCAGGGAAAAGTCCTCTGGCATCAAGAGCCGCTTTAAGGTCTCTGCAAATAATGGCCTCAGAATCCACTCCCTGCTTAGGGAAGGTAAATATTGTATCATGCGTGCCGAGGGAATGAGATCTAGAGGAAGCCACCCACCACAAGGTCTTGGGCTGCACCTGACATATGCATTCTTAACACGTACAGCCCTTTTCAAAACAAATAACAGTTTACTCTCACAGCCAGCGCAGCGCTTTTGTACAGTTTGCACAGCCAAAATCCCTGCTGGCTGCTCCTCACGGCAAAAAGATGGCAGGCTGGTTGCAGTGGCGTAGCGTGGGTTGTCAGCACCCGGGGCAAGGCAAGTAATTTGCGCCCCCTAACCCGTGGATTTGCGCCCCCTAACCCGTGGATTTGTGCCCCCTAACCCTAACCGCCAGATGTTGCGCCCGGTGCGGCCGGCCCCCCCTGCACCCCCCACGCTACGCCACTGGCTGGTTGCACCACCATACCCTCACATCAAGGGAGGGGGTTCTAGGTTTGGTATAGACAGACTTCAGGTTTGTAGGATCTACTTTATGGTGTGTGGTTTTTGTTTGTACTAAAAAACCTGAAGTTCAACAACAAGAGACAGGTGCACAATAGAGACTGAGCCTAGTGGACACATGCTAAGAATTAAGGAACAAGGGTGTCTCTGGGCATGTACCGAGACCAGATGGCCAGTACTAGAATCAAGATAAGAAGTCCTTCCTTTCAAAATTCCACTTCTGGTCACCCTACCACTGAGCGTTCTTTTTCAGCATCTAACAGGGGGTGTTGGTGTTTGGGTCATTCTTGTTGCGGATCAGGAGCTCTTGCTGAACTAGTGCAAATCACCCAGTAGACTGTGATCAACCTGCGCTGCTCCCAAGGATGCTACTGTTGAAAAGGTCTCTGTAGCCAATTGTTGCTGTGCAAGGGACCGGACCACACTGATGCTTTCAAACATCCCAGGTGATAAATAGCAGAAACTTCACTTCCTTCCTTCCCTGCAAGCCAGCTTGTCCTCCAAGCAATCATCAAGAAATAACAGACATTCCAAAATGAATGACCAGCTGCTGCACTCCCTTTGTTTACTTTGAGGTTCAGGGGAACATGCAGTGCATGCTGGAAAAACAGAGCCACTGTGCTCCACTAGACAGAGAACTAAGCTTGGAGACCTCAGAGGCCTGGATCCCAGGACTTGACTCTGCCATGGGACAAATTATCCCATGCCTCAGCCTCAGTTTTCCTCATATGTAAAATGGGAACATCTGTAGTGGCCTATCAGAAAGGGTTATTGTGAGGCACCGTTTTGGGTTCTGGGTTTTAAATTTTTGGTTGGGACACACACATGCATTTTGGGAGGGCTATATTTTCTCTGTAACTCAAGATACACACAGCATCTTGGACACAGCAATACAGGACTATTCTTTACAATCTATTATGTTATGGCATGTGTCCCTTCAATCCAGAGTTGTTCTTTTATCTGATACTACTTCTTCTTTTCCCCCTCTTTTTTTTTTTTTTTTTTTTGCAGAGGGAAGGAATTGTTTAAATTTTAAAACATTGCAACACAATTTGGCTGGAAAAAACCAACACCAAATAAGACGACAGATTTCACAAGGTTAATCAGGAGATTTTTCAGATCCAAAGCCAGTGTCACATTTTTTTCCAGTTAAAGCTACTGAAAGTCATGATTTATCGCCCAGTTGTGCTAGATTTCACAATGCCTAGAGTGTTTGGGGTTTTTTGCCTGAAGGCCTTGAAAAAAAATTGTCAAATACTTAGAGGATCAGCAAGTGTGTAAATAATTGGTTTTCAGTTCCAAATCACAAGACTGATGATAGATGTGTTGTTTTGAAGTCTTATTCTGTCTGAGCCATTAAGACAACAGCAGTTCTGAAACCCGATTAAGGAAAGAGAGGAACAATGTTGATTTATTTGGGAGCACCCAGCTACACAAATAAACATAAAAAGATAAAGTAGAGGCTGTGAATAGCCTCTGGATCTGTGCTCAGAGAATAAAATGAGAGCTGTCTTAAAATTTCAAAAGTTAGGGAGACCCAAACCTTTGAGAAAACTGAGGTAGATTGCAGGCCTCAGAATGGCTCAATCTTTGATTTACATCTCAACAACGTTCAGGGATTCTGAAGGAGATAACAGGGGTTAGCTTCTATAAAACACAAAAGGGGCTGGTGTGTGTGTGTGTTTGTGTATGTGTACAGTATGCTGAAAATTCTCTAGCCTGTGTATTCATACACCCTACATTTAAAGCACACAAACCACTAATAACCCCACGAAGTGTAGTTTGCCAACTCACAAAGCTACAATCCCCAGAACCCTAAACAAACTACAGTTTCCTCGGGGTGGGGTGGGGGGTGCCTGAAATGTGTGGTGCCTATGCAGCCAGTGGTTTTTACCTGCAGTGACAATAAGGTACTCTCTCTGAAACAGCTGGAAGGTGGGGGAGAATAGGCAGTTTCAGAGAAGACTTGCACAAGCAGGGAAGTATCCAGAAATTTAAAATGTCCACCCCCTGCTTTATAGGAGCATGGCACTAACACACATAAGGCTGTGTACATGCCATACATTTAAAGCACATGGCTCTCCCCACCCACAACTCCTGGGAACTGTAGTTTCTCAAGGGTGCTTGGAATTGTGGGCCTGTAAGGGGGCAGACCACATTTCTCACAATTGTCTTTACGCATGAGGGTGCTAATAGAGGAATAAATGTGCTTTAAAGGTATGGTGCGTATGCAGTCTAATGCACCGGTTGTTCCAGGCGAACAGGCAGCACGGAGGGCGTGAGGAAAGTGCCAACCTGAAGTGCACTGCCGCCATGCCAGCTTGCAGATCTCGCTCGGCAGCTGTCACCTTGCCCTGCACACATCTGCCCTAGTTTGCAACAGGGACAGGGAGGTCAGGAAACAAGCAAGCAAGCAAGGTGCCAACTTGTCATAGTTAGTGATGGGTTCTTGAGTAGGCTTACCTTCGGGCGCAAGAGTGGCGGATTGCGCCAGGACTAGCCAAGAGGCCAGGAAAAGGACCAGCATCTTCACAGCCGTCCCGAGTCAGGTGGAGTCTTCTCTCAGGGGTTGTGATTCCGGCTCCAGGTGGTTCCTCTCTGCTCCTTCTTGTTGCCTGAGCTGCTGTCGCTGCTGGTTTGCTGGCTGCTGCTGTGCTCTTTTATAAGGCTGGAGCCTGGCAGGCGAAAACTGAGTCATCGGCTGACGTAGGGAGACACGCCCTGGGTGCTCATGAGCCAGCAACCCACTACCACCAAAACCACAACTGGAGGGGGGGGGGAGGAAAGAAAAACAGAGGCATTTTCCTCCTCCTCCTCCTCTCTCTGCCCCCTCCCCAACCTCAAGTCCAACCATGATTCCTTATTAAGGATCAGGTTTCAAAGCAACTGCTAACAGATAAATAAAAGAGGAAGGGAGAACATTCGCCACCTATTATGAAATTATCACCAGACCATTTCATAATACAGTACAAAGGAGTTGGGGGAGGTGAGGAATACACCCTAATGCAAATCTGTTTAAAGAATGTGTTTGACTTTAGGGTTTAAAAAAAAACACCACACCAAAAAAAAACCCACAAGCAAACCGGTTGGTTGCTGTTTTATCATTTCATCGTGTTGCAGCTGATCTCTTTGTTGCAGAGGCCCACCTGGTGGTGCAGGAGAAAGACTCAAAATAAGTAAATAATGTCTCTTCCCAACTCCCATCTCCACTCCCTACAAAATAGGCAGTGCTTCTCAATAAAAGAACGTGCAGTTGGGGACAGCCCATAGTGCAGATGTGGAGCATCTGTTTTGCATGCAGAACGACCCAGGCTCAATCCCTTGAATTTCCCGGTACAGTGGTACCTCGGGTTAAGAACTTAATTCATTCTGGAGGTTTGTTCTTAACCCGAAACTGTTCTTAACCTGAGGTACCACTTTAGCTAATGGGGCCTCCCGCTGCCGCCACCCCATTTTTGTTCTCATCCTCAAGAAAAGTTCTTAACCCGAGGTACTATTTCTGGATTAGCAGAGTCTGTAACCTGAAGCATCTGTACCCTGAAGCATCTGTAACCCGAGGTACCACTGTACTGCAAGGAGAGACCCTCTCATCTGAAATCCCAAAGAGCTGATCCCAGTCAGCTTAGAGACAATACTAGACTTGATAGACCAAGTGTCTACTTCAGATTAAAGTAGCTTCCTGTTGTCCTCTTTAACTCAGAACCACAAGGACTAGAATCTTAGTTTTAGGGAAAGGGCTGTGATACATCACAACATTGTTCCCCCCCCCCTCTGACCTTCAAAAATATTTTTTTACTTAAGATGCCAATGCTGACAGATCCAGTTGTGAGTTACAGTTTTCCAAAGAAGTCACCTCATCTCTCTGAGGTCCCGCTGCCCACCGCTGAATGTGCTTGGCTTGGCTGATGTATTTTTTTCCAAGTTGAGATCTCCTTTAGATCAAACTTTGCAAAGAAGAAGAAAATGTCTGGTCTGTTGATAGTGAAATGTCAACACTGCTTTGCAGAAAAAGAAGCCAGACTCAGCAAAACACTGGTGACCTGGGGTTATGGCTGTTGTTCCATTTCTAGCATGCCTGAAATTTAGTCCCAACAGAAACAGTAGCTGCTGCTGCTGTAACTAGAAAACAAGCCCCTGGCAACATCAAATGGTATATTTTAAGGGAGATAAGGCCTGCCCAGGCTTGCTAGAAGGGGATCTGTCATAGAACCAAGTGTGAGAAAATGCAACTCCTGATTCTTCTCTGTATTTGCAAGTGGAACAAATGGTGGCAGACAGCTGTGTGTGCTTGTGTTTGTGCTATACATAAAATCATGTTTGGGGGCATCTGGTTTTTTGTGTTTTTTTTTACTTGTGTCCATAGTGGCTTGGAACTCACAGCTCAGGTGTTGTCTGAATGGTACAAAAAAGTTAAATCTCACATCAGTTTTATTCTACTTTTAACAGAGGAAATGGCCAAAAGACCAGTGTAAAATAAAAATGATGATGATTCTTTAGTATAAAAAAATCTCTTGGACAGAGGAAGGTGTATATTCTAAATTTATAAGTTTACGCTGCAAATTCTGCATTTCTAAGAATCCAAGAGGCCCAGAATCAGCTCTTTCATTTACCCTGCCATCACCAAGTGAAAAAGTTTCTCACCCTCAAGGCTGTGAAGAAGATACGCTTGAAAAATTGTGGCAATGAGTGGCAAAATCCCACTAACCAGAATAGGAGGCAGTGCTAGGTTTATTATGGTCAGTACTGTGGCTTAAGGTAAAGGTAAAGGGACCCCTGACCATTAGGTCCAGTCGTGGCCGACTCTGGGGTTGCAGTGCTCATCTTGCTTTATTGGCTGAGGGAACCGGCGTACAGCTTCCGGGTCATGTGGCCAGCATGACTAAGCCACTTCTGGCGAACCAGAGCAGCGCACGGAAACGCCGCTTACCTTCCCGCCGGAGCGGTACCTATTTATCTACTTGCACTTTGAGGGGCTTTTGAACTACTAGGTTGGCAGGAGCAGGAACCGAGCAACGGGAGCTCACCCCATCACGGGGTTCGAACCGCCGACCTTCTGTTCGGCAAGTCCTAGGCTCTGTGCTTTAACCCACAGTGCCACCCGCATCCCAACTGGCTTAGTGGAAGTCAAAACAAATGATCTGGATATTATAGGCACATTTGGATTCCTGGGATCATGGACAGCCTCTCCCTGAATTATGATCTATTTTTGTGTACGTGTTAAAAAACTAGAACTCTGCTGCAGAATTATGATGAAAGAGCAAATTGTATACCTCTCCATTGGGGAAGGGTTGTAAGTCAAGTGATAGAACATCTGCTTTGCATGCAAGAAGGCCCCAGATTCTGTCCACAGTGGCATTTACAGTTGGGTCTTGGAATATTCCCTGCGTGAAACCCAGGAGAGCTGATGCCAGTCAGGGTAAACATTACCAAGCTAGATATATCTACTTATAGGAAATGGCTGCCTGGGGCTTCTCGTGGTGCTGGATGGACATTTTGCACTCAAAAGGGTTTCTCAAACTTTGTTGAAACTTTACTCCCCTTCCAAACAGTTTGCTCAATCTTCCTGGACGGATCTCTTTACGCCCACAGCGGCACCACAAGCATCAACTGCTTAGCGGGCGAGCATGTGAAAGACCTCGTGAACGGCAGCACATCTCCCTGCCGCCTACGTGCCGAGATCTGTGGATCTGGGTAATAGGGCCAGCCCTACGCTGGAACAGAACGGAGATGGTCACCTCAGGGATCACATCTGGGTTGCCCTTGAAAGACATTCAGCAGGTTCCATTATGTATACAGTGGTACAGTACCTCGGTTTCCAAACTCTTGGAAGTCGAATGGTTCAGTTTTCGAACGCCGAAAACCCCGAAGTAACTGCTTTGGTTTTCGAACACTTTTCGGAAGTCGAATGTGCTTCCATATTGCGTTTTCCGTAAGTAAATGCTTCCAGAAATGCATGCTTTGGTTTTTGAACGTTTCAGAAGTCGAGCAGTCTTCTGGAACGGAGAACGTCCGAAAACCGAGGATTTTAAAAATCATGCATTATATATTTTTCCGATCTATAGAGGGCGCCATTCGGATGTTTTACCCTAGGCAACCCACCTTTGCAGTGTGAGCATTTAAAAAAATGGTTAGACCTCAAAGGCTAGAAACTTGGGTGAATTGGGGTTTTGAAGTAAACAGGAACTGGCCTGGCAATGTCTAGTACCCAGAAAGACAACCCTCCATATTGAGAGACAGGACACCTTTGCTAGGGCAGAAAAACAATGCACCAATTCGAAATTTGGTGATACTTCAGAATTCTTACATGTAACCTTCTTGCAATTTGAGTTTTTCTTCAGGTCTAATCATTTCTTTAAGCCACTAATGGAAATCATTCAGTACCTAACGGGTGTTCCTCCTTTCCTTAAAATGTAATAAGGTCCACAATTCAAGAGGTCTCAGGTCGCAGTGGTAGACTATGAGCCTTGTATGCCAAAAGAAAAAAGAAACATTTCAATCTGTGCATGTCGAACTAAAAGCACAGGGAAGGATGCTCTCTGTCAGAGACTCCATAGCTGTTGTCAGCTATGCTAGGCTTGATCAGGGGAGAGGAACAGTTTTCAGACCAAGGGCCACATTCCCATCTGGGCAACCTTTCAGGGGCCACACCTTAGTGGTGGGTGAGGCCTGAGGCAAAAGTTGGTGAACAATAAGCTAATTTCCATGTATGTGAAGCAGGGCTGGCCAGGGTGTGGACTAGGGAGATGGGGCATGGCTTATGAGGTGGGAAGGGAGCTCAGTAGAGTCCAAAGGGCCAGGCATAGAGGCCTGGAGGGCCACCTTTGTCCCTTGGGCACCAATAGACTGATCCAGCCTATAGCAGTTCCCTGTGTTCCCTGACTGGAAGATTAGAAAATAAAGAAACAGAGTGAGATTATACATCAAAATTTTCAGGGTGAGGGGAAATTAAAATAAAAAAGAGGATAAGTGACAGACTGAGAGCTTTCCTCACCCACGTCCTCCCCACAACCTTGCATTTTCAAACAGGGATGGATAGTCCCATCATGCTTTGCTGGTGAACATCCCAGGAGTGAAGGAAATTGCCACAAAAAAAGAAAGAAAAAGGGAATTGTAGTTTACCCCCTCACAGAGCTATAATTCCCAGCACCCTTAAACTAGTTCCCAGGATTCCTTGTGGTGGAAAATGTGCTTTCGATATACTGAACTAGATGGGACACACACAGAGTCTGCTGTTCTTATTATGCTATCCTGTTTGGGCACGCCAGCAAGCATGAAGAAACGGGCAAATAAAGCAAAGCAAATAAATAAATAAAAACAACAAAGCAGCCAGGAAGAAAAAAATCAAAAACAACCACCATCATTAAATGCTGTTAAATGAAGCCGCCAAGACTAGGATAGAGGTTGAATGAGCTCATTGTTTCCCTCAGTTGAGAAATAAGCCAGCTTCCGATCCTAGGAAAGCACCTGCTAAAACTGCTTATTTGTGTGGGGAAAGGAGAGCGGGGGGAGGAAGATTGTATTAAATGTGTGTTTTCTCACCCTCCCCATCTTCATGGCGTACGTGGTTAAAGTTGCAAGGCTAGGCCCTGCTTGCATTGTGGGACAGCAGCAATGAGGCAATAAGGTTGCTTTTTTAGAAGAAGGGAGATTAAAACTGACACTTTCAGGGGATTAATTGCTCAGGTTGGAGGCTTTGAGCGCCGGGTGGAGAAAGGTGGAGGGGATGCCCGGTTTTTTGTAACCTACACTGTTAGCAGAGTTCCCAAATGCGCACACTATGAAAGCAAGCTGCCTGGAAATTACAACCTTTTAAAAACTTTTCTCGTGTGGGGAACTGCCCATGGTTACCCCATGCTGAGGACAATGCACTCTACACATGCCCAGAGGCACAAACCTTGAGGGAATCATTTCTTTACACGTGTTTTCACACTCTTTCTATTCACAAAATGCCACCTCAGATGTGGCGGGGGTTTTTAGGAGGAGAAAATGTCTTAAAAGGCTGTCAAAATCACTACTAAGGAAACAGACTAGTCTGAGGAAATACTCTCTCCCATTGTGGTTAGAAACCGTCTTGAAGGGCAAAAGTATTAAAGATTATTTTGCAAGGTTGTGTTTTTTGAATCCGCTGCCTGATCTTGTAAGATCAAAGAGAGATAAATTAAAATTACCACATGTGGATATTTGGTGCCGGCCTGAAACAATTTGTCACCTGAGGCACAAAACCCAATTAGAAAAAGCCCTGCCTTGAACAGGCAATAAAATATAACTCAAATATAAATGGCCCAACATTTCATTGGGCTTTCATTATGCTATCTGAGGCAGCCATCTTAAACTTTACCTCATGGCAAGCAATGCCCTTTTCACCTTTTCAACGCTCATTGGTTTTCTGAATCAGATTACCTCCTCTGTGTATGTTACCCTTTTGAAACAAACAAAAAAATCACTTCAGATTTTGGTTGGGGTTTGGGGAACAAGTTTTATGTAATAAAAAAACACCAAATAGCCACACACACAAAAATTAGTGAGGTGTTCTTTACACCTGTCCCTGTACACCCAACCAAAAGAAATTTTGGTTTTAGCTTCTGTTGTAAGCTGCCCAGTTTTCTGTCTGAAAAAGACTGAAATCTAATAAACTTTTCCAGTCTGAGGCAAGCCATGCTGAGAAGTCGCACACAGGTTGTGAGAGAGAAAAGGAGCTCTTTGATTGTTGTGACAGGAAAATAACTTTCCCCTCAGAACAAAAAGGTTGTCGCCAAAATACCTGATAACTTTTTGAATTCACTGATGTAAGAGGGAGCCAAGAGAGGGCTAATCTTGATATTTCTGACTCAAAACATCACTCCCACTGGTTTCCCTTTTAGATTACACAGATAATCCAGTTAAAGATTTCCCCCTTTTCTTCTCTTTTTTTATTACGGTCTTTATCTTCATCTTCCCTTTCCTTTCCTCATTTGTCATCAATGTTATTTTCCTTTAACACAGGTCAGCCGCCAAGCACCTATCAGTTACATTTGTTTGATGTTTCTACTGCTTTACAAATGATTAAACACCTTGATATTATTTTTTTTAAAAAAATGTCAGTGGTGCAAGCACGACCCTCTTGAAGCTGGCAAAACTAATTTGTTACTTGTATGCAGTTTCCTCAGAAAAAAAATAACACCTGTTTTATTTTTATTTTGAACCGTTGTACTGGTTATTTTATTTATTTACAACATACACACAGGAAAACCTAGCTCTTACCTAGCGGGAATATTTGATTAAAACAAAAATAAATCCAATAAGCTAAGTTAATACAATATATCCCTTCCAGCTAAACCGAGCTGAGGAACTAGGTTGTCTCATGAATAAACGGCAACTACAACTGTTTTGGTTTTTTTTAGGTTTTTTTTATTCAAAATTATAACAAGACATATTATCCATAAACATATCCTTATTCCCCCCATTTTCCCTCCCTCCCCCACCCCACCCCCCGACTTCCCTCAGTTCCAGTCTTTGGTTTCTCTAAAAATGCTGTTTTTGGCATGTTACACAGTTGTATAGATTCTCAAACTGTTTAGCTGATTATTATCAGTAAAATTTTTGTGAATTTTTATTCAAAGCCAGCCAAGGAGTCCAGTTCGCTTTGTTGTGTCTTCAGATACTTTGTAAAGGGTTCCCATTTATCTTAAAAGTCACAGTTATCCTTGTCCCGTAGCTTGTATGTCAGTTTTGCCAGTTCTGCATAGTCCATCAATTTTTCTTGCCACAATTCTTTAGTTGGGGTTTTTTCAGTCTTCCATCCTTGTGCTATTAAAACTCTCGCGGCCGTTGTCGCATACATGAAGATGTTTTTCAGCTGTTTTGGCAGATCTTTCCCTACAATCCCTAATAAAAATGCTTCAGGTTTTTTAACAAATGTTAAATAGAACATTTTCTTCAATTCATTGTATATCATTTTCCAAATTTTTAAAATTACCTTACAATCCCACCATATATGATAAAATGTTCCCTCCTTTTCCTTACACTTCCAACATATATTTGAACTAGTTTTGTACATTTACAACTGTTTTGTTGTAACGGCAGGTAGCAAATAGTGGAAATTGTTCTTTGAGGACTAGAAGCACAGAATTTAAATTAAGGAAAGGGTGGTGGGGATATAACTGCCATTACAACTTCTTTGCAGGAAATGCAAGCCCTGCCCCCTTCCCGGTTTTTGCGACAGTTGCAGCTGGGATGCCATGCACCGCAGCGACAACTATAGACCAATTTTGAGACGTTTTCCTGGATTACATGAAGTGCCAGTGAGAGAGAAAAATTCCAGAGAACTCTTTCATTACGTGCCTCAGTTTCCCCACCCACGCTCTTTTTAGAGACATTAGGACACTGGCCACTTCCTCACCAAAGGATGAGGTAATGAAGAAACAAAGTGGCTTTGGGTGTTGTGTTTGAGGGGGGCAGTTTGGTTTAGTTTGGATTTTATTACAAATTTGCACTTCCTGGAGCAATACGTCAACCCCAATACCCACATCTACGCTGCAAGATTTGCACTTACACAAATTTTGTGCTGCAGTTCTGCAACCAAAGAATGGGTTAAAAAAAATTGAATATTAGGGGACATTCATTAAAATTGCAGACTAAAAGGCATTAGGTTAGGGAAATGTACTTGCAAACACACACTAAATATTGACAAACCTTTGTGATTACTTTTTTTAAAAAATGGCAAACTGATGTGGAAATGTTGCAAACTGAATTTATGACTGAATAAGAAATTGACAATATTTATCCAACCCTTTATGTGGGAAGAGGTGGTATACAGTATATCCCTGGTGAATCTGAGTTGCGTCCAAGTTTTTACTCAATAGTAGTAGATCCATCAAAATTAATGGCCTACTCTGAGAATGACTTAAGGCTGAACACAACCCCATTTATTCAGTGTCAATGCGTGTAAGAAGATTCCCAAAGGCTTCCAGGTCTTTGCAAAAAGTTGGCCCAGACTGGCAGAGTCAGCAAATTTCTTATCCAGGGCTCACTTCCAACCAGGAAAAGCCGTTGCTGGATGAGAGGTTAAGCAACTCAGCCACACCCAAAACCAGAGTGACAAAACGGTTTGGGGATCGGCGTCATTTCCCACTTCAATTTTCATTTTATTTTTTTTAAAGGTGCACGGTCTGATCTGGGTTTGCAGAAAGGCCTAGCTAAGAACAGGCATCATTTTCAAGTTGGCAATGTGTGTGTGGGGGGGGGGTATGGGTATGGGTATGTAAGTGCCATAAAGGCTGCAAGGGGATGCAAATTGGTTGTATTGTGTGGAGGCTTGTTTGGTTAGATTCTATCTCATATCCAGGAAGGAAGAAAACTGTTTTGAAATTGCTGTAAAAGCCAATGGCAGGGAAAGAAAAATTGAGCAATGATTCAGCAAAGAAACAAATTTAGAGTGCAGGAAGGTTGATTAACCAAACAGCATATTTATCTCTTCTGAACACAAGTGAACATTTGCAACTAAGAATAAAGTCTACAGATATTCCAGAATTGCTCTGAGAATGTTATTCACTGAGAGATGTGAATACTCTAAAAATCTAACTTCTGAGGTACTATTCAAAATATATACAGTACCTCTCATCTCTGGATCTGAAGATGTAGACTGTGAAGAATCTGAGGAACACAAAAATGTCAGTTAGTGATTTTTCAGTCAGCACTCCTGAGCCTGCCTGGCAGAAATTAAAGAGGGAACGTTTCTCCAGAATTCAAAGTGAAAGTCATACAAGATTGTTTCCATTTGTTCCCTTTCAGGAACCCGGGATGACTACAAATCTCTCCAGGGCACTCCCAAAAGCTTTGGGTTGATGCCTGGAAGGGACATCAGTCTCACATTACAAGGTAGAAGATGGCTTTTCCATGTAGCTGTTTATCAATATAGCACCTTTTTGCCACCTAAAGGGACCCTTTCCTGCTTCTAAATCTTTCCTCTGATCTCCACAACTGTGGTTTCTCTTCTTAGCTTTCCTGGCTCTTTCTCCTCAACAAACCTTTTCTCTTTAAAAGCTACTGGCATGAAACATTTGCTTCAAGATGCAGGGAAACTCTTGCATTAGCTTCTGCTGCAACAGCCTAAAACTTCTCTGGTTCGTTCCCTCTCACATTTCATGTCTACATTTCAAGATTCTAGTCCTCACTGTGTAAACATCTCTCTCTCTCTCTTCTCCCCACTTATGTTACTTTCTTTGTTCCTCACGATATCACTGGTCCTATGGGCACTGGACGAAGGCTTGAGGGTGCTGTGCCAAGGGATGTAATCCCAATGGGGGTACTCTGGAGAAGGGTCATTTCATTGGTACCAAAAATTGGGTAACACAGGGGTGTGGAACCTCTGGCCTGAAAGACAAACACAAGCACCCAAGGTTCTCTATTTGGCACTTGGGCTCTCTCCCAGCCACACCCTTCACTGGTCTTCACTGGTGTCTCAAGGTGGGGAGTGAGCGTGTGTACTTAGAAATGGAAAGTATAATGCTGGTGGTCAACAAAAGAGGTTTAAAGACTGATTCAAGGCAAATCTTTTAAAATGTAGTATAAACACTGACAACTGGGAAACACTGGCCTGCGAGTGCTCCAGTTGGAGAACAGCCTTTACCAAAGGTGCCATGGGCTTTGAAGACACTCGAACTCAGGACGCAAGGGAGAAATGTCCTAAGAGGAAGGCACGCTTGGCAAATCCACACCATGATCAACTCCTGCCCGGAAACCAATGTCCCCAACTGTGGAAGGACGTGTGAATCCAGAATTGGCCTCCACAGTCGCTTAGAGACTCATTGTTAAAACCGTGTTTATGGAAGACAATCTTACTTGGCTACGAGTGATCGCCAAAGAACATTTGCATTCATTGCTCCATCCAGTATTGTCTCTGGCCCTGCCCACCAATGGAAAGTTGCCCGGAAGGAAATGTGGTCCTTAATCTGAAAAAAAGGGTCTGCACCCCCATTTTAGCACTGCTGTCTATACATTTGTCTGACAGCCCAGCTCTGAGTGCAGATTCTGGGAAATGAGAAACTGCAGCTTGGCTGTCTAATAAGAATGGGCTGGCCCTGTCATGGCTGCTTAAGCGTTTTTGTGGCTTTAAACAGAAAATCCACAACAATGTCCTCTTTGCCTCCTGCCAATTAACATGGGCCACAATCCAGCGGCATCTGGGTTTGGGTGTTTATTGGTTTTTGCACAGTGCTGAAATAAGCAGTTGCTCTGTTTAGTGAATGTGGAATTCCTCAGAACCCGGTGCTTCCCACTAATTTTAATTGGCAATAAAACTAAGCCAATCTTGCAAAGCCTGGATAAAAATCTTTCGAACTTCTCCCGTACTGCTCAGCCGAGGAGGAGTTTGGAATTTTTGAAAGCCTCGATGATACCTGTCAGGGGTTCAGGAGCAGAGGCACAGGAGAGGGAGGAAATAGATGCATATTGCATTTCTGTTCCATCACCAGCCCTTCTGGCAAGTAGAGAAGTGGGAATTGTTTAAAGGACATTATGAATGTAGGAAGCTGTCTTGAGCCCAGTCAGACCACTGGTCCATCTTGCCCCATACTGTCTACACTAACTGGCAGTGATTCTCCAGGGCTTCAGACAGGCAATTAATCCCAGCCCTACTCGAAGATGCTCGGGGCAGGGATGTGACTTTGTTCATTGTGTCTTTCAGTACCAGAGAATTTAAGGGGTGGGAAAAGACTGCATGGAGGGGACTTCAAGACCCAATTGTGGGCTTCCTGTTGGGATGGATCCAAGAAGGCAAATTCTTGTGTGGCAATGTACCAGCTTGTGTATCTGAAAAAGGAGTGTGTCCCCAGGACAACCTCAGAGCCAGGTGTGCGCTAACCGTAACACACCAGGCGTGCGAAAGTACATTGCAAGGAATGTTCTTGAGGTGTGCTCCTCTCGGTTCAGCTTTCAGGAACCAGTTTGGTTAAGGTAACTGAGCAGAGAAAAAGGGCTCGCTGCACCCATTTCTCCCCAGAACCCCCCTTGTGAGCATTAGTCAGGGGAATTTTATCTGATCTCCCCAATTCGAAAACAAAGCGGGCAGTTTGATCTCCCAGGAAGGTATAGGAATGTTTACAGGAAGATGCAGAATACAGGAGACTGGTAACTAGGGGAACCTCTCGTCTTTTGAAAGAACGTCTCATTCTTCTCTAACAAAATGTGTCATAATGTTTATGAAGAGTTCTCTGAAAACACGTATGTGGCAATGAATAATGGAAGGGGAACAAAAGCGTCCACTGTCCCTCATGTTTTTAAATTTTTTTTTTTAACACCCAGAGATGGGGCATGCCATTGAATGAATGAGACATGCATTACACACATGCATCTAAAGTAAGTAATTGTGGCATCATTTGTTTTGGGTATAAGGAAGGAAGCAACTTGTGCTTCACATCTCCTCTGAAAGGACAGCCTCTCATCTCCCAGTGAAATAGGACCTCAAGTGCCAACCAATTGAGCAAGTCATGCGGAAAAGGACGGTTAAGCTAGAACGTCACAGACGCCCAGACCTGTCCCAAAACACAGGTGCACACAACGCCCCAGTCTAGCCCAGCCTGTCGTGAAGTCTTACGTTTGTGCGAAGGGGTTTGTGCTCGTTCAACCTGTTTCCTCTCTACCCTGCTCTCGAAGCTGGAGTTTGTAAGCTTCTTGGGGAAAGGGCCTTTGGATTGCCCACCCATTTTTGCTTGGCCACAAGGCAATGTAAATACTGTGTAAATAGTAAGCACCAGGGGTTAGGGGAGTTATAGTCCAATAACAAATGGAGGGCACCAAGACTTGCGAAGTGCGTTTGAGTCCCTATTCTGGCCCCATTCATTACGTAAGACCTGACCAAGGGAATCAGGCACAGGGACTGCTTCACTGTGGCCCCACTACTGTGGCACATACAGTGGTACCTCAGGTTAGATGCTTCAGGTTACAGACTCCGCTAACCCAGGAATAGTACCTCGAGTTAAGAACTTTGCTTCAGGATGAGAACAGAAATCGCACAGCGGCGGTGTGGTGGCAGCAGGAGGCCCCATTAGCTAAAGTGGTACTTCAGGTTAAGAAGAGTTTCAGCTTAAGAACAGACCTCCAGAACGAATTAAGTTCTTAACCCAAGGTACCACTGTACTAGAGAGAATCGCCAAGCCCGGTCTTTCCTGTTTCTCTCTTTCCTGTCTTCTGGAATTCTTTTTATAAATGGTTTGTTTTGCTTTTCCCAGCATCGTGTTTTGAACTCATGGTTGCTCTCTTACTGTAACCCCCACAGGGATGGAAATTGCCTTCTCGTGCTTTACATAGTGCCATCTACTGAAATAGCTCTATAATTTAAATAGCTCCTCGACACATCACGCATCTAGTCAAGCACAATAAATTAAACTAATTTACATGATTAAAGTGTCCAAGGGATGATCATCAGTTGATGTTGTTTATCCCTCTGTCTTATGAATATGGTAGCATATTATCTGCTTCTATATTTGACCAATATATTGTTACTTCAGCAGTTAAGCCATTATAGTTGTTGGGTTTTGGGGGCATGTGCAAGTGTGTGTTCCAGAGTTTTATTTATTTATTGGTGCTTCTGTTTGGAAAACTGCATTCAACAGTTTTTTATACTTATATATATTGAAACTTAAGAGTAAAAATCACATGAAGCTGAACATAGGGAGGATTCAGGACAGACAAAAGACGGCATATCTTTATGCAGTGCATAAACTATGGAATTTATTTCCATAAGAGGCAGTGACGACCACCAAGTACCCCATAATGCCTATATTCTGCAGCCACAACTGGAGGCAGCCATGCTTGATGCAGTAGAGTGAAAGAAAAAAGCTAATGCTATTCTAGGCTGCATACAGAAATAGTGTCCAGACCAAAGGAAGTAATAGTACCACTATATTCTGCCATTCATTCATCCATTCTGAAGGAAATCAGCCCTGGGTGCTCACTGGAAGGACAGATCCTGAAGCTGAGGCTCCAAGACTTTGGCCACCTCATGAGAAGAGAAGACTCCCTGGAAAATACCCTGATGTTGGGAAAGATTGAGGGCACAAGAAAAAGGGGACGATAGAGGATGAGGTGGTTGGACAGTGTGAGTTTGACCAAAGGTTGGACAGCATGAGTTTGACCAAACTGCGGGAGGCAGTGGAAGACAGGAGTGCCTGGCGTGCTCTGGTCCATGGGGTCATGAAGAGTCGGACACGACTAAACAACAATATTCTGCCTTGGTCAGTTCTGGGCGCCACAATTTAAGAAGGATGATGGAACATGTGCAGAGGAGGGCTACCAAGATGATCAAGAGTCTGGAAATCAAGCCTTATGAGGAACGGTTGAAGGAGCTGGATATGTTTAGCCTGGAAAAGATGGGACTGAAAGGAGATATGAGAGCCATCTTCAAATATCTGAAAGGCTGTCACATGGAAGAAAGAACAAGCTTGTTTTCTCCTGCTCTGGAGGGCAGGACTCAGACCAATGGCTTCAAGTTGCAAGAAAGGAAATTTAGACTAAACATCAGGAAGAACTTTCTGGCAGCAAGAGCTGTTAGATAGTGGAACGGGCTCCTTTGGAAGGTCGTGGGCTCTCCTTCCTTGGAGGTTTTTAAGCAGAGGTTGGATGGCCATTTGTCATGGATGCTTAAGGTTGAGAGTCTTACATTGCATGGAGTTGGAATAGATGACCCTGGAAGGTCCCTTCCAACTCAATGATTCTGAATACCAGTTGCTATTGCACTTGGGTCCTGCTTGCAGGCTTCACACTGGGGCATCTGGTCGACTACTGTGAGACCAGGATTCTGAACGGGATGGGCCACTGGTCTGATCCTGCTACAGGGCTCTCCTGATGCAATTCTTTCACAGGTTTGCAAAAATCCAGCTTTTCATGAGGCAGTACTCCCTGCACCCTGAAGCAGAAACCCAGCCCCACAGAGCATTCAGTCCTGCTTATGGATCTCTGGAAGTTTTTTTTACCTGAAAAAGAGAGGGTGTGGAGGAGGAAGTTGCAAGAGTTGCCAGAGGCTCCATTGCACAAGGGAAGCCTACACCACAATGAGCCCTGCTGCCGCCACTCCTGCCGAAGAAAAGCGAAATTGCATCAGGGGCTTGAAAGTCATCCTTTACTCACATGAGGATTCTGGCTCCTTGGAAAAGGGGGAGGGAGGGAGCAGGCATTGCGAAAGAGGGGCCGTTTTGTTGTCTTGGGCAACCGGAGGCCGTTTAAGAAAATAAAATAGATGAATGAAAAAGAAGAAGAAGAAGAAGGGGAGGAGGAGGAGGAGTTTGGATTTGATATCCAGCTTTATCACTACCCGAAGGAGTCTCAAAGCGGCTAACATTCTCCTTTTCCCTTCCTCCCCCACAACAAACACTCTGTGAGGTGAGTGGGGCTGAGAGACTCCAAAGAAGTGTGACTAGCCCAAGGTCTAGCTGCATGTGGAAGAGCGGGGACGCGAACTCGGTTCACCAGATTACAAGTCCACCACTCTTAACCACTACACCACACTGGTGAAGCTGTTCCCACTTTCCAAGATTGCTCCCACAATCCACGGGCTGGCTCCATGGCCTTGTTTCTGCAGAACAAGATCTCAAGGCAAGAGCTGGGATGCATCAAGAAGGAAAAGCACTTGTGTCTGTGGAAAGCGTAACTTGTAAAGAACCACCCCATAGCCACGTAGGAGGTTGCCTTATACAGTGGTACCTCAGGGTACAAACACCTCAGGTTACAAACACTTCGGGATACAGACTCTGCTAATCTGGAAGTAGTGCCACGGGTTAAGAACTTTGCCCCAGGATGAGAATAGAAATTGTGGCGGCAGCGGGAGTCCCCATTAACGAAAGTGGTACCCCAGGTTAAGTTTCAGGTTAAGAACGGACCACCAGAACGAATTAAGCTCGTAACTAGATGTACCACTGTACCCAGACAGAGCATTCGTGTTTGTAGCTCAATATCGTCTGCACGATATCAGCAGCAGCTCTGTAGGGTTTGAGGCAAGGACTCTCTCCTAGGCCCTATCCTGCAGGTTTGATTTATTTCATTTCATTCAAATGAATCTCAAAGTGGCGTACAAACAATCAATATCAATGACCTAATAGAACATCGCAAATACAGTGGTACCTCAGGTTACATACGCTTCAGGTTACAGATTCTGCTAACCCAGAAATAGTGCTTCAGGTTAAGAACTTTGCTTCAGGATGAGAACAGAAATTGTGCTCTAGTGGCGCGGCGGCAGCAGGAGGCTCCATTAGCTAAAGTGGTGCTTCAGGTTAAGAACAGTTTCAGGTTAAGAACGGACCTCTGGAACGAATTAAGTACTTAACCCAAGGTACCACTGTACATACAAAATAATTAACAAATTATAAATAAAGCAATCCATAAAACACTATTAACAAAATAGCAACTAAAAAAAGAAATAAGCTAAGCACTGCTAAGTTCATACACATTCTCCACACCCCCATGACTCGCAATCCTCCTCTCTATTCAGTTCACCAAAATACTCGTAATGTCTGTTGTTAAGCCAGCTGAGCCAGATGTTGCACGAGATGCTGGGCACTGAACCTGGTGTTTTCTGTGTGCAGAACAGGGGCTCTACTACGAAGCCACAGCCCTTCCTCTACTGGCAACTGACACCAGCAGGTTAAAATCAAGCTGGCCTTGAACTCTTGTCTGCTTCTGAAAGTAGAAAAGGGACCCACTTCCAAGGCATTCACAGACGACGGCAATGCTAGGTGACTAGTCGGTCAGGGTCTGAAGGGTAGATTCCCCAGGAAGCTTGTCGCTCCCTAGGAGAGTGAAAAACAACAAGAAACCATCCCCTCTGTATTGTGAGCCCAACTCTGTGGAACTCCCTCCCACTAGAAGTCAGGCAGATGGTGACTCAGTCATGCAGGATATTTTCCAGAGAGTTGGAAGGGACCCTGAGGGCCATCTAGTCCAACCCCCTGCAATGCTGTAATCTCAGCTGAAGTATCCATGACTGATGGCCATCCAACCTCTGTTTAGAAACCTCCAAGTAAGGAGAGCTCACAACCGCCTAAGGGAGACTATTTCACTGCTGAACAGCTGTTACTGTCAGCAAGTTCTTCCTTCTGTTTAGTCGGAATCTCCTTTCTTGTAACCTGAAGCCACTGGTTCAGACCCTACTCTCCAGGAGCAGGAGAAAACAAGCTGGCTCCCTGTTCCACGTTACAGCCCTTGAGATACTTGAAGATGGCTATCATATCTCCTCTCAGTCTCCTCTTTTCCAGGCTAAACATACCCAACTACCTTGACCATTCCTCATAAAGCTTGGTTTCCAGACTTTTGATCATCTTGGTTGCTGTCCTCTGCCTAAGTTCCAGGTCGTTAATAGCCTTCTTAACTTGCGGTGCCCAGAATTGGGCACAGTATTCCAGGTGTGGTCTGACCAAGGCAGAATAGAGTGGTACTATTACTTTCCTTGATTTGGGCACTAGACTTCTGTTGATGCAGCCTAGAATAGCATTAGCCTTTTTTGCTGCTGCTGCATCACACTGTTGACTCGTGTTCAGCTGTTCATTTCAGCTGTTCATTTAGGGGTCTACTATGACCCCTAAATCCTTTTCACATGTACTGCTAGTAAGCCAGGTGTCCCCCATCTTATATTTGTGCATCTGATTCTCCCTGCCTAAGTGCAGAACCTGACATTTGTCCCTATTGAAATTCATTTTGTTACGTTTTGGCCCAGGTTCTCAAATCTGTTAAGGTCATTTTGAATCCCAATCCTGTTTTCTGTGGCATTAGTTACCCTTCCCAGTTTGGTGTCATCTGCATCCCCTCAGTTCCTGCATCTGCTTATGCAGTGGTACCTCGGGTTACAGACGCTTCAGGTTACACACTCCACTAACCCAGATATAGTACCTCGGGTTAATAACTTTACTTCAGGATGAGAACAGAAATCGAGTGGCGGCAGCGGGAGGCCCCATTAGCTAAAGTGGTGCTTCAGGTTAAGAACAGTTTCAGGTTAAGAACGGACCTCTGGAACGAATTAAGTTCTTAACCAGAGGTACCACTGAAAATATATTGAACAACAACAGGCCCCAGACAGAACTCTGCGGCACTCCACTTGCCACTTTCCCCCCAGGGTGCTGAGAAACCATTAGTAAGCATTCTTTGGTTTCCGTCAGTCAACCAGCTACAAATCCAAATTTTGACCAATTAAATGTGCCTATTTCACAGTCAAGGAACACTGAGGTGGAAACATCAAGTGCTTAAGGGCAAGGCAAGATGTGTAAATATATCGTTCATTTTTATTTACATACAGTTTCACAGAACATGTTGTTGTTCCAGTGGAGAGTATCAGCCAGGAAACACCAAGACTGAAAGAGAACATTCCCACTCAGCAAGCAGTGCTAAGCGTAAGTACATTACAATACTAAGATCCTATGATGGCTGTGTTTTTGTGCAGTCGTGTGAAAGCCTCGCTGACTTAATGCAGCAAGAGAAAATCTACCAGTCCCCTGGGGTAAAGCAAAAACAGCATATGTACTTCTGAGTTTAAACAGAGAGCATTACACTTATTACTCAGTCCACACTCACCTTTCCCCAAGTTCCCAACTCCCTGCAAGTTAGAAAGTAGGTAAGTTAAAGATCAGAGGGTAGTGGGTGCCAGTCATCTAAAAGCCCCCAGGTCTCAGTCTCTCTCTGAAGAGCTGAATGCCAGGTTATGTTTGCAACAGAGTTAGCGGTTGCCTTGAATTTTTGATGGATGCCAATTACAGATTTAAAAGCACTTAGTCACTCATGCGCGGGTGATAAATCCTTTCAAACAGGTTTTTCCAACCTGCAGCGGAAAACCTGTATTCCTTCTGAGTTCAGGCCTTCAGCATCCCTTTCCCCGCTTTTTAACAAGCCAAACAACGCCACCAAATAAAATATTGAAGAGTCACCGAAGCTGAGTAAAAATTGACTCCTGGCCTGGCTCTTTATGATACGCCCCAATATCCGGCTTGCTATCAGAAGGTCACGTTTCTGTCATACTAAAAGGAAAAAGGGGGTGCAGAGCCGTGCAAAACCCAACAACACAGGTTAGAATCATAGAATCATAGAGTTGGAAGAGACCACAAGGGCCATCGAGTCCAACCCCTTGCCAAGCAGGAAACACCATCAGAGCACTCCTGACATATGGTTGTCAAGCCTCTGCTCTGGTTGATCTAGAACACCTGAATGCAATGATTTACTCAACTGTGAGTCAAGGGTTCTCTGTCCATGCTCAGGGACACCCTGTCATAGCTTCGTTTTTGTTCCGGAGCTCAACTGTGGTATTAAGGACGTGCCTTTTCTTTTCCTTCGAGCGGATGAAAGCCAAACTGAGTCAGAGTTGGGTGGTGACCCACGTCACCTGTTGCCCCAACTTCAAGTATTCTTGAACCAGAAAAGAATCCTGCTCCTTCCTCTCCCCCCTTGCCCCCTCCGCCAAGTGTTTCGAAACTGTGTTACGTAAGAAGAGGAGCCCGGCTGAATCAGATGCAGAGTGACCAGCTAAAGTTTAATGTAGAGGCCGAAGTGGTGCCCCAACAGGAAACTTGACCGGAAGGACACCTTCATCCCTCCCGTTTTCAGCAGCTGACGTTCAAGGAATATTTCCCCTCTAGCATTTTAGCAATCAATCAATCAATCAATCAATCAATCAATATCAAGGCAGACCACCTCTGAGCATGGGAGGTTCAATTTTAAGCCACCACCATGGTTAAAAGGTCTTTGATAGAGCTCTCCTCTGTGAATTGGTTCCATCTTTTTTTCCCCTGACAGTCACCTGAGCTTTAAAAGACAAGAGCTGCAAGACAGAACCTATCATTAGGCAAAGTGAATTATTATTATTAGTGTTCCACAGATAGACAGACAGACCAAGGCAGTTCAACTTTTCATGCCAAGTGGGCCGCAAGAGTACTTCCAACACAGGACCTGTGGGCTGCACACTGAAGTAAATTTCCATATCGTAAATAAAAAGTGTTCACAATATATTTAATATTATTTAATGTACACAATTTATATATTCAATTAAATATTTATAATTATATACACAATTAATAGGTTTAACTATTAAAGAAATTTTATACACCAACAGATGCATGCGCTTTCATTAGCAATGCATGACACACACACAAATTAATTTTTAAAGGCTTTAAGGTGTTCTTTCCTGAACGTTGCCGAGGGCCGCCAAAAAAAGCCTCGTGGGCTGCACCACCCTGATATAAACGTACCCCTGCCTGTACGGGCCAGTCTTGACAGACTCTAGGGTTGTGCGCCCATCTCACTCAAGAGGCCGGGGGCCAGCGCTGTCCAAAGACACTTCCGGGTCAAGTGGCCAGTGTGACATCGCTGCTCTGGCGAGCCAGAGCCGCACACGGAAACGCTGTTTACCTTCCCGCTAGTAAGCGGTCCCTATTTATCTACCTGCACCCGGGAGTGCTTTCGAACTGCTAGGTTGGCAGGTGCTGGGACCGAACGGGAGCACACCCCGTCGCCGGGATTCGAACCGCCAACCTTTCGATCGGCAAGCCCTAGGCGCTGAGGCTTTTACCCACAGCGCCACCAAAATGCTAAAACCACTTAAATACTAAAAGTAACTAAAACAACTTAAAAAGCACTTAACGTAAGTACCTAAAAAGACCCCGATGGACCTGCTACCAGGATGTTACGCATGCTGGCCCTGAGTAACTATTTCCATGCATCAACTCCCATAACCATTAAAGAGACCTATTTGCATCTGATAAAGGATATTAGGGGCAGGGGGCAAGGTAGAATTTATGAGCCGAGCTGCTGCTGACTCAGTCCTGTGAAGAGGTGTGTGTGTGCGTCTCTCTTCCCTTCCCACCTGTGGGTCTTCTGCAGCTTTCCGGGAACGAGCTGCGACAAAGATGAATCACTTGAGCAATGTGCACACACACCTGCCGTTAAATGCCCCCCCCCCCCACTCTAGGCACCAGTTTCAGTGGGATCCCTTGTCAACGAGACACACCTTACGCATCCTTAGAAAAGAACAACTTGGCCTGACCCCGACCTCGACCCGCCAAGGCCCCTGGGGCTAATGCAGTAGTTCGCAGCGAGGCCAACCAATCAATGAGACCGCCAGCCAAGCTGCAATTTCTCAAGAAAAGGTATTTTAATTTACGGGCCTCCGCAGGGGATGCGGTGACCATGAAAGACAGGCTGGCCAGCGCGAAGGAGAGAAACTTGGCATCCCTCCAGGAATGCGTATCCACAAACAGCTTTTCTGAGAAAGAGGGTTCTGCTCTCCTGCGGCCTGGTTGTTGTACATGCTGCTCTGCCAGTCAACCAAGAAAAATTGCAAGATTTTGAGGGATGTTCGAAGAAGGCAGCGGGGAGGCTTTGATGTACGGCCTAGGCTGGTTCAGCTCTAGCAAACAAGGATTCCTTGCTTGATAAGATGAGCTCAGTCTCCAAACTGTGGGGGCATCGATGCAACTTGGTGAAGACAAGGATCTTGAAACGTATCGTGACCTTGAGGTGCCCCAAAAGCATGACACTTGTGAAATGATTCACACACACACAGCTTTTGCTGTTGTTTCTGTTACTTGTGGATGTCCTGGCAGGTTGATGATGGGGGTCTCACCTCTCCTTTAGAAGAGATCTTCAGCATTTCTGACACGAGCTTCCCGGAGCTCGTGGAGCCTGCGCAGCACCTCGTGCGAATCCCGCTCGCCGTATTGGTGGTTGTTGCGGCTACGGACGTTGACGGTGCGGTTGGACTTCTCCTTCCGGCCGACCACTAGAAGCAAGAACATAAGATTAAGGGGAGCCTTCTGGGTCAGGCCAATGGCCCATCAAGGTCCAGGGTCCTGTTCTCACATAGTCAAATGCCCCGAAGAACCCAGTAATCTCGATAGTCTGCCTCTGAACCTGGAGGCTCCATAAGGACATCAGAAGAGCCTGCTGTATTGGACCAAAGGGGCCCACTCAGTCCAGCATCCTGTTCTCATAGGCCACCCTGTTGCTTGTGGTAAACCCACAAACAGGACCCAAGCACAAGATTAACAATCCCCTGCCTTGTGTTTTCCAGCAACTGGTATTCAGAAGCATTGCTGCGTCCAACTGGGGAGGCACAACACAGCCTCTCCAACATAGCTAGTAGCTATCAATAGGTGTCTCCTCCTCCTTCATGAATCTGTCTAATCCAACTCTGAAGCCATCCAAGCTGGTGGCCATCACTGCCTCCTGGGCGAGGGAGTTCAATAATAATAATAATAATAATAATAATAATAATAATAATAATAATAATTTATTATTTATACCCTGCCCAGCTGGCTGAGTTTCCCCAGCCACTCTGGGCGGCTTCCAACAAAGATTAAAAATACATTAAAATGTCACACATTAAAAGCTTCCCTGAACAGGGCTGCCTTCAGATGTCTTCTAAATGTCAGGTAGTTGTTTATCTCTTTGACATCTGATGGGAGGGTGTTCCACAGGGCAGGTGCCACCACCAAGAAGGCCCTCTGCCTGGTTCCCTGTAGCTTTGCTTCTCGCAGTGAGGGAACCGCCAGAAGGCCCTTGGCGCTGGACCTCAGCGTCCAGGCAGAACAATGGGGGTAGAGACGCTCCTTCAGGTATACTGGGCCGAGGCAGTTTAGTTTAACTACACATTGCATGAAGTAGTACTTTCATTCTAAGCAGTAGTAGAGGAGAAACAGGAAGAGACATGGAGATTTGGAGGAGACCACTTGGCTACATGGATTGCAAGCTTTCAGGGGACATAAACCAGGGCTGCCCAAACTCCCCATTGTTTTTTAAAATTGCCCCTACACTTGCAAGCATATAGCCAAAAGTGTAACAACTCAAAACTTGATTCTGAGCCCACTCCAGAGATTTCGCTTATTCTTCACCCTTGTGGATGCTGCAGCTGTACAAGAAGTTTGGATCAAGCCCAAACTTTTAATCAACCTAAGACAGCTGGGGGTGGGGTGGGGCAATGATCCAACTTGGTATAACGAAGCTTCCTACGATGGGGAAGGGCTGTAACTCAGCGGCAGAGCAGAAGATCCCGGGCTCATTTGCCGGCACCTCCATCTACGGCTGGGGAAAGACTCCCCCCTGCCAGAAACAACGGAGAGCTAGACAGTGTAGCCAATGCTGAAGCTAGATGAACCAATTTGGTCTGACTCCGGGTTAAGGCAGGCTATTTCCACTCGCTTTTGGAGATGCCAGCTCACCAAACTGGAAGTTGTACTGGGCCAGCTGGGCTTTTCGGATCTTGCGGTTGAGGGTCAAGCTTTGGTCGGCATTGATGTCTGCCATGAATCCTGCCTGGTGGAAGAGCTGGTGGACCTGAAACACAAGGGGGAGAGTGTGCGAGAGAAGCGTCAAATACAGTGGTACCTTGGGTTACATACGCTTCAGGTTACATACTCTGCTAGCCCAGAAATATTACCTTTGGTTAATAACTTTGCTTCAGGATGAGAACACTTCCTTACTGATAATCACACACCCCAGTTCTATCCCTCCAGGGCAGCTACACTTTATAAAAATATATATTTGTGTACACTAAACATTCTGTGGCAAAGCAATGTTTCCATCTGAATGTCTTAATCCTTTTAACTGCATGAAACTTATTAACAATATTTAACATTTGACTAGGGGACATGGGGCGGCAGGGAGTGATTACAAGGAGGCCAAACAATTAAATAGAAGTCCTGCCCATGATAGATTGGGGGGGGGGCGCTTTCTTGACCTCCTCTACAGTTTTTTCCACATTTCAGCAGAAGCACCCTTTTCACACCAAGAAGACTAGAGTATTTTTTTAAATGCACTGAAATTCCTAGAAAGCTGAGTTGTGCACCTAATACTTCTCCCCTTCACTGTTTCCTAACATGATTTCACAGAGTATAATGCTTTGTGTATAATGAACAGGCAGATCCATGCTAGTTCTTCTTGTCTCTCACCTCGCAGGCATAGTCCTCCACATCTGGGCCAACAGGGATCACCATAATTTGGAATGGGGACAGCCAGAAGGGCCTGCAACGAGAGCAGAAGGCACAACACCCTCAAGTCAGCCTAATTCTTCCTTCCCCTCCTGCAGCTCCCACTTCCTCGGTGATCTATTGATTTATTAACTTTTATGGCTTACACTCATCAGCTTTTGCAGCTCCACAAAAACCCACGGTTCTGATTCCTTGACTGCTTTTGCCCCCGCATTGTGGCATTTTCTGTTCACAATAAACCCCGGAGAGCATATATAGCTGGCTCCATAGGGACAATGCCAGCTTAACACTTAAAAGTGGGACATTTCGATTGTTGATTTTTCTTTGACAGGTAGAAGCACAGCAGCAGGGAGTGATCCGGCCTATTTATAAGAACGTAAGAAGAACCGGGGGACGCGGTTGGTGCTGTGGGTTAAACCACAGAGCCTAGGACTTGCCGATCAGAAGGTTGGCGGTTTGAATCCCCGCGACGGGGTGAGCTCCCGTTGCTCGGTCCCAGCTCCTGCCAACCTAGCAGTTCGAAAGCACGTCAAAGTGCAAGTAGATAAATAGGTACCGCTCCAGCGGGAAGGTAAACGGCATTTCTGTGCGCTGCTCTGGTTCGCCAGAAGCGGCTTAGTCATGCTGGCCCATGACCCGGAAGCTGTTTGCGGACAAACGCCGGCTCCCTTGGCCAATAAAGCAAGATGAGCGCCGCAACCTCAGAGTCGGTCACGACTGGACCTAATGGTCAGGGGACCCTTTACCTTTACCTAAGAAGAACCGGATGGATCAGGCCAATGACCCATCTAGACCAGCATCCTGTTCTCCAGGTAGCCAACCAGATGCCCCAACAGGAAGCCTGCAAGCAAGATTTGAGCCAAGGGCAAACCCCCCTCCTGTGGTTTCCAGTTTTCAAAATTATTACTGACTCCATCGGTGAAGACACAGCATAGCCATTATGGCTGGAAGCCATCAACAGCCCTCTTGCTTCCGTGAATTTGTCTACTCCCCTTCTAAAGCCATCTAGGTTGGTGTCCTGCAGGAAGGAGTTCCATAGTTTAACTATGTGATTCAGGACACTTTCCTTTGTGTCCTGAATCATACAGCTTTATTGGATGTCCACAGCTTCTAGCGTTACGTGAGAGGGAGATAAAACTTTTCCCTATCCAGTTTCCCCATGTCATGCATCCTTTTACGAACTTCATCTATATGAATTTGAACAAGAGGAAATGTTTTCAAACAATGGCAGCCTGCACTTGCAATCGCTTTCACCACCTCATCCTGCAACATGGCGAGACCCAGCAAGGAAGATCGGTGACACAGCCCCCCGGTCACTCACCACTTCCCGCCGTAGTTCTCTGCCAGGACAGCCAACATCCTCTCGACAGAGCCAAGGACCGCTCGGTGGATCATCACTGGTCTCTCCTCCAAACCACTGTCTTTGCTGTATGGGACATGAGCACACGGAGTCAGCACCTGAACTCTCAGGGCTGTGTATGCTCCAAGTTCCTGAAATCCTTTTGGGTGAAGCTAACCTTGGTTTCTGCCCCAACACTGCAGCCTACGTTGAACGGCGGAAATTAAGAAGGTAAGAAGGGCCTGCTGGATCAGGCCAGTGTCCCATCTAGTCCGGCCTCCTGTTCTCACTGTGGTCAACCATCAGATGCCTGTGGGAATCCCCACAAACAGGACCTGAGCACAAGAGCTCTCTCACCCCTGGGATTTGGAAGCACTGCTGCCTGCAGCTGTGGGCTGTGAGTGCATCTGCGTCATCTAGGCCAGGGGTGCAAGCTTCGCTCAGGTGGGCCCCATAGCTTCCCTGTGGATTTGTAGCAGAAGGCAGGAGATGGCACATGTTTAGGAACGCAGGAAGCTGCCACACCTTGAATCAGATCATTGGGATCCGTCTAAACTGACTGGCAGCAGCCTGCCAGGATTTCAGGCAAGAGATGTTCCCATCCCTTCCTGCAAATGCCACTTAGAACGGAACCTGCATGCAAAGCATGTGATCCTAACACTAAATAATGCTAATATTCCAGTCCTTGTGGTTCCAAATCAAACCAAACCAAACCAATCAGGTCTGGAACAAAATTTCATTTCGGGCTTTTTTGCTTTTGCCTGCTTGTGTTGTTACTCCTGTTTTGTGGTTTAAAATTAAAACAATTGCTTTTTTTTAGATGATAGATAGATAGACGGATGATAGATAGAATACCAGTACTTTGAAGAGGCCCAGTCCTCCCCCCACCTAGCTATTCCTTATTTCTAAGAGGGATCTTTGCCAAGATGCACAAAAAAGCTTGCCCAATAACAAGGTTACAGTCAGACCTCTGGCAGGCAAAACACTTCCCCATTCTTCCAAGTCTGACACCTAGAGCTGGCACACAGCTGGTGCCACGCAGATTGCAGATTAGCTCCTGCAGCTGGTAAACCAATCTCCAGAAAGCTACTAAACAAAGGCGCCTTCACATTCCTAGGCAGTTCCTCTTTCCCTGTCCTGTGGTCAGACAGGGGTTGGGTAGGGGAAGGACCAGTTGCGAAAGTTGGGTGTGAGGAAGCGAAGGGAGAGGGAGAGAGTGAGAAAAGGGAACCTTCCACTCAAAGAGACCCGAGAATGAGGCTCCTCTGACGGAATCGCTGTGGGGATTTTGCGTTGGCTCTCTCAGAAGTTACGCACTCATGTCTGAGCTTCTTGCTTGATGTTATAAACACTATGGCAATGTGCTGTGCTCAGTGTAGGGCTTTTTTTGGGGGGGGGGAGCGAAGGGTGCAAGCCCAGTGGTGGAGCATCTGCTTTGCATGCTACGGTGCCAGATTCATTCGCACAAAACTCACTCCGTGTTTTGCTTGCACAATCTGGCAGGTCTGGAAAGAAACTGGAAAGAACTGAAAATGTAAGAGCCTGTAGCTCTGTGGCAGAAAGTATGCAGAAGGTCCTTTGGGTCAATTCCCAATGGCATCTCCAGGGACGGTGGGCAAACACTCCTGTCTAGAGCAGGTGTGGGGAAAACTGTGGCTCACCAGACATTGCTGAACTACAACTCCCATCATCGGCATCCCCAGCCTTGCTTGCTGGGGCTGATGGGAGTTGAAGTTCAACAACATCTTGAGGGCCAAAGGCTCCCCACCATCACCTTACAGAACCACTGCCGATTAGTGCAGGGCCACAATGGAAACCTGTGCCTCTCTAGCTGTTAATGGGCTACAGTACCCATTATTTTGTTGTTGTAGTTTTAACCATTTTAACTACAGTGGTACCTCTGGTTGCAAACAGGATCCATTCCGGAGGCCCGTTCGCAACATGAAAAGAGCGCAACCCGCAACGGCGCATCTGCACACGCGCGGGTTGCGATTCGCTGCTTCTGCGCATGTGGGTGACATCATTTTGCGCTTCTGCGCATGTGTGAGCGACAAAACCCGGAAGTAACCCTTTGTGGTACTTCTGGGTCGCCACAGGACATAACCTGAAAGAACGTCACATGAAGCGGACGTAACATGAGGTATGACTGTATTTATTTGTGTTTTTACCTTGTATTTTTACTGTGCGAACTGCCCTGAGATCTTGTGATGAAGGGTGGGATCTTAATAATGATAAGAATGATAAGAATTCTAACCAGTAGCTATGCTAGTTGAGGGGGAGTTGAGCGTCCTTTCATGCTGTTGAAAACCAGCCCTTTTTCCAGAACCATGAGGACCGGGACCTTGCTTTATTTCTAAGGGAATAGCTATAGCTGAGCAGTTGAGCACCTGCTTTGCATGCAAAGGGTCCCAGGCAGGCAAGTCCAGGTAGGGCTGTTCAAGGCCCCCGACAGAAAACTCTGCCTTGTCAGCCTAGACCAAGGATCGGGATAAATCCCAGCCAGTCAGGGATGGTAGGGATTGTAGTCTGGACAGCTACAGGTGTGTCCAGGGGAACCAAGAGGAAGATCTGAAGTTGCCTCCTACCCAGTCAGACCATTGGCCCATGTAAATCAGTAGCGTCTGCACTCACTGACAGCAGTTCTCCAGGATTTCAGGAAAGGAGACCTGGAGATGCCATTGAACATAGGACCTTTTGCATGAAAAGCAGATGCTCTCCCACTGATCTATGGCCTTCCCCTTAGACCATAATGGCCTGACATGGCAGGAGACAGCTTCCTCAGTTTCCAAAACGTTTTCCTTTCATTAAATCCCCCTGCATGAAAATTCGAAGGCAACCTGGGAATTTTAGGGGTCAGTAGGAGCAGAGCGGCAAGTATGTGAAGCCCCCTGGCTATCTACCTGGAGCAGAGCTCACCTTGCGTATGAGAGATCAAACCGGATGGGCATCTGGAAATCCAGCTGAATGGTGGCACATTGGTGGTGCCGGCCAAGGGCATCTTTAATCTGAATATCAACCTGGGGGGAAATGCACACAGAGAGAATGCTGTGAGGAACAGGACCCATTACGTGCCCCAGCTAGCTTTGACCTGCAAGTGCCGTTGGGCGATGTTCAAAGAGGATCAGAAAAATCCACAGAGGATAAGGCTGTCAGTGGCTGCCAGCCCTAATGGGCATGTTCTGCCTTGACTGTCGGAGGCAGGCAGCTTTTGAATGTCAGTCGCCGGGACTCAGAAGTGAGAGGAGTGGGCTTTGTTCTCACTGTGAACACAAGCACATAAGAAGAGCCTTCTGCATCAGGCCAAAGGGGGCCCATTTGATCCAGAACCCTGTTCTCACAGTTGCCCACCAGATGCCCCAATGAGAACCCGCAAGCGGGATTCAGACACAAAAACACTCTTCCCTCCTGGAGTTTCCAGCAACTGGTATTCAGAACCACTGCTGCCTCTATGACTGTGGAAGCAGAGCAGAGCCACCACGACTAGCAGCTGTAATAAACGAAAATCTGCCCTTATTCCCTTATGGGGAACACAAAAGCCCTTATAGAGTCCTTTGTAGGTTCTCCATCAGTCAGAGAAAATAAGAGAGGCCAACCAGAGAATATTGAGAAGCAAAGCAGTAAGCCTGATCTTTATTGAGCTGTTGCAACAGGGTGCTCCCCTCACACGCAGGAAAGGAGGAGGACCCTGAACAAAGGCATGCCCCCCCCCTTATATAGACATTTTAAATTGCCCGCCCTGGAGTCCAAGACCACCCCTAGACACATCATACCTACATCACAGAAGGGGCGGTCTACAACAGAAATCTGAGTGCGTTGTTTAGTTCCTGTCTGGCAGGTTACCTGTTAATGGTCACTTAATTGGATTACCTGAGGAGCCTGGCCAGTCTTTTGTAATGATAAATACTTAGTTACTGAGCCAGCTCGCGGGCTCACCCTATTCATACACAGACATACCATTAAGACAGGTTTTGTGAATGAAAAGACAATGGGGAGGCTTTTCCATTTTCCTTTGACCTTGCAGAGAAAACATTTGGTCAGTTTGGGAGCCAAAATGGCTCCAGGGCTGCCCTCCTGTGCTTACTCAGACATGTGGCCTATACATTTATGCACATGTTTGCCTGGCACATCCATGGACATTTATTATATATGTAAGACCTTATTTTTTTCACAGCCATCCATGAATTTGTCCTGTCCTATTTTAAAGCCCTCCACAGGGTCCCCACTGGCCAGATCCAGCTACCGGGCTCTTCCTACGGTTCAGGATTTCTGGCAGGCAGGGCCACTCACTGACCTTTGGCCCGTAGAAGGCGCCATCCCCAGGATTGAGCTCCCAAGGCTGTCCAAAGTCTCGGAGGCTTTTTTCCAGCAGCTGGAAGGTGAGAGAAAAAGGAGGAGTCAGGAAACTGAGCTTGTTTTACACTTGGCAAGCGCCCGCCAGCTGGGTGGTCAGGTCACAGGAGCTTCTTTGAGTAGAAAAAGGACTTCAGGGCATGTTTGCCTAGCAAACAGGATGGAACAAAGGATATTTTTAAAGGGGGGGGGGGAGAGAGAAGCGTTTTGAGAACACACACAAAGCTAATCCTTCCCATCACTGCGAGGGATAAAACCCGCACGAATATGGATTGAAACATAACATTGAAAGCTATTTAAGTGCTTCTCAGGTTGATCAATTTGCAGGCAGGGGAAAAAATTGGCTCTCCTAGGCAATGGCAGGGGGTCCCATTCTTACCTCCTCGGCCCGATCCCAAAGGTGAGGCTCCCCAAGGAATTTCTCGGGGCGGGTGGAAAGGTAGAAGCGCAAAGTGAATCCGAAAACAGAGTAGACAGCTTGAAGGAAGTCTAGGCAGCCTTGAATTTCTCCTTCCAGCTGAATTTGAGGGGTGGGGGAAGAGAGAAGAGAAGAGGTGATAATATCCCGTCCCTTCCTGGTTTGTCCCGGCATTCCCTCCTCCCCTTTAAGGGATGTTCCAGTTTTTGCCCATTTGGTATCAGAACACTTTTATCTTTTATTTTTCTTCTTATTGATACTCATCAAAAGGCACACAAAAGTTTATACCCAACACAAATTCTATTTCTATGATATACGAGAATAAAAGAAATGTTTTAAAAATCCAATCAAAAAAGAAATAGGAGCAAAGAGGAGGAAGGTTGAAGAAAGAAAAGGAAAGAGAGAGAAAAGGAACAATTGAAGTCTCAGAGCGCTGTTTCAACAGAGACAGGTGGAGCCTTCGGGTTCAGCCATGCAGGTACAGTGGTACCTCTGCTTAAGTACTTAATTCGTTCCGGAGATCCGTTCTTAACCTGAAGCACCACTTTAGCTAATGGGGCCTCCCACTGCTGCCGTGCCACCAGAGCACGATTTCTGTTCTCATCCTGAAGCAAAGTTCTTAAACCGAGGTGCTATTTCTGGGTTAGCGGAGTCTGTAACCTGAAGTGTATGTAACCTGAAGCGTATGTAACCTAAGGTACCACTGTATCTTGCCATCGCCCCATCCCTCACCTGATCCATGGCGCAGAAGATGTGAGCGTCATCCTGCTGGAACCGGCGCACCCGCGTGAGCCCAGTCAGGGCCCCCGACGGCTCGTTTCTGTGCAGAACCCCAAAGTCAGCAAGGCGGAGAGGCAGCTCCCTCCAGGATCGGGGCCGGTGGCCAAACATGAGGCTACGGGGAGGAAAGGGAGAGGAACTTGCTTCTACCTCTCAAGGCACATCAACGGAACTGTAGGGGCAAGCCAAATATACCCCCCCCCCAGGCCTCCATCCCTGCGCCCCCCAATAATTCATAACTCACCAATGGCCAGGGCAGTTCATTGGCTTGAGGGCAAAGGTCTCCTCTTCGACCTTGAAGGAGAACATGTTCTCTGCATAGTGCTGCCAGTGGCCAGACGCCTCCCACAGCTTCGCGTTGTAAATGTTGGGGGTGATCACCTCAGAGAAGCTGCGCTTGAGATACTCACTCTGGGACACCAAAAAACAAAAGGGAGGGGGATACCAGGAGTTGGGGGCAGAGAATTAAGTAAGAGATGAAGCATCTGTCCCAGCATGGCTAAAAGATATTTAAAATTAGTTTTCTTCACACACCAGCTCATTAAAAATAATAAACGTTTGTTTGTTTTTTAATTCCTGACTTTATAAAGGTAAAGGGACCCCTGACCATTAAGGTCCAGTCATGGCCGACTCTGGGGTTGCGGCGCTCATCTCGCTTTATTGGCCGAGGGAGCCGGCGTACAGCTTCCGGGTCATGTGGCCAGCATGACTAAGCTGCTTCTGGCAAACCAGAGCGGCACACGGAAACGCTGTTTACCTTCCCGCCGGAGTGGTACCTATTGATCTACTTGCACTCTGATGTGCTTTCAAACTGCTAGGTAGGCAGGAGCAGGGACCGAGCAACGGGAGCTCACCCCGTCGCGGTGATTTGAACCGCCGACCTTCTGATCGGCAAGTCCTAGGCTCTGTGGTTTAACCCACAGCGTCACCCACGTCCCTCCTGACTTTATAACTTGCTCCAATACGCTGACTATGTGGTTCGGCTTTTAATAAAGTCCGCATAGGAAATTAGGTTGTTTGCTTGCATCTCTTTGCTCACATATAATGGGCTGATGTGGCAAGAGTGGCAGAAACTGTCTTTTTCAAACTGACCATCCTACTCTCCTGTCCAGACACAGATTTTCTACGGTTCTTACCATGCAAAATCCTGACTGCGCTGTACAGGGAAACATCTTCGCATTGTATATATCAATAATGAACACTGGGTTTAAAGTCAACTTGAATTGTCATTCTTACAGACTGTTTCTGATACTTAGCCAGGGAAGGATGAACTTAGATCGTCCGCCTCAAACAGCATGTGGCATCAGAGACCAGCTCTGACCTTTGCACATAAGTCATGCACAAGCAAACACTCTGGAACATTTGAGAAGCAATTGATTAGGTAGCAGAGCACACCTTAATGAAGTCCATGAGAGTTGTGTAAATGTGCGCTCCTTTGGGGAGGAAGAAGCAGCTTCCTGGGCTCAGTTCATGGAAGAAGAAAAGCTCTTGATCCTGTAGAGGAACAAAGTCAGTCTGTGTGGCGTAATAGTTTAGAACGGGGGAATAGGATCCGAGAGACCAGGGTTAAAATCTTCACAAGGAGACCTTGGGCCCAGTCACTGTCTCTATGGCAGGCATAGGAAAACTCGGCCCTCCAGATGTTTTTGGGACTACAACTCCCATCATCCCTAGCTAACAGGACCAGTGGTCAGGGATGATGGGAACTGTAGTCCCAAAACATCTGGAGGGCCGAGTTTGCCTATGCCTGCTCTGTGGCTTGCAGGAGTGCTGAGAGGATAAAAAATGGGGAACCACGTACAACCACCTTGAGCTACTCAGCAGGAAGGCAGGTGTCAGTGCATCAATATATACCGTATTTTTTGCTCTATAAGACTCACTTTTTCCCTCCTAAAAAGTAAGGGGAAATGTGTGTGCATCTTATGGAGCGAATGCAGGCTGCGCAGCTATCACAGAAGGCAGAACAGCAAGAGGGATTGCTGCTTTCGCTGCGTAGCGATCCCTCTTGCTGTTCTGGCTTCTGAGATTCAGAATATATTTTTTCTTGTTTTCCTCCTCCAAAAACTAGGTGCGTCTTGTGGTCTGGTGCGTCTTATAAAGCGAAAAATACGGTATTTTACAGGTGCTTGTTCATAAAGGAATGTGACCCCCTGGGCTAAAAAAAAACCCTCCCCCTCCCTTGGGGCATGGGGAGAGAGGGAGGGAAGCATTTCCTCCCAGAGGTTATACCAGACCCAACAGGTCTTAATTCCACCTTGCCTATCCGCCGATGATCCCGCTGGGCAGCCTCCTCTTGAGCACGTTCCCATTCCGCGAGCTGCTTGGGGCTGGGGAAGGAGATGCCGTAGACCCGCTGCAGGGACTCCTTCGAAGGGTCTCCGTGCCAGTAGGAGGCGGCGTTCTGCCAAGCCAAGAGGAATGACAAACAAATAAAATAAGCATGCAATATTGCCTGGTCCAGAAAGAAGGGTTTCTGAACGTATGAAGGTTCAGGACAGGGGAAAAGAAAGCAGTGAAACTATGGAAATGGCTTCCGGGGGAGGCAGTGATGGCGGCCAACTTAAGATGGCTTCCAAAGAGGATCTGAGGCAAATTCATGGATGGCTATGCTCTGCCTCCACTGCTAGAGGCAGCAGTGCTTCTGAATACCAGTTGGTGGGAATTGCGAGTGGGGAAAGTGGTTCATGTTTTCAAACCCTGCTTGCTGGTTTCCCTTGAGGGCATCTGTCTTGCCCCTGTGAGAACAGGATGCTGGACTAGGTGGGCCCATGGCTTGGTTCAGCAGCCTCTGCTTAAGCTGTTACATTAGCGCAACTTTGGCATTTCTACCACCTGGGATATTATTATTATTATTATTATATTAGTCATACCTCATGTTACGTTTGCTTCATGTTACGTTCTTCCAGGTTACGTCCCGCAGCGACCCAGAAGTACTGGAAAGGGTTACTTCTGGGTTTCGCCGCTCATGCATGCGCAAACACTCAAAATGACGTCATGCGCATGTGCAGAAGCGGCGAATTGCAACCCGCGCATGTGCAGATGCACCACTGCTGGTTGCGCTCTTTTCATGTTGCGAATGGACCTCCGGAACAGATCCTGTTCACAACCAGAGGTACCACTGTAGTATTATTATTATTATTATTATTATTATTATTATTGCTATTGCTATTGCTATTGGTATTTAGACTTAATGATCACTTGCTACCTAACAAGCCTCCAAGTGACTTAAAAACATAAATACAAAGGGGGGGAATTATATGAAACATTAAAATGTTCACACAACAGCTATGCTTCATTAATACGCTTATCTTTATTTTATTGCTTTGCAGCATTTGCACCAGGCTCTTCAGGCAAAAAACCCAAAAACGCTCCCCACTCTACTCCCGGATGCAAGGACCTGGGACGTTAGCACCCACCTTCAGGAGTTTCAGTGCACGGATCTCCCCCGTATGCCGGACGTGCGGCCCCCGGCAGAGGTCGATGAAGGGCCCGCACCTGCAGACAGGAAAGAGGAGAGACAGTGAGTATTGGGGCCTTGATTGTTCCTGATGCTTTAACCCCTTAGTTGGTGTACTTATGCTCCATTTGGAGAACAGCCTTTAACAAACGTGTCATGGGTCTTGAAGACGCTCGAACTCAGGACACAAGGGAGAAACGTGCTAAGAGGAAGGCACTCTTGGCAAACCCTCACCGTGATCAGCTCCTGCCTGGAAACCAATGTCCCCACTGCGGAAGGACGTATGGATCCAGAATTGGCCTCCACAGTTACCTACGGACACACGGCTAAGACCGTGTTCATGGAAGACAATTGTACTCGGCTACGAGGGATCGCCAAAGAAGAAGACTTATGAAATTGCTTATATCTTGTGTAATAATAATAACAATTTATTATTATGGTCAAATACCAGTTCATATATTTTGTGTAATTTAACCTGCTTTAAGATGCCTTGAGGCTTTTGTTTTTCAAAATATAAATAGCTCTTTAAGAACTATAACTAAATTAAAATAACAGGAGCACTGACGCTGTGGCGATCGCAACAGGTCTGTTAAAGGGCTAGGTGGCAATATTGCTTACACCGATGCCCCTAAAGGGTTTTGCTACAATAAGAGAAGCCCATTGGGGAATTTAGTTGATCACTGTGAGGACAGGATGCTGAGCCATTGACTTGATCCAGCCCTAAGGCTCTTCTTAGGTTCTTACGACATATAAGAAATAAGATATGGGATGGAAATAAACTGACCTGCTCATCTGCATCGCCAGGAATAAGCTCAGATTTGCACTAAAGATCAGGAGGCGCTCCTGTTTTCTCAAAATGCAGGTGAGGTAAAGATAAAGGACCCCTGGACAGTTAAATCCAGTCAAAGGAGACTATGGGGTTGTGGCGGTCATCTCCCTTTCAGGCTGAGGAAGCCGGCATTTGTCCGCAGACAGCTTTCCGGGTCGTGCGGCCAGGAGGACTAAACTGCTTTTGGAGCAACGGAACACCGTGATGGAAACCAGAGTGCACAGAAACGCCGTTTACCTTGCTGCCAGAGCGGTACCTATTTATCTACTTGCACTTTGATGTGCTTTTGAACTGCTAGGTTGGTAGGAACTGGGACAGAGCAGCGGGAGCTCACCCTGTCGCGGGGATTCGAACCACCGACCTTCTGATCGGCAAGCCCAAGAGGTGCAGTGGTTTAGACCACAGCGCCACCCGCGTCTCAAAAGGAGGCAACAACCGCAGGTCAGCCATGGATGTTCAGAGTCAAGGGTTTCTCTCACCTGTACACAGTGGCAGTTGGAGATTTCACCTTTTCGTCGATAATCTGAAGTTTGAATTTGTTGTGCTGGAAGGGCAAAGAAAGAGCCAACATTCGTCAAGGAAGTTTTGCGATAGTTCGCTTTGAGAAACAGGGTGCTGGACTAGGTGGGCCACTGGCCTGATCCTGCCAGCTCCTCTGGTGTTCTATCCATCCCGCAACCGCATCACCCAAAATCCCACTTCCCTGAACACTTTCTAGAAGAAGAAAATTAGCTTGAATGCTCAACCCAAAGCTGCTGACCTGCATGCAGAAGTCTCCTGGTTCAATCTCCAGGTAAGGCTGGGAATATCCCCTGCCTGAAACCCCTGGAAGAACCTCTGATGGATCATCAGTCTGACTCATTAAATGGCAGCTTCCTCTAGTCCTATTTAAACTGGCCTATTAATCAGAACCATGAGAACTGAAATCTTACTAGCTGTTTGAAACAACCCACACTACTAAAAAGCCATTATTAGTTCCAAAACAGTGAGAGAAGAAACAATATTCAAAACACAGCTCATCATTTCAATAAGAAGTGGGTCGAAAGAACAAGCCTGCTTAAAAGCGAAACATGCAAGGGAGCAACTCTTTTGGGAGGAAGCCTCGGAAATGTGAGGCCATCACTGAAAAGGCCCCGTTCCTTGCGTTCAACAGCCTAGTTGGACCTTAATTGCAGATACTTAGACCTGGGCTGGTTCATTGAAAATACATAGGTGAAGGCTGCCCTTCAAGGCTCTCTCTCTACTGTTGCATGAATGGTATCCTGCCATTAGACCTGGAGGCTGTGGGTTGTATTCTCTCTCTGCTAGGCAAGGGCAATTCAGCACAACAAGCTGTGCCAGTGGAAACTTGTTGCGCAACAGATTGCACAATCTATCGGTCAACACAAGTGACCAGCAACCTACTTATATGCACTCTTGTGCAAAACATGTCACGTATACGGCTAAGTGACTTTAACTTAGCACTGCACTGGATAAAGTAAAAGTAAAGGGATCCCTGGCCATTAGGTCCAGTCATGACAGACTCTGGGGTTGCGGCACTCATCTCGCTTTATTGGCCGAGGGAGCCGGCGTACAGCTTCCGGGTCATGTGGCCAGCATGACTGAGCCGCTTCTGGCAAACCAGAGCAGCGCACGGAAATGCCGTTTACCTTCCCACCAGAGCGGTACCTATTTATCTACTTGCACTTTGACGTGCTTCCGAACTGCTAGGTTGGCAGGAGCAGGAACAGAACAACGGGAGCTCACCCTGTCGCGGGGATTCGAACCGCCAACCTTCTGATCAGCAAGTCCTAGGCTCTGTGGTTTAACCCACAGCGCCACCCACATCCCACTGCATTGGATACAACCCCTCTTACCCTGGCAAGCACGGAAAACTTTGCAAATGCAACACTCTGGATAAACCAGTCAAATGGAGCTGTGTATTTCGAAGGCTATGCCTGACTGTGAGTTTGCACCTATGTTCCCATATCCAAGCGGGATATGCAAGAGGAACCCTGCACTCTTTCTAAAAATCGGCCACCAAGCCCAGCCTTTCCCCATGCCTTCTGGTGCCTTCCAGATCTTTTGGACTACAGCTCTCCCTAATCACATACTAGCACAGCAGTGTTGGCTAAGGATGATGGGAGCTGAAGTCCAAAATATCTGTAGGCTATGAGCCCAGGGAAGGCTGAACTAGGCCATCATTCTGTTTCCCCACAAAAGCCCAAACAAATTATTCTGGGAGGCCCCAAGAGAGAGGGCGGAAGGCAGATGTTTATGTCTCCAACAACTGGGATAGACGGCCTCTGAACATGGAGGTTCAGTTGACTAATAGCCACTGACAGGCAGCTCTTCAGAAACTGGTTTAAGGCCCTCTTAAAAGCTACACTAAAGCCTCTGGTTCATTGGCGCATCCTGTGGCAGCAGATGCCACAAACTGCAGTCAACCTCCAGGAATTGTCGACAACTTTGCACCTGTTTCAGAAACCAGGCCATCAAAACAAAAACAGAAGAAAAAGCTCGAAGAACCTGTTGCCGGCCATTTTAGTAATTTTCACAGCCGCAACGTTTTCAGGAGTGGAAATTCCAGTAGGGTAGGAAAGCAGAGGGAAGAATGCCCCACAGCACCTTGAAACTAAGGTGTGGAACATCTGTGGCAGCCTAGATGTTGCTGCAAGATTCCACCATAGTCAGTGGTCAAGAGTGACAACAAGAGTTCCCATCCATGAACACCAGGGAGCACCAGATCTCAAACTGGAAATGGACTAGCAATACAATAACTTCTGGACAACCATGGCCTCAGCTCAGGGGACAAATATGTCACATTTTACCTAAGCATTAAACTATTTTTCTTCTTGTCCTTCTTGTGCTCCTAACACAGTACTTGTCCAGAAGTACTGTTCAGCCTTCCTGAACACTCTTGCCATCCTCACTCATCTTGGTTTCAGGTGCAAAATCCAGTTATGTCACTGGCAAGCCAGAGGCCCCGGCACTTAACTAAATAATTCTAAGCTTCTTTTTATTCCGTCTTTCTACGAAATGACGGAGGGCGCTTCTGACATTCGTTGGAGTTTGCACCTTAAAGAGCTCCACCAGATCCTCTCGAGACACTTCCAGCCGTTCAAAGGGATGGTTCTTGGCGATTATCCCCTTGCAGATTTCCTCCAGGACCGGCAGGTCTTTACTGGACACAGTCCTGTGAAGAAGAAAGAAATGAGAAGCTCTTTACAGGACACATGGAGACATCAACAGATAATGTCAAGCAATTATAGGCAGCCCAGGCAGCCCCAAAATGACAAAGAGGGTGATAAAAGCCCTGATCTTCAAAGTTTTGATACCTAACCAACAGACAGAAAGATAAACCCTTGATTTGGACCAGCCAGTTCTGTGGACCAGACAGCCTTTGTCCCTGGATATGTTGTGAACTGCTCCTAATCAAGTTTATTTACTTCCCTGCTTGTTTGATCTTAGAAACTTTGGAGATTAGGGCTTTGTTATCCTGTTTGTCGTTTTCTGAAGCTCACAAAGCTCCCCCCCCACACACACCTTCAATCAGCAACCCTTGCAAGTCTTCTGCTTAAATCAAACTTTATGACGATTCAGAGATTAAATCATCAGGATGATTTGGAAAGAAGTTTCAAATCTAGCAAAATTTCTCAGTACAGAAAAGTCATTGCTTGACCAGTGGCGACACCTAGTGGACAGCAGAGGTGCAACATGCACACCCAAGGGATTGAGGAAGTCCTACAGGCCAATTCATTTCTGCAAGGCAAAAAGTGTGTGCGTGCGAATGCACACAGACCACTTTCAGAAGGAGATTCTTTTCACATTCAATATCTCATGCACCATATGCCTATCCTGGCTCTTTTTTTTTCAACAACAAAATCTCAAAAGCAACACATTAAGAGGAACATGTGAAGCTGTCATATACCGACTTAGATCATTAGGGTGCATCTAGCACAGGAGTCAGCAAACTTTTTCAGCAGGGGGCCGGTCCACTGACCCTCAGACCTTGGAGGAGGGCCAGACTATATTTTGAAGAAAAAAATGAACGATTTTCACCCGCCCACAAAGAAGCCCGAAGATGCTTCGCTTTACTTGAGAGCCAGTGTGGTGTAGTGGTTAAGAGCGATAAACTCGTAATCTGGGGAACTGGGTTTGCGTCTCCGCTCCTCCACATGCAGCTGCTGGGTGACCTTGGGCCAGTCACACTTCTCTGAAGTCTCTCAGCCCCACTCACCTCACAGAGTGTTTGTTGTGGGGGAGGAAGGGAAAGGAGAATGTTAGCCGCTTTGAGACTCCTGATCGACTGCAAGGAATCATAAAACCCACTGACAAATACCCCTTCCTCTTGGTTCATGTGGGAACCAATGACACTGCAAGCAATAGCCTCCAGAAGATCAAAAGAGACTACGAGGCTCTGGGCAGGAAATTGAAGCAATTAAATGCACAAATCGTCATCTCATCTGTCCTCCCAGTTGAACGACGTGGCCCAGGGAGAGAGAGGAAAATAGTGGAAGTAAACAGCTGGCTTCGCAAATGGTGTAAACAGGAACGGTTTGGATTCTTAGATCACGGACTGCAGTTTCTTGAGGATGGACTTCTGGCAAGCGATGGGCTGCACCTCACAACGGTTGGGAGGAATGTTTTTGCCAAAAAACTAAGAAACCTCATCAGGAGGGCTTTAAACTGACTATTGCGGGGGAGGGAGACAGTGCTCCTGAAGGTAGGAGTCTATTAATTGATGAAGATGATCATCCAAATGTCATAGACCAAATGGAGCAAACAGCAAGCAGACCTAGTGGTGGGAGGAAAAAATCCTTAAATAAGAGACACGGGGGAATGACTAATGGACTTCAATGTCTGTACACTAATGCACAAAGCATGGGAAATAAACAAGATGAGCTTGAGCTCTTGGTACAGCAAACTAAATATGACATAATAGGCATCACTGAAACCTGGTGGGATAAGTCCCACGATTGGAATGTAAAAATGGAGGGATACAATCTATTTCAGAGAAACAGACCAGACAAGAAAGGAGGAGGAGTGGCGTTATATGTCAGGGATGTGTATACCTGTGAAGAGATCCAAGATTTAGAACCTCAAAGCCAAAGTGAGAGCATTTGGGTCAAAATTAAGGGAGAGAAGAATAATAGTGACCTCATTGTGGGAGTTTACTATAGATCCCCAAGCCAAACGGAGGACATAGATGATGCCTTCCTGGAACAGATGGCCAAGCATGCAAAAGGAAGGGAGATAGTAGTAATGGGGGACTTCAATTACCCAGATATTTGTTGGATGTCAAACTCAGCCAAGAGCATAAGGTCAAACAGATTCCTCACTGGCCTTGCAGACAACTTCATTGTCCAGAAAGTGGGAGAAGCAACAAGAGGAACAGCCATTTTAGATCTGGTCCTAACCAATGTCGATGACCTGGTTAATGGGGTAGAAGTGGAAGGATCATTAGGCGCAAGTGATCATGCTCTTCTGAAGTTTACTATACAACGGAAAGGAGCAGCCAAGCATACTAGGACTCAATTTCTTGACTTTAAGAAAGCCGACTTCATAAAACTTAGGGAAGTGCTGGGTGAGATCCCATGGACAGTAATACTAAAAGGAAAGGGAGTTCATGATGGCTGGGAGTTTGTTAAGAGGGAGATAGTAAAAGCACAACTTCAGGCAATACCAATGAGACGGAAACATGGAAGGTGCCTAAAGAAGCCAGGGTGGCTATCTAAAGAACTTTTAACTGAGTTAAGATTAAAAAAGGATGTCTACAAAAAATGGAAAAGGGGGGAAACCACCAAAGAGGAATTCAAACAAATAGCCAGCACGTGTAGACACAAAGTCAGAAAAGCTAAAGCACAGAATGAACTCAGGCTTGCTAGAGAGGTTAAAAGCAACAAAAAAGGCTTCTATGGGTATGTTCGTAGCAAAAGGAAGAACAAAGAAACAGTGGGGTCACTCAGAGGAGAAGATGGTGAAATGCAAACAGGGGACACAGAAAGGGCTGAACTCCTCAATGCCTTCTTTGCCTCAGTCTTCTCCGATAAAGAAAACAATGCCCGACCTGAAGAATTTGGAGGAAATGATTCAGCAGAGGAAACACAGCCCAGAATAACTAAGGAGATAGTACAAGAATACTTGGCTAGTTTAGATGTATTCAAGTCTCCAGGGCCAGATGAACTGCATCCAAGAGTATTAAAAGAACTGGCAGATGTGATCTCAGAACCACTGGCAGTCATCTTTGAGAATTCCTGGAGAACAGGCGAAGTCCCGGCAGACTGGAGGAGGGCAAATGTTGTCCCTATTTTCAAAAAGGGGAAAAGAGAGGACCCAAATAATTACCGCCCAGTCAGTCTAACATCAATACCAGGGAAGATTCTGGAGCAGATCATTAAGCAAACAATCTGTGAGCACCTAGAAAGGAATGCTGTGATCACCAATAGTCAGCATGGATTTCTGAAAAATAAGTCATGTCAGACTAACCTGATCTCATTTTTTGACAGAATTACAAGCCTGGTAGATGAAGGGAACGCAGTGGATGTAGTCTACCTTGATTTCAGCAAGGCATTTGACAAGGTGCCCCATGATATTCTTGTAAAGAAGCTGGTAAAATGCGGTCTTGACTATGCTACCACTCAGTGGATTTGTAACTGGCTGACTGACCGGACCCAAAGGGTGCTCATCAATGGTTCCTCTTCATCCTGGAGAAGAGTGACTAGTGGGGTGCCACAGGGTTCTGTCTTGGGCCCGGTCTTATTCAACATCTTTATCAACGACTTGGATGATGGACTCAAGGGCATCCTGATCAAATTTGCAGATGACACCAAACTGGGAGGGGTGGCTAACACCCCAGAAGACAGGATCACACTTCAAAACGACCTTGACAGATTAGAGAACTGGGCCAAAACAAACAAGATGAATTTTAACAGGGAGAAATGTAAAGTATTGCACTTGGGCAAAAAAAATGAGAGGCACAAATACAAGATGGGTGACACCTGGCTTGAGAGCAGTACATGTGAAAAGGATCTAGGAGTCTTGGTTGACCACAAACTTAACATGAGCCAACAGTGTGACGCGGCAGCTAAAAAAGCCAATGCAATTCTGGGCTGCATCAATAGGAGTATAGCATCTAGATCAAGGGAAGTTATAGTGCCACTGTATTCTGCTCTGGTCAGACCTCACCTGGAGTACTGTGTCCAGTTCTGGGCACCACAGTACAAGAAGGACACTGACAAACTAGAACGTGTACAGAGGAGGGCAACCAAAATGGTCAAAGGCCTGGAAACAATGCCTTATGAGGATCGGCTAAGGGAGCTGGGCATGTTTAGCCTGGAGAAGAGGAGGTTAAGGGGTGATATGATAGCCATGTTCAAATATATAAAAGGATGTCACATAGAGGAGGGAGAAAGGTTGTTTTCTGCTGCTCCAGAGAAGCGGACACGGAGCAATGGATACAAACTACAAGAAAGAAGATTCCACCTAAACATTAGGAAGAACTTCCTGACAGTAAGAGCTGTTCGACAGTGGAATTTGCTGCCAAGGAGTGTGGTGGAGTCTCCTTCTTTGGAGGTCTTTAAGCAGAGGCTTGACAACCATATGTCAGGAGTGCTCTGATGGTGTTTCCTGCTTGGCAGGGGGTTGGACTCGATGACCCTTGTGGTCTCTTCCAACTCTATGATTCTATGATTCTATGATTCTATGATCCTTAAAGGGAGTGAAAGGTGGGATATCAAATCCAAACTCTTCTTCTTCTACTTGTCCCAGTTGTCGTCCCAATAGCTGCAGTTGGGCTTTTCCAGCCAGCCAGGCGCCATGGCTGGGTAGGAGGCTGTGTCAGCCGGAGAAACAGAAGCAGCAGCTCCAGTGGAGGAGCCACGGGCAGAGGTAGGGGAACTGGGGCATCGCCAGAGCTTTTACCCACTACCTGCTGCTGCTGCTTCCTGAGAGGCACCACAGAGAAGAAGACAGAGCCGCCCACCAACTTGCAAGCGGTGTCCGTGGCCACCGCAACAAACCGCCTGAACGCCATGGGAGGAATGAAGGAGGGAGGTGGCAACGAAGAAAGTGCGCGAGGAAGCGGCGCAGAAAAGGGGTGCAGAAAAGGAAGGAAGGAAGGGAGGGCAGACTGAGACAGAGGGAGGAGGAGCAGGAGGAAAACGCAGCCGCCGCTGCCGTCACACGCCCCCTTCACAATGCCTCCCTGCTGAGGCGGGCAGGTGGGCGAGCCAGCTCCCACCATTGACTGGGCCTGGCGTGGGACAAGATTGCTTCGTATCTGAGGAGAAAAGCGCCGCCGTGTGAGGCAGAGGGAAAGAACGTGTGTGCTGGCGATCCACACGGCAATTTCCAGACCGTCAACAGGCGAGATCTAGAAGGCAATTGGGCCTGATCCGGCCCGCGGGCCTTAGTTTGCCGACCCATGATCTAGCACAATGCTGTTGACAGTGACTGGCAGCAATGTGTCTCCAGTGCTTCACTGCAAAACAAGATCAAACCTAGAATTACGTAAAATACATTGAACAAGCACACAAAACGTAACCGGCTGTGCATTCACATAAAAAATTCTCTCCTGTATTTTTATACTTCTCTTGCACATTATCAACACATAAAGTACAACAATGTAAGAAGAAGTCCCAACAGATCAGTTCATTCATAGAGTCCAATATCTGCTAGTTTCTGTTCCACGTATGTCTTTGTATGTTCATAAAATCCAAATGGGAGCTTACTACAGTTCCACAGAATCTTGACAAGGATTTCCGGAATAATGCCTTGTTTCGCCCTCCTTGTACGTGTTCGTATGTAGTATATCAAGAGAATGGAACTTATGACATGGTGGTTTTGTGTTGATAACGTGCAAGACAAGTATTTGATACTGTGATAAAAATACAGAAGAGAATTGTTGATGTGAATGCTGGTTACGTTTTGTGTGTTTGTTCTCCGGTGCTTCAGGCAGGGAGTCCTTCCCACCTCGATCAGAGGCTGAACTAGAGCCTTCTGCATGCACCGTGCGTAATCTCCCACTGAGCTCTAGAGCCCTGGATCTAAGCAATAAAATTAAGATTCCAGTCCTCATGTTTCTGAATAAACGGGTGATTTAAACGGGAACCCAGGAAGGTGGCTTATACCAAGCCATGCCATTGTTGCATCTAGCTCTGGGTTAGGCTGCCTTTTGCCTATTTTTCCCAAGGAGCGTACCCTGTTCCATTACACCCCAGGTCAGCCCTTTGGCGGGAGAAATCATTTTCTTATTTTATATATTCGCTTCCTTCCACCCCACCCCCCAAAGGGATGCAACAAAACACTGCAACCACAAAGCACACACAATTTAGAAAAGGATAGATGTCCTCTTGCAACCTTCTCTTATAATAGGGTTATAATAACTGACTTGGAGCAGTTCCCCGGGGGTTTCAGGCAGGGGAGACGCCACTAGGGATTGGACCTGGGACATTTTGCATGCAGGGCAGGAGCTCAGCCACTGAGCTACAGCTGTTCCTTAAAAATAAATCAAAGTCTGCAGCCTTTATGGTTCTGAAAGCAAAGCTTAATTTAATTAGGAACAGAAGGAACTGCATTATACCACATCAGACCCTTGATCCATTATTGTCTATAGCAAGGACCCCCAAACTCGGCCCTCCAGATGTTTTGGGACTACAATTCCCATCTTCCCTGACCACTGGTCCTGTTAGCTAGGGATGATGGGAGTTGTAGTCCCCAAACAGCTGGAGGGCCGAGTTTGGGGGTGCCTGGTCTACAGCGATTGGCAGTGTCTCTCCAGGGTTTCAGGCACAGGAAATTCCCTGTCCTACTTGGAGAAACCACTCAGGCCCTTCTGCATGCCAAGCAAGGGCTCTGCTACTGAGCCATGTGTCCCTTTCACTTGAGAGAGCGAAGGCACGGCCTCTCCAGCGGCTCAGCCGAGAGACCAGGGACTTTCCAACTCTCTTTACATTCCAGCCAGTTGTTACAAGAACTCCATAACCTGAAGAACTACAGACCGCATCTGCTGTTTTCCTCTCCTACCCCCTTTTCCTTTTCTGCCCCATCTTTTCAACCGCACTCTCCAGCATCGCCCTTCCAACTTACCTTTCCTCACCCAAATACATGTCGTAGAAGAAGCCATTTTCAGTGCTGGGTCCGTGGCACAGGTAGGCACCGTAGAACTGCTCGGCGGCACCCCCTAGAACGTGGGCACTGGAGTGCCAGAACAGCTGGCAAAGAGAAATTTGGGGAGAGGTCGAGTTAGGTACCCTGGAACTCCAGGCTCCTTCCCAAAGCAGCAGCACTGCCCCCCCTCCCCATTTGCAGAGGCAACCTGAGGACAATGGTCAAAACAAACCAAGGGAGAATATTATTATAAGAACATCAAAAGAGACTGGCTGCTAGATCAGGCCGTTAAGAAATGTTGTCTGTCTGCAGGCACGGACTTGGTTGAAAGCATGTGATGCAGCTTGGAAAAACAATCTGCTTGAAAAGTGCTACTAGACAATCTACAGGCCTGAAAAGGAATCAGCAATTTAGGCAAATAAGCTCTGTCTGGTGCTAAAGGACAGAAAATGGAAGAACAGGCCGGGGTGCTCTTTTGTCAGACAGCTTTTAAATTAAACAAATTGGCGTTTTTCTTAAAGCTTCAAAAGTGAAAGTGTTAGGGAATTCTAATTCTAAAATGTCTGCGCAATAAACAAGTCCTTGCTTGGGGGTGGGGGAAGGTGGCCAACCTAGTCCAGGATCCTGTCATCACAGTGGCCAACCAGATGCCCCAATGGCAAGCTGGCAAGCAGGACCTGAGTGCAACGGCAACCCTCTCACCACTTGTGAGTCTCAGCAGCTGGTATTGTTCAGAGGCATTTACTGTCTCTGACGGTAGAGGAAGAACAGTCCTAGGCTGCTAGTTACTGACAGTCTCCTCTGCCCCCTCCCTGAATCAGCCTGACCCTCTTTCAAATCTAAGTTGTTGGCCGTCATTATGTCTCATGGGAACGAATCCCAGAGTTCATCTGTGCTCTGTGTAAGGAAGTCCTTCCTCTTCTAGACTCACAGCTGTCCATGGAGGCGCAGGTCAATTCTGTGTCCAGGGCAGCTGTTTGCCAGCTCCATCTGGTACGCAGGCTGAGACCCTCCCTGCCCGCAGACTGCCTCTCCAGAGTAGTGCATGCTCTAGTTATCTCCTACTTGGACTACTGCAATGTGCTCTACATGGGGCTACCTTTGAAGGTGACCCGGAAACTACAACTAATCCAGAATGCGGCAGATAGACTGGTGACTGGGAGTGGCCGCCGAGACCACATAACACCGGGCTTGAAAGACCTACACTGGCTCCCAGTACGTTTCCGAGCACAATTCAAAGTGTTGGTGCTGACCTTTAAAGCCCTAAATGGCCTTGGTCCAGTATACCTGAAGGAGCGTCTCCACCCCCATTGTTCTGCCCGGACACTGAGGTCCAGCTCTGAGGGCCTTCTGGTGGTTCCCTCGCTGCGAGAAGCCAAGTTGCAGGGAACCAGGCAGAGGGCCTTCTTGGTAGCAGCACCCGCCCTGTGGAATGCCCTGCCACCAGATGTCATAGAGAAAAACAACTACCAGACTTTTAGAAGACATCTGAAGGCAGTCCTCTTTAGGGAAGCTTTCAATGTTTAATAGGTTATTGTATTTTAATATTCTGTTGGAAGCCGCTCAGCGTGGCTGGGGAAACCCAGCCAGATGGGTGGGGTATAAATAATAAATTATTATTATTATCTTCTCTGTTCCAAATCTTCCAGCCATTATGCAAGGAGCTAGGAAGAAGCCCAATATAATTCCGAAAGGATGACACCCCAGGAGCCTGAGGAAGGAGGGCTGGAGGTTGAGGTCTTTCTGCCTTCGCCTACAGAGCAACGTCACCAGACTGGACTTTCCTGGCAAGAATGACCACACCACCCTGACGGAGAAGGCCGCCCACCCAGACATTCCTCCTGAAAGCATCCTCTCCTGGAACACTGGCAACAAGACACAGCTTGGGTTCAAGCTGCCAGGCAGTCTGCCTCTACAAGCCCCTGAAGCTCACAAGCTAAAGTTTGATGCAGGCAACCAGCCCCATTTAGCTCATAGCTGTTCACACACCTATTACCCACCAACGAGCTCCTTTTAAAAGCTGCTCTTCCTGTAGCGCAGGGTCTGAGGAACCCATTTCTTGGCCTGGGAGGGCAGCTCTTTCTCTTCTCCTCCCCGCCGCGCCCCCCACAAAGAAATGCTGACAGGTGGGCAGGGCCACCCATCTGCTAAAGTTAACCAATAGCGGTGGGAGGGGAGAGGTCTGTTTCACCAGCACCTTCATCGCAGGAAAGGATTCTCTGCTTCTCTTTCGGCGTGGGGTAGATATTTATTATTTCTTTTTAAAAGCAGTATTAATATAAATTTACATGAGGGACGCGGGTGGCGCTGTGGGTAAAAGCCTCAGCACCTAGGGCTTGCCGATCGAAAGGTCGGCAGTTCGAATCCCCGCGGTGGGGTGCGCTCCCGTTGTTCGGTCCCAGCGCCTGCCAACCTAGCAGTTCGAAAGCACTCCCGGGTGCAAATAGATAAATAGGGACCGCTTACTAGCGGGAAGGTAAACGGCGTTTCCGTGTGCTGGTGCTGGCTCGCCAGAGCAGCGATGTCACGCTGGCCACGTGACCCGGAAGTGTCTCCGGACAGCGCTGGCCCCCGGCCTCTTGAGTGAGATGGGCGCACAACCCTAGAGTCTGTCAAGACTGGCCCGTACGGGCAGGGGTACCTTTACCTTTACCTTAATATATATTTACAGAATCTATATGAACACGCTGCCTATCAGCTGATGAGCAGAGGGTTCAATCCTGTTGCTTGGGCCACACGCCAGTTCCCTGTGGAGGACATGGTGGGCCCAGCCAAAGAGGAATCAGTGTGTCTGGCAGTGCTGAACCTTGATTTCAGCCCCCAGAAGTTCTGGTATCTGGAAGGGGAGTGAGCAATTTTCCTTGCTTGCTTGCTAAATGCCAGTCAAGATTTAGCAGCTCCCTTCCCTCTCTTCCGCACAAGCAAAACTCCTCTGGGTACTCACCGCCTGCCCATCCAGAGATTCAAAATCCACAAACTCCAAGCTGGCGTTGCCCTCCAGCGGGCGATCCAGGTCATGTAGGCTCCCATTCACCCGTGCCACCACGGCACCCTGGGCCAGACTCCGGCTGCAAGAGCAGTAATAATAATAACAATAATAATAATTTATTATTTATACCCCGCCCATCTGGCTGGGTCTCCCCTGCCACTCTGGGCGGCTTCCAACAAAACACTAAAACACAATAACCTATTAAAAGCTTCCCTAAACAGGGCTGCCTTTAGATGTCTTCTAAAGTGGGAGGTTAGGACATATCTGACTGGCAACTGCCTCGCAACCACGAGGAGAAACGGACCAGATATTTATTTTCATTTATTTTAGGTACTTCTGCGCTGCTTGATATTCAGAATCTCTAAGCGGTGCAGAAACATATTATTATTTTTAAGGTATGACGATTGCCCCCAAAAGGCAGAAGCTGGAAACTGCCTTGTAGCGAGCTGGACTATCTGTCCACCTAGTTCAGTACTGCACACACTGACTGGCAGAGGTTCTCTAGAATCCCACAGAGGGGCTCTTTTCCCAGCCCGGCCTGGATATGCCACTGGGGATAGAAACTGGACCTGTGTGCTTGCAAAGCAGATGCTCTCTCCCTGAGCTACGGCCGTTCCAGTGAATCAGAAGGTTTCAGATTCTGAATTAAAGAAGAGCTTGCTAAGCCAAAGGCCAAAGGTGCTGAACCTCCAGATGCTACTGAACTACAACTCCCATCCACTTAGGGGCATCTCAAAAAACTTCAAATATTACTCATCTTCGAGGGATATGTTTTTACAAGTGAAGGATAGGATCTCAATTTTTTGGGTCGCACATCTCTGTTCATATCTCAAGAGCTGCCAACCCTTTGCCTAAAACAGTTTGGGTCGTTGTTTTTTTTTTAAAGTGTTCAAGAGGAAGCACATTTGAAGAAAGCACATAGCAAACATCTAACACGCGCACCTGATCTGCAGCGCCACTTGATATGGCGTGGTCACCCAGGCCTCCCCGTTTATTTCACTGCCACCCGGTAGGGAAATCCGGATCGGCCGGCTGTTTCTGTGGCTTCGCTCAGCGCATCGTTCAGCCGCAGCAGCTTTTAGCTTCTCATAAAACGCCAGGCGCTCAGAGATGTGGGAAGGTAGAGCACCCGCCTACAGGAGAAGACACACGACAAAGTCAATCGCCATGAATTCTGTCCTTACCTTAGGGAAACGGCCACTTTCAAAATGCAGAATGACTGACAAGACCCCCGTTAAAACAGAAGATGCCCAGCAAATCTAGCAACGTTAATATTTGTTACAGGACTGAAGATTGGAAGAAATCTACTTACAGAAACATTGTAAAATTAATGAATGTTAGAATGATGCTGGATTGAAGTTAAGTGGGATTTTTTAGCAGCAATGTTAAGGAATATGTAAAAATGGATTGTTAACGGTGATAATTTAAAGCTATATTAAGATAAAAGATTAAGATAAAATTAAAGAGGGAAAGGATTTGCTGAATTAACCAATTGAACTGGAATGCAAGAAAGGGAGGTGTGAGGAGGTCAGGGAAATAAGTAAAGGAAAGATAAGATATGGAAAGACTGATTTGTTTTTAAATGTTTTTATTTTGTATTTTCTTTTTCTTTTTATTCTTCTTTATTCTTTTTAATTTTTGTAATGCTGAAAATTGTAATAAATATCTTTTAAATATATATATATATTTGTTACAGGACTGAAGAAAAAAAAAACACTCCAGGTACTACAGCCAACATAGTTCTGTTGAGGGGAAAGTGAAGAAGAGTTACACGGTTTGCGGGGAAATGGTACCGTTTGCCGAGAACGATGGAAAGGGGTAAGCAACTGTCTTGGAGCAGTTTTCTCCCCCAAATCGGTAGCAGATAAACCTGGAGGCAGCAGGCTCTCTTTTATACCTGTTAGGAGTGTCAGTGTGACAACTGCCAACCCAAAGAAAGACTGATATACAGACCCCTGCCCTGTCTCTCCAAGAACAGGTTTCAAGGGGGACACCCAGAATGGCAATTCAGTGCTCAGTCAGACACTGAGGGCAAACATCAGGTGCTCTCAAGACAGAGGACAAATAAACAGCACCTCCTGACGGGAGCTGGCCTCCAAAGGATGCACAACTTGTACAGAGATGCTACAGGAGTGCATTTGGCACCTAGTCATTTCATTTAGCAAGCCCCAGTTGGGTGTGTTGCAAATGTATGGGAGCACCATCATAAAGCAAAAACCTTTAAGGTTTGGGGTGGGGAGACTGGATGAGCTCCAAAGGTTGTCAAGGGAAGAAAGTACTGTTTTATCTGGAGCGATGCTGGACACCAGGGATTGCCCGGTAACCATGCTTCTTCATTCCCAGCAGTGTGGGGGAAATGCCACAGTTGCACTCTGTGCATGTTCAGAGATGCTCCATTATGCTGTATCGCTTTGCAACGTGTTTTCTCTACGCAGCACTGTCCTGAAAGCAAGGTTAAGGAACGGCCAAGTTCAGGCCACATGGTCTCCCCTTGGTCATTCACATAAATCTGAAAGTGCAGGTGCTTTGAAGGACCTGTTACAACAGGCAAAACTCTGGCTCTACTCCTGGGGCGGATGGAAGGCCTCACCCGTTGAAAGCCTACCTGCTGGACAGAAAAACAACAGCAGCAGCAGCACAGGAGCTCTCAAGACGAGAGGCTGCAGCTTTAGAAGTTATGGGGCAGCGAGAAAAATAGGACTGGAGACTGGGAAAAGGAGGGATTCGGAAAAATAAATACATTTAAATTAGAAGGCTATCAACAGACCCTGTACAGCCTGCAGAGATGGCTCTTCCCAGCCCAGATCTTCCTCCAAGGCCAAAGGACCTTCATCTTTTAGGATACCCGTGTCAAGTCCTCAGTTCCCACGTGGGAAACTGCCGGGGTCCCTCAGGCCGGTTGCACCCTCTGCAAAAGCCGCTCCAGCATCCCTCTCCACCTTGCAGACTGCAAACCGCGAGCAGCAGCAGCAGCCGCCGCCTGCGTGGGACTCTGCGCGCGCTGATTGGCCGCCTTTGCAAAGAGGAAGAGAACGCGGATTGGTAGTCTAGCTGGCCAATAGGCTTCCTCCCCCTGGAAGGAGTTTCCTTCCCCCTCCCCTCCTGAAACAAGGACTCGAGGATGTGAAGTTCCGCCCACCTTTCCTCCCCCGCCCGGATCAACGCGACAAGCAAGACGGGGAATTGAAATGCTGCAGCCACCGAGTCTCCTGCAAATTAAGAAGGGCTTCTTGGATCGCAGGCTTGCGCGCGAGTTTGCCAGCTGACCAGAAACTGATAGGCAGCCTTTGTGTAGGGTGCAAGGGGGGAAAGGCTCCCCTCACTGCATGCAGGTGAGAAGCACGCTTTAACCATGCTGAGCGAGGTCTGTCAAGCTGCACAGCTGCAGCGGCCAGCTGGAAAGTTGGCAACCCAGTAGGCACGGCAGGGAACGCTTAGGGCAAAACACAGCCTACCTGCAAAGGAATTTTGTGTCCATACACTGAAGAGAACTGCATGTTGCAATTAAAACCAAAACATAACCAATTTCTGCGTAGCAGGCATAAAGCATGCAGCTTTCAGCCTGATAGGTAGAGTTCAGAAAAAGCTGCATTGGTTGGATTTCCACGTCCCCTACGGTACTCAAAGGTCTTAAAAAATGCCTTTATTTATTTAAAACATATGTTGCATAATCAGTGTTCTAAATAAAGTAATTTTTTCCTATGTCTCATTTAAGTACTGTTAGGAGGTGGAAATTCAACTGGTGCAGCTTCTAACACTGCCTATCCATCATAGGGAAAGGGGCAAGCTTTGAATTGTGCCCAACTGAATTCTACTCAGAGTAGACACAGTGAAAACAATGGACCTAAATCGTGCCCATTTGTTTCAGTGGGTTTACTCAAGAGTATGACTAACACTACATACGAACCCTTTGCCTGTTAGGCTGCTGATTCAAGGGCCCAGGGGTTCCTGTCACGAAAAAGGTCATGACCCCATATCCCCCTAGGGGCTCCATAAAATCCTATAAACCAGATTATCAGTGTGCACACACAAAAGGCAGAAAAGGCGTATTTAAGCATTAAAATCACATGTTAGAAAGTAAACATCCAAATATGAATTGGATCCCAATGTCTTTTCAATGAGCAATTCTGGCCAAGGACACCCTCTTAAACTCCACTAATTTTTTCCCAGTAGGAGAGTTAAGTGCATATCCTTGAATCCCTTCTACTGGAATCAATGTGGTATAAAAGTGCCAGGGCTGGCCCAAGACATTTGGGCACCCAAGACGAACCACAAGATGGTGTTCCTCTCCTCCCTGAAATGTAAAGATCTACATGGCAATCTGCTGCCCCTGTGAATCCGGCCACCTGCAGTGGTCGCCTCTTCTTCCCTTGAGGGCCGGCCGGCCCTGCCAAGTGCTCATGAGAGCCAGACAGCTCCCAATATATTTCGCCCCCACCCCAACACCTGAAATTGATGTCAAAACCCTAACCCTCCACTTCCTACCCAACACTGAAAAGGACCATATTTCACCCTCTGGGTTTTTCATATTTTTAATCGGCAAATCCAAGCAGCTCATACCAGATTTTTTCCTATGAGTAATGGCAGAGCGGGCTCTTTACTCTGAAGTCACTACTGGTGTCTGTTCTATCCAAAGAATGCCTTGTAATTATTTTTCACACGCACAACTGAAAAACCCAAACTGTGTCCTACCTTTTAAGACTTGTTCCATGGATTACTCCCTCACTCACAAAAACCCCTCTCAAACATGGCCTAGCTTTTAAGGCTTGTTCTGAGAATGATGGAAGTGTTTGCGAATTACACTGGTACCTCGGGTTACATACGCTTCAGGTTACAGACTCAGCTAACCCAGAAATAGTACCTCAGGTTAAGAACTTTGCTTCAGGATGAGAACAGAAATCCTTCTCTGGCGGCGGGCAGCAGCGGGAGGCCCCATTAGCTAAAATGGTGCTTCTGGTTAAGAACAGTTTCAGGTTAAGAACGGACCTCCGGAACGAATTAAGTACTTAACCTGAGGTACCAGTGTACAAACAACTTGGTCCTACCTACATTTATTTGGTTGCATATCCCAATTTGGCTTACTCTTGGTTGCATGTGCACAGGACTGCAGTTGCGTGGATCGGGCCCCATATGTAAATACAGATAAGCTCAGCAGAACTCACTCCTAACTCTGGAGGTAAAGTAACTACTTAAGTAAACAGTGTGCTAGGAAAACAGATAACCAGGTCGTTACCTTGGCAAAATAATCAGATGTGCAGAGAGAGATGATAAATTTAAAAACCAAAACCTAAAAACAAGGCACAGACACAGAAGAAATAAATTGCAACCCCTGTAGGAAGCCTTTAAAAGGAGTTGGTTCAGTTTTACAAAGAACAAAAACTGAGGTCTAATCCGAGAGTGCCCACATGAGCTATATGCCGAGGCTCATGTGGTGCTCTTCCAAGGAAATTTTTATGAGGCTGGTGCCCAATTCAGGTGGGAGGAGTGGGCAGTCTCACCCCATCCCCTGGCAACACACATGTACTGTATTTTTTGCTCTATAAGACTCACTTTTTCCCTCCTAAAAAGTAAGGGGAAATGTGTGTGTGTCTTATGGAGCGAATGCAGGCTGCGCAGCTATCCCAGAAGCCAGAACAGCAAGAGGGATTGCTGCTTTCACTGCGCAGCAATCCCTCTTGCTGTTCTGGCTTCTGAGATTCAGAATATTTTTTTTCTTGTGTTCCTCCTCCAAAAACTAGATGCGTCTTGTGGTCTGGTGCGTCTTATAGAGCGAAAAATACGGTATATCATGTATACTACAGGTACTGGATTTGCATGATCTATGCCTCTTCAAAAGGAGAAGGCAGTTTGTACACAGAGTACTGGTACAATTGGGTCCCCAAATCATTTGCAACGTCGGCATGAAGAGATTGAATAGACCACTGTAAGGTTTGAAGCCCCAGCTCAGGTCTGACCTGTGCATGGAACAGGGACTGGTTCTCTATAGGGGCACTAAGCACACCTGCCAAAGGAGAGAAGTTCAGAACGTAAGGAAGGAAGAAGAGCCTGCTGGATCAGGCCAATAGGCCATTGAGTCCCAGCATCCTGTTCTCAGAGTGGCCAAGATGCCCTTAATGGGAAACCTGCAAGCAGCATCTCAGCACAAGAGCCCTCTGCCTGTTCTTGTGGTTTCCAGCAACTGGGATTCAGACCCATTGCTGCCTCCAACTGTGGAGGGCAGAGCATAGCCATCACGGCTAGCAGCCATCGGAAGTCCTCTCACCCATTAATTTAACTAATCCTCTTTTAAAACCATCTGGGTTGGTGACCCATCACTGTTTCCTCTAGGAGCAAGTTCCATAGTATCACTAAACACTGCATGGAGAAGTTTCTTTTCTCTGCCCTGAACCTTCCAATATTCAGCTTCGCTGCACATCCAGCACCCAGACGTGTGCTCCTACGGCAAAGACGCTCAGCACATGAACACAGGCCACGCTTGCACTCCATGCTCCCAGCAACGTCACTCTCACAAGCACAACTCAAGCCTGATTCCACTCAGCTGTCGTTTCCACCACACCAACAGATTTGGCTATTTCAGCATCAGGTGAAGCTTTTGTCTGTGCAACTTTATTCTTAGATCTTCCTGTCCAAGCCCTTTTGGCAAAGATGCCGCCTTTGGTTTCGTATTACTCCCCAGGGACTTCATTGGACCAGGCCTTTTATCGCCCTAGGATTCAGAGCACCTCAAGCCAACGGCTTGAGTAGAAACAATTCAGCCAATAGCAGCAAGACGCACTTGTGTGACAGGGAGCAAGCAAGCCAATTGGAGCCATAGGTTTGTGCTGCCATTGCACAACACCTGCCTCCCCAGGAGATTTTTTTGCAGCATGCTGCAAATATATACTGTAATCTTCTCTGCCCTCAGGGCTTTCCCTGTGAACAAAGATGTTCTTAGAACCATAGAAATGAAGAGCTGCAAGAGACACAGAGGATCATCTAGCTTTGAAAATATTCACCCCGTGAAGTTGCTTTAGCTGGTTGGTTTAAAAAGCGCCCCCGAGTCTTTTGAGCCAAATTATGAACCATTGGATGTTTTTGGCCATCAGGTCACCCCACAAGAACAAGAGTCAATTCAGGCAAAGGAACAGAAGCCAGTCATTCAATGGGCCTGAAGACCACACAGAGCTGCTCCTCCTTTCCCCTTCTGCTTGTGGGAACCACCAGTGCCTCAAGGCCTCCGATGCGCACGGCACTCTATTTCAAGCTTCCCCAATCTGGTGCTCTAAAGCTGGTTTTGGACTTCAGCGCTTCATCAGCCATGCGTCACCACTTTAGGTAAACAGCGCTGCTACTTGCACTTGAACTTAGCGATACTGCTGACAGCAGCGGCACCTTAAAAGCAGGAACCTTAAAACGCAAGGTTCCACGGCTTCTTCAGCTCCCTGTCAGCCTTTCGGAGGAAATCTTAAGAGTAGGTTGCCGAATCTTGTGCTTGAATAGTCCTACGCACATCTTCTCAGAAGCCATTAAGTTCAAGGCGGTTCACCCCCAGGTAAGTGTGCAGTGGGTTACAGATCTGGTGAATTTTAACCCTGTTCATGGCTCTTTTGGATAAGATTTCTTAGGGGCACAAGAAGCTGCCTTATACAGAGTCAGGCCACTGGTTCGCATAACCCAGATCTGCCTACACTGACTGGCAGAAGCTCCTGTTTTATTTTTTTTTTTTTATAAATTTTTTTATTGCGTTTCTTTCCATAATTTTATAGGTTTATAAACAAATAAAGTAGTTACAAGAAACAAATTTTCTCTTTTTTAACAACAAAAACAAAATAAAACTTGGACTTCCCCACCCCTTCCGATTCTGCGTTCTTTGCATTAACAATGTCAGCATTTTGTTACCTTATTTCATACCTTGTTGTAACTTTCGAATGTTATGTATCCAAATACAATATATTATATCTCAATTTCAATACCTTTAAAATAAACATAACATATTCAATTTAAATTGTCTCCTTTTCTCTTTTGTCACTAATTTTACCATTTACTTAATCATATTCGCAGAAGCTTAACGTTTCCTAATCATGCACTTTCTTAGGATTCATACAGCTTATAATATTTTTTCAGATAATCTTTAAATTTTCCCCAGTCCTCCTCAATTGTTTCTTTATCCAAATCTCGGATTCTGCCGGTCAGTTCAGCTATCTCCATGTAGTCCATCAACTGCGTCTGCCAGTCCTCCAGCGTGGGCAAATCTTGTGTCTTCCAACTCTTTGCAATGAGTATTCTTGCTGCTGTGCTAGCGTACATAAACAAAGTTCTATCTTTCTTTGACATTTTCTGGTCCACCATGCCCAACAGGAAGGCCTCTGGTTTCTTAGGAAAGGTATACCTAAATACCTTTTTCAATTCATTATAAATCATTTCCCAGAAGGCCTTCACTTTTGGGCAGGTCCACCAGAGATGGAAGAAAGTCCCCTCTGCTTCCTTACACTTCCAACATTTGTTGTCAGACAGGTGATGCATCTTGGCTAGCCTGACTGGGGTCATGTACCACCGGTATATCATTTTCATAATGTTTTCCTTCAAGGCACTAGATGCCGTGAATTTCATTCCGGTGTTCCATAACCTTTCCCAGTCTTCAAACATAATATTATGTCCAACATCCTGTGCCCATTTTATCATAGCAGATTTAACTGTCTCATCCTGTGTGTTCCACATAAGCAGCAAGTTATACATTCTAGATAAAATCTTGGTCTTTGGTTCTAACAATTCTGTCTCTAGTTTCGATTTCCCCTCCTGGAAACCAACCTTTTTATCCATTTTAAAAACCTCTTGAATTTGAGCATAATGTAACCAATCTCGCACCTTGTTTTTTAATTTGTCCTGGCTCTGCAACTTCCAACCGTCTCCAATTTTTTCAATTAATTCCCAATATTTCGGCCAATAGGCCTCCATATTGGGTCTTTTTCGAGCTTTGGCCTCCACCGGTGATAGCCACCTCGGTGTTTTACTCTCTAATAAGTCTTTATATTTCATCCAGACTGCAAAAATCGCTTTTCTGACAATATGGTTTTTAAACAATTTGTGAACTTTAACCTTGTCATACCATAGATATGCATGCCAACCAAATGCATTATCAAAACCTTCCAGATCTAGGACGTCGGTGTTTTCTAGCAAAAACCAATCTTTCAGCCAGCAGAAGGCTGCAGCTTCATAGTACAACCTCAAATCCGGCAGGGCAAACCCCCCTCTTTCTTTTGAATCAGTTAATATTTTATACTTTATTCGGGGCTTTTTGCCCTGCCAGACAAACTTAGATATATCCTTCTGCCATTTTCCAAAACATTCCTCTCTGTCCACGATCTGTAGGGTTTGAAACAAGAATAACATTTTCGGCAATACATTCATTTTAATTGCTGCAATCCTTCCCAACAAGGAAAGTTTCAATCTTGACCAAATTTCTAAATCCTTCTTTACTTCCAACCAGCATTTTTCATAATTGTCCTTAAATAAATTCAAATTTTTGGAAGACAAATAGATCCCTAGGTATTTCACTTTCTTTACCACATTTAATTCTGTTTCTCTCTGAAACCCCTCTGTTTCTGTAAGTGTCAAATTCTTGGTCAAAACCTTGGTTTTTTGTTTGTTCAACTTAAACCCCGCCACCTGACCAAACTCAGATATAAGTTCAAGAACTCTTTTTGTACTGGATTCTGGCTCCTGCAATGTCAAAACTAGGTCATCTGCAAAAGCTTTAAGTTTATATTGTTTCACTCCGACCTCTATCCCTTGTACCAGCCGGTCCTCCCTTATCATGTTCAATAGCACCTCCAGGACTGAAATGAATAAAAGAGGGGATAGAGGGCACCCTTGTCGTGTCCCTTTTTCAATTTTGAACTCCTCCGTCACCACATTGTTCACTATTAATTTGGCCTTTTGCTCTGAATAAATTGCTCGTAACCCATTTTCAAACCCCCGCCCCACTCCCATCCCTTCCAAGTTTTTCTTCATGAACATCCAAGATATATTGTCAAATGCTTTCTCCGCATCAACAAAAATTAACACCGCCCTTGTGTTCCTGTTAGTTTGTAAAAGTTCCAAAATATCGATGATGTTTCTGGTATTCTCATATAAATGTCTACCAGGGAGAAAGCCTGCTTGGTCTTTGTGAATTACTTCAATTAAAACTTTTTTAAGTCTACTTGCCAAAATGTCTGCAAATATTTTGTAATCCACATTCAGGAGTGAGATGGGGCGGTAGTTCTTGAGTTGAGTCTTTTCAGATTCTATCTTAGGTATCAATGTGATGAACGCTTCTTTCCACGTTTCTGGTGCCCTCTTCCCATCCATGATCTGGTTGCATACCTCCAACAAGGGTTGTGTTAAATAGTCTTTCAAAGTCTTGTAGTATTTGGAGGTAAGCCCATCCGGGCCTGGAGATTTGCCTAGTTGCATGTTCTGAATGGCACTTTCAATTTCCTGGGTGGTTATTGTAGAGTTCAAGATTGATCTTTTATCTTGAGTTATTTTTGATAGTCCATTTGTCTTTAAAAAATGATCTATCTCTGATTCTTTCTGAGGCCCCTGTACATAAAGTTCTTTAAAATATCTGTGGAAGCACTTCCTAATTTCCTCTGGTTTCTGCACCGTTCTTCCTTCAATCTCTAGATTTGTAACTGTATTCAACTTTTGTCTTTTTTTCAGCTGCCAAGCTAGCAGCTTTCCACATTTATTTGCTGATTCAAAGGATCTTTGCTTCATCTGTTTTATTTTCCATTCAATCTCCTGATTAATCAATTTTGAATATTCTGCTTGATGGAATTTAATTTCTCTCAACAGATCCTTTGACTTTGGTTTAGTTCTCAATTTTTTCTCTCCTTGATGTATTTTCTCCAGTATTTTATCTTTCTTTCCATTCCAGAGCTTCTTCTTAATTGTATTCTGTTGTATCAGAAACCCCCTCATGACAGCTTTGCTTGCGTCCCAGATCGTTCTTTTTTCTACTGTAGTATTCAAATTTATCTCAAAATAGTCCTTTAATGTTTTTTGGGCCTTTTTCACAATCTCTTGATCTCTTAAAAGAGTGTCATTCATTCTCCATCTGAAGGAACCGGTTTGAGTAAGTCTGAGATCTAATTTCAGAGCGTTGTGGTCGGAGCATGTTTTTGGGCAGATTTCCACCTTTTTAGTCTTGGGTGCCAGCCCCCTGGAGGTCCAGATTTGGTCGATCCTTGACCAGGACAGGTGGGCCTCAGAGAAGAAAGTTCCTTCTTTACCTAGGGGGTTCTTTGTCCTCCATATATCAATCAAATCCAGATTGTCAGTCATTTCAAAAAAAGTTTTAGGCAGTCTGCCGTCTGATGTTAGATTTTGGTTATAAGACTTATCCATATGTGTAGACACCACTCCATTCATGTCTCCCATCATTATGATGTTAGCATAGTCCAGATAGTCCAGCAGCGTCTCATGCAGCTTCTTGAAAAATTCTGATTTCCCGTCGTTTGGAGCATAAATTCCTAGTATCAATATTTTTTCTCCTTGGGTCTGGATTTCAATTGCCAGAATTCTTCCATATTCATCTTTGAATAAAAATTTAGGTATCAGGCTCTCCTTAGCATAAATCACCACTCCTCTTTTCTTTACCTTGTCTGAGGAAATAAACTCTTGGCCTAGTCTTTTGTTGACCAAAACTTTCCTGTGGAGCCTGGTCACATGGGTTTCTTGTAAACAAATAATATCCAATTGTTCTTTCTTCAATATATGAAACAGTTTCCTTCTTTTCTCCGGGGAATTTCCGCCATTTATATTCCAACTGAGTAGCTGCAGAGACATCCTGAACTATTCTGTTACACCTAGAGCGGTGTATCTTCTTTTTCCTCTAATTCCGAGGGTTTAGGCGTCCCTCCGCCTGCTGGCAGAGTGGGTCCTGGTTTAAGTATAGGCCAAAGGGCTGCTGCTTCTTTTTGGAGATCTTCTCCGTGGTCGTGCTGGAACTTTTGTAGATCCTCTGGTAATCTTATTCTAACCTTCTTCTGTTTGTAAGTAAATGATAGTCCTTGTGGGAACTCCCACCTATAAGGGATTGAGTTAAGTCTCAACAACTTAGCCAATTCTGAATAGGTGGCTCTCAGATCCAATAGCTGTTTAGGAATATCTCGGTAGATTTCCACCCTTTTCTCCTGTATCTCAATTGAGTTTTTGAAGTGTAGGCCTAATATTTTGTCTCTCTCCTCTCTTGATCTCAAAGCTATTAGACAGTCTCTAGATCTATCTTTTCTTACCAATCTTCCCAGTCGAAAAGCCGATACTATTTTAAAATCACTTTCTTCTTTTAAGCCCCAGAACTTTGAAAATTCTGTTGTCAAAAATCCAATCAAATCTTCTTGTTCGATTTCTGGGACCGCCCTAAGCCTAAGATTAGTCTCCCGGTTTTTCAGTTCCACCAAAGAGAGATAGGTTTGTTGGTCCCCTATCTGTTTATGCAGAGGCTTGACTTCTGCTTTAACTTCCTCAACCTCTTTTTTAGCTGATGTTGCAATTTCAACGGCTTCCCCTGCCAATTTACGGTTCTCTTCCGTTGCTCCTTGCAATTTTTCAATTGCTTGGGTGTGTTGGGAAACCTGATCTGTCAATTTCTGGATCGAGGATGTAGCTTGGTCAATTTTTGTTGATTGGTTATCAATTTTTTGATTTAATGTTGACAATTGTTCCAAAACTTGTTTCAGTGCTGCCTCTGCTCCTCCTGATGCCATATCTTCCTCTTCAGATTTTTCAGGCTTTTCACTTTCTACTTTTTGTGTTGCAAGCACAGCAGGCACTGATAGTCTACGTCCCTGAGTTAAAGTTGTTTGCAAAAGCTGTGCCTGCTTTTTTGCTTTTTCTTTTTCCTTAGCTTCCTTAGCTTTGGCTGCTCTTGTCTTTCCTGTACCACTCATCAGTCAATGTTCAAGGTCAGATGTTGTAATCCCATGGGAAAGACAAGTCCAAATTTATAAACAGTCTGGAGAAAGAAAGTAAGCAAAAAAACTTTTCCCAGGCCTTTGTTATCCAATGTCCTCTAGGGGGAGTGCCACCAAAAGTTAGTAAGAAGAAGGTAACTTTTCCGCCATTAAAGTTTCCGTTTTCAAAAACAATTTTAAAAGCAAGTTAGTTCCAAAACACTAAGAAAAAAGTCCTGCAGAGCACTTTAAAACGTTTAACAATGTTCCAACAAGGTGCCTGCAATTGTATCCACTCAAACTAAGTAAGCCCAAAAGTTGCACTTCAGTTACAAAAGTATCTGGAAATTTGTAACAGTTCCGCAGTCAAGCAACTTCACCCGGCCACCCGAAGATTTGGGGTTAGAGTCTTCCCTCGCCCCATGGGGGACCGCTCCAAGTCCAATTTAAACTGTATTTTTTCTTCCTTTAAGAATAGAATTTCAAGTGTGCATGAAAGTCCCACTTTAAAGCCTTAAAGCTTCCCTGTTCACAGCGCTTTCCGCTCTTTAAACAGTCTGCTTTGATCTTATAAGCAGTGCCGGAAGACGGACTTCCTCTTTCTCGTCTCCCGGTTTCAGCCAAATTTCTTCAAGTTATTGTAACAAATCTTAAGTCCTTACTCACGGGTTTGCTGTTTCAGAGTAGTATTTTTTGGAAGAAAGGTCAGCGCTCATCCGTGACAGCCGCGCGGCTTCGCCTCCGCAGAAAGAGCGATGAACTCACAGCACCGCTCCCCCTCCTTCACTCCGGAGCCCCTTACGGGGTCCCTTCCGCGAATTTGGGGTCGCTCCAGGTGCCCGCCGAGTCCCACGGCCACGGACTCTCTCTGTCCGTGGTTTTTCTTGATGGGTTGCCGCTGCGCCGTAGCGAAACAACCCTTTTCTGCGGTGCCCCTCTTCAGAGCTCGAAGAGGTCCGCCATCACGGTTTCGCGCCGCCTCCGGAAGTCCCAGAAGCTCCTGTTTTAAAGCAAGGGGATTCCCAAGCTTTACTTGGGAGAGGTCCAGGAATGAACCGGGAACCTTCCACACGCAAAGGGAGTCCTCTCCCAGTGACACAGCCCTTAGGAAGAAAAATACAGTGGTGCCCCGCAAGACGAATGCCTCGCAAGACGGAAAACCCGCAAGACGAAAGGGTTTTCCGTTTGCAGAGGCGCTTCGCAAGACGAATTTCCCTATGGGCTTGCTTCGCAAGACAAAAATTGACGAAAATTTTTGAGGTTTTTTTCCCGCTCCAAAACCTTTTTCTGAAGCGCTTAGCTGCTAAAAGCATTTTAGCAGCAAAACCGCTAATCCCTTAAGCCTTTAATAGGCGTTAATAGCCCTTAAACTGTCAATAGCGCTAATCCGCTAATGGGCTTGCTTTGCAAGACGAAAAAACCGCAAGACGAAAAGACTCGCGGAACGGATTCTTTTTGTCTTGTGAAGCACCACTGTAAAAAGGAATGCTGCTTTAAGCTGTAACAAAGCAGATTTTAAATACTGGTTGGTTGAAAACCAACGTAGACAGGTGGCACAGTTCCTAGAGCGAAGAGATTACATCAGGGTAAGAACCTGGCCAACCTTACCAGTTATAGGCAAGTTTGGAAAGCTCTGTGATGGCTCTTTGGTGTCTCGGGTGGAAATAGTTCCCCAAGGTGCTTTTCTTGGTATGGAGATGCAAGCCGGGCCTCCACTTGCCATCCTCTTGAGATCAGCTAGGCTAGACATCTCCCTTTGCATGTTTAAAGAACCAGGCCTGAGACCAGAGAAGTCATACTTGGCAAGCAGGAAGGCCCCAGATAACTGAGATGGACTGAAGTGCTCAACCCTTGGGAGCAGGGAGCCAGTCCAGTGAAGAAAGACTGCCTCACCTGTTTCAAAATATACTTTCCCCTCACGTAATCATCTTTCTCCAGTGGGGATTTATGGCCCTCTGCGGGTCTGCCGTTGTCCTTGTTACTCGCCAGCCCTCCACACAAACTTCTAAGCCAGATTTCTATGCAGCCTTCTGATTTCACGGGCACAAACAGTACAGATGAGTCCGTCCCCCCCCCCCGTTCAATTGGGGGTGCTATCAGGCATACCCTAGTTATGCCTGCCCCAAGAGTTGGCACAGTTATAAATACTTAGGTACGGACTTGCAGAAGATCCCATAAAAACAGCAGGATGAGCATGCAACAGTGTGTAGAGCCATTGGGCTTCCACTCTGCAAAGCTCAGCCCCCTCCCCCCATGAAAACACTTCCTAGATGCAGCCACTGACAAAAGGGTGACTCGTGGCTGCAGAAATACTGTTCAGTCAACAAAAAACCCAAGCAAAACCAGTTACTAGAGGCTCCTTAGCTGTCCCCCACCCCTGGAAAGATTTTTTTTTGCAATGGTAGTCTCCTCCACAATGATGGACATTTCTGTATTCTTCCCTTGGATGCATATGGCCTGATGGTATTTTGACCACCACCAATCACAAGAGTGGGTGCACTAGTGGGAAAGCTTTGCACCCTGAAACTAGTATTCTCTGATTTAAAAAACCCAGCCTGTCACTGCTCAACTGGTTGACTGAGTGCCTGCTGATCCCACTCTACCCCGGTGAGAAAGGCGAGGGGCTTAATGTTTGAGCTGCCGCTTGAATTCCACCACAGCAGACTTGAGCAATGAGGACCCTGGTCCCGCAAGGCCACAGTCCTCTGCAAACCAGCGCAAGACGGGAGGTTCGCTTCCGAAGAGACAGCGTTTGGATGGGTGTTTAGGAGCGAGTCTAGCAGTAGCTGGCACTGCGTAAACCAGTTTAAGCAAGTCTACTGAGAAAGCAGCAAACAGCGGACTGTTAAAGCTTTTGGCTTTGCCAGGGTGGTGGCATGAGCTAAACACCCCCCCCCCCAACACACAATTTACCAATTGTGATGCTTTTAACGAATCATGGAGGATAAAGCGATCCATGGCTACTAGCTCCGATTTGCCTTAACTACCTCCCTACATGTGGACTTCCTATAATAGGCATCCGCTTGGCTGCTATGAGACCAGGATTTTGGACCACACGGGCTCCCTCTGGGCAGATCCAGCACCCAGAATTCTTAACTCTTGTTTCAGGCCTTTAAAAAACTTTACATGTGCTGTGACAGTAGCGAAGTACCTGCTCAGAATGACTTTATCCGGTAGATTAAATGGGAAGCGCTGTTTAAACCTCCCACTCCAACACACACACACACACACACACACACGGCACAAAGTTCCCTTGGAAGGGACCTCAAGAGTTATCTAGTTCAATCCCCTGAAATACAGGAATCACAGCTAGAGAGTCCCCGACGTATCAGTAAAGCACTGGTGCACTGAGCTGCTGTTCTGCCTGAGATTGCGAATGCAAGCAGACGCATACACACACATTTTCTAAAGGCCACCTTCTCCTTTGTACCACGAGTAGTGAAAATAAAGCTCTCCTTGTCATTAGGGTAGGGGGTTCATATCGTAAGTCTTTTAAATTCAACTGGAGGCACGCAGATCCTTTCCCATGCTGTAAGTACATTCCTTTATGAAAATATAGTCAAATTTGTTCTGCAGCCCAGGTGGGGAGCCAGAAGTGCCAGGCCTAGCTGCGTTTTAGAAGGCTTGCTTGTTCCAGCAAGACTGCACCTTCTGAAGACGGTAAATGTGGGTTCTTGTGCCCTCTACCCCAAACAGATGTCTAAAATTATTTTAAGAACTACCCGTCTACCGAATACTTAGCCTCAAAACAGTGATTATTATTATTTTTTAAAAGAACTTTTAACATTTTATAACCAAGAGGGAAAACGGGGTAGGACACAGAGGCAAAATGAGCTTTGCCCAACAATGGAAACAAAGATTTGACAAAAAAAAAACAAAAACACCCATTCCATTTCTTTCAGAATTATCTGCAGGTCAGGAACGGTCAAGATGCACAATCCCCATCCCCCCCCCCCCAAAAATAAAATAAAATGTATCACAAGCTGCCTTGGAGCCCAATCCACAGGGCAGAGAGCTGGGTCCCTTTTCTCCTAGAAATGGAGGCCACAACAAGTCAAGAACACTTTATTAGTATACAATACAAAAATAAGGAAGGAGGGAGAGAGGGCAGGGGAGAGAGAGAGAGAAAGAACCTCAAAAAGCAAAACAAAACAAAAAAAACCGCACTGCTCCGATTGTGTTTTAAGCTTTGGAATTGGTTTCCAGACCTCCTTCCAACACAGAGACAAGATGCATAAATTAAAAGAGCAACAGTCAAGACTTCCTCCAACGGGGAGCGCTGTGGGTCTTTCGGAAATCGGAGGCGGCTCTTCCATCTGCTCTGCTCTTCCTCCTCCAGGCTGGGTTGGTGCCGAAGAAACCACTTCCGGCTCCGATTCCAGGTTGCAAAGCAAGGGAGGGATGGCTGGGTGGGGGTCCCGTTCTCAACCTTATGCACCTATTGCACACTTAAGAGAGCACTTATTTACAAGAAGTGTAGAGATATATATATATATGTATATATAAAACATTCAAACTAGGGTATTTTATTAAATTGTGTTAATATACAATCAAGAAGATGGTCTGCAGTTGCTTGCTCTTCGGCCCAATGCACATCTCGGCCCCCCTCCAACTCCCCCACAAGAAAAACACTTGGAAATAAAACCAAGCCAACAAATATTAAACTCTCCCCGCCCCTCCTCTTAAAACAGGCACACACAAAGAAAATGAAAAGCACATCGATTATGTACAGTGTTCGTTTCCCCACCCCCTTCCAAAATGGCAGCACAGCCGCACATATCCGGGGGGAATGGGGTGGATCCCCAAAACATCTGCTCCCTTAACATGGGAAGCAGGTTCCCTTGCGTTCCCCCAACCCTGAAGGCTCCCCCCTGCCCGAGATTCGGCTCTGCAAACATGCCAAGTGCCCCCCCCCCCACCCCAGAATGAATTACGCAATTTTCCCTGTGCTATGCAAGTAATTTTGCCTCGGAAGGTCAAAATGCGTATCTAAGGGGGAACTGCGCCAGAGGAATAATGGACACCGAGAAATCTGGGGAGGGTGCTGCTCCCCACCCCCCACCCCAATGACCCTATAAAAACCTGCCATGAAAGTTCCTTTTTTGTCATCGATGAGAAGTGGGTTCCATAAACGGGATACTTTCCACCCCCGCCAGACACCCCCCTTTCCAAAACAGCTGGAAAGTAAGGGGGGGGGAGAGACTTCTGTGCCTCCCTTCCTTCTCCTAGGAAATTCTGCCCTTCATGAGAGAGACTAAGGTTTTCCTTAAAAAATACATGTTTATTTCTTATTTCCATTTTGTTTCTCTCCTTGTCAGGTGAAATACAAAAGCAACAGGAAAGGGAAAGGGCGTGTGAAGAAACCAGAGACAGGGAAATCCTCTCTGTCCAACAACCTAACCTTTTTTGTTTTTTTACACACACATATGTACATTGCTAACTGTGAACATCTTAAAGTAAAAGCACAAAATCATTCTCATATATATATATAAATAAATATATATATATGAGAGAATTGGGGGAGAAGAGGGAAAGACATGGAACTCTTACCATTCAAATATTTTTGTCTTTCTTACAGGTTCCCTTTTCCTGCAAGAAGCCCTCCCCCCTGCCACAATGCCCCCCCCCCCCAATTCTTAGCATTCTGTGGCAATTTGAGTAGCGGTAACTCTGAGGGTGCTTTTCATTGCCCACGGGTTAATTTTCTTTTTTAAAAAAGGATCCATGGAATCGCCACAGAGAGAAAGAGAGCAGCAGAAATAAGAAGTTTCACATTCTATTCTCCTAGGAAGGAAAAATAAAGAAAACTGCGCCGCCAAACCACCTTTGCTCGTTTTCAATATTGGTTTTGAGTCCCTCTGCAAATTGTGAAGCCTGTCTGAAGAAACCGTGGGGAAATCTAAGACGCCGACTCGGGGAACGCTTCACAAGAAAGCTATGCTGAACAGGCCACGTCAAAACAAACTGGTCTGACGCGGGAGAAAGCTGCGATGGATTTCGGCCCCGTGGGTTTATATACAGCACAATGCAAGTAAGTGATGTTTCTTAGGGGGGGAGGAGTAGACCCACAAAACCTCCCTAATGTCTAAAGATGAAACACTTTAATCTAGAGTGGCACCAGAAGCCATGCAGTTAAGAGAGAGATTAGCTGTACAGATTAGCCACAGACTGTTGTTAGCTCCCTCGTGTCACAAGGTGGGGAGGAGAGAGATGGTTTTTTTTCTGAACGACAGGTGCAATTGGACCTTCACAATAGTGAGGTTAAGCTGGTTTATCAGATGGGCGCCCCCTCCCTGCAAGCACTTTTGGGAATTTCAGTTCTGGGGAGGGGTGTTAAGGTTCCTGTGCTCACAAGCCAGTAGCAACCAGGGGTCTTTGAGAGGGGTCCTGCCGGGTGCACAATAAGCTTGCGAGAGAATTGAAACTCAATTTCCCTGCTTCCTGGTAAGAGATGAGCTCAAGAACTGCTAGTCACAGACCCGTAATATGGATAGTGACAATCTCTTCTGCTTGGGATCAGAACAACAGGATCTCAACGAACTTGAGTTTACCCTTTTGAGGTTTACCATTTGCTAAAATTAATTTTTCAGGGGGAAAAACCCTGGGAGTAGACATCACCCAGATTGGATGGATCAAGGAGGACTGTAGGGAAAACTACCCCCCTTTTTTAGAGCCTTGGCATTTTAAAACTGTCAGGTTTTAATAAAACCAAACTCTTCATAACCCCTGGGCCTTCAAGATCTACCTGATATATAAAAACTGTTCATGCTATGTACTTTTTTTTTAAAAAAAAGGAAAACTGCACATATGAGCTGTGGAATATTGTTTCAAATGCACAGAATAGCAGATTATTCCTAACATATTTTTTTTTTAATGCAACTTTCCTGTCGTCTTAAAGGAAACGTGGCTATTAAGTGAATCCCACTTTTTACAGAAAAGTCGTCTGTGCCCACAGCTGTGTTGAGAGAAAAATAAGGAGGCAAATGGGCAGGTGGGAGGGGAGACAGTAGAGAAGAGAATCTGGGTGGAGTTCATCTGGGAACTTGAGAACAGCTCCGCTCTCGAAGAGGGATTTTGGGGGAGGGAAAGCGGGAAAAGACTTGAGCAGAAGGAAGCAGGAGTCGCCTGGCACCAGGTACAGCCATTCTCCGTGAAACCCAATTGAAGGGAGCTGAAATTCACTAGGCCAATGTGTCTGCTGAGGCACAGATGCCCTGTAGAAAATGCTATGCATTAACTGTAGACACCAAGCCGTTTTCACTGACTGGTGGCACCTCCTTGCCCATTCCTCTCCTTAAAGAACGCAAAGCTCGCTATCTGAGTTCTGAACTAAGTTCAGAAAAAGCAGGAGAGCTTGGCAACTCTCAGCAGAGTCCTGGCCAAATCCTAACCTCTTATAATATGGGGGTGAGGGGGGGATTGAAGAGCAGCAGCCTTTGGCAATGCATAGCTGGCTTCAAGAGGAAGGTGACCAGAGCTTGGGCCATACCTGCTCCCCGCCTGCCCCTTCAAAATGACTCCCGCAGCCTCAGCCGGCTATAAGCACCAGGATAGAATTTGCCCATTACCCACCCTGTGTATAACCTGTCTCCAGATAACAATCTCTTTAAAGCCCTCGAGACCCCAGGCAAAGTGGAGTCATTCCGGCATGGGCTTCTCCCGTTCCCATCCCTTTGCCAATCTGAGAAATGTATGTGAACTTTAAGAACCTAAAGGACTGCAAGGAAGCAAGAAAAGGGGGTTAACAGGTGCACAGAAATAGCAAATCCTTCCCTTTCCCCTACAGTTGACTCAAGCAAATGTGCCCATGAAGAATCAGCCCAGGTCATTGAAGGGTGCGGGGAGAGTAATTCTGACCAAAAAAAAAGGAAAAGAGGCACAAGAAGAGTTAAAAGCGACAGCATGAAAGGCAAGCTTTGACTTCTTGGACCTTTTCTCTTCCTAAATTGTGTTAGGATCTTTTCTCCTAACTCTGACTTCAATGCTAGGGGAGTCCCAATTTGCTATGCATTGGCTCAATATATATATATAGATATATATTAAAAATATAACCCTATGTTTCATGAACTGAAAAGTCTTTATTTCTACGTTCACTTTATGGTTAGGTTTTTAATTATTCTGCAAAAAAGGAAAGCCAAAACCAAAACTCACTCTCTAAATTTAGGCCGTCAACTAAAAAGCCCCTCCAAACAAGCAAAGAGAATGAAAATTGAGGGGGGGGGGGGAGGAGGGGAGAATGCAATAAATGCACTGAAGTACAGAACATACCTTAATTGACAACGAAAAAAGTTGTGGGGCCCTTTAAGGGGCAGATTGGTTTGCTGTTCTCGTTTTTAAAGAAAAGACTTTAAACATAAAACGAAAGTGAACATGTCACTTCCGCCGCTCTCTGGAAAAGTTCTGGAACACCTTCATTCAGTACCTGGGAGGGAAGAAGGGACGTTTTGGTGCGAAGAAGGGGGGGCCCCTGGTGAAGGGGGGCCGAGGCCTTTTTAAGCTGTTAAAGGGGTCTCTGTTTAAGAACAATTCCCTGGGTCGGAAATCCGGCCTCTGGCTTCTCATCCCCAGCCCGCCTCGGTTTGTGGCGTCCCGGTGAGGGGGGACAGAGGAGCTGATGTTAAGGGCCGCGCCCAGAGGATCTCTCGGGAGAGTGCCCAGGCCCAGGTTCTCTCTCGCCCGGCCGCCGTGGTCGCGCTGCCCCTGGCCCAGCTGGTCCCGAGATGCTCCCGACGGCATGCTAAAATGCTCCTTCATTGTCCCCTGGTGCACGGCCAAGGGGCTCTGGCGCTCGGCGGCTAGAGGGGGAGCCGGGAACGGGAGTCCGAGGTCCCCGGGAGGGGGAGGCGGGCTGGAGAAGGGGACGCTGCCGTGCTCCCCGGGGAGCGGAGGGGGTGGCTGGGTGGGGAAGGGCACCCCGCTGCGTTCCAAGGAGGGAGGCGGGGGCGGGGGGACGCCGTGGGGCAGGCCGAGCGGGGAGGCGGCTTCCTTTGAGAAAGGGCCGGCGTGATCCACCGACGGCATCCGGGGCGGGGGGACTGAGTGGTCCCGAGAGAAAAGGCTGCCGAGATCCTTCGGAGGCAGGGACTGAGGCCCTGTGGGGGGAGGCGGCCCAATTTGGTCCATGGGGAAAGATGCCCCGTGCTCAAGGGGAGGGGGCGGCACGTGGCGGTCGAAGGCGGCAGCGGCAAAGCCGCCGGGTCGGAAGTTGTTGACGTTCTCCTGGAACGGCGGCCCACGGTCTTTGTACTGGGTCGGGAAGCCGGACACGCTGCCGCCGCCACCTCCGCCGCCGCCGCTACCCATGGGCGGCATCTCCGTCGTACCCGAAGGACCGTTATCGAAGGTACTACCTGCGCTGCTCAACTCAAACCACCCCGCTCTGGGGGTCTCTCGCCCGTGGCCTCGGCTCCCTTTCCCAAGGACTCTTATGGACTCTACTGTTTGAATCGGCTCGCCTGACATGCCTCTGTTGGAGGCATTGTGGTAGCCCAGCGTTTCGATGGGGGCTCCCTTCTCTTCGGTGCTGTCGGGCAAGTCTAGGCAGGATGACGACACCCTGGTCTCGATCCGGTAATGCTCCTCTTGCTGCTTCTGCTGCTCCCCCCCGGGAGCAACCCCCACCTGGCCAAGGCCGGACAGGCCCGTGCTGTCGCTGGGGCCCCCTTTCGCAACCTGGCCGAAATGCTTGCTCTCGTCCGAGGGCTTGCGGGAGGCGTTCTTCAGCATGTTCTTGAACTCAATGGTCGAAGTGGCGGAGATGGAAGACACAACGGGCTTGTCTGCGTTGCTCGTGGGGAGTCTGCTGGCCGGGGCCAGGAGCGCGTTCTGCGGGGAGAAAAGCGACCTTTGAGGGACCAAGTGAGGGGAATCCGGATACTGCTTCTGAGGCATGGGTTTGGACAAGCTGTTGTGGTTGGAATCCGGTGGGAAAAAGACATCGTTCTTGCTCGGCGTAGGCGAAGCATCCGAGCCGGAGTCGTTTCCCCGCAAACCGTAGCCTCCGTATATTCCGGGCGAAGGCAATGGGTCGCAGCTTTCGCTCTGGTCGTGGAGAGCTCTCATTGACTGGGGGAAAGCAGATTTCAGGCCAAACCCGGAGGCACGTTGACCGTAACTCGACAGAACAGACGGGTACTCGGAGGGGTCAGAAAGCTTGGCGGACTTCAGGATTGACTTTCCTGGCTGCTTCTCCAGGTTCACCAAAGCAGAAGGCGGTGGGCCGGAGTAATCAAAGTCACGGTAGTCTTCATCCTCCTGGAAGGAGGTGTCTGGGTAGAACTTCTCTTGCGGGGAGTCCATTAAAGAGGAAGGCAACTCGATCCCATCAGAAGACTGCTTGTACATGCTGGCTGGAGAATCTCGGCTCAAGCTGAAGGACCTGTACACCGAGTTGGACAATTCTTGGGGGTAGCTGTCATCCCGGCTCTGAAGGGGTGACCTTGTGCTACTCGGAGTAGAGGATCCGGGGCTGATGATCTTTGACAGCAGCGACATGGTGTCCACGTTGCTGGATGACGGCTTGTCCATCATCTCATCCTGAGTCGGAGTCCCGCTCCTCTCATCCCGGACGGGAGTCCCGTCAATGCTGTCCATAGAGGTGCTTGTGGGTCCGCGGTTGAAATCAGAGGAAGAAGACTGGCTCTCGGGGGGCGCGGCGGCAGACCCCAGGCTGCTCAGAATGGGGATGTTGAGGTTCAAGCCGCTGAATCCTGGGTTCCCCTTCAGGAAATTGTGTATCTTCATTTCCAGACTCGGGGAAGGGGGTTCCAACTCGAGCTTGGCCTCCGCCAGCTCGGAGGACTGGCTCGTGGGGTTCTCAGCCGGCCGAAGGGAAGGGCTGACATTGTGGGAGCCGGAGAACCCCAAGGAATTGGTGGGAGGCTTGAAACTGGAACTGGGGAGCCCCACACTGTGCCCAGAAGGGACCTTGTTGACTGAGGTGGAAGAGACCTCAGCCGAGGAGGAAGAATTTGGAGAATAGCCAAAACTCTGGGGCATGAAGGGCTGAGCATTAGAGGAAATGTTCCTTCCTTTTACAGAAGAAGCCGTCGTGTTGGCCGGCGATGCCGACGTACTCTGGGATGCCATCTCGGTGGGTTGGGCTGTGTTTCCAGCCACACTCTGGAGGAACGAGGACAGACCTGGAGTGGAAGAGGAACATTTGGATCAAGAAGCAAAGAGGGGCAAGAGAACCACCTCCACAAAGCAGCAGCCTTTCAGCGAACCTTTGCCAGTTCTTTTAAAAATCCTTTTAGAATCTAAGCCAACCCAGGTTCTTATTTTATCTAACCGTTTTCCTGGACTGTTTTGCTGCTGGTCAAGGGCCCGGGAAGCCCCAATCCGCAACCACACAGTTGTGCCAATCTCAATGTGGCCTCCGAGAGCCCTAGTTCCCCTCTACCTGAGTCAAGCAGGCACGTGGCCACAAGTTATTTTATGCATCACTGTGATTTCAAATGTTAGTCCTACTTAAGAGTCAAAAGGTAAAGGGACCCCTGACCGTTAGGTCCAGTCGTGGATGACTGGGGTTGCAGCGCTCATCTCGCTTTATTGGCTGAGGGAGCCAGCGTACAGCTTCCAGGTCATGTGGCCAGCATGACTAAGCCGCTTCTGGCAAACCAGGGCGGCGCACGGAAACGCCGTTTACCTTCTCGCTGGAGCGGTACCTATTTATCTACTTGCACTCTGACGTGCTTTCAAACTGCTAGGTGGGCAGGAGCAGGGACCGAGCAATGGGAGCTCACCCTGTCGTGGGGATTCGAACCGCCGACCTTCTGATCGGCAAGTCCTAGGCTCTGTGGTTTAACCCACAGCGCCACCCGTCTACTTAAGAGTAGAACTGCTTAAATTACCCAACACAACTGAATCTCAGTCCATTAAGCTGCACTTACTTGGATCCCAACCTTTGCAAAATGAATATAAGCTGAAGATGGCATCCAACATTAAGGCGGCTGATTCCAATGGGTTAACTAGGAGTATGAAATCACCCTAAATAATCATTCCCCCTGAAAACAATACTAAGGACATTCTGGCACATTTTAAGCTGCTCTTCAAGGTGCAAGCTGCATCAGCCAGGGGGGACAACTAAGAAGGTCCATTCCAGCAAGGGAGTCCCCCATTGATGCTAGCAGGAGGCCCAGTCTGACCACTGGCCTCATCCCTCCCAGGCTGACTAGCTACTTACCCTGCAGGCCTGGTGCAGCCTGGCTCTGGCTCTTGGAGAGCACCGAGAGGATACTTTCGGGGGTGATCTCGACTTTGGAGAAGATATTGGCCAAAGGGTTTGGAGGGGCAGTCAGGGGGCCCATCCCTGTGGTCTTCAGGCCGCTCATAAGTGTTGTTGGGCTGGTTGGGGTGCCAGGCGAAGGTCTCGAGGCAGGACTGACACCTGGAGAGAGAAAAAGGTTGCACAACGTGGAATTATACAGAAGCCTCTGGGCCTGACACCCCCCCCCCGAGCCAGGATAAAGACCACGGTTCACCCCAAAACTCCAAGAAGCTCACGCACCGTATAAAAAAAAGCAAGAGGGAGAGAGGGTACCAAAGGCTGGGAGGTCAGGCTGGGCTAGGACTTTGTGGAGGTGAAGAAAACCCGTAAAAAGCAGAGTTTGGAGGAGAATTCAGTTTCCCAAACATTTCCACTTTTCAAAAAAAACTTTTCTAGCTCTCTTGGCTACAAAGATATGCTGGAAAAAGGGAGCAAGCAGACCTCACACCAAGAAGGGTGGCCAAGTGCGGTTTCCAGTGTTGGGGGCTTCAGTGCCGCTGCCCCTCCCACAACTAACAAGCACAGAGGTAGGTTATGCAAGGAGAACTTACGCCCAGTTTGCGTCATTTATTCAGCCTGCAAAGGACTCCACCCCTTGACACAGATGCCCAAGACCCAGTCCAGTTGTCACAGAGCACCAGGACACGCGACTCTCACCTGTGTTCTTCATCACCGAGGTGAGGCTGCTGAGAATGGAGCTGATCTTGGCCAAATCCACATTGGCGAGGTTCGGCAAGGCGAGGGCAGGGGACTGGGGAAGGGGTGCTGCTGGGGTGGCCGGCTTAGGGGTCGTAGGGGTGATGGGGCTTGGAGCCAGCGGTGCCGCAACCGGAGCAGGGAGCGCTGCTGCTGCTGCTTGCAGTGGTGGCACTGCTGCTGCTGCTGCAGCTGTCGTGGAAGGAGACATTTTCGGGACGCTTTCAGCCATCTTCGCAGGGGGCATTGTGGAAACAGCTGGCTTCTCTTTCCGTTCGTCCACTGGTGCAAAAGACACAGAGAGGAGACCGTGAGGAGAGGGCATTGCTCAGTTCACACCAGCTTTCCCTACGCAGGGACCCTCCAGGTGTTTTAGAATACACTCCCCATGCTGACAGTGGATACTAGGATTGGCAGCCAAGCATCCAAAGAGCACGAGGTTGGAGAAGGAAAAGGCACAGAATTCATTCATATCGTCATTCATCATTCTTGCATTACGGTGGTGCCCCGCAAGATGAATGCCTCGCAAGACGGAAAACCCGCTAGACGAAAGGGTTTTCCGTTTTTCAATGCGCTTCGCAGGACGAATTTCTCTATGGGCTTGCTTCACAAGACGAAAATGTCTTGCGATTTTTTAAGCTGCTAATAGCCTTTTAGCAGCCAATCCGCTAATCCCTTAAGCCTTTAATAGCCGCTAATAGCCACTAAACCGCTAATAGCGCTAATCCGCTAATAGGGTTGCTTCGCAAGACGAAAAAACCGCAAGACGAAGAGACTCGCGGAATGGATTCTTTTTGTCTTGTGAGGAACCACTGTATTCTGTTTGTGTGTGCGAAACAAAGTTTATAACAATTCTAACCATTTCAGTTCCTTATCCCGTCTGCCCCCCAATGCGGCAGTTTATGTGTTTCCGAAACCTTCTGCGGCCACTGCCAGCTTGGTTTCCTAAACTCATCCCCAGTGCCCCCTACTCTAACCTATGAAAAGCATTAAATAGAATAGCTCTTTGCATGAGTCACAACAGAAAGAACACGATAAAATTCAAAACAGTAATTAACTGCATATTAAATCACAAAATCTGATTCAATCTACAGTGGTACCTCGGGTTAAGAACTTCATTCATTCTGGAGGTCCATTCTTAACCTGAAACTGTTCTTAACCTGAGGTACCACTTTAGCTAATGGGGCCTCCCACTGCCACTGCTGCACGATTTCTGTTCTCATCCTGAAGCGAAGTTCTTAACCTGAGGTACTATTTCTGGGTTAGCAGAGTCTGTAACCTGAAGCATCTATAACCTGAGCTACCACTGTATTTAGTTTAATTCATTCAACAAAACTGATGAACTTGAACCAACTCTTGCTGCCAACTTTTCAAACTCCGATAGTCATTTAAAACTCTGGTGCCCCCCCCCTTAAGTAACCCCAGTGCCCCCAAGGGGCAGTACTGCCCATTTGGGAACCTCCGCTTTGCTTGTCTCCCCGGCACAGTGAGGGTTTCCCCTCCCGTTTCTCCACAGATCCCTCACCTCTTCCCACCCCCCAGAATGGCAGAGTCCAGAACCATCTTTTCATGTGGCCATTCCCTAAGTTCAAAGCTCCCCCCCCCAAAAAAAAACCCCTGATGGACAACCTACCGATGATCTTTGGGGCCTCCTCCTCCTCCTCCACATCGGAGAGCTCCATGTCCTCGACGTCACGATTGTCCGTGGCGGGCTCTGGAGTGGGAGACTTCTCCCTTTCTGCCGCTGGGGAAGGGGAGTTGTCGTCCTCCCCCATGCCAGGGAAGGGAGACTCCGAGCCAGTTGGGGAGGGGGCGTCCATGCTGGGGGAGGGGACGGGCGATTCTTCAGGGTCAGGAAGCGTCGCCTTCAGCTGATCCAGTTTCTTCTTGAGGTTGTTCACTCTGTTAGCAAAGGTCTTGTAAGCCTGGCCAAAGCGGTGGGATGAGAGAGAAAAGCCGTGTTCACGTCTTACCTTTCACAAGCGTGCACAAATATTTGTGTTTTCTGCTGCCCAGAAAGTAGGACCTGAACCATTGCATTCAGATTACAAAAAGGAAGACTCTGACTAAACATTGGGGGGGAAACCTCCTGATTGTTTGACGGCGGAACAGACTCCCGCTCAGAAGGTGGTGGAATCTCCTTCATTGGAGATTTTTAAGCAGAGGTTGGGAGGCCATCTGCCAGTGATTCTTTAGCTGTGGTTGCAGAAGGGTTGGAGAAATAGAAGGGATTCCAAGATGGCCCTTGGGATCCCTTCCAACTCCACGATGTTTTGGTGCCACCACTGAAAAGACTCTGTCCCTTACACCTGGGTGGTGCCCCGCACAAACCAAGAGGACACTCTGGAGCACGCCCAACGCTCTCCTGTAGTTGCCCAGAGCTACACAGAATTGGCTGCTTGTTCACCACCAATCTGTTAGTTAAGAAATCCTCAGTAGAGTTCTGGAGGAAAACTGCCCTCCAATAGCACAGTTTGAAAGCCACCGGTTTCCAGTGAACACGAGATTGCGTTAACTACACTGACTCCGTTGATGCTTTAGCCTTTCTGAACTTGGTGCCTGTGGGACATTTCGGATGGCAGCTACGCCAGGCCCCCCCGACCAATGCCCAGGGCTGATGGGTGTTGTACAGTGGTGCCTCACAAGACGAAATTAATTCGTTCCGCGAGTCTCTTCGTCTAGTGGTTTTTTCATCTTGCGAAGCAACCCTATTAGCGGCTTAGCGGCTTAGCGCTATTAGCGGCTATTAGCGGCTATTAAAGGCTTACGGGATTAGCGGATTAGCTGCTAAAAGGCTATTAGCGGTTTAGCGGCTTACAAAAAGGGGGTGGGGAGTGAAAAAAAATCTCAAGACTCGCAAGACATTTTCGTCTTGCGAAGCAAGCCCATAGGGAAATTCGTCCTGCGAAGCGCATCGAAAAACGGAAAACCCTTTTGTCTAGCGGGTTTTCCGTCTTGCGAGGCATTCGTCTTGCGGGGCACCACTGTAGTTTAAAACACTTGGAGAGCACCATGTGCTCAGGAGGGCAGCTGCTTGATGGAGTGGAGAATCCCCTTTGCACTCACGTTTGCCACCACCTTGACCTCCTTGTATTGCGCTTCATAGAAGATCCCCGCGTTCTCGAGCACCTCGGTCAAGGATGGGCCGCTTTTCACCTGCTTGTCCAGGCTGTTGACAAACTCTTCCAGCTTGGCACTCGCCTCCTCAAACTCCTTGGAGAATTTCTTCCCCCCTGTTTTGTCTGAAAGGGGAAAAAGATTTTTTTTGGCTTAGCGGGGGAGGAGAGAAAGCAAGAGAGACCAACCCTTCCTCCCCTAAAAGGAAGACAATGGTAGCAATGGTCAAGGCTACTCCTACTCAGACCCATTTTTTTTAAAAAAAAGTTTTTGCTGAAACTTTTCAACATACAATATAATAAAAAACAAACCAACCAAACTCATCTAAATAAAAGTACAAAACAAAACGACAAAGCGAAAGAAAAGAGAGAGAAATTAGAATACAATACAAAGCCCTCTCCCAAAGGCGTATTTTAATTCTTGTCTCACACAGAAGATGGTGGACCCTCCCATCTCTCACCTGGGAGATCTTCAGAGCAGACCCAATTAAGTTAGTAGTACTCTGGATCTACTCTGAGGAGAACTTTGTGGAGACAAGCCATTGGCCCTACACCTTGGAAGTGGTCATGGGGGGATAAGAGTGTGTGTGTTTGTATACAGGCAGGGATATATAAGGGTTCGGGCAGTTCTTAAGGTCACGTGGCTGAAGGGAAATCCGATGCCCCGCCCCGCCTGTGCACTGCACCTTTCAAGCACTTCAGGGTCTCGGTGCTGCAGACGTCGACTCGCATGGTGGAGAGCTGCTTTTCCTTCAGCTCTATCTGGTCCTCAGAACGCTTGTAGCAGAGAAGCTCATCAACCAGGGACTGCGGCTGGAGGGAGAGGGAGGAGGGAGAGAAAATGAGAGAGATGTGGATTCCGTCAGACACAAAAATGGAAGCAAACTGATTTATGAAGCTGAAAGTACTTTGCGGGGAGGCAGACAGGGAGAGAAGAATGCAGCGCAAATGCTTCCAATTCTTGGGGTAGGGAGGGAGTCCCACTGGTGTACAGAAAGATGGGGAACCGTTGCAGGTGTGGGGCACACAAGACAATTTTCCGCCGTGGCGTTTTTCTAGGGTAGCTTCTCTGCCCCTCTCCCCACCAACACCCAATTCCCTGACCTGCCTCTCATGTACAGTGCTGATCTCTGACCTCTTGACTGCCATCTCAACCACCAGGGCAACACACGGTGTGGCAGTGGGCAAAAGGGGACCGTTAAATACACACCCAGCAACAAGAACACGCAGGCCCCGGATAGGCCCAGGATTCAGCATCTCTCTCTCCTCCTCCTCCTCCTCCTCCGGTTGACCAAGCTGCTAACAAGGCTCCAGGATCTATACTTTGGCCCTGCAGCTTGCAGCAGAGTCTTGCCCTGCTATTCTGGCACACACACCCCAAAGCAAATTGCCTTTGTAATAGGATTTCCAAATCTGTCCCTTCTAATCTTTTTTAAATATGTGGATATGTCAAAATACATCCAAGTGCATGACTTGTTACATGTGTGTGAGAGAGAATGAATGAATGAGCAAGACATGCTAGATTTTATGTTTTCAAATATAGAGGGCTGGCCATATTTGTGCTGCTTCCAAAAAAGCACTTCTTCACGGGGCTCCTTCTAAAACTACAGAATACCCTCTCACTGAGGTAGTTACGCCCACCAGCTTCAAATAAGACTGGACAAATTCATGCAGGAGAGGGCAACTAGCCACAAGGGCTATTCTCTGCCTTCCCGTTCAGACCAGCTGCTGGCAGCAGCAAGAGAGGCTGGTGCTATTGTGCTTGGATTCTGCTTGTGAGCTTCCCTTGGTTGGCCACTGTGGGAACAGGATGCTGGACTAGATGAGCCACTGGCCTGATCCAGCGGGCTCTTCTTTCTTGTTTACCCCCACATCCTTATGGGTAGCTCAAAAAACGTGCAGAGCTCCTTGGAGTGTCTAGCCTATCCGCTCTGCTACCTCATTGACACTCCGTCTTAAGGCAGATAGGGGTGTAGAGTTCAAGGCAGAGGCCAGGAACCGGTGGGCCTGCTGTTGTCTCTGGATGCCAACTCCCACCAGCAATCTCCCTGGTCACAGGGGCTGTACCAGCTGCTGGGAGTTGGAGTCGGGCAACCTCTGGTCCCCAGGGCCTGCTTTATGACTTGAGCACCAAGGGCCACCAGTTTGTCATCCCTGCCGCAAACTGATGGTTTTCCGGGTCTCGCGCCCACGCACAAAGTGAATAAGATGAAGAGGTTACTGGACTTACCCGAAATTCTGCAACAATCTTGGACTTCAGTGCGGCTTTTGGATTTGTAGAGGCTGTGGGAACAAAGGAGCAAGGTGTTTAAGGAAGATAGTGCAGGCAGGTGCAGCATTCTATAGGAGAAACCCCTCCTTCGTTTCCCACATGCAAGGGTCTGTGCAAAACCCCCCAGCAGGAAGCCACTATCCTCCCTCCACGCTCAGTTGTAACACGGATGCTTCACACATGCAGGGAGAGTGATACACCCGGGTTGGTTGCTCCCCAGGGACAGCCCTCTGCACCAACCCTGCCCACCCCCCTAAACCTCTGAGCGCACTGCTGTGCCTCTTACTCTAAAGAGGCAAGAGGAGGAATCCCCTCCTCTCTCTGCATGAATGCCTGTTCTGTCCTAGTGCAGGGCAGCAACTAATGCAGAGATGCGACGGGCAACTTCTTGTGAGAGGTGGGTCATTCTGCGGTACCCCCCACCCCTGCCAAATGCTTGCAAAGCAACGCCTTAGCTTCCTTGCTCTAATTTGCAGCTTCCAGAGAGGAAGAACGGAATACTCCTTTCAGGATAAATCCAGATGTTGCTTAGCAAAATGAAGACTATTTGCAGCCTCCGTTACGCCTCTTCTCCTGACAGAGGAACCACATGCCGTTAGAGAGACAGGCTTTCGGCCTCGTGCCAAACTGGTTTCCAGGTGGATCCAAGCCCAACTCCCAAACATTAGCCTAATGCCGTTGACAGAAGCCTTTCCTGTCTGACGTCCCATTGGTCATCTTCTCTGAGCCATTTGGGGCTTTCCTGTCTGTACTGCTGCTGTGCTGGTGGACTTATAAGCTGTTCTCCGAGAATGCCAAAGACGGTTTGTTATCTGCGTGCTCTCTCTCTCCCCGCTGCATTTAAAGGAGCCTGCTGTTTAAGTTAACCTAGTCCTGCGCCACTGGATGCAGGCCCTTGGCTTCAAGTCTGACCGGCCAGGTGTAAATTGCCACTCACTAATCATGTGTGCTGTCTCTCCCTCTTTCAAGGCCAGCTCCCCTAAACACCCCACCACATCTTTCCTCTGTACACCATGGGCTAATTTAAACACAGTCATATGTCCTGCATAATTTTAAGAAGTGCCTCTCTTGGTGCCTTTAACAAAGGACGCTGCCAGCCTGACGAAGAACACAAGGCACCGTGAGTGCCTACGGTGAGGTGTGTTTCATGGTGTGTGTCTGTTCTAGGCTGTTCCTCAAGGAGGTTAAAATATCAAAAGCTCAGACCGTTTCCCGTGAGGATTTCCTTACTTTGAGGTTTCTTCCATGACTTAGTTGGCTGTTTGCTCTGAGTTTCTTTCTGCTGCTTCTGAGCTTTGAAAGTGGAACCTGGAAAACATTTTTGTTTGGTTTTGTTTTTTGTTTTGCAGTCTGAGATTATGGGATGCCCTTTAGGAGTCTCTATGCATGTTTAAAATAAAAAAAGGGAGAGAAAGAGAGAGACCAATAGAGGTTGATACCTGCTGGCAAACATTTGACAAGGCAAAGCAGCAGGAGACTTAAAACCAAAAATCTGAGCTTACAATGCGGAAACTTCTGAGGACGGGTCCCTCCGCCTTTCAGGATTTCAATCAGGCTTTACATGAAAAGGACGAAGTTGGCAATCTCAAGGAACAGAGTTGGGACCTCAAGTGAATTTGCAGGCAGTAGTTTAAAAGCCCCTTTCGCTTGGCTTGTGAGCGTAGACAGGAAGCCTTATGTCCATGGATGTCTGGCAGCTTAAATGGACTTGAAAGATTCCACCGTGCAAATTAAATACGGAAGTCTCTCACACTTTCTGAACATGCCACTCCCCACAATTCATTCTATTTTCATGGCCCAGCCAGCCCAGCATTTAAACTGTAGGGGCTCTGCAGACAAACAAGCTCTGAGGAACAGCAGGGCTATAGATAACCTGGAAATCAACGTTAAAAGATCTCTTGCTGCAGCGAGAAAAGGCGGTTGACTGGGGCACTAATCCAAGGGCAGCGTTACAAGGGAGATGGTACCTGCTAACACCAGCACCCCAGATGAAAAGCATTGTCAAAATAGCAAAAGCAGGACTTATCGTGCAACGTCTGTGAGGCTTCAGTGTACAAATGCTACTCTGCGGAGCTATTAGGTTAATCTGGACAAAGGAGGATCCTGCTTCCCTGAAAAGTTTCCTTACTGTTGCATCCAAAAATGTACTGCATGAACTTTCCACTGGGAAATGCTGAACTGGAACTTTGTGGCCCCAGCAGACTAAAAGACTGCATCACTCACCAGTGTCACATAGAATCGTAATAATAATAATAATTTATTTATACCCCACCCATCTGGCTGGGTTTCCCCAGGGCTGGATATTTAAGTAACCTTTCAGATGTTTAAAATTAAGGATGGAAATTAAGTGGCAAGTGGTGTAAACCACAGCAACCTGAGGGAGACAGTCCAGAATTCTCTTCCCTAAGCAAAATGCCACTACTGACTTCTGTGCAGGTGCAGAGAAATGATAGTTGATGGATTTAAAAGATAAAACGTTGTCCTCGTAATCTCACCCACCCTCTAAGTCATCACCACAACTGCACAGATGTGAAAAAGAGTAATGGATAACTTACTTAAAGCTTCTTTCAGTAACATGATGGTTTCTTCTGGATACACATTTCTATCTTCCCAGATTTTAAAGATTCTTTCTATAGATTTGGAGACTGATGGATCTCTGAAAAGGACACATAGGTAACACATGACTGTTTCTAGTGCATCAATTTGCCCTCTCCTCTATGGACATACAAAGTGCCAGAAGAGATTGCTGATTAAAATAAAATGCAAAAAGGAGGCTTCTCACCTTACCTTCTCTTTCAATAATTTTCTGCAGGTGGGGATACCAACCAGCACAGGTTGGGGCAAATGACTAAAATATGTACAACTGATATCCCCCCCCCATTCCACACAAAAAATGCACATTCTGACATAGATAGTAGTCTTAGCCTAAGCACGTATAAAGTCTCTTCTCCCAAATTCTCCACTCTGGAGGTGCACTCCAAGCATGAAACAGACATACGTCTAAAGGGTGAAGCTGTAGACTGTTTTTTCCATAGGCAAATTTAACCAACGCATTGACAGAGCTCACAGATGGACTAAGGTGTCTTTTCATCTGGCAACGCCCTGGCTTTCAGTTAGCACAACTTGTCCTTACAAAAGGGCAAACAGTGCTGCACTTGTAAAACCAGGGGTTAGATCAAGACAGTCAAGCAACACTTGCAAGCAGGGATAGTTTGCCGAGAAAAGGCAAAAATCTCCCCCCGATATCTTTCCCTAAGGACAGTTTTCATCAACCTGATGTCCTCTAGTTTGTTTTTGGGCTACAATTCCCATCTGCCCCAGTCAGAGGTGAATATCAACACGAAAGCCTGTGGCTTCAGAGCTAAAATCACAAAATTATTTTAGATTTTAAGATCTTTGGGACAGAGACCTTCCGTCTTGTTCCCTGAAAAGTGCCAAGGAGTGTCGTCACTTGAGTGTTGTTACTTAAGCACAGCCTACCTAAAGAAGAAGCCAATGTCCTGCCCTCGCACTGTGCTTTCTGCTTCCTAAGAAGCACCCTGTGACAGAACCTGCTTTCAGACATGCCTTGCTGTTCATTCACAAAGCAAACAAAGAAATCCAGCCAGCCTCCTCCGCACACCAACCTGAGTTTGGCGAGCAGCGAAACGAAAAGACTTTTATTGTGTTGGATGAGAAATGCAGGGGGAAGCCATGAACTTACTTCACCAAAGCGGCAGCCTCCGGGAGCACTTCGGCAAAGGTGTCACGGAACACAATCGCGTTTTTCCTTTTGCAGTTCTGGATGACATCATTGGCCAGGTAGAAAAGGTTCAGCCGATGCGGAAAGGCAGCTGGAAAGAGCAAGGAGGAAGAAGGTCAGTTGGGGCACAAAGTCACCACCCATGAGCCAGGAAGGCTCCTTTGGTAGAGCCACGGGATAAGGGGGCAATGCAGGGTGGAAATTATTGCAACACTTAATTTTCCTGCAGAAAAAAAAATGTGTTTTGTAAAGTTCATCAGCGACAACGAATGGATGCAGGATGCAACTGCAATATTAGGCAAAGCATGGCAGTTTGGGCATTTTTAAGCTTCCCTTGTCGAATACAGTGGTGCCCCGCAAGACGAATGCCTCGCAAGACGGAAAACCCGCTAGACGAAAGGGTTTTCCATTTTTCAATGTGCTTCGCAGGACGAATTTCCCTATGGGCTTGCTTCGCAAGACGAAAATGTCTTGCGAGTCTTGAGATTTTTTTCTGCTCCCCACCCCCTTTTTCTAAGCCGCTAAACCGCTAATAGCCTTTTAGCAGCTAATCCGCTAATCCCTTAAGCCTTTAATAGCGGCTAATAGCCGCTAAACCGCTAATAGCGCTAATCCGCCAAGCCACTAATAGGGTTGCTTCGCAAGACGAAAAAACCGCTAGACGAAGAGACTCGCGGAACGAATTAATTTCGTCTTGCGAGGCACCACTGTACTAGTAAAGCAAGCATGCTAATGGGCAGCCTTTGCCAACCTGATGCCCTCCCGATGTTTTGGGCTACAATTTCCTTCAGCACCAGCCAGCACATGCCTCGGGTCAAAAGGTTCCCTATTGAAAAGCCCAGCAGAAATGGGAGCATTTAAAAAATCTGACCTGCAATTTTAAAAAGTGTTTCTGCTCATCCCTTTCCACAGCGTGGCAGAACAGATTCTCACCCTGAACAGCACACAACCACAATGCCACCATCTGCATGAATCCTTGTGGTTCTGCCTTGCAGAAGACTCTCTGAAGACCAGCTTGGCAACTATCGAGAACCAGCAGTGCTCAGGAAGCCAGGGCGAATGGCGGAGTTAAGACTTGTAAGGAGATGTGCAAGGAGCTGCCTTGGACCAAGCTGACCAGTGCTGTCGACTCTGACTGGCAGTGTCCCTTCTCTGCCTGATTAAGATCCTTCAGTTGGGAAGTCCAAGCATTTGGAACAGGAGCAGGAAAACCTTCTCAGCCTGAGGGCCACAAGTGAGTGGTGGGCGGGGCCAGGGACAAAAACGGGCGGAGCAACGAATGTAAATTTTATTCTACAAACAACTTACACACCCCTCTCTATTCTGAATCCGGGCAAGCAAGAGGCAAACCTATGCAATCTTCCCCCAGCCAGACAGGGTATTCGCCACAGTGTGGGGAAAGCAGAGGGCAGGTGAAGAATGATGTCTCCCCATTGATCCCACTGCTGCCGTCACAGATTTCCCCCTGGCCCTACTCTGCAGCAGAGAAGGAGTCATCAGGTTTCCCAGACTCCACAAATGCGGCCCAAGTTCAATATCCCCACCCCCTGATGCAGAACGATGGTCCCTCCTCAATGAGGCAGCCACACATGGGCTACGGCAATCCATGCAGTCGGGCCATTCAAGGGCAGCTCCAAGTCCATTCTGCAGCCCTTCTGATCTCTGCTTCCAATCTGTAAGCCAGATGGGCAAGTCTTGTCCCTGAACTGCTGATATGAAGATCCGAGCAGAGCAACAGACTGTGCTCCAATCCGCTCCCATCACATTGGGGACAGAGGGCAGGGCAGCCTCGGAAGATGCTCCTCCTGCGTATACCCTGCCCGGAAGCAACCCAAAAACCTGACTCAAGGCTATGTTCAGCAGGTACTTTTGCTAGATCTCATTTATTGCCTCAAAGGGGAGAGACAGTATGTTTCCGAGCACAATTCAAAGTGTTGGTGCTGACTTTTAAAGCCCTAAACGGCCTTGGTCCAGTTTACCTGAAGGAGCATCTCCACCCCCATCGTTCAGCCTGGACACTGAGGTCCAGCGCCGAGGGCCTTCTGGAGGTTCCCTCCCGGCGAGAAGCCAAGTTACAGGGAACCAGGCAGAGGGCCTTCTCGGTGGTGGCACCCGCCCTGTGGTACGCCCTCCCACCAGGTGTCAAAGAGAAAAACAACTACCAGACTTTTAGAAAACACCTGAAGGCAGCCCTGTTTAGGGAAGCTTCTAATGTTTGACAAACTACAGTACTGTATTTTAATATTTTGTTGGAAGCCGCCCAGAATGGCTGGGGAACTCCAGCCAGATGGGTGGGGTATAAATAACAATAATAATTACTACTGCTACTACTAGCAACAATTGTTCCTTGCTGGGCCCATATACTGTTAGTAATGTAATGAGGAGATGAAACTCAAGATGTAAAGCACCTGAAACCTAATAAAAGGTTACATACCCCTTTTAGCTTTTTTAAATTAGTCTGTTCTCTCTCTCATGATGCAAGGAATGTAACCACCGGCAAACAGAAGTAAAAAGCACAGAATGCAGCTTCTCGCTGTAGCACTGTGTGGGTGGGAACCTCCAGCCTCCAGACCTCTCAATCTGGTCCTCAGCACCGTCCCCAGGACACGCCCCTGTCTGCCACTGCCCTCTCTTGTGCCTCTGCCTGGCGGGAACATAGGCCTGAGCTGTGGCAATGCCTCTTGCCTGCCTGGACAGCACAGAACAGAATCTAGCCCACTGGACAGAAGTTAAGGAGTCACAACTGCTACTTTGCCCACTTTGGTCTTGCCCAGGAGGGAATGCAGCCCTGACTGAAAAGAGGTCCCTCCCCAGGGCGGTGTAACAGAAACAGCGCTATCCCGTCCAAATTCCAAATGTGAGAGATCCAGCCTCTCACACTCATCAAAATGACTAGGACAGCACAGTGAAATCTTGCCTATTTCCCCATGTCATCGCACACCCTGCACAGCATCAAACCATTAATTGTTCTAATTAAGTATTTATTTGCTTGCAAGCTCTCCTGCTATCGGTGAGGTTTAAAAAACAGAACAAGCTGTCCTGGCTGCAAAGTGCTCCAGAGTTGTGATTAGCGCCTCTTACATGTCTGGATGGGAGGGTGGAGAGGTAGGTGCATGTAGAAAACTCTGGCTTGCACAAGGCTGGTACGTGGCCTACTGCATAGGTAAAGGTAAAAAGAAAAGGGCCCCTGGATGGTTAAGTCCAGTCAAAGGTGACTATGGGGTTGCGGCGCTCATCTCCACTTTCAGGCCAAGGGAGCCGGCGTTTGTCCACAGACAGCTTTCCGGATCATGTTTCTAGCAGGACTAACCCGCTTCTGGTGCAATGAAACACTGTGATCAGGGTGGATAAAAATCAATGATTAAAAAAATTAAATAAGTAAATATTTATTTGTTTGTTTGTTTGTTTGTTTGTTTATTTAAATCAGATTTTTAAAATAAAATGCTTTTGGAGGAAAAAGCTTTCTAAATATTTTTCTATTTAAGTTACATTATAGTCCAAAGGCTATTCATCAGGAAATAAGGATTTGTTTTAAGTTTTTCATGTGTGGTAAAACTCAGTCTACGTTTTTGTGTGTTTTTTTTAAGTTTAACCACATCAGTTAACAAACAGGGATACATATGCTACAATGTTATTGCTTTAGTTGAATAAATTGTTTGAATTGTTATTAAGGAAATGATCATTTTTCTCCTTCCAATAAAGTACAGCAGAAAAGTTGTCCAAATATAAACAGTTAACTTATTAAACCTCACAATAATTTCATAATTACCTGTCTATGTATTTCTAATAGTATAACCATATTAGTAATTTTTGATATAACTGTAAAAACTACTCTGAAAATTTATTATTCCAAAAATGAAACCTTCATCTGCTAGTAAATATTAAGATTATACCAGCAAGAATAAGTCTTTCTGTAAAAAAAATTATTTAAACCAAATCTTTAAAAAAAGGTAAAGGACCCCTGACAGTTAAGTCCAGTAAATCAAGTCTTACTGACTAGTGATTTAAATCAAATTGATTTAAATCAAATCCACCCTGACTGTGACGGAAACCAGAGCGCATGGAAACGCTGTTTACCTTCCCGCTGGAGTGGTACCTATTTATCTACTTGCACTGGCGTGCTTCCGAACTGCTAGGTTGGCAGGAGCTTGGACAGAGCAACGGGAGCTCACTCTGTTGCGGGGATTCAAACCGCCAACCTTCAGATCTCAGCAAGCCCAAGAGGCTCAGTGGTTTAGACCACAGCGCCACCCACGTCCCACCTACTGCGTAACAGCAAGCATCACAAGACACTGATTTGGCTTGGACAGCCACCTTGGCCCCTGGCCCTCGAAAGGATGCCTCCCTTGGGTTGAAAATGTGCCCCACCCCTGCAATATAAAAAGGGAAGGAAGTAGGACCAATTTGCATTAGCTACCAACTCCCAAGGTAAAGCCGTATTCTAACGCTCATGATATGCAAAGATTGAAGTCTATTTTTAAGTCATCGGAAACTATAAAAAGCTACAACACTAAATAGCATGCTTATTCCACGAAAGACAGAAACAGACAGCAGATTTTCTTTTGCCTGGCCTACCAGCATATTCTGCAATTACCACTGATTCATCAGTGAACTGACAGCCAACTGCTCTTCAAACCAAACATAAGGCAGGCTGAACTGAGATCTGCTAGTGGAGACATACTTTTGTCAACAGGCTCTACAGGGACTGGTTTTAAATAAAAAATAAAAAATTCAAGCCACTAATTTAAATCAAGCTGAGGCGCCAACAGGCTCAAGGGACCTATCTTTTTGATCAGCGGTTTTTTATAGGTAGCTCCCATTATGCTAAGAAAAGCCTTTAATAGTTTGTGCTGTCACATTTCAGGGTTCCAATTCTGCAGAAAATATTTGCAAAGATGTTCCTCACCCAAAGACCCATGATTATTTTAACTGTTTCTGTCATTTATAAATTGCTCCCCATAAAACACTCCAAAGTCATTAACAATAACATCAACAGAAAAAGTGTATTTCCAAACAATTTATTCAAGTACAGACAGGTAGAGACAGGTACAATCCTCCCCTGACTTAATCACTTGTCGGGATATGAAGGTCTTCAGTGGGTGCCAGAAAGACAGTACAAGATGCAGGCTGCCCTGATACGTAATGGGAGGGAGCTCAATTTCCCTCAGTGCCACTCCAAAGGCCAGATTCCTACACTGTACCAAACAGACTTCCTAATGTCATGGTATCCACAGAAAGCAGTGATTACTAGAAAGACAAGCACAATTTGGGGACTGGAAGATGCTCTTTTTTAAGAGGGTAGAAAATTAGACTGCAAGTCCTAACTCTTGTTAACAAGCACCTCTTGTTCTCAGCTTACCCCAGGTGTTTTAGAAACCCAGGGATTCTTCTGAAGCTTATAAGGGTTTCTGGGGTTTTTTGAAGATTAGTAATGGTGGGTAAGGGACGCGGGTGGCGCTGTGGGTTAAACCACAGAGCCTAGGACTTGCCGATCAGAAGGTCGGCGGTTCGAATCCCCGCGACGGGGTGAGCTCACTTTGCTCGGTCCCTGCTCCTGCCAACCTAGCAGTTCGAAAGCACGTCAAAGTGCAAGTAGATCAATAGGTACTGCTCCAGTGGGAAGGTAAACGGTGTTTCCGTGCGCTGCTCTGGTTCGCCAGAAGCGGCTTAGTCATGCTGGCCACATGACCCAGAAGCTGTACGCTGGCTCCCTCGGCCAACAAAGCAAGATGAGCACCACAAACCCAGGATCAGCCATGACTGGACTTAATTGGTCAGGGGTCCCTTTACCTTTACTAACAGTGGGTAAAAGCAGCCTGCCCAGAATTACTCCTCCTCTTTCTATGAAGGACAGCAAAAAGGGGCTAGAAACATTCTTGGGCATACACAGAGCTCACGGAGGGTAACTTCTGAGCCTGAGAAGACATGCATGTGTCTCATGGGAACTTAAAAGATGTTTCTTGCTATCTCAAAACACACAAAGAAGATGGAACAGGGCTCCTTGGCAATGGCAAGCAGGAGAAGGGTCATGGCTCAGTGGTACAGAATTCATGCCCTGCATGTGGAAGGTTACAGGCTCAATCCCCAGCACCTCCAGGTAAGGCTGGCAATATCCCCTGCCTGAAACCCTAGACAGCTGCTGCCAGCCAGTGTGGGCAACACTGAGCCAGCTGAACCAAGGGACTCACTTCCTACATTCCTATGTGAGTGTGAAGATCACCAGCTTCCTTGATCCTTTGGGTTTACCACCAGCTCCAGGAACCTCACTGGACAATAAAGGCACCAGCTTAGCTCCTAGCATCCACCCACAGACACACACATATACCCACACACCCCGCCACTTCAAATGCCGCTTCGCCCTGTGCCCAGTTCCACATCCAGCCTGAAACAAGCAGGCCTACAGCAAAGTTTCATCACTCCATTCTTCCCCTTCCCTCATCTGGAGGTAGGCAGACTGTGGGCTCTAAGCCCATCATCCCTGACCACTAGTCACAATTGCTTGGAGTCTAGAAACATCGGGGGGGGGGGCGTTCCTACAAGTTCCTTGCCTGTTTACAGGTCGCTTGGCAGAGAGGCGCACAACCCCTTGTACTCCTACCAAGCCAGGGACCTGCTGGAGAAACTCAAGAGTTGAAACACAACCACCTAAGCCTCTAACACAGAGACACTGTTGTCCCCAAGCTACCTATGGCAAAGTATTCCCTCCCCAAATAGCACAATCCCATGCATGTTTATTCATACACTCTTTACTTTTGATTTTAATGTTTTGTTTGTTGTAAACCGCTTTGAGGTTTTTTAGTATCAAGCTGTGTATAAATGTTATGAAATAAATAATAATAATAATAATAATAATAAAATGCCACTTTAAATATTGCTTAGTACCTGTACACAGGACTGCAAAGCCTTTGCTTTTAAAAAAGTGCTTTTTATCGTGCCCATTAAAGAAATTGTCCAATGCCAAAAAAGAAAGAAAGAAAAAAGATCAGAGGAGACATTGAAAAACAGTCAATGAAAGGCTGCGCTCAAGGCAGGAGGCCTCCTTTTCCTTCAGAAAAGGCTCCCCCAACCCACCTCCTAATTCTTCTCTCCCTTTGCTCTGCAGAAACAGCACAAGGTCTGACCAAGATTCCACCTCTTTCAAAACTCTCACCCAGTATTTGTTCCCTCGAGAAAACAAGATGCACCAAGCACGCTCCCCAGCTCAAAGTCTTGAATGGAGCAGCAAAATCAGAGGAGAGTAAAGTTCCCTCTCTTTTTGGGTGGGGGCAAGGGCTTTCAGATATACTGCCATCTGTGTGTACTCAACAACACAAGGCTTCAAAACCCTAAAATGTATTTTATATAATTGACTTTTTATTTCTATTCTTTGTATATCGTATTGTTTTATTGCTATGGCCGACGGCTGATGCAAATAAAGATTCGTTCATTCATCACTCACCCACCAGCCACACTAGTTCTAAAAGCTGCCCCTCTGTGGGGAGTGGGAAAGACCCCAGACAACTGGTATCCAAGCAGCAGCAAGAGAACTGCCTAGGATGGGGGGCAGCCACATGGCGCCCATACATGTGCCTTCCACAGCCCCCTTCCAGCACCCACAGGGCTCCTCCTCCCCTCCACCTGCTAAAATCAGCCTTGAAAGAAGCATTCTATCGTAACCAGCAGGACATGACAGGGTGGGGGGCTGAGCTGAGATGCTTCTCCAGCATCCACAATAGTGTAGGACTAGTTCCTGAAATGCTCAGCACTAGCCCCTCTGAATCGGAAATGATTTTTCCAGCCCTGCCTTTTAGCTCTCCCCCCCCCCCCCGCTGTTGTTATTCATTTTGTTTCTATACCGCTTTATATCTTCAGCAGAAAAATAATAATCTCAAAGCGGTTTACAACACATAAAAACATCAAAAACAAAACAAAACAACAATTCAGAATGAAACATTACTGCTGAAAATCAACAAGTAAAGTATACATTCTTAACAGGAAACTAAATATTATCCTAAAGATTTCAAAATAAAACATTGCAAAAGAGGTCAACGGCAGAATGCACATTTAATGTAGCATAGCTAACCAAAATAAATAAATAAATATCTTAAAAATTTCAAAATAAAACATTAGCAAAGGAAGTCAACTATAAACTGCGCATTTAAAACATCATAATTAACAAGAGAATAAAATATTATTATAAGCAAAGAACGTATCTGCTGCCAATGGTGGTTCATGGTGGGCAGCAAATCTGCACTAAGAGACAATAAAGATGGCCTCTTGCTACTCCTTCCAGCCACCTACACCCTCCTTCCGTCCCTTCCGCTTCTCTCAGCTCCTTACACTGGGAACAAATATTTTCTTTGGCCTCCTGCAAGCACCAGGTTCACACACCAACCAAACCCCACACATCCCACTTGCTGGTGGCCAAACACACTCTAGGGGGTCTACTCTGTCGTCCTGGCTTAGCAGGAGGAGACCCTCCCTGCCCAGGTCCTTTGGCACAACTGCAGGATGAATAAACCCATCTGGGATTGAAGTGGCAGCTGTGCGAGGAGCCCAAGAAGGAATGTGCCCGCCCCACACAGCCAGCCCCGAATCAAGGAAGAAGCCTTGCTTTTCTGCAGGTGAAGCCAGAAATATGAGAAGAGGCGTTCAGGATCTCACTCTCACAGTGGACCCGAGCTCAAGAGCCCTCTCCCCTCCTCTGGTTTTCAGCAACTAATACAGTGGTACCTTGGGTTACATACGCTTCAGGTTACAGGCTCCGCTAACCCAGAAATAGTGCTTCAGGTTAAGAACTTTGCTTCAGGATGAGAACAGAAATCGTGCTCTGACGGCGCGGCGGCAGCAGGAGGCCCCGTTAGCTAAGGTGGTGCTTCAGGTTAAGAACAGTTTCAGGTTAAGAACGGACCTCCGGAATGAATTAAGTACTTAACCCGAGGTACCACTGTATTCAGAAGCAGTACTGCCTTCCAGTCCCTCCCCAAGAGTCACAATAAAATTGCTCAGGAGAACAAGGCAACTTCATTTCCTCACCTTTGTTCCAATGGGAATAAACAGGAGTGGAGTAATTAAAAGAATCTCTGGAAATTTCCTAGGATCTCCCCAACCCATCGTCTCTGTCCCTGTGCCTGGGATGAGGAAGACGTAGCAACCCAGCGGTGATTTTACACATCTGGAGATATGAAACAGCTGTGTAGCGCATGTGCGGGTGTGGGTGTGGAGGGAGGCTCTCAGCACAAACACAAGCCACTTGATCCTTGCCGCGGGGTTGGCAGGCCTTGTGAAGAGTGCACTTGAAACCTCTTGCCATAAAACACAGGGCCTTGGGAAATGCAATTTGTGCGCAGAACAGGAAAGGAGCGGCGAATGAGACAGACCTTCAAAGGTGAGACTTTCTTGTAACAAATTTGTGGCTGCTCACTGCACCTTTAGGGCAGTAGTTGATGCGGCCTGTCAAAGATCGGTAAGTGGTCTGCTATGGTTAAGCAGCCCAGAGGGAAATTTATCCAGTGGCTTTTTGATAAAGCTGTAATGTTTCAGGGTATCACCAATTCAATGTTATGGCTGCTTAAAAGGGGGAGGGGACCTCCTTGATTCAATTCTCATGCCTGTTTCCCACTGCTGCCAGCCCTTACCCTGGCTGAACCACATAAGCAGAGCTTTGTAGGTACTGACTGTATTCACATGTCATGATAATAAGCCAGAATTGCATGCTCTTGGCTTCTGGGGAATGAGCGTCCCGTTCCCAAGTGATGCAGGGCAGAAATTTCTACAAAGCCAGGTTTCCCCCCACAGAAAAACTTCCCATTTCTGAAGTTTGATAGTAAGAACGCACAGCACAGGTGCCAACTGCAAACACGATTATTAGGAAAGCTTGGCTGTTTCAAAGTTTCTAGCTTTACAGTGGTACCTCGGGTTAAGTCCTTAATTCGTTCCAGAGGTCTGTTCTTAAGCTGAAACTGTTCTTAACCTGAAGCACCACTTTAGCTAATGGGGCCTCCCGCTGCCGCCGCACAACTGGAGCACGATTTCTGTTCTTATCCTGAAGCAAAGTTCTTAACTTGGAGGACTATTTCTGGGTTAGCAAAGTCTGTAACCTGAAGCGTATGTAATCCAAGGTACCACTGTATTTACTAATTACAGAGCAAAATTAACATGCTAAATTAGATGGGCAATAGGACATTTTCCGTTGCAAACCAAGCATTTCCCAGAAAATCTACACCACTGTCATGAACACTGACCAATCGCTCCCACTTCTTTCTTCACCAGTGCAAGAAGCAAGCTGAGATTCAAAAGTGAGAAATAAACCTTGGTTTAAGGCTGGCTGGGGATCCTGGCTTGTTAGAGAAGAACAAGCCAAGACCCTCCGTTCATGAATTGTTGGGAAGCCAACTTAACTGTGACTGCTAGCTTATTCCTCCTGCTTGTGCCAGGCAGAAATGAAGTGGGGGCAACTGGGCCATGTGGGCCCCTGATGTTCCACAAGACCAGTGCCACTGGCTTATCCTGATGTGTGAACAGCGGCCACTGGGAGAGTTAAGCCCCTCAAGGCAAACAAACCAAGCTTTTCCCATCTTGCCAAGGCAAAAGAGAACAACTGCTAGCAACACTGTCTGGTGCCTCTGTCCTAAGCAGGGAGAAACACAGGGACCCAAATGGACCAGAAATGCATAAAAAAAGAGAGGGTCTGGTGTTCTTAGAAATATAGTAAAGCTTAGATCTGATTTATTTCTATCATTTTCCAAAATTCCTGTGGGCAAAATTGTTCTTCACTTCCACCCCAGCTTCAAGATGTATGGAAGTTGCAAATGTCTAAATCACACAGCCTCTGCATTTTATACTGATTGTTGGCTTTTAACTGCATACTTTTGCCATTTTTGTGATTCTTACTCTACATTTTGCTTTAACGTAAACCACATACAGGTCATTTTGACAAAATGTGCTGTACAAGAATGCAAAGTAAGTGATAAATGAATAGCATCAGTTCCAAATGCTGCTGCTTCATTGGCTGAAGAATGCAGCACTATCTTTCTTGCTGGCTATATCACATCCCCAAACTATTTTTCTCTGTTCTCCCACTCAAAATTTGAGTTCCGCTCTGTCTCAGAAGCACATCTAGCCTCCTGCTAACTTCCAACCTTCACAGACTGTTTAAGAAACATCTTCAAAGTATTAATTAGCTCCCATTCAACAAACATCAAGCACCAAAATCTGGCAAGCTCCAAAGTCCAGAGTTAGGCAATACCTTTATTAGGCACAAAAGTGTGGCAAGCTTCTGAGCGCTGCAGAACTCTTCATCAGCTAACGTTACACAAGGTAGGGCATGACTGGATGAGGATTTCTTTTTTTAAAACGAAAAGTTAAGCGGGCTGTTGTATGGTGAGGTCAGCCTGTATGTAAACTCCATTCTGAGATGGAGATCTGCAGGCTGAGTCCCTCCCAGGTGTTGAGATATCAGGTTGCACACCTGGGGTTCTAGGATAAAGAAGCAATGGCTGCTCCCCATCTCTCAGAAAAGAAACGTCTGGCTTCCGACCTACTTTGGTCACACGCTGTTAAACAAAATACACAAGCTCTCGGGCAGGTAGAGAATTGAAGCAAAGAAGAACATGGCAATATCAGCAAAGCCAGGAGTTAATTTAGGAAGATGCACTAGATAAGAGTCACAAAGTGTAGTGCTACCCAGTGGCTGGAGGGAATGTAACGGTATCATCTTCAAATTGTAGAAGACAAGCCTTTAGCAGCTGCTAAAGTATTAGCAGGCTGTTTTTACAAATTTATTTAGCCTGCTACTGTTTTTATCCATTGTTTTAATGATTTTTAGATATGCTATGTTTTAATATGGTGATTTTATTATTTAATTATTACAGGTGTTGCTGCTAACATGCTGGGAGCTCCCTTGAGAAGCTGCCTATAGATTAAGGATTGTAACCAGCTATTAATGGGCATGACTAACTTAGGTCCATTAATTTCAAGGTGTCTATTCTGAGTAAACCTAGTTGGATACAACTAATGGAATTGTAAAAAATAAAAATGGAGGTCTTACTTAAGAACCTCTACGCTACGCATTTTGAATAGAACCTTGCTTTAGAAACTGTTTCGCTCACCATCCCAAAATAGTTATCATTTTGTTGTCATAGACTCCCCCCTCCAGGTGTTTCCCAAATTTTCTACTGACATCCAACTAAGTCAACTGTCCTCTGAGCATAAGGCTGTTGATTACATTGGGTATACTCTCGTGTGTGGGACTAACAATGTATATCACCCTTCCAATTATTCTATCTATGAAAAAGTCCTTCAGGAAGTAGAGGAAGAGGAATAGGAATAAGAGAGAAATCAGAGCATCCCTTTGGGGGGGGGGGGCTCCACATTTAATTGTTCACACATACAGCTCAAAACTAGCTACCCGGTTTGTTGTCCCTTGGCTGGTCACACATTTCAACAGTAGCAACCTTTCCATTCCAATTGATGAGTCATTTGGCTAAACCTGAAGGCTTTGTTACATACAGCCATGTGAACAAGAAGCTTGTCCAATTTTTTACATACACGGTCTCCTTGTGTCTTTTCCAGTTTGGAAATAGCAGTCAATCCATTTATTTCCTTCCACGTATAAAAAATCCCTGACTCTGAAGGCGAGCAAGACTTCATTCACCCTCAACTCCTTTAAAGAACCACGTGAGCCACCACGAGCTCCACTGGGGAAATGGTGGGACATAAATTAAATAGACAGACAGACAGACAGAGTTGTCTCTTGGCTTGGAGAACAGAAACAAACATTATTCAAACATCCTTTCTACAGGCGGGTTCCCTTTTCCCCTGTGACACTCAAGTCAATATTTACAACCAGACCCAGAAGTTTGCAGCAGTGGGCAATTCTGCAAGGGAAGAAAGAACCAGCCCATAGATTACTCTACCATTCTGCTACCCCTCCTCTCTTCCGAGGTACAAAAGAAACCAGAGAAGGGCAACTTCTGTGTCCTCCAATTCTAAGCTTCTTGAAGCAGGTGTTCAATGAAAATGAATGAAATTTCTGAAAAACAATGCCTGGGATCAGGGTGTTCCTCCGGTGTGAGAGGTATAGTATTGCTGGCATTGAGGTAGGAGGAGCTGAACCATCACACACCGTCTGGCACAAGCAGGTGCTTCCACGTTTCCACTCAGTTCATGCGTACAATTTGTGCGTCAGCAACCAGGTCCCAGGAGTTCCCGAGGTCTCTGACAAACGATAACTCTTTTTAAAAAATCACCTAGAAATCAAGCCAGGTGTTTGCAGGAGTGTGGAAAAAGAATCTGCTCAAGGTTGAGTCCACAGAAGAACCAAGAGACGTACAGGCAATGGTGGAGCCTCCATCTTCACAGGTGCTGCTAATAAGACCTGATGCTTAAGTGTGGGATTTGCATGCAAGCAGCATGTATGAGAACCAAAATGTCGAGATTCCTGCATTATCTTCCAACTCTGCAATTCTACGATTCTATAAAAGGCTACCCCTGCCCCCAGATCAGTCTTTGTAAAGTACCGTATTTTTCGCCCTATAGGACGCACCGTCCCATAAGGCGCACCTAGTTTTTTGGGGGGGAAATAAAGGAAAAAAATTATTTCCCCCCCAGGCGCGGGGTTGGGGAAGCCCGAGCTTCCCCCGACCCCAGCCCCCAAACAGGCAGCTCTCTGCAAGCCGTGGGAGCCCAGTGCTGGCTCCCGCTGCTAGCGGAGAGGTCCGCGAAGCCTGGACGCGCTGAGCTCAGCGCGCGCAGGCTTCAACATGCAGGCACCCCTCCGCCAGCAGCGGGAGCGCTCCCGCTGCTGGCGGAGAGGTCCGCGAAGCCTGGACGCGCTGAGCTCAGCGCGCGCAGGCTTCGGCATGCAGGCACCCCTCCGCCAGCAGCGGGAGCGTTCCCGCTGCTAGCGGAGAGGTCCGCGAAGCCTGGGCGCGCTGAGCTCAGCGCGCGCAGGCTTCGGCATGCAGGCACCTCTCCGCCAGCAGCGGGAGCGCTCCCGCTGCTAGCGGAGAGGTCCGCGAAGCCTGGGCGCGCTGAGCTCAGCGCGCGCAGGCTTCGGCATGCAGGCACCTCTCCGCCAGCAGCGGGAGCGCTCCCGCTGCTAGCGGAGAGGTCCGCGAAGCCTGGGCGCGCTGAGCTCAGCGCGCGCAGGCTTCGGCATGCAGGCACCTCTCCGCCAGCAGCGGGAGCGCTCCCGCTGCTAGCGGAGAGGTCCGCGAAGCCTGGGCGCGCTGAGCTCAGTGCGCGCAGGCTTCGGCATGCAGGCACGTCTCCGCCAGCAGCGGGAGCGCTCCCGCTGCTAGCGGAGAGGTCCGCGAAGCCTGGGCGCGCTGAGCTCAGCGCGCGCAGGCTTCGGCATGCAGGCACCTCTCCGCCAGCAGCGGGAGCGTTCCCGCTGCTAGCGGAGAGGTCCGCGAAGCCTGGGCGCGCTGAGCTCAGCGCGCAGGCTTCAGCATGCAGCGGGAGCGCTCCTGCTGTTTGCGGAGAGGTCCGCGAAGCCTGCATTCGCCCCATAGGACGCACCCAGATTTCCCCTTCATTTTTGGAGGGGAAAAAGTGCGTCCTATAGGGCGAAAAATACGGTATGTTGTTGGATTACAACTCCCATGATCGCTGACCATGGGCTGTATTGGCTGGGACTGGTGGGAGTCTGAACCCCATAATCTCTGGGAGAAACCAGGACTGATAGGGAAGGCTATCTGAGACCAAACTCTCTGTCCATGCTCAGACAGAATCAGCAAGCCATGGTGTGTTTACCAACACCGGAAGCTGCCTTAAACTGACTCAAGCCCACTGGGGTCAGTGTGTTAGAAACTGAGATATGAAAGCTAGGAGCTAAATGGCACCTTAAACCTAGGTTACGGGCACAACAACAGAATGTCTAGATGCGCTTTTATATAGCAAGAATACAAAGCTGAAAATGAATGAACTGCAGCTAAAATTCATGTTCATTTTTCACATGGTCTACTCCTCCCTTGCCCACCCCTCTAATATTCTTAAGAGGGTCTCTTCCTCAGTCTTCAGAGAGTAACTGGAAGTGTAGAGACAGAAAAGGGTCCTCCTTTCCTTCCACTCTGCAGTTTTAATCTGAAATCATAGGTGCGGTACTGCACCAAGAGCTCAGAAACTACTCACGCTAATGAAATTTCCTGTCGCAAAATGCGCCTAGAACAATGGGAGTTTTGAACACTGACTGGGGTCCACCTAGCTCAGTACTGCCTACACTGACTGGCAGCAGCCCTCCACGGCTTCAGGCAGGGATCTCTCCCAGTCCTGCCTGGAGATGCCAGGGACTGAACATAGGACTTTCTGCAAGCAAAGCAGATGCTCTAACACTCAGCTACAGCCAAATGGTGGTTGGTTGAAACTTCTGAACAACCTCAACCATGATTTGTTTTGTGGCAACAAACCATGGTGTGAAGCCATTGTGTGTGGCTGGCTTGCAAACCATATGGCTTCGTTCTGAACCCAGCTTAGCCATGGTTTGTTTGCCTTCTGTCACAGATGCTTGCCAAGCTTCAAAGGCGCAAGAGGAGAAAAACGAACCAGTTTGGGAGAAATAAGCTGTGTGGCTTATTTGCTCATCTAAAAAGACAACTCGTGGCTTCTTGAACAAACTATGGTTCAGTCTTATGTGTGAATCCAGCCACTGTGTGCACACCAGAAGCCTTTTCACTGAATAAGTGTTCTTTAGAAACATCTCATTTTAAAGATCACAAACTCCCAAGAACAGCTATTTTGCAATTCATTAGGATTTTGATAGGCAAACTTCATTTTTCTTTTCAAGACTTTTGTTACACCCAACTGCCTTTTCCGTATCCCACCGCAACTCCTAAAGTTGCAGTTTCTAATTAATGGAAAGAGTTCACATAATACATAGACAATCAGGACTCTCACAGAGACCGCCTATGAAATCGTCCCACAAACGCCGTTGTCACAAGGTCTGGAAAGATAGCGTGAATGAACCAAAATTATTGTGAAGGACTGGCTCAGGGATTCTCAGATAACCCACCATGCACCTCCAGACTATGAGGGGAGCAAGCAGGAGTCTACATTTCACAAAAAGAAAAAGAAGTATGTGATCTGCTGCAAGTTCAGAAGCTGACCCTTACAAAAGAGATGTATGAGAACATCCCTAAGCAGCCAACATTCAACACTACCAAGTGCATTCACGGCTAGCAAAGCCCTCTTGACTTGTAACTCAGATTTGCATATTCCTAAAACTAGCAGAAGTTGTTCCAGTAAAATCTTACTGCCTTGGCTTATTTCCTTCCCTTCATCGCTAGGAAGCAAGCCAAGTGCAACTGTCTAATACCCTCCTTTAGAAGACAGCACTGACTGCACCAATATAGTTGCTCACTTTTGGGGTTTATCTTGCTGCAATTACAGCTTAGGCAATATTTTGCCCCACAGGAACAGGTTTCGGCTCAGCTGCAGGTACAGAACAGAAGGAAGCAGTTAGCTCAGTTGGCTAGAGCATGGTGCTGATAAAACGCCAATGTTGCAGGTAGCGATGTTAAATTCTCGAGAACAATCTTTTGGAGAATAATCTCGATTAATGAGAATACAGATATTAGAGAATTTTCATTTAAAATAGGAGAATATTCATTTTAATGCATTGAAAATGATATGATTAGTTAACATACATGTTTATTCATGGGTAAACTTGTTCAGATGGCAACCAAAAACTGTCCAGATACTTTTATTCAATGGGGCTATGCAGTGAATTCACATTCTTTGATTTTTTTTGCACCAAACATGAAACTGAAAATTCAACATGAATGACTCATGTTAATCACTAAGCCTGCCACTAACCAAGAATTTACAGTTTGTGGAGAATATTCTCACCTCACATCACTAGTTGCAGGTTCGATTCCTATAAGGGCCACCTGTATTGCATTGCAGGGGGTTGGACGAGATGACCCCCGGAATCCCTTCCAACTCTACAATTCTATCAGACAGATTCAGATACACCCCAGGCCCCAGCCAAATAGACAGAGTACTGTGGTGAGTAGTCTTGCTTGAAAATGCAACCTACATTTCAAGCTTCCCGGTGCCTCAAGCATTATCCAAGAGGGCAAACTGAAACAGTTTGCTCACAGAAAGGAAATTCAAAGTGGCTGAGATATCACGGCAATCCTGCTATTTCATGGAAAGGACAACCACGTTGAGGACTTGAGCCAGCCGGCAGGTCAAACCTAAGGCACTCCAGATGTTGCACTTATGGGGAAGGACCGTAGCTCAGTGGTACGGAATCTGCTTTGAGTGCAGAAGATCCCTGCCCTGATGGCGGGTGTCTCCAGATAGGACTAGGAGAGGTTCCTGCCTGAAAGCCCACGGAACTGCTGCCAGTGTGGACAATACAGTGGTGCCTCGGGTTTAAGAACTTAATTCGTTCTGGAGGTCCATTCTTAACCTGAAACTGTTCTTAACCTGAGGTACCACTTTAGCTAATGGGGGCCTCCCGCTGCCGCCGCACAGTTTCTGTTCTCATCCTGAAGCAAAGTTCTTAACCCGAGGTAATATTTCTGGGTTAGCAGAGTCTGTAGCCTGAAGCGTCTGTAACCTGAGGTACCACTGTACTGAGACAGATGGGCCAGTGGTCTAATCCAGTTTCATGCAGCTTCCTAAGTTCCTACTGGCCCCACCTAGCGTGTCCAGTGGTCAGGGATGACCAGGGAGATGGGAGTCCAACAACACCTGGAAGGCCATAGGCTCTCCATCTCTACTTAAATGTGGACAGGACAGGGCTCAAAATCCAGTATGTTAGGAGAGAGGTGGAAGTGAGGTGGCTAAGAAGGACACACACACAACTCCTTACATTTACAAACATCAATACAGGCTTGTCAATTGTCACTTGCCCAGCAACTTGAGGTTGGAATTGACTGCCTTGAGGCAAGCTGGGAAGATTTACAAGATTGTTCTTTTTTTTTAATAAGGCAACAGTGACTAATAAGGCATTCATGGGTCGATGGTCCATAAGCCTAGCAACTTTCGTAGACTTCTTTGCAAGGCTACTTGCATACCCTCCAGCTCGCTAATTGCAAATATTCAAGTGGAGGGGGAAGGTTTATTTACTGGCCAGCCTGTTGAATCCCTGTACACCATCCAATCTTCAGATTTAGCTATGTATTTGAGGGAAGAACACAGGACAGTCAAACCTGCTTTTGAATGCAGCAGCAGCAGCAGCAGCGGAAGGTTTGCTGGCTTTCAAAAGCAGATTTTGCACCCTGCAGAAAAAATCATTAGAGTTTTTTGTCATCTAGAATTATTGTTAAAAAGTCACCCACATCCATTCTACTTATCTCATTCTGTACCTGAAGTCAACAGCTTGAATGCCGTGTCCTCATTCAGAACCACCCCCAATGTTTTCCATTTCCCAAAGCTATAAAATCTAAGATGCTGGATTCTCACTCAGGCAGGAAGTTCACTGAGCAACCACAACAGCCCAGTTCTTGCAACTTAGCCTACATTACAGGGGTAATATGACACATATAAGGGCTAACAATAGGAGAATGTGGCACTTTCTCTAATTACCCCGAGCTGCCTGTTATCTTAGGAAATATTCAGGACAACCAAGCAGGTTCAAGATTCAAACCTCATGCCACCCACCAAGCTGCTGGGTGGCCCTAACCAAGCCGCTACTCACTCAGCCTCAGCACCCTCCTTCCCAAATCTTCATCAAAAGGAATCCATTATTTAAATGTTCCTTACCGCAGCTTTGTACAGAATACACACCATCACTTCAAACATCTGAAAAGTATTACTGCACCAAGGCAGACCAACCCATCCTTTTGACCTAATGTATGCAAAGCGTTTCTATACTATTGAAATGCAGTATATGGGTGCTAATAAACTAAGCCCACCTCACTTTGTGTGGGAACTCACCCTACCCCCGCAAATTTTGGCCCTCTTTACAAAGTTATTACATGGGTCACCGAGATAATACAAGCAGAATCCTTTGGTTTCTTCAGATGCATTGATCAGCCTGCTTGCCATACCACAGACCCTCTCTCAGAAGCACGCCCCACTGGCTTCAACTGAACTTAATTCCAAGTAACACAGGTGCAGGATAGCAGCCTTAAACATCACCCTTACACCATCACCTTTGTACAGATTGCAGACCCCTTTGCACTGCCCCAGAGCCCCCATTCTTAGCCCACTAAAAAGAATTGCTGCAAGGCAGAAGTTACATATTTGCCTCTGAACACTTTGAAGGGGATGTGGGGAATGCCAAAGTTTGTGTTATTTTATCCATTTATTTATTGCATTTTTATCACTCCTTTCCTCCAAGGAGGACGGCGTATTGTTCTCCTCCCCTGTAAAGGAAGTGAACCCTCCATTGTCCTCTTGCTGCCTTGCTGACCATAAAGCAGAGGGTCTCACCACCGCTTTGCAATCCCTTCATATTCAGCCCACCTTAAGGGACCCTTGCAAGGAGCACCAAGGAAAATTCACTCTGCATAAACATTTAAGAGTCTACACTGCACCAATCCCAAATGTTTGCATCAACAGCAAGAATCACCATCATAGTAATTCTTATCATAAAGACCTGGTAAAGTGTTATACTAAACCTGTTATACTAAATTTGTATATCACCCTTCATCTGTAGATGCACAAGCTATAGTTACCAAGCGAGATCTGCACCCACATAGATGTGATTTTCTATAAATCCGTATCTAGGGGCAACAGAGGAAGCAGACTTATCCTGAGCAAGACCTTGGGTCCATCTAGCACAGTGGTGTCCAAACTTTTTCCAAAGAGGGCCAGATTTGATGAAGTGAAGAGCCGTGGGGATCGACCAAAGTAGTTGTTGACCTTTTTTTTTAGGATTGGAATTGTTGAGGTTTTTTTAGGATTTTACCCCAGGAGATAAACTACCACAGGGGCCAGATTAAATTGACCAGCGGGCCGGATTAGGCCCCCGAAACGGACTTTGGACATGCCTGATCTAGCACAATATTGTTCTAGACTGACTTGAAGTGTCTCTCCAGAGTGTCAGGCAGGAACCATTCCTAGCCCTACCTGGAGATGTCGGCGATTGAATCTGGGACTTTCTGAATGCATAGCAGATGCTCTACCACTATGGTCCTTCCCCAAGCATTACACTTACACACACCAATAACCACAAACAATCACAGGAAATCCCACCCAATCCCCCTTGCATCTACTCTCTCCATTCTTATTTCACCGTTCAGGGCTGTTGCAAAGACCAAAGTTGTACTACAACTCACATCTTCCCTGATACACGAGTATGGAGGTGGGGTAGGCTAGGCTGTATGTCTGAGCATGGACTCAATTGCTGGAATAGCCAGGCCAGCCTGGTAATGGCCCGCTAGGTATGGGTCCCTAAGGGGACCAGAAGGCAAATGGGTGGGCTTCCCTCCCTCAGAAGGCTGGAGTTGAGGGTTGAGTGATGTGAGCTAGAAGCTGCAGGAAAAGCTGCCTTCTTGAAATGCAGGGAAAGAGTCAAGCCTGATTTCTGCAGACACCCATGGCTGCAGCTATGGGGGAAGCAAGGCCCTTCTTGGGGTGCTAATGCTGTGAACCCCTCCATCGTGGTCTGAGGTGGTATATATGTGTAAATAAACCGTATGTGATGAAGACACCACAGACTCCACTGTGCCTCATTCCAAACTCTGGGTAAGTGTTCTGATCCATGTATATGATGAACTTTTTCTATGCCAATAAAGGAGACTGATTGATGGATTATACACACACACACACATAGTGAAAGCATACGGTGCATTTGGCCTCATCATCAATGTAGGAATATAAGTAACAGTGCACCCTATATAAAATGCTGCGTCAAATTCACACAGATATTGTGTATGCACAAACACCACAGCAAAATTAAGAAACTACATGAGTTGCCAAGTAAACTATGCATATCTTGTACACGCTGCCATAATCGTTGCCACCACAGTCATCATTACCACCACTGTAATAGTAATAATGCACCCTGTATCAAACGAAAAGTAAATTCTACAAAGTGATTTCGCACATAACATCATCATCAACCACCACAACGTAGCTTATCATAGTACTGTTAATACAATGCCAAAACAGGGACTTCTGAAGGACTATCCTACCCCGAGGGAAGCAGGGAGGAAGCATTTGCCACTTGTCTAAACAAATCCTTGTCTTTCAGCTAAATAAATAATGCACACTATAAACTAAACTATAACATAAAATCTGCCAGCTAAGATATACACACCAGCACCATAATAATCACAGCAATACTACTAATAATGCATCCATTATAAACTGTCAAGTAAACCTACATGTTGTACTTAGATGGTGCCTCTGTTGTAGCATCAATTATCATAATCATAGCAACCTTAATTATGCACTTTGGATAGACTTCGAAATGAAATCTACACAGAAATACTGTACGCATCGTCAGTGCTACCACCAGAGAAATATAATCACAGTAATAATAATGTACCCTCTATAAACTGCTAATCTACATAGATATGACAGCACTATGAATAATTATAGTAATATCAACAATTACAAACTACCAACTAAAATCCACGCAGAGAGACACAGGATCAGTACCCTCAACATAATAACATTAATGGTCATCATCACAAAAATATTAATAATGCATATTATTTTTAAAGCCAAGTAAAATTTTCACCATCATAGTAACATTGCACCCTGCATAAAACACCAAGCAAATCTACACACAGGTATCATTATTAATAATTTTATTTATGAACTGCTTCCCAGGAAGCATCTTGGAACAATTTCCTTTAAAGTATGCCATATATGACAGTTACATTTATAAAAACAACAGGTAAAGTTCAAAACAACAGCGCCTACACTAAAAAATTCAAATCCGAGACAGATACCAAGGTGAGGCAAAGATTTTAGAAGGCTCCTTGAAAAAGGAAGGTGGCAGAGAGAGAGGAAAGAGACAGACAGGCAGCATATAAAAAACAGTTACATTTATAAAACCCCTTGACAACAACTGCGCACAAAAGCAACTTAAAACAACAGCAGCGGCAAACCTTTTCAAACAGCACATGAAAAAACCAATTCAGATCCGGGAGCGATACCAAGTGGGAGGAAGATCTTTTTTATTTTTATTTTACAAGGCTCCTTGAAAGAAGAAGAAGAACGCGGGAGGCGGCGATGCCAGGTAATATCCCACACCCCTTGTGTTATCCACACGCCACACAGAAAAGCGGCGCATAACAGAAACGCCAGCTCAAGGCAACCGCATGCAAAAAGAACTTTCTGTTTTTTGAAAGCAGCTATTTGGAAATCCTGTTTAAAACAGAAAAATACAAATATATGTGTGTGTGTAAAAATAAAATAAAATAATTGACGCGTAGATCCGGGCGGGAGGGAGATTTCGGCTTTGTTGAAAGGTGAGGGAGGAGGCGTCGCCAGGTATCCCACCTTTGCCACCACCCATTTCCCTGCCCCCCCCCGGCCCTCAGGTGAGCCCCTCCCCCCCCCCGCGCGCACTCACATCTGCGCATCCACTTGATCCAGTGGTGGACGATGGTGCTGTGGTGCCGCTTGTTCTCCAGGCACCACGACGACAGGCCCTGGATGGACTCCATGGTGTTGGTCACCCCCTGCAGCTTCCTGTCCAGGGACGCCTCCAGAGGGCCGGACGACGAGGCCGGCCCGCCCCCGCCGCCCGCGGCAGCGGCGGAGGACGACGACGACGAAGAAGAGGAGGACGACGACGACGACGACGAGGAGGCCTTGCCGCCGCCACTGCCGCCGGCCGCCATCTTCCCTCCCCTTCGGTCGCACAAGCAACGCCGCTCGGGAGGGGGGGGGAGGGGGGACGAGAGCGAGGGAGCGCGAGGGAGGGAGCGTGTCTCGGCGCGTGCGTGCGTAGCGTAGCGTACGTGCGCGCGCTCAGCCCGCCCGCCTCGAGCGCGCTTCTCTCTCGCTCGCCGTCTCCTCTCCACCGCGCAGGCGCACTCGGGACGAGGCGGAGCTTTTTCATCGCGAAGGGCGGGGAAGGGATGGAGGCGAGGTGATATCGATTATGGTCGTAGTTAAATTGCAGCTGCCCATTTAGCGTTATTAATACGAATACATTTTCCCCCCAAAAAAAGTTTTTATTGGTTTTCACAACATTATAAACAAACAAACACATAAGACAAACATAAATCATAACCTCATTGAAAATTACACTTGTTAACATTGTTAAGTGACTTCCTCGCATCCCCTTGCTTGAATTTCATTGCATGTCCTTTTAACGGTTTTCCAAATCACAGTTCTTGTAAAATTTAACTTAAACATTCACATCCTTAGATCTTCACATTATGAAATTAAACATATTAATTCATCACTTAATTTAAAATCCTAAGCCAATTAAGTATCTGCAATGTGTTTTCAGTTAGTTTAACTTAACATATTTAACTAATCATTAAATTTGATCTTCCTGAACTCTTCCGGTTACGTTGGCTAGCTCTGGAAAATCTTCATCTGCCATTCTATCGTTGGTAATTCTTGGGTTTTCCACTTTTTAGCTAACAAAATATGAGCCACAGTTGTGGCATACAAAAATAATTTAACATCTTTCTTGGGCAATTCCAAACCTGTTATTCCAAGAAGAAAGGCCTCTGGTTTCTCTATAAATGTATATTTCAACATTTTTTTTCAATTCGTTATACAGTATATCTTTTCCCAGAAGTCTTTCACTTTGGGGCAGGTCCACCACATATGATAAAATGTCCCTTCCTTTTCTTTACATTTCCAACATAACTTATCACAGTTATGATATATCTTTGCTAATTTTACTGTGAATATGAATACATTTATTGGCTGTGTTGTATCGCATTGCATTTATTACACTGGTAATACGCCTATCTATTGTGTCGGTTTGTTGCAATAACTTGAAAACAATAAAACAGCACAATTGTTCTGTTTATTGCATAGGTAGGGAAACTAAGGCCCGGGGGCCGGATCCGGCCCAATCGCCTTCTAAATCCGGCTCGTGGATGGTCCAGGAATCAGTGTGTTTTTACATGAGTAGAACGTGTGCTTTTATTTAAAATGCATCTGGGTTATTCGTGGGGCATAGGAATTCGTTCCTCCCCAACCAAAAAAAATATAGTCCGGCCCCCCACAAGGTCTGAGGGACAGTGGACCGGCCCCCTGCTGAAAAAGTTTGCTGACTCCTGGTATTGTGGCGATAGATACGATAAGTATGCTTATGAGCATCGTTGCAATAACATCACCATAATATTATACTGGTATAATAAATAAAATTATTGTAATATTCCTTTTATTAATTGCGCTAATAAACATTATCTTATGGTGGTGATGCATTTATAGCCGCGCACTGTCTAGAAGCAGCGGCAGCACATGGTTTTGGGGTTTTTCCTCGTTTCTGCTCTGTGACAAACGCGGATCCCGCCGTGCGCGAGGGGGTGTGGCCGAGTTGGTCCACGCTCCTCCGAGCCCGATCACGCACCGCGGTGCAAAGTAAAGCCTGCGTCGCTTGCGCCCCTCGCTTTTTTGCAAAGGTTTCCCAGCGATTCAGGGAATCGCTGCTTGCCCAGTCTGTATGCAAAAAAATTGTCAGTGCAAAATGTTCCCTGCCCCGATTTTTTTTTGTCAGTGCAAAATGTTCCCTGCCCCGATTTTTTTTTGTCAGTGCAAAATGTTCCTTGCCCCGATTTTTTTTTGTCAGTGCAAAATGTTCCCTGCCCCGATTTTTTTTTTTTTGTCAGTGCAAAATGTTCCTTGCACCGATTTTTTTTAGGGTAAAAAATAAAACAAAAAACCTTCCGCTGGCAATGGATTTTTTAATATATATTTGCAACTGGCAGCCCCGCCCCCCTGCCCGGAGCCGCAGCAGCAAAAGCAGCCTCTCCTCCCACGTGACCAAGCAACGAAAGTTTCTCGGGTTGTTTCCCCCCGCCCGCCTTTGACGAGCCGGTCAAAAGTTTAGTCCTCGTCGAGCGGCGATTGGTGCACGCCGGCGCGCGCGTTCACCCGGCCACCAGTGGGGAAGCTGCAGGAGAGCTGAGAAAGCCCAATGAGGAGGCCGCGGCGGCGCGACGCAGCCAATGGGAAGCGAGAGGCGGAGGCGCCAAAGAGCGCAGCAGCGGCTCCTTTCAGGGTTGAGTGCCCCGCCCCCTTTCGACCGTGAGGCGAAGGGCGATTTAAACCGTTGCCTTCGCCCAGTTTAAAGGACCAGCGACGCTTTGAACGCCGTTGCTACGATAGGCTTCGACAAACCGCCATTTTATATATAGTAAGGGGGGAGGTGGCCCGCTTTGCACGCAACGTTAATACTCAAAAGCGCGTGCGCAGGTCCAGCGGCGCATGCGCAACGTGCTCCAACCAAAACTCCCTCTCAATAGCGCGAAGCCGATGCGCAGCAGAAGTAAAATGTGAGGCGGCTCACAGTCACTTCCCAGAAGCCTTTGCCTGGCCTGGCCACACTCCCATAATTCCATGGGCCAGTTCCCAGCATTCACTGGGGGATAGACCAAGGTTTCTATTTCTACTCCCCTATTTTAAATACTTGTATCATTTAAAACAGTAAATCATCTTTGGAGATTTATAAATACAATGAATAAATAAATTTATTTTAAAAAATGTTTAAAAACCCATAAATTTAAATATTTCCAGCTCTACATCAATACATCTCTCTATGAGAGCCCTTTTCTGGTTTCCCCCCTCATCAACATTTATAGTTCATGAATTTTGAAAATTCAAGGGGCCCAACATTTTTCACTGTCCCATTATTATTTTGAGGGGGCAGGCCCCCCAAGGTCCAAAAAAGGGCCAAGCACGGAGTCCAGCTGAGTGTAACTTCAATGTCCAGCTTCTCCTCCTCCAGGAAAAGCAGCAGTGGTGGCAGCAGCAGGAGCCACTGAAGCCACATTCAGCTCTGCCCCCTGGCTCCTCCAACATTCTGGCAAGACATTGGGATGTCACACATTTGATATCGCATGCAAGTGCGCGCACACATACACACACATCTCCCTCACAAGTTGTCACCTCTGATCCCTGGCCTTCAAGTGGTGTGTTAGGCCCCCTTACAGGGTCACAGCCCGATTGATCCAAGGCGAGTCACAACAGGAGCACTACCACCGTTCAAATATATGGTAAAAAAGTTAAGGAATGGGTCCCCAGATGCATGTTTGGATTAAAGGCTGGTTCTGAAAAGGTTAAAGATTACTGCTCTAGAACAGTCTTTGCCAACCTTGCACCCTCCAACTGCTTCAGACTACAACTCCCATCAGTTCCAAAAGGATTCAGAGGCTGCTGCAGAAATAAGAATTTTTAAAAATGAAAAGCAGTTCTGAACATGCGCTGAATACCATCTGGAAGGGGAAGCCAAACCCAAAGTAGTTTTGAAAGGAAGCATAAAAGCATCCCCTCTAATTCATACTTTTGTTGTCCTGAGAGCCCAAGGATAAAATCCTGGCTAGTGGACAGCTTTCTGAAAGATTGACTCTAGACCAGACCTAACCAACTTTACAGGAACAAAGAAGTCCTCTGCTATCGCTGGGATCCTTCGTTTTCCAGAGCCCTCACCTGGAATTTACACATTTCTACCAAATCACAGCACCTGCTTCACCCTCACAACCCTGCACGGGATTTAATATTGCTTCAAAAGGACTGATACCACCCACCTCTGGACCCAGGTGTATCATATTCCTAATAAAACCATTGAAGTTAAAGGACCTCAGTAAGCTAATGTGCATTTAACATCCTTATCGTGACACCAAGAATCACAACGGGACATAGACACAACCCCATTAATAAGAATTTCTGAACGCACACTCCTGGACACCACAATTCACAACGCAATAGCCGGTCCTAAGGTATCAAGCTACTTTGTCCCAAAATTTAACTTCAACTACTTTCCTCTGCAGAGTGGCAAGCTGGGAATGATGTGGCAACCTTCTATTTTGTATGGAACAGATACAGACTCTAGTCCCAAATCCCAATACGTTGGGCTGGCCACTCTGAGAACAGGATGCTGGGAGTAGATGGGCCCCCTCTGGCCTGATCCAGCAGGCTCTCGTATCCTTAAATTGAAGGGCGGCGCTGAAATGTGAAACATGCTGCTTCTAGAGCACATTTATCACAAATATCGAAAGCAAAAAAAATAGCGTAAGGATGTCTGGCCTGTGGCCCACCTGATATCGATGGATTCCAACTCCCAGCAGCCCCAACAAGCATGATCAATGGTTCCTGGTGAAAGGCTGGGGGGGGGGGGGTTCCCAGAGGTCTTTGACAAGGCCCTAGGCTGACATCCACACCATTGTGGAGTTGCAAACATTTTCAGCAGGGGGCCGGTGGTCCACTTTCCCTCAGACCTTGTGGGGGGCTGGACTGTACTTTGGAAAAAAAATGAACCAATTCCTATGCCCCACAAATAACCGAGATGCATTTTAAATAAAAGCACACATTCTACTTGTGCAAAAACACCAGACCGGCCACACAAATCAGCATGTTTTTACGTGAGTAGAATGTGTCCTTTTATTTAAAATGCATCTCTGGGTTGAGATGCACTTTAAATAAAAGGACACATTCTACTCATGTAAAAACACGCTGATTCCCAGACCATCCATGGGCCAGATTTAGAAGGCGATTGGGCCGGATCCAGCCCCCGGACCTTAGTTTGCCCACCCATGGGTTAGTTAGTGTGTTAGTCTAGGATGCAGGAGACCACTAGGTGTAACGCCTTGAGCCGACCACTCACTCTCAGCCTAGGCTACCTCACAGGGTTTTTGTGAGGACAAAATGAGAATTATGAACACCACCTAGATTTCCTTGGAGGCAAGGTGGGATAAATATATGGAACAACAACAAAAACACGTTTGAAGTACCGTATATGGCTCCTCGCTCCTCAAAGAATCCTGAGAATTGTGGATTGTTGTGGATGCTGAGAACTGTAGCCTTGAGAGCTGTAAACTACAGTTCCCAGGATTCTTTGGAGAAAGCCATGTGTTTTTAAAGGTGTAGATGTGCAAGATGGATGATGAGATGGGACCCTTTTGTCTGATCCAGCAGGACGACTCTTACTGATGCTACCCACAATGCAGTTGGTCTTCGGTCATGCCAAGCCTTGAAATCATAACCACTTTGTTTAATGCACGGTGAGCAGACTTGCTCAAAAGAAACAGGTAAAGAAACATGGTTGGGTTTTGCTTTTTTTTTTTTTTTTGCTGTTAACTTCTTACCAAAGGGGAAAAAAAGTTTATTGTGTAAATGTAGGATGCGGGCTAAATCCCCAGCTCCTAAAATCTGCTGTACAAGTTTCCAACGCTGCGATCTGCCCTCTTAACGTCCATCGAAGTCGGTGACCCCACATGTGCTGCTTCCTCCCCATCACGGAGGTGCCTAGCTGACTTGCCTAATGTCCAAACAAACCTACTGAACTGGCAAAAGAAGAAGAAAACCCAAAGAGCTGCGTGTGGTTAGGAGGCCAATGGATTAGGAAAAGAGAAGCTCTGGCCGGCGTACTGATTTCTTTCGACGCTTTCTCCACGGCCTCCAAGTCGGATTGTTTCCAGAGGGCATGACACGGAAGCTAAAAAGAGCGCACGTCAAGATCCACGAACTGTTTCAGTCCAAAACGAAAACAGAAAAACCCCTAGGTAGTTTTGCTCTGTTTTTTAAAAATATTTCTTTTAATCGTATGCTGTCACACTGCAGGGAACTTGAGGGGAGAAAGTGGGCTTGGGGAGGGGGGGCGCTTGGATGGCAGGGGGAGAGGAACCTCCAAGGCCAATGTCTCAGCTGAGTTCTCACTCTCCAAACTGAACACCACAAAAAGCCAAGAGAGAGAGAGGGGGGGCCCTTTAGTCTGTGGATTCTAATACGGACTCGCTCAGAGCCAGGTCCCAGTAGTGCTCTGCTCCGTGTTTTTTAAAGTGCTCCCGTGCCATGTTCTCGGTGGGGCACTGCTTGAATTTCATCTCCCCGAAGCTGCGCTCCTTTGCTGTGCCCTGAGGGGGGAAAAGACAAGGGTGGGTGGAATTGGGTTTAGGAGTTAAAAGAAAGGAGAAGGGGAAAAGGCCACTAATGTGCTTAGCGCTGTGGACCAGGAAGTAAACACTTGAAGCTTAAACTGGTTTAACCAGGACGACCCTCCAAACAAAGCAGAGTTCTAGGGAGGAGGCTGGCAATCCCAAGAATAAGTTTAGTATCTTTTCACAAACAGTCTGGTGGCCACACCTGGGACGTTGCAGTGGGTGGGAGGGGAGATACAGGCAGGATATTGGAAGAATGGGGTCCAACAATTTCATCGTGGCCCAGAAAACAAAGTGCAAAGACCCAGGAATTTAAGTGGATACTTACCTCCCAAACCAGAGAACATTTGTTTGACTTTTTCACAGACTCCTCGTCGGATTCGTCATCATCTGAAGAAAGGAAAACCGGGGGGCGGGGAAAGAGAGAGAGAAGGCTGTGCTTAAAGCTGAAAACTATTGGACTATCAGCCTGAAGGAGGGCTTTTTCTCAAGTGCTGCACGCATCAGACTGGGACTTCTGTTTGGTAAGGAGATTCCAAAAATCAGCTAGTACATGAGAAGAGCCTGCTGGACCAGGCCAGTAAGCCCGTGACTGTCAACTTTCAGATCTGAAAATAGGGATCAGCAGCCTCGAAAATAAGGGGTCAACTTTCAGATCTGAAAATAGGGATCAGCAGCCTCGAAAATAAGGGATCAGCAGCCTCACCTGTCCCGGGGACAGTCTACGGGATATCTAACAATCCGGGATAGCAGCGGGAAGGTTGACAGCTATGAATGGGCCATCTAATCCAGCATCCTGTTCTCACAGTGGCCAATAAGATGCCCCAATGGGAAGCCCAAAGGTAGGATCCAAACACAAGAGGCCTCTTCTCCCCTCCACTGGTTATACAGAAGCCTTGCTGCTTCTGACCATGGAAACAGAACAGAGTCATCATGGCTGGGAGCCATTGATAGCCTCTGATCAAAAGGCCTTGTGGCTACTGGTTATTTTAAAATGCTTCGATTAGTGTTTATAGAGTTTTGATCTGTTGTCAACTGAGAGAGTGGAACCACAATTATATACGATATCTTTATTGTCATTGTCCCACACAGAACAATGAAATTGAAAATCTACATAAAACGTTCAAAACCCCCTAAAATCTCTGAAACCCTATTTTAAAATACAATATACTATAGAGACTCCTTATGCTGCGTTTAGAACCAGAATTGCATTTGCATAGAAACTGCTTCTCAGGCGGCTAGTCCTGGTCTTTATAACCCTATACCTTCTTCCAGAAGGCAGAAGCTGAAAGAGATCGTTTCCGGGGTGCGTACTATCCTACGCTATCTCTGCAGCTTTCTTATAGCACCTGATTTATTTTAAATCACCATTTAAAATAAATACTATACTCCCTTATGCTGGGCACAAGAGGGTTATGCGAGGAGGTGGGGTTAGGTATGTCCTTACCGTCTCCTTTTGTATTTGATGTCTGCTCATCCCACTTTATTCGATGCAACATGAGCCGTTTGAATTTTTTCTGTGCTTTAGGGCCTAGGAGGGAAGAGAAAGATCACCGAGGGCCATTTTAATTCTGAAGGAGTGTGGGCAGTCAGCCAAAAAAGCAGCGTTGTTATGTTATTACGAAAGGTTCTAATAAAGCGGCAGGATAGCCCACATTCCTTCGAGCGCATTTTGAACACGAGGGTTGGAAAAAATGCTCTGTGAAAGGTTTGGGTGGGAGAACAGAGTCTTGGAAAGCCATGCTGCACATCCAACCCACACACCCTCCTGCAAGCCCCACAGGTTCCCAGGAGCACATCCTTTGATAAAAGCTCCCCACTGCAAAGAACTATCCTGCAGCGAGGAATTCCATGCGTTAAGCTGGGGCTGCATGAAGCAGGCGGCTCCCTTTCAGGCCTGGTTCTGCTGCCGAGCGATTCCAGTGTAGGAACCCACGTCCCAGAACACGTAAACCAAGCACAACCCATCCTCGCCCGCCTCACCTCCTTCTACCACCACCACATTGACATCTTTGTGTAAAACCACAACTCCTGTTAGGTACAGTTGGCCGGCGTTCGCTTCAATTTTGAATTTCTTTGCCGGATTGCTTAGATTTCGGACTCTGAGAGAGAGAGAGGAAAGAGATGTTTAAAATTGTCATTTTTTTTAACCAACAACCAAAACACAAACAGTAAAACCCCCCAGGCGGCTGATACAATGGGTATACATAATCAATAACAACATATTCAAATCAACCATATGTACAATTTTATATACGTTAACACTCCTCCATCCACAAGGTTTATTTAACTTTTAACATTTTAATTACCCCAAATTATTCAAACCTACCCAAATAATTCAGTATCTTCCCAAACCAATCCTCCTCTTTCTCACTGACCTTAAACCATTTCATTCTGTGCATCCTCACAGTTCGATATTCTAAAATTATAATATTATTCAGTTTTTTCCTCCATTGATTCACCCCTGACTCTTTTGCATTTTTCCAATTACTCGCTATAACCTGTCTGGCTGCAGTTACCACCAATTTTACCCATTTATATTCCTCGTTTGTTTTTAACTCGGTGCTACTCAGACTAATAAGAACCATTAATTTAGATAATCCCACCTTCCTACCCACAATTCCCGATATTTCTATACCAATCTGTTTCCAAAATTCATTTGGAATTTTGGAGAGAGGGAAGAAAAACGTGTTTAAGCTTTTCTCTTTAAAAGCTTTCCTCTGGGTGGGGGGGGACGGGGATGCGAAGAAGGTGTGGGCAAAGGCCACAGAGAGGCCTTTGCCTCTGGGGTTGGAGGAGACTCACCTATAGACAGCTACATGGACCCCCTGTGAAATATCCTCTTTCAGCTTTTTAACCTTCTTGGCTTTCCTCTGTTCCACGGTGAGCTTCCGTGCAGCATTCGCCTCTTCGTGAGCTCTGGGGAAGCAAGATTATATATGCGTTTACTTTCTCTGCCATTGTTACTGTATTTTTGAAATAAAAGCCTCCTGTGTGATGATGCATCGGCAAGGACAGAGAACTGGGTCTGGATGGTACCAATTTATGTGCACGCACACACAATAATAATAATAATAATAAATTTTATTTCTATCCCGCCCTCCCCAGCCGAAGCCGGGCTCAGGGCGGCTAACAACAATAAAACAGTACAAAAGTACAGCACAAACAACACTCTAAAATCATTCATTATAAAATTAATTAATTCAAGCCACTGGCAACCATTGGGCCAGAGCTCCGCGAAGATTGCCGAGGGAGGGAGTCAGGCTGTGCCCTGGCCAAAGGCCTGGTGGAACAGCTCTGTCTTGCAGGCCCTGCGGAAAGATGTCAAGTCCTGCAGGGCCTGGTCTCTTGTGACAGAGTGTTCCACCAGATCGGAGCCATGGCTGAAAAAGCCCTGGCTCTAGTTGAGGCCAGCCTAACTTCTCTGTGGCCTGGGACCTCCAAGATGTTTTTATTTGAAGACCGGAAGTTTCTTTGTGGGGCATACGAACACATGCACGCACACACATGCACACATGACAAAGAAATCAGCATCAGCCTTACTTTTGCCTCTTGGCCATCTGCGCACGAACGTGAGCCTCTACTTTGGTTGGGTCCTGAACGGCTTCCGTTCCCAGAACACGCATCAGGTTAGAGATTCGTACTGCAGAGGGAGAAACGCCGACGGCATTGAGAGCAGAAGTTGAGAACGGAAAAACAGCCCTGGGGCAGCTGGATTGAGCCAAAGGAGCCCATCTAGTCCAGCACCCTGTTCCCACAGTGGCCACCCAGACGCCAAAACAGGAAGGACCTGAGAGCAACAGCACCTCTCCCCTCCTATTTCCAGCAATTAGCATTCAGAAGCATGTTGCCTCCGACAGTGAAGGCAGAACATCGCCACTGTGGCTCCTCTTTTCAAGTCATACAAGTTGGTGATCACCATGGGTAGGCAAACTAAGGCCCGGGGTCCAGATCTGGCCCAATCGCCTTCTAAATCCGGCCCGCGGACAGTCCAGGAATCAGCGTGTTTTTACATGAGCAGAATGTGTGTTTTTATTTAGAATGCATCTCTGGGTTATTTGTGGGGCATAGGAATTCGTTCATCCTTCCGCAGGGCCTGCAAAGCAGAGCTGTTCCACCTGGCCTTTGGTTTGGACTCAGTCTGACCCTTATGTTTCCCTCCCCTTATTGTTTCGATTTATGGGCTATTATTAAAATGAGGCTGCATTTTAAATTGTATTTTTAACCTGTATTTTAAATGGTTGTTTCCCCCCCTCCCCTATTATGTTTTTATTGTAATTTTACTGGTGTTAGCTACCCTGAGCCCGGCTCTGGCCGGGGAGGGCAGGATATAAATAAAAAATTCTTCTTCTTCTTCTTAATATAGTCTGGCCCCCCAAAAGGTCTGAGGGACAGTGGACCGGCCCCCTGCTGAAAAAGTCTGCTGACCCCAGGTGACCACCATGCCTACATCTCGTGGGAACCGGTTTCAGAGTTTAATGAGGTGCTGTGTGACTTTCCCACATTCAGCATCACTGGATAGCCCCCATCCCAAGTTTATGCGTTAGAATTCCAACTTCAAGCTCCAGGTGTTGTTGTTTTTTATCTCTCTCCCTCTCTCAACAGAAGCCCCACCTGCCCACTACAAAAATCCCTACCTTTTGGTTCAGGTGGCGGCATGAGGCCTAACCTCACTTTCTCCTGCAACTCCTTCTGTGCTTCCCTCCGGGTCTGGCGCCGTAGTTTCTTCTGCTCTTTTTTGGTGAGGTAGACCCCCAGGGTCACCGGCATGTCACTGTCCACTGGGGTTGGGGTGGGACACACACATCACAAGGACAACAAAGCAGAAAGACAGTCAGAGACAAGCAGGGTTTTCTCCTTTTAGAATGGGGCTCACCCACCAAGCTTGTTCCTTCCCACCTCCGTTATAATTACTTAGACGTGTCGCTCACTTAAACGTCTCCGAGTGGCTTACAACACTTTTAAAAACATGAAAATAAACACATTATACTCGTAACAGCAGAAGGAAGCTTTGGCAGGAAGCTTATTCCCTCCCACACCTTTGTGTGTGCTTCATTCTATGTGATTTTTAGACTGTTTGGTGTCTGGGAACAACAACAACAACAATAATAATAATAATTTATTATTTGTACCCCACCCATCTAACAACAACAACAACAATAATAATAATAATTTATTATTTGTACCCCACCCATCTAACAACAACAACAACAACAACAATAATAATAATAATAATTTATTATTTGTACCCCACCCATCTGGCTGGGTTTCCTCAGCCACTCTGGGTGGCTTCCAACAAAGATTAAAGTGCGGAATATTGAGTATTGTGCCTGTGATATTATAGGAGCCTTCTTTTTTCAAAAAAGTTAGGCCCCCTTTCCCAATATCCACACATTCCCCATACCCTTCAGTTCCTCAAATACTGATCTGAAGACTTGGGGGGGAGGCAGTTAAGATCTTTGCTTCCTGCACTGGTTGTGGGTGGATTGTGAGATACAGCAGCAGTAGCAGCCCAGTGAGGAAGGTCATGCCCTGTGTGGGGTTGACACCTAGCTACTAAAGCAGTCAATCCTAAGCAAGGAGATTGGAGCATCAGGTGAACATCACACACACATCTTTCCCCTGCTGTGCTGCCTATTGGATCATTTCCTATTTTACTGTGTTTAAAACGTATTGCAAGCTACCTCGAGAACTGTGGTTAGCAGGCAGCGCACAAACACTCCTAAAATTAAAAAAAATAAAATGATCTGGGGCTTTTAGACTAAGCAAGCTCGTCATTCCCTGGGGACAGAAAGGGTGGGGGTTAAGGGGAACGGAGCAGGGTTTGGCTTTCCACCCATCTGTTTTGCTTCCAATCTTCTTGTCTCTACGGAATCCGCTCTCCCCCTGATGCAGAAGCAAAGAGATGGAGCGTGCTCACCTGGAGGGTTTAGCTGAGCTGGGTGCTCCACTAGGTTCGTGATGCCAAAATAGTCCTCTTTTTTAAGCGAATCGGCGGCTTTTCTGAAACGGGAAGGAGAATTCGCACAGTTGCGGGCGATGCCTCAAGAGGAGGGTGCTTCTCTTCTTAGCCTATCCTGATCCTCACGCTGCTTATGCCTGCTGCAAGGAGCTGAGGCTTGGAGAACTAAGTGCTCATCTAGGAAAACCCTCTCTATGGCAGTGCCCCAGCTGTCACCTCAGAATAGCGAGCTTGGGAGCTAAAGGCCCCCAGCTTGATTTCCCGCCATCAAATGCCCAAGGTAACTGTGCTGTGTTGTGTTCTATTAGCCTGGCTGCCGACATGGATTGAGTCCAGTGGACAGCTCCAATTTGGGAACCATCTCAGCAGGGCTGGCACCTGGCGCCAAATTTAAACAGCAGGCCCTGCTGGAAAGAAATGAAGAGCTCTCCTGAGTGCTCCTGGTTAACACGGGCTCCCCGTGCTCTATTCCTGATGTCACAGGACGCCAGGCGAGCCTGTGCAACTAAAAACGGCCATAGAATCATAGAATCATAGAGTTGGAAGAGACCACAAGGGCCATCGAGTCCAACCCCCTGCCAAGCAGGAAACACCATCAGAGCACTCCTGACATATGGTTGTCAAGCCTCTGCTTAAAGACCTCCAAAGAAGGAGACTCCACCACACTCCTTGGCAGCAAATTCCACTGTCGAACAGCTCTTACTGTCAGGAAGTTCTTCCTAATGTTTAGGTTGAATCTTCTTTTCTTCTAGGACATGACCTAGCACACTTCATTTGACCCATGAGCCAAGGGCTCCCCATCCCTGCTCTACAGCAGAGACAGAGGAATCTGTAGCGCACTGGAATTTGTGGGACTACAACTCCCACCATCCCCTAACCGCTGGCCTTGCTGAGTACTGGAGTATTGGAACACCTGGATGGCTACAGACCCATCTGCCCCCCACACTTAAAAACTGAATGCCTTCAGTACTTTGAAGAAATGTGATCTTGCACATTCAGGAAAGCAGGCAGCAAGAAGGGTGGACTCACCCCAGAATTAATTCTAGTCCAGAGATTTAAGAGCTGAATGGCAGAGCAACTCACAAATCGATGCCGTTAGGTATGATGTAGGAGTCCCACCATTCCACCTCGGGGGTGTCCCCTTCCTTCAGCTCCTTCTTGGGGGTGATAAGGGCCAGTTTGGTCGAGGTGTGGATTCCCGTCTTCTTGGCAGCTTGAGAAATCTCGGCCTGGAGTTTTTCCAACTGGGCCTGAGGGAGACAGAAGGGTTTTCAGGAAGGTGCACGGAAGAGAAATAAAACACTTAATTCAAAATATTAACTGGCCTAGAGGCGCCAGTTGTCTCTGACGGGGCTTTCCAAGTATCCATCGCAAGGGTGTTTCTGGAGAAGTCAAAGGCCCCCAGTGCAGTGGGCCTGATCCAGCCCTCGCCAGCATCAGCCTGATAAAGAACTATTTGTCTGCTCACCTGCGGCAAATATGCACTGCCAGCAGGTGCCCGTTCAAGGGAGCCTTTATGAAGTTTAATGTAGTTATTTATTTTAGGTTGTTTTTAAGGAGGATATTCTGCTCCCCACTCCCTAAGAAATATATTTTCCTTCAGAGCAAGCAAGCAAGAGTACCATGCTATCTATATACAAGGGTTGACCGTGACTCAAACTTTGCCTTCCCAGGACAGGAGGAAAGCATCCGCTTCTGCTGAGCTCTGGCTTACAGACTTGATTCCCTGCCCCTTTCTACAAGTTTTGACTTGTAATTAATTTGCTAAGGGGTTGCTGGGAATTGCAAATCTGCGAGGGATAAACTACAGTGCCCAGAATTCTTTGAGAGAGAGAAATGTGCCTCGAATATGCTTCAAAGGCATCGTGTGTGTGCACCTCAGTATAAGGCAGATTCCTATGTTCCTTCCATGGTCAGAGGCAGTGATGCTTCTGAACATCAGTTGCTGGAAACAACAGGAGGGGAGACTGGCTCTTGTGCTGGGGTCCTGCTTACGGGTTTCCTACAGGCACCAGAAACTCCAGTGGGTGCAGAATGCCGCGGCGAGACTCCTTATGGGGTCCTTGCTGCGGGATCACATTCACCCGGTGCTATTCCAGCTGCGCTGGCTCCCGGTGGAGTACAGGGTCAGGTTTAAGGTGCTGGTTTTGACCTTTAAAGCCCTATATGGCCTAGGACCCTCGTACCTACGGGACCACCTCTCCTGGTATGTCCCACGAGGACCTTACGGTCTTCACACAAAAACATCTTGGAGGTCCCGGGCTGGCCTCAACCAGAGCCAGGGCTTTTTCAGCTGTGGCTCCCATCTGGTGGAATGCTCTGTCACAAGAGACTAGGGCCCTGCAGTACTTGACATCTTTCCGCAGGGCCTGCAAGACAGAGCTGTTCCACCCGGCCTTTGGCCAAGGCACAGCCTGACCCCCTCCTTTGTTAATCCTCACAGAACTCTAGCCCAATTATTGCCATTAATCTGATTTGAACTGATTTTATAATGAATTGATTTTAGAATGCTGTATGGATTTTACTGTTGTTAGCCGCTCTGAGCCTGGCTTCAGCTGGTGAGGGCGGGACATAAATAAATAAATATATTACAGTGGTGCCCCGCAAGACGAATGCCTCGCAAGACGGAAAACCCGCAAGACGAAAGGGTTTTCCGTCTGCAGAGGCATTTCGCAAGACAAATTTCCCTATGGGCTTGCTTCGCAAGACGAAAAATGACGAAAAAAACCGAATTTTTTTTTGCTCCAAAACCCCTTATTCTGAATCGCTAAGCTGCTAAAAGCATTTTAGCAGCAAAACCGCTAATCCCCCAAGCCTTAAAAAGCCGTTTTTAGCCCTTTTTTAGCCAATAGCGCTAATAGCGCTACTCCGTCAATGGGCTTGCTTCGAAGGCAAAAAAACCGCAAGACGAAAAGACTCCAGGAACGGATTCTTTTCGTCTTGCGAGGCACCACTGTATTATTATTATTATTATTACTGGGGACACCATTCCTGCTAAAGAATGCGGGGCCCCTTTGGCCTGATCCATCAGGCTCTTCCTATCTATACCCTGCTCCCAGCTCTCTATGATGCCCCTTCCCAGGATGTTGGGTGAGGAGGTTAGGCCCGCTTGCCAGAAGGAAAGCGCTGTACCTTCGTCCGCAACCTCTGGGCGATTTTTTCGAATTTGCCCTTGTCGTGGAACTTGAAGGTCCGCTTGGGCCGCTGGGCCGGGTTGATGTAGACCCGGGGGTCGAAGTATGTGTTGGACTCCATGTCCTCGGAGGGCTTCTCCTTCAGCTGCTGCTTGAACTGCTCCCTCTTGACGGCCCGGATGTTGGCCTTGAGGGTGGGCATGCGGTGGGTCAGCTCCACCTCCTTGCCGGTGGCGTCCACCGTGCGGCCTTGCTCGTCCAAGATCAGCGGCGTCGGCTTGGTCTGGTCCTTCAGCTCCACTTTCCTGGGCCAAGACATCCCCAAGGCAAAGTCTGGTTACAAAGCAGCCCTGGCCAACGGCCCGGAGCCCACGGGGCAAGAGTCTCAAGCCCGCTCAGTCTCAAATAAAGCCTGCGGAACAAGGGATTCTGGGAAGCCGCCTCCCACAAAGAAAACCCAACAGTCCCCGGCCCTTTTGTGCCTGTCGGGGTTGTGTACAGAAAGGATCCGCAGGATTTCAGACTCTCGACTGCTCCCCCACCCCTGCCACAAACTAGGCTGCTGAAATAAAGCTTTGAACGTGGGCAAGGGAAGGCGTTTTGTGTGGAAGGACTGCGATTTCCCAGCTCTGCTTCTAAAAGCAAATTTCTGGGCTGAGATACCCTTAGAATTACGGAACGGGGCATTTCTCGCGTGCACGTCTTCTGCCCCAACCCCGCTTTCTAAGCCACTATTTTTCTACTTGAACCCAGTTGGTGGGGCTCGGGGGGGGGGGGAGGGTTCTAGGAAAAACAACATCACAAAATAGATCTCACAAGTCTGAAGTCTGCCCACCCACACTTTAGAACAGGGGTAGGGAACCTCTGGCCTGGGCGCCAAATGTGGCCCCTCCAGGCCTTGCTAGCCGCTCCTTGGGACACAGACAAGCCCTCCCCGCAAGAAAAACACCCCTCGCCGGCTCTCCTCCACACCCACCCTCCTTGAGGGCTTTGGCGTGAAGTGTGCCAGTTCCATATTCACAATTTACATGATTTTCGATCAGGGCTGGAGGGAGAGATCTGTAGCATTGGTGGGTGGATGGATGCAGCCTCCTGTATGAGGCGAGGGAGGAATCACGCACCTGTCCATTTTGGCCTCTGACCTCCAGGGAATTCCCCCCGAGGGTCATGTGACTTGGCAATGGTTCCCCACCCCTGCCCGAGACACTTCTCTTGGGTCACAAGTGCCAGGAAGGGCTGGCTGCTACTGGCTTACCGCGTACAAGGGGCAAATCCCTGTGTGATGGGACATTTCTGCCCATGTGATCCATTTCTGTCCAATGAGAAAAAACCATTCAGTGGCGTTTCATCAGGCTTTTCAACTTTGCAGACCAATAAAATCAAGAAAGAAAGAAAAAAGAACACAAACAAAGCAAGCAAACCGAAAGCACATCCCGCCCCCATCCGCCCCCCCTGGGCAGAGTGTTGCGATACTCACGGCGGGGCGATCCCCATGGCGTGCAGGTTGGCCAAGCCAACCATGTTGGTGTTGCCGATCAGGCCAGGCTTCAGGGCCAGCTGGGCCTGGATCCGGGCCTGCAGCTCGGCCGCCTTGCGGGCCTTCTCAATGGCGTCGTTCATGAAGGTGGCCGCCTGCGAGGGCTGGATGGTGTTCCCAATGGGGAGGCGCTCCGGCTGGGTGGTGGTTGTCGGGGCTTTCGGCTGCAGAGGGAGAGAGGGGAGTCACTGGCTGGAACAGTGGGCAGGCAGGGCTTACTGTGGGGCCCTCCGAGAGAGAGATACACAGCCTCGCCTCCCTTGCAATAGGGAGCAAAGCCGTAAGAAGGGGGCGAGGAGAGGGACACCGACAGGGAGGCATGAGCTGGAGAGGGTGGGAACCCCGGGCTGCGCCCAGGGCAAGTCACCCTCCAGCTCCCATGGTGGCCTCTCTCTCCACCCCAAAGTGTCACCACAGGGGCATCTGAAAGACCATCTTGCCGTTGGGGGAGTGGAGAAGAAGCACTATCATTCCCCCCCCCCAACCAACAAGTTGTCTTTTCCATTCTAAAAGGTAAAGGTACCCCTGCCCGTACGGGCCAGTCTTGCCAGACTCTAGGGTTGTGCGCTCATCTCACTCAAGAGGCCGAGGGCCAGCGCTGTCCGAAGACACTTCCGGGTCACGTGGCCAGCGTGACAAGCTACATCTGGCGAGCCAGCACAGCACACGGAAACGCTGTTTACCTTCCCGCTAGTAAGCGGTCCCTATTTATCTACTTGCACCCTGGGGTGCTTTCGAACTGCTAGGTTGGCAGGCGCTGGGACCGAGCAACGGGAGCGCACCCCGCCGCGGGGATTTGAACCGCCGACCTGATGATCAGCAAGTCCTAGGCACTGAGGCTTTAGCCCACAGCGCCACCCGCGTCCCGTCTTTTCCATTCTACTGTAACTTAAAAAAAAAAAAACCCCGCAAAGAAGGAATCAAATAAAGAATTAAAAGTGGTTGCAATCATCTTGTGTAAACCGCTTTCTGAGGTCAGTCTGGAAAGCAGGATCAAAATGCTGTAAATAAGCAGATAATAGTTCTACTCAAGAGTAAACCCACTGAAGTGAACACACAGCTAAGTGAAGTCCATTCTACTCTTAGTGGGAGACAACCCCCAGCTTCTACAGCTCAGAAAACGTTTTCTGAACTTAGAGAAATGTTACTGAACTCCCTCTTTCTAATCTTTTTTTGCGGCCAGTGCATAAAACGCCACTTTATTTCAAGTCTGTATTGATGAAGGGTTTTGGTGCCTACCGTCTGCGATGCTCAAAGTGGGACCCTCCCATGGCTTCAGTATTTCATGCCCACAAACTCAAGTATGGATGTGCCTTGGGAGAATTAAAACTCAGGAGGGGCTCAGCTCTGCAGGACCACCAGTGCAATGGCTCGTGCAGGCCGCAACAAGGCTGTACCTGTGGGGCAGGGGGACTGATGAAACTCAGCTGCTTTTTCCTCTCCTCAATCTGACGTGTGGCAGCTTCCATCATCTGCTTGATCTGAAAGAGGGAAGAAGGGGGAAGGTGTTAGAACTGGACCCCAACAGCCTGTCTTAATAATAACAGCTTAATAATAATAATAATAATAATAATAATAATAATAATAATTTATTTATACCCAGCCCATCTGGCTGAGTCTCCCCAGCCACTCTGGGCGGCTCCCAATCAAATGTTAAAAACAATACAGCATTAAATATTAAAGACTTCCCTAAACAGGGCTGCCTTTAGATGTCTTTTAAAGATAAGATAGCTGCTTATTTCCTTCACATCTGAAGGGAGGGCTTTCCACAGGGTGGACGCTACTACCGAGAAAGCCCTCTGCCTGGTTCCCTGTAACCTCACTTCTCGCAATGAGGGAACTGCCAGAAGGTCCTCGGCGCTGGATCTCAGTGTCTGGGCAGAACGATGGGGGTGGAGATGCTCCTTCAGGTATACTGGACCAAGGCCGTTTAGGGCTTTCAAAGTCAGCACCAACACTTTGAATTGTGCTCGGAAACATACTGGGAGCCAATGCAGATCTCTCAGGACTGGTGTTATGAGGTCCCAGCGGCCACTCCCAGTCACCAGTCTAGTGTCCATGTAAAAAGCCAGGCCCCCTGAACTTTTGGTCCACAAACAGCTGAAAATCCACAGGTGCACTGACTACGTTTATATTCTACCTTTCCGCCAAAGAGCTTGAGATGCCACATCTGGTTAACCCCTTCCTCCCTGCCCTTGTTGTTTGATCCTCACCACGCCTACAAGCAGGGTGGATAAAAATCAATGATTTTTTTTAAAAGTAAAAATCGGATTTTTTTTATTTAAATACTTTTTTTTAAATTTAAGTCAAATGTTTTTATTTAAATTGGATTTTTTAAATAAAATGCTTTTGGAGGAAAAAATCTTTCTAAAGATAGTTTTCTATTTAAGTTACGTTATAGTTCAAAGGCTATTCATCAGGAAATAAGGATTTGTTTTAAGTTTTTCATGTGTGCTAAAACTCAGTCTAAGTTTTTTTTGTTTAAAGTTTAACCACATCCATTAACAAACATTGATATATATGCTATAACATTATTGTTTTAGTTAAATAAATTGTTTAAATTGTTATTAAGGAAATGATTGATTTCTCCTTCCAATAAAGTACGGCAGGAAAGTTGTCCAAATATAAACAGTTAACTTATTAAACCTCACAATAATTTCATAATTATCTGTCAGTGTATTTCTAATAGTATAGCCAAATCAGTAATTTTTGATATAACTTTAAAACTGAAAATTTATTATTCCAAAAATGAAACCTTCATCTGCTAGTAAATATTAAGATTATACCAGCAAGAATGAGTCTTTCTGTAAAAAAAAAAAAAAAGGATTTAAATCAAGTCTTACTGACTCGTGATTTAAATCGATTTGATTTAAATCAAATCCACCCTGTCTATGAGGCAGCTAGGATAGCCCAAGGTCATCTGGTGCCTGTGTGAGGATATGTACTCCAGCTCAACAGATGTGCTATCCCAGCAAGCTGATTGCGTTACTTTTATTGTTGTTAGCCGCTCTGAGCCCGGCTTTAGCTGGGGAGGGCGGGATATAAATACAGTGGTACCTCGCAAGACGAATGCCTCGCAAGACGAATGCCTCGCAAGACGAAAGAGTTTTTTGTTTTTTGAGTTGCTCCGCAAGACGAATTTCCCTATGGGCTTGCTTCGCAAGACGAAAATGTCTTGCGCCTTTTTCTTAAAACCGTCAATGCATTCCTATGGGAAACCGTCAATGTATTTCCTATGGGAAACTGTGCTTTGCAAGACGAAAAATTCACAAGATGAAAAAACTCGCAGAACGAATTACAGTGGTGCCTCGCAAGACGAAAAGAATCCGTTCCGCGAGTCTCTTCGTCTTGCGGTTTTTTTCATCTTGCGAAGCAAGCCCATTAGCGGATTAGCGCTATCAGCGCTATTAGCGGTTTAGCGGCTATTAGCGGCTATTAAAGGCTTAAGGGATTAGCGGATTAGCTGCTAAAAGGCTATTAGCGGCTTAGATCAGCTGATAAGCGGCTTAGCGAACAGCTGTTAAGCGGCTTAGGGGCTTGGGAAAAAGGCTGGGAGGGGGAAAAAAACCCAGGAATCGCAAGACATTTTCGTCTTGCGAAGCAAGCCCATAGCAAATTCGTCCTGCGAAGCACCTCCAAAACGGAAAACCCTTTCGTCTAGCGGGTTTTCCGTCTTGCGAGGCATTCGTCTTGCGGGGCACCACTGTAATTTCGTCTTGCGAGGCACCACTGTAAAATTTTATTATTATTATGATCACTATCCCAGACAAGCACTCCATGCCTTGCCTCTCCTCCTTTGAGACCAACCTGCAGCTTGGTTAGCATCCCAGGGCTTTCAGTCGGGGGTCCCGGGATCACCTCGGGCTCCTCCTCCACTTCTTCAAAGCGTGGGATGCGGCGCTTCTTCACCCCTGAAGATTCCTTGGAAATCTCAGAGTCATCCCCAAAGACGTCCTATAAGCAAAGAGGGCAGAGGAAACTTTGACAGTGACCAGCACCCTACACATCCATAGCAGCACAAGCCAGGTGAAGTCACGTGACTAGGGGAGGCTTCGCGTGGAACTTTCACAGCAAAGAATTGTCCTTCATACGATAGGCTAAAGGCTGTACACACCAACAACCAACCCACAGCTTCTTGAGCACCTCATCTGCTTTCAGGTGAAACAAGTTTCTGGTCCTCATGAGTTCAGGCAAAATTGCAAGGGGGAAACACCATGTCCTACACACACACATACAGATTTTTAAAGCTTCACACAGCACTTTCTGAAAAGTTTGCTCTGGATACTTTTTTTTTGTTAAGTCATTTTTATTAATTTTCCAATAAAAAACATCCAATTAACATATCCAATCATAATGGATTATGCTCTGGATACTTTTAAGATGCAGTTAATCACTAAAATATGCATTTGGTACAGTGGCTTAAAATAGGTATTTTTGCAAACACATATCAGCTTCTGCTTTCTTCAGTCTAAGAAGCAGCCAAAGAATGCGAAAACTGAAGCATTTTGCTATAAAAGCATTAATATATTTTGTTGTTATTATTATCTATATAATACATACACACAATTTTAAATGCATTGCTGTCAGCAGAGAAACCCTTTCAGACAAGGAGCAGTGTTAACCTAAACCTGTGTGAGATTTTACGTTCCTCCTCCCACCCTCCGAAATGAAAGCATTTTTGTGCTGATGGCACGTGGTCTCTCACAGCACCATCCATGTCCTCCTTACTCCACTGGGCCAAGGGAGGCAAATTCCTCCCTGCTGTGTCTCAGGAAAAGGGACATGGCTGATTGTGGGAAGAAGCTGCTATGATCTGCAAACAAAAACACGGCATGCATAGATACACAAATCCAAACCGCCTGCAAGCCTTAGCTGAACTGCTTTCATTGCTATTATGGGCCAAATTCTACATGGATGGCTCCTCATCCAAACAGGGAGCTTTGAGGCACACCTACCAGTTCAAGAGAAACAGCTTGGCCACAGCAATTAATTATTTGTACTCTAAAGAAATGTATGCTTTTAAAGTCTCCTAAAATCTCTGACAAGTCGAGATTTAAGGGCTGAGAGGAAGAGGAAGGCAGATGAAGACCGATAAAGAATGAAAGATGCCCACACTTTCTGTTGCCATTAAGGAGAAAGGCTTTTTCTCTTGAATTTTTAGGCATTTCAACACACAGCACTCCATGGAAGAAGAAAATGCAGCGAGGCGATATTGCCACCTCTACAGCCAGATCTGAAACTCTGCTGCCTTCATAACAAAAGAGGATGAAGCGTCGATCTCACCTTCAGCTCCCTCTTCCGGTTCCGGTCACTGTTGGATTTGGAGTGCCGGGAGCTCCGGCCTTCCTCCACGGCCTCAAAGAGCTTGTCCACAAACCGCAGAGTGGAGTCATCCAGAAAAGGCTTCAGGTGATCTGTGGAGGTGGAAGAGCAAGGTGGGGGAAAGAGAGCTATGCAATCTGGGCCAGGCCTGCACTTTTCATTTAAAGCACTATTACACTGTTTTGCACAGCCATGACTTCCTCATCCCCAAAGAATCCTGGGAACTGTAGTTTATAAAGTATGCTGACAGAAGAAATGCCCTATTTTTGTCACAGAGTTACAATTCCCACAGTGGTTTAACAATCAATTCCTCTTCCCAGAGTACTCTGGGAACTGAAGCTCTCTGAGGGAAATGGGCAGGACTCCTCCTGACAACTCTCAGCAACCTTTATAAACTACAATTCCCAGAATTATCTGGGGGAAAGCCACGACTGTTAAAGTGGTGCAATACTGCTTTAGCTGCACAGTGCGGATGTGTCCCTGGAAGCAACTGCATGCAAATATAAAAAAACTCCACCTGCAACAATCTTGCTTTTTATTCATTTGTTAGCTGCACCATAAGGAAGTTTACAATTTAAATATAAAATAAGGCATGAAACCATTTTACCAAATAAATAACACTGGGAAACAAAACTCATTAAGCAACCCCCCACCCAAAGTTTTAAAAGGCCAATAAGGAAATTGATTCCACATGAAGTTAGGCAGATTCCATCTCATCTTCAAGACCAATCGTATTATTATCATTGTTTCCATAATATATTAAGCTTGTTACCCCAAAGTCTCAAAGCAACTTACAACACATTGAGAAACATAAGTGCATATTGGGCTGGATGGACAATTGCTTTGTCCAGTGGTACCTTGGTTTATGAACTTAATACGTTCTGGAAGTCCGTTCTTAAACCAAAGCATTCTTAAACCAAGGCATGCTTTCCCATTGCAGTGGGGGACTCAATTTACAAATGGAACACACTCAACAGGAAGCAAAACATGTTCTGCTTCCAAGGCAAAGTTCACAAACCAAAACACCTACTTCTGGGTTTGCAGCGTTCTTAATCCAAGTTGTTCATAAACTAAGCTGTTCTTAAACCAAGGTACCAATGTATGTTCATATAGATGAGTTACTAAAGCGTGAAGTATTTTGGGGTTGGTTGGCAAGGGTAAAATCAGCAGAGGCATGAGAATTTAACAAGCTATAGAGGAACTCAATTCTCTGCCCCCAGCCAGACCTCAGGAGTTGGCTCCAAGGACCTACCGGCAGCTTTCTTCTTATCCATCCCCTTCCCAACGCAGTTCAAGGCGGCAGTGACCACAGTGGGTTCCGAGAAGCCAAGGACTCGCTTCACGGTCTTCTCCACCCATGGCTTCAGCTCATCCAGCTCCCGCTTGGAGAGCGCCATCTTCAGGAGAGTCTGAGTGGGCCGGGAAAGGAAAGCACATTTTGCAAAAACCAGTCACGCTCACGCTAGAAAGAATAGCTGTGCTCCTATTATGTATCCTTGTACACACACACCCGGAATCATCATGTCTACAGCCATCAACAAAGAAGGCATGTAATTCCTAAGCAGCATTACTTTGGGTTGTGTTCAACATTAGCCATATTAATTAGACCCACTGACGTTAATGGGCACAATTAACTGAGGACCATCAATTTCAGTAGGCCTACTCTGAATATAGGGACGCGGTTGGCGCTGTGGTCTAAACCACTGAGCCTAGGGCTTGCCAATCAGAAGGTTGGCGGTTCAAATCCCCGCGACGGGGTGAGCTCCTGCCAACCAAGCAGTTCGAAAGCACATCAAGTGCAAGTAGATAAATAGGTACCACTCTGGCGGGAAGGTAAACGGCGTTTCCATGCGCTGCTCTTGTTCGCCAGAAGCGGCTTAGTCATGCTGGCCACATGACCCCGAAGCTGTCTGTGGACAAACACCGGCTCCCTCAGCCTGTAAAGCGATATGAGTGCCGCAACCCCAGAGTCATCCACGACTGGACCTAATGGTCAGGGTACCTTTAACATTACTCTGAGTATAGCTTAGCTGGGTATAAGCCAGCGTAAGTTTCTCATAGCCTGTCAGGCTGCCTCTTCCCTCACTGTCCACCAATGGTAGAGGAAGGGGGGGAGAATCCTCTTCTTCCCAGCCCAAAATCCACTTCCTACTTATTGAGCGACATCTAAGAATACTCCGGACTCCAATGAGATTGAACATTGTCATTTGCCACCAGATCGTACTGAACAATAGAACAAATAAACTGACTTTGTAATATTTTCTTTTAGGCTTTAACTATCAGATTAGTAGGGACGCGGGTGGCGCTGTGGGTAAAAGCCTCAGTGCCTAGGGCTTGCCGATCGAAAGGTCGGCGGTTCGAATCCCCGCGGCGGGGTGCGCTCCCGTCGTTCGGTCCCAGTGCCTGCCAACCTAGCAGTTCGAAAGCACTCCCGGGTGCAAGTAGATAAATAGGGACCGCTTTATAGCGGGAAAGTAAACGGTGTTTCCGTGTGCGGCTCTGGCTCACCAGAGCAGCGATGTCACGCTGGCCACGTGACCCGGAAGTGTCTCCGGACAGCGCTGGCCCCCGGCCTCTTGAGTGAGATGGGCGCACAACCCTAGAGTCTGTCAAGACTGGCCCGTACGGGCAGGGGTACCTTTACCTTTACCTTTATCAGATTAGTGGTCAGATCTCTCCAGGGTTTTATCTAGCTGGGCTCCAGAGAATCACACAACCGGTTCTGAATGCCCAATGGAGCCTTTGGCTTGCCTTTCTTCAATGGAAGCACCCCCACCTTAGCCCAGCCTCTGTGCTGCACAGCAAGAAGCTTTTCAAACTGTACGACTATCTATCTATCTATCTATCTATCTATCTATCTATCTATCTATTTTCATCAATTAAATTTATATACTGAAGATCTCAGGACAGTTCACAAGATAAAAATACAGGACAAAAGCACAATATAAACAGTTAAAACAAAAACAATACAATAATCCCCACCAAGATATATAAAAGGCTGTAGAGTATTAATCAGCCAAAGGCCTGGTTGAAGAGGAATGTTTTCGCTGGGCACCTAAAGATGTAAAGGGTTGGGGCAGAGGTTGCTACCTATGTGACGAAGCATACATAACAGCAGTATGTGCTTTAGAACAAGGGTGGGCAAAAGGTAAACCGGGATCTGACTCCCAACAATTCAACAACTGCAAGAAAAATCACAAGTTAAAAATAAACGAGAGGGATTCAGCTAAATAGTTGCACTACCAGGAGCCAGAGCAACGAGTGCGATTGGCACAATGCCCCCCCCCAAGTTCTTAGTCAGGAGAACCCCTGCAACAGTCTGCAGGGCTCCCCCTCTGGCAAGGAGGTATCCCTGGCGAGCAGAAAGGTTTGCGCTGATTGTATGATTATATTAGTGCAATGAACTTCACCCAATAATTACATATCATGGCTGGCCTTGTGCAAATCATTTGCCAGCCCTTGCGTTCCTGTAAAATATGATTCCCTGGTTGCCAGGTCTTTCTGTGGTTCTGCTGGGTGAAGTTTTAGAGATGTAGGTGTTCAAATTATGATCAGCTGTGTAGCCTCAGATGTAGATCTATATGCATGCTATGTCCATAGAATGCTTATAAGATTTCTCCCATTGAGGCACTATTTTACAACTTGCTTCTCTCTTGGTGGATCTTGGGAGCTCTACCAAAAACACAAAATAGATCTCCACCAATCTGACGTCTGCCAGCCTCAGCTTTAGAGCATAACACAGGCTGGGGTCCAGAAAACAGAGGGTCCCTACCCAAGAAGGGGCCTGCAACATAAATTGGAAGATACAGGAGACAACAGAGAGAGGTTGCCTTTATTTTATTGGAAGCCTGCACATAATTCCCTATAGAAATACATATTATTAAATGCAGTGGCCTGTGAAATATTGTGCACAGTTCCAATTGTGCCTGCTAAAAAAATGATATTATAGCACTGCCAAAGGTTCAAGCAAAAGGAAAGCAAACTGATCAGCGGAGAGCAAAAAGGCACCTCCTCACCAATGAACATTCAGGACTTCCTGTCAATAGGTGTCTGGGAGGAAGAAGACATGACAAAAGATTTTAAAATGATGCATGGTGAAGATGAAGTGAAGGTTTTTCCTCCCTATTTCATGGTACAATGCCTCAAACTGATTGGAAATTCATTCATCACTGAGAGAATAAAGTATTTCTGCACACAGCACAATTTTTAGAAAGGAATTCATTGCCACAAGACACAGTTGTGCCTGATGTCATTTTAGAAAAGGACTGGATGAATTCACAAGAGGAAAAGAAGGCAGCCATAAGAAACAGAACCTCCATGTTCAAAGGGAGCATATCTGAAAACTGGAGTGCTGGAGATGAACAACTGGAGGACACTACTCCTTCCTTACTTCTCTGCTTGTGAACTTCACAACAGAGAATTTAGCTGGCTGCTTTCCTTCTTTTCCTGGATGGGTCCCTCAGGAGCTAGCACGCAGGAGAAGTTGGAGGGAGCTAAATGTGGAAAGGCAATTTATCTCTGAGGACCAACGACTTGTGAGGTTTCCAGAGGTCTCTAGACTTTTTCTTTTTGTCTGATTCAGCCAGGCTCTTCTCTTACTCAACTCTTTCTCTGACAGAGCAGGCCCATGAATTGGACTGCCTGTTAGCTTCCTTCCCTAATCTAGTCTGCATAAACTACAATAGTTTGTTTACAATTGGCTTGTTTTTGTTTTATTATGTATTCTGTGTTCTCATTCCGTATTTTTATGTTGTGAACCACCCTGTGATCTTTGGATGAAGGCAGTATAAAAATTTAGTAAACAACAACAATTAATACAATAGCACAATGGAACATCCATGCTCAGAAGCAGCATGCCTCTGAATGCCAGAATATGAAAACAAGCCATGAAAAGGGAAAAATAATAATAATCAGGCTGACAAGGGATGGCAGAGGAAGGAGAAAAAACGTTTCACTCTTCAGGGAGTCCACTAGTTCTCTATGCTAGGCATAGTTGGTCTTGCGCTCAGGATCCGCTTGCTTAGGGGCTTCCTGTTGAGGCATCTGGTTGGCCACTGTGAGAGCCGGATACAGGACTAAATGGGGGGGGGGCCCTCTGGCCTGATCTAGTAAAGGTAAAGTTGAAGGGACCCCTGACCATTAGGTCCAGTCATGGCCGACTCTGGGGTTGCGGCGCTCATCTCGCTTTATTGGCCGAGGGAGCTGGCGTACAGCTTCCGGGTCATGTGGCCAGCAGGACTAAGCCACTTCTGGTGAACCAGAACAGCGCACGGAAACGCCGTTTACCTTCCTGCTGGAGCGGTACCTATTTATCTACTTGCACTTTGAGGTGCTTTCGAACTGCTAGGTTGGCAGGAGCTGGAACCGAACAACAGGAGCTCACCCCGTCGTGGAGATTCGAACCGCCAACCTTCTGATCGGCAAGCCCTAGGCTCTGTGGTTTAACCCACAGCGCCACCCGCGTCCCGGCCTGATCTAGTTGAGTCCTTCAAATGCTGTTATGGAGCTTCCAGGCCCAGTGGCACTCCATTTAACCACCTAAGTTCTTGGGGTTATTTGTGAGAACAGGAGGCTGGGCTTAATAAAAACAAAAAACCTTTGGCCTGATCCAGCAGAAGGGCTCGTCTGACGTTCTTACGACCTCAGGATCGACCCAGCAGGTGTTCTCTTGAAAGGAGCCGTTGCAAACGGGGACGGAACCTCCACTTACCAGAGCAGTCTACCTGTACAGCGTCCCAAAATGCTGGGGAGAAAGGAGGACCTCCCGCTTTCAGGACCTGCTTGTGGGACTCCCAGGAGCGAGCCTGGCAAACCCACCTCGGCCTGACCCACAGACCCCCAAAAGAGCATCCCCTCCCCCTTCCTGAGAGGGGGAGAGGAGGCCCCCACCACCCCTCCCCCAACGAGGAAAGGCCACGCCCCCTGCCGGCCCCCAAATCCCCTCAAGCGGCCCCCTGCCGGCCCTTCTCCTTCCTCGCCCTCCTCTCACTCACCGGGCGGCGGAGGGGCGGCCCTCCCTCTTCCTCGTCCTCCTCGGCCAGGCAAGGGAAAAGGCCGCGCCACAGAACTCCCACGGACGGAGACGGAACGTCGTCGGCGCGCTCGGGCCGGAAGCGGAAGGCGTCCTCGGGAAACGGAAGTCGGCCCGAACCATAGAGGCGCCGGGCTTCTCCCCGCCGTTCCCTCGCGATTCGAAAGTCTTAGGGAGAGTCTCCACGTTTGGAGGCGGGACTTCCGGGTGGCCCGCCTCCGACGCCATTTTGTCTCTGGTGGCGGCGGCGTCCTCCGCTGGTAACCATGGCGACGGCTAAGCCCTCAACCGCCCATCCCTCCCCGCTGATTTCTATCGCTGTATGATAACAAAAAGCCATTATAAAACCCGGAGGCGTTTAAAATTACAAAAAACGTTATAAGGCGGCTGCGTGTTTAAAACAGCCCTGCGGTGCTGTAGGCCGCCGCCAACCCTGTGTGTTTTGCATAGCGAATTGCGCACAACAGCCCTGCCGTGTAGGCCGCTGGTCCTGAATTGCAAACCATGATGAGTGCAGTTCATACACTGGGCTCCTTTGGGAGGAAGGGTGGGGTATATATTGAATAAATAAAATGACAACAATGGATTGCCTTGATTGATCCCATATTGTAAATGGGGGCTTACGACAGCCCCGTCGTGGAATCGCACGTGATGCAAGCGCTGCAGTGTAGGCCAAAAAAAAAAAAAACATTGTCGAGATGGCACTGGACTCCACTTGCCCAGATTTGGCAAAGGTTGCTGTGATTTATGCTGCCTGGGACGCTGCTTCGCACCCAGTGGGATTGCTAATGATAACAATAATATTTTTTATTATTTGTATGCCACCCATCTGACTGGGCAGCTCCCAGCAGAATAGTAAAGCAGCGAACATTAAAAACTTCCCTAAACAGGGCTGCCATCTGATGTCTTCGGAAAGTCAGGTACAGTGGTACCTCGGGTTACATACGCTTCAAGTTACATACGCTTCAGGTTACAGACTCCGCGAACCCAGAAATAGTACCGTGGGTTAAGAACTTTGCTTCAGGATGAGAACAGAAATTGCACGTCAGCACGGCATTAATTAAAGTGGTGCTTCAGGTTAAGAACAGTTTCAGGTCCAGAACAAATTAAGTACGTAACCAGAGGTACCACTTGTAGTTGCTGCCACCATTCAGGCATTCTGGAGTCAAATAAATAGCACCACCTCTACAATCACATCCCAGGTGCTCTCTCCGGATCCAGCCCTGGCGCTCCTCTCCCCTAGAGTGCGGCATTAACCCATCCATTTTGCATCAATCTTTTTGTGCTTCTCACTGCAGTAGGGTGGCTTCCCACTAAAAGTCCAACTCACTCACTTCACAGGAGGAATGGCTAGGGAAGGGAACATTTGACACACCAAGAGTGTTTTTAATGGTTTGTCTAAAATAGAACATGGCAGAAGATGTTATGTTAAACCAGATGCACAGCTCACTAGTTCCCCATTTTGTGGATAAACATGTGGAGGCTTTATTGATAACTAAATTCACTCTCTTTCTTCTCTTTATATACAATTGCTGTTTCAACCTGGATTGAACACTCCTTTGTTCCGCAGTTTCCTCCTCCCTTTCTTCTGTATTCTTGTTTGCACCATCATTTTTACTGCATTCTGTATTTGCTTATGTCTGTATCCCTTCTATTATGAAAAATGACCCCAAAAAATCATTTCCTTTTTCTTTTTTTAAAAGTAGGCCACTGAACATTTCACGAGCAAGTCATAGTTCAGTGGAAAACAACCTGTTCTGCATGCAGAGGATGCCAGGGTCACTTCTCAGCATCTCCAGGTAGGGCTAGGAAAAAGACTCTTGTCTGAAACCTCCAAGAGTTGCTTCCAGAGCACACAATCTTCTGCTACCTACCTACATCAAAGCTCTGATTCTGCATAAGGCTGCTTTTTTATTTTTATTTTTTGTATCTGCAGCATGGGGGGTGGGGGAGGTAAACAGACCGTGACTTGCAAAAGCCCTATAATTTAGTCCTGTATCAGAGGTGGGCCCAGGCCAAGAATGGCTAACAACAACTCTGCAGGATAGGCTACTGTAATTATCCTGGAAGCGGCTATAAAGGGACAATTTAAAGCAACCTTGGAGTGTAGCCTACTTTTGCTAAGCGCTGTTATGCAACAACACCTTTGTGCAATAAATCAGGGGTGTTGAACAGTGTGGTGCAAGTTATACACCTGCTCTCTGCCCCCAAACCCAGTCAATTATAGACAGTATTACGCTAGATGGACCAAGAGTCTGGCTGAGCAGAAGGCAGCTTCCTCTGTTCCACTTCCAACAACAGGGAAACCCAGGCAGATGAGTGGGTTATAAATAATAAATAATAATAATAATAATAATAATAATAATAATAATATTACTACTACTACATCCTCGCTTGCTTGACATCTTTCCTTTACATTTTCTCCACTTTACCACGTTGAGTATTTCTTACTTTAGCCCTTATCCAGACAAGAGCACCTCAAAATTGCTTGAAAAACTGATTGTTTTATTGGCCTCTGAAAGAGAAGTCCATTAAAATGGCCGGAAGCTGGACATAAGCCAAGTCAATAAGCAAAGCTACAATGAGAGTGTCTGTCAACTGTCGAGGGAGAACCCTCTTTTTATTTTTTTAAATGTTTACCCAAGAAAGCCAACATGTCAGCATTTAGAACTGTATGCAACAAAGTCTCTGCCTCATGTATTAGTTCTCCTAGCAAAGGGCCGATCCTCCCCATAATTCTGAAGCATTCAACAACCCAAGTCAACACCTCCAAGCAAAACTGCTTCTGCTTGGGATGGACTGCCCAGCGACTTTTGCTTAACACACAAGATATCAAAGGGTAACACGCTAGTGAAGTTTGTTGCTGACAAACAATATAGAATGTTGATTAAAAAAGATAAAAATATTTTCAAACCGAAAAAAATGGGGAGTCAGTCTTTCAGAGATCCCACTGAAGTGGATGGGGGGGGGTGTTTTACTCTTCCACTTATTCGGTTAGCTTTGCTCAGAAAAGTCATAAACAGCTCATCTCACAAAGGTCGGTTTTGCAGCAGTTACTATGCTTAGATGTGCCTTCCAGCTCAGCAACCAAGCCAGGGGTCTGAGCGGTTCTTCCGCATGAGGAAGTTGATCTTTCGAGCCATTTCTGTGTTATAGATCCTCCGGCACGTCTCGTACGCCTCCCGCTGCCTCTTGCGGCAGGGCTTCTCATAATACCGTTGGCGCTTGCTCCTGTCAATGATCCCGTCCATAGTTAGGACCCTGAGCAGAGAACAAAAAGAAGAACAGGGTCAAATTCTTGTCAGATGAGGCCAGAATCAGGATAGGAACCCACCATCTTCCTCTGTGCCAAATACAGAAAAGCTGATAGCTGCCAGCTGTATCCAACTCCCACTCTAAAAATACAGAACTAAAAGAACCTCCCTCCTCCTCCTTCTTTTCTTTTTTTATGCTGAAGCAGTTTAGAGGAAATGCCATAAAAACACGATGATCGTGCTGAAGACACAACTTTTCAACCCAGCCTTTGACACTTGAGATATGTATTTTTAGGACCCACCCTATTTCCGTGACTGTGATTTGTTTGAACAGCTTGTAGTGTTGAATTTTAAATTGATAGATCCCGCCCTGGGACCTGATGGTGAAGGGCGGGTGATAAACTGAATCTTTAATCATCATCACCATGACTTGCAAAGTATCTAGGCCACCAAAAATTCTCTAATATCAATTAGGGCTATCATAATTTTGCCAAAAGGACATCTTATTGGGGCAAGGCTCCTCCCCATCCTGATTCCAAACCTGAGATTCAGGCAAGGTGATCTAGGGACTCACAGGAAGGCTCTAAAATAAAATAAAATCAGCCCCCACCCCAAAAAGCTGGAGACCCAATGCATTGCAATAGGCTGGTGGGTGGGAAGGAGAATTACCGTATTTTTCGCACCATAGGACGCAGTTTTTCCGTCTTAAAAACTAAGGGGGAAAGTCTGTGCGTCCTATGGAGCAAATGCAGGGGGGGAGGCAAGCAGGAAAAGCCCCCAAGAGCCACACACAAGCTTTGCGCGGCTCTTGCGGGCTTTTCCCCAGGAGGGAGAAGGGACTGACGCGGCCAGTCAGTCCCTTCTCCCTCCTCTAGAAAACCCTTGCACAATCTCTCCAGTCGTGGGAGGCTGCGCAAGGCTAAAGAGGAAGCCCGGGCAGCGAGCACGATCCATCCCGCTCGCTGCCCGGGCTTCCTCTTTTGCCTAGCACGCCTCTCCAGCCGCGGGAGGCTGCACAAGGCTAAAGAAGCCAACTTTTTAAAAATCTCTCTATCTCTACCTCCTTTTCTTTTTTCGTCCTTTCTCCACCCCCTTATTTTCTTCTGGATCAGTGTTTTTATCTAGATTAACGTTTTAGTTTGGAGGGGGGGATATTATAAAAAAGGAAACTTTGCAGCTTTTATTTTAGTATACAATAAAAACAGATTAAACAAAACACAAGAGAAGGAACTAGCATAGAAGAAGAAGAGAAAAGGGAAAGAGGGAGGATACAAAGCCATTTACCAGAGGTGGCAGGTAGGGGGGTACCTACCTAGGCAGCGAAGCCACATGTCTCTCCAATGAAAATTGGGAGTGGGTATTGTGTGAAGTGGCTGTGGATCTCCTGCCGCAGAAGTGTAGGACTGTAGAGTTGGGAGGGTCACCCGAGGGTCATCTAGCCCAGCCCCCTCACAATGTAGGAATCACAGCTAAAGAACGCCAGGCAGATGGTCCCCCAACCGCTGCTTAAAAGCCTCCAGTGGTGGAGACCCCCAACAACTTTCGAGGTCACAGAATTGCAGGGTTGGAAGGGAAACCCAGGAGTCATCTAGTCCAGCCCCGGTGGACAGCGGGCACGACCCATCCCGTTGTGTAAGGCTAAAGATGCTGCTCAAGGCTAAAGAGGAAGCGCGCAACCTGTCCGTTGCTCTTAGGGGCTGGGGGGGGCAATAATATTTTTTCCCTTGATTTCCCCCTCTAAAAACTAGGTGCGTCCTGTGGTCCGGTGCGTCCAATAGAGCGAAAAATACGGTAGGAGGTGAGGCTGCAATTATGGAAAGCCATATACAGTACTGAACACCTTTGTAGCTAACCGACCCTGAGAGGTTGACAAAGGGAAGCTGGATAGTGGCTCAGGGAGAGCCCTGCAGATTCGAATCTCACTTAGCCATTGAGTCATTCCCCTGTCACAAAATCAGCTCTCTCTGCTTTGCAGGATGAGGATAGTATCAGCCTACCTTACAGGGCTATAAGGCAGCTGAGACAAAGATATTTGCCAACCATTGCAAGGACCCATAGACCCCAAAAACTATTCAACGGCAACTATCCCAGGCATGAATCCTAGGATGAAATCTGCAATTTATTTCTGCGCAACAGAAGCAGCAGCCCAGATAGCTTTAAAAACAAAACAAAACAAAAAATATAAATGCCAATTTTCTCTTTATGAGAGTTTAAAAACAATTCTGGCTTGCTCTGCCTCGTTTTGCATTCACATGGCCTGGGAGTGCCAGCCTGTCAGGGTTGGATGAAAAATAATCCTGAATGAGCTCCAAGCTCCGCCCACCAGCACCCGGCACCCAACGAGAGGGAGCTCGGTGGCCCCCTCCACCCAGCGGGCCAGCCAATCCCGAGGCCAGAGGTTTCTCAGAATGGGCTTATGCAACCTCGTGCACATCCTTGCTCCTAGTCTCATGGGCTGAGACTGTGAGGGAAGACACATGTTTGGCTAGCTGGCGACACAGGCATCTGAAGGGAACATGCAGAGGGCGCAGCAAAAAAGCTACACACACACACACACCGGACCACAGCAACCGTACTTCTAGCTATTTTTAAACCCTTCACTGGAAGCCTGAGAAAAATGCAGAGAGAGGCAGGCGAGCTAGCGGAGGGGAAATCGCTTCCCCCGCAACCAGGAAGCAATTTGCTCTGACCCTGCAATTTATCCCCGCTCCCTGAGGAAAGCTCCCTGATGCATCGCAGGTATCAGGGAGGTCAGGAACGATTGTTTTCTCAGCCTGCCAAGAAGCTGCCGTGTCTGGAATCCACGCAACTTTCTGCCTTCTCCTTCCTGGCCCCACAATACCACCCAAACTTCCAGCAGAATGTGGTGGGCGCCCATCCCCAAGCAATTTGGACGTAAAGGCCTTTAGGTTTTATAGCCTATGCAATTCTGTCCATTGGACAATTTTGTTTTAGCAGCCGGCACATATACCATAACACAGGTATCTTCAACCTTTGAAGCTCAGGGCCCACTTTTAACCCAAACATGCAAATGGGGACTTGTTTCTTAATTTTTCACTAAATATTTACATGGGTCAGGCCACATCGCAGTTGCAGGTCCACCAGTTGAAGACAGGTGTTGCAAAACATTCCTGCAGCCTCAAGCATCTAGTCCTTAGTCCTTTCCGAACCCTCTCATTCTCTCCCTGTCTCACTCAACCCTCCTTGCATCTGCATGCAATCTAAGAACAGCGGAAGCTGCCTTATGCAGTAAATCTCTCTCAAAAACAGGTAATATTTCATGGGAACAAGGCATAGCCCATCTCCCCATCAGACCCACAGCTGGTATCAGACACTAACCAAGAACAAAAATGCTTTTGGGTTACCATGCCATGGGCACCCATTTTTGCTGGATGGTCACCCACCCTCCACATTATAGGCAGACATTGCAAGATACATACACACACACCAATAAAGTTCTGCAACCAAGTTAAGTACCACTTGAATCCTGTAAAGGCACACTTTGCAACTCAAAAGCCTAAACACTCATATAGCAGCAGGCACTGGTTCCGAAGAACAGAACTCAAGCTATTTGTATATATATATTTTAAAGCATACAGCCTGAGCCCATCATTTTAAAAGTTCCATTTATGATATCCAGCCAGCAGAGGGCATGACAGCCACATGTTGACTGAAGCTTGCTTACAAGACAGCATTACAAGTCACGACTCACTCTTTCTCCTGACAAAGGTTGCATAAAACCACCTAACCTGACAACACAAGTCGCCTACGTGCTTTTGCCCTAGCAGCCACCCCCGGCTGCTCAAAATACAACCAGGAAATAAAAGCAAAAGCTACTCATTCAACTCATTGAAACATTGTGAAAATGACCCATGGATGGTTAAGTCCAGTTGAATCTGACTTTGGAGTGTGGCGCTCATCTCACTTTCAGGCTGAGGGAGCCGGCGTTTGTCCGCAGACAGTTTTCCAGGTCATGTGGCCAGCATGACTAAACCGCTTCTGGTGCAACAGAACACTGTGATGAGTGCCAAAGCGCATGGAAACACCATTTACCTTCCCAACACAGTGGTACCTATTCATCTACTCACTCTGGTATTCTTTCAAACTGCTAGGTTGGCAGGAGCTGGAGCAAAGCAATGGGAGCTCACCCCAAAACACTGCAGCCAGTCCTGGGGCGCAGCAAGGCCAAAGGATGTATTTACCTGTTGAGGACTCGATAGGCAGCCTCCACATTGCCATTGGGCACCATCACTGTCCGAGCAACGAATTTCAAGTGATTGGCCATCTTAGGTGTAGCTGTTTCTAACTCCAGGAACTGAAGGCCATCGGCTTCTGGCCCAAACAAGAGAATCTCCCAGAGATACCTTTTAAAAATAATAATAAAAGGACACATCACAGCTAAACATAAATAAAATATATTGGGGGACTTCTGTTAGTGCTAGATGCACAAGTCCGTCCTGGTTCAAATCTCTCTGACCCCATCTGCAATATACATTTAAAGTTTTCATACCACTTTTTTGACAGGCATTGCTCCCCCCAAAGAATCCTGGGAACTGGACTTTGTTGTGGGGGCTGAGAGTTGTTAGGAGACCACCACCACCCAGGTGTCTATCTGCCTTCGGTGCCCCTTTTGTATTGTTTTAAAGCCTTCTTACAAATCAGGGGTTTCTTTGTATTGTTTTAAAAACTCTTATAGCTGTTTTAATGACATGACTACGAAGTGCTTCAAGGCATACACGTAAAAGGCAATTCATGAATTCATACCTAAAACAATAATTATTATAAGTGTCTTCTGTGGGTACACAGGCCTTTGGCTTTTTATTATCGGCTGCCTCCTTCAGTGGGTGGGATTTTTTTAGTACTGCCTTTAGAAAAATATGAATGAATTTTCCATTTTTATGCTGGTGTTTAATGCCCGTGTTATTTATTTATTGCTGTAAGTCACTTTGAGATACTTAAAAAAGAAAAAAGGCAATACATGTCATAAACAGCAAAATTCAATAAATTATTATAATAATAAATGTACCAAAGTAATCATTTCTCATTTGGCTGTCCAGTTGGCAGATCTCAACGTAGATCCATGCAGAGTGCTGAAACTCCAGTCACCATTTCTTAAAAAAGAAAATACTGGCTTTTTCTGCTATTTTCTCAGTTCGTGACCCAATTCTGAATTGTGAAAATCGTGATTTTATCCAATGCTAATTCCTACTCAGAGCAAACCCACTGAAGTTAAGAGACATGACTAACTTAGGTCCATTGATTCCAACAACAGGTCTACTCTGAGTAGAAATAAGCTGGAGACAACCCTCTGCTGTTTTCATTGCCCCTTCCAGGCTCTTTGGGGCCACCTAAACAAATTTACCTGACTATAATAAATAACATAAAATTATGTACGAAGGGGAGGATAATGAAGGGAGGCCCATTACACACACCCCAATTTGGAGGAAACTGCGGAGTGATCTCCCCCTTTTGGGGGTGACCTTGGGCCAAGTCACTCATCCCTCAACCTAATCTACCTCACAGGGTCGCTGTGAGAAGGTAAAACGGGGAAAAGGGGGGGTATTAATTTCCCCCACCTCGACCTCCCTCGGAGGAAAAGGTGGGGCATGAAATAAATTTCATTTCAACAAACGAAATAAAGCGGGGGGCGCCCCAACTTCTCCCGTCACCTCAAATTACAAAAACTAAGGGCAGCCCCCCTCCCCCCTCAATGGGGAGGGTTAACCTCCCCCCCACGACGACAGGGAGAGGAACGCTATCCTCCGAGGGAACCGCCACATTATTCTTTTTCAGCCCGCCTCCCGCGCTTCCTCCCCGGGCAGCAGCTCCTAATAGAGGCCGGGGATGCGCGCGGCCTACGGCGGACCCGAAGGGAAGCGGGGCCAAGAGGCGCTTCCTCGCACCCCCCCATCAAGGACTACACTCACCCGCCGCTGGAGTCAGGACGGATCCGCAAACCGGAACCGGAAACGCGTGTTCTCCCCCCTCCTTCTTGCTTCTGCGGCCTAGTCCTGGTCACCATGGCAACGGGAAGGCCTGCTGGGAGACGAGGAGGTCAAACTCCTGCGCTAAAGTTGTCCTCTCCCGTTATCACCGAATAGGGACGGCCTCCTTAGTGCTATTTTCGGTTTTCCCCTAATAAATAAATAATAATAATAGTCGTTGTGGTGGTTGTTTTGTTGTTGATGTTTTTCAAAAAAAAATTTTCTTGGTTTTCACAACATTATAAACAAACAAACACATAAGACAAACAAACATAAATCATAGCCTTATTGAAAATTACACTTGTTAACATTGTTAAGTGACTTCCTCGCTTCCCCTTGCTTGAATTTCATTGCATGTCCTTTTAACGGTTTTCCAAATCACGGTTCTTATAAAATTTAACTTAAACATCCTTAGATCTTCACATTATATAATTAAACATATTAATTTGACACTTAACATAAATAAAATCCTGAGCCAGTTAAGGATCTGCAAGCTGTTTTCAGTTCATTTAACTTAACATATTTAACTAAGTAATCATTAAATTTAATCCACTCTTCCTGATACTCCTCCTCCTCCTGGTCGTGGACTCTTCCGGTTAGGTCGGCTAGCTCCGAAAAATCCATCATCTTCATCTGCCATTGTTGTTGTTGTTGTTGTATTTATTTATTCCTTCCTTCCTTTCCTGCCCATCTGGCTGGGTTTCTCCAGCCACTCTGGGTGGCTTCCAGCAAAACATTAAAATTCAAAAATTCATCAAATATTAAAAGCTTTAGTCTAAACATTTAAAAGGCCATATTGGAAATCACCATCCTTACCCTACCTAAGAACACTGCATGATAAATAAAAGAGCCAACAATGGCCCATGTTCAGAAAATGGGCCTTGGCACAAATATATAAAGCAATAGCATGGGGGGGGGTAGCATGCTGATTTATCAATAGCTTTCCCATTGCAAGCTTTTTTTAATAAAAAAAATCAGCCAGTAGCCAATGCAAAACTATATGTGAAAATAAAAGCATCGAACTATCTGTGGCTTCTCAACTACTAGGCAAATCTTTTATAAAATTAAAATAAAAAACCAGTGCTTAATACTTGTATAATATGTAAAGCACAGGTTTAAGTATTTATTATGTGTGCCTGCACTGATTTTTTTATTGTTATGTATTGATGGGTTGATTTAAATAAATAAATAAATAAATAAATAAAGGCAACAAGAAAATGTTTCTCCACACAGGACTGAGACAACAGTAGTAAAAGCCAACTGACCCTTGAAACAGAACTTTTTGTTGTTTAGTCGTTTATTCGTGTCCGACTCTTCGTGACCCCCTGGACCAGAGCACGCCAGGCCCTCCTGTCTTCCACTGCCTCCCGCAGTTGGGTCAAACTCATGCTGGTAGCTTCCAGAACACTGTCCCACCATCTTGTTATTCGTAACCAATCAGTTATTCCATTTTGATTGGTTCAGAAAACAGAACTAGCACCATGCAAATTATTTTCTGTAGTCATTCAGGTATATTGACATGCATGGATTGGCTATTGCTTTAGCAGCCAGGAGGGGGAGCTAGGACTTTACGGTACAGTACAGTACTTACCGTAATTCTGGTGTTCAGTGCATTCTGATTAACCAAAGGCCAGAGAAATCAATCCATAATATCATAAACAGTTTCAAACAACTTAAAAATGCAAACATTGAAATATATATTCCAAGCATCAAAAGCCAGGGTAAAGAGGTGTGTGTAAATTAATAAATTAATATAACAATACACTATTAAAAATAATAAATAATCTAAACTGCGATAACCAAGGACTACCCTCATGGTGCTTTCTTATTGTGGTTGCTATGGTTTTACATTCTTTGCATGCTTCTAACTTGGTTTAAAGCTGCCCCGAGACTGGTCTGTATCAGGTGATTAACAAACTGAACAAATGAATAACACAATGCTGGCTGCTATTGTTAAGCTTCAGTCTTGATGTAGCACTGTCTAAAATATGACACAATTATCCTTCCAGTGCAGCCAGCAGCAAGAAGGCATCAAATTATTATGATGATGATTTTAAATACTTTTGGAACCATGGACTCAGCTACATTAGTAAAGAAAAAGTGATTTAAATGCATTATAAACATGCACCACCAGATGGCACCAGAGAGCAGCAAATTTTACAACACAATTTTCCATAGAGATTTTTTTCCTTTTGTTAAAACTATCTAATTTCTGAGTTATTTATAGCAGATGCATTTTATGGGTGATATGCACTAGGTCCTCATGAGAGTACCCCAAATGAAAGAAATGTGTCTGTTGGCCCAAACTGGACACCTAGGGTGGGACCCTGGTCAAGGGAAACACACACACACACCAAGATATTACAGGGACTGGCTCCACGGACAGGTTTATCAGGAGAGGGGAGCAGAGGAGGGCAAACCCAGAGTGTGGATGCTATAATTTGCACCCAACTCCTGCAGTGCCCACCTGGACATTCAAGCCCTCCAGATACCACCTGGAGACTTCAGGACAGATCTGGTAGGGGCATCTAGCTTCTCCCAGAGTGCCCCCATACCCCTGTTGTTGTTTAGTCATTTAGTCGTGTCCAACTCTTCGTAACCCCCTGGACCAGAGCATGCCAGGCCCTCCTGTCTTCCACTGCCTCCTGCAGTTTGGTCAAACTCATGCTAGTAGCTTCGAGAACACTATCCAACCATGTCGTCCTCTGTCGTCCCCTTCTCCTTGTGCCCTCCATCTTTCCCAGCATCAGGGTCTTTTCCAGGGAGTCTTCTCTTCTCATGAGATGGCCAAAGTATTGGAGTCTCAGCTTCAGGATCTGTCCTTCCAGTGAGCACTCAGGGCTGATTTCCTTCAGAATGGTTTGATCTTCTTGCAGTCCATGGGACTCTCAAGAGTCTCCTCCAGCACCAGAATTCAAAAGCATCCATTCTTCGGCGAATGGTCCTTCTTAATGGTCCAGCTCTCGCTTCCATACATCACAGCTGGGAAAACCAGAGCTTTAACTAGACAGACCTTTGTTGGCAAGGTGATGTCTCTGCTTTTTAAGATGCTGTCTAGGTTTGTCATTGCTTTTCTCCCAAGAAGCAGGCGTCTTTTAATTTTGTGACTGCTGTCACCATCTGCAGTGATCATGGAGCCCAAGAAAATAAAATCTCTCACTGCCTCCATACCTCACTGCCCATACCCCTAGGTAATACTAATACACCTGAGAGCCCCCCCCCCCCAAAAAAAAGGCCTTGCGGGGACAGGCTGCGTTTCACACGCCTATCTCTGGGTCATAAGCCTTCTGGAAGAAAATGGAATTAGTACAATCTCTGAGGATTCCACTGACACGCAAACCCACACCCCAGAGGGACGAAAGCCAATCCCCTACTAAGGGCTCCATGCACTAATAGGTTCTGACAGAGGCGGGGGGCAGGGGGTGTATAGATCTGGCTGTGATCCCATGATTGACCTGAACCATGAGTGGAGGTGATTGGCACAAAGCGCATTTGATGAGAATCGGTTTATTTCCCCCGAGACACACAGCACAAGCTGCCGGTCAGTTTCCTGGTGAGGACTCTTTGGCCAAGGGGGGGGTCATTGTCAGGAGAAGTTAGTGGTTCTTTTTCTAAACCACACACATGGAGCCCTGTGTCCGTACAAACACTTTACCCAACTTGCAAACCCTCCGAGCGTCCCTGTTTTCCCAGGACTGTCCCAGATTTACAGAAGCCATCCCAGTATGATCCCAGAATGCCCCGCTTTTCCTTAGTGCACCCCTCTTTTCATCAGAGAAATGTTGGAGGGTATGGAATCATGTGATCTCCGAGCCAAGGAGATAAGTAACTATACAATCTTTAGAAGACATCTGAAGGCAACCCTGTACAGGGCAGTTTTAAAAAAAATGTTTAAAGTTTTATTATGTTTTTATATATGTTGGAAGCTGCCCAGAGTGGCCGGGGCAACCCAGTCAAATGGGTGGGGTATAAATAATAAATTATTATGACTATTATTATTATGGAATAAAGATAAAGGGTAAAGGGACCAGGGTAAAGGGTATTAGGTCCAGTTGTGGACGACTCTGGGGTTGCGGCGCTCATCTCGCTTTATTGGCCGAGGGAGCCGGCATACAGCTTCTGGGTCATGTGGCCAGCATGACTAAGCCGCTTCTGGCGAAGCAGAGCAGCGCACGGAAACACTGTTTACCTTCCCGCCGGAGTGGTACCTATTTATCTACTTGCACTTTGATGTGCTTTCAAACTGCTAGGTTGGCAGGAGCAGGGACCGAGCAACGGGAGCTTACCCCGTCGTGGGGATTCGAACCGCCGACCTTCTGATCGGCATGTCCTAGGCTCTGTGGTTTAGACCACAGCGCCACCTGCGTCCCTCAAACACAACCTCAAAACGTTTCACACACTGACTAGCCTTTTTGTAATTGGTGTGTTACTTGCTTACGTTTTTCCCCAGGTCTAGGGAGGACAATTAGTGGAGCAGGTTAGTTGAGCAGTCGGCTGCCATTAGCAATGTGGGTTCCTCTCCTCCCCAAGGGAAAAAGGTGGATCTTTTATAGATAAGGCTCCAAAAAGCTACACATCTCTGGATGCAAAGCCAGGTTTCTCCCCAACTTTCTCGTGGGAAGCACCTTGTGTGCAAAGGTGCTCACCTGTGGTGCAGTTGCTGCGGAAAGGTGTACATTTTTTTTTACATTCCCCCCCCAAAAAAAATTATAACAAACATATCCACAAACATAAAAAGAAGACATCAAAAATAAAGAAAAAAGACAAGCAAACAAACAACCAACATATCTTGACTGTAAAAATTCCACTTTTAAGTGACTTTCCTAGAATCCCCCTGGCTGAGTTTCCATATAAATCATTGTAATAGTTTTCCAAAACTGAGTTCACATAAATTTTACCTAGTCCATTAGCATCTTTCTTTCCTTTCATTTTAACTTTTATCCATAGTATTCTATGACATCACATATTTAAATCTTAGGCCAATCTGATACTCGCAAGTAATCCTATTTAAGTTATTTTAACATATTTAAATAAATAGTCTTTGAATTTCTTCCATTCCTCTTGATACTCCTCCTCCTTCTGGTCGCGGACTCTTCCGGTCACGTCGGCCAGCTCCGAAAAATCCATCATCTTCATCTGCCAATCTTCCACTGTTGGTGCTTCTTGTGTTTTTCAATTCTTAGCTAATAAAATTCAAGCAGCAGTTGTGGCATACAAAAATAATTCAGCAACTTTCTTGGGCAATTCCAAACCTGTTATTCCAAGAAGAAAGACTTCTGGTTTCTTGATAAATGTATATTTCAACATTTTTTTCAATTCATTATAAATCTTTTCCCAGAAGTCTTTCAGCTTGGGGCAGGTCCACCACATATGGTAAAAGGTACCTTCTTTTTCTTTACATTTCCAACATAGATTATCACTCTTGTGGTAAATCTTAGATTATCACTCTTGTGGTAAATCTTTGCTAGTTTTACAGGGGCTAAGTACCATCTATATATCGTTTTCGATCACTGCAGATGGTGACAGCAGCCACGAAATTAAGAGACGCCTGCTTCTTGGGAGGAAAGCAATGACAAACCTAGACAGCATTTTAAAAAGTAGAGACATCACCTTGCCAACAAAGGTCCGTATAGTAAAAGCTATGGTTTTCCCAGTAGTGATGTATGGAAGTGAGAGCTGGACCATAAAGAAGGCTGATCGCCGAAGAATTGACGCTTTTGAATTATGGTGCTGGAGGAAACTCTTGAGAGTCCCATGGACTGCGAGAAGATCAAACGCATCCATTCTTAAGGAAATCAGCCCTGAGTGCTCACTGGAAGGACAGATCCTGAAGCTGAGGCTCCAAGACTTTGGGCACCTCAGCAGAAGACTCCCTGGAAAAGACCCTGATGTTGGGAAAGATGGAGGGCACAAGGAGAAGGGGACGACAGAGGACAGGATGGTTAGACAGTGTTCTCGAAGCTACAAACATGAATCTGACCAAACTGCGGGTGGCAGTGGAAGACAGGAGTGCCTGGCGTGCTCTGGTCCAGGGGGTCACGAAGAGTTGGAAACGACTGAATGACTAAACAACAACAACATATATCGTTTTCATAACATTTTCCTTTAACACTGTACATGCAGTGAACTTGACCCCTGCGGAAAGGGGTACATTGACCTCCAAGCTTTGCAGCAGAATCCCAGGCTCCCCAGCTGGTTAGGTGTGGCGAGTTAAAAAATGGCCTTGGAAGTGACCAACTTGGGCTTCCCTGCTACGGCTGCTGATCTCCCATTCTCCGTGATAGCAGGGGGGCAGGGGGAGGATTGTGCATGCCATGGGTCAATAGGAGCCTGGACCCATCAAAGTGGGGCAGAATTGAGAGGACAGGCACCCATAAACCCAGAGTATCCAATCAGAGGAGTCTGCTTCCTGCCACTCTGTATGATGTCCCGTCCTCCTTACCTGGGTTGGGTGCATTGCGAAGGGCGCTTCCCAGGGAATTCTGTTCCACCTTTGGGGTGGGGGAGGAATTGGATTCAGTTTGCATTTCAAAGCAAACCACCCTAATTAGATGTTTCTGGAACAAGTGGAGAAGTGAAACTCGGCTGTCCTTTGAAATCTGCACGCTTCTGAATTTTGCAAGCCCAGTAATGCATACAAAAACACCCCCACTGAATATCCTGTTGCACTTACAAATTCCTAGATCTGTGATAAGAACGTACACAAATGCATTATATTACAGGATATTGCTATGCAAAATGGTGCCTTTTTTTCAGGCAAAATTTCATCCCAAAATATGTGTCTTGGTAGTGGTGGTGAATTGCATTTAAATGAGTTTTCATTCATTCATTTATTTCATAAACTTGATACACTGCTTGATTATTTTAAAAAGAAATCCTCAAAACGGTTTACAGAGAGAATAAAACATTATCAGTAAAACCAACTCTTTAAAACATTCAAAAGATAAAATCAGCAATAATCTAAAAGCTTATTAAAACATACCTCTACATTTTACATGTCTGGGAGGCCTGCCTAAACAAAAAATGTTTTTAGCATACCCCAGAAAGTACAGTGAAGCTGCTTGCCTGATATCAACAGGCAGGGAGTTCCAACGGTCAAGTGGGCATATAATGGGGGTAAGGCGATTTCACAGGTAGAGTGGTCCTAAGTTGTTAAGGACTTTATATGCTAATACTAACACCTTGAACTAGACCCGGTACCAAATCTGTGGCCGGTGCAGATCTGTGAACACAGGTTTTCTATGCTGACAAGGCCTCCCTCCTGTCAGCAATCGTGTTGCAGCATTTTGCACTGACCGCAGCTTCTGACTGCAGCGTGAGGGGAAGCCCCACAGTGAGCGCATTGCGGCAGTCCAGCCTTGAAGTAACCAATGCAGGAAAAAGCTGCAGCCCGTTCTTTCAGCCAGGTAAATCTCAAACCAATGCGGGAAGGGATTAGAAAGCCGAGATGGACAGGTTTGCCCATCACAGGCTCCAAAGCGGGAGAGACAGCCTGGGCACGTGCGTTCCACCTGCTGCCCGCCTCGGGAGCCCAACCTGTTCCAGGTGTGTCTGGCTTCACCTCTTTGCCTCGTGATGCTGACAGGTGAGGCGGTCCGTGCCCTGACTTGCAAGAGGCACCGCAGCGTCTGGTCTCAGCCCACATCAAAAGCAGCTGCTTCTCTCTATCACCCACAGGGAGCTCTTGTGGGTGAACCAGCTGTTTCGCCAGGGAATTTGCAGGAGGGATGCTTTGGCAAGGAGAACTTATCTCTCTCTCTCTCTCTGTCCTGCAAAACAGGAATTGGGAGAGGACATTGGAATAAGAACTAAACAAGGGCCCGGCTGCTGCTTCAGCACTCTGCTTTTCACAGTAGCCAAATGCCCCATGCCTGTTGTCTTTGTCCATGGCGTTTTCTGTGTGGTGTGGTGTGGTGTAGTGGTTAAAAGCAGTAGTCTCGTAATCTGGGGAACCGGGTTCGCTTCTCCGCTCCTCCACATGCAGCTGCTGGGTGACCTTGGGCCAGTCACACTTCTTTGAAGTCTCTCAGCCCACTCACCTCACAGAGTGTTTGTTGTGGGGGAGGAAGGGAAAGGAGAATGTTAGCCGCTTTGAGACTTCTTAAAGGGAGTGAAAGGCGGGATATCAAATCCAAACTCTTCTTCTTCTTTCTTGGCAGGGATACTGGAGTGGCTTGCCGGTTCCTCCTCCAGGTGGATCACATTTGGTCAAAACTCTCCACTATGACCTGTCCATCTTGGGTGCCCTCCACGGCATAACTCATAGCATCTCTGAGTTATTCAAGCCCCTTTGCCACGGCAAGGCAGTGATCCACGAAGGGGAGGCAGTGGAAGAGGGAGGCAGTGGAAGACAGAAGTGCCTGGCGTGCTCTGGTCCATGGGGTCACGAAGAGTCGGACATGACTAAACGACTAAACAACAACAAATGCCCCACAAAACATCGGGATCCAGATAGACTGCCTTTGCAGAAGCATTTTTGTGAGGGATTGTAGGACAAGACCTGCCAAGGAAAATAAAGAACTTATTTATGTATGCTACAACAGCAGCAAGAGTCTTGATAGCACAAAGATGGAAGAATGAGGAAACCCCGACGAAAGAACAGTGACAAGAGAAATGGACGAACTATGTAGAACTGGCGAAACTGACATGCAAATTGTGAAGTAAGGACAACTGTGACTTTAAAGAAGAATGGGAACTTTTTACAAGTTATTTTAAAAGGCAGCAAAATGAACTGGACTCCTTGGCAGGTTTTGAATAAACACACACAAATTTATTAAGGGTTAATATAGTAGACAGATAATATAAGGATGCATACAATTTTACAATATGCAGAGAACAACATGAGTTGAGAAATCAGAGAGAGGGAAGTTTGGGGGGAGGAAGGGGGGTTGTTGGGAAGATGGGAGGGGGGAAAAGGGGGGGAATAATTAAGATGATTTGTTTTGATAATTTGTTATGTTGAAATTGTTTATAAAAAATTTATATATATAAAAAAACCAGATAGACTGCCTTCGCACCTGGAGGTTCCATCAAAGCATCAGAAGAGCCCTGCTGGGTCGGGACAAAGCAGGCCCATCTAGTCCAGCGCCCTGATCTCACGGTGGCCAAACAGATGCCCCAATGGGAGACCCCCCCCCCCAGCAGGACCTGAGCACGAGAGCTTTCTCCTCTTGTAGTCTCCAGCAACTGGGATTCAGAAACAATCGGTAGCCCTCCATGAATTAGCCCAATCCTCTTTTGAAGCAATCCAAGTTGGTGGCCTCATGTGGGAGGGAGTTCCAGAGTCTAACTACGCACTACATGGAGAAGCCATTTCTTTTATGTGCCCTGAATCTCCCAACATTCAGCTTCCATGAGCTCTAGTGCTGAGAAAGAGGGAGAAAATCTTGCCTCTCTACGCTTCCTCCATGCCATGAAGAATTTTATAAGCTATCATGTCACCTCTTACTCGTCTTTCCCCTGAATTGAAAAGTTCCAATCGCCGCAACTTTTCCTTACAGGGGAGTTGCTTCAGCCAATTTGCTTGCCCCTTTCTGTACTTGCAGTCCAACTAGCCCCCATCCTCCATCCTCCATCAACTTAGGTAACCACCATCCAGGTAAAATTGCAGCTCAGGGACGCTGCCTGTGTCTCTGTAAAAAGGCCTCTACCTAGAAAGAACAACAACATGTTTGTGATTCAGTTAGCTGACGCACCATGCATCAAAGTGGAGTTTGGCCTGGTGTGTGTGGACACCTGTCATGTATCTGCTTGCAAATCTGGGTATTGGCTGTGGGCTGGGAGCCTCGGCTTTCAACACAGAGGTTACTTTTTCTGCCATGTCGCGAGGGATCTGTTCTCCATGTGTGGTGCTGCCTGTTCTCTGAGGATCTGAGTAGATCAGCAAATCCATCCTTTGGTTTTGGGTTGTTTTCTTCGTGTTTGCTTTTTCTGCACAAACTTCAGTTGAAAACAAAAAAAAAGCTTCATGACGGTATTTTGAGACAAATGTGAATTAACGATTCCAATGGGAACACGTCAATTTCCTTAGAAAGTTACTCATAATACTGAAAGCATGCTGCAGTTAAGCCAGAGAATTTTAGGTTGGACGTTTGCCCCCAAAGATCAACTAGCCGGACTTCTTGCAATGCTTGGAAGCACGGCTAACAAATCCCTGAGAGATGGGCCAGCCAGCCTCTGCTTAAAGATCTCTAAGGAAGGCGAGTCCACCACTTTATGATGCAGTCTGTTCTTCTGTTGAACAGCTGTTACTGCCAGAAAGTTCTTCTTAATGTTTAGTCGGAACCTTTTCCCCATCATTTGAACCCATTGGTATGGAGCTGTTACCGTCCAGAGCAGCAGGGAAGCAAGCTGACTCTGTCTTCCACGGGACAGACAGCCCTTCGGGTATTTTAAGATACTGTATTTTTCGCTCCATAAGACGCACGTGACCATAAGACGCACCTAGTTTTTTGAGGAGGAAAACAAGAAAAAAAATAGTCTGAACAAAACAGTGGATGTGTGATTTTTGTCGTACATGCTGTGGCCACAGACATGTGATTTGACAGTGAGTTTGGGGTAGCCCAACGCGGGTGGGACGCGGGTGGCGCTGTGAGTAAAAGTCTCAGCGCCTAGGGCTTGCCGATCGAAAGGTCGGTGGTTCGAATCCCTGCGGCGGGGAGCGCTCCCGTTGTTTGGTCCCAGCGCCTGCCAACCTAGCATTTCGAAAGCACTCTCGGGTGCAAGTAGATAAATAGGGACCACTTACTAGCGGGAAGGTAAACGGCGTTCCGTGTGCTGCGCTGGCTCGCCAGAGCAGTGATGTCACGCTGGCCACGTGACCCGGAAGTGTCTCCGGACAGCGCTGGCCCCCGGCCTCTTAAGTGAGATGGGCACACAACCCTAGAGTCTGTCAAGACTGGCCTGTATGGGCAGGGGTACCTTTACCTTTACTGTACTTGGGGTAGCCCAATGCAAAAATCCTGAGGATCCATGTGGATCTGTGCTTTGTAACCACGTTTTTGCACCATTGTGGCCCCACGCAACAGTGGGTGCTTGATTTTTTTTGGGGTGCAGGCTGTAGCCATGGACATGCTATGTGATCTGATGGTGAATTTGGGCTGACCCAATGCAAAAATCCTGAGGCTCCAGGGACCACGCATTCACTCCATAAGACGCACAGACATTTCCCCTTACTTTTTAGGAAGAAAAAAGTGCATCTTATGGAGTGAAAAATACGGTAGCTATCATATCGTTGGACAGTTCAGTGCAACTTAGCTTGCAGAAGAGGGGTTTATGCACCCAAAAAGCCCATGCTGACCCTTGAAAATTTGACGCAGCAGTACACCGTCAGAAAGCAGTGACTAACAAGAAGCACACATCACTGTCACATGTCAAAAGCAGGCGGCCAAACCGGACTTGTCAATCTCAAGCCAAATCAGCAAATTGTTGGGCGATGCCAGCTTCTAAGGATGCGGCTAAAGGGCTTTGTTTGCAAACCAGCAAACAAACCAGCAAACCAGCAAAGTTTATGGTTTAAGAACTTAAAATGTATGGAGTGGCATTTTCGAGCTCGGCACTGCAAGGCCATACCCTCCAACGTTTCACCAGTTAAATTAGGGACGTCCTATTCCATAATAGGAAAGGGACGCGGGTGGCGCTGTGGGTAAAAGCCTCAGCGCCTAGGGCTTGCCGATCGAAAGGTTGGCGGTTCGAATCCCCATGGCGGGGTGTGCTCCCGTTGCTCGGTCCCAGCACTTGCCAACCTAGCAGTTCGAAAGCACTCCCGGGTGCAAGTAGATAAATAGGGACCGCTTACTAGCGGGAAGGTAAACGGCATTTCCGTGTGCAGCTCTGGCTCGCCAGATGCAGCTTTGTCACGCTGGCCACGTGACCCGGAAGTGTCTCCGGACAGCGCTGGCCCCCGGCCTCTTAAGTGAGATGGGCGCACAACCCCAGAGTCTGTCAAGACTGGCCCGTACGGGCAGGGGTACTTTTACCTTTTATTCCATAAGTATAGAGGAATCTGTCTGCGGACAAATGCTGGCTCTCTTGGCCAGTAAAGCGAGATGAGCACCGCAACCCGAGTCATCTGCAACTGGACTCAATGGTCAGGGGTCCCCCTTTACCTTTCTGGGAAATTCTCTCCTCCAACCCTGCACCTCCACCTGTGGTTTGTATAACTACGATGGGATTTTTGTTGGGGGGGGGGCAGCCAGTGGTGTCCAAACTTTTTTCAAAGAGGGCCAGTTTTGATGAAGTGAAGGGCCGTGACGGCCGACCAAATATATTAACCTTTTTCTAGGATTGAAGTTGTTGGGCTTTTTTTTTGTTTTTACCCCAAAGTGTTTTTTTTTAGGATTTTACCCCAGGAAATAAACTGTCACAGGGGCCGGATTAAACTGACTGCCTCCATAAACAGACTTTGGACATGCCTGGTGCAGACCAATTCTTTTGTTGCATAAATAGCTTAAACTGGCTGTGTTAAGTATCTGCTTTGTTATGTAAGCTTGGGAGCAAAGTGTTGCCACAGAAACTAACTGGCTGGAGATCTTTCGGGAAGGCCGAGAGGAGAGCACGGGTGTGTTTGGGAAACAACAGTAAGCCAGGCAGTTTTGCAACTGGGGCGGACACGAACACACACACCGCAGGACTTTTGTCTCGAGGCAGAATCCAAATTCCACACCCCACCTCCATCCCCTTCCTAAAATGCATTTTAAAAACCAGGACACAGGTTAGTGCAGGTTGCAAAATGCTGCAGCGTAATTGCTGACATCTCTGCTCAGAAATCTTCAGCGGTGGTCAAACCATGGTTAAAATGGTTGGATTTAGCTAAAGTGGCAAAGTTGTTTAATCACAAGAAAAATCGCTGTTAACTTTTATCAAAGATTGGAAACTCCTCATAGACTTTTTGCATGAAAAAGAACTTATGATATCTGGGGGGTTGGGGAAAGAAGAAAATATTGGTTTATACAGCAGAAAGGAATTGTTAGGTGTTATTTTGGAATGGATGTTTTGAATCATTTTCTCCATATAGCTAACGAGAGAACTGTAAGTTTCCTTCCCTCTTTTCCTTCGTTTCCTCCGCCCCACTCTGTTTTCATCCTTCTCCCCCCCCTTTTGATTTGTGTTTTTATTTAATTACTTTTTTTCTCTTTAAATAAAAAGATATTGGATATTCCATCTTGACGTTTCTTTATTTTCCTTCAAATCTGAAAAAAACATATTGGTGGGGATAAGAAATCTACACTGGTTGCAGATTTGCTACGGAGCCAAGTTCACGTTGATTTTTTCTTTTATTCTAAGTTCAAGTTGTTGTTGTTGTTTTTCTTTTATTCCAAGCAAACTGAGTTGCTTTGAACACTCAGGAATAGCAACCCAGGCATGTTTTTTTTAAAATAAGTAGGTTCGCGGGTGATGCATGAACAGTAGCGAAAGCAACACACAGAACAGAAATCTCATTTGGCTACCACTCGCGGTGCCTTTTATTGAAACCAAACATGTGGCGCTCCTGTCCCGGCGAACAGGGACCAGGCTACGCCGTTGCCCCTCCGACACACATGAAATGCTTTTAAGTTAAAAAAGAAAAGGCAGAACATTTGTAAAAAGGGAAGGGGAGAACGGGATGGAGAAATAAAATAAAATTCACACATTTCGGGAGATGCCTGTCAGGCGGGCATCAGGAATCGCAGTGGTAGGCGGGTCTCCCGTTGCTGGTCGCCATGTGCCCCTCGCCCGATGTGGGCAAGTGGGGCAGAGACCGAGAGAAGCCGCTATGGGGCCCTTGCCCAAGGCAGCTGCCCGCCGCCGTTGCGCCCGGCAGGCTCTGACACCGAGGGGGCTGCCCTGGGCCCGGGTGCAACCTGTCGGTGTGGCGGCAGCTCATGGAGAGATGGGCGGGCGTCGAGGAGGTGGGGTTGTTCTGGAGGAAGACGACGAGCCCGTAGGCAGTGCAGTTTGGCCCCAGCAGGGTCTGCCCGAAGACGGAACTGGCCCGGCCCACGTCCGCGTTCCCCAAGGGGGGCGTCGAAATGGGCGAGGTGTGAATCCACGTCAGGTTCATGGCGGGCCAGTCGCCGCCCAGGAAGCGGGGAGACTCCCCCAGTGGAGCGGCGGCTTTGTCGCCGGGGGAAACCAGGTCCCCGAGGTGAGTCTGGTGGAGTTCCTCCGTGGGGGGGCTTTGCGTGGGGCCTTCGCCGGACGGCAGCCGGGTTTCGGGGAGGTTCTCCTCCATGGATGACTGCTACACAAGAGGAAAAACAACATGGCGTCAGAGGTTGAGAGGCACAAGACTGAGAATCTAAGTAGAGCTTGTTGGATCAGGCCAAGATCAAGCCTTTTTATCAATTTTAGAGTACTAAAATCCAATATAAACCAATAATAATAATAATAATAATAATAATAATAATAATAATAATTTGGTATTTATATTCTGCCCATCTGGCTGTGTTTCCCCAGCCATTACTAAAATCCAATATAAACCACATTTTATAATTAATAATAATAATAATAATAATTTATTATTTATACCCCAGCCATCTGGCCATTTTTCCCTAGCCACTCTGGGCGGCTTCCAACAAAATATTAAAAATACAACAAAACATCACACATTAAAAACTTCCCGAAACAGGTCTGCCTTCAGTCTTTATCAATCTCAGATTGCAATTCAGATATATATCAATCATAAAGCCCAATTACACATTTTGTGCGGCCTTCCGCTTGCTAGATTTCAAGGCGAGATGATTTTATTTCACTCTGCTTCCGAAATTTTAATTAATCCAATTACACTCAGTCTTGATCGTAATCCCTTATCAACAGCTATGGAGTGTTTGACTTCCATTTGTATTAACACGTTTTATTTCAGCAAGAGGAGTTCTGTATCCCATATATTAATGTCTGTGATGTCAAGATCAGGCCTTTCAACCTTGACCTTCTCGCTTTTTCCATGCTGGGAGAATTTCCATGGGGTGGGGGTGGGGTGGGGAGAAGTATTTAGGAAGGCCAGGCCTGGAAGTAGACAGAGCAGGGCGACTGAGATGATCAAGGGCCTGGAAACCAAGCCTGATGAGGAACGGTTGAGGTAATTGGGTATGTTTAGTCTGGAGAAGGCAGAGAAGTGATCTTCAAACACGTGAAAGGTTGTTCCAGGGAAGATGGAGCAAGCCTGTTTCTGCTGCTCCAGCGCCTAAGACCTCAACCAATGGATTCAAGATAGTGTTAAAAATCAAGATATGGAAAATATGGAAACAATGGAGATAGGAAGGATCTAGGATTTGGATTTCAAGGTCCAGGCTATGGGAAGTCACGAAAAATTAATAATTATAATTTGGATGACAATTTGGCCTTTTTAAAATTTTAATTGGAATATGATTTGATATGTTAATTGGATGCTTTTTATTGGAAAATTTAATACAGTAAAAACGATTTAACGAAAAACAAGATAGCGGTTGATTATTTTTCCTCAACCCAGCTCAAAAGAAATACAGGAAAGAGGAAGTATGCTGTATCTCACCTCGGCTGTATCGCACGGATCCTGCGTTGCTGCCACACCGCAGTCATTCCTCAAGGCGATGTGAGGGAACCAGAGTTTCAGCATCCTCTCGACCTGTAGCAGAGTGCCCAGGTAACGCTCCCTGGAAAGGAAAAAAAGGAGGACGGGTTCGTTAACACCTGGGGGCCAGGCAGCCAGAAGCCCCGAAGAGCCGCTGTCATGTCACACAGTTGGCAACAATGGGCTAAATCAGGATTTCCCAAACTTGGGTCTCTAGCTGTTTCTGGACTACAATTCCCATCATCCTTGACCTGCTAGCTAGGGATGATGGGAACTGTAGTCCAAAAACAGCTGGAGACCCAAGTTTGGGAAATTCTTGAGAAAGATGGCTCAAGAGTCTGACTCAGCGTCAGGCGAATCCCACACTTCCTCACGGAATCGGTCCACTCTTTCATACCATGAGGACTAGAATCTTGCTATTTATTTTTAGGGGAATTGCACAGCACGGAGGAAGGGGACAGAGGAGTGTTTTCCTCCTTTTCTCGTAAGACTAGAACTCTTGGCGATTCAACGAATTCAATGATTGGAAAAAGAAAAGAACTTCTCCACAAAGAGCGTAAACTGTGGAAACCCCTTCCGTTTTAAATCAGGTTAAATCAGCCTTTAAATGCCGAACCGGAGGGGATTCCTTCCTCTCCCTTTGCTGCAAGGTTCTTACCCCATTTCTGGTTTCTGGAGAACGCCAATGATGCGCTGGATGCGGTCCATGGCTACGCTCTGCTGGAAACTGCTTAGCCCTGGAAAAATCAAAGATAGAGAGAAAGAGAGATTAGTCCACCTTTCCTGGGCATTCAAAGTCCTCTCGTGATCAATAAAGGTTCACAGAGGCAGACAAAGGAAGCATCATGTTAAAGCAAGCAGCCAGAGGGCTCACCCACTGTGTCCCCCATCAAAAAGTGTCCCCTTACAGACCCCGAAATTTACCATCTGGGGAATGGGAGCAGGCAGTGCGTGAGTTGGAACATATCCCAGCCCCTGCCACGCAGGAATTCTTATTATTACTATTACTGTTTATTTTGCATATTATTAATTCTGCATATTGCAGCCCACAACAGAAACGAGAACACAAAATATACAACGGAAGAAGAACCAGCCAATACTGCCCCCCCTCCAACAAATTCATTTAAAAGGCCGGCGAATACTGTTCTGCCCAAAGTCTGGTTATAAAAAGGTAAAGGGGCCCCTGACCGTTAGGTCCAGTCGTGGCCAACTCTGGGGTTGCGGCGCTCATCTCGCTTTATTGGCCGAGGGAGCCGGCGTACAGCTTCCGGGTCATGTGGCCAGAATGACTAAGCCGCTTCTGGCGAACCAGAGCAGTGCACGGAAACGCCGTTTACCTTCCCGCCAGAGTGGTACCTATTTATCTACTTGCACTTTGACGTGCTTTCAAACTGCTAGGTTGGCAGGAGCAGGGACCGAGCAACGGGAGCTCACCCCGTCACAGGGATTCGAACAGCCGACCTTCTGATCGGCAAGTCCTAGGCTCTGTGGTTTAACCCACAGTGCCACCCGTGTCCCTATTATTACTATTAGTGTTTATTAATTTTGCATATGATTAATTTTGCATGTTGCAGCCCGCAACAGAAACGAGAACACAAAATATGCAACAGAAAAGGAACAAACTAATACTGCCCTCCTCCCACAAATTCATTTAAAAGGCCGGAGAATATTGTTCAGCCCAAAGTCTGGTTATAGAGGAACGTTTTCGCCAGGCAACTAAAGATATGCCATGAAGGCACCTGCAATGTGGAAATGTTGCATCTGCTCAGCTGGCAACGCCCGCTGAGAGGCCACTGGGAGCTAGCTGCCTTAGACAGAGTCAGATCCTTGGGCCTACCTAGCTGAGTGTTGCTGGCACCGGCCGGCAGTAACTCCACAGGGTTCCAAGGCAGGGGGTCTATCCGTAGCCCCATCTGGAAATGCTAAGGTTTGAACCCGGGTCTTTGCGCTCGCAAAGTAGGGTCTCTCCTGCTGCGCTCCCCACAAAATAACAGCATGGTTCTAGTCCTCATGAAGGCAGGGCTGATTGAATTGGGAACAGAGGACGCTGCCTCCTGCCGAGTCGGACTCTCGGTCTGTCGGGCTCGGTGTGATGCTCTCCCCCTGACCTACAGCTCTTTCCTTAAACATAAAGCAAGTTTCTAGCCCTCATGGTGCAGATTTAAGATAGGAAGCTGTATTAGACAGACGCTTTGCTCAACTACCTTAATATTGCCTGCACGGACTGGCAGCAGCTCTCCCAAGGCTGCAGACTAGGGAGATTCCCAGCCAGGGGTGCAAATTTAGACTAGCTAGTACACACACTTCCATCAGGCAACTGTAGCTGCGTCCTCAGAGCTCAAGGGCGGATTTCCAAGCTAGGCGAAAATGCTACAGGACCAGGGAGAAAGCCCAGGGCCGGGAGGGGGCCATGGCCTTGGGGAGCGTCCCGAGGGCCAGAAACAGAAGCTCTGAGGGCCGCACACCTGGATTGGCCTCCGCAACGGAAACCGGGTTGCAAAACATTTTCGGTGTAACTTCCTCCCGGGGAATGACAATGGCTAAATCCTCACTTTTTTTCTTTGCACCCCACCCCTCAAAAAAAGACCTTTCCTCTTATCCTCCTCCGACGCTCTACGCTTTTCCTATTCTTCCCTTGCAGAGAAACAGCGAAAGCGTTCGCGAACCCTGCTCACCTCTCTTGCAATTCCACTGGCAATACTGTGACGCCCCAAAAAGCCCCGGAGGGCTGCTGCCAGTCTGTGTAGACAGCACTGAACTAGATGGTGCGGCAGCCTGACCCTTGGTGAGACAGATCCCTGTGCCCTTTGGATCTTTTAAGGCAGCAAACTGAAGAACGGAACTGAGAATCTTCCAGGACGGCCTTGTAAAAGGATTCCCTTTCATCCCCCAAACGGGATCTTAGAACTCTACAGGTTTTCTGTGGATGGCTCCAAGTCCAGCCAACAGGAAGGAAGAGCTTACAGCACATGTCACTAAACTGATGCTACCTTTTTAATTATTTTATAGGATTTACAGAAGCAACGCACTGCATGGGGTGGACTAGAGGAACTTCTGGGGGTCCCAACTCTAGAATTTTATGACTGGGGGGGGAACCCCTCAAAGTGGTTTACAATTTTTTAAAAAGGGTTAACAACAATCTAAGGCAGCGGTTCTCAACCTGTGGGTCCCCAGATGTTGTTGGACTACAACTCCCATCATCCCTGAGCTCTGGCCTTGCTAGCTAGGGGTGATGGGAGTTGTAGTTCAACAAACATCTGGGGACCCACAGGTTGAGAAAGGCTGGATTCTAAGGCTTTCAAAAACGAAATTAGACTAAAAACAGATTAAAAGGAGTCTCGACGTTTTGCATGTCAGGATCTAGGCTCGTCTAAACAAAAACGTTTCCAGCAGGCACTGAAAAGAGTGCAGTGAAAGCGCCAGCCTGATATTCAAGTGGCAGGGAGTTCCCAAGTGGAGGCGCTTCATTGTACATCTCGCATTTGAAGCCTTGCCCCGCACCTGGCTGGCGACCACACAAACACAAAGAGATGCTCAAATCTGAACCAACAGAAAAGGGGGGCAGGGAAGGAGAAAACTGAATTTCCCCAACAATTCAAAACATCCAGCTGCCAGGCTCCCTTACCTCGGTCGAAGCGGCCCATCTTCAGGCGGTTGAGAAGCTCCACCAACGGATGAATGAAGCCCTGGAGTTCCAAGCACTGTGGAAAACAGGGGGATAAAAGGAGAGAAGAGTCAGCAGGCTGAACCACGCAGGAACCTGTAATTCAGGAACCAACCTGAATTGCATTGCAGGGGGTTGGAATAGATGACCCCTGGGGGTCCCTCCACACTGTGCAAATCCACGATTCTAAGAAATGCAGAGTAATGGGTCCTCTATAATGTGACCATATTGAGCAAAATGAGAATGGTTTCTCCTTTTTTTACATAACATATACGGCATTAACTAATTTTTAAAGTTGATTTTGAAACTGATTTTACTACTAAGCACGTTCATTCTCATTAATTTTTTTTATAACTAAGCACCTCCTCTTAGTTACGGAGACAGGAAAATTGCACATAGGACGCTCAACCCCCATAAGCATGACAAATCCTGCTCACAATGCCCTCTCTTGCTGTTATGATATCGCTCGGCATCACCAAGGGCTGGGCAATACAGTAGTACCTTGGAAGTTGAGAGGAATCAGTTCTGGAACTCCATCCGACTTTCAAAATGTTCGGAAACCAAAGTGCGGCTTCTGATTGGCTGCAGGATGCTCCTGCAGCCAATCAGAAGCTGCGTCGGACATTTGGCTTCCAAACGAACGTTCAAAAACCGGAACATTCACTTCTGGATTTTGATCATTCGGGAGCCAAGGCGTTTGAGATCCAAGAAACGAATCTATCTGTCTTCCAACATTGTGATATACAGTGGTATCTCGGGTTAAGTACTTAATTTGTTCCGGAGGTCCGTACTTAACCTGAAACTGTTCTTCACCTGAAGCACCACTTTAGCTAATGGGGCCTCCTGCTGCTGCCACGCCGCCGGAGCACGATTTCTGTTATCCTGAAGCAAAGTTCTTAACCTGAAGCACTATTTCTGGGTTAGCGGAGTCTGTAACCTGAAGCGTATGTAACCTGAGGTACCACTGTATCACCAGCTAAATAAGGCATGGGCTGACTCCACGCTCCTTCCAACATTGTGATTTTGGCAAAGCACACAAACGTGATAATTTGCGATACATCGGAAGGCCGGAAATTATGAAACCGGCATCACAATGTGAACTTCAGACCGATTTTTGGAGGATGTATCGATGTATCGCCTAGCCCTAGCATCACCTAAGCGCTCCCCGCCCATCCTGGGGACTAGAAGCTTGCGTTTTGATTTTGTGAATCGGCTGAACCCGCCATCTTTGGCCACTGACCTTCTGTGCGAAGATATGGTCCCTCTCAGTCCAGCAAGGAGAGCGTACGTCCTCACGGTCCGCAACATGGTTCCTCTGCCTCTTTACTCCACGGAGAGGCGGCTGCGCTGCGTATGGGTGGGGTTGGGCGCCCCCATTCTGGCACCTGCTGCCCTCTGCCCGTCTCCGGCCCGCGGGCTTCCTCGCCAGGCCTCCGCCCGTATCCGACAAGCGGCTATAGTACGCCTCGTCGAGGGCCGCCGGGTGACGGCAGCAGGGTCCCGTAGGCCGCAGCCTGGCCGCAGCCAGCAAACCGAGCGGCTTCCTCGTCCGGCGATTGCGCTCCCGGCAAGGCAGGCTTGGACTAGTCCGCCCCAGCGGTTCCCGGGAGAAGAGGAAAGGCTGCCGGCCTGGGTAGGCACCCCTACGGTGCTTCAGGGCCCCCGACTCCTTCTCCGTGTCGCTCCCGCCGTCCGAGAAGACGTCAAAGTCGGCGCTGCGGTCATCGTCGTCCTCGCTCGTGGTGCTTTCGACGGAGTACAGAGACTCGCCGGAAGAGATGCTCTTTGAGGAAGAATCCATGGCTGCCATTGAGATATATCTGCGGCAAAGGAAAAACACGGGAAAAGTTAACCGATGCAGCTTGTGGACAGGCAGTCAAGCAAACATTTAGCATTGTTACTAACAACAATAACCGATCTTTTCACATGGCACTTTGGGAACTCGCTGCCTGTTGACATCAGGCATATGGCTCTTTTCGGAGCCTGCTAAACCCCCTTTTTTTGTTTAGACGAGCTTCCGTACAGGCCGGTAGAATGCTAAGGCATGTTCCAGGCTGTTTTTAGTTTATTTATTCCCGGTTTTGTTTATTTTGCCTATTTATTAAATGTGTAAACCGCCCTTCCTCTGAATAGCTCAGGGTGGCTCACAGCACAAAAACACAAAATATGCATCACAAGAACAGAACAAGCCCATTATAACTACTCCCACAAACACCATTTAAAAGGATGTAGAATATTAATCAGCAAAGAGTTGCTTTACGGACAGTTATCTCCCCTTGGTGAACCACTCTGAGGTGTTTTTGGATGATCAAACAGAGTAAATCTTGTGAAACAAATAAAATAAGTGTTTGTTTATATCCCGCCTTTCCCCCCAGATTGGGACTCAAGACGGCTTGCACAAATTAAAAGAACACAGATAAAATATAAAAAAGCTAAAAACCTACAAAAGACAACTGCTAAAAAGTAACTACGCTCTAGTAGAATTAAAACAAGATAAAAAAATTAAAATACACTTGGATTCTGCGCCCAAGTTTTAAGTAATTCCTCAAAAGACAGGCCCCTCCAACCTAAATTAGTAATTACATTAGTAATTACTAATTACATTAGTAATTACTGATTACATTAGTAATTTAGTCAGCACAGGCCAGCCAACTTTATAAAATGTAAATAACCACATAAAATAAATGGGGAAGCACTTTTTTTAGTGGCTAAGCAGCCATTCTGCAAGCTGGATCAGGCCACTGGCCCATCTAGTCCAACATCCTGGTCTCAAGGTAGCCAAATACCCACAAAAGCTGGGAAACGAGATAAACTGCCCCTGGACCTGGAGGTTCCATAAGAACACCGGAAGAGCTGAATCAGCCCAGTGACTCAACTAGTCCAACTTCCTGTTCTCACAGTGGCCAACCAGATGCCCCAAGGGGAAACCAAGCAAAGGAGTAATGCAGCGTCCATCAACCGCTGACTCCAGCTGTGTTGACAGAGCACGGCCACCCTGGCTGGCAGCCATCGGTAGCCTTCTCTTCCTGCATTTAATCTGTCCAATCCTCTCTTAAAACCATCCGAGTTGGTGCGCATCGCTGCTTCCAGTAGCAGCGAGTTCCGCAGTTTAACTCTGTGCGAAGAAGTCCTTTCTCCTATCCTCTCCAATTCTCCCAACGTTCAGCGTTCTGGCATTGGGAAACTCGACCCACTGCGCCCCTACCTCAAAGGGGTGTCGCTGCATCCTCACTTAGGGGAAGATCTCATGCACAGCCACCCAGGCAGAGCCCACAGAGTATGGGAGAGAGGGTGCCACGCACCTCTCCGTCCACAACCCGGTGACGCCATGACTTCTGCACACAAGATGCCCTGCTAATTGCCCACGGTGTCCTCCCCAGGACTGACCATAACAACCAGTTTGAAAAGCGGAGGAAGAGATTTGCACCCGCGCCCTGTCCTCCGGAGGTTTGGATCCACGGCGCGCTTCCTGAACAACAGCCAGCCTCGTGGCAGGCCACGCATCCCGTCAAAGTAGGTCAAGGATCGGTGCCAAGTCGGCCCCGCCAAGGATTCAAAGAACAGAGGGCAGCCTCCCGCACCTGCTACTCCTGTTTAGAGTAGACCCACTGTGGTTAACCAATGTGGGTAGCTCAGCTGCCACTAGATTCCAATGGGGGGGGGGAGATGCAACTCAGGAGCTTAGGCTCCAATTAAGCCCTACTCGAGAGTAGACCCACCTAAATGGACAAATTAAAGTTAGGGGTATTTGATTTCACTGCGCTTACTCCGGCGTAGATACAACCCGGGGCATTCCCAGGAGGTCTCCCTCCTTCCCAATGCCCCTCAGATATTTTGGGTTGTGTAAATTTAAAGCCATTGATATGAACTAAGTTTCCAGTCCTCAGGATCCTGAGCAAAGGGCTAGCTTTAAATAGGAGCAAAGGAAGCTCACTGGGTCCACGCAGCTCAGCAGACACTGACTGGCAGCAGCGCTCCAGGGTTCCAGGGAGGGAGTCACCCAGCCAGCACTTCCGGGAGACGCCTCCAGGACTCGAACCCAGAACCGATGATGCACGGTGTAGAGAAAGTGGGCAGAGAAACGGGTTTCTCCCTTCTCCTCTCTCGGAACACCAGAACTTGAACTCGGGACAGATAAAAAGCCCTTCTTCACTCAGTTAAACTATGGAACTCCCTCCCACAAGGGCCAGCAATTTAGGAGGAGGGGAGGGCTTCCTGCGGCTCCTAGTCACAGCACAGGTGGATGCTTCTAAAAGCAGTTTATGGAAACCGCAGGAGGGGAGAGAGCTGCTCTTGGGTTCAAATCCTGCGTGAGATAAGCCACTGCTATTGATTTCTCCGCCACGGGAAATGCTGCGGCGGAAATAAAGCCATTGGTCCGAGGGAACTCTGCGCACTTATTGCAGGCGTACGGGATGGGCTAGTGACTCTGATCGCATCAGCCGGGCGCCTGGGCTTTTCTCTACGCAAGCAGACCATGCGCCCCCACCTCCTGCCTCCGATGATGCGCAGCCAACAGACAAATGCAGCCAGACTATCAAAGGGGCAGAGATTTTCTGCCGCACACATTTCCCCCCACAGATAATTACATCAGCGAGAAAGCCTTTGTTTTGGTTTGTTTTTGCCTTGCTTTTCCCTGGGTACCAGAGAGCTGCAAATCCCATTGGCCATTTGCTTCCCGGGTTCCCCATTCATGCCTACAGCCCTCCCAGTAAATCAGATCCATTCATCAGCAAATCAGAAGTTGGCTTAACCCTCTGTTGCCCAAGAAGATCAGAGAAGCTCTTCTTTGTGCAGAGCATAAACTGTGGAACTCGCTGCCACATGAGGCAGCGATGGCCACTAACCCAGGCGGCTTTAGAAGAGAACTGGACAAATTCATGGAGGAGGAGAAGGCTAGGGGCCACAAAATCTGATTTTACGCACACCAAAAAAGAAAGAACAGGGTGCCCTAACTCTTGCGCTCTGGAAATCTGTCTGGCTACCCTACAATATCTGGGAATATGAGGCAAGACAGGCTCCAGGAATGCTGCAAGAGAGCCCAGACCTCTGTCAGGGATGCTGGAAGTTGCAAAATTCCAGCACCGAGTTGGGAAAATGATAGGTACTGGCTGACCCCCCAAACCACCTTCAATTTCTTACCTATTTCTGGTGGTTGGCATGCTCATGGTAAAAAAATAAGGATAAAAATCAGGTATCAGTCAAATTCCAGAAAACGAGCACAGAATATGGAGTAAATCCTATAGGTGGGATTCACTTATCAGTAAATAAATAAGCGCACACCTTTTCTTTTTGCTGCAAAGCTGCACACTTACTTCAGAGAAAGCCCCACTGAAGCCAGTGAGGTTTACTCCTGGGTAAAAACATGATTGAAGTCTGCGCTGCAGGCAAGCAGGAGATTTTGAGTGTTGCTGGTAGGAGCGCAAAAAGTTTCCAAAGAAGGCAACGGGGGCTTACTCCCGAGTAAGCGTGTACGAGAAGGAGCCCTTTCTGCTGCTACTACAACAGCTTGGAGGGAAAAAGCTTAGCATCCTGTTTTCCCAAAACTCCAATTGTTTCCAAAAAGCCCACAAGTGGGTCATGGAAAAGGAGTAGCTAGACTTCAGTGCTAAACTGCTCCTGAACAGAGAGGCTCTACTTAGCTGTTCTGGTTAATAACCGCTCATCAAATTATTAGACACTAACTTGTCTAACCCTCTCACTGCTGTTGCCACATCTTGTGGCAGTGAAGGTTAATATTATTACTTAATAATAGTAAATCAGCAACACGACACCAACTGTAGAATTCATCGAACGCAAGATGCCATCCTTGTGAATGTCTCTAACAACTTCCTTGAGCTCTCTCTATTCTTGGAACGGCCCGGATTATGCCAGGCAAGCGTGATAGTGTGTGAGAAATACACAGAACCCAAACTTTCTCCCGGTTTGCAAACATGTTATCTAGTCTGGTCGCCTGGTCCTAAGCGCCACATTAAGCAGCTACCGATGAACTTGCAGGCTGCTATAGCTATAAAGCCAATATTTAATATATATATACACACCCACAAAGAAATCTTAAAAGGTGTTTTCACAAAGCCAAATAAAAACAAGAGGCTGTAGCCATTCACAGGGATCAGGTCCCATCTGGACTTATTTCCGAACACGCAAGCAAAGAATTTCAGCAAACAGGTCACGATCCACCAATACTTTTAGCATCAGTGAAAGTTATCAATGCATCTTTAAAAAACAACAACAACCTGCGACACTAAAGCATTAAATGACTGGCAAATTTTTAAGGTATACCAGAACATGCTCATATATTTATTATTATTTTAAATAAGTCTGCAGACATCAACCCAACACAGCCTGCAAATCCTTTTCCAGGCAGGACTTAAGATTTTATGACTAGTGTTCGCAAGTTTATAGCATACAATAAAATGCTTTATTTGCATAAGGCGTAGTAAAAAGAACAGACACTAGTCTATCTGCACTTTATAGGGAGGGCGCCCCAAAGCGCTGCAAACGAAGTCAAATCGCATTCCTTTCTTTGAGCACAACTGCAAATATTTCAAAACAATTACGTATCTACGCTGCAAAAATTAAACAAGTCACAAATAAGTGAATATCTGCATAGGATCCAAGCTGGCTAGCCCTCCATTCCGACTTTACTCCCAGGTAGGTATGCAATCCTAGACCCCCGGCCAACCTGGGAATCAAACCCCCACAAAACTCAAACCGACTTTCTTCTGACATAAATGATTGTGACGTCAGTTCAGATGTCAATTCCAATCCTAATGACCTAAAAGGGGGCGCTTTGGGTGGGACGACGGTACATAAATTTCTCCCGATCCTTCCCCATGCCACTAATCCGACCCCTTTCGCTTCCTTCTCCGGCCCCGATTGCATCCGCCGCCCCCGATCTCCCCAATGCAGAGGTCGGAAAGACCTCCAGACTACGGACGAGTTCCCGAAAATAAAAGGAACCGAGAGATAATCCGGATTCCTCCTCCTCCTCCTACGCTACGGCTTCCCATATCCCCCATTGCTGCGCCGAAAGCTCTGAAATCAGAAAGTGCACTCTGCACGCGCTCAGAGGCAGCTCGCCTTAGCCGCGAATGTTCCGCAGATGGAGAAAACTTGCTGCAATTCTAAAAGCATCATCTATAATATACACATACGGATTTACACTCGTATTATAGAATAGCATATAATAAATAAATAGTATATATATATTAGTATATACAGTATATATAAAAGCAGGATTCCGGCTCTGAGCCCCTCAGCCTTCCCATATCCCCCAATGCTGCACCGAAAGCTCTGAAATCAGAAAGTGCACTCTGCGTACGCCCAGAGGCAGCTCGCCATGGCCGCGAATGATGATCCGCAGATGCAGAAAACCTGCTTCGATTCTAAAAGCATCTATAATATATACATACGTATTTACACTCGTATTATAGAATAGCATATAATAAATAAGTAGTATATATTAGTATACACAGTATATATAAAAGCAGGATTGGGGCTCTGAGCCCCCCCCAGCCGGCAGATCCGGGCCGGGGCTCCGAGGCGGAGGCTCCCTCCGCAGCGATCTACTCACCAGCTCCTCTCGGCGGCTCTGAGCTCCTGGCTTCCCGGCTCAGCCTCTCCACCAAGGCGGGCGCAGGAGCCCAGGCGCGCCGGGCTCAGGGCAGGCGCCACGCGGCCACGTGCGGCGCCGCACGTGCTGCCCGGGCCCCGCCCCGCCCGCCTTTCATCCGCCCCCCGTGGAACGCCCAGCGGATACATTCTAGCGCGGCCCTCCCCCGCCTCCGCGTTCCGAGCGCCCTCATTGGCCCTCCGCGCTCAGGCGCCGCCCAATCCCCCTGCCGCCCCGCGCTCCGATTGGCCAAGCCGGGAGGAGCGAGGGCGCAGGCTGCTACATGTGGCTTGCACGGGAGAGAGAGAGCGAGAGCGGAGGGCTGGCGGTGGGGTGGCCCGCCCCGTGTCTGGGGCCGGCGGCTTCCGCACGTGGCAGCGGCGTGCCAGCCGGAGTCAGGGAGGCGAGGCAAAAGCAGGCGGGGCGGGGAGGAGGAGGAGGAGCCGGGGAAGATCTCTGAGGTGGAGATCCTGACGTGATAAGAAACATATGGGGACGACGACGTGGGTAGATGGATGGTCAGTGGGGCAGAGACCCAAATGTCATAAGGAACGGGGGGGGGGGGTCGAGTGTGCAGGAGCCGGGGTTGCTGAAGAGCCGTTGCCACTCGCTGGATTTACGTATATAAGCTAAACAAGCTATAGCTTAGGGCCCCGCTCTCTTGGGGGCCCCAAAAAAATTAAAAGGGAAAAAAAACCCTGGATGTACATTTCTAAAATATAAGGTTAAAAACGAAATAAAACCTACATACAGTCATACCTCGGATTACAGCTGCTTCAGGTTGCATATTTTCGGGTTGCGGACTGCCGAAACCTGAAAGTACTGGAACGGGTTACTTTAGGGTTTTGGCGGCCATGCATGCGCAGAAGTTCTAAATCGTACTTTGTGCATGCGCAAATCTCACCCGCGCGTGCGCAGATGCAGGTTGTGAACGCTTCAGGTTGCAAACGTGCATCCCGCACGGATCACGTTCGCAACCCGAACATCCAATGTAATTGTTTTGCTATTAATACACTTCTTAATTGTTTTTCACTATTAATATACTTTTACTTAGTTGTATTTCAGTTCAACCATTACTTTGAAAAAATACAGTGGTACCTCGGGTTAAGTACTTAATTCGTTTCAGAGTTCCGTTCTTAACCTGAAACTGTTCTTAACCTGAAGCACCACTTTAGCTAATGGGGCCTCCTGCTGCCGCCGCGCCGCCGGAGCACGATTTCTGTTCTCATCCTGAAGCAAAGTTCTTAACCCGAGGTACTATTTCTGGGTTAGCGGAGTCTGTAACCTGAAGCATATGTAACCTGAAGTGTATGTAACCCGAGGTACCACTGTACATATTTTGTTATGTGCAAATGGCTTTAGATACCCATTAGGTCCATAAATCACCATATAGCATATATTCAACACAAGAGAACAGCGACAATTTGTTGTTGACAAAGGGCAGCTGGACATATAAAGGGCCCCATTACCTTCAGGAGCTGAGGGCCTCATCAAACCTAAATCTGGACCTGGGTGTGAGTGAAGGGATGATCAGTGGGGCAGAGACCCAAATGCCGTAAGGACTGGTCAGTAGGGAGAGCATGTGGGTGTGGTAAGAATCTGTGGGGCAGCCATGCCTGGCTAGCTCAGTTGGTTGGACTATGAGTAGGCCAAGAGAGAACAGGTTTTTCATTAGGGAAGGGTGGACATGGGGCAGGAATGATAACATAAGAACCCCACTAGGTCAGATTGTGGGGCCCAGCATTCTGCAATGGTGAGCTGGATGTTCCCAGGAAGCCTGGAGTGCAAATGGGTCAGGAATCAGAGGTAGCCCCCCTCTCTTGTTCATCCCCCACAGCAGCTAATTTTCAGGGGTAGACCGGCCCTGTATATGGAGGTTCCACCCCTCACCGTCAGGTGGAGAGATTTCGCCTGTGTGAATTTGCTTAATCCCCTTTCAACTAAAAGAGGGGCAGGGAGGCAGCGCTACATCATGTGGCCAGGGCCGGATTTAGGTTTGATGAGGCCCTAAGCTACTGAAAGGGACGCGGGTGGCGCTGTGGGTTAAACCACAGAGCCTAGGGCTTGCCGATCAGAAGGTTGGCGGTTCGAATCCCCGCAACGGGGTGAGCTCCTGTTGCTCGGTCCCTGCTCCTGCCAACCTAGCAGTTCAAAAGCACGTCAAAAGTGCAAGTAGATAAATAGGTAGCGCTCTGGCGGGAAGGTAAACGTTTCCGTGCGCTGCTCTGGTTTGCCAGAAGCGGCTTAGTCATGCTGGACACATGACCCGGAAGCTGTACGCCGGCTCCCTTGGCCAATAAAGTGAGATGAGCGCCGCAACCCCAGAGTCGGCCACAACTGGACCTAATGGTCAGGGGTCCCTTTACCCTTTACCTTTAAGCTATTGAAGGTAATGAGGCCCTTTATATGTCCAGCTGTCCTTTGTCAACAACAAATTGTCCCTGTTTTTGTGTCTTGGATATAGGCTACATGGTAATTCATGGACCCATTACTTACATCATAGGAGCCTACACAACACAAAACAAAACAAAACACTGTTGCTGTATGTAGGTTTTATTTTATTTGTTTTTTATCTTATATTTTCGAAATGTACATCCAGTTTTTCCCTTTAATTTTTTTGGGGGCCCCCAAAAGAGTGGGGCCCTAAGCTATAGCTTCTTTAGCTTATACGGAAATCCAGTACTGCTTGTGGCAACGAAACTCCCTGAAAAAAATAATAATCATGCAGTAGGTGAAGAAAAAACAAACACCCTCCTTGTCTTTTGTCGGCCCTGAACGTAAGGACCACCCCGCTTCCGGAACCTTTAATTATCACTGTCCTTGTTTTGAAAAATCCCTTCGTCAGAAATGAAATTGCCGGCTGCGTCAGGGAAGGTATGCACCAGAATTATTTCTAGTCTGCTTATTAAAATGTTCTTGCATTGCCAAGCAAGGAACACAGCTTTGAATAAATAAGAAAAATGGGTGGCAGTTTTAAGCAAGAGGCGGTGGCGTTGCTTTATGAGACAGGCTAGGACTGGATCGCTTCTGCAAAACAGGAACTTTTCGCAAACTACTTCCCTGCTTCAATGGCTGCAGAAGGGAATGAGCTAAATTAGGAGCTGCCAGACCACTGAGGTCCATCTCACCCAGGGGTAGGCAAACTCCGGCCCTCCAGATGTTTGGAACTGCAATTCCCATCATCCCTGACCACTGGTCCTGTTAGCTAGGGGTGATGGAAATTGTAGTCCTAAACATCTGGAGGGCCGGAGTTTGCCTATGCCTGATCTAGCTCATTACTGTGACTGACAAGGGCTCTCCCGGGTTTCAGAAATGGGGGGCATTCCCAGCCCTTAAAATGCTACCGGAAAATGAGACCTACGTGCATATTCACCAGTGATTTATTTGTGGTGCCGGCAATATTTTTTATTAAAAAAATGGAACCCCCATGAGCAGGGGCAGTCTATCTCCATTTTTTGCTCATCATTTTTTTAATCATTGCTGATGTGGCCTTCGATGAAGCGCCTCCGGATTTCCCTTTGAAAGCCATTGCCACATCCTGTGGGTGTTCCACAGGTGAACCTCGCATTGCGTAGAAAACCAGATCTTGCGTAAAGAACTTCTCCTGCCGATGGAAAACCAAAGGGCGGCTCTGTGGCCTCATGACCCACTTCTGGGACTTCCTGGAAACATTGCCGGCTGCCGTGGGGTTCTGCCCCAGATGGCCCAGATAACTTTGATGCAGGAGAGCTCCCACTCTGTTGTTCCTGCAATTCCTCCTCCCCCCCCCCCCACTTTCCACAGAGCCAAACCTGTTTCTCCCCTGCCTCGCTGCCCCATAGCCAAGCTCTGATTCTACCTCTCAGCTCCTCCCCGCTGATCCAAGCAGGTCAGGATGTCCCAACAGTCTTGACATAGTAACGCTCTTCCAGCAAAAGCGAGTCACTTTGGTGTTACGCCTAAGTATGGAACAAAAGGAGCTGAGTCAGAGCTCCGGGTCCATTTAGTTCAGCATTGCCAACACTGACTGGCAGCAACTCTCCAGGGTTCCCGGAAAAGGCTTGAACCCCGGGACCTTTTCTGCAGGAAAAGCAGGCTCTCTGAGCCTTCCCTGTGAAATGAAGTAAGGTTCTAGTCCTCATGAATAAAGTCAGAGCAATTGGCCCATCAAGCTTAGTATTGTCTACACTGACTGGCAGCAACTCTCCAGGGTTCCCGGAAAAGGCTTGAACCCCGGGATCTTTTCTGCAGGAAAAGCAGGCTCTCTGAGCTTTCCCTGTGAAATGAAGTAAGGTTCTAGTCCTCTAGTTACGCCTAAGTATGGAGCAAAAGGAGCTGAATCAGACCTCCGGGCCCATTGAGCTCAGCATTGCCAACACTGACTGGCAGCAACTCCCCAGGGTTTCCGGAAAAGGCTTGAACCCCGGGACCTTTTCTGCAGGAAAAGCAGGTTCTCTGAGCCTTCCCTGTGAAATGAAGTAAGATTCTAGTCCTCATGAATAAAGTCAGAGCAATTGGCCCATCCAGCTTAGTATTGTCTACACTGACTGGCAGCAGCTGTCCGGGGTTTCAGGCAGGGTAGAACAGACCGAGTTCAGAGATGTCGGCTGCTGTAACCACTCTGCTACACTCCTGTTTCCAAAAACCTATTGCAGGCTTCCTCAACCTCGGCCCTCCAGATGTTTTGAGACTACAATTCCCATCATCCCTGGCTGCTGGTCCTGCTAGCTAGGGATCATGGGAGTTGTAGGCCAAAAACAGCTGGAGGGCTGAGTTTGAGGAGCCTGACCTATTGTGTGCTGGAAGGGAGACTGTCCTTAGCAGGCCAGTGGAGATTCTGCATGGATCTATTTGAGCTTCAGATATTTCACAGTAGCTCAGGTGTTATCTCTTAGTACTGTATTTTTTGCTTTCACTGCGCAGTGATCCCTCTTGCTGTTCTGGCTTCTGAGATTCAGAATATCCCCCCCCCCTTCCTTCCTCCTCCAAAAACTAGGTGCGCCTTGTGGTCTGGCGTGTCTTATAGAGCGAAAAATACGGCACTTCCTCTCAAGAGCCCTGCAAGGTAGGACAGAATGATGCCCCTGCAGCAGAGAGAGAACTGGAGGGGCTTGTTTAATATCATCGTGACTCAATAGCCCCTCTGCACGCCACACTGCAAGCTCCGCAAATATTTATTACCATTATTAAAGCTGCAACATTTTTATTTTCAAAAAAATAAAAACTCCCACTGTGCCCATTCAGAAGGAAGCCTCACTGAAGTCACTGGGACTGAACTCCCAGTTAAGTGCGTATGCCAGGGTGGTGAATTAATTGGTGTGCCAATTAATCAGGCAGCTCTGTTTGTGTGTGTGTGTGTGTGGGGATAAATACTAATAGATAATATATTAATTTTTCCTTCTCTGACACACAGGGGGGAGTTCAATGTCTGTTGCACCGCATCTCAAAATGAATTATGCTTCCTCCTTTGGAAATATATAGATTACTCATATTCAAACGTGCCCAACAGGTTAATTAACTAAAATGCCATTAACCACTTGGCAGTTCTCATTTTTATGCATCTGTTTTATGTGCAGAGGGAGGAATTGGAGGGGGGGTGGAGAACCTTATTGGTGTTCCAATTCTGTTTTTTGAAAGCAATCTTCTAGACCTCATTGTGGATAAAAACAGAGAGAAGTGTGGGCAGCTTCTGGTGAGGGCTCCTGCTAGCACGGTCGTCTACCTAATAATTTCAACGGAAGCTGGTGTGCAGGAGAGTGGATTGTACCCCATTAAGCTTGTACCCCGAAATGAACCCTCTTGCCCTCTAGACCAGGGGTCAGCAAACATTTTCAGCAGGGGGCCGGTCCACTGTCCCTCAGACCTTGTGGGGGGCCAGACTATATTTTGGGGAAAAAATAATGAACAAATTCCTATGCCCCACAAATAACCCAGAGATGCATTTATAATAAAAGGACACATTCTACTCATGTAAAAACATGCTGATTCCCAGACCATCCGTGGGCCGGATTTAGAAGGTGATTGGGCTGGATCCGGCCCCCAGGCCTTAGGTTGCCTACCCCTGCTCTAGACCATCATTCCTCCTAACAGTGAACTCAACTGGTGAGTGCTGATTCAGAAAGGGGTACTAAGCAGGGGCCTTGGAGAAACATGGGGGTGATACTTGTGGGTCGTGGTAAGAAATATACGCAGCAACATTTTGCTGCAGCGCTGCCAATATTTATTGATTCAGCGCACTTGCAAACCCACCACAGGAGTTTCGCTGTGATGGAAGAATCACCTTATTTGGAGTGCCGGCATCTTGTGGTTGGTTGGTTTTTTTTTTGCAGGCATCTCGTTCTCTTTCCGGTTGCCGCCCTTTGCGCATGAGCGCATGCTCCGTCACCCCAGCCCGAATGAAAGCGACAGGGAGACCCCTCCCCTGCGCAGCAAGCCCATTCTCAAAAGGAGGGAGCGTAATTGTGAATGACTCTCTGCCAATCGCAGCGGCGGCTTCGTGATTCATTAAGTTCCAACCGCTGGCTCGTCTGAGAAAGTCGTAAGGGCAAGCGGCACATCGCTGAGCATGGCGTAGCGTGACTCTGCCAGCAGAAACCGGCCATTGATTTTTAAAATGTCTGACTCGCCTTTGCTGCCGTAAGTTGTCATCACCATCAGGGTCGCTGAAGCAAATCTGAAGAAGAAGTTGTCCCCCTCTATTTCATCCTACGAACTACTCCCTCCCTCATCTCTCCATGGTCTATGTTTATTTATTCCATTGCATTTGAATCCAATCTTTTTCTCCAAAGAACTCAACCTGGTGTACCACTTTCTCATTTAATGAGATGTCTTTTTTGGCCACAGTGACACACACGCCTTAGTTACTTCCATTTGGGTGACTGACGCGGGTGGCACTGTGGGTTAAACCACTGAGCCTAGGGCTTGCCGATCAGAAGGTCGGCGGTTTGAATCCCCGCGACGGGGTGAGTTCCCGTTCCTCGGTCCCTGCTCCTGCCAACCTAGCAGTTCAAAAGCACATCAAAGTGCAAGTAGATAAATAGGTACCGCTCTGGCGGGAAGGTAAACGGCGTTTCCGTGCGCTGCTCTGGTTCGCCAGAAGCGGCTTAGTCCTGCTGGCCACATGACCCGGAAGCTGTACGCCGGCTCCCTCGGCCAATAAAGCGAGATGAGCGCCACAACCCCAGAGTCGGCCACGACTGGACCTAACGGTCAGGGGTCCCTTTACCTTTATCTTTATTCTTCATTTATTTGAAAGCTGCCATGAGTTCCTGTGGGGGGGGGGGGTGTGACATGAATAAACCAACAACATTCTGTTGCAGCAACACTCGCTGAGTCCAAGGGGGCAGGGGAGAGCTTTGATTTCCCGCCCCATGCAAGGTGGCACACCAAGATGTGGCTTTGCCGAGCCCTCAAGAGGCTCGCAATGCGCCACACCGCAAATTCCGCCGATTAGCCGTTTCAATAGCACTTCTCCATCCAAACTCCGGAATTTGTTACATAACAGGCAGGTCGTAAAGTTTAATGGCCCTTTCTGTTTTAAGAGAGAGGGGGGAGATATTCCCGCCCTGAGCGCAGGGAACACTGCGTTCCTGTTCGACATCAGCCTCTCCCAAGCCAGCTGCCTGGAACAGAGCGGTGAGTCAGCAGCAACATCGCGCCATTGAGGGAGATAATTCCCCCCCCTTCCAAAAACAAAAAACTGCTGCTAAGTTTGGCAGCTGCGTCGACAGGCTCTGGCTGTTGGCCACCAGAGCAACAGCAACAAACCCGGACAGTTTGCTGACCCCATCCTTGGAGACTGGTGACTGGAGCAATGTAAGATGAGTCAGGCTGGATCCGGCTCGCCTAGTGCAGTATCCTGTTCTCAAAGTGGCTCATCGGATGCTTCAGTGAGGAGCCCACAAGCAGGGCAAGAGTGCAATAACACACACTCAACCAATTGTATGTGTTATTGTGAAACGCACTGACGAGGGAGGAAGGACATGGCCATAGCCTGATTACTACTACAGTGGTGCCTCGGGTTACAGACGCTTCAGGTTACAGACTCCGCTAACCCAGAAATAGTACCTCGGGTTAAGAACTTTGCTTCAGGATGAGAGCAGAAATCACGCTCCGGTGGCGTGAAGGCAGCGGGAGGCCCCATTAGCTAAAGTGGTGCTTCAGGTTAAGAACAGTTTCAGGTTAAGTAAGGACCTCCGGAACGAATTAAGTACTTAACCCGAGGTACCACTGTATAAGAGAACAAGTTCCCTAGCACAATGGTCACTGCTTTTCCAGGTTGATACGGTACTTATTTAGCCAATGATGCCGCTGTTTCTGGGGCAGCACAGTCGTTTATAGCAGCCCTTGCACCTGATGCTCACTGAATGATAGGGTGGCCACCTATGCATCGGGAAAAGGGCCAGAGATCTTATGTCCTTAGTGAGGTTTCCACAGGAGAACCTCCCAGTAGATATGTTCCCTATGGGAATCACCACTGGATCTTCCCCTGTCTTGGCTTTAATGGTGGTACCCCAAACCCACAGCCTCACCATGACTTGTGGTGGGGCCTCGTCTGCCCCGGATGCCTGGGTTTCCCCGCCTTGCTACGGACTGAAGACCACCAGGCAGGTTGGATGGATTCCGGAGGGAGGCAAGGAGTGATTGTCTCGCTCGGGTGGCTGTGCCAAGCACAAGTCTTCTAGGACAGGGTGTGTATCTCTGTGTGTTTGTGTGTGTGTGTGTGTGGTTGGAGACAGGGCAGGGAAGGAATCACAGCGTGAAGGAAGGGCACGGCGGCAGCAAATACCTCCGGAACAAATGACACCTGGCTTGAGAGCAGTACATGTGAAAAGGATCTAGGAATCTTGGTTGACCACAAACTTGACATGAGCCAACAGTGTGACGCAGCAGCTAAAAAAGCCAATGCAATTCTGGGCTGCATCAATAGGAGTATAGCATCTAGATCAAGGGAGGTAATAGTGCCACTGTATTCTGCTCTGGTCAGACCTCACCTGGAGTACTGTGTCCAGTTCTGGGCACCACAGTTCAAGAAGGACACTGACAAACTGGAACGTGTCCAGAGGAGGGCAACCAAAATGGTCAAATGCCTGGAAACGATGCCTTATGAGGAACGTCTAAGGGAGCTGGGCATGTTTAGCCTGGAGAAGAGGAGGTTAAGGGGTGATATGATAGCCATGTTCAAATATATAAAAGGATGTCACATAGAGGAGGGAGAAAGGTTGTTTTCTGCTGCTCCAGAGAAGCGGACACGGAGCAATGGATCCAAACTACAAGAAAGAAGATTCCACCTAAACATTAGGAAGAACTTCCTGACAGTAAGAGCTGTTCGACAGTGGAATTTGCTGCCAAGGAGTGTGGTGGAGTCTCCTTCTTTGGAGGTCTTTAAGCAGAGGCTTGACAACCACATGTCAGGAGTGCTCTGATGGTGTTTCCTGCTTGGCAGGGGGTTGGACTCGATGGCCCTTGTGGTCTCTTCCAACTCTATGATTCTATGATTCTATGAAATTAAGTATGTAGCAGAGGTACCACTGTACAGTCATACCTCGGGTTGAAGTAGCTTCAAGTTAAGTATTTTCGGGTTGCGCTCCGCGGCGACCCGGAAGTAACAGAGCGCGTTACCTCTGGGTTTTGCCGCTCGCGCATGCGCAGACGCTCAAAATGGCATCACGTGCATGCGTGGAAGTGGCGAAATACGACCCGCAGTCGCGTCTTATGTTTACTTCAGGATGCGAACAGGGCTCTGGAACGGATCCCGTTCGTATCCACAGGTACCACTGGTTGTAAGTTGCTCATAACTTGCTTCCGTAAAGCAGTGTGCTCCACACGCAAGTCTGGTAGACCTTCATCTACAGCAGGCAGAAAAATCTTTTAAGCGGCCCACCAGGACTTTCAGCAATTTTAAGATGGTCGGGGGGGGGGGGGAGTTTGGGGACCAGGGATCTGGGCTGCACCCTTTACCCCAAGGGAGAGATAGAGATATTTTGGTGGCTGAATTAGCTGGCATTCCAAGCACGTTCTTTTAGTTTTTAATTTATTTATTTATACTTTTCAAGTTTATACATTTCACTAATGTTGCAATCATTTTGACATTTCAAAACTTGACTTCCTTCCCCCCTCTTTCTGCGGTTCCTTAAATTTATTCTTAATATCTTCTGCATATCCAAATTAACTCAATTTGCTCATTTATTCATCTTCTTTAAATATATACTCTTACGAAACTGCAGGTTATTACAATAATCCTGCCAATGTCGTTATCTGTTTACAATTTATCCGTAAATATTCAATAAACCATTTCCATTCTTTTATATATATTTTAAAAAATCGTTATGTTGATTTCTTATTCTTCCGGTAAGTTTCGCGTTTCTACATATTCCGTAAGTTTCTGTATCCGTTTTTTCCTTTGCTGAGACTACCAAGCAGTTTCAACTGGAGAAGCTTTGAGCAAAGATCTCAGATGCCACCAGAAGAAAAGTTGTGAATTTTTTTACCCTTGCCATTGCGGTGGTGTGGGGAAGGCAGGATGGCAAGTCCATTTTCCTGCTGCATGCGAGGAAGAAATTCAACAGGTGCAGTTCAGGTTGCACTTGATGCCATAGGGAGAAAGTTGCTTACGGAGAATGTTCAGAAGCAGTATTTCAAGGTGTTCCAAGCGATGACAGCCCACACCCTGGCAGCGGGAACAGGTTCTGGATGAGCCCTGTCTTCTGCCAACAGCCGCACACAGGTTGAACTATTTACATAACAAAATGAGGTGGGAAGATGGCAAAGCCCTGGGTGGTATTAGCAAAGCGCACCATTTCAGGCTGCAAGGGCGGGTCATGCTTTTGAACACCCCTTTGTATTAAAAACAAGCAACGCCACACTACACAGGAGTTGCACTGAGTCAGACCTTCGGTCCATCCATCTAAGTATTGCTGACACTGGCTGGCAGCAGGTCTCCTGGTGTTCCAGGAGCTGGGACCTTTTGCACGCAACGTAACTAAGGTACAGTCTCGCCCGGTCCTCGTAGAAGTGAGGAAAGAGGGTGCCATTTAAAATAGAAACCTAGCTCTTCGTGGTTCTGAATGAAGGGTCAATTCAAAGAGTCAGGCTGCTGAGTCCATCTACCTCAGTATTGCCCACACTGACTGGCAGCAGCTATCCAGGGTTTCAGGCCGGGAGCCGCCCCCATCTCTACCACGGATTGAATCAGGGACCTTCTGCCACTGAGCCACAACTCTTCCCTTAAAAATAAAAGTAAGATTCCAGCCCTCATGGTTCAGGGACAGAAAGGTGCCTTAAACTGAATCTAGCTCAGTAATGAGGTACTCAGTGGATGCTCATTCAATTTGCAGGTGATTCCAAGGGACGCGGGTGGCCCTGTGGGTTAAACCACAGAGCCTAGGACTTGCCGATCAGAAGGTCGGCAGTTCTCTCCTGCCAATCTAGCAGTTCGAAAGCACACCAGTGCAAGTAGATAAATAGGTACCACTCCGGCGGGAAGGTAAACGGCGTTTCCGTGCGCTGCTCTGGTTCGCCAGAAGCGGCTTAAGTCATGCTGGCCACATGACACAGAAGCTGTACACCGGCTCCCTCGGCCAATAAAGCGAGATGAGCGCCACAACCCCAGAGTCGGTCACGACTGGACCTAATGGTCAGGGGTCCCTTTAGCTTTTTTACCAAGCAGGGAGGGGTAGCTAATGTCACAGAAGAATTGGGATTCCAAATGACCTTAGCAGATAGGAGAAATGGGCCCAAACTAAGAAAAGGAAGTTCAATAGGTTCTGCACTTAGGCAGGAAGAACCAGCTGCACAAATATGAGAAACACACCAGGCTTACCAGTAGGTCCAGTCGTGGCCGACTCTGGGGTTGCGGCGTACGGCTTCCGGGTCATGTGGCCAGCATGACTGAGCCGCTTCTGGCGAAGCAGAGCAGCGCACGGAAACGCCGTTTACCTTCCCGCCGGAGCGGTACCTATTTATCTACTTGCACTTTGAGTGCTTTTGAACTGCTAGGTTGGCAGGAGCAGAAACCGAGCAACGGGAGCTCACCCCGTCGTGGGGATTCGAACCACCGACCTTCTGATCGGCAAGTCCTAGGCTCTGTGGTTTAACCCACAGTGCCACCCGCGTCCCAGTAGTACATGGCTTACCAGTAGTACATACGAAAAGGATGCACAGGTCTTCGTAGACCACAAGCTGAACAGGAGTCAACAGTGTGACGCAGCAGCAGAAAAGGCTAATGCTGTTCTAGGCTGCATCAACAGAAGTCTAGTGTCCAGATCAAGGGAAGTAATAGCACCACTCTATTCTGCCTTGGTCAGGCCACCCCTGGAATACTGTGTCCAATTCTGGGCACCGCAATTTAAGAAGGATGTTGACAAGCTGGAATGTGTGCAACCAAGATGACCAAGGGTCTAGAAACCAAGCCTGATGAGGAACGGTTGAGGGAATTGGGTCTGTTTAGCCCAGGCTTCCTCAACTTCGGCCTTCCACATGTTTTCAGACTACCATTCCCATCATCCCTGACCACTGGTCCTGCTAGCCAGGGAACATGGGAATTGTAGGCCAAAGATATCTGGAGGGCCGAGGTTGAGGAAGCTTGGTTTAGCCTGTAAAAGAGGAGAACAAGAGGAAATACCGTAGTCTTCAAATATCTGAAGGGCTGTCTGCATGGAGGATGGACTCAAATCAGTGGCTTCAAATTACAAAGAAGGAGATTCTGACATTGGGAAGAACTTTCTGATTGTAGGAGCTGTTCAACAGTGGAACAGACTCCCACCGGAGATGTTGGATTCTCCTTCCTTGGAGGTTTTTAAGCAGAGGATGGTTGGCCATCAGTCATGTATGATCTAGCTGAGATTCCTGCATCGAAGGGGGTTGGACTAGATGGACTTTGGAGACCCCCTTCCAACTCTACAATCACGTTTCCATAACTGACAGTGGCTCTCTAGGGTTTTCACTGGAAGTGCCTGTCCAGGGTCTCAGGAAAAGTCTCCCCCAGCCCTACTTGGAATGATCCTGGGACACCCAGCGACCCTCAGCGGCCAGCATGACCAATGGTTAGTGCATGATTTAAATTGTTTTTAATTGTTCTAAATATTGTGGTTTAAAGCTGCAACTTGCCCTGGGACCTGTTGTTGTTGTTCAGTCATTTAGTCGTGTCGGACTCTTCGTGACCCCCTGGACCAGAGCACGCCAGGCACTCCTGTCTTCCACTGCCTCCCGCAGTTTGCTCAGACTCATGCTGGTAGCTTCGAGAACACTATCCAACCATCTCGTCCTCTGTCGTCCCCTTCTCCTTGTGCCCTCCATCTTTCCCAACATCAGGGTCTTTTCCAGGGAGTCTTCTCTTCTCATGAGGTGGCCAAAGTACTGGAGCCTCAGCTTCAGGATCTGTCCTTCCAATGAGCACTCAGGGCTGATTTCCTTCAGAATGGAGATGTTGGATCTTCTTGCAGTCCATGGGACTCTCAAGAGTCTCCTCCAGCACCACAATTCAAAAGCATCCATTCTTCAGCAATCAGCCATCTTTATGGTCCAGCTCTCACTTCCATCCATCACTACTGAGAAAACCAGAGCTTTAACTATACGGACGTTTGCTGGCAAGATGATGTCTCTGGGACCTTAGGGTGGGTAATTAAAAATAAACAAATAGAGAAATAATAGGGCACCACAGGTCATGCCCCCTGCCCCAGCCCCACTCTGTCATCCGGCCCCACCGCAGCTGCACCTATGGGTGCTGCACCTATGGGTGCTGAAAGGCAGCCTGCTTTGAGGAATCTGGATGGGCAGGAATGTTCTGGGAGGGCAAACTCCTCTCCCTGCTCTCTCGCTCTCTTTGCAGTGATCTTCCTTCCACTTTTAGGTAAACAAGGCAGCGGCCCGCCGACGCCTCCCGCTCCCTCCCCTCCGGGCCGCACACGTGTCTGAGCAGGAGTAAGGAGGCGGCGGCCGGGCCATGAATGGGTCCCCGGGCCACGCCCACACCCAGGCGCCGGCCAATGGCGCGGCGTTCCATCCGACGGGGACGGGCCAATGGGGAGCCCGCTGGCCGTTCTCGGCACCCGCGGCGTGAGTGAAAGTTACATAAGAATGAATGAGTCGCCTGCCGCGTCAATCAAGCGCGCATCCGCACGCGCCGCGTGTCCCTTTCGGTTTTTTCCCCCACCCGCGACGTGCAGGACGAGAGCGGGTCGTGGGGATGAGGATCCGAATGGGGCCCTTAGCTCCCAAATAGAAGTGTAATTCGCTTTTTCATAGCGTCACCATTTTTATTGATTTATGGCGCATCTAGAAAATATATTTGGACTTATTGATCGGTCTTGAGAAAAGATCCCCTTCCTTTTTTTTTTAGTTAGTAACGTGAATACCTTCACTTCTGGGTGGGCGAGTTTATGCGCAAGAGCGGCATAAATTAAATTAAATTAATAGATAAATCGGTTGCTTTTTGCCACGCGGAGGGAGCTGACCTTTGAAGAGCCAGTTAGATGTATTATTAGTATTATTTTTGTATTTTATTATTAGTAGCCGTATTAATTACTGTTTGTAGTATTAATAACTCTTCCTTCGCTCTAAAGTCTCACCGGTGGGTCACAACAATCAAAACACAAATTATTTTTTTAAAGAGTTTTTTGTTTTTTAATAAAAAAGCTACAGTCACAAAAAACAAGGTTTGTTGAGTGTCCTGGGTTCAAATAGTTTCCCTTCAGTGGCCATGGGCATAGCCAGGATTTTTGTTGGGGGGGGGAGGCAGGCCTTTTGTTATGGGGGGGCAGAACCTCAGTTTGCTATGTCTTTTTATTGATAGGGGGCAGCTGCCCCTTCCTGCCCCTGCCCTGGCTACGCCCATGTCTCAGTCCCATGAAGCTGGCTGATGGTGACCTAGGGGCCATCTCAGCCTAACCTGCCTCAGAGGGTTGTTGTGAGGAGAAAACAGTGAAAAGGGGGGGGGGTGGAGTAGCATGCAGCCCCCCAGGGTCTACCCATGAGCTCTTTGGAGAAAAGGTGGGATATGAATGAATGCATAGAATAAAAACAGATACCTGTATGCATGTCTGCTGAGTACAGTGGTACCTCTGGTTGTGAACGGGATCCGTTCCAGAGGCCCGTTCGCAACATGAAAAGAGTGTAACCTGCAGCGGCGCATCTGCGCACACGCGGGTTGCGTTTTGCTGCTTCGGTGCATGCACGTGACATCATTTTGTGCTTCTGCGCATGCGTGAGTGGCGAAACCCGGAAGTAAAGTGTTCCGTTGCTTCCAGGTCGCTACAGAGCGTAACCTGAAAACGCTCAACCTGAAGCGACTTCAACCCGAGGTATGACTGTACTTCTTATGGACTAGCACATGGGTAGGCAAACTAAGGCCCAGGGGCCGGATCCGGCCCAATCGCCTTCTCAATCCAGCCCACAGACAGTCCGGGAATCAGCATGTTTTTACATGAGTAGAATATGTGCTTTTATTTAAAATGCATCTCTGGGTTATTTGTGGGGCATAGGATTTCGTTCATTTACCCCCCCCCAAAAAAAAATATAGTCTGGCCCCCCACAAGGTCTGAGGGACAGTGAACCGGCCCCCTGCTGAAAAAGCTTGCTGACCCCTGGTCCATTGCAGCTTCTCCCAGTGATAGCTCACGCTGGCTCTGGCTTCAGGGAAATGAAGTTGAGAGAGTCTGCTGAGACTTTTATTTAAAATCCTGTGCAGCGTCTGACAGATATTTTATTTCCTTTCACATGTTTATATGCCGCTTTTGGTCACAAGGAACCTCAACCCGGTTTATGTAAAAATATATATATTAAACAAATTGTATCATTCAGTGGCGTAGCGTGGGTTGTCAGCACCCGGGGCAAGGCAAGTAATTTGCGCCCCCTAACCCGTGGATTTTAGCACTCAGAGAGCTGCGAGTGCGAGCGTGCCCCCGCCAGATGTTGCGCCTGGTGCGGCCGGCCCCCCCTGCACCCCCCATGCTACGCCACTGGTATCATTACACCTGCTTATTTATTTATCGTTTCATTTATATTCCTCCTTTTCTCCAAGGGGCTCAAGAGGGCGTGTGCACACTTCTCCAATTCTCCATTTCACCCTCCCAACAACCCTGGGAGGTAGGCCAGGCTGAGAGGTCATACCCAGGGAGCTTCAGGGCCAAGTGGGGATTCGAACCCAGGTCTCTCCCATGTCCTAGTCCAGCACTCTAACACAATACCGACAGAGGATGCTTGATCGCCAAGAGACTCCCATCCGTAGCTGTCAAATTACAGATTTGAAAATAAGGGATCAGCAGCCTCGAAAATAAGGGATTTTCCGAACACAGGTATGTTCAACTTCTGAGCCCCTCCGAGCCCCTTCCAAAGCCCAGCCAGCAGCAATGAAGCTCAAGCGGTGGTTCCCACAGCGCAGCAACCTGGCAAAGGGGATGCAGCAAGGAAAACCACCGTCACCTCTCCGCTGGGAAGCGCTGAGCAAAGGCGAGTCCCCAGGCAACACGGCCTATTTGATCGGCACGAGGCATGCAAGCTCCACCCCCCAGTCGTTCTTAGACTCCTTATTGGGTGAGCAATGCAGCCAAGCAACACAGCTGGAGCCTCCCTCCTCCCTGGCCGGCAGAGAGGGAGGGAGAGGAGCTGCTTCCTTTGAAACCCGGGAAATTTAAGGTACATCATCAATAAGGGACAGCAGCGGGACACGGCGCTGGGATAAGGGACTTTCCCGCCAAATAAGGGACGGTTGACAGCTATGCTACCATCTAGTGCTGTCATGGTTTGCATAACAGAAGATAAGAGATGTACAATTTATAATGGAACAACAAAAAAATGGCCTCGTCGCTGCATCACAACGCCCCATTCTGTATTGTTTTAGATGCCTGCTTAAAGCTTGATTTATTTCCAGAAGTCTCCCGAGGCATATAATTCAGTTTCCTATGTCGCTTTTTTAAAAAAAACCTACTTATTTTCTCTGTGTTTTAGTGATACTTGCTTTATGCATATTTGCTTTTGAATAGTTTTGTGGATTTTAGCCACGTCTGAGCTACAATTTTAAAGGCGTGTGCACTGCTTAGAAGGCTCTTTGATTGAACAGTTTAGAGATACTTGCAAATAAACAAATTTACTGTTATTATTGCTACCAAATAACTCTTTCTTGTTACTGTGTGCCAGACATTGTATCCTTGGGTGTTAGGTTGCCACTTCGTCCCCTCCCAACCCTTGAAAAAGCTGCAGAGCAGGCAGAAATCCAACAGGCGAAGCTTGGCCCAGCTTTGAAAAACTTGGGGTGCTTTTTCGGAGGTCTCCAGCAGGCATCTTCTAAGCCAGGGGTCCGCAAACTTTTTCAGCAGGAGGTCAGTCCACTGTCCCTCAGACCTTGTGGAGGTCCGGACTCTATTTTGGAAAATATATATGAATGAATTCCTATGCCCCACAAATAACCCCGAGATGCATTTTAAATAAAAGGGCACATTCTACTCATGTAGAAACACCAGGCAGGCCCCACAAATACCGTCGTATTTTTCGCTCTATAAGACGCACCTTTTCCCTCCTAAAAAGTAAGGGGAAATGTGTGTGCGTCTTATGGAGCAAATGCAGGCTATCCCAGAAGCCAGAACAGTAAGAGGGATCGCTGCTTTCATTGCGCAGCGATCCCTCTTGCTGTTCTGGCTTCAGCGATAGCCATGCAAAACCTCTTCAACAACATTTGATTCAGAATATTTTTTTCCTTGTTTTCCTCCTCTAAAAACTAGGTGCGTCTTATGGTCAGGTGCGTCTTATAGAGTAAAAAATATGGTGAACTAGAGATGCATTTTAAATAAAAGGGCACATTCTACTCATGTAAAAACACCAGGCAGGCCCCACAAATAACCCAGAGATGCATTTTAAACGAAAGGGCACATTCTACTCATGTAGAAACATGCTGATTCCTGGACCGTCCGCGGGCCGGATTTAGTAGGTGATTGGGCCAGATCTGGCCCCCAGGACTTAGGTGGTGTACCCATGTTCAAAGCGCTCTCAGGCTTGCAACAACAGAGGGATGTTTCATAAGCCTTTTTACTGGGGAGGTGGGAAAGAGTGATGTGCTGACACAGTGCGCCAGCCCAGGGGCGTCTGCATTTTCAAAACCCCAGCTGTCGACAAGCCAGCCTCTCCAGGGCAGGGCAAAGGTTGGGCTTATGAAAGCAAAGGGAAGCCACGTGTGAGCAAACCGGTCTGTTGGGCCAGGGAGGTGACGGCGAACTGGTGAAAGTGGCCAGCCTGAGCCGTCTGGAAAAGGTTGGCACCGGGTTCAGGAAGCGCTGCAGTGCAATCTGAGCTGATTGCTGGGTGTGCTTTTTGGGAAAGGGCCCGAGGAGGGGAGACATGTGAAATGAGTAAAAGTTTGCTGCGAGTCTATTTCCGCCCCAATCCCAGGTTCAGTTCCTGGCAGGATCTCCAGCTAGGGCTGGGAAAACACCATTGGCTGAAACCTTGGAGAGGTGCTGCCAGTCAGTGCTGACAATACTAAGCTTTCTGTTGTTGTTGCTTAGTCATTTAGTCGTGTCTGACTCTTCGTGACCCCCTGGACCAGAGCACGCCAGGCACTCCTGTCTTCCACTGCCTCCCGCAGTTGGGTCAGACTCATGCTGGTAGCTTTGAGAACACTATCCAACCATCTTGTCCTCTGTCGTCCCCTTTTCCTTGTGCCCTCCATCTTTCCCAGCATCAGGGTCTTTTCCAGGGAGTCTTCTCTTCTCATGAGGTGGCCAAAGTATTGGAGCCTCAGCTTCAGGATCTGTCCTTCCAGTGAGCACTCAGGGCTGGTTTCCTTCAGAATGGAGAGGTTTGATCTTCTTGCAGTCCATGGGACTCTCAAGAGTCTCCTCCAGCACCAGAATTCAAAAGCATCAATTCTTCAGCAGTCAGCCTTCAGCTCTCACTTCCATACATCACTACTGGGAAAACCATAGCTTTAACTATACGGACCTTTGTCGGCAAGGTGATGTCTCTGCTTTTTAAGATGCTGCCTAGGTTTGTCATTGCTTTCCTCCCAAGAAGCAGGCGTCTACTAAGCTAGATGGGCCATTTGCCCCGATTTAAAACCAGCACTCGGTTGAGAACCATGAGGACTAGAATCCTGCTTTATTTTAAGGGGAAGGGCCATAGCTCAGTGGTTGAGCACCTGGATTGCAAACAGATGGTCCCAGTTTTGATCGCTGATGCGAGTGTCCCCGTTTCAAATCCTAAACTCGCCACATGTTTCTTCTGCATGTTGTTATCTGAGCCACCAGAGGGCAGTGTAAACCAATGTGATTTCAGAACATAATGCAGTTTTCAATAGCAAAGCAAAGTGTGACTCCTATCAGCCAGATCGGTGGATGGTGGTATCCAAGCTATGTTTTAATCAGAGTGAAGGTAAAGGGACCCCTGACCATTAGGTCCAGTTGCGGACAACTCTGGGTTGCGGCGCTAATCTCGCTTTATCGGCCGAGGGAGCTAGCGTACAGCCTCCGGGTCATGTGGCCAGCATGACTAAGCCGCTTCTGGCGAACCAGAGCAGCGCACGGAAACGCTGTTTACCTTCCCACCGGAGCGGTACCTATTTATCTACTTGCACTGCGTGCTTTCAAACTGCTAGGTGGGCAGGAGCAGGGACCAAACAACAGGAGCTCACCCTGTCATGGGGATTCGAACCGCCAACCTTCCGATCGGCAAGCCCTAGGCTCAGTGGTTTAGACCACAGTGTCACCAGCATAGAGTAGAGTAGACTCGATGAAATAGATGAGCATGCGTGGCTGGGGAAATCCAGCCAGATGGGCAGGGTATAAATATATTATTATTATTATTATTATTATTATTATTATTATTGAGGCCCTGAGCTACTGAAGGTTATGAGGCCCTTTATATGTCCAGCTGTCCACAAATTGTCGCTGTTTTTCGTGTTGAATATATGCTATATGGTAATTTATGGACCTAATCGGTATCTCAAGCCATTTGCATATAACAAAATAGGTAACCCAACACTGTTGCTGTATGTAGGCTTTATTTTATCTGTTTTCTATCTTGTATTTTGGAAATGTACATCCAGGTTTTTTTCCCTTTAAATTTTTTTGGGGGGCCCCCAAGAGAGTGGGGTCTTAAGCTACAGCTTGTTTAGGTTATACGTACATCCGGCACTGGAAACAAACTGGCAACCAGTGCGGCTGTTTTAAAGGGGGGCTTGCATGAGACCTGAACAGGGTACCCCAGCCGAGGCGGTTTTATGCCAGTGCTGCTGAATTAGCTACAACAATGCAGTGGAATGGAGCGCGAGAGGCAAGGGGTGCTGGATTTTAGTGTTGCACCGGGTGCTGCTGAAATTCGAGAACCCAAGGTCTGCCACTGACCCCGGCCAGAATTCCGGCCGCTGCATTTCGGACCAGTGTCATACGCACACTGGAAAGCACACAGCCTCAAAATGCATTCGGAAACCACCAGTGTCAAACTGATATTACAGCTGTGTTTTGCCTGCAAGGGATTATCTTTTATTTTATTTATTCACCCCCGGATAATCTTTATTTGTTTTTTAATTACATACTATACACACACATATTACATTACATTTTATATGTATACTTACTCCTAGGAGCTGACTTCCCTCCTTCCTTCTTCTGGCTTTTTTATATCGTCTCTAAAAGCAGAGACATCACCTTGCCAACAAAGGTCCGTATAGTTCAAGCTCTGGCTTTCCCAGTCATGATGTATGGAAGTGAGAGCTGGACCATAAACAAGGCTGATCACCAAAGAATGGATGCTTTTGAATTCTGGTGCTGGAGGAGACTCTTGAGAATCCCATGGACTGCAAGAAGACCAAAGCTCTCCATTCTGAAGGAAATCAGCCCTGAGTGCTCACTGGAAGGACAGATCCTGAAGCTGGGGCTCCAAGAATAGAAGACTCCCTGGAAAAGACCCTGATGTTGGGAAAGATGGCGGGTGCAAGGAGGAGGAGACGACAGAGGACGAGATGGTGGGACAGTGTTCTCGAAGCTACCAGCATGAGTTTGACCAAACTGCGGGAGGCAGTGGAAGACAGGAGTGCCTGGTGTGCTCTGGTCCAGGGGGTCACGAAGAACCAGACACGACTAAACAACTAAACAACAACAATTTTTTTCCGCATTGTCTTTACACATTTTGTATACTGTTCTTCTTCTTCCACATTTGTCCATGAAACGTCTGTAAACAAATAAATCTTTCTATATATACGTTTCTTGTTGTCTGTCTATATTCATTTACAAATACTGTTAGTTACATTGGTCACATTATACATTTTATTATTGTCCCGTAATATTCTTTGTATTTTCCCATGATGAGGTTTATACCAGTTCTACTGGTTTTACTATTTCACCTTATCTTTCCTATATATGACATATTTTTTTCCCATTCTTTTTGAAATGTTTCGTCGCCCTGTTGTTGAATTTCCCCTCTTAATTTGGCTATTTTTATGTATTCCATAACCTTCTGCTGCCACTCTTCTACTGTTGGCAGTTGTTGCTGTTTCCAAACCTGGGCCAGCAAAAACCTCGCTGCTGTTGTTGCATATAGGAACAATTTCTGAGCATTCTTATCAATATCCTCTCCCACCATGTCCCAACACGAAAGACTCTGGTTTTTTCAAATTACAGTGGTGCCCCGCAAGATGAATGCCTCGCAAGACGGAAAACCCGCTAGACGAAAGGGTTTTCCATTTTGGAGGTGCTTCGCAAAACGAATTTGCTATGGGCTTGCTTCGCAAGACGAAAATGTCTTGCGATTCCTGGGGTTTTTCCCCCCTCCCCCCCTTTTTCCCAAGCCCCTAAGCTGCTTAACAGCTGTTCGCTAAGCCGCTTAACGGCTGATCTAAGCCGCTTATCAGCTGATCTAAGCCGCTAATAGCCTTTTAGCAGCTAATCCGCTAATCCCTTAAGCCTTTAATAGCCGCTAATAGCCGCTAAACCGCTAATAGCGCTAATCCGCTAATGGGCTTGCTTCGCAAGACGAAAAAAACCGCAAGACGAAGAGACTCGCGGAACGGATTCTTTTCGTCTTGCGAGGCATCACTGTATCTTTTACGTATGAGCGCCGAGCTCGTCTTTGCCGTTTCTGGACCTGCTTATTTTTCCTGCTCATTGTGAACTTCTTTTTCCATCACTCGGAAAGAGGTATATGGTGTGCAGGGCCAGTGCTGAGTTTCAACGCCTCAAAGGCCTCTGGCTCCACTTCATCAGATAAGGTGGTGTACACAAAAAGATCCCTCACCAGAGAGAGGGATCATAGCTAGGCGAATAACTACTGGGAGCTTTTTAGGGCAAAGGATGACAACTTCCCCTCTCCTGTTATTTCTGATACTTTTAATCCCCACGCCTATGAGTTGGTGTGACATTTGGAGGGGAGAGAGGTCTCTGCCCCAAGGGAATTGCAATTTAGAAAGCAGGAGAAGGGAACGGCGGTAGGGGCAGCACCAGAATTATATTTTTCGGGGTGGGAGATGGGGATGGAGGAACAGGAAGGTCAAAGTATATTTCTAGGTGGGTGAGCTGAGTCCCACATGTTACAAATTTTAAGAACGGCACCCACAAAAACATTCATTGAATACAGTGGTACCTCAGGTTACATACACTTCAGGTTACAGATGCTTCAGGTTACAGACTCCGCTAACCCAGAAATAGTGCTTCAGGTTAAGAACTTTGCTTCAGGATGAGAACAGAAATTGTGCTCCGGCGGCACGGCAGCAGCAGGAGGCCCCATTAGCTCAAGTGGTGCTTCAGGTTAAGAACAGTTTCAGGTTTTGCTGGCTCAGAAACGGAAACAACAGGAAATACCGACAATGGAAGAATGGAGAAGGAAGCTGCTGAGCTGGATAAAATGAATGGGAAGATTAGATACTTAAGAGACCAAAAGTTCACAGAAGACTGGGGAAAATTTGTGGAATATCTGGAGTGCATAAGTGAGGGTCAATTAACGCTAGAGGGATTTAAAAAAGCACTGTGAAACGCGAGAAGTATTGTTAAAAGGGAATAGAAAAAGAAAGGTTTAAATAATGACAATACAAACTTAAGAAATGCGAAAATTAATAATGACTACGAAAGATTTACGGGAAAGCTGAAGGAAGTCTAGAAAAGAAAGACTTTGTGAAAATTGGATGTAATATTATTGTATGACTTGTTTTTGTTGTAAATTAATAAAAAATATTATATATATATATAAAAAATAAAAATCTATGAAGCAATAAAATTAGTTATTTTAATTCAAAAAAAAAAAAAAAGAAGAAGAACAGTTTCAGGTTAAGAACGGACTTCCTAAACGAATTAAGTACTTAACCCGAGGTACCACTGTATTTGGTTTTGCAGAGAGTGCATATTTCATATATTTCATATTGTTCGATGTTCTGTATAGATTGTATAAAGAGTTTATATTGACATCGCATTGTTGAAAGGGGAGGCGGTAGCAGGATGCAGGTGAAACCTAACGGAAGGTAAGCAAACTGCTTGGGGTGGAGGAATCAGGGCACTGTGACCGTGACTCCGTTTGCAGCGGTGAAGAGCAGGCCTATGAATAGAGTAGGACTCCGGCCCGCAATGTTTGGTCTGTCAGGGAGCTGACTTGACAAGGGTGCAGTTCAAGTCCTGAAGAGGCCACGGCTAATGTTACAACATGACGTGTCCAGGATCCAGCCGCTGTGACCATGCCAAAATGCCTCATGGGCAGCAGAGCCTGGCGTGATTCCATATATATATATATATATATATATATATATATATATATATATATAACATATAAATTATAAAATGTACCACAAAACTTATCACTTATACAATCTTTTTAGACTTCCATCAGCACCTCTGATGATCCACTGTTTTAACCACTTCTTATGCATTTCTTAACTTTATATTGCCTTTACATCTCTTAACAAATCATCCTCCCCCTTCTCCATTTTTGCAATACTTCCAATAATACTCCTCACAAAACTTCTTGCAAACCTACAAACGTCATCTGATCTTCACAAATACTTTTCAAGTAGTCCGTAAATTTACTCTAGTCTTCCGTGAATTTCTGGTCCCGCCAGTTTCGAATCCTTCCTGTTAGTTTATTTAGTTCTGCATAGTCCATTAACTTCATTCTCCATTCTTCAATCGTCGGTAATTCTTCTTGCTTCCATTTTTGGGCCAGTAATATTCTTGCTGCTGTTATTGCATATAAAAAGAGCTTACATTCCTTTCTATTTATATCACTCCCCACAATGCCCAGTAAAAATGCTTCTGGTTTATTTATGAATGTATATTTCAACATTTTTTTCATCTCATTATACATCATCTCCCAGAAGAATTTCACCTATTTACATTCCCACCACATGTGATAAAATGTTCCCTCTTTATTACTAACTTTATACATTTTCGCTAACTTGACAGGTGTTATATACCATCTATACATCATTTTCATCACATTTTCTTTTAGGGCATTGCATGCAGTAAATTTTAAACCTTCTTTCCATAATTTTACCTAGCCTGGCGTGATTCCTACACCTCAGGAGGTCCACACATTTATTTTTGAGAGCGCTGGTGAATCTGCCACCTCGGAGGAGCTCACCTTGTGCGTCTCTGTGTGAATCTCTCTGTGTGTCGAAAGGACTATTGATGGCTATCAGTCACGGAGGCCTTGCTCTGCAAGAAAGCAGGAAATGCTTCTGAATCACAGTTGGTGGAGAGTGTTGCTTTTGTGCTCAAATCTTCCTCAAGAGTTTCCCACAGGTTGGTCACTGTGAGAAGACGATGCTGAACTAGGCGCATGCTCTAGTTATCTCCTGCTTGGACTACTGCAATGCGCTCTACGTGGGGCTACCTTTGAAGGTGACCCGGAAACTACAACTAATCCAGAATGCAGCAGCTAGACTGGTGACTGGGAGCGGCTGCTGAGACCACATAACACCGGTCTTGAAAGACCTACACTGGCTCCCAGTACGTTTCCAAGCAGAATTCAAAGTGTCGGTGTTGACCTTTAAAGCCCTAAATGGCCTCGTCCCAGTATACCTGAAGGAGCGTCTCCACCCCCATCGTTCTGCCCGGACGCTGAGGTCCAGCGCCAGGGCCTTCTGGCAGTTCCCTCACTGCAAGAAGTAAATAAATAAAAGCATCTGTGTCGGAGCGCAGTGCTAGCCACCTTAATCCTCCTTACGCTCCCTTCAGATATTTATTTTGAAGAATGATGCTCCTCACAGAGGTCCAGAAGGGGCTGACATCCGTCCTGGACACATTGCCAAGCCGAGAAACAGCTTTAAGAAGTCTCCCACAGCCTCTGTTTTTGGCTGGTCTCCACATTGCGTTCTTCTTTGGTCATCTTCGCTGCCTTCCAGGCCTCCGGAGAGCCGAATCGAGAAAGAGCCTCGTGGTACAACAGACGCCTTAAAAGAAAAAAGCAAACACATTTGAGCATCGATAAGCTTTTGAGGACCAGACGCCACTTTGCCAGAGTCCAGGTTTCAGTTCCGCATTGTGTAGGAATGCAGGAAGCTGTTGGCTGACATCAACAATGTGTCCGGGACCAATTGTTCCATCTAGCATCTAGCATTACCAGCACTGACTGGCAGCAGAGGCTCTCCAGGCTTTTGGGCAGGAGACCTTCCCTGCCTTACCCAGAGAGGCCGCTGGCGATTGAACCTGAGCCCTTCTGCATGCAGAGCAGGTGCTCTCTCAACATCTTCCTGCAAAAGTAAGATTCTAGTGCTCATGGTTTTGATTTGAGAAGAAGGTAAAAAGGTAAAGGGACCCCTGATCATTAGGTCCAGTTGTGACCGACTCTGGGGTTGCACGCTCATCTCGCTCTATAGGCTGAGGGAGTCGGCGTACAGCTTTCCAGGTCATGTGGCCAGCAGGACTAAGCCGCTTCTGGCGAACCAGAGCAGCGCACGGAAACGCCCTTTACCTTCCCGCCGGAGCGGTACCTATTTATCTACTTGCACTTTGACGTGCTTTCGAACTGCTAGGTTGGCAGGAGCAGGGACCGAGTAATGGGAGCTCACCCCGTCGTGGGGATTCGAACCGCCAACCTTCTGATCGGCAAGTCCTAGGCTCTGTGGTTTAACCCACAGCGCCACCCGCGTCCCTTGAGAAGAAGGTAGGAAGATGTTTTTCACCAAATCAGACCCTGGGCTCCATCAGGCTCGGGCCTTCTGCATCCCTACCACCACCAAACCCCGACCCTCGGACCCTCGACCGCAACGCCACGTGGCAGATAGTAACTGGCCAATTTCCTCTAGGTGATGTGACTCTGCCCTTAAACTCAGACGGCTGAGGCACAGTGTCAGGGCTCTCTAGGGCACTGACCTTTTAGATAGAAGGTGTCCCATATGCTCAGGGACAAGGGAGACGTTGACAAGTGGAACCTTTGCGCTCCAGGGCATTCTGTGTATGCTCAGTGGAACCCTTGCCTTCATTGTTACATTACAGGCGTCCTAACAGGCTCCTGGTGCAGGCAAACGAGGCCCTGGCCCCGGACTCGCTTTGGCCATTTTATAATCACCGCCAGAACCGTCCCTTTCCCACGTCCCCCACTCCAGCCCATCTCCTCTGTTAGGACCAGCGGATCAAAGCGGCCGGCCTCTTGCAGAGGGACTTGGCTGGCACAGGCCTGAACAGCGGCCAAATTCCAGCCCCCCCTTCCCCCGTCCCCTTTCTCTCTCTCTCTCTCGCCTTGTCCAAACACCGTTGGGACTCCACAGACTTCTGTGGACGACGTATTTAAGGAGCAGGGACCTCGGGCGCCAGGCAAACTCCCTCTGTCGCTCAGAGCTACCTTAAAAACAAAATAAAAAACGTCCAGGCCTTTTTTTTTTTTGGTGGTTGGCAAAGTGGCTCCGATGACTCCCTGGGAGAGGACAAGGTAAAAAGGCGAAAGAAGGCAGATCTCATCCGTGGTGACCTGGACGTCCATCTGAACCCGTTCTGTTTCGGGGAACTGAATATACCTTTGCGCAGACTGGGAAGCCACAGTGGAAGGGAGCATAAAAAGGCAATTGTTATTATTTTTTGGACCAGAGAACATCCATCTATTTTAAAAAAAAATCCTCATCCACCTGTCTTCTGGCATTGCAAGATGCTCCTTGCTGTTCTCTTCCTGCAAGTTTTGCCCCAAGCTTGGACTGGGAGCGGCGGTAAGTCTTCACCTTGATAATTTCTGCTCTTTTGCCGCCGGGTGGATTTCCCCTCTGTTGGGATGAGGTGCAGTTGAGCCCCTGTTGTCACCCGTTTGTGGGTGGCTAGAGCATAATTCTCCCCCAAATAAACAGAGCAGCCCCGACTCTTTTTGCACAAACAAACAAACCCCCAAGTGATCAGCGTTCGGACGGAATCGACGGCTACTTCCTCTGCTGCAGACGTGTCCCTTGAAGGGCATTTGCAAAGACTTTGCTCCCGTCCCAGAGCCAGTGTGGCTTAGTGGTTAGAGTGTTGGTCTAGGACCCGGGTGAGCAGGGTTCGAATCTCCACTTGGCCCTGAAGCTCACTGAGTGACCTCAGCCTAAGCAATCTCGCAGGGTTGTGGGAATTAAATGAAGACTAGGACTTGGGGGAGACCAGGGTTCGAAGCCCCAGTAGGCTACTGGGTGTTTGCTTGGGCCAGACACTGCCTCTCTCAGCTCAGCCTCCCTCGCAGGGTTGTTGTGCAGATAATAATAATAATAATAATAATAATAATAATAATAATAATAAATTTATTATTTATACCCCTCCCATCTGGCTGGGTTTCCCCAGCCACTCTGGGCGGCTTCCAACAAAACACTAAAATACAATAACCTGTTAAACATTAAAAGCTTCCCTAAACAGGGCTGTCTTTAGATGTCTTCTAAAAGTTTGGTAGTTATTTTTCTCTTTGACATCTGGTGGGAGGGAGTTCCACAGGCGGGATAAAATAGAGAAGTATGTAAGCCACCGTGAGCTCCTTGAAGGAGAGGTGGAATACAAATGTAAGTCGTGATAATGATAATGATAATGATAATTCATTTAGACCAGAGTTAACAAATGTCTTATAGAACAACATATACTTTGCTATTCCTGACCTGGCACAGGGGAGGAATTTGGCCTTTGCTTCCTGCATGACACATCCCAAGACAGTACAGGAACATAAACTATCGTTTGACATGGCCCTTCTCTGAATTTTGCACTGCAGCTGTACAACAAACCAGTCAACCCAAAAAAGTGAAAAAATGCGTACTTTTTTGGGGTGTGTGTGTGAAGTGTCCACAAAGTGCATGCATTAGCCAGAGGACTCTACAAAATCACGTCAGCAGAAACTGCGTGTCAAAAGGTGTGCTTTTTTTCTGAGTGCAAAAAATATGCACAAAAATGCTGGTGAATTTTCGCAAGGGCTTAAGAAACAAAACTAATGTGGGCACATGCAAGAGTGTGACGAACTGAACTTAGGACTGGGGAAAGGAGGAACTGCTCTGGGAGACTAATCCATTGCCATCTGCAACCTCTACAAAACGTTATTTTCCTTACTTACAGTAATAATAAATATTACTAGTTATTATTATCTGTGTTTATTATTTACTATAAATGATTAATAATTACTAGTGATTGTAAGATATTATTAAGAATTCATCAATATTAGTTATTTCAGTTATTATTGTTGATAATAATACCATGTCATCATCACCATTATTTCTTGCCTACCCTTCGCCACCAGATTGCAGGGCAGGTTACAGCAATTTAGAATTCAATACAGTCGTACCTTGCGAGTCGAACGTTTTGGCTCCCGAATGCTGCAAACCCAGAAATGATTGTTCCAGTTTGCAAACGTTCTTTGGAACCTGAACGTCCGACGGGGCTTCCACAGCTTCCGATTGGCCGTAGGAGCTTCCTGCAGCCAATCGGAAGCTGCGCCTTGGTTTCTGAACGTTTTGGAAATCGAACGGACTTCCGGAACGGATTCTGTTCGACTTCCGAGGTACGACTGTATTGAAAGCAGTTGGGGGACTAGGGTGGATCCTGTAAATGTCTATCTCAGGTGTCAAAGGGCAGGGCAAAGAGGTGTGTGACAACAACAACAACAACAACAACACACCCCAGCCTTCCACCCTCCTAGGCAAAACTCTCAAGGAGTCAAGAGAGGATAATGACTCAAAATCTGGGAGTGGACATCCCACACTCTACCTAAAAGAACAGGGAGTGGTTTGTTTATTTGGAATTGTCCGCACCTTTGCACCCAGGTGATGATGATGATGATGATGCCGATGATGATAATAATAATAATAATAATAATAATAATAATAATAATATATTAGGAGAAAATAGTAAGGAAAACTGTGAAATGAAAAGAAAGAAAACGTCAAAGCAGAGCTCTGACGAAGCAGAGCAGATAACATACAGTGGTACCTCGGGTTAAGAACTTAATTCGTTCTGGAGGTCCGTTCTTAACCTGAAACTGTTCTTAACCTGGGGTGCCACTTCAGCTAATGGGGCCTCCCGCCGCCGCCACTCGATTTCTGTTCTCATCCTGAAGCAAAGTTCTTAACCTGAAGCACTATTTCTGGGTTAGCGGAGTCTGTAACCTGAAGCATCTGTAACCAGAAGTGTATGTAACCCGAAGTACCACTGTACATAGCTGTCAACTTTTCCCTTTTCTTGTGAGGAATCCTACTCAGAATGCCTAGCCAGCATGACCAGTGGTCAGGGATGATGGGAGTTGTAGTCCAACAACACCTGGGGACCCAAAGGTTGAGGACCACTGGTTTACAGGAAGGGATTCTCCCCCCCCCCAGCCCTAACTGGACAGACCTGTTCGAAATGTAAGAGGGTTGTGGCCAACCTAACCCAAGAGGAGATTGAGATCGAGAGGGAGATCTTTTTCTTTAAACCATCTTAAAAGGCATATCCATTTTGCACAGATCCAAGCGCTCTTTTTCACCGCTGAAGCACAACAAACAGCAATTCGGGTTTTGCGTGGATAGCTGTTTACTCTGGTTCAGTGGCAAAGAACACAATTTCATGGGGAAAGCTCTGGGGCAAAAACAGGGTTCTCAGACACAGAGGCTTAAAGCATGAACAGTGCAAGGAAAATGTGCTTAAGCTCTCCACGTGTTTGCATTTCTCAGAGGTCTTAGCCGGACGTCCTCCAGGTGAGAAACGAACAGCTTTATTGTGGAGAAAACTCGCACAACATCCTGTTCTCTTGACATGACAGATGTCTGCAAAACTGGGCCTGGGATGGTGAAAGTGGATAGAACAATCGAATCATAGAAGTGTAGGGATGGGCGGGATCCTGAGGGTCATCTAGTCCAACCCCCCTGCGATACAGGAATCTTTTGCCTGATGCAGGACTTGAACCCGTGACTCTAAGATTAAGAGCTTCGTGCTCTACCAACCGAGCTATGACAGGACAGAAAGAGGTTTTCCCTCCTTTCCTAACACTAGAACTCGTGGACGTTCAGTGAAGCTGAATGTTGGAAGGTTCAGGGCAGATGGAAAGAAACTACGGAACTCCCTGCCACAGGCCATCAACTTTGATGTTTTCTAAAGCAGATTGGGAAATTCACAGAGGAGGAGAAGCCAATCAATGGCAACTAGCCAGGATGGCGATGCTCAGCTGCCACAGTCGGAGGAAGCAGGGGCGGAGGAAGTGGGGGCAGTGGGGAGCAGACCGCCCTGGGTGTCAGCACTGAGGGGGGTGAAAAAATGGCGGCTGGCACTCACTGCGGGGCCTGCAGCGCGCCAGAGCCACGCGTCTCTCCTGGGAGTGACGCAGTGGCTTGGGTGCTTGCTGCCCCAATAATAATAATAAAATTTTATTTATATCCCGCCCTCCCCAGCCAAAGCTGGGCTCAGAGCGGCTGACAACAGTAAAAATAGCACAGTTTACATAAAATCATAGTCAATTAATTGAAATACATTCTAAAATCAATTCATTCTAAAATCAATTCAGAATCAAATTAATGGCAACCGTTGGGCTAGAGTTTTGTGAGGTTCACAGAAGGAGGGGGTCAGACTGTGCCTTGGCCAAAGGCCAGGCGGAACAGCTCCGTCTTGCAGGCCCTGCGGAAGGATGTCAAGTCCCGCAGGGCCCTAGTCTCTTGGGACAGAGCGTTCTACCAAACTGGGGCCAGTACCGAAAAGGCCCTGGATCTGGTTGAGGTCAGCCTAACCTCCCTATGGCCCAGGATCTCCAAGATGTTTTTGTTTGAAGACCCTAAGGTCCTCCGTGGGACATACCAGAAGAGGCGGTCCTGTAGGTACGAGGGTCCTAGGCCGTCCACCGTTCCCCCTCAGCCATAGGGCCGTGGGGTGGGAGGAGGCAGGCAGACTCCTCTCAAGTCCCACAGACATCCTGCCCTGGCTGGCTCCCAGTACATTTCCGAGCACAAGTCAAAGTGTTGGTGCTGACTTTTAAAGCCCTAAACGGCCTCGCTCCTGTATACCTGAAGGAGCGTCTCCACCCCGATAGTTCTGCCTGGACACTGAGGTCCAGCTCTGAGGGCCTTCTGGCGGTTCCCTCACTGCGGGAAGCCAAGTTACAGGGAACCAGGCAGAGGGCCTTCTCCGTAGTGGCACCCGCCCTGTGGAACGCCCTCCCACCAGATGTCAAAGAGAACAACAACTACCAGACTTTTAGAAGACATCTGAAGGCAGCCCTCTTTAGGGAAGCTTTTAATGTTTGATGTATTATGGTATTTTAATATTCTGTTGGAAGCCTCCCAGAGTGGCTGGGGAAACCCAGCCAGATAGGCGGGATATAAATAATAAATTGTTATTATTATTATTAGCCCCACCTCTGGGCGCAGGGCACACGCACCACCCCAGGCGCCCGATGAACTTGCTCCGCCGCTGTGAGGAAACAATGCTTCTGAATCTCAGTTTCTGGAAACCTCAGGAGGAGAGATTGATCTTGTGCTTGTATCCTGTTTGCTGGTTTTCCCACATGCCTCTGTGAGACCAGGGTGCTGGACTGGTCGGGCCGGATCCAGCGGGCTCTTCTTATTTTCACAAGAAATCCCTCAAAAGATAACTTCCCAGCTCCCTTTGTCTGTCAAGACCCAGTCTCAGCTTCCTGGCCCCTGCCCAGCCCACGGCAGCAACCCAGACACTGACTCAGCAGCGGCAGGGAGCTTCCTTGCCTGATGGAGAGATGGACCATGGCCCTTATCCCCTCAAGCTCTTTTTATGTTCTCATGACAAAATTCAGCCTGGTGCCTGCACTGAAGTCTTTCAGGAACATGCGACGGAAGCCATTGCTCTTCTGACGTCCTTATGGAACCTCCAGGCCCAGAGGCAGTCTATCTTGATTCTTAGGTTCTCTGGGGGTCATTTGGCCAGCGTGAGACGCTGGACTAGATGGGCCATTGGCCTGATCCAGGAGACTCTTCTTATGGTCTTATGGAGTAAAGGAGTGAACTTCATCATGTTGGCGGGCCTTTATACACATAGCACGTGGGTGTAGAGAGAGGGAGAGGAAATTTAAATAGCGAGGCTAGATAGAAATTCGCCCCCCCCCAAATAGCCTGTTGACAATCCCCTATAAAGCTCAAATGCTCACAAGGTATGCAAAGTGACCATTTACAGCAGCGGAAATTGGCGCTGACTTAACCATCCTGTTAATGCCCATTTGTTAGAGGTGGGAGGGGAAAAAACCTGTTGTCTTGATTTGGGCCTAGATTAATAGATTCAAGGGACGCGGGTGGCGCTGTGGGTTAAACCACAGAACCTAGGACTTGCCAATCAGAAGGTTGGCGGTTCGAATCCCCGCGACGGGGTGAGTCCTGTTGCTCAGTCCCTGCTCCTGCCAACCTAGCAGTTCGAAAGCCCATCAGAGTGCAAGTAGATAAATAGGTACCACTCCGGCGGGAAAGTAAACGGTGTTTCTGTGCGCTGCTCTGGTTCGCCAGAAGCAGCTTAGTCCTGCTGGCCACATGACCTGGAAGCTGTACGCCGGCTCCCTCGGCCAGTAAAGCGAGATGAGCACTGCAACCCCAGAGTCATCCGCGACTGGACCTAATGGTCAGGGGTCCCTTTACCTTTAGCTGCATCAAAGTTGTGCAAAATACCAATTTTTGGTCACGGAGAAGGTTGGTTCCTCACACTCCTCGCTTTTTCCAGTCGCAATGATTGTATGTGCCTTTGTAGGGACACGGGTGGCGCTGTGGGTTAAACCACAGAGCCTAGGACCTGCTGATCAGAAGGTCGGCGGTTCGAATCCCCGCGGCGGGGTGAGCTCCCTTGCTCGGTCCCTGCTCCTGCCAACCTAGAAGTTTGAAAGCACGTCAAAGTGCAAGTAGATAAATAGGTACCGCTCCGGCGGGAAGGTAAACGGCGTTTCTGTGCGCTGCTCTGGTTCGCCAGAAGCGGCTTAGTCATGCTGGCCACATGACCCGGAAGCTGCACGCCGGCTCCTTCAGGCAATAAAGCGAGATGAGCGCCCCAACCCCAGAGTCGGTCACGACTGGACCTAATGGTCAGGGGCCTTTTACGTTTAATAGATTCAGACTTCCTGGTAAGTTACAGCTCGGCAAAGGCAGCAAAACTGGGGATTCACGCAACCGACAAGGCGAGTTCGAGGCTAGCCCACACAACTGAATGTGCGAGCTTTCAGGTGGCGCAAGGCTCTTCTTGGCTGTGGTTGCTTTGCTCTGGCTGGAGCAGCCACCGGCCGCAATGGCTACTGTCGGAGGCCGAATGTTTTTAAAACAGGCCTGTTGGGGGTTCTTCGGCCAAGATTCCTGCATTGCAGGGGGTTGGACGAATGACTCTCGGGGTCCCTTCCACCTCTATGATTCTATGCTTCGGCTGGCATTCTTACGCTACAACAGAAAAGATTTGAACACGAGGTCACACAAATAGAATCAAAGAATAGTAGAATTGGGAGGGGCACTAAGGGTCATCTAGTCCAGCCCCGTGGAATGCAGGAATCTCAGCTAAAGCATCCATGACAGATGGCCATCCAGCCTCTGCTTGGAAGGAGGGAGTCTGCCACCTCTATTTTTTTAAAAATATTTTTTATTGAGTTTTCATATTTAATTACATCTCATTGCACAAATCTATGACATAAAGCATTGCTCAAACAGAGCATCGACTTCCTTCCCTCCCTCTTTCTGACTTCCACACATCTTTTACTGAATTCTCGCATTTCTATAACCACTTTTTTACCTTAAAACTTCTTCTTTTTTTTATAAAGATTACCTCCTTATATGTAAATCAGTTCCTTATTTTTTCACATTACAAAGCATTTCAATTCAAACCTACAAACGTTTTCAAATGTTTACAATTTTCTTTCATATAGACTATAAATTTGCTCCAGTCCTTTTGAAACAGTTCATCTTGCTGATTCCGGATCTTCCCCGTCAGCTTTGCCATCTCCACATATTCTACCATCTTTATCTGCCGGTCTTCCAATGTAGGAAGTTTCTGCTACTTCTCGAGGGAGCCGGTTCCACTGTCAAATGGCTCTTTCCGGCAGAAATTTCTTCCAAGCATTGAATCGGAATCTCCTCCCCCCCCCCATTTTTCCTTTTTATATAAATTTTATTAGTTTCTTAACACATCATTTCCAACAATAATTAAACATACTTTTGTACCTTATACAATTTTTTTGACTTCCATCAGCCACATCTGAACATTTCCCAATCTAGTCACTTAATTTACCTTTCTTACTTTCACTATTACATTCAAATCTTATAAAGAATACCTCTATTCTTTCTCTACTTTGCAGTGTTTCATATATTTCTCCTTACAAAACTTCTTGTAGTCCTGCTAGCATAACTTGTTGATTACAATCGCTCTTCAAACAGTTCGTATTTTTCTTCCAATCTTCTGTGAATCTCTGGTTTCGAATCCTTCCTGTCATTTTATCTAATTCTGCGTAGTCCGTTAATTTTGTCTGCCATTCTTCTTTCGTCGGAATTTCCTCTTGCAGAAATCTCCCGTCTTGTAGCCCTAACTTCTTCCAAGCTATTGGGGAGGGAAGGGAGATGTTCTTTTTTCCAAGTTCACACGACCGAGATAAATTTAGCAGCGGCCGGAGATCAACTCTCCTGCAAATCAGATCCCGGGCAAGAGACTGGCTTCCTTTTCAGGCATGGAACAAAATTCCAATTCGCTTATCAGCTTCGACTCAGGTTTCTTCTGTTGCAGCTGACTGCTCACCACTTTTAGGTCCCAGGTGTGATTTAACATATCCCTCTCTCTACATACATGCATTCATGTATATGTATAGATATGTATATTTCGGCTACAAATAAATTAAAAAGCATTCACCAGCTTTCCCGAAGTTTAATCGGAGATGGGCTTTTTAGATTCGGTGTTTGAGGAGACTCTCAAATGTTCCCTGGGGATGGAATGACCTTTTGTAAAAGCTCCTTCGTCTTTTTAAAAAAACAAAACATATGAAAGGAGCCAGCGTAAAAGGGCAGAACCTCTCTGAGGGCAAGGCTGTGGTACTGGCCAATAAATGTTTCAAAATGCCACATGGGATTATGTCATGAGATGACAGGGGTGTGCGTGAGAGAGCAGTTGCGGCTGTCAAAAGGTGTCTTAACAGGACAAGATGGAACCTCAGGATCAGATTATGGGACGCGGGTGGATCCTGCGACGCGGTGAGCACCCGTTGCTCGGTCCCTGCTCCTGCCAACCTAGCAGTTTGAAAGCACGCCGGTGCAAGTAGATAAATAGGTGCCACTCCGGTGGGAAGGTAAACGGCGTTTCCGTGTGCTGCTCTGGTTCGCCAGAAGCGGCTTAGTCATGCTGGCCACATGACCCAGAAGCTGTACACTGGCTCCGTCTGCCAATAAAGTGAGATGAGCGCCGCAACCCCAGAGTCGGTCACGACTAGACCTAATGGTCAGGGGTCCCTTTACCTTTACCTTTACCTCAGATTATAAGATACAGATGAGCAGCAGCAGGGGAGGGCTGGTGTCTTCTTGCCCTGCAATGGGGCATCGCTGGGGGGGGGGGAGGGCAATAGAGGAAAACGGAGTTCTGAGCACAAGACCCTTCTCCCCTCCTGCAATTCCCAGCACCTGGCATTCAGAAGCATCGCTGCGTCTCACTGTGGACGCAGAGCATCGCCAGCATCCCTAGTAGCCATTGATAGCCCTCTCCTCGTGAATTTGACCGATCCTCTTTCAAAGACCCCCATTTTGTTGGCCCTCACTGCCTCCTGTGGCAGGGAGTTCCAGAGTCTAACTATGTGTTGTGTGAATAAGTCCTTTCTTTTATCTAACCTATACATGGTGATTATTGCTGATGATGCTAAGATTTAGCAACACTGACTCGCCACTTCTCTTCTCCCTTTGCAGGATCCCACTGGACATACGAAGGTAAGGAGAGGCTGTTCGTCCCCCCAGTGTCTGAATTTGCTTTCCAGAATTTCAAATGCATTCCTTTGTTGCCAGTGGTAAGATTGCCACAGCGCCACGTTTGAGGAGGCCCCCTCCCCGAGTTGCAGGCAGCACCAAGGAAGCAATACCAGGCTGATAAGCTCCTGAGCATTCACAGAAGGTCTTTGCCGAGCCGCCTTCTTTCCCTATGGCATCAGTGTGGTGTAGTGGTTAGAGGGGGACCTGGGAGACCAGGGTTCGAATCTCCCACTCTGCCATGAAGCTGGTTGGGTGACCTGTGGGGCAGTCGCTCACTCTTGTCCTAACTTTTCCTGCAGGCCTGTTGCAAGGATCAAACGGAGACTACTTATGTACATTGCAAATAAATGCAACACATATGCAATAAAAAAAGAGAGAGTAAATAATTAAGCTCGTTTCATGCAGGTTTTGGGAGAGGCAAATAACTTGGAAAATTGCTTCTCCCAAGGCAAACCAACCTGGGTGTTAAGATCCCTGGTGATCCACCTTGCAAAGGTGGATTTAGCCTTAATTAGCCTTGGTGAAGACCGGATGTTTTCATCCCCAAAAAGCTTTCCATTGAAATGAGGCTGAATTTTAATGTTTTAATGTTGTATTTTAATCTTGTTTTTAAGTTGTATTTCAATTAATTTGTTTTTATACCTGGTGTTAGCCACCCTGAGCCTGGTCTTGGCTGGGGAGGGCGGGGTATAAACAATTTTTTTTATTATTATTATTATTTAGTAGGCGTTTGCCCAGCTTCTGGAAGGAGGGTCTGATAGGGTCCTAGAGTCCCCCTCCCCCCTCCCCAAAGCCGGGCAAACCATCTCCAGACTGCCAGGGCCTCGCACCTTCTTCCCAAAACCCGGCGCCTTGTTTACCTGGCTTAAGCCAGCACTGCGAGGGCTGGTGGGAGTTTGTGAAGTGGCCTCACATGCGGAGGAATATTACCAAGGTCCACCCCTGTTCCCTTGGTCTCCTCAGCATCAGAGGCCCGGTTGGTGGTGACAAGATACAGGGCCTTTTCTGTGGCAGCTCCCAGATTGTGGAATTCCTTCCCGGGAAAGTCTAGACTGGCTCCCTCTTTGTTATCCTGCTGCCGGCAGGCTGACGCCTTCCTGCTCAGACAGGCCTTTGGAAATGAAGGTTCAGATGATGCTGCTGTCTGGGCAAACACATTGGCACGTTGGCTACATTCAAATTTAGGAAAGGTACTACATAGCAGCCCAAGGAAGTTGTGCTTCCTTTTCCTGGTTAATTGGCCATAACTTTTTATAGAATACAGATAATTGAACGGACATTGTTGCATTACATTCTCCATTAAATTATCTTTCCATTGATATATAATTTTATGGCATTGCTCCCAAAAAAAAGTGATGTTATGGGCAATCAAACCTCAAAAATACACTTTCCCCCACAATTTTGGGCACTAGTGGAAATTGCAGGGGCTCAGTGTGCTCTGATGTGTTTTAAGGGCAAGTTTGCTTTTGCCACCTTGCATTTTATAACACTGCCGTTAAATGTCATAAGCTGCCTTATGATGATGGTTAGAGCATGGTGCTGGCAACATCAAGGTCATGGGTTTGATCCCTGTCCGGGACAGCTGCATATTCCTGCATTGCAGATGCTCAGAGGTCCCTTCCAACTCTATAATTATATGCTTCTATGTGGATCTCTAGACAGCATCTTAAAAAGCAGAGACATCACCTTGCCAGCAAAGGTCCGTATTGTTAAAGCTATGGTTTTCCCAGTAGTGATGTATGGAAGTGAGCGCTGGACCATAAAGAAGGCTGATCGCTGAAGAATTGATGCTTTTGAATTCTGGTGCTGGAGGAGACTCTTGAGAGTCCCATGGACTGCAAGAAGATCCAACCTCTCCATTCTGAAGGAAATCAGCCCTGAGCACTCACTGGAAGGCCAGATCCTGAAGCTGAGGCTCCAAGACTTTGGCCACCTCATGAGAAGAGAAGACTCCCTGGAAAAGACCCTGATGTTGGGAAAGACGGAGGGCGCAAGGAGAAGGGGACGACAGAGGACGAGGTGGTTGGACAGTGTTCTCGAAGCTACCAGCATGAGTTTGATCAAACTGCGGGAGGCAGTGGAAGACAGGAGTGCCTGGTGTGCTCTGGTCCAGGGGGTCACGAAGAATCGGACACGACTAAATGACTAAACAACAACAATATGGATCCCAACTTGGGGGAAAGGCGGGATGTAAATACATTAAATCAAGGGTTCCCAAAGCAAAAGGTGGTGCTTCCTGAGGGTGGGTGGGATCACCCAGAGGGTGCCAAGAGGCAAGGGGGGGGCATTGGAGGGATAAATGACTCAGACTTTGCAAAGCTGGTCCTTCTTCTTTGGCGATCATCTCAGCCAAGTAAGATTGTCTTCCATAAACACAGTTTAAACAATGAGTCCGTAAGTGACTGTGGAAGCCAATTCTGGATCCACATGTCCTTCCACAGTGGGGACATTGGTTTCCGGGCGGGAGTTGATCACAGTGTGGATTTGCCAAGCGTGCCTTCCTCTTAGCACGTTTCTCCCTTTTGTCCTGAGTTTGAGTGTCTTCAAAGCCCATGACACCTTTGGTAAAGACTGTTCTCCAACTGGAGCGTTCGCAGGCCAGTGTTTCCCAGTTGTTGGTGTTTATACTACATTTTTAAAGATACCGGTATGCCTTGATATAGTCTTTAAACCTCTTTTGTTGACCATCAGCATTACGCTTTCCATTTTAAAATTCAGAATAGAGTAGTTGCTTTGGAAGATGATCATCAGGCACCCATACAACACGACCAGGCCAACGAAGTTGATGTTGAAGATTCATTGCTTCAACACTGGTGCTCTTTGCTTCTTCCAGTACACTGGTATTAGTTTGCCTGTCTTCCCAAGTGATGTGTAAGATTTTTCGGAGACACTGTTGATGGAATATTTTGAGGCTGGTAGCACTGGATCAAATTCCCCTTTTGCCGAACTAATCAAACCAAATAGTTTCCACTGGATTTTCAATAAATGTGCAAGTAGTTGTTGCTGTTTCAATTTTTGTGTGTGTGTGTGTTAGTATTTTCCCCTTACTGGGTCGTGCAAACCGTTATTCTGAATAATGCTTTGTATAGGGCAGGGTAAGGGGCACTGGGGATGAGTTTGTCGAATCAAGGTGGGGAGAGGCCCTAAAAAGTTTGGGAACGGCTGTGTTACATGGAGAGAGAAAAAACAATTCTCCCCTCTGGCCTCTAAGCCCCCAAAGTCCCTTTTGTAACTCCTGAGTGTGTTTTCTACAGCCGCTCTGCTGTTTTCCTCCAGCTAAAACCTTCCGCACCAAATCACCGTCCCAATTAGCAAAGGAACCGGCGACGTTCCAATGAGGTTAGCATTGCGGCACTCAGCCAGGCCAGCTTGATCCTCTTTCACGGGGAGTAATCCAGTTCCATCCCCTCCCCTTAAGCTCACCCAGAGTGGCCAACTCATGGGAAAGAAACAAAGGCATTGTTGATGTTGAAGGGCTGAAAAGGGCTTAGCCGTGGCGGCGGCGAAGGCCGGCTGAGATCCCTCGGCTGGGATTGGCGTTGTTTGCAAGGAAGGGGGAGAAGCTCTCTTTGGTTCGCGTTTAAAGGTGAACCTATCTGAATTTGCTTTTCCCAAAAGGACCTGCAGAGCGAATCACGGCCACCCTTTAAAATTCGAAATTCTCTGAATTTTGCAACGCAGGCCTCTGACGAAGCAACGTGTTCAAAAATGCATATGCAGGGGAAAGCATGGAGATGCTTTTTTTGGGGGGGGTGATTGTTTCCCTAATAGTTGTGAGTGTGTGCGTGTGCACACACACACACACACACACACACAATCTATCAGTGAAAACAATGTTTTAGAAAAGTATTCTATTAGGGGAAATCACATGGGGAAAGTGCACATATTGGAATAAATTTGCCTTAACATGCTGGTCATTTTTCATGAGGACCAGTACATTTTTTTTTAAAAAGGGTAAATATATTCAGAAATGTTGAAAGAAGGAGAAACAGGGATGGCTTCATGCCTGTGATGACTCTTCCAACAAGTCTGCAAGACAAGCTGATATTGATGTCTTCACCTCTCCTGAGCAGCAAATAGTCAAAAATGACCCCGAAATTGGAGAAAACAGTGTACCATGATCGTTAGTTACCGGTAGTTCACCTGTTGGCGCTCTGTTGGAGAAAATCAGAGGGGCAACGACCAAGCAGAATGGTGTCAAAGTCCCCGGAAGGCTCTTGAGCTCTCATTGGTTCATCCCAGGCCCCTCCTACAATGGGCGGGGCTTGAGAAGCGTGAGCGACGGCTGGGAGGACTTCATTTCCTGAAAAGTTATTTCTTAATAGAAATTTTGCCCTGATAGGTTGTTCACTTGTCTGCCCTCATTCATTTTTCATAGTTGCGGAAAAACAAAGGGCTGCACCAAACGAAGCTCTACTCAGAGTAGGACCCAGTGAAATTCATGGGCTCAGGTTTAGTCATCTGTATGTCATTTCCAAGCAACGCGGGTGGCACTGTGGCACTGTGCCGGTTCGCCAGAGCAGCTTCGTCACGCTGGCCACATGACCCGGAAGTGTCTGCGGACAGCGCTGGCTCCTGGCCTCTAGAGTGAGATGAGCACACAACCCTAGAGTCTGTCAAGACTGGCCCGTACGGGCAGGGGTACCTTTACCTTTACCTTTATGTCATTTCCAATGGGTCAAACCTAGACAGCATCTTAAAAAGCAGAGACATCACCTTGCCAACAAAGGTCTGTATAGTTAAAGCTATGGTTTTCCCAGTAGTGATGTATGGAAGTGAGAGCTGGACCATAAAGAAGGCTGATCGCCGAAGAATGGATGCTTTTGAATTCTGGTGCTGGAGGAGACTCTTGAGAGTCCCATGGACTGCAAGAAGATCAAACCTCTCCATTCTTAAGAAAACCAGCCCTGAGTGCTCCCTGGAAGGACAGATCCTGAAGCTGAGACTCCAAGACTTTGGCCACCTCATGAGAAGAGAAGACTCCCTGGAAAAGACCCTGATGTTGGGAAAGATGGAGGGCAGAAGGAGAAGGGGGCGACAGAGGACAAGGTGGTTGGACCGTGTTCTCAAAGCTACCAGCATGAGTTTGACCAAACTGTGGGAGGCAGTGGAAGACAGGAGTGCCTGGCGTGCTCTGGTCCAGGGGGTCACGAAGAGTCGGACACGACTAAACGAATAAACAACAACAATTTCTTTTCCAATGGGTCGGGCTAAGTTTTTGGTGGTTGCGGCTGCAAATTTTCATTCCATGGGGCAGGAAAACAACTCCTGAGCCCTCCAACCATGGTGCTGTCATTTTAAGCTCTGGGGCCACCGGAATGACAATTGCGCCAGGCAGGGAAAAAGCAAACAGCTTTATCCTTGCTTCCCCGCATGGAAGGAAAACTTTTGCAGCCAGCGCAGAGCCCGGCGAGCGTTTGAATTCAGATGCAAGGGAGCGTGTGATCTGTTTCTCCTGCCTTGCAAGGGGGGGGGGGGCATTCAGAAGCAAACCTCTTTCACAGAAAGAAAGAGGACCTGACTTGCCTTTTCGCCTTTTTTTTTTTGGCGAGGAAAAGACGTCCCTTATTACTGGTGGAACTGGCACTGGGTGCCAATGCTAGGAAGCAGATGAGGACAGACAAAAAACTCTTTGTGGGTGGCAGCGCGGTGGACAGTGGCACAGATTTTGGGGGGTGGTCAGATGCAGGCTGTGTATTCATCAGGATCAGTTTTTATGGTTAATTTGAATAAATCTTTTCTGGTCTCATGCTTTTTCTTTTTTTTTACGTTTGCTGGCTTAGAAACTCCAGAATTTAAAATGCTTTTTCACATGGGTGTCCATTTATACACACATATATACTTAAAAATCCAGTTTTTCCACAGTTCCTGCCCATATCAAGTGCTTTTATGTATCAAACAGCAATTACGGGGGGGAAATGTTTTTGAGCCTGCACCGGGTATCAGTTCTTACTGAAAGGAACTGGATTTCGTACCCTCCAACATTTCTCTGAAGAAAATAGGGACACACCCTATTCCATAATAATAATAATACCCCACCCATCTCGAAATATATATAAAAAAACAAAAGATTGTCCAGTAGCACTTAGAGACCAACTGGGGTTACGCGCTCATCTGGCTTGGGGGCTTTGGTCCAAATTGGAGGCCCTTTGCTCCAAATTGGCTGCCGGTAGTTTGGTGTTCTGTCAGCAACAGGCTCTCAAAGATGATGCCCTTTCCTTCCTCCCTCGGCCCAGACCCCAAATAATCGCCCCAGAACACCTCTGCGCTACCAGTTCCTTCCGCCTGCTCTTGCGCCCGGTGGCCCGTGTTGAGAGAGGCCATGTCTGAGGAGCTGTCATCGCGCCCAGGCGGTTGGCCTGATGTCTACCAGCCTTCTAGGTTGGAGGAGTATGGACTTCTGAAAGCTTTCATTGTGCTCCTCAAAGCTAAGCAATAGCTTTTCAGATGGTCCTTGCAGCTTACTATAGAGTAAGCATTACAAGAACATACTATCAGCAAGATACAGCACACCCTTGCTTTTTTATTTTAATTTTATCATCTCTCTATTCCTATGTTAAGGGACGCGGGTGGCGCTGTGGGTAAAACCTCAGCGCCTAGGACTTGCCGATTGTCAGGTCGGCGGTTCAAATCCCCGCGGCGGGGTGCACACCCGTTGCTCGGTCCCAGTGCCTGCCAACCTAGCAGTTCGAAAGCACCCCCGGGTGCAAGTAGATAAATAGGGACCGCTTACTAGCGGGAAGGTAAACGGCGTTTCCATGTGCTGCGCTGGCTCACCAGATGCAGCTTGTCACGCTGGCCACGTGACCTGGAAGTGTCTTCGGACAGCGCTGGCCCCCGGCCTCTTAAGCGAGATGGGCGCACAACCCCAGAGTCGGGCACGACTGGCCCGTACGGGCAGGGGTACCTTTACCTTTACCTTATTCCTATGTTGTATACAGTCATACCTCTTGTTACGTCCACTTCATGTTACGTTCTTTCAGGTTACGTCCCGCGGCAACCCGGAAGTACCGGAAAGGGTTACTTCCAGGTTTTGCTGCATGCGCAGACGTGCAAAATGACGTCACGTGCATGCCCAGAAGTGCCGAATTGCAACCTGGGTGTGCACAGATGCTCCGCTGTGGGTTGCGCTCTTTTCATGTTACGAACGGGCCTCCAGAACGGATCCCGTTTGCAACCAGAGGCACCACTGTATGTGATAAGAAAGCAAGGGAATTAAGATTAACACATTCTTGTTTGATCCATCATATGTATTAGCACAACGTTTCCTTTTCCAAATACTTAGAAGCATTTGTTTACACCACGGAAGATATTCTGCTCTGCCAATGTTCCGTCTCTGCGCTGATGGTGCTTAATGCTTAGTCCCCACAATTTCTTCTCTCTTCTCTTTCTCACTTTCGTTCTGGAAATTTTTCCTTTTCTTATAATTTCAAAACTTCAATAAAAGTTAGATGGGGGGGGGGGGAAGAACCTTAAATAAATAATGATTATGGCAGAAAAGGACCGTTCTCTTGCTGATCACAGAGAAGGAGCTTGGAGATTGACCTCAAGGTCTGAGTGGGCTGGTACAGGGATAGGTGATTTGAAAGAACATCTCTCATGAATGAAATCAAGGGTTGTACGGTGGTACCTTGGGTTAAGAACTTAATTTGTTCTGGAGGTCTGTTCTTAATCTGAAACTGTTCTTAACCTGAAGCAGCACTTCAGGGGCCTCCTGCTGCAGCCGCGCGATTTCTGTTCTCATCCTGAAGCAAAGTTCTTAACCCGAGGTACTATTTCTGGGTTAGCAGAGTCTGTAACCTGAAGCGTCTGTAACCTGAAGTGTCTGTAACCCGAGGTACCACTGTATCCAGTGTGGGGCATGAAGTTAGAGTCACTTGGCGATATACTTATGGCACTGCTGGGAGGTCGATGCACCAAGGGAATGTTTAAAAGCACTTTTTCAAAAACAACCCCCCCCCAATACCCAGAGTCCTTTTTGTTGGGGATAATTCAGACAGAAATTCCCAGGTGTCAAAAAAGGTTACTTATGTATGGCACTACTGCGGCCCGTGTTTTGTTAGTCCAAAAATGGAAAACGAGCGAGGTCCCAAGCAAAGAGGAATGGCAACTTAAACTGAGGGAATATGCTCAGCTTGCAGACTTAACTTATAGAATAAGAGAACAAGAAGAATATACATTTAAAGAAGACTGGAAAATGTTTATTGAATATATGGGTGAAGATTGTGTACGTATGAAAACGTTGGCAGCATTAAGATAAATTCAGCAGTGTAAATAAGTTTTGATGGATGTAAAAATTCAATACTGAATGGTTTAGTTTATGTAAAATATGCAGGGATCTATGGCATGCAAACTGAACCATGGAAAGGGAAGAAGGGAAGCCACTGATATTTTAAAGTTGTTTAAATGAAGATTCTAAAATGTGAAATAGAAAAACTTAATAAAAATTAAACGATAGAGAGGAGAGAGAGAGAGAGAGAGAGAGAGAGAGATGGCTCAAAGTTGTGCATTTACCAACTCCTGATTTCCCCTAAAAACAGAATAAGCGCCTGCAGGATCCGGCCAAAGGCCCATCTTATCCTGCATCCTGTTCCCACAGGGGCCAAACAGATGCCTCTTTCGGGAAACCCACAATCAGGACTTGAACACAGGACCGGTTCTCCTCTCCTGTGGTTTCCAGCAACCACAGAAGCATTTCTGCCTCCGACTGTGGAGGCAGAACAGAGCAGTCCTGGCTAGTAGCCATCAATAGCCTTCCCCACCTCCATGAATTTGCCCGATCCTATTTTTAAACCCATGCGTATTGGCGGCCATCGCTGCTTCCTGTGGCAGGAAGTTCCATAGTTTAACTATGCGCTGTGTGAAGAAGGATGCTCCTTTATCTGCCCCGAATCTCTCCTCCCCACAAGCATGTTGCTGCCTCAGTGGTCAGTGTTTATGTTAAGTTGTGGTTGAACGTATCAGACGACACAGCGATTCTTCAAACAGCTCTTGTTTATTCACAGGCCAGAACAGAACTGAACTGGAGGGGTTAAGTCAGCCTGCTTATATAGAGCTCCAGTACAACGTAACTGTAACAATTTTCTAAAACTATCCAATCACTGAACGTCATTTTCGATCCCTTATTTGCATAACTATCTACAGTATCCCCCTGCTGGCCCAGGGTGAGAACTTCAGTACATAGCAGTTTATATTCTTCCTTCTCAGGGTCCCACGGACAGGAGCACTGGCCGGACACTTACCCAGACTGTGGATGGAAAGCTCAGTCCCCTATCGATATTGACACGGGAACAGTCCAATACGACCCTTCCTTGCCTCCGGTTGAGACGTCGGGGTATCGGAATCCAGGAGGCGACGACTTCACCCTGATAAATAACGGACACACAGGTGAGGCTGTTTATGGGACTTAACGGCAGTCCCCATTTCCCCAACCCCATCTGCCATCTGTATTTTCTTTTTTGCTGGGGTTAGGGAACGCTCCCTGCCAGAACGCTGCAGGATGGAGAGGCAGATTCAATACACAAAAATAGAAAAATGCAAGAAGCTAGCACATGTCTGTCATGTATAATCACCTTGTTGAACAGCGGTTGGCCCATGGCTACAGCCCAGGCCTGCAAAATCTCTGGTGCCAGGAAGACTCCCCTCCACGTCGCCATGGAGACCTCTGTACCAGGGAAGATGCTGGTCCGTTACCATGGTGATGAAATGTGGCCAGTTGTTCACCTGGCAACTCCAGGGCACGATCCATTCTCCTTGCACATGTGACTAATAATGCTTCTTCTTGCAATGAAGGGCTGAAGGAAGCAATGGTTCTCCCCATCCAATCATAGACCCTCTAAGTGTCCCTATTTGCCAGAGACATCCCTGATTTAGAGAAGCCGTCCCAGTTTCTGATTTGATCCCGGAATGTCCCGCTTTTCCTTAGGACGTCCCTATTTTCTTGGAAAAATGTTGGCGGGTATGCAGTTATCTGACCCCTGAGCTGTCTGAAAGCAATCCTGTATAGGGAAGTTTTTTAAAAAATGTTTAATGTTTTATTATGTTTTTATATACAGTCGTAACTTGAGTTGCGAATGTGATCCGTGCTGGTGGCACATTCACAACCCGCAGGGTTTGCAACCCACAGCTCCACATCTGCGCACGCGCATGACGCGATCCGGCGCTCCTGCACATGCGTGTGATGTCATTTTGCACTTCTGCGCAAGCACGAAACCCGAACGTAACCCGTTCCGGTACTTCTGGGTTCGGTGTGGTCCGCAATCTGAAAACGTGCAACCCGCAGGGTTTGTAACCGGAGGAAATATAGCCTTTCAGACCTTTCCTGGGAGGTTGCTCCCGGGAGGGAGGAAGGAGCCAATAGACACGGAGGGTAGGTTCAGAGAAAGAGTTTATTTCTGCTCTCTGGAATAGCAGAAAGGCACTGCGTGATCAGTCACAAGCAAGCACACCTAAAGAGCAGTTACATACAGCTTATATTCCCTGTAGGTCCCCTTTCCCCCTCCCCAGGAATCCAGCTTCATGAGTTTGTACACATAAGTTTGCATCCTTGAGCATGAGTAGAAATTGTTTCTGTACTTTTATCTGGCACTCCTGGCGCCATTCCTGGGGTCTGTGCGTCAGCATGGTCAGGATAGTTACAACTGGTAAGATAAGTTGGATGCGCCATCCCGTCTCTACTCGGAACTGACAAGGCCATCTATTACGCCTTCATGGACTGATAAAGGAGAAGGCTTTGTTTATTCAGCTACTTTGTGTTATATAGCTCAAGCTAATGGATTTTAGCTAATGGATCCTCAAAGAAAGAATTTGGGAAGTTTGGGGCCTAGTTGGGGTGACTACACAGTCAGGTTTGGGTAACCAGTCCCTTCAGTATGACTGTATGTAGCCCAGAATGGCCGGGGCAACCCTGTAAGACGGTATGGGGTATAAATAATAGAATTATCAATATGGAATGGGATGTCCTTGTTTTCATCGGAGAAAGGTTGGAGGGTTTGCAACCACCAGAATGAGGACCTTGTGGCTTCTCTCTCCCTCCCTCTCTCTCTTGCAGTGCAGATGTCTCTGCCCCCAAGCATGCAACTTCATGGTTTGCCCAAGATGTTTACAGCCGTTCAGCTGCACCTCCACTGGGGTAGGAAGGGGAGCCTCGAAGGCTCAGAGCACAAGGTGGACGGGAGGCCCTTCCCGGCAGAAGTAAGTAGGCCAGAGCAAAACATTCACACTCCTCCAAATTTTGTACTGTAGCCGAGTCACATGTACAAAAATGCATATACAGTGGTGCCTCGCAAGACGAAATTAATTCGTTCTGCGAGTTTTTTCGTCTTGTGAATTTTTTCGTCTTGCGAAGCACCAATGTGCATTGACGGTTTCCCATAGGAATACATTGGCGGTTTTTTTTAAAAGGCGCAAGACGTTTTTGTCTTGCGAAGCAAGCCCATAGGGAAATCCGTCTTGCGAAGCAGCTCAGAAACGAAAAACTCTTTCGTCTTGCGAGGTACCACTGTACTAAAAAAGGTACCCCTGATCATTAGGTCCAGTCATGACCGACTCTGGGGTTGCGGTGCTCATCTCGCTTTATTGGCTGAGGGACCCGGCGTACAGCTTCTGGCGAACCAGAGCAGCGCACGGAAATGCCGTTTACCTTCCCGTCAGAGCGGTACCTATTTATCTAGTTGCACTTTGACGTGCTTTTGAACTGCTAGGTTGGCAGGAGCAGGGACCGAGCAACGGGAGCTCACCCCGTCGCGGGGATTCGAACCGCTGACTTTCTGATTGGCAAGTCCTAGGCTCTGTGGTTTAACCCATAGCGCCACCCGCGTCCCTATATATACTAAAGTAAAGTATATATACTAAAGTACGTACAAAAATTGATATTAGGGGAAATGACCCGCAAAAAGGTTTAACACAACGAGGCTTTGCAGAAACAAGTGCGTTAGGCAAAATTGCATGTAGTTATTTCATTTTATCAGATATTTATTTATTCTTGTGGCCCACACTTCAAGGAGATCCAGGTGGCGTACACATGTCTCCTCCCCATTTAACCTTCTCAACAACCCTGTGAGGTAGGTCAGGCTGAGAGGAAGGAACTGCTTCCACCCCAAACCTCCTTCCAGGTCATACACTGAGTTTCCTGGATGAGCAGGGATTGGAGCTCTGGTCTCTTCGGTCCACTCTTCAGTCCACACGGACTCTCTCTAAAAATGTGATATGATAGCCATGTTCAAATATATAAAAGGATGTCACATAGAGGAGGGAGAAAGGTTGTTTTCTGCGGCTCCAGAGAAGCGGACACGGAGCAATGGATCCAAACTACAAGAAAGAAGATTCCACCTAAACATTAGGAAGAACTTCCTGACAGTAAGAGCTGTTCGACAGTGGAATTTGCTGCCAAGGAGTGTGGTGGAGTCTCCTTCTTTGGAGGTCTTTAAGCAGAGGCTTGACAACCATATGTCAGGAGTGCTCTGATGGTGTTTCCTGCTTGGCAGGGGGTTGGACTCGATGGCCCTTGTGGTCTCTTCCAACTCTATGATTCTATGATTCTATGATTCTATGTATGAATCAGGGGAAATCTGTGCTAAAAATTTGCCGGTGAATTTTCACGGGGAGTTTAAAATTAGATTCTCAAGCTAATGCAGAGTGTTGAACTTATGATTGGAAAAATGAGAAGCTGAAGGACACTGGAATTGACAAGTTCACCTCTCCCTCCCTCTCTCACACACATTTTTCAATTATTTTTATTTGTACAAAACTGCACTTTCGTAGAAAATATAACCAGGTAGCGTGCGACGAAAAAGCACGACGCAGGAGATTTAGCGTCCTTCCTCTGGGCAGCTTCAGGCCCTGAAACGGGAGGCAGAGCCACCTTGGCAAATTTGTGTAATTGCTCCAGAAAGATGGAGGACATTGGCCGGATTTAAGATCCCTCCAGTTCACGTAGGGGCAGTGGGGGATTAATGAGGGCAGCCCGGGACAGTGAGAATTAAGAGCGCGGGAAGAAAGAGGGGAGGGAAATGACTGAAGTTCTTTTGTCAGAGCAAGTGCTAAAGGAGACCTGAGCTGACCTAGCCATGGCAGCAGTAGACGGGTGACCGGCTTAAAGCTCATAGCAGACGCCACGAGGGCTGGGAGAATCAGAAACGCCTTTTCGGGGGGACAGGGCTGCTGTGGGACATTTTTGCACCCGGGGCGGGACGACGGCTCATCCTTGTAATTTTCTTCCCTGCTACGTATTCTGGAACAGTGGTTCTTGAGTCCCCAGATGTTTTTGGCCTACAACTCCCATGATCCCTAGCTCACAGGACCAGTGGCCAGGGATGATGGAAGTTGTAGTCCCAAAACATCTGGGGAGCCAAGGTTGAGAAAGGCTGTTCTGGAAGGTTGTTTGTTCGTGATGCATTTGGATGCCCCTTAAGATGTCACCGCTGAATTTCGTACAATGGTTCCTGAGACCAAGAAGCAGGTTTCCTTCTCGTGTTTTTGGACGCCATTTTGAAATCAAAGATGGCCGACTGGACCATCAAAGCGGGCACTGATTTTAAACGCCGATTTCAAAAGCACGCTGATTTTAACCCACCAGTTTAAAAACTGTGCTGGTTTTCACCGCTCATTTCAGAACCGCGCTGGTTTTCACCACAGAAAGTGCGCCGGTTTTCAAAACTGCCCTGTTTCTGAACCCAGAGTTCAAAAAAAAAATTGGACCAATTTTGTTTGTTTGTTTCTTAGAATTCCCGAGCATCATTAGGTTTGAAGCTGCTGGTTTATTACATTTATCTATTGCTTCTTACACAAAAGTGCCTGAAAGTGACTTACAGTGCAAGAATGAAAATAATAATCGCAGGTGATCTCTGCCCCTAGCTAAGCCACATGCAGTAGATCTCCTGATTCTCTTTCTCAATCTCTCTCTCTCTCTCTTTCTCTCTCAGCTTCACGTTGTCCATTACAACTCGGAAAAGTACAACAACGTGAGTGTGGCAATGCACCACCCAGATGGACTGGCGGTCTTGGGCGTTTTCCTGGAGGTAAGCGTTATACAGTGGTACCTCGCAAGATGAAAGAGTTTTTTGTTTTTTGAGTTGCTCTGCAAGACGAATTTCCCTATGGGCTTGCTTTGCAAGACGAAAACGTCTTGTGCCTTTTTCTTAAAACCGTCAATGCATTCCTATGGGAAACCGTCAATGCATTTCCTATGGGAAACCGTGCTTCGCAAGACGAAAAATTCACAAGACGAAAAAACTCGCAGAATGAATTAATTTCGTCTTGCGAGGCACCACTGTAATAGCAAAGCCACAATGCACCCGAAAAACTGCCCAAATGAAGCTTGTGTATGTTCTCTGGGGCAGGGACCTCTCAGGGCACCACAGAAATAAGGAAATAACCATAGCTCACCCGTCCGATCTCCTCTCTTCCCAATGTGTCTGGCAGGCCGGCGATGCGGAGAACCCTGCCTACGACCACATCCTGGACCCCCTGGACAAGATCCAGTACGCAGGTGAATCGTTCCTCTAGAGCAATCAGGGCAGGCAGGTTGTGTGTGTGTGAAATGGGATTTGGAATGTGAAAAGGAGCGGCGTTTGAAAAAGGAGGGCCCGTCTAGTCCAGCATCCCATTCGCCCAGTGGTCAAATACCCCTGAGCACCTAGGAATGACGATAGACTGCCTCTAGAGCTGGAGGTCTCATTAGAAAAGCCCTGCTGGATCAAGCCAATGGCACACAGTGTGCTGGGCCTGGGGGTAACCCGAGTAACGAGGTCCAGGTCTGGTCCTGAATCCAAGGGTTCTGCAAGGAGTCAGTCCGACAGGGCCAAGGCAGGAAACCAGGCAAGGTCAGGCACAGGATCATAGGCAGGTTCTGGCAAACAGCAATGTTGCTCCCACAACCTGGGTCAGGGTCCGACAGCCTTTAATCTCTGTCGGGGTAACGGCCGGTCCTGATCCCCTGGCGACTCAACTCCCTGTCTCGCCCGAAGGTGAGCACTCCTCCTGCGAGTACTCAGGTCTCTCCTTCTCTCAGACCTCAGTCTCTGCAGCTCGGGAGACGTCGGTGGGTTACTAGACCCAGGGGCCGCCTCAGCCTCCCCTGACCCAACCGGTAGTGGAGCAGCTGTGAGTGATGGCCCAGCTGGAGGCAATGAGGTAATCCCAACATCAGGAGCCAGGGCAGGATCAGGCCCCTGACTCGGCCCAGCTGGTGCCTGTTGCAGGGGAGCCTGTGCAGAATGGGGCTCTTCAGAATCAGGCCCCAGACTAGGCTCAGCTGCCGCCTGAGGCAAAGGATCCGGTGTGGACTGAGACTCCTCTGGTTCCAAGCCCGAGCCTGAGTCCGAGTCCCAGGCCATCACACATAGAATCAGAGAATTGTAGGGACGCGGGTGGCGCTGTGGGTTCTCTTTGACATCTGGTGGGAGGGCGTTCCACAGGGCAGGCACCACCACCGAGAAGGCCCTCAGCCTGGTTCCCTGTAACTTCGCTTCTCCCGATGAGGGAACCACCAGAAGGCCCTCGGAGCTGGACCTCAGCGTCCGGGCTGAATGATGGGGGTGGAGATGCTCCTTCAGGTATACTGGACCGAGGCCTTTTAGGGCTTTAGAGGTCAGCACCAACACTTTGAATTGTGCTCGAAAACATACTGGGAGCCAATGTAGGTCTTTCAAGACCGGCGTTATGTGGTCTTGGCAGCCGCTCCCAGTCACCAGTCTAGCTGCTGCATTCTGGATTAGTTGTAGTTTCAGAGTCACCTTCAAAGGTAGCCCCACGTAGAGCACATTGCAGTAGTCCAAGAGGGAGATAACCAGAGCATGCACCACTCTGGTGAGGCAGTCTGTGGGCAGGGAGGGTCTCATCCTGTGTACCAGATGGAGCTGGCAGACAGCCACTGAAGCTGTCCTGTTGCATTATGGGCGCTTCATTCTCCTCCTCTCTTTCCTCTTCTCACATCTCCCGGACAGAACAGAAAACCACCGTTGCCCCGTTCAACGTCCGCGACCTCCTGCCGGTACATTTGGGCCACTTTTTCCGCTACAACGGCTCTCTGACCACCCCGCCGTGCTTCCAGAGCGTGCTGTGGACTGTCTTCCACCAGCCCGTCCAGCTCTCAGCTGCCCAGGTACCTTCTCTGCCACACACAAACCCTTAGGCTCACTCCCAGTGTGGTGTAGTGGTTAAGAGTGATAGACTCGTAATCTGGGGAACCGGGTTCGATTCCCCGCTCCTCCACATGCAGGTGCTGGGTGACCTTGGGCCAGTCACACTTCTTTGAAGTCTCTCAGCCCCACTCACCTCACAGAGTGTTTGTTGTGGGGGAGGAAGGGAAAGGAGAATGTGAGCCGCTTTCAGACTCCTTAAAGAGAGTGAAAGGCGGGATATCAAATCCAAACTCTTCTTCTTCTTCTTCTTCCCGAAAACCCAGAGCGATGTTCAGTGCTAGGTGAGTGGGGAAGAGCTGCACTGGAAATTTAGAATCATGGGAAAGGGACCTGGCGGTCCTCTAGCCTGACCCCCGAAATGCGGGAATCTTACCTTAACCCTTGGTTTTGTACCCATTTCACAGCCACAGAGAATCCTGGGGGTTTTATAGCTTGTCAAAGGTGAGGCAGTGTGGCATAGTGGTTAGAGTGCCAGTCTAGGACCGTGGAGACCAGGGTTCAAATTCCGCCCCCTCAGCCATGAAGGTCGCTGGGTGTGGCTTTGAGGCCCGTCACAGCCTCCCAGCCTGGCCTGCCGCACAGGGGTTGCGGGGATTAAATGAGGAGCGGGGTGGGCATATCAGTACAAGCAATTAAAATTAAGTTAAATCAAAGGTTTAGGGACTCCTTGGTTTGGGCAGCCAACATTTATCAAACCAGGAATCATCATCATCATCATCACCATCATCACCATCATTTATACCCCTAAACAGGGCTGCCTTCAGATGTCTTCTAAAAGTGTGGTAGTTGTTGTTCTCTTTGACATCTGGTGGGAGGGTGTTCCACAGGGTGGGTGCCAGTACCGAGAAGGCCCTCTGCCTGGTTCCCTGTAACTTGGCTTCTCGCAGTGAGGGAACCGCCAGAAGGCCCTCGGCGCTGGACCTCAGTGTCTGGGCAGAACGATGGGGGTGGAGACGCTCCTTCAGAAGAACAGATAACATTTATAAAACCAGTTTCAAGCCTCCAGCCTTGACCTAAACCTCCTTCACCAAGTCAAGGTGCATCTGAGTTAAGATTAGGTAACCTCTGGGACGTGGGGGGCTTTGTGGGTTAAACCACAGAGCCTAGGGCTTGCCGATCAGAAGGTTGGCGGTTCGAATCCCCGCGACGGGGTGAGCTCCCGTTGCTCGGTCCCTGCTCCTGCCAACCTAGCAGTTTGAAAGCACGTCAAGTGCAAGTAGATAAATAGGTACCGCTCTGGCGGGAAGGTAAACGGCATTTCCATGCGCTGCTCTGGTTCACCAGAAGCAGCTTAGTCATGCTGGCCACATGTACGCCGGCTCCCTTGGCCAGTAGAGCGAGATGAGCGCTGCAACCCCAGAGTCGGCCACGACTGGACCTAATGGTCAGGGTTCCCTTTACCTTTAACCTCTGGGACAGGTGGGCCGGACATTGCTGGCCCCTGATTCTCATCCTTCCCAGCCCTCATCCATGCCTGGGCTGCTGCTGCTGCTGTTCAACAGAGCGGTCTCCTTTTTAATATTGTTTTTATTTTTTACCTACGCCATTTTAAGCTGTTATCGGTATTCATGTTGTATTTTTAGTTTTATATTTTATGATTGATGTGGAAATTGTTCTCCATTTGGTGGCGTACCTTTCGATGTTTGTTTTATTTATTCTTCATGACTTTCGTTATTTTGGTAATTACGTAAATCTCGTCCTGTTGTAAGCCGCCTTGAGCATTGTTTTAACTATGGAAAGGTCGGTTCCGTGGATCATCTCTCTGCAGTAGCTTATCTTAAAGTTTTAAGTGTCTATACGCTTATCGCATTTATAAATTTTAAATTTATTGTTGTACGTTGTTTTAAATGTTTGCTTTCCTTCTGGGATTGTACCCCCAAGTTGTGTTTTATAAGCTGGTGTCCTACCGTAATAAATTATCTGTCTATCTAACTATGGAAAGGTCGCATACAAATAAAACGATGATTATGATGATGATGATATCTGGCCTGAAGGCAACTGTGGGAGGCTGGCAGATGTTTTCTCTGCAGCTGAGCATTGCAGGAGGCAAAACAAGCAGAGATTTTTTCCCGGGGACAGGTGGAGAGTGCCTCCTCCCACAGTACAGAGAAAGGGCTGCCTCAGGTTTGCCTTTATTTACCGCTTCTCTTTCAGCTAGAAAAGCTTCAGAAGTCTGTCTATAGTACGGCGGAAGGCGAGGCCCACGCAGAGCTCCTCATGGATAATTTCCGGGCTCCGCAATCCTTGAACGGCCGAGTTGTTCTTGCCTCTTTCCCCGTGGGTGAGTGCCAACTTCATGTGCAGGAAAATTCTGCTTAAACATGCAAATCTCTCTGTCTGTCTCTGTATATCTATATATCAATACCGTCCAAGTGTCCTGATTTCCCAGGGACAGCCCCAGAATTACAGAAGCCGTCCCTTTTTCCGATTTGATCCGGGAACGTCCCGCTTTTCCTTTTCCCTATCCTTCCGCTTCTTGGAGAACAATCAAAAGCGCTGCGTGTGTGCGCATAGGTACAAAAACGGAGTCCTGTTTAGCCCTGAAAATAAAATCCCTGCACCGAATGAAGGAAATGGTGACGCTGGGATACAAAGCCCTTCCTATAATTTTGAAGGGAAATCTCACTAATCCACTTTAAATTCTTTCACTGCTATGCCTCGGAAGACAAGCATATATTTTTTTAAGGAAACACATGGAGTGTTTACTCCTTACTGTAAATGGAGTTTACTCAGAAGGAAGCCCTACTGTATACAATGGAGCTGACTCCCAGGTAACTGAGCATTTTTACTCAGAACTAAGTCCCACTGAGTTCAATAGGATTTACTCTCTGGTATGTTCCCAGTCATTCTCGCAATTATTGTGAGAATGGGCGAATGGAATTCGCTTTTTCTGGGCGAAGTTCCCAGCTAGGAATGGTGGGGAAAACAGGCAGGGAGGTGCCACCCTCTAGTGGACAAAAGTGGCCCAGCAGCCACAAAGGAAATATGAACAGCGAGGGTTGGGTACAGGTGATGGGTCCTGAATTTAAGAGCACAAGTAGGCAAACTAAGGCCCAGGGGCCGGATCCGCCCCAATCGCCTTCTAAATCCGGCCCTTGGATGGCCCGGGAATCAGCGAATAGAATGTGTCCTTTTATTTTAAATTTATCTTTGGGTTATTTGTGGGGCATAAGAATTCGTTCATTATTATTTTCCCCCAAAATATAGTCCAGCCCCCCACAAAGTCTGAGGGACAGTGGACCGGCCCCCTGCTGAAAAAGTTTGCCGACCCCTGGTTAAGAGCAATAAACTTTCCATGTTTAAGGGCCAAGGTGTGATTTGCAAAGGCAGTGGCGTAGCGTGGGTTGTCAGCACCCGGGGCAAGGCAAGTAATTTGTTCCCCCTAACCCGTGGATTTGTTCCCCCTAACCCGTGGATTTGCGCCCCCTAACCCTAACCCCCAGATGTTGCGCCCGGTGCGGCCGCCCCCCCTGCACCCCCCACGCTATGCCACTGTGCAAAGGAAATCCAGCCTTCTAAACTGCCTCATGTTGCAGAATCATAGAACTGTAGAACTGGAAAGGGATCCAGGGTCATCTAGACCAACCCCCTGCAATGTTGTGGAATATTCATGTCCTGGTCCATTTCTATTTCTGCTACCATGTTTTACTTACATATGTCCCTGGTTCCCCAAACGGATGGTATTTACCCCTAGCCGGGTGGGATTACTTAAAGGTAAAGGGACCACTGACCATTAGGTCCAGTCGTGGCCGACTCTGGGGTTGTGGTGCTCATCTCGCTTTACTGACCGAGGGAGCCGGCGTACAGCTTCCGGGTCATGTGGCCAGCATGACTAAGCCGCTTCTGGCAAACCAGAGCAGCGCACGGAAACGCCGTTTACCTCCCTGCTGGAGTGGTACCTATTTATCTACTTGCACTTTGACGTGCTTTTGAACTGCTAGGTTGGCAGGAGCAGGGACCGAGCAACGGGAGCTTACCCTGTCACGGGGATTCAAACCGCCGACCTTCTGATTGGCAAGTGGTTTAACCCACAGCGCCACCCGCATCCCGTGGGATTACTTAAGGGGGTGCTAATAGGCAAGGGGGTGGCAGGGGGCAAGGTGTCGGAGGTGCAAATGACTATCGGCTTTGAAAAGTCGGCATTGCTGAATCAAAGTCATCCTTCTTCTTTTAATTAATCAAACTAAACAGAGTTTTGACTGGATTTTCAATAAATGTGCAACTAATCGTTGCTGTTCTGAATTTTATTGTGTTGTTATCTCCCTTAGCAGGTTGTGCAAATTGCTATTCTGAATAATGCTTTTTATAGGGTAGAGCAGGGAGTACTGGGGATGAGTTTGTGGATCTAGTGTCGGGGGTGGGGGCGGAATGGTGCCCCCCCTCGAATTCCAGAAACCACTGGGTTGAACTTTTGTTTTGCAATGGTCCCTGAGGACTAGAAACAAACAAACTTAATAAAATCATAGAATCGTTAGAAGGGACTGCGAGGGTCACTTTGTCCAACCCTGGGCAATGCAGAAATCTTTTGCCTAACGTGGGGCTGGAACTCACAACCTCGAGATTAAGAGTGTCATGCTCTTACCAACTGAGCTATATATACAATACGATAAGATACAATAATCTTTATTGTCATTGTGTCATACAGAACGACGAAATTGAAAAAAATCTACCTCAGACATTCAAAAACCAACAAGCCTGCTATCCCAGCTATCCCAGCCTGGTTAACCCCCTAAAAACACCCCATAATTCAATACAATATACTCCCACAGAGACTACCTTACACTGCGTTTAAAACCAAAATCACATTTGGATAAAACCTGTTTCTCAGGCAACTAGTCCTAGTCTTCATAACCCTGTACCTTCTTCCAGAAGGCAGAAGCTGAAAGAGATCATATCGTATTTTTTGCTCTATAAGACTCACTTTTTCCCTCCTAAAAAGTAAGGGGAAATGTGTGTGCGTCTTATGGAGCGAATGCAGGCTGCGCAGCTATCCCAGAAGCCAGAACAGCAAGAGGGATTGCTGCTTTCACTGCGTAGCGATCGCTCTTGCTGTTCTGGCTTCTGAGATTCAGAATATTTTTTTCCTTGTTTTCCTCCTCTAAAAACTAGGTGCGTCTTATAGAGCGAAAAATACGGTATGTAATGCATATCTGAAAATGCATAACACTGAAAATTCCTCTCATCTTACCTTTCAGGGCCGCCAGGATATTCTGCAGGTATGTGGACCTCTTGTTTGTTCAGCGGGATGGACGGAGCTGCTCTATGGAGGGGTCACCTGGAGGTGTTACCCGCGGGATGGTGAAATTTGCAAGAATGGCATAGGGTGGTGGCTTGGCATGATGGGATGGAGGGTGGGAGCTGGGAAAGGGCTATGGAGGGAGCCAGGCAGGATCTGGGGATGGTCACAAATCCTGCAGAGCCTGGCAGGGGGCATCGAGGTGGCAGGTGGAAGAGGTGACCGCAACTGGAAATATTTATTTAAACATCCCCGAGAATGAGCCCTGGCTCAGTGGAAGAACATTTGCTGTTCATCTACAAGGTCCTGGGTTCAGTCCCCACTTCTGACATCTCCAGGCAGGGTTAGGAGAGGCCCATGTACTGGAATTGTGTTCTCAGTATCTTGAGGACTAGAATCCTGCTTAGTTTTTAAGGAAAGGGCCAAAGCTCAGGGATTTGTTGTTGTTGTTGTTGTTGTTGTTTAGTCGTTTAGTCATGTCCGACTCTTTGTGAGCCCCTAGACCAGAGCACACCAGGCACTCCTGTCTTCCACTGCCTCCCGCAGTTTGATCAAACTCATGCTGGTAGCTTCAAGAACACTGCCCAACCATTTCGTCCTCTGTCGTCCCCTTCTCCTTGGGCCCTCCATCTTTCCCAGCATCAGGGTCTTTTCCAGGGAGTCTTCTCTTCTCATGAGGTGGCCAAAGTCTTGGAGCCTCAGCTTCAGGATTTGTCCTTCCAGTGAGCACTCAGGGCTGATTTCCCTACGAATGAAGAGGTTTGATCTTCTTGCAGTCCATGGGACTCTCAAGAGTCTCCTTCAGCACCAGAATTCAAAAGCATCCATTCTTCGGCGATCAGCCTTCTTTATGGTCCAGCTCTCGCTTCCATACATCACTACTGGGAAAACCACAGCTTGAACTATACGGGCCTTTGTCGGCAAGGTGACATCTCTGCTTTTTAAGATGCTGTCCAGTTTGTCATTGCTTTTCTTCCAAGAAGCAGGCATTTTTTAATTTCGTGGCTGCTGTCACCATCTGCAGTGATCATGGAGCCCAAGAAAGTAAAATCTCTCACTGCCTCCATTTCTTCCCCTTCTATTTGCCAGGAGGTGATGGGACCAGTGGCCGTGATCTTTTTTTTTTTTATGTTGAAGCTCAGGGATAGAGCGTGCATAATGTCCCCTCAACATCTCCAGGTAGACCCCCTGCTGGTTAGTGCCAACAATAATGAGCTAGAGGGGTCTGTATAACACAGCTTCCTTTATTCCTATTTAAGCCAGCCCTTCCTGAAGAACCATGAGGACTGGAACCTTACTATTGCTTTTAAGTGAAAGTGCTAGAGTGCCTGCTACTTGGCACCCAGGAGGTCCCAGAGCCAGTCCCCGCCGGCACCTTGTCAGGACTGAGAGAGACTCCTGCCCAAAGCTGCGGAGGGTTGCTACCAATCTGTGCAGACACTATTGATCTAGGTGGCTGGGCGGCAGAAAGGACAGTTTCCTATATTCTAGGAGAGAGAGAGAGAACAGCGCTCTCCATCTTCTCCTTGAGTTTCAAGCAAGTATGTAGAGAAATAACCTCTTCAGCTGCTCCACTACACTAGTCCTCAGTGAGGAAGCTACACACATTCCACCCCAACCAACTTGGGACTCTGTATTTTATTTATTGAACAAAATTTATGCACCGCTTACGAGGACAAAAGGCCTCTAAGAGGTTTGTAGGAGACAGTCTAAAATATTCAGCCGTAAAGAAGAAACATGAATGGCGCTCTCTCTATCTCTCTCTCTCCCTTCCAGGTGAGATTGTGGCCATCATTTTCGGGGTGATTTTGGGTTGCCTGGGCATTTTCCTCGCCGGCTGGATTGTGGCGAAGAGAATACGGTGAGATGCGGACACAGACTGAGGCCAAGCTGGTTCCTTCTTCTGGCAGGAGGTATCCCCCCCTGGTTAACTTGATGCCAAAAAAACAAGTGGTACCCCAGACATGCCCCCCCCCAGGAGATGGGTGCTAATTTGGGGTGAGGGCTGTGGTGCCTCTTAAGACCCTGTCAGGACTGGGGAACTCCCATTAGGCTCAGCAAGTGGCCATGGGCATTGTAGTTCAGTCAGCGCCTTAGAGCAGACTCGCCACAGCTGCCGTAGGATCTCAAGAACTTATTTCTGCTGCCTCCCTGACTTTCGCTCTCCCTCCTTCTCAACCAGGGAGAAGAGGATGGAGGAACAAAAGGGCGTCGTCTTCACATCTTCCTCCCGGCGAGCGGTTTTGGACTGACACCTTGACTTGCAACGCAAACAGGCTCCCTCTCAACCATCTCCTCGTCCTTTGCCCTCACTCACACACAAAAACTACGCATTTTGCAGGGCCAGGAAGGGCAGCGGATGAGGCCACAGAAATTTGGCCCTCCCGATGTTGAGGAACTACAACTCCCACCCCCTTCCCTGGGCGGGAGTTATAGTTCGACAGCACCCAGATCGCCAAGCAGCTGCCCTCCAGATAATGTACTCCGACTCCCATCGGCCAGTGCAACTGATGAGTTGAGGAAGTTCACAGGGTCAACATCTGGAGATGCAAGGCTGATAAGAAGGGAGGAAAATCCAGGTTGTTTAAAAAGAAAATTTTTTGGCAGTCTGCTAGGTTTGACAAGGAACAGATGTACAAAGAGTTTTGGGTTTGTCCAGTTTGTGATTTCTTTCCACCCGGGTGTCCCCCTTAAAAACAACAACACCAGAATCAGAACATTCTTGTTATTTTCACGGATTTAAAACACCCACAGATACACACCACATTTCTTCCTGGAGCCAGTTGCAAACAGATGTAGACTGAGTCCTCTTTTGAGCAGATCGTTTCCATCTAACCACTTTATAAAAGAAATAAAAGTCCCTTCCCCACCTTTTTGCCCCAATGACTGCATACTGCTTTGGATTTGGGGTGGGGGAAAGCGAGGTGGCGAGACAAAGGGGCAGAGGCACAAATCTATTTTGGGGAGGCAGTGTGGGGTAGTGGTTAGTGTGTCGGAACCGGAAAGAGACCAGGGTTGAAATCCCTGCTCGGATGCGAAGTGGGCGAACTTAGGCCGGTAGCTGCCTGTCGGCCGACCTCGTAAGTTTGTTGTGTGGGTTAAAAGAGGAGGTGAGAGAACCAGGTTTGCCACCTCTATTGATGGAATGAATGAATGAATGAATGAATGAATATTAGGGGATATAAACGTGGATTTGAAAGGAAGCTGGTCCAAATCTTTGCTCATTTTATGCTTGCTTCGGATTAGCACTACGAGACCCTTTGGGGATAGTCTGTTAGCTTAGGTAGCGTGAGCAAAGATAATAATAATAATAATAATAATAATAATAATAATAATAATAATAATATTTATACCCCACCCACCTGGCTGGGTTTCCCCAGCCACTCTGGGCAGCTCCCAACAGAACATTAAACACGATAAAACATCAGACATTAAAAACTTCAGATGCCGTCAGATGTCTTCTAAAAGCCAGATAGTTGTTTATTTCCTTGACATCTGATGGGAGGGCGTTCCACAAGGCGGGTGCCACTACCGAGAAGGCCCTCTGCCTGGTTCATAATGATCTGTTTCACAATCTCTTTGAAATGTGGGGTGGGGGGAGGAGCCACGAAGCATAGAGGAGATGGTTTCTGTAATTCCCAAGCCAACAGACAACAGGGCACCGCCATATCCTGAATCAGGCTGTCAGGGTCCAATTTAGTACTTGCCAACACTGATTGGCAGCAGTTGGCTTTCCAGGGTTTTGGGCAAGGGGTGGCAGGGGACAGAACCCGGGGCCTTCCGCAAGCAAAGCAGATGCTGTACCACTGAGATACAGCCCTCCCATCGTAAACGATGCAAGTGTCTAGTCCTCATGGTTCTGGACTGATTCAAACAGGAAGCTGCCCTGTACCAAATCAGAGCCCTGCTCCATGAAGTAACTTACACTATAGATTCTACACACTGACTGGCAGTGGCGGGTCTCTGGTTTTCGGGCAGGGGTCTCTCTCTCCCAGCCCTGCCTGGTGACACCATTGGGGACTGAACCCGGCGCAGCTCTGCCAACTGAGTTGGGGGTTGGAATAGATGGCTCCTGGGTGTCCCTTCCAACAGTTCAGTTCTCCAGTGCTATGATGTTAGGATTCCCACCTTCAAATATAGCATGCCTGAAGAATGGATGCTTTTGAATTCTGGTGCTGGAGGAGACTCTTGAGAGTCCCACGGACTGCAAGAAGATCCAACCTCTCCATTCTGAAGGAAATCAGCCCTGAGTGCTCCCTGGAAGGACAGATCCTGAAGCTGAGGCTCCAATACTTTGGCCACCTCATGAGAAGACAAGACTCTCTGGAAAAGACCCTGATGTTGGGAAAGATGGAGGGCACAAGGAGAAGGGGACGACAGAGGACGAGATGGTGGGACAGTGTTCTCGAAGCTGCCAGCATGAGTTTGATCAAACTGCGGGAGGCAGTGGAAGACAGGAGTGCCTGGCGTGCTCTGGTCCAGGGGGTCACGAAGAGTCGGACACGACTAAACACCACAGATTGTACATGAGAATAGCCAAACACAACCCCCACCCTGCAATTCCTTATTTGCGTGTTGACATGGGAACCGCAATTAGGAATTCCGCTACATTCCACGCCAGCTGCCACTTGGGAGTGGAATGCAGTTTGTGGCGGGGGCACAGGGAGCCTTGCCAACACAGGATCAGCTGATTCCTGCATTCCTTGCCAAAAATAGCCAGAGGCCTCTGAGAGGTGGGCATTTTAAAACCACCACCTTTCCCAGCAAAGAAGACCCCTCGGTCTGCGAGGTGGGGTATCTCTGGGCTTTTGCTGTGGGTTGGGGGAGGAAAACTCCCCCTCCGACCTCTTCCTTCTGCCCCATGGAAGATGGAGCAAGTTTGTTTCCTGCTGTTCCAAAGGGCAGAGGCCAAACTGATGATGATAATAATAATAATAATAATAATAATAATAATAATAATAATAATAATAATTTATTTATACCCTGCCCATCTGGCTGGGTTTCCCCAGCCACTCTGGGCAGCTTCCAACAGAATATTAAAATACAATACAGTGGTACCTTGGGTTACATACGCTTCAGGTTACAGACTCCGCTAACCCAGAAATATTACCTTGGGTTAAGAACTTTGCTTCAAGATGAGAACAGAAATGGTGCTCTGGCGGCGCGTCAGCAGCAGGAGGCCCCATTAGCTAAAGTGGTGCTTCAGGTTAAGAACAGTTTCAGGTTAAGTACGGACCTCCGGAGCGAATTAAGTACTTAACCCGAGGTACCACTGTAATTGATTAAAAAGTCCGGGGAAATCTATCTTGGAAGTGGGGTTTTTTTGCAAAGAAAAAAAGAAAGAAAGGAAGAAAGATCAACAACTTTATTGTCCGGATTTTTACTTTTTGAAATATGGCAACCGTACACACTCAACTGGACCTCGCTCTTCTTCTTCCCGTCCTCAAATATCCCATGAAGGCCGCTCTCATCATCTAAGGGGCCTGCTATCTTTTGTGGTCCTTGAGCTTGACCGCGGCTAGCATTGAGGGAGGGAGTCCACCTGTGGCCCACCAGATATTGCGAGAGTCCATCTTCCTTCAGCCCCTGCCAAGATGACCCAGGAGCAAGGGAATGCTGGGAGTCCCCAACAACTTAGGAAGGTCTGCCCTCGCGCATTCAGACACACATATATTAAAAATCCAGGGCTCCAGTGTTTCAACACATTGAGGACAACAGGGAGGCGTTTCAGTCCAAAGGCTTTTCATGCGCCACCTCTTCTGTCCTCTCGAAGGAAAAAAAAGAAACTTCCGTTCAGTTTTTGTCCTTGAAAAAGAACGACAGTAAAACAAAATCAATTGCACACAGAGGAAGGATTCTTTCAGAACAAGAGATCATTCCGGTTTGGGAGTTTTAACAGCAAAAAGTGGATGACTGACCCTCGCTGCCGTCAGCAAGACTGATCTAGAGTAACCTCATCGCTTTAGGGGATCGTGCTCTCTTTGTAGCTTAGAGCAGGATCGGCAACTCACGGCAGCAGGGCCAAATCCGGGCCGTCTTGAACAGCTCCAACCAGCTTCCAGTTGGTATTATGATGGTGATGGGAATTGCTTCATTCGAGGAGGGTGGATTGTGGTCGAGCAGGCCTGCTCTCCTCTCTTGGCCCTCTGGCCAGAGTTGCCAACCAGGAGAAATGGGTGGCTAGCTTAGGCACAACTAACTTCGCACCACTTTTACGTCAACATCACACATCCCAGAAAGAGAATTGGTTGTATATATCCTGAGCTCCCCGACGCTGAAGAAGAGGGAAAAGGGGCTCGTTTTGGCTCCAAGAAATTGTGTGTCCCAAGAAAACATCGGAGGACAAATTACGTGGCCTTGTTTGCCTCTACCGAAAAGATGAAACTGCTTAAGAGATTAACCGATGTTCTCCCTCTTGCAGATCAGAGTCAAGGAAATATACCTCCTTACACACACTGGAGGGATGGTAGGGAAGCCAACCACATGGAATATTGAATTCCCAACCACATGGAATACTGAATTCCCAAGCACGCGGAATATGTAATGAGCTCTTCTTGGGAGTAGTTATCATCCTGCCATCAGAGCTGTCAGTTCGGGCCAAAGGAATCATCCCTTGGGCTTGGAGAGTCGACTCTGGACTTGTGCCAGGCAGAGGGGGGAGGGAAGAGAGAGGGCGTGGATTTGATTGGCAGAGGCTGCAGCCAACAGAAGGGCACTTGGGTGGTCCTCAGGAGCATCCTCAGATCCAGGATGCTGAAAAAGGGTGGGCTCAGTCCTCCACAGGAAGCTGCAGAGCAGAGTAGACCATCACTTGGTCAGCTTGCTTCCGCCGGCCTGGAAGAAAAGGGGGCTGTGTCAGTACAGAGAAAGAGAGACGTATAGAGGTAACCACTGGCTTGATTCCATCTAAACCACGTGATCTGGGTGGTCACTGCTGCCAGTTGGGCAATCTTTGGCCAGTTGTCTGCTAGTAAGACTCTGGTCCTATCTTAACCACTTTAAACTGGATCAATTAGGCAGACATGGCTTCCTCCCAGAGGATCCTGGGAACTTTAGATTATATATATATATATATATATATATTTGCTTTCGTAGATTTTCACGGGTACAGGAATGCAGGTTTTGGTGTCCTCGGGTGTCTTCCCGTGTAAAAGTTGGGGTGTCTAGGCGACGTTTCGACGAGGTCTCACTCGTCATCTTCAGGCTGGTGCTTTCGGCTTCTTGTTACTGGAACAGAGCAGGATCTCAGTGTTTGAGTTCCTATAAATACTGTTGAGGAGGTGTGGTGTATAGCCTCCAATGTTCTGGGCAGAGAGGAGGTTCCCAGGCTAGTGTGCCTTTTCTTCTTTTGTTCCTTAATTACTTGAGGGATATCTTGAGTGATTTCTTGAGTGATTTCCTGAATCCCACTTAGGTGGGTCATTAGGTGTGGATTAGTTGCTAAAGCCTTCGTGTCTTGAACTCTTGAACTTTGTGAAGAGTTTTTCTGAGAAGATGGCTGTACTGCACTTGGTTGTGCTCTGGCTTGGCTTCGTGTATAGGGGCGAGCTGTGGTTTTGTGGCCTGTGCCAGCCAGATCTGTGTAGGGATTGCAGGGGGGTGCAGCATCCGGAGGTGCCACCCTGGTTTGGCTACTGGATGGTGTCTGTAATTTATCTGTGGAGAGGGTCTGGGTTTGGGTCTGGTGTGGTTGATTGGTGATGGCGTTCTGTGTGCCTCTGGATCTGGTGTCAGATTTTGTGGGGAGGGCTAATTTCCAGATGTCTGGCAAGCGGGATGTGTCGTCACGCTTGTTCATGTTGTGAGGGTGTTTCTCTATCTCGATGGCTTCCATGATTATTCTCTTGTGGTGATGTTCCATGTTAAAGAGCAATTTGGAATCTGCAAAATTAATTTCGTGTCCTGTTTCTTTCATGTGTTGGAAAAGAGAGGAAGTTTTTTCTTCTTTTTTGACGGCATTCTTGTGTTCTGCGATCCGTGCATTTATTCGTCTGTTTGTTTGTCCAATGTACGTGGCTGGGCAGACTTTGCAGGGTATTTCATAGACCCCTTGGTTTTCCAACTGAATTTTATCCTTGGGGTTTCTGAGGATATTGGCTATTTTTTGGTTGGTGCAAAAGGCTGTTTTGATATTGTGTTTATGGAGGATTTTGCTAATTTTATCTGTAGTGCCCTTGATATAAGGAAGGAGGGCTATGCCATTGTTTTCTTCTGTGTCTTGGTTTTTGGGGGGTGTTTCTTTTTGGATTAGCTTCGTAACCCTGTTTTGCTGGTATCCATTGGCAATTAACACATTTGAGAGATTCTGTAACTCAGTTGTCAAGTGGTCTTCGTCAGCCAGGCGTTTGGTTCTGGAGATGAGAGTCTTGGCTACGGAGTTTATTTGTGCAGGGTGGTGGTGTGATTGTGCATGTAAGTAGCGGTTGGTGTGTGTTTTTTTCCGGTAGATAGTGTGTCCTAGGGAGCCATCAGGTTTTTTGTAGATTAGGACGTCAAGGAAGGGAAGTTGGTTGTTGGCTTCTATTTCCATAGTGAATTGTATTTTGGGGTGTAGGCTGTTGAGATGTGTGAGGAAGCTATCCAGTTTTTCCTTCCCGTGTGGCCAAATTACAAAGGTGTCGTCAACATATCTGAGCCAAAGTTTGGGTTTGTGTTCTGACTTGTCTAAAGCATTGGTTTCAAAGTGTTCCATGTACAGGTTAGCGATGACCGGTGAGAGGGGTGATCCCATAGGTGCTCCTTCTATCTGTTTGTATCTTTGTCCATTGTGGATGAAGTACGTGTTGGTTAGGCAGTGGTTGGTCAGGTCCAAGATGTATTCGGGGGGATTGTATTTGTTTTGAATGGCTGTCAAGGCTTCATTAATGGGCACTTGTGTGAAGAGAGATACAACATCGAAGCTCACAAGTAGGTCATTGGGTTGTAGGTTTTGCTTCTTTATTGTTTCTATGAACTGGAAGGAGTTTGGAACGTGTGAAGAGATGGATTCTGCATAGGGCTGAAGTTGCTTGGCGAGAAATTTAGCGAGATTTTGTAGAGGTGAGCCTATGGAGCTGACTATTGGTCTGAGTGGTGTTCCTTCTTTGTGTATCTTGGGGAGGCCGTAGAGTTTGGGGCATCTGGATGATTTTTCTCTGGGGATGATTCTTAGCTGGATTTCTTCACTGATAGGAGAGGCTTTTATTTTGGATTTGGTGGTTTTTTCCAGATAGGTGGTGGGATCTGTTTTTATAGGTTGGTAGGTAGGGTCTTGGAGTAGATTTGATAGTTTTGTTTGGTAGTCTGATGTGTTCATCACAACAGTGGCATTACCTTTGTCTGCTGGGAGAATGATTATGTTGTTGTCTTTCCTCAGGTTGGTGAGTGCTTTCTGTTCTTCTTTGTGTAAATTGCTTCTGGGTGGTTTGCTGGAGCAGAGGATGTTGGTGACTTCAAGTCTGATTTTATTGGCTTCATCTGGATTGATTTTGGTTAGGCTAGCTTCGACTCCGCATATGATGTTTTCCGTGGGGATGCGTCTCGGGGCGACTGCAAAGTTGAAACCTTTGGAGAGTACTTTGGTTTCAGTTGAGGTGAGGATCCTGTCTGATATGTTATGTACTGTTTGTTTCATGGGTTGTTGTGGAGGGTGGCTGGGCTTCTGGCGTTTCTCTAGTTTGTGGAGTTTGTTGGTGTGTGTGTCTGTCTTGTGTGAGGTCTCCGTTTCAGCTCTCCAGACGGCTAGTTGTTTGCATTTGTCCCAGAGTGCAGGGTGGATTTTGTTACAGAGTTTGAGGTGAAGAGTGAGTAGATCTTTGTTGGTTTGGTTTAGTAGGTATCTTTTCTTGTGTAGTTCGTTTCTGATTAGAGATAGTTCAGTTCGTTTCAGGATCCTTTCGGTAGCTGGGGTTTTAGAGTGGAATTTAAGTTGGAAGCATGTGGGAATTAAGTTGTTGTCTCGGCAGTTGCGTAGGAACAAGAGATCACATAAGATGGTGGCTCTTCGGATTTCTAGTTTCTCGTAGGTTCTTGTCAGCTGGAAGGTTTCCTCCCCGTAGAGGTGAGATATTTGCTTTCGTAGATTTTCACGGGTCTGGGGTCTATGAAATACCCTGCAAAGTCTGCCCAGCCACGTACATTGGACAAACAAACAGACGAATAAATGCACGGATCGCAGAACACAAGAATGCCGTCAAAAAAGAAGAAAAAACTTCCTCTCTTTTCCAACACATGAAAGAAACAGGACACGAAATTAATTTTGCAGATTCCAAATTGCTCTTTAACATGGAACATCACCACAAGAGAATAATCATGGAAGCCATCGAGATAGAGAAACACCCTCACAACATGAACAAGCGTGACGACACATCCCGCTTGCCAGACATCTGGAAATTAGCCCTCCCCACAAAATCTGACACCAGATCCAGAGGCACACAGAACGCCATCACCAATCAACCACACCAGACCCAAACCCAGACCCTCTCCACAGATAAATTACAGACACCATCCAGTAGCCAAACCAGGGTGGCACCTCCGGATGCTGCACCCCCCTGCAATCCCTACACAGATCTGGCTGGCACAGGCCACAAAACCACAGCTCGCCCCTATACACGAAGCCAAGCCAGAGCACAACCAAGTGCAGTACAGCCATCTTCTCAGAAAAACTCTTCACAAAGTTCAAGAGTTCAAGACACGAAGGCTTTAGCAACTAATCCACACCTAATGACCCACCTAAGTGGGATTCAGGAAATCACTCAAGAAATCACTCAAGATATCCCTCAAGTAATTAAGGAACAAAAGAAGAAAAGGCACACTAGCCTGGGAACCTCCTCTCTGCCCAGAACATTGGAGGCTATACACCACACCTCCTCAACAGTATTTATAGGAACTCAAACACTGAGATCCTGCTCTGTTCCAGTAACAAGAAGCCGAAAGCACCAGCCTGAAGATGACGAGTGAGACCTCGTCGAAACGTCGCCTAGACACCCCAACTTTTACACGGGAAGACACCCGAGGACACCAAAACATATATATATATATATATATATATATAAGCGCGAGTTCCCGCTGTGCTCCGGAGGCTTCAGGCGGCTATCCCTAAAGCCCCTCTCGCTCTCCAGGCTTCAGCAAAAGCAACGCATAGCCTCCAGAGCGCGGAGGGAGCGCTCCCTCTGCGCTTCGGAGGCTTTGCGTTGCTATCGCTGAAGCCAAGGAGCCTGCATTGGCTCCATAGGACGCACACACATTTCCCCTTAATTTTTGGAGGGGGAAAAGTGCGTCCTATAGAGCGAAAAATACAGTATTTGCTTAGGTCAAGCAAGCTGTTTCTGCTCCTACCCATGCCTGTGTAAACCTAGGTGGACTGCGGGTGGTGGTCTGTTTTAGCTATTGCCCTGCACCTGATCCTTTCCCACACAGAAGTGCGACCCTCACATGACAGGCAGGTGACGATGCTCCTCAGGGAACCTCCGGCAGTGAAGAAGGCCCAGACCCCCATAGAGAAGGTGATGATGAAGATGGGGATGAGGCTGGCTTCATAGCAAGGATTTAGAAACGTCTGTGGAGACGGGAGAAAAAGAGAGGATTTCAGAACAAAGGATTTCAGACCACAATAAATCTGCTCCATTAATAATAATAATAATAATAATTTATTATTTATACCCTGCCCATCTGGCTGGGTTTCCCCAGCCGCTCTGGGTGGCTTCCAACAGAATATTAAAATACAATTGTCTATTAAACATTAAAAGCTTCCCTGAACAGGGCTGCCTTCAGATGTCTTCTAAATGTCAGGTAGTTGTTTATCTCTTTGACATCTGATGGGAGGGCGTTCCACAGGGCGGGTGCCACCACCAAGAAGGCCCTCTGTCTGGTCCCCTGTAACTTGGCTTCTCACAGTGAGGGAACCGCCAGAAGGCCCTCAGCACTGGACCTCAGTGTCCGGGCAGAATGATGGGGGTGAAGACGCTCCTTCAGGTATACTGGGCCGAGGCCGTTTAGGGCTTTAAAGGTCAGCACCAACTTTGCATTGTTCTCGGAATCGTACTGGGAGCCAATGTAGGTCTTTCAAGACCGGTGTTATGTGGTCTTGGTGGCCGCTCCCAGTCCCCAGTCTAGCTGCCGCATTCTGGATAAGTTGTAGTTTCCGGGTCACCTTCAAAGGTAGCCCCATGTAGAGCACATTGCAGGAGTCCAAGTGGGAGATAACTAGAGCATGTGTCTCTCTGGAAAGACAGTCTGCGGGCAGGGAGGGTCGCATCCTGCGTACCAGATGGAGCTCCATATCCAGTCTTTAGCTATGGTTCCTGCATTGCAGGGGGTTGACTGGATGACCTAGGGAGGGCCCTTCCAGCTGTATGATCTGATCCTGTATCCTCTCCTTGCGGTTGCTGCCAATCCCTTCCACATCCCATAAACCTCTTCAAAGCAGGCAGCCCAGGCTCGTCTCCACGGCAACTGCGGCTGACCGATGTGGCTTAGGGGATAATTCCCTGCTGTTCTAGAAGGCCAGATGGTTTTCATGTGACTGCAAATCTCGCATTTAATGTCCTCCCACCATCCTCTCCTCCTCCTACACTGCTAAGGAGAAGAGTGGAGAAGGTAGGGGGTGCGAGGAAAACAAATCAAGAGTCCTGCTAGAAGGCCTCACTTTGCAACACCAGGAAAAGCCTTTGGAAATCTGGGGAGAGGGGTGGTTGTAACTAAGCCGCGCCATTTGAGACCTTTAACACCAGAAGATTTTTAAAAGGGGCGCAGGAATAAAACTATTCACATTACTGGGTGAATTCAATATTCACTATTAAATGGAGAAATCCCCACCCCACCCTAACAATAAACAACAGGACAAAGGGACAGTATAAAAACAAAGTAAGTGTCCTGCAGGATCAGGCCCACCTTGTCTAGCATCGTGTTCTCACCCAATGCCTGTGGCAAACCCACAAACAGAATTTGGGCACAAGAGAATCTCTCTCCTGCTGCAGTTTCCAGCAATTGGAATTCAGAGACATTGCCGCTTCCGGCCGTGGAGGTAGAACGTAACCGTTGTGCCTCATGGCCACTGATAGCTTCACTCTATGAATTTGTCCAATCCTTCTTTAAAGCCACCCAGCTTAGTGGCCATCACTGCCTCCTGTGGAAGCGAGTTCCAGTCTATGAACTGCATGAAGAAGTTCTTTATCTGTCCTGAACCTCCCAGTGTTCAACTTCATTGGATATCCCCAGGTTCTAAGGTTACAAGAGAGAGAGAGAAGCTATTCTCTAAACTTTTGGGCCCATCTAGCTCCGTTGGGACACGGGTGGCGCTGTGGGTTAAACCACAGAGCCTAGGACTTGCCGATCAGAAGGTCGGCGGTTTGAATCCCCGCGACGGGGTGAGCTCCCGTTGCTCGGTCCCTGCTCCTGCCAACTTAGCAGTTCGAAAGTACGTCAAAGTGCAAGTAGATAAATAGGTACCGCTCCGGCGGGAAGGTAAATGGTGTCTCCGTGCGCTGCTCTGATTTGCCAGAAGTGGCTTAGTCATGTCAGCCACATGATCCGGAAGCTGTACGCCGGCTCCCTCGGCCAGTAAAGCGAGATGAGCGCCGCAACCCCAGAGTCAGTCACGACTGGACCTAATGGTCAGGGGTCCCTTTACCTTTACCTAGCTCAGTATCATCTACACTGACTGTTCCAGTTCTCCAGCGTTGCAGACAAGATGTCTTTCTCAGCCTTACCTGAACATGCCGAAGTTTGAATCTAGGACTTTCTGCATGCAAAGCAGATGATCCACCACCAAGCTGTGGACCATCCCTTAAAAATAATAGCAAGATTCCAATCCCCATGGTTCTGGAGAGGTCAAGAGGAAGCTGCCCTATGCCAAACCAGACCATTTGTCCATCTAGCTTAGTATTACCTACACCAGCTGGCAGCAGCTCTCCAGAGTTTCAGGCAGGGACATTCCCAGCCTGCTTCTACACAGGAAACCAAATATGTCCCTGCATGTAGAAAGCTATCACCTTTCACTTTCAGCCTTGGCATGTTAATTTTCTCTGCGCTGGGATTATTGGTTTGTTTACTTTCAGTAGAGGATCACTCTTCACACTGAAGGTGGGCATTCATTCATCTGATTGGATTCTCCTCTAATAAAGGATATGGGGGAGGAAGGGAAAGGAGATTGTTAGCCGCTTTCAGACTCCTTAAGGTAAAGGGACCCCTGACCATTAGGTCCAGTCGTGGCCGACTCTGGGGTTGCAGCGCTCATCTCGCTTTATTGGCCGAGGGAGCCGGCATACAGCTTCCGGGTCATGTGGCCAGCAGGACTAAGCCGCTTCTGGCGAACCAGAGCAGCACACGGAAACGCCGTTTACCTTCCCGCTGGAGTGGTACCTATTTATCTACTTACACTTTGATGTGCTTTCGAAGTGCTAGGTTGGCAGGAGCAGGGACCGAGCAACGGGAGCTCACCCCGTCGCGGGGATTCGAACCACTGACCTTCCGATCTGCAAGTTCTAAGCTCTGTGGTTTAACACGCCACCTGCATCCCTTGAGACTCCTTAAGGGGAGTGAAAGGCAGGATATCAAGTCCAAACTCTTCTTCTTCCTGCGAGAGGGAGTTCCGTAGTTTAACCCACACGCTGCGTGAAGAAATATGCAGGAGTGTTCCTGCAAGCATGTCTCCTCTGCAAGTTTCCCTTTCGGGGGTCTGCTCGGCCACCGCGAGAACAGGATTCTGGATTAGATGAGCCACTAACCTCACCCAGCTAGAGGGCTCTTCTGACTTTCTTATGGAACCTCCAGCTCCAGAGACAGTCTATCTCGATTTCTAGGTTCTTGGGGGCATTCGGCCACTGCGAGAACAGGACGCTGGAACAGACTGGGGCCTGATCCAACAGTTCTCTCCTGATGTTCCAATGTAACACGGGTCATTCTACTCACCAAGCCGGACGTGACCAGGTGACTGATGACCACCAACGCCAGAGTCCAGTAGCGGCCCTTCTCGCAGGCGTCGAAGAAGATCGTGCCCCAGAACGTGTGTAGGAAAACCAGCGCCATCGTGAGAAAGGCTGAAAGGAGGAGGGCGGAAGAATGTTCACACATATTGCGGCGAGTACGATTTACGCTGTTTCTCAAAATCGGTGGTTTGGCAGTCTGTTCCATGTGGACAGTGCCGGTTTACAGAATCATTTGCCAATCTTTTTTGGACTGTCAAGTGGCCAGCTCCCCAGGTAGGGCTGCAATTGTCCCATTACTGGAGAGCCTTTATTAGTCAGTGTGGAGCAGGGCAGGGGAAAGTTTGGCCATCCTGATAATTTTAGACAGCAACTCCCATTAGCCAACATTCAGAGATGATGGATGCGTGTTTTATTTTATCTATTGTTAAACATATATCCTTCCTCCCAAAGGCAGGAGTGATCGGACTTCTTAAAATCAATCCCACTACACACCAAAGACTAGGAAAGATCTCTTCTGGACAAAAAAAGGTTATTTATGTAAGCTACTACTACTGCGGCCCATGTTTTGTTAGCCCAAAAATGGAAAACGAGCGAGGTCCCAAGCAAAGAAGAATGGCAACTTAGACTGATGGAATACAGTATGCGTGGCTTGCAGACCTACTTATAGAATAAGAGAACAAGAAGAACGTTTGTTTAAAGAAGATTGGAAAGTGTTTATTAAATACGGGGGGGGGGGATTGTGTACATTTGAAAACGCTGGCAGCATTAAGATAAATTTGACAGTGTAAATAAGCTTTGATGGGTGCAACAATGGATTACTGAATGGTTTAGTTTATATAAAATATGCAGGGATTTATGTTATGCAAAATGAACCGTGGAAAGAGAAGAAGTCATTGATATTTTAAGGTTGTTTAAATCAATATTTTAAATTATAAAACAGAAAACTCAACAGAGACAGCACCTCTCCAATATTTAGCATGTCAGAATTCCAAATGAGAGGTGCCACAACCTTGAAGGCCTTGTTTCTCTATTGCAAGCACCCCCAAACTTGGCCCTCCAGATGTTTTGGGACTACAACTCCCATCATCCTTAGCGAACAGGACCAGTGGTCAGGGATGATGGGAATTATAGTCCCAAAACATCTGGAGGGCCGAGTTTGGGGGTGTCTGCTCTATTGTATGGAATGGGCCTCCTGATAAGCTGGTTATCCTCACCTGGGGAGTGCAGGTGTCTGTCAGGTATATAAGGGCTGAGACCATTCTACATGTTCTCCTTTCGGATTCTAGAGGGCCAAAGGTTTTCCCCACCCGTAGGGAACACTGAGAACTTAGATGGACCCCAGAGGTCTCGCTCAGTATCGATGGCCTTCCTATGTCCCCGAAAGTATGTCACCTGAAGTGATTTTTTAATTTTTATTTTACCAACAACCAAAACACAAACAGTGAAAACAATGAAACCGCCCCCGCCCCCCGGCAGCTGATATATTGGGTATACATAATCAATGATAACATATTCAAATCAACTATACGTACAATTCTATATACCTTAACACTCCTCTCTCCACAAGGTTTATCTAATTTTTAACATTTTAATTGCCCAATTTGTTCAAACCTGCCCAAATAATTCAGTATCTTCTCAAACCAATTCTCCTTCTTCTCACTGACCTTAAACCCTTTCATTTTATGTATCTTCACAGATAGATATTCTAAGATTATAATATTTTTTCAATTTTTTACCTCCATTGGTTCACCCCTAGCTCTTCTGCATTTTTCCAGTTACTCGCTATAACCTGTCTGGCTGCAGTTACTATCAACTTTACCCATTTACATTCCTCTTTTGTTTCTAACTTGGTGTCACTCAGGCTAATAAGAATCATCAATTTAGATATTTCCACCTTCCTACCCACAATTCCCGATATTTCTATACCAATCTGTTTCTGGAATTCATTAACTAACGGACAATCCCACCACATATGACTGTAGGTTCCCATCACTCCACATTTCCTCCAGCAATTCTTTCTTCCAGATTTTGTAATATGATAGAACCTTACAGGTGTGTAATACCTGAAGTGATGAAGTAATGGGGTGAATCCCCATGGATTCCCACGGTGCCTGGCCCAATGGAGTCCGCAAGGATGTTGATGACAGAGAAGACCCCGCTGATTATTCCAAAGGAGAGTCCCGACACTGCGGAAGAGAGTATCAAGGACAAACCAAATTTCACAGCACTCTGAGAACGTTTATTGCTATGCCCTGCCTCATCTTACAGGACATCACTTTCCAAACTAGAAGCTTCCATTGTGAGAGCAGTTTATAATGGAATTTGCATGCACAGGGGAAGGGCAACTCAAGAGGTCTGAAAAAGTCAGCAAAGTTGTTACATTGGTACCTCGGGGGGCCACTAGGGGGCGCATCAGAAGATGGCTGACAATAACATCTCTCCGACCCACACGAGGTAATTTGGAGGCTATGATGGGAGTAATTAGCCTCCCTACCCCCCAGAATGGGGGGGGGGCTGCCTTGCCTGCTGTGCCCTATACCACCCCCAAATTTGTGGGGATGGGGGCACTTGGCACAAAGCCCTCCTGTGGGATTTCGGCGCTCCTGGACGCCGTCTCTGATTCGCGCCACTAGCTGCAAGAACTTCAAAAGAAACAATTTGGATGAAGGAATGAACATATTTCGAGGAAGGAGGGGGAGTAAAGACTGCTAACAGAAGAGATCTCTGATAAATCAAGACGAGTCGGAGGAACAAGCATAGATTATGAGAAGATACGCCAAGACTCGGTAGGGCAAAGGGGCTGATGGGGGAGGGGGGGAACTTTCCTTTCTTTCTTTCGAAACTTTCGAACCAAAGCATGTTTTAAGAAGAGCGTGGAATGTATAAGGGCTTTAAAAATATCGTCGCCATATTGGGAAGTTCTGTCGGAGGACTTAAGTCTGAGAGGAGAAATAGAGGAATAGAGCTGTTTTTATATTGTGGGTGAAACTCCTCAGAGGGACTTAAAATCGACAGTTCTGTAATTAATGATGGAAACTACGATGTTATCTATGAAGGCGATGTTATATGGAAACCATCTCGATTTGAGGATTGGAAGAACGGAAAAATTCACACAGGATTATTATTGGTGTTTATCGGCTTAAGGAGACTATCAGAAGAGATCATAAAGAAAAAAGAGAAAATATATGAACAAGATGTGATGTGGAAACAGCAAGATAAGACTGGATAGAATTATGAACTTTGTTTGGACTGATTTGGACATTAACGCAGTAGCAAGAAGATGATCAGAATCCCCCTTCGGATCTTGAAATATGGGTCCCCTCAACAAAATTTAAAATTTGGCTTTGTAATTCGGAATTTATGTGATGTGATTTAATTTGATTTGATTGGCCGGTTAATAAAAATTATTTTAAAAAAATAATACATTGGTACCTCGGGTTAAGTACTTAATTCGTTCCGGAGGTCTGTTCTTAACCAGAAACTTTTTTTAACCTGAAGCACCACTTTAGCTAATGGGGGCCTCCTGCTGCTGCCGCGCCACCGGAGCCAGATTTCTGTTCTTATCCTGAAGCAAAGTTCTTAACCTGAAACACTATTTCTGGGTTAGCGGAGTGTGTAACCTGAAGCGTATGTAACCCGAGGTACCAATGTAATTCGTTCCGGAGGTCCGTTCTTAACCTGAAACTGTTCTTAACCTGAAGCACCACTTTAGCTAATGGGGCCTCCTGCTGCTGCTGCGCCGCCGGAGCACGATTTCTGCTCTCATCCTGAAGCAAAGTTCTTAACCTGAAGCACCATTTCTGGGTTAGCGGAGTCTGTAACCTGAAGCGTATGTAACCTGAAGCATATGTAACCTGAGGTACCACTGTATTTCACTTGGGAGGGGACGCTTTGAAAATGGAGCTTTAAAGGAAACCAAATTCTGAAGTGTGAAGGGCTTCTGCTTTAGCTCTGTCGGTTACAGGCGGCTGCTTTTTAAGGCCAGAAAGGGACATCTGGATTCTACAAGGAGGAACTATTTCAGCGACAGTTGTGACGCACGTAGGGAGACAGACACGCAGGAAAGGGAACAGCCAGCAATTCGCTCACCGTATGCCATCTGCTTGATCGAGATGGGAGACCGGCCGTCTTCGCTGATGGTCACCAGCCCTTCGTCAGCTTTCCTGAGGGCAGGATGCAAAAATAAAGCAGGAAATCGGTCGGCGGTTTGTGAGGCAGAGACAGTCACGAGATTTTTATAGCATAGTGTTGGAAGAGACATGAAAGGTTGGGTAGTCTGGCAATGCAGAAATCACAACTAAATAATCCCTGAATGCTCTTTAAAAACTTCCAGGTTTACCCAAGAGCTCCTAGGTTCCGACTCTTTAATTCTGTTTTTCTTTTGAACCGTACTCCATTTTATTTGCGATGCACCTGGTGCATTTCCCCCCACCCCCATCTTTTATTTGGGAAATTTCAGTGAACAATTGTTTTCCATTGGTTTATTAGTTTTATCTCAAAGTATCTCCTTTTCTGAACAGACTCCAGTTTTATGTTTTGATTTTTGGTATCCTTTGTATGCATATAAAGGAGATGGATGGATCAATTTACTTTTATTTATTCAACAAGGTTTATACACACCACTTGATTGCAATAAAAAACCTTTGAGTGGTTTCTTTTTTTAAAAAAAAAAAAGACGCCGCGTTAAATTTATCAATAAAAGACCATTATAAAAATGGACCACAGAAAGAGGGGGAAGGAAGTCAAATTTCGAAATTTTAAATTGATTGTAAAACTAATGGGATGCATAAATCTGAAAAGTATAAATAAAAAAACTAAAAAAAAATTGGCGCGGAAGTGGGACTACAGTGGTGCCTCGCAAGACGAAAAGAATCTGTTCCGCGAGTCTTTTCGTCTTGCGGTTTTTTCGTCTTGCGAAGCAAGCCCATTAGCGGATTAGCGCTATTAGCGCTATTGGCAGTTTAAGGGCTATTAACGGCTTTTTAAGGCTTAAGGGATTAGCAGTTTAGCTGCTAAAAGGCTATTAGCAGCTTAGCGCTTCAGAAAAAGGGGTTGGGGAGCGGAAGAAAAACTCAAAAATTTTCGTCATTTTCGTCTTGCGAAGCAAGCCCATAGGGAAATTCGTCTTGCGAAGAGCCCCTGAAAACGGAAAACCCTTTCGTCTTGCGGGTTTTCCGTCTTGCGAGGCATTCGTCTTGCGCGGCACCACTGTACTTGCCACAGCTTAGCAAGGCACTCTTACTTGAGGAGCTTGAAGTACGCAAAGCGAAAGGCTTCCTGGAGCAAGACTGAGACAGCTGCCCCAAACATCAAAAGGCCGTACTGTAGACGTCCATCTTCCCGGTCGCTCAGATGCACCGAGATAAACCAGATCAAAGAGGCCAGAAGCAGGGAGACCAGCCAGAAAAAGGCCCTGGATAGACAGCGAGAGAAATAAAAGGTCATTAACCGTTATCAACAGGTGTGCGCATACAGTGGTACCTTGGTTCTCAAACTTAATCCGTTCTGGAAGTCCGTTCCAAAACCAAAGCGTTCCAAAACCAAGGCGTGCTTTCCTATAGAAAGCAATGCAAAACAGATTAATCCGTTCCAGACTTTTAAAAACAACCCCTAAACAGCAATTTAACGTGAATTTTACTATCTAACGAGACCACTGACCCATAAAATGAAAGCAATAATCAATGTACTGTACTATAAAATAAATAAGACGATATTGCAGGTGATAAAAATTAAATTTAACTTTTTTTCTTAACTGCATTCACTGATGATTGTCATTGTTTGGTTGGGGGGCTTTTATCCATTTCCACAGTCACAATCAATCAATCAACCAACCAACCAACCAACCAGTAGCTGAACTGGGTTCCACACAAAAACAAAAACAAATTAACTGAAAAAGCCTCCAAATAAATAAATAAATAGCAAAAACAAAAGCGCCAAACTTAATCAGTTCCAGAAGACTGTTTGACTTCTGAAATGTTCAGTAACCAAGGCTCAGCTTCTGATTGGTGCAGGTGCCCTGGAAACAATAACCGACAGCTGCGTCGGACGTTTGGCTTCTGAAAAATGTTCGAAAACCGGAACACTTACTTCCGGGTTTTTGGCGTTTGAGAACCAAGGTACCACTGTACTCTGAACTTGGGGAGAAGAGATTCACACCAGGATAAACCACTTCCAGCAACCTGTTAAAATCATTCTGCAACCTGTTTAAATCACGAGCTACTACGCAGAATTTTTTTCTGCTTCGCGGGAAGAAGCTAAGACTAACCTTCGTCAAAATCAGGGCCCCTCCAGATGTTCCAGACTACCACTGTGGCTGATGGGAGTAGTTCAAAACAGCTGCAAGGCCTCAGGCTGACAACAGCTGAGTTGAACAGCCCACCTCCCATGCCTTTTGGGGGGCAGGAATGCTTCTGAGTACCACTTGCCAGAAACCCGAACCCTGTCAAGCCTTATCCCAGTTATTTAAATCAGGGTGGATTTGATTTAAAATCAAATCAAATTAAATCACAATTTAAATCACTAGTCAGAAAGACTTGATTTAAATCTTTTTTATTTTTTTACAGAAAGACTCATTCTTGCTGGTACAATCTTAACACTTACAACCAGATGAAGTTTTCATTTTTGGAATAATAAATTTTCAGAGTAGTTTTTACAGTCATATCCAAAATTACTGATTTGGTTTATACTATGATTAGAAATACATAGACAGATAATTATGAAATTATTGTGAGGTTTAATAAGTGAACTTGTTATTTTTGGAATATTTTTCTGCTGTACTTTATTGGAAGGAGAAAAATAATCATTCCCTTAATAACAATTTAACAATTCATTTAACTTAAAACAATAACATTATATCATATGTATCCATGTTTGTTAAAAACAACAACCTTAAGACTGAGTTTTAGCACACATGAAAAACTTTAAAACAAATCCTGATGAATAGTCTTTGGACTATAACGTAACTAAAATAGAAAACTGTCTTTAGAAATATATTTCCTTTCAAAGCATTTTATTTCAAAAATCCGATTAAAATGCATTTTAAAAAATCCGATTTAAATTTTAAAAATCCAATTTAAATTTTTAAAAAATCCAATTTTAAAAAAATAAAAAGAATAATTGATTTTTATCTTACCCTGTTTTAAATTCAGCACTATCTCAAAGGAATATAAGAAGCCCCCTTGTACAGAGTCAGACCCTTGAGCTCTACCTAGCTCAGGATCATTGCTAAGTTTTTATATATGCTGGAAGCCGCCCAGAGTGGCTGGGGAAACCCAGTTCAGATGCGCAGGGTACAAATAATGTATTATTATTCTAATAATTATTATTATTATTTGCATGGACTGGCATCAGACGTCCAGGGTTTCACCTGTAGCTGGAGATGCTGTCAACCTAACCTGGGAGCTTATATACCCCAGGAGACGGCTTTGACTGGGAGGCTAAACCAGGTGAGGGTAGCCGATGGGTCTCAAACCCTCGGAGAGTCAGGGACTTCCTCTGTATGTGAAGAAAGGCCCCGGAGGATGGAGCGGACGAGACCAAAAGTGGCTTCAAAAGGCTGTTTCTGCACAAGCTGCAGAAGGAAGTGAGGGGCAGGTGGGAAGGTAGCCTATCTAGGAGGAGGAAATCTCTGATCCTAAATCTCTGCTGCTTTGCAGGATATCTTCAGGAGAATACAAGGCCAAAGAGTAAACTCTATCCAGGGGTCAGCAAACTTTTTCAGCAGGGGGCCGGTCCACTGTCCCTCAGACCTTGTGGGGGACGGACGGACTTTATTTTGAAAAAACAGTAATGACCGAATTCCTATGCCCCACAAATAACCCAGAAATGCATTTTAAATTAAAGGACGCATTCTACTCAATGGAAAAACACCAGGTAGGCCCCACAAATAAGCCAGAGATGCAGTTTAAATAAAAGGACACATTCTACTTATGTAAAACCATGCTGATTCCCGGACTGTCCGCGGGCCGGATTTAGAAGGTGATTGGGCCAGATCCGGCCCCCGGGCCTTAGTTTGCCAACCCATGCTCTACACCAGCAGGAGTTGTTGGACTACAACTCCCATCACTCCTGAGTTCTGGCCTTGCTAGCTAGGGGTGATGGGAGTTGTAGTTCAACAACATCTGGGGACCCACAGGTTGAGAAAGGCTGTTGTTGTTGTTTAGTCATTTAGTCGTGTCCGACTCTTCGTGACCCCATGGACCAGAGGACGCCAGGCACTCCTGTCTTCCACTGCCTCCCGCAGTTTGGTCAAACTCATGCTGGTAGCTTCGAGAACACTATCCAACCATCTCGCCCTCTGTCGTCCCTTTCTCCTTGTGCCCTCCATCTTTCCCAACATCAGGGTCTTTTCCAGGGAGTCTTTACAGCATTGGAATTTCCTTTCGCTTCCAGGCATATCCGCAACTGAGCGACCTTTCGGCTTTGGCCCAGCCGCTTCATCAGCTCTGAATCTACTTGTACTTGTCCTCCGCTCTTCCTCAGTAGCATGTTGGACGCCTTCCGACCTGAGGGGCTCATCTTCCAGCGTCATAACTTTTATATGCTTGTTGTCTTTGTCCATGGAGTTTTCTTGGCAGGGATACTGGAGTGGCTTGCCGGTTCCTCCTCCAGGTGGATCACGTTTGGTCAAAACTCTCCACTATGACCTGTCCATCTTGGGTGCCCTGCACGGCATAGTTCATAGCTTCTCTGAGTTATTCAAGCCCCTTCGCCACGGCTGCTCTACACAAATGCAGAGTGGAGTCCCTAAGACGCCTTGTCCGCCTCATTCCGGCAACTCCTGTAAGCCAATCTGGTGCCAAACGTCTTTCTGATTTCCTTTGGACCACATCAGAGGCTGAGAGGGGGGTCTTGTCTGTCGTTTGAGCAGCCCAGGACCTCCAGACACACTGCCTAGGTTGCGTTCCAAGGAGGTCATTTCGGTGCGGCTAACACAGCAATTTTGACTTCACCTCGGAGGCACATTCCACTCTCTCTCGAAACAGACAGATGTCAACAACCACCTTTCCTCCAGGGAGCTCAAGGTTGGCAAACATAGTTTCCCTCTCCCCACTTTATCCTCGCAACGACCCTGTGAGGTAGGTTAGGCTAAGACAGGCACAGGCAAACTTGGTCATCCAGATGTTTTGGGACTACAATTCCCATCATCCCTGACCACTGGTCCTGTTAGCTAGGGATGATGGGAGTTGTAGTCCCAAAACATCTGGAGGACCGAGTTTTCCTATTCCTGGGCTAAGAGACAGCAACTGGCCCGTTCCCTTCGTGGTGCAACTGTTTACACTCAGGGTTTGCTACCACAATTGGATATCTGATCTTGGACTTCAGAAACCCTTTTGAGTTTTATACCTGAGAAGTCTCTGAGCCGCACACCGGCCACAAACCAGACAGGTTGAGTTGGAGGTATCAGAAAGCTCTGCTTAAATTATTTAAGGCTGTCATGATGTATCTAACTTCTCTCCTCTGAGCTATCTAAGGGAAGTTCGGTCACATGCAAACCTTTGTCATGTGCTCCATTGCAGGAAGGAAGGAAGGAATGCAATGCAATGAAGGCTTTGGTGTTTTTTTTTTTTGTAAATAAACAGCAGAACTGGAAAATCTAGATTTGTAGAGGACACACACAATGCCCCCTTTTGTCAACCAAAGGTGCTTTCTCGCAGTTTCCAAAGGGACGTTTTAGCACCTTCCCTTTGGGGCTGTGATTTACTCAGTGGGAATAAATGCTGCAGGCGCATTTTTCAAGTACAGGCTTCAAATGCAAGGAAGAGGAAGGCATCGACCACACCTTGCTTGCTCTCAATACATCTCCAAAACTCATCATAGCAAGCTCCCGCCATCTGCAACAGAGCCTAGAATGTTGTCACCAGCAAAATGTGCTCCAGACCCGGCTTCCTACACTCTGGAGGCAATAATAAACAAGGAAAGGACATGGATTGGATTGTAACTTCTGCAAAAAAAAATAAATCACAGCCAACAAGACCTGGTTCAGCAGTAGGGAACCTGCCTTGCACGCAGAAGGTCTGGGGTTAAATCTGTAACATCACTGACAAAGCAGTAAATCAATCCCTTTATTTGGATTCATGTGGACAAGGCTGCAGCTCAGTGATAAGAGCACATACCGTATTTTTCGCTCTATAAGACGCACCCAGACCACAAGACGCACCTAGTTTTTGGAGGCGGAAAACAAGAAATAAATTATTCTGAATCTCAGAAGCCAGAACAGCAAGAGGGATCACTGTGCAGTGAAAGCAGCAATCCCTCTTGCTGTTCTGCCTTCTGGGATAGCTGCGCATCCTGCATTTGCTCCATAAGACGCACACGCATTTCCACATACTTGTTAGGAGGGGAAAAGTGAGTCTTATAGAGCAAAAAATACGGTACTTTGCACGCAGGAGATCCCAGAGAGCAATCCTCAAAATCTTCAGGTCAGGCTGGGAACGTCCCACTGCCTGAAACCCCAAAGAGCTGCTGCCAGTCCAAGTGGACAATACTGAGCTAGATGGACCCAAGGGTCTGACTCTGTTTAAAGCCCACTGGTCCTAAAATATGGGTTTTAAGGGAAGATGACCCAGAGAAGACTGCGACTTCCAGGAGCTCTTAAGACCGACAAGCTCCTTAGAAAAATCGCAAAAAAATGGTTTCTGATTTTTTTAAAAAAGATGTCTTTAAAAAAAGATGATTATTTCCATGCTGGGGTAGCAGCACTGATGCTAAGATAGTACAGTATTTTAAACCGGATACTTTATCAGGGAGAAAGGAACAGGAAGTGCCTGAAAAGTTAGTTAATGTCTTGGTGGGAGGGGGCACAAGTGGGCAGAATTGGCCAATAAACTGCAAATGGGCCAGTTTATGCCCACCCACTTTGCACTGTGTTGTTGGTTATAATAGAGAGAAAGAAATATGTTTTTCTTCTCTTTTTAAAAAGGATCGTTTATTTATTTCCACTTATGAGTTGCTTCCTATGATAGCATATCAAAGCAATTTAGAGAATCGCCTTTCTATGTAAACCGCTTAAGCGATCTCCCATCGTTGCGCGGTTATGTGCAAATAAATAAATAATCCTCAAGAGCTAAAATGACACAGATTACAATGGGATTTACTCCCCGGTAAAAGTATGGATATAGAGCTGGTTACCTAAGCAAACATAAATGAAAAACCCAAATATAATTAAGCTGCCTTAAAATGAAAAGGTGAGATAATAATTTCGCAACCCATCAGTTATAACCTCTTGTTGCTACACTGGGACCTTCAAATGGGGGGCTCTGTGCATTGAGCTCCCCTCCCCACCCTCACCTTCATAAGTGTGTTTCCATATCACCCACATAACCTCAAGAAGACCCTGACCCTAGAAAAAAGAGGAGGCCTCCACCCACCAGCCCTATTGCCCCCAGAGGGGCTCTTGCCCCCCACTCCAGGCCCCACAACCCTCTACAGGTCTACTCAAACTGAGCTTACTCCACCCTTAGAAATGGGTGGAAGTTTGCACCTTATATGAACAAAACAAAACCAAGCAAAACACTGTGATCTCCGATTTAAAATGAAAAAAAGTGGGAGTAATAATTTTGCAATCTGTCATTCATTCCCTGCCCCCTTCTTGCCTGGAGTCTGCAAAGGAAGTGCTTTGCACATGCCCCAGATTCCTCTTTCCCCTCCACCAGAATCTGTGAGCAAGACTATGATCTCTGCCCTAAAAGGTGGGCCTGGTAATTTTGCAATCAAGCAATTCCAGCTAAACATCAGGAAGAACTTTCCGACAGGAAGAAGCGGCGAGCTCTTTTCCTTGCAGGTTTTAAAGCAGAGGTTGGGTGGCCACGTTTCGTGGATGCTTTAGTTCTGATTCCTGCATTGAGGGGGGTCCCTTCATTCTACATTCTGTGATTCTATGGAAAGCCCTCCCACTTTCTCTTTGAGAGGCTGGGGCCAGAGCCTTCTCCTCCCCACAAGAACAAAAAAACACGTGAACAAAACAAGGCTATGATCTCTCTGCCTGCAAACAGGAAATGTGGGAATAATCCTGTTTTTTGTTTTGCAATTTGCCGTTCAATCATAACCTTCCTGCCTTTGCTAGGCAGAGACCTACCACGGAAGGTATTTCTGCACATGCCCCGGAGCCCTCTCTCCACGTCACCCTCCCCCAACCGGGACCCACTTTCCTCCCCCCAGAAAGAAGAGGAAGAGGGGATTTCCCCCCCCCCCAGCAGCCCCCTTCCCCCCAAACCAAGAGGCTATGGCCAGAGCCTTCTCCCGTCCCCAAGAACAAAAAAAACAACACGTGAACAAAACAAGGCTATGATCTCTCTGCCTGCAAACAGGAAATGTGGGAATAATCCTGTTTTTTGTTTTGCAATTTATCGTTCAATCATAACCTTCCTCTCTTTGCTAGGAAGAGACCTACAACGGAAGGTCTTTCTGCACATGCCCCGGAGCCCCCTCTCCACGTCACCCTCCCCCAACCGGGACCCACTTTCCTCCCTCCAAAAAGAAGAGGGGATTCCCCCCCCCCGCAGCCCCCTTCCTCCCCCCAAAAAACCCCAGCCCCCTGCTGACCCAGCCACCAGGATGATGACGCGCAGGGGGTCCCCGGCCACGGTGAGCAGGCAGAGGGCCAAGGCCGGCCCGAAGGCGATGAAGGTGCAGCCGAAGAACACCGCCGCCCCCATCGCCCCGAGAAGCAGCGCCGGAGGCAGCAGGAACCAGGCAGGGAGGGAAGCTCCGGCAGAGAGCCCGGGCGGGGCCAGAGGCGGCCAATGGGAGCCGGTGGGGCGGGGAAGCCACGCCCATAGGGAGGGGCCGGTCCCGCAAGGCCTCGTGGGAAATGTAGTCCCTCGGGTGAGAGGCGGGGGAAGGAGCTGCGTGCGCCATTCGCCCCGCCCTCAGCTCCATAGATGTGTGAATATGTAGAGGGGACCTCCTCTAAAGATAGATAGATATTCTTCCTAGATATATAATGTGATAGATAGAATGATATATAATGAGATGAAAAAGATGTTGAAATATACATTTTTTAAAAAACCAGAAGCATTTTTACTTGATATTGTAGATCAGGACATTAATAGGCAAGATGTTAAATTGTTTTTATATGCAACAATTGCGGCAAGAGTATTGTTAGCCCAGAAATGGAAACAAGAAGAAATTCCGACGAAAGAAGAATGGCAGATGAAATTAATGGACTATGCAGAATTGGACAAAATGACAGGAAGGATTCAAAACCTGCGGGATCAGAGATTTACAGAAGATTGGAAGAAGTCTATGAATTATTTGAAGAGCAACTGTAATCGACAAATTAGGCTAGTAGGACTACAACACGTTTTGTAAGGAGAAATATACGAAGTGTTACAAAGTAGAAAAAGATAGGGATATTGGTTATGAGTTTGAAATGTAATAGGGAAGATAAGAAATGCATACTGAGAGATTAGATTGGAAAATTTTCAGACAGGATTGATGGAAGTCAAAAATTTGAATAAGATGTAAAAGTATGTTTAATTACTGTTGAAAATGATATGTTAAAAAACTAATAAAATTATATATATATAAAAGATATTCTTTATAGATAGAATCAATAGATATTGATATGCACACTTAATAAAAAATATTTTTTTTCTTTTTCTTTTGAGTGCTTTATTGATTGAAAACTTTGCAACAGAAGTGTACAATAGATATTGCAGGCGAAATGAGAAATAAAAAAATAAACGGTTATTCATTCTTTAACTAATGCTCGCTTTGTACTGTACATCCATTTTTGATTTAATTTGTCAAGACCTCTGATCTTGCACTCCCGAATTAAATTCCTTAAATATGCACTTAAGCTTTACTTTCTCCATATTATTTGGCTTACTTTACATTTTATTTTATACAATTATCCTATTTACACACCGAAGCTCAGTCAAAACCTGCCAACGGCACACTTAATAAATAGATATAGGTAGATATTGATAGATAGCTACTGATAAATAAATAGATATCAACAGAAGATCCAACCTCTCCATTCTGAAGGAAATCAGCCCTGAGTGCTCACTGGAAGGACAGATCCTGAAGATGAGGCTCCAAGACTTTGGCCACTTCATGAGAAGAAAAGACTCCCTGGAAAAGACCCTGATGTTGGGAAAGATGGAGGGCACAAGGAGAAGGGGACGACGGAGGACGAGGTGGTGGGACAGTGTTCTTGAAGCTAAAAGCATGAGTTTGACCAAACTGCGGGAGGCAGTGGAAGACAGGAGTGCCTGGCGTGCCCTGGTCCAGGGGGTCACGAAGAGTCGGACACAACTAAACGACTAAACAACAACAAAACGATAGAAAGTTGCTCTTCACAGATTGATAGAAATTGACAGATAAAACAATATTGATACTTTTTAAATAGATGTGATGCTGGTTTTCTTTGCAAATGGTGATTGATAGATAGCAATGCATAAGAGAGGTAGAGACGGACAGAGCCAGGGTGCTGTAGCGTCAGACCAGGGCCCGAGTTCTAATCCTCCCACCTGGCCACCATGAAGCTTACTGGGTGCAAAGGAGCCAACTCCCAGCTCCTTTTGGGGGCTGGGACCCCCAAAGTTGATGGGCATTGCCATTCAAATGGTGTGTGTGCACCACATCATGAGATGGATTGTGTGGGGCGGCGCTTATATCCCACCCCCAAAATTATTCCATAATAAAATTATTATTATTGTAAAATTCTCCATGGATAGAGAAGTATCTGCTCCCTTGTAGGCAGATAAATGTTTATAGGTAACCTCTTTGAGTGGCACCCTGTGCCAGTCCTACTCAGAGTAGACCCATTTAAGTCGATCAGGCCTGGCTAACTTGGCTTCGTTCGTTCTGAACGAGGCGAAAATAACCTAAGGGGAAGGAAAATAGAATGAAAATGATGTATAGATGGTATTTGACTCCTGTAAAATTAGATTTACCGTGACAGTGATAACTTGTGTTAGAAATGTAAAGATAAAGACCTACCATATGTGGTGGACTTGCCCCAAGGTGAAAGACCTCTGGGAAAAGATTTATAATGAATTGAAACAAAATGTTGAAATATACATTTATCAAGAAACCAGAGGCCTTTCTTCTTGGAATAACAGGTTTGGAATTGCCCAAGAAAGATGTTAAATTATTTTTGTATGCAACAACTGCTGCTTGAATTTTATTAGCTAATAATTGGAAAACACAAGAAGCACCAACAGTGGAAGATTGGCAGATGAAGATGATAGATTTTTTAGCCGACGTGACCGGAAGAGTCTGCGACCAGGAGGAGGAGGATTACCAGGAAGAATGGACGAAATTTAAAGACTATTTTGTTAAATATGTTAAGTTAAATTAATTGGAAATGCTTGCAAATAATAGATAGGCTTAGGATTTAAATAGGCAATGTGATGAATTAATACTGAATTGGAAAGAAAGAAAGATGTTAAGTGATTAAGTTAATTTTATAAGAACATTGGTTTTGGAAAACCGTTAAAATGATATACACTGAAATTCAACCAGGGGGATACGAGGAAGTCACTTAACAATGTTACTAAGCTTGGTTTAAATACGGTTGCGATTTATGTTTGTTTGTTTATTTGTTTAATTTTTTTTGGAAAATCAATAATTTTTTTTGAAAAAAAGCAAAAAAAAAGAAAGAAAGAAAATAACCTAAGGGGAAATCTGATAAAAGCAGAACCGCTTTTTAAAATGGATTTATGTCTTGTTCTTCCTCCAAGGAGCTCAGGATCGTCACGTTTTACCAGTGACAAAGGCGGAAAGAAATAAACGATGTTGCGAAAGGGAGAAATCTAGGAACAGCCCAGCAACATATATGCAAAATTATTCACATACCAAAACCACATTTTTTTAAAAAAAATTAAAAGGTAGTAAATGCATAAACAGGGATTTATTTATTTTTTAATGTCAAGTTTTAATGTATTGACTAGCTATTTTGTTATGTCCCGCTATGTACTCTGGACCAGGTCACAGCAAGTTAAACTCAAAATCGTATATATATAAAAATATTACTGATAAGCGAATATAAAAAAACAACAACTCTCCATTTCCTAATGAAACCATAAATAAATGTCAAAAGTTGGTGAGGGAAATAAATAAACAACCTCCAATGTCCAAATTATTTGGTTTAAGTTTAAATATATTGCTAATGTCTCATTTTAAAAGACATCATTGATTGTCCTTTTTTCTTTCTTTCTTTCTTTTTTGCTGTGGTTGCTTTGAAAACTCTAAATTAAAGCCTAAATTAAACTGAAATTAAACTGAAAAGATTATTATGTTTTGGACTATTACAAATTTATAATTTTAAGTACTTGTTTGTCTGGTATGGCCTGTAAAGAGAAAAAAAACCAAATAAGATGTTTTGTGCGACAGACTGAGGTAACTGAGGGAGCAAAGATGGCCGACACAAAGCCAAAAAAGGCGGGAAAATGAAAAATGGTTTTGTTTTTTTTGCAAATAGCAGAGTCAGACTCAAACAGAAGACACACTGTGAAGCAAATCAAATTTATTACAGAAAAAAAGCAATACCCAAAAACTGAAAATATGCATGTAAACCAAACAAAAAAATAAGAGACACTTTTTAAAGAAACACTTGCAAAATTCAGAGGCATCGCTGGGTTTAACAATATTCTGGGCAAAAGTTGTTTCTTGTCAGCTCATGGATTTGTTGATGAAACACTGTTGGCACAAATTTCTCAAAGCAGCTAAATTGAAAATGAAAGCAGATTCTGTCTGCAGGCCAATAATTTAAATTCAAGACAAAACGCCTTAAGGAAGAAAGGGGAGGAGGGTCTATTTGCGTGCATTGCTGGATTTGGCGACAATTAATTTGCTTATTTTAACAGCTTCTGCTTTTTTATGATTATTAATAGTGTAGCTTTGGGTGCTCTGAGCTCAGCATGGAGGGCTCTGAGTAAAGTTTCTTTTTATTCAGAGATTTGGGGAAGGGCTCCTTTCCGAGAAATGTCAATACCCCACGTCAACAAGCCTCCCTCTTCGCTTGTGTGATTTGTTCACTGCAAAACTTTCTCAGAATGGTAGAAATTTCTTGAACCACCTCCTGCCCATGTAGAATTTTGCTATCTGATGTCAACAAGCCACAAATGCACAGCAAAAGTGGCTTTTAGTTAGGCACAGCAAACGCTTTTTGTCACAAGTGGCCCATGGCATCGTCAAATTCCTGCTCTTGCAAAAAGCCACAGTCTCCCCCAGCCCGCGAAATGCAAAATTGCCCCATTGTGGTCCTTGAGAGAGATAAGATCTCCATATCTCAAAAGCTCCTGCATTGGTCACAGCAGGTTTGCCACAGAGAGCAAGCAGCAAATGGCAAAAGATGTTACAACTTACATTCACCGCTTTTTATTTTTATTTGTGGCCACCTGGAGAGTGTCTGCATTTTGCAAGAGGGATTCAGCTGCCAGCTGGAAATGAAGTTTTGCACAATTGAGAGAGATAAGGTGCTCTGGGACAACAAATCTAATATAATGTATATATATATATACTCCCAAATCAGAGTCTAGCAACTGATGCTTCTCAGACGTCCTTCAAATTTTTGGATTTCTTCCCTTGCACTGCTGGTCTTCTCTTCCTCTCATCTTAGGTCTTGCCTGAAAGTCCAGTTGGCCATAGCAAATTCCATCCTGTTATAAAATTTGGAGGAGAGGGCTGTTAGTTGCTTGATGGCTTACATTCAACGCCTATTTGGCCATGTGAGAAGCACCCAGAGCTCTCTGTCTCCGTTTCTCATTTTTCCAGTTTTAAATACAGTTCTCCACATCTAGGGAAGCTTTTAATGTCTGATATTTTATCACTTTATTAATATTATTATCATTAATTCTTTTGGGAGCTGCCCAGAGTGGCTGGGGAAACCCAGCCAGCTGGATGGGGTATAAATAATAAATCATCATCATCATCATTTCTGCAGCGATTTGGTGATTTTTTTATTTAAAAAAGCTTCATGAAAACCATACAACATTTTAGTGCAGATTTCATTTTGTATGCACTTCTGACTCGTGAACAGATTTTCTCAAGTAATTATCCCTAATGGGATGCATTTTTGGACATTATTTTCATAAATATATTCATTTTTGTGAACGTTGTTTGGATGGAGAACAACATTGCAAAATTTGGGGAAGTGCAAACTTCAAAGGTTGGCTGTGTTTCAATTCTCATAGTGTTTCAGGAAGTGCAAATTTGATAGTTCTGAATTTAATGCAAACGGAATCAAATTTATTCCCCATTCCTATCACCCATCTATATTTTTGAAAGAGCCCTTACCTGTATTTCCTCTGAAGGAGGAGGTCCAGACATCTTGGTGTGACACCCTTCGGGAGCAAAAGAGTTTTACTATATTTGATTATTAAACAAATTTAACACAAAAACAGATGTATGTGCTATCATTAACAACACATGACACACTTTTAAAAAAGGCTTTAAGATTCCCCCCCCCTTGAATGTTGTCGAGGGCTGCCAAAAAGTGGTTGGACCACCCTGATACACACATACACAAATTTAATATTTGATTTTTACAGTATTTTCTTATGCACATTTTGCACTGTTTCATACAACTGATTTTTGTAGATTAAGTGATATATATCTTGCTAATTAAAACACAAAACAAATAGTGGGAAGCCCCGGCTGCCTTGTGCACTACAGGCAGCAAAATTTCCTTTTCCCCTCTGCGTAAAGAGACACTGACATAGGGCATATTGTCATGGTTCTTTCCCGGGGTGTAGCTCCTCATATTACCTGGGCCAATTCGGATCCAAATAAAACTCAGGGAGATGAGCAGTGATGCCAACACACCAACGACAGGAAAGAACACTGTGTAGACTTGGCAGTTCCCGTTATCGACTGTGGAAGAAGCTTTCAAAAAAGGAGAGAAAGAATATATTAAAAAACCCCCAGCTTTGCTTACTCAGGAATTTCTGCTGTCGACAGAAGGCAACAATGCATCACTCACATGCATTGAATATGGCGGTCCTTTTCACGCTGGTGCTGGAGGAGTTGAACCTGACTTCGCAGGTGATATTTCCCCCACTGCTGTGTAATTCCATGGGGAAGCGAAGGAGACTGACAAAGGTTAAGGATCCACTGTTGTTTTTTGCTAAAAGGGTCCGGGCCTCATGAGGGAGACCTCCCGGGACGTCCCAGGAAACCTGGACTAAGTTGCACGCTCCATGGACCACGCAAGCGAGCTGGTTTTCCAGCTGGGAAGGTGGCCCTTGCTTCGAGGGTTTTAAAAGCATCACCCGGGTGCTCGGGGTATAACTGTCTGATGAGAAAAAAATAGGGAGAGGAGAGATTCATCACTGCATAATTTCATCCACCTCTATCCTGCCCCCTCTTATTTGCCCTTTCTAAAAACTAAAAAGCACCAAACTCTCCTCCTACATCCTCTTCTGAACCTTTACTGGCTCTACAATACCCCTTTTCAGGTGATGTAACTGGAACTGTACAATTGTGGCTTGAATGAGATATTTGTGTCATGCAATTATGATGCGGGCGGTTTTAATTTTGATCCATTACTAAGCATCCCTAGGGTGGATCTGCCTTATTGTTCTAGGAAAGCTGCATCTAGGTCAGGAGGTTTAGGGTGAGGCCCCCTTAAATGGTATAGGGAAGGGCTGGGTTGATATTTTGCAAAGGCCAGAGCAGTTTCTTAGAGAGAATCGTAGGAAACAGCCGAGCACTTGAGGGATGTGGCAGACCCTCCATGAGATTCTTGGTGCCAATGGAGGCCGAACGAGGCTGGTTTCTGATATTTTGTGACAGGATGAAAGGCTACTAAGACTGGGGCTAGAATTCAACAACAGCCTTGCTTGCAACATACGAGATGATCTTGAGAACGGATGCTAATTTAACTGCACCACTCAGTGGTTCTAGTGCAAATCTCAGACCTAATCTCTTACCTCCAACAACTAGTAGGAATAATCCTTTGCTGACATTATAATTTGTTGTGACACAGAAATAGATGCCAGAATCCGACCTCTCGACATTCGAGATCTCCAGCACTGAGTCTTGACTGTAAGCTCTAGCTCTGCAGACAAATCTGTCCCCGGTTTCTCCATCGTTACAATGTTTGATTAAAACTGGCAATCTGCTTTCTCTTCTTTTATACCAACTGAATGATAATCCACCGTCCTCAATTTTTTCGGCAGAAGTGCACGAAATCTGTGCCGACTCTCCAATACGTACAATCCGGGACCTCTGCGTTTGATACAGGAACGAAAGGTAGGCTGGAAAAACTGTGGAGGGGAAATGTCACAAGGACCGTTAACGGCTGCAGTTTTGCACCCCAGTCTTTTCCCGCAAAAAGATAAAACACCGCTCAAGGATCTCGACATTGCCCTGTGACTGAAACATTAGAAATCAGATGCACATTTAAGGAAAAAGTGGGAAATGTTTTACCAAAACTACAGAAAGTTTCAGAGTCTATAAAAATTTCAACTCAATCGCTTTCTCAGGTTTTAAGAGTTGGGCAAAAGCAGCAGAATAAATCTTACCTGCGGAGGACAAAACAAGGTATGTGGTCAACAACATTGCTGAAAGTAGCGGCAGCAGCCAGAAGTCCAGAGCCCACATCAAATGTGCAGCTGCTTCAGTGGAAAAGGTTTAATGTGACACCAGCTTCTTGCCAGAGAACCACCTCCATGTGGGCGTTGCAGTGGCGTGATGGGGGCCATTGAGAAAGGTCAGCAGGGCTTGTGATAAAGTAAAAGCATTCTGGGAATTGTTCTATAACGAGCTAAAAAAGATGTTTAGATATACCTTCTCCAAAAAGCCAGAAGCATTTTTGCTGGGTAGGATGGGAGAAAAAATTGCTAAGACTACAGTGGTGCCTCGCAAGACGAAATTAATTTGTTCCGCAAGTCTCTTCGTCTAGCGTTTTTTTCGTCTTGCGAAGCAACCCTATTAGCGGCTTAGCGGATTAGCGCTATTAGCGGTTTAGCGGCTATTAGCGGCTATTAAAGGCTTAAGGGATTAGCGGATTAGCTGCTAAAAGGCTATTAGCGGTTTAGCGTCTTAGAAAAAGGGGTTGGGGAGCAAAAAAAAATCTCAAGACTCGCAAGACATTTTCATCTTGGAAAGCAAGCTTGCAAACAAATTCGTCCTGCAAAGCGCATTGAAAAACGGAAAACCCTTTCATCTAGCGGGTTTTCCGTCTTGCGAGGCATTCGTCTTGCAGGGCACCACTGTATTTCTGTACTCCACGACGGCAGCAAGAACTTCATTAGCTCAAAAGTGGAAAGCGCAGGAATTGCCAACAATTGAGGAGCGGCAGACGAAGATGATGGACGATGTGGAATTAGCCAAGCTGACCAGTAGAATCCGGAACCAAGACGACCAAAAGTTTCAAAGAGGCTGGAATAAATTTATTGGGTATATGAATTATTGTGGCAAAAATGTGAAGACACTAGCGGGATTGAAATAAATCCTGCAATGAAACCTAAAACATTTTATAACTTTCTAGACCAAAGAGACAGAGTTGACTATAAGGATATAAAGGTCAGAAATGGAGGTTTTAAAGTGCAATATAAAGACTTGAAAACAAAAAAACAGTTGAAGGAGTGGAGGGAAGTCATGAGCTCGACAGAGCAAAGAGTATTTTTATTTGCTATTGTAATGTTGGGAATAGTGTGTTAAGAAAGAAATTAATAAAAATTATATGTAAAAAAATAAATGAGAAAGGTCAACAGGGAGGAATCACTCCCAGAAAGCCCCCAAACAGCACTCCCTGCTTTATTCAATACCCTGTTATTGCCTAAATGTATAGGTAAAAGTAAAGGGATCCCTGACTATTAGGTCCAGTCGTGGCTGACTCTGGGGTTGCGGCGCTCATCTCGCTTTATTGGCCGAGGGAGCCAGTGTACAGCTTCCAGGTCATGTGGCCAGCAGGACTAAGCCGCTTCTGGTGAACCAGAGCAGCACACAGAAATGCCATTTACCTTCCCGCTGGAGTGGTACCTATTTATCTACTTGCACGTTGACGTGCTTTCGAACTGCTAGGTTGGCAGGAGCTGGGACCGAGCAACGGGAGCTCATCCTGTCGTGGGGATTCGAACCGCCGACCTTCTGATCGGCAAGTCCTAGGCTCTGTGGTTTAACCCACAGCGCCACCCGCGTCCTTGCCTAAATGTCTATGCAATGGCAAAATGTCTGCATAAATGAATGAATATTGACATATCTTACCCTTTAAAAAAATGGACACGCTGCCTTCGGGTCCAGGCTGAATTCTGGCAGCAGATTTCCATCCTGATCTATAGGAAGCACAGGAGCTTGGTTTCTGCTAAGCCAGACCTATCTAGCGCAGTGCTGTCTACACTGACTGGCAGCATCTCTCCAGGGTTTCAGGCACAGGACATTACCAGGCCTGCCTGGAGGATGCCAAAGATTGAACCCGAAACTTTTCTCTTGCAAAACGTGTCTATGGCATTTATTTCCCTTTTGGAAGAAGTGAATGAAATCTGCAGCCACAGTAGCCCATTCCTGAGTTGACAAAACTTTTCACACTACAGTCAGATAGATCCAGGAGTTTTTATGCTTGGTAGCCGTAAAAGCAACATTATTTTTGTTATTCTTATTTTCCCTTTGGTGCCAGAAGCTGCAAGTTTAACCAGCTCAGTTAAATCCTAGTCTGGGCTCTACAAAAGGCCAAGAGCTTTATATTTTGGCTAGGCTTCCCTAGAGATACCCAGGGGCACATTTATCCTCAGCACCCCTCTCCATAGATCAAGAAAGACAGGAGGAAATCAAACTAAAAGCTTGTTATTTGATATCTATATTTAGGCAGTAGCTGGCTGGCCACCTCTGCAGCTTCAACAGACCACAGACACACAAAATCCCTGGGTGTGGATCTCAGAGGTAACTCTGGTTAAGAAAAAAGCACCCAGCACCCTCCTGACTCAATCTTTCTGCTCTTGTTGGTTTTGACACCCCTGAGCCTATTTTCTTCATTTGCAAAATTGATAAAAACAGGAAATTTTTGCAGAAGTTTGTGTGGCTTTGGCTTCGATGCTGTTTGTAACGGTAATGAAATGTTGGTAGTCTGACTGGGCAGGAAGGACGCCTCGTAGCTCACAATGGCCTGCTAAGTCAACTTGAATTGTTGAATTGTTTTCCCTGCTCTGCCACGGGGAAAAATATTCTGCCTCTCTCATAAACAATACCTAGGAGAGAGAAACAGGGGGAGAAACTTGATCCAGTTTGCATTTAAAGTGGAACCGAACTGATTTGCACTTCCCAAAGCAATCTGCAAATTGCACCTAGCCGTTGTTTGAAATTTGCATTTGCACCCCAATTTTGCAATGTGGTTCTCCTCTCATGTAAAACGTGTGCAACATACATGTATTAGGGTAACCTGTGCAGGAAAATAATTTTGAAATAGTGTTCCAGGGTAGAGGGGGAGTTAATTCATATATATACTTAATATTAATTTTGCAATGCAGTTTCTTATGGAGAGAAATTAATATTCATTTTGTATGAAAATTAAAAAGATAAAAAATACGCATAAATTGAAGCTATTACTGAAAGGTTTGTTTTATTTATTTATTTCATAAAACCTCTGCGCTGTTTGTAAAGAACCTCAAAGCAGTTTACAAAAAGAATAAAACAATAAAACAAAACAAAAAAGTGTGAGTAAAAACAGCAAAAACATTCAAAAAGATTAAAATCCAATTGAAACACACATTCCCTGTTTAGGGAAGTTTTTAATGTTTAATGCTGTATTGTGTTTTTAATACAGTGGTGCCCCGCAAGACGAATGCCTCGCAGGACGGAAAACCCGCTAGACGAAAGGGTTTTCCGTTTTGGAGGTGCTTCGCAGGATGAATTTCTCTATGGGCTTGCTTCGCAAGACAAAAATGTCTTGCGATTCCTGGGGGGTTTTTTCCGCTCCCCACCCCCTTTTTCTAAGGCACTAAGCTGCTAATAGCCTTTTAGCAGCTAATCCGCTAATCCCTTAAGCCTTTAATAGCCGCTAATAGCCGCTAAACCGCTAATAGCGCTAATCCGCTAATGGGCTTGCTTCGCAAGATGAAAAAACCGCTAGACGAAGAGACTCACGGAACGGATTCTTTTTGTCTTGCGAGGCACCACTGTATTTGGTTGGGAGCTGCCCAGAGTAGCTGGGGAAAACCAGCCAGATGGATGGGGCATAAATAATAAATCATCATCATCATTCTACAAATTCAGAATGAGTATTCTGTGGCAAAGATATTCCAGTTTATTGCTTTGTAAAAAATATTAGGCAATATTGTGCATATTAGGCAAAATTGCATTCTAACCTATGTATATTAGGAGAAATTTGCACCAAAATGCTGATTTATTTTCATGACTCGCAATCTGATGTAGAAATTTAGAGAAGTGGGAACTGAAGATTGAGAAAGGGATAAACTGAGAGAAACACAAATTAAAGAAGTCTCCCTTCCGCAATGGCATGTAAAACTGGGCCATTGGAATATGCTGCAGGCTGCAACCCTTACAAAAATTCCCCTGGGTGTCCATCATTCAGAATGATTTCTTGTTTTTACAATCAATATTATTAAAGGTTTTCCAGCATATTATACAATTAAAAACAAACTGATCAAGAAAGAAATAATAGAGAACAATACATAAGAAAAGGAAAAGAAGAAGGAAAATGAGAAAAATAATAAAATAAAATAGTAAAAACCGCCATAACAGTAATGATCCTAATAAAACACATTTTATATATTGTTTACAATCAATTTTATTAAAGGTTTTCTAACATCTTATACAATAAGAAGCAAACTAATCTAGAAAGAAATAATAGAGAACAGGTTAGCAAAGGGTGTTAAATTCAGAAGTCTCCTTTTCTACTTCTCCACATTCCTTCTGCAGACTCCATGTTTCTTCTTAGCTGCTGTGACCTATTCAGCTTGGAACAGAAAACAGAAAGGTCAAAAGCCAGATTCCAGAGGGATGCTTCGTTAGGAGCGAAGGACGAGAAATCACCCGGAGAGGTTTAGAGTGGTTCTTGAGATCCCATGTTGGGGGACCTGGACTGCTTTGGACATACAGCGATACTGTGATGGCCTGGGAATCCGATTCAGAGGCTGAACCGGAGGAACCCCAGCCTGCACAGGAGTCCCCGCCTCCAGGGCCGGCTGAGCTGGGGCAGGGCCTTGGACCTGAAGAGCCTACACCCAGTGGCGTAGCGTGGGGGGTGCAGGGGGGGCCGGCCGCACCGGGCGCAACATCTGGGGGGGGGGGGCGCTCGCACTCGCAGCTCTCTGCCCCTACCTGGCTTATTCACTCTCTCTCACTGCAGTGCTGGCTGTGCGAATCCGATCCGAGCCGCCAGGTCGCCGCCCACTGTGGAGGGGAGGGTGCCAGGCGTGCGGTGCAGTGCGGAGAGAGAGCGAGGGACTATCTGGGGGAGGGACAGTGCAGTGGGGGGGCACAAATTACTTGCCTTGCCCCGGGTTAGGGGGCGCAAATTACTCGCCTTGCCCCGGGTGCTGACAACCCACGCTACGCCACTGCCTGCACCTGTGCCGGATCCTCAGGAGCAGGCACCAGGTGATTCCACTCTGGCTCCGGAGGTGATTGAGGACACAGTGCCTACAGGTGCGCCTCTCCCAGCTCTGTCAGGGGAAGGTGAGTCTCCCCCTGGGTCCAGTAACCCTCCAGCCTCTCCTGAGCTGCAGAGGCTCAGGGCAGAGAGGCGGAGGGAACTGGTTTCTCCCAGGAGGAGTGCTCGCCTTAAGGCCAGGAGAGGCGGGTCTCCTGGGGGCCGGGACCGCCCCTGGCCTCAGAGAAGATAAAGGCCAGTCAGCCCGGTCCCAGGTTGCGGGAGCAACGTCGTTGAATACCTGCTTCTGCCCGGACCCAGACCTGTCCTTCCAGAGTTCCCGTCCCCGCCCGGCTTCCTGCTTCGGACCTTGCCTCGCTCTTTGTGAACTGTTTCCAGACTCGTGACCCAGGACCGGACTTTGACCACGCCAACGGTAACCTTCCCCCCGGGACCAGCACAGATACCTTTATTGTCAAACTTAATCCATTCTGGGAGTCCATTTGACTCCCGAAACCGTTCGAAAACCAAGACGCGGCTTCCAATTGGCTGCAGGAGCTTCTTGCACTCAACCGGAAGCTGCGTCGGACGTTGCAAAAAACGTTCGCAAACCGGAACACTCACTTCCGGGTTTGTGGCGTTCGGGAGCCGATTTGTTCGACAACTACTGTATTTTTCGCTCTATAAGACGCACCTGACCACAAGACACACCTAGTTTTTAGAGGGGGAATGCAAGGAAAAAAATATTCTTTAAATGGAGCGATGAGCAGAGCCTGTATGCATCCCAGGCTCTGCTCAGCACTCCCTTTCATGAGCCGCGTGGAGTGTGTGTGCGGCGCTTGCACACACTTGTTCTAGCTTCTGGCTTAGCGGGCTTTTGCGGGAGATGGGAGAAGGGACAGAGCGTGGCTAAGCCAGAAGCTAGAACAGTGAGAGGGAGCGCAGCGATTCCTCTTGCTGTTCTGGCTTCTGGGATAGCTGCGCAGCCTCTTCAGGGCAGCAGGATGAAGGCTCCCCACTGCCCTGAAGATGCTGCGTCCGGCTAAGCCAGAAGCTAGAACAGCGAGAGGGAGTGCTGCGCAGCCTGCATTCGCTCCATAAGACGCACACACATTTCCCCTTACTTTTTAGGAGAGGAAAAGTGCATCTTATAGAGCGAAAAATACGGTAAGCCATTCGGGAACCAAGGTACCGCTGTACTTCAGATCCAAGTTGTTTCTTTGTTTGCAACTCCCCACTTCTGCAAATAAAACCCACCAAACTCCGTTTTAGCCCGACTGACATCAAATCTCTGACCAGGACAGAGAGCTGGAAGTTCCTGCAAAAGTAGGAAGGGGGGGGGGTCAGATCTGGAACCCTCTTTGCTAATGCTGCACATCTGGGACCAGAGTATTGCAACCTTAGCTGATTTCCCCCCTCCTCTCCCACGTCAGCCAGTGAAGAGAAAAGAATGCATCAAATTCTATGGGGTTCAAATGCCCTTCTCCCCACCAGCAGTTTCCTATAGGGTCTCCCTCTTTGATCCTTGGTTTGCTGGTGGTTCTGGGTTCCCAAGGAGGCATAGAAAGGCATTGATGGGCTGGGTTCAATGCAGTCCTGCTTTTTCTTTTTCTTTTCCTTTTTAATTTTTTTTTTAATTTTTTTACCAACAACCAAAACACAAACAGTGAAACATTGGGTATACATAATCAATGATAACATCTTCAAATCAACCATATGTACAATTCTATCTATATTAACACTCCTCCCTCCACAAGGTTTATTTAACTTTCAACATTTTAATTGCCCCAAATTGTTCAAACCTGCCCAAATAATCCAATATCTTCTCAAACCAATCCTCCTCCTTCTCACTGACCTTTCATTTTGTGGATCTTCACAGTTAGATAGTCTAAAATTATAATATTTTTCGTTTTTTCCTCAATTGGTTCATCCCTAGCTCTTCTGCATTTTTCCAATTTCTCGCTATCCCGCTTGCAAACACATAATTACCTCTGCCCAAACGCTTTCTGAAGCAGAGGACCAACGGTGGGATCCATAGGAGGATAGCCAAGCAGGGGACTCTATAATACAATGTAAGGAAGCAGGTTCCTCCTAAAAGAAGAACACAGAGAAACAGCAGTGTTAAGCCAGCTAACCCATGAACCCAGGTTCTCACTGAGACTGGTAGGGCGGAAGGCAGGGAGGCCACCAGCAGGTGGCGCCAGAGCCAGTGACAATCAGAGCCAACTAATCCCAGCTTTGCCTCCACCTTCCTCTTCCCTACAGAGTTCCATAATGGCAACCCCGAGTCCACTTATAGTCCCTGCCACAATTTGCGGCAAGGGAACACCTAAAAGGGCTCTCTTTGTGGCCCTGACTCTGGAACAGTCTCCCCCATAGAATTCTGCCTTTCTCGCACCTTGCTGGTCTTCAGATGTCAGCGTGAACGGCATTTTTAACACATCCAAACTTGCACAGTTTGAGATTATGAGATGTTTAGCCATCGGTAGCAATGTGAATCAGCGGTTTTCTTTTTTTAACGATTAGTCTGAATATGCTTTTTATTTTATTTTCAGTATTTTGATTTTAGTATATTGTTGAGACAATGCCCCCCGCCCCCCAAGCTATTCTGGAGGAAGGGTGATTTGTAAGTAACATAAATAAAATAAAGATATAGGTTGGTGTCTCTTGGCAGCTTGAGATGGACGGTAGCGCTGGGGTCTTACGGGGATTGTGGATTACAGTGGTACCTCGGGTTAAGAACTTAATTCGTTCTGGAGGTTCCGTTCTTAACCTGAAATTGTTCTTAACCTGAGGTACCACTTTAACTTATGGGGCGTCCCGCTTCCGCTGTGCTGCCACTGCACTATTTCTGTTCTCATCCTGAAGCAAAGTTCTTAACCTGGGGTACTATTTCTGGGTTAGCGGAGTCCGTAACCTGAAGCGTCTGTAACCTGAGGTACCACTGTACTTAATTTCCTTTAAAATGTAGCGGCGGGGGGTAAGCCATCTGTCCTGTATTTGGGGACCCCCTCACAGACTGCTGAGGCGCCTAGACTTGTGCCTCAGATTCTTGCCCTGGTGGCACTGCTAGAAGCTCTACGCTATCTTCAAATTCTAGCCATAAAAGGGTGTGCTTGTGTAGCACAACATGCCCTGGAAAATAGGTCTGGAAGAGCAATATTACATCGTAACACACCTGCATCCACAGATGATGATGTGCTTCCAGGTACCGCAAAGCTTGTACTTTCCTACTCTTGCAATAATATTTATTTCTGTTTGAATAGTATTTTTGTGCTCTGTACAACAGATAGATTGAATTGCCCATTATATCATACTGTTGCATGCCACCCCAATCTCTGAGAGGTGAGAGGGCACTTAACCAGAGTTCGGTTTCCTTGGAATGAAGGTCAGCGGAGACTGTGGTGTCGTCAGGACATCTGGTTATATTTGCACATATATGCAAACTGAGCATGAAACGGAGGGCCTGGCAACATTAACACCCCAAAATATATTGCTGCTCCGTTATTCACCACTTTGGATCCAGCGCAGAGCAGGCAGGTCTCTGTATCTCCAGCTTCCAGCCTGATTTCTACTCAGCTTTACAAACCACTCTCTCTTGCAATGGTTCACCTACCTAGCAGCCAGGTGAGGGGATGGGAAGGCGCAGCCACTCATTGTATGGCACAGAGCCACAACCACTGCCCAGACAAAGGGACTGGTTTGAAAAACTTGCTCTCATCACTTCTATGCCCCAAAGTGCAGGAACCCAAGAAGTGGAAGGGACTCAGGGCATCATACTGCCTCGGTCCTGTATACCTGAAGGAGCGTCTCCACCCCCATCGTTCTGCCCGGACACTGAGATCCAGCGCCAAGGGCCTTCTGGCGGTTCCCTCACTGTGAGAAGTGAGGTTGCAGGGAACCAGACAGAGGGCCTTCTTGGTAGTGGCACCCGCCCTGTGGAACGCCCTCCCTTCAGATGTGAAGGAAATAAGCAACTATCTTACTTTTAAAAGACTTGTTTAGGGAAGTTTTAAATATTTAATGCTGTATTGTGTTTTTAATGTTCAGTTGGGAGCTGCCCAGAGTGGCTGGGGAAACCCAGCCAGATGGGCGGGGCATAAATAACAAACAAACAACAATGATCATCATCATCATCATCATCATCATGATGCAGTCTGACCCCACAAACTCATATCACTCTACCTGCCAACACTGTCTTCGAAGGGACCACTGCACTGATGTTTCTTTTCTCCTGGTCTGAACAGGAATAAGCCATCCCTTGCCTCCATCTCTCTGGAGGAATCAGCTTCAGGCTCCAAACGGTGAAGGCTCCTTCCCCATCAATCACGTCACCATCCTTCCGGTCCTGAGAGGTTTCCCCACCAACATCCCAAGAGAAGAAGGTATCCTCATCAGGGTTTGCGTCAATCAGGAGGCAGAGGAGGGGAAGGTGGTGGGAGAGCTCCCTGTCTTCTGCAGCGGAAGGAGCAAGGAGGGAAAGTCTTGGCCCAGAAGTTCCTAGGAGAGAAGGAGAATCGCATGAGAATGGCTCCTCAGATCTTTAATTAATCCCTCTCGTAGGTTTCATGGGGGTGACATGGCTCCTCAACAAACTAGACCCAATAAACAGCCATCCCAATGACCGTTGCAGGAGTTAGAGAGCTGGACTAGGGCCTGGAAGAGACCTGGGTTCAAATCTCCACTCAGGAAGCGTGCTTGGGGCCGGTCTCAGCCTAGCCTCCCTCACAGGTTGGGGTGTAAATGCAATCATAAATAAATAAAGCAAATGCTACAGACCCTAAATTAAATCTAAGCCATAGTTGCTTAAGCCTTGCCCTCCCAATATCTACTAGTAGTACAGTCGTACCTTGGTTTTCAAACAGCTAAGTTCTTGAACATTTTGGCTCCAGAATGCCGCAAACCCGGAAGTGACTGTTCCGGTTTTCAAACGTTCTTCGGAACCCGAATGTCTGACAGGTCTTCCGTGGCTTCCAATTAGCTGCAGGAGCTTCCTGCAGCCAATCAGAAGCTGCACTTTGGTTTCCAAACGTTTTGGAAGACGAACGGACTTCCAGAATGGATTCCGTTCGACTTCCAAGGTACGACTGTATTTGTATTAACAAAAGCTAAAAACGAAAAAGGCAAGAGGGTTTGTTTAAAGAAGTGGAAGCTTTGTCCAGACATGGCTTGGAGCAGGGTGGAGAGAGACCCACAAAGCAAAATTAACAGAATACAGTGGTACCTTGGGTTACATATGCTTCAGGTTACAGACTCCGCTAACCCAGAAATAGTACCTCAGGTTAAGAACTTTGCTTCAGGATGAGAACAGAAATCGCCCTCCAGCGGCGCAGCAGCAGCAGAAGGCCCCATTAGCTAAAGTGGTGCTTCAGGTTAAGAACAGTTTCAGGTTAAGAACGGACCTCCAGAACGAATTAAGTTCTTAACCCGAGGTACCACTGTATAAGGTTTGGGGAGCAGAATGCTTAACAGATTAGGATGAACAAATAAAAATGTCTTTAAATATATCTGCGGCAGGAAGCCAGGCAGGCAGGCAGGTGCGGCAGATAACAAAGCTGTGAAAGGATTAACTAAAAGGTGTTAGGGAGAAACTCAATTATTTTGTGGGTCTTCACTTGAGGAGATATTGGGCAGGTTTTTGTGTGCTGTTGTTTGAAACTTGCTAGGGGCCTATGGCAGGTTTGCAAGTGGACTGGGTGTATATTAAATAAGCAACAAGAGTATCTGACATCTGCTGAGCCACTCACCTAAGACGATCAGCCTCACCCCACTCAGGAAGATGAATTTCTGAGCCATAACTCCAACACAGTAATACACCCCAGAATCTCTTCCCTGGATGTTGTGTCGGGTCAGATTCACTTGGCGTGAGGTTTTTGCTCCTGGTTTTTGAGTGGTATACATCTCTGCAATCCTACGCAGTCTCCCTTCCTGTTCCTCTTTGTACCAGCTCACTACCGACACAAAAGTTCCTTCTGGAATGTTGCAGCTGATGTTGACAGTGGCTCCAGAAGGTGCTGAGACCCTTGCCAGGTGATCCTCCGTGATTTCAGTGATCCTCCGTGATCCAGCAGCTGCAGCAGGGAAGCAAAGGGATGTGTGATTGGTCCCATTTGGTTGGTCCCACTAAACAGAAAACCAAGATGACCACCCCATGACTATAAAACATTGATTTTAAAATAGGGTGCGTATGACAGACCTGTTTGCTGCTTCCCCCTTTACATGCCCCTGTCTGGATTGTCACTTGAGATAACAGGATTACTAAACCTCAATAAAAGGATGCACACACACAATAAAAAGACATGTTGAATTTTTCAACTTTCAACTTCGAAATATGAGGGGTGCTGAAAAGTTATAACATAACTTGAGAATTCAAAAGATATTGAGGCTAAATTAACATAATGTAGCTTTGCTTGGTAAGTAAAGTAATTGCCAAGCACTTGCAGTTTTATTTATTATTATTAATTATTTCCTGATGCAGCTGCTAATTCAACATTACTTGACATTTTCAGAAGGAAAAATTAATATTATCTGGTTTTCTGAAAGCAGTTTATATGCTTCATCAAACGTAGCCTTACCAAGCTAAATGTTGCCCGGTCACAAAAATAATGGCAGATTTGAATTCCCCACACACCAAAACATAGTTTGCAAAATTTATGTTTTACCCCCTAAAATGAGATGCAGTGCTAAAACGTAAAATTTTTACGTTCAATAATTAGCAACTACTGTAATTCTAAGCAGATTTCTTGTGGGGAGCAATTGCTCTGCCAAACAAATGTGCTTAAGAAACTTTATATACTGAGAGCTGCGAAAAGAAAACCAACCTCCTTTTTGCTCCTTAGGGAAGGAGACATGTCAATCAAGTTCCTAAACCAGGTTCCAAATAAGAAACTTCAAATATTTATTCAATGTTTCAAATATTTATTCAAATATGCTTTACTGATTACTGAAACTGAATCAGTAGATTGTACTATATAGAATTAAATATGTGTTTCTTTTTGCCAAGTTAAAAGAAATGGCACTCATCGTTTAATTGAAGCGCATCTTGCTATTTGTCAAGACTGCTGAAGGTTTCGGATGGGAGAGAAGTTTGTTCAGCTTTCATTTTAATGGGAACCAACCTAATTTGTGCTTCCTGAAAACATAAGCAGATTGAAACACAGCATTCCTACAAAATTCACATTACTCTGAATATTTCAGGGTAGCTGTCCAACCAAAAAGGATGCAGCTATTAGTGAAAACAATGTGAAAACAAAGCTACGTTATGTTATGGGAAATTGCTTGCAAAATTGTTCACAAATACGCATGTGTTATACAACTGGCATTGGTATTATTAATTCACATCACAAATTTTGGACGTGGGTCTTTGGCGACTGTCAATTTCATGCATTTTAACGGTAGGCATGCCTATTCTTTAACCGTTACTTGAGGCATCCAAGCAAAGCTTTACTTAATGCCCTAGGTAAGGTGGAATGTTTGTAGCACACTTTTCTTTTTTTGCTTTAAAAATGGGAATGTAAGAACACAAATATTCCGATTTGAATAAGCTATAAAAAATTAAGCAATGATGATTTGGACTGCAGGTATTCAGGGGTTTTGCAAACTGTCCTTCTTGAAAAACTTTCCATAAAGTGAAAATATCTAAACAGCAGAGTTCCAATGATCAATCTATCTATCATCTATCTATCTATCTGTTTGGCATTACTTTAATTTTTACATAAATACTGAGGCACATGGTCACTCGGTACTGTATATGTAAATGTCTGGCTCATGTAAGCCTTTGCAGTACATTTATTCTTAACAATGAAAGAATGCACAGGTGGATAATACTTTTATTTTTATATATCTTTATTATTTGCAAAGGGAATCTTTGCATTGTACTTTTGTCCTCCCAGCCCTTTGTGGTTTACATTTTTTATTCTTTGTTTTCTCTTTTTTTGTTATCTTTGCACTTTTGTTAATCAATAACATATCTAGATAGATAGATAGATAGATAGATAGATAGACAGATAGATAGATATAACAACATGTTCAAAAATATACATTTACTCAAGCTGTATTAGATATAACAAACTATTAATAATTAAGTGATTTTTCTGAAAACTATTGAAGACATTTTTGTTTTTACAAGTTTTCCTGCCTGGGTGAAAGCATCTCCCTGCCTTAGGGGTTATTCTGTCTTGTTTTTAAACCTAACTTTATCGCGGATACTGTTTTAAAAACTAATTCTACTTGTTTTTATGTAAATCACATAAAACGCCAGCTGTTTCTTGAGGTTTTCCTGAACATAAGCAATGGATGTGAGAAGAAACTTTTAAAGAGATCCTATGTAAAAAGCAAAAATTGTACATACTATGCAGAAGGGACAGAATCATCGCTGCAAAATGCAAGAGCATCTCAGAGGCTCCTTCAGCTTCTGAACTGTGAAGCAGATCTGGTCATTATCGGGGTGGGTTCCTGGTTCCTGGTGCTTCTGGTGCCTTTTTCATTTCCTGCTAACAGAGGCTCTACAGAAGCTTCTTTTCAAAAACACAAACAAGCAGAGGTGGCTTATAAAGGCACGAGCAACTCACACCAGCTGCTTTCCTTTAAAAATAATAATATTTTTTTATTTATACGCCACCCTTCCCAGTTCAAAAACCGGGCTCAGACCCCCCCTTTCTTTTTTCTTTCTTTTTTCTTCTCCCCCTAATGCCTCAACAAATGAAATGGATTTGTAAAAATGTTACACGGGAAAAACAACAACAACAACAACGAGGCATTACACTTACTTCTGTAAAACAAGAAAATCCTTAATAATAATAATAATAATAATAATAATAATAAAACGGGCTAAGGGCGGCTAACAGCAAATTTAAAACACTTAATTATAAAAGCAGCATAAAATACGATATAAAAACATGAATAACAATAAAATTTAAAAATCCAAAATCAATTAGATAATCCCCAGGGCTAGCTGGCTGAATTGGTCCTACATGGGCCAGCGGGGAGGCCAGGGGAGAATTAGCTGTGGGGTCTCAGAGCGGGTGATCTTCATAAAAGGGGAGGGGGAGGGAAGGGAAATAAAAGATCAGGCTGAATTCAAATTAAAGGCCAGGCGGAATAGCTCTGTCTTACAGGCCTGACGGAAGGAGGTTGAATCCTGAAGGGCCCTGGCCTCATGGGACAGAGCATTCCACCAGGTTGGGGCCATCACTGAGAAGGCCCTGGCCCTGGCCCTGGTGGAGGATAATCTGACTTCCTTAGGGCCCGGGACCTCTAAATTATGGTTATTCATGGACCTTAAGGTCCTCTGCGGGGCAGACCAGGAGAGGCGGTCCCGAAAATACGAGGGCCCTAAGCCACAAAGGGCTTTAAAGGTCAAGACCAGCACCTTGAACCTGCCCCTATACTCCACCAGGAACTTTGCAAGTTCTGGGACTCAGAGACACAGTGAATGCCATACAGGATGTGCATTTGCCCAGGAATCAATAGGTGGGAAACCAGATCCCTTGCCAACTCATTGTGAAAATATGGCAATCAGTCACTAACAAACTGGCGTCCCCAAACAGCTGACAGGCAATCTTGCCTCCAGACTAGGCACCCAAATTCTGAAACCAGCAGGGTGATTTGACTTGACTGCTGAATAAACCTGAAGCAGAACACACACATGCTTACACAAATATCTGGAAAGGAGCAGAGAAGCAAGAGATTTGGAAAACCTAAAACTGTTCTGGAATAAGGCCAGTGATCTGTTGACCAGCAAACGATTCGAAGGTGAATTAGTGAGACAGCCCCCACCATTGACTTTTCTCTGTGATGCCCATCAAGATATTTCAACGCCCACATGGAAGTGGTTTCTTTGCAAGAAGCCAGCGCCACATTAGATTTTCCCCCACTAAAGCTGCTGCACATTCGATGTGGGCTTTGGGCTTCCGGCTGCTGCAATGCCGCTGACTGCGTACCTCTTTTTATTCTCCGCAGGTAAAATTTCTTCTGATGCTTTTATCTGACTCTTAACTCTTGGGATGCTTCCAGACAAACCCTGTTTGTTGAGAATTCATCCTGATTTGTTTGCACAAAAGGAGGTTAGACTACGTTGGCTACTTTTTGCGTTTCAGTTCTGATTTGTCTCCAGTACCGCTCCAGGCAATAGTTTCCTTACTCTTCTCACCACTTTCCTTACTGTAATATGTTTTATGAGTCTTTGGGGTGGCGGGGGCAGTGTTGTTGTGCATTAATGGGACGCGGGTGGCGCTGTGGGTAAAAGCCTCAGTGCCTAGGGCTTGCCGATCGTAAGGTTGGCGGTTCGAATCCCCGTGGCGGGGTGCGCTCCCGCTGTTCGGTCCCAGCGCCTGCCAACCTAGCAGTTCGAAAGCACTCTCGGGTGCAAGTAGATAAATAGGGACCGCTTACTAGCGGGAAGGTAAACGGCGTTTCCATGTGCGGCTCTGGCTCGCCAGAGCAGCGATGTCACTCTGGCCACGTGACCCGGAAGTGTCTTCGGACAGCGCTGGCCCCCGGCCTCTTTGAGTGAGATGGGCGCACAACCCTAGAGTCTGTCAAGACTGGCCCGTACGGGCAGGGGTACCTTTACCTTTACCTTTAATGCAAAATCTGCTCTAATTGTAACCTAGATTTTACCAGGATGGGACTGAATCCCACCCACAAATCAAGGAGATTCTGGAAGTGGTCTGAGCACCTGAGAAACTTGGTGGGTTGAATATTTATGCGCTCTGAAACTTTCTACAGATTACCGTATTTTTCGCTCTATAGGGCGCACTGGCCCATAGGGCACACCTAGTTTTTTTGGGGGTGGGAAATAAAGGGGGGAAAATATTTTCTCCCCCCAGGTGTGGGGCTGGGGCAGGGGAAGCCCGAGCTTCCCCCGACCACAGCCCCCAGAACAGGCTGCTATCCGCAAGTCTTGGGAAGGCTCTGAAGGCTTGCGGATAGCTTCCTGAAGCCTGGAGAGTGAGAGGGGTCGGTGCGCACTGACCCCTCTCGCTCTCCAGGCTTCAGCGAAAGCCTGCATTCGCTCCATAGGACGCACACACATTTCCCCTTCATTTTTGGAGGGGAAAAAGTGCGTCCTATAGAGCGAAAAATACGGTAGTTAAAATATTTTCCACCTTCTCCTTTAGCATGTATCTGGTTTCCAGGGCTTCAGTTGCAGGACAGTGTAGGGATCCTCAAACAGCGTGATTTCTCCTTCAACGTCTTCTTGCAAGAAAAGCCAGAGCGAGAAACGGCAACCGTAAACGGTCCTTGTGGTCTTTCTCCTCCACAGTGATTCCAGCACACTTGCAGATCCTGCATCCGACCCGGCGGTTCCTGTTCATGGATATTGGGGAGACGGCACAGATCTCATGCACTTCTGTAAATTATATTGAAGACAATGCATTATCATTCAGCTGGTACAAAAGAAGAGAACACGGAATGCCGATTTTAATCAAGAACTGTGATGTTAGAAAACCCGGAGAGAGATTTGCTTGCAAAGTTAATCCTAACCGTCGAAATGCCATGCTGGAGATCCTTCATGTGCAGAGGTCTGATTCTGGCCAATATTTCTGTGCCCAAGCATCTCCTAGTGGCTTGCATTTCAGCAATGCAACATCTTCACTGATTGTTGGAGGTAAAAGATCAGGGCTGACGGAGCTTTGCAGTGGCACTACTCATGTCAATGGCAGATTTCAGTTTGTTAATTTTAAAGCCACTGGGGCAAAAACTAAGCCCTTTGTTCATTCCCCGGATAGGCAGAGCCCAATTTCCAACCAAGAGATGGAGTCAGGAAGAACGAGAAAAGTGCAATTGCATTTTATTATGCCACAAACCCGGATGTGAATGTTCTGGTTTTCAAACGTTCTTTGGAACCTGAACGTCTGACGGGGCTTCTGCGTCTTCTGATTAGCTGCAGGAGCTTCCTGCAGCCAATTGGAAGCCGCGCCTTGGTTTCTGAACATTTTGGAAGTCCAACAGACTTCTGGAACAGATTCCATTCAGTTCCAAGGTACGGCTGTATACTACCCCCAAGATCAGAGGCAGCCTGTAGGTAAATCAGCTCCTCTTCCTAGTCTTCTCCCTCTGTCTGCCCATCCCTGTCCCACCACCAGTCCCTGAGCTCTGAGCTTTTTCCCCCCTTGGGGGTTCCCCAGCTGGTCCCCCCCCCACCATTCCTCTGCCTCCAACCATCCATGACATCCAGAAACATTACTGACCATGGAGGCAGATCATAGCCATTGATGCTGAACTAGACCTTTCCGTTGATCTTCGTAATTTTCAAAAGCACAGTGCCAGGGCAGAAATCTGAAACGTGCCTCTTCCTCCGAGATTGTTCTTACCGTGCCTCTTGCTTTGTTTTCTTCATCAGACAGTTATACTCCGAGCACCCGGGTGATGCTTTTGCAGCCCTCTAACCAAGACCCAGATTCCCAGTTCAAGAACCAACTTGTCTGTGTGGTCCATGGCGTATCCAACTTAGTCCAGGTGTCCTGGGACGGCCCGGGAGGTCTCCAGCAAGAGGGCCAGACCCTTTTGGTGAAAAACAGCAGTGGGTTGTTAACATTCCTCAGTGTCCTTCGCCTCCCCATGGAATTACAAAACACTGGGGGAAACATCACCTGTGAAGTCAAGTTCAACTCTTCCAGCACCAGCGTGAAGAAGAGTTCCGTGTTCAACGCATGTGAGTGATTCTGCAAGCCACTGACTTTGCTACCATAAGACATAAGAACAGAGGATCTTGCCTTGTTCTGAATCAGACCCTTGGTCCATCTAGTTCAGCTAAGGAGTGGGAGAAAGAGACATCTGAAGGGGAAAACGTGATTTCATAGACTTGGCCCTGATCTGGTGGAACGCTCTGTCCCAAGAGACCAGGGCCCTGCTGGACTTGACATCTTTCCTCAGGGCCTGCAAGACAGAGCTGTTCCACCAGGCCTTTGGCCAAGGCACAGCCTGACCCCCTCTCTCCTTCTGTAATCCTCATAGAACTCCAGCCCAATGGTTGCCATTACGGTAATTTGACTCTGAATTGATTTTAGCATGAATTGATTTTAGAATGCTTTGTTACTCTTATTGTTGTTAGCCGCTCTGAGCTCGGCTTCAGCTGGGGAGGGCGGGATATAAATGAAAAATTATTATTATTATTCTAGAGTCGTAAGGGACCCTGTGGATCATCTATCCCAGCACTCTGCAATGCAGGAATATTCTGCTGTCTCATACGGGGATCGAACCCACAACCTTGGCTTTATCAGCACCACACTCTAGCCAGCTGAGCTACGTGCTTAGTGGCAGAATGGGGTGAGACGGGGAAGCTGTAGGGAGTTAATATGGGGGGAATGGGGGGGGGGACTGGCAAGCAGGGCGGACAAGGGTGCAGCCCCTATTAGTACAATATAAATAAATATAGAGAACGGCATCGTGCCACAGCTGTGTCAAACACTACCGGTGCCAGGGCTGCAGAAACATGTTTTAGTATCTGTCTCCGAGGCTGGTGGTATAAACAAGGAGATAGAGAAACTGTTAAGACTTCTCTGTCCAGAGAAGGAAGTCCTAAGAGAACTGATCTGACGTTTCTTATCTTTGTAAAATTTCCCCTGTAGATGCACAGATTCCTCAGTGCCACTTCAGATATACGTGGGTCCTGGATACACTGGCGTTGCTGCTGCTTCCCCTAAACTTCCTTTGGATTCGATTCTACCCTTCCGACTCCTAAACGTCATCAGGAATCACATCCGAGGAAAAACTTAAAGGAGGACAACATGTCGCTTTATGCGGAAGGAATTCCACAGGATTATTAGGAGGCTTTATATAATATCCTAGGGGGTGGTCAGAAGTTAGACCAGCGTATAACTGAATATATTTACACGTTGTCTGTATCTCGATTGCCCAGGCTGCAAAGTGCAATGCTGGAAGTTGAAGCAAACAAATAAACGTCATTTTCACATGCTGCAGGACGGCTATGGAATCGTTCCCCCTTTCAGGAATTTTAGCCGTGTGTGTCCAGGGTTGCAGCAAGAGAGGCTTAGCATTACAAGGATTCCTCAGGTGGTGTTATAGGAATTCTAAGGTCATCTGTGTGTGTGTGTGTGTGTGTGTGTGTGTGTGTGTGTATATATATATATATATATATCTCTCACGTTCATAAATGTACAAGGCAAGCACATACGTAAATATATAAACCACGTGTCTGAAATAGTACAGGAGAGCAACCCTGAAGCCATTTTGACTCTTCTCTGCAGTTGATGAAGGAAATGGGAAAACCTCCCCATTATCTCTTTGTTCACAAATCCTGTCTTAAAGGGTGCATTGGTGTATGAATAGGGTGAGCCTGTGACCTGGATTCAGGAACTGAGTATTTCCTCTTTGCATTTACGTTTCTCAGGAAAACTGCGTTTTCACAATAAAATAAAGAATTTTATTATTCACTGTTTTTACTTTATTATATTTTTTTATCCCACCTTTTCCTCCAACGAGCCCAAGGTGGTGTGCCTGTCAGGGATGATTTTGCTGTGTTTCCTACTTTGGAGGGGTCCTTTTCAAACCCTACGGCTCTAGGATTCTATCAACGTCCCAATTTGCGCTTCGCCGTGCAATTCACCCGCTGTGCCTTTAAACCTTGCCCCGCTCATTTATCGCTCGGATTTCTGCATTCAAAAGTCTGGCGGAAACAGAGGCCTGAGTTCGAATCCTTCCTCCAGAAGTTTAGGCCAAAATCGTCAGGGCGGAGTAGTTCCCAGGCAGAGAGGACCAGAAGGAGGCAAAAGCAAACTGACAACAGTTTTCTACCTCTCAGCAGCCTGTGACCAAGATGAGCAAGCAAGAGATGCTATCACTTGCACAGCAGGTTATCAGAAGAAGCCACAATAATTGCCTTAACGCATCTCAGAGGGTGAAGGGGCCCGAGGCTGTTTGACCACATTTGTTACGGTCAGGGTCCAAACACCGTTTGTGGTCTTTGGGGCTGAGCCAGTCTTGCTGCACTCGGGGCTTTTCTGCTCACAGGAAAGGGCGTGGAGCCGCTGTCAGTGCTGCTAAAGTCTTCCCTGGCTTAGGCTCACAAGAAGCGGCCTTAAACTAGGGTTACCAGATTTTATCCAATGAATCCAGGGACACTTTTTTATTTTTTGAAGCTGAGTAGCAACAGGGAGTCACTAGTGGGGATGGTGAGGTAAAAGACCCTGGGCCCAAGCACACATGCATATTGTATAGAGGTGCAAAGCCCTTCTTTCGCACCCTGTGAAACCTAAATGCGCGGAGTTTTTTTAAAAAATGAGCAACAGCCGCCTGCCCGCAACTCCCGAGCCTCCCCCGATCAGTCAAAGCAAAGTCTCAGTCTCAGTCAGTTTTATTGCACATAGCCAAAGGCTGCCACAATGTACACAGAATTATTTGACAATTAAAAGAAGCGGACACGGAGCAATGGATCCAAACTACAAGAAAGAAGATTCCATCTAAACATTAGGAAGAACTTCCTGACAGTAAGAGCTGTTCGACAGTGGAATTTGCTGCCAAGGAGTGTGGTGGAGTCTTCTTCTTTGGAGGTCTTTAAGCAGAGGCTTGACAACCATATGTCAGGAGTGCTCTGATGGTGTTTCCTGCTTGGCAGGGGGTTGGACTCGATGGCCCTTGTGGTCTCTTCCAACTCTATGATTCTATGATTCTATGAAAAGAAAATATACTGAATTGGTAAAAAAAGACTTAAAACATTTATATTATTAAAACATTACGTACTCTAAACAAAGCTATAAAAGTACCCCAATGTACAAATAAAAACATTAAACAATAAAATTCATAAGCTAAAATCATCACATGGTCACTAATGTTAAAAACAATATCAATTAATACAGTGTGCAATTTATACTCAGAGTTTGGTGACAAAGATAGAGCATAGCCTGAGGTAGATAGATAGGATCAAATAAATTCATCTCCTTTACAGTTAATGGCTACCTTGGCTATATAATTTGCTCTAATTTTCCTAGCAGCAGTTGCAAAAAGTGCTACCCGCCAGGTCACATACTTATCTGTGTCTGCAAAGAGATATAACATCATATCAAGGGGGTTCTGGCCAAGGGACCCTGTCATTATAGGTACCAAAAATCTTTTTCTTGCATCATTATATAACGGACAGTGCAAGATATAATGCATAAGGTCCTCTACTTCAGAACATCCCCTAATGCAAACACGTTCGTTTTTTGGTATGCCTCTATGTCTCCCATCTCTATAAGCAGAGCTTATTGCATTTAGTCGTAGCTCTGTAAAAGCTTTTCGAAGCTGTGCAAAAGTCAATTCATTAAAATAAGATATGTGTTCATTGACCTCTCTAAGTTTAAAATACAATGGGGCGCATGTAGATGTGCACAGTCAAAGCAAAGGGGGAAGGGGGCAGGAGATTGGGGGAGGCTTGGGAGTCATAGGCGCACTGCGCGCCATTGCCCAGTTTTAAAAAAACTCTGCACATTTATATTTCACAGGGTGCCAAAGAAGGGCTTTACACCTTTGCCTGGAAGAGAAACCGCATACCTTGCGCCCCTCCTGGGCAATGGCATGCCACCTGCCCGCGACTCATGTGCCTTCCCTGATCTCCTGCCCCCTTCCCCCCTTGACCTGTACCACTGGACGTGCCCTTTTGGCAGTGGCGGCGGCAGCAGCAGTCAGCAGCCTGGAGCCAGCCTGGTAGCGCAGTTGGCTCTGGCTGGCATCAGGAGCTGCTTGCTGCCGTGGCGCCCGCCATTTTTCCTCGCCGGAAATCCCCATGTGATTTATCTTGTGCACAACACTAAATGGAGGTTTCTGGGGATAAGGCAGTTGCTATTCCACTGAGTCACAGCCTCCCTGACAGAGCCAGGATTTCTGTCTTGCTCTAGGGAAAAGGGAGCTCTACACACACACACAGAAGGAACTTGGGCCATTTTGAGATGCTTAAAAATGAGGGTCTGGACATAAGCAATATAGCTAATATTGTACTACGAACCTTACTGTACGCTTGTGAAACATGGACTACTTATAAACACCATCTCCAACTCCTCAAAATATTCCATCAACGGGGTCTCTGAAAATTTTTACACATCACTTGGGAAGACGAACTAATACCAGCGTACTGGAAGAAGCAAAGATCACCAGTGTTGAAGCAATGAATCTTCAACATCAACTTCGTTGAACTGGTTGTGCTGTGCGGATGCCTGATGATCATCTTCCAAAGCAACTACTCTATTCCGAACTTAAAAATGGAAAGTGTCATACTGGTGGTCAACAAAAGAGGTTTAAAGACTGTCTCAAGGCAAATCTAAAAAAATGTAGTATAAACACTGACAACTGGGAAACACTGGCTTGCGAACGCTCCAGTTGGAGAACAGCCTTTACCAAGGGTGTCATGGGCTTTGAAGACACTCGAACTCAGGACGCGAGGGAGAAACGTGCCAAGAGGAAGGCACGCTTGGCAAACCTTCACCGTGATCAACTCCAGCCCGGAAACCAATGTCCCCACTGTGGAAGGACGTGTGGATCCAGAATTGGCCTCCACAGTCACTAACGGACTCATTGTTAAAACTGTGTTTATGGAAGACAATCTTACTTGGCTATGAGTGATCACCAGAGAAGGGGAAAAATATTTAATACAATCATCTATGTTCAGCAAGTTGAAAGATATCAAAGTTGGGTTGGACTAGGCGGCCCTTTGGGATTGCCCTTTGGGAACTCTATGAAAGTCTCAGTTTTGGTTTTCATTCTTCATCGCTCCAGTTTGATCTGGATTTCATTTGCTGCAGCGTAGCTCTGCGTACTCTGTCTGGAAGGGGAAGGAAGCAGAGCAGTTATAGGGCGCTCATATGTTGTAAAAGTTGATTTCCCACATCTGTAAAATGAAACGAACTTTTGATGTTTTAACTAGAATGTTTATCTCTTTTGCATGAATGGGTATTGGGGGAAAATGGTAATTTTTGAAAAAACAAAAAACTTTTTAGTTACCTTGGGGAGTTTCTACCAGAAAGTTACTTACAGAGAAGGATATATTCAAAGTAGAGTATTGTTGTTGTTGTTGTTTAGTCATTCAGTCGTGTCCGACTCTTCGTGACCCCATGGACCAGAGCACGCCAGGCACTCCTGTCTTCCACTGCCACCCGCAGTTTGGTCAGATTCATGTTTGTAGCTTCGAGAACACTGTCTAACCATCTCGTCCTCTGTCGTCCCCTTCTCCTTGTGCCCTCCATCTTTTCCAACATCAGGGTCTTTTCCAGGGAGTCTTCTCTTCTCATGAGGTGGCCAAAGTATTGGAGCCTCAGCTTCACGATCTGTCCTTCCAGTGAGCACTCAGGGCTGATTTCCTTAAGAATGGATGGATCCCCTTCATGGATCACTGCCTTGCCGTGGCGAAGGGGCTTGAAGAACTCAGAGAAGCTATGAACTATGCCGTGCAGGGCACCCAAGATGAACAGGTCATAGTGGAGAGTTTTGACCAAACGTGATCCACCTGGAGCAGGAACCGGCAAGCCACTCCAGTATCCCTGCCAAGAAAGTAGAGTATTACAGTCTAGTAAAAGTGTTTATAGTCACTGGCAGACTACAGTAGTACCTCGGGTTAAGTAATTAATTCGTTCCTGAGGTCCGTTCTTAACCTGAAACTGTTCTTAACCTGAAGCACCACTTTAGCTAATGGGGCCTCCTGCGGCTGCCGTAGCACAATTTCTGTTCTCATCCTGAAGCAAAGTTCTTAACCTGAAGCATTATTTCTGGGTTAGCGGAGTCTGTAACCTGAAGCGTATATAACCTGTATAAGCATTTTTGCCAGCTCACCTGTCCCGTTCCTCACTTTAGCATTTGTTGAATATCAAAGGGCTAATAATGATGATGGTTATGTTAATTAATAATAATTTGTATCCAAGAGAATTCTACTCCAAGTAGTCTGAACCGCAACCACCCTTAATCACTACCCATCATCAATAAACATTTCCTGGTCAGCTTGCAAACCACATTTCAACTCTCTTTCAGTTCAGGAAAGCTTCAATGCCTGGTCACCTGGATACCATTTCCTCTCACCGCAGGCAATCATTCACAAGCCTTTTCACATTCAAAAATCCTCATTCAAATGCAACCCACACTTCTGTACTACCTAGGGTTGACATATTTCAGAAAATCTGGACAGAAGAGTTCACTTTTTTTTGCAAAATAATAAAAAAGAGGTTTTACAGCTATTTTTTCCAGAAATCACCAGAATTGCCACTACCGGCATGGTCTCTCTGTGTGTCTGCCTATCTGCCTCCTGGGTTGTCCAAAATTAGGACTGGTTCCTTCCAAACCCTCCTGCAAAATACAGGAACACAGATCTTTCTGAAATGTCAGTATGCAAAGCCAGAGTTTACCTGTGGGATCTCCCTCATAGGTATTTGGTTTCCTGGTTTCTCTGCATTCCCTGTGAGGAAGGAAAAAAGAAGGGACGTTCTATTGGTCTACTCAGAAGCTGCTCCCAGCTCCCAGTGTGCCTCACGCACTTCATGGCCCCTTGAATAACGACCACAGTTCATCTTACAAAACGATTACCTGTGTGAAGAAGTTTTCTGAAGAATAGGGCCGAGAGCGGGATCAGGAGGATGACGGCGATAACGCAGGGCACCCCAAAATATAGTATGGAGACGCAGTTCTCTGTCAATGAGAAGGAGAGGGAAATAGGTCAGCAACTAGACCGGCCATTGGCAGAGAACAGTGTTAAGCAAAGACTCTCCATTTCATAGAATCACAGAACTGCAGAGCTGGAAGTTACCCGTGAGGTCATCTAGACCAACCCCCAGCAATGCAGGAATCTCAACTAAAGCATTCAAAATAATGTCCTCTTAGCTACCTAAAAGCAACAAGACTGGGGTGCTGCCTGTCCTGGGATGACCAGAGGAAACATTAGGAAACCGGGGTTGCCATGCGCCTGGATTTTCCCAGACAATTTTGGGGTCTTCCTAAACAACTTTCGGGAGGCCCTGGTTTTTTACTTTTTGAAATATGGCAACCCTGTAAACAGACGTCTCCTCTCTGTTTTCTGAGCAGACTCACCACCAAAATGATGATGATGATGATGATGATAATTTATTATGTATACCCCGTCACTCTGGGCAGCTTCTAACAGAATATTAAAATACAATAATTTATTAAGCATTAAAAGCTTAATTCCGTGATTTATCCGTGTTGCTCAGAAAATTGAGACAACCCCACTAGGTTAAAGGTGGGGAACATCAGGCCTCTGTGGTGGAGAGCAGTCCAGAATCAGAACCTGGGAGAGGGGGGAGGCCAAGAGGCAGAGATGAGGCAGGCTGGCGAAGAAATCTGCCCTTCCTGCTGCAACAATCTCCCTTCCCCGCTGGTCTCCCAGGATCAGGAGAGGTATGAAGCGGGAAAAGCAAAGGCAGGCACTCTGGCATAGTCTCAGATTGCTTGGGGAGGACTTGTAGAAGGAGGAAGCTTAGGCAGCCGTGGGAAGGCAGGGACCTTCAGCCTCGGCAACTGCCTCATGGGGGCAAGACCTGCAGAGAAGCGTTGCTGTGCTCACAAGGCCTGGCACTCCTGAGGAGACCTTGTCTCTTCTACTAAAGAGTTAACTTCACTTAACGCCGTGTGATTTATTGCTGGCCCACTTCTACTAAGGAGTTAACTTCACTTAACGCCGTGTGATTTATTGCTGGCCCACTTCTACTAAGGAGTTAACTTCACTTAACGCCGTGTGATTTATTGCTGGCGGATAGATGCATCTACAGCAGCTGGAATGGATATGGGACCAGTGGCATTGCCTCCTCCTGCTTGCCTGGATCGAGGATGGAGAGGGGTGTGCCTGCATCTGTGTCAAGGATGGGGATCTTTGGTCCTCCAAATGCTTCTCAACCAGAATCCCCAATCTCCCTGGCCCTTCACATGCTTTCCAGGGGTGATGAGAGCTCAGCAACATCAGGAGAGGCAAAGGTTTCTCACACCTGGATGAAAGAGAAACCTCTGTCTGGTGGGATGAAGATTCCCGTACAAAAGTCAGGGTCATATCTGTTCCCTGCTTCTCCCCCTCTTTGCTTTCGCCTGACACTCTCTCCTGCCCCATTGAAGAGCTTATTCAGTGCAAATCTACCTGGGCTGGTTGACACTGTGTTTATACCTGCTGGAGAACCAACATTTCTCTTCTCTGAACAGGTATCAGGCACCTGTGTTGGAGTAATCAGCTTCACACTCCAGATACTGAAGTCTCCATTTCCGTTTGCCATGGTAATGTAATTCTGGTCCTGAGATATTTCCCCACTCGTATTCCAGGCGTTGAAATCCCCCTTGGGGTCAGCATCAAAGAAGACACAGGGGAGGGGGGCGGCGTGGTTCAACTGAGCCTGCTCTGAGGAGGGTGGCACAACGACAAAAAGACTTCGCCTCGAAGCACCTGAAAGAATGTTGAGAAAAATAGTCTTAAGTGCCGCTCCAATCTCTGAGTGGATTTCAGGCATTCCAGGCTGAAATATACTCAGAGTCGAGTGTGGATTTCATGCTCTTTATTCAGCTCATAGTGGTGAGGAGGAATGGAAGTTCCCCCAGAATGTCTGCTTTATATACATTTTTTACACAATGGGCCCCACGTGATTGGCTAATTCTGGGATTCACCTGTAGGCCAATCAGGTTGTGGATTCACTTCCACCTGGAGCTGGACCAGCACTGGTATTATTCATCATCACACCTTTTATTGGCTTCACATACAAACATCCATTGTAAATTACAGACGTCTGTAATGTGTTTCTGCGACAAAAAACCAAATAAAGATATTTAGCCACTAATTTGGTGAGCTCCTGATCATTCCCCAGTAATAGAAAATGTATGACCTCCAATTCTGGTTTCCATTTGGGGATGCAGAGTTGATTTAGAAGCTGATGGCGGAGATCAGCATATAGTTTACATTTAAGAACCATGTGAGTAAGGGTTTCCACCAGGTGGTCTTCACATGGGCAAGTTCTTTCTCCTTCCACCCTGCCTGAGAACCTTCCCCCAAGGAGGTTTGATGGATTTGAATTAAACCTGGCCAGAGAAAATGCCCTTCTTTCTTGAGGGATAAGCAGAAATTCAAGATAATTATAATTAGTTTCATGTGCCTAAGAAAGTTGAAAGTAAAGAGGGGAACTTACCTGGCAGGGGAGACGCCTTGATCATTGGTATTATTAATTTACACCACAAATGTAGGACCGTGGGTCTTTGGCAACGGTCAGTTTCATGCATTTTAACGGCAGGCATGCTTATTCTAAAACCATGACTTGAGGCATCCAAACAAAGCTTTACTTAATGCCCTAGCTAAGGTGGAATATTCATAGCATACTTTTCTTTTTTTGCTTCAAAAATGGGAATGTAAGAACACGAAGATTCGGATTTGAATAAGCTATAAAAAACTAAGCTATAAATGCAGTGGCATTTTACAAGACGGACTCTTGTAAAACGGACTCTTTATTTTTTAAAAGACCTCCTACAGTTTCATCCCATCTCATTGCACCTGTGTAAATGAAGAAAACGAGAAAGAGAGCAGCCAGTGCTGTTTTGTTTTATTTTCATTCGTTTTAACTTAATTTTTACTGGAGACCTTTTTTCTCCAACCTTATGCGAGATAGAATGATGAAATACCTACCTCTGTGGGGCTGCTCTGAGGTGGGGGGAGATTTAAGGCGCTGCTACCGAAGCTTACGAAACGTTTTCACCGTATAGCTTTACCAAACAAAAGCAGTAATTCGTATTCCCCTCAGAAGTACACATACATGTATATTAGTTGCCTAAAGTCTAGCTGAATTTCCTCAGAACAGAGTTCTAAAAATGAGTGCCTTCGAACACGGCATTTTAGACACTATTCATCAGTCAGCTTTTCTTGCTTCAACTGCAAAATCTCAGACCAAAAGGATCCAACGTCGGCAACGGCAACCAGGCGAGATATTTACAATAATATCTAAGGGTTGTAATTTCTATGTTCACTGAATTTGATGGACCTAAATTGGCTGCATCCAGTGTCCTGAACAGGCCTACTCTGAGTAAGACTGATGGTGGATACCCAGAAATAAATCTCACTGTGTTCAGCGGGGCTTTCTGCCAAGCAAGTGTGTTTAGGGTTTTCAGCCTAAAAACCAAAACCAATATAAAGATACAATCTGCTGAGATCAAGTCTTTTAGCTTTCAAAGATGCTTACTGCAGAGTGACAAATGGAGAAACAAAAAATATGCATTCAATGCTGATTGGTTTACATTTATTTATTTTATGAACCGTCACCTGGAGGAACCTAGACAAAAACCCATCAACTCAGATATCTTTTAGTCGTAGTTATTTGACTTAACATGATGCAGTTGTTTTCTCCCTTGCAGACATCCTGACTGTATTTTGCTTTGTAGCTGATGAGCAATTCCCATTATTTGTTCAGGTAGGTAGCTGTGTTGGTGTGACGCCGTCGAAATAAACAAATAAATTAAAAATTGTCTAGTAGCACCTTAGAGACCAGTTAAGTTTGTCCAGTAGCTTTCGTGTGTGCTACTGGACAATTTTTTAATTTCTCCATTATTCGTTGTTTGCATTGTTTCATGTTATTCTTAATAAAAATCATATTGTAGCTAATAAAGATACGTACTCGGCAGATACAATAGAACGAGCCCAAGGAAGTGTGAGAGAGACATCTTCTGGTCCTCTTCAGGTGCTGAACTTGAAAACAGGCCTGCTGGTTCAATGACTTTCTCCTCCAGCCTAGTGCTGCGTGTGACGTACGTCTCTCAATTTCCTGCCAATTTCCGTGGGTTAGAAAGTCAAAGGTTGGGAAACGAAAGCCGCCTCTGACTTGCACAGGGTCCCCCACACAAGACTCACAGGGGCAGACTTCAGCACCTTTGCTTTGAAGCCACAGAAGCAGGGAGATTTTGGAAAAAAAGAGGAGAACCTATTTCACCTGCAACTTCTGGGGGATTGAGAGGAATGCGGCAAATATGCTTTCAGCATGCAGGAAGATGAGCTCAGGATAGAGTACCACATAATGGTTCAAGTGATGCATAAATTTTAGGGAAGAAAATTGGGGGGGGGGTCACCATTTTCCACAAAGCATAGGAATACCATTTACTGTATTTTTTGCTCTATAAGACCCACTTTTTCCCTCCTAAAAAGTAAGGGGAAATGTGTGCGTGTCTTATGGAGCGAATGCAGGCTGCGCAGCTATCCCAGAAGCCAGAACAGTGAGAGGAGTCACTGCTTTCGCTGCGCAGTGATCCCTCTTGCAGTTCTGGCTTCTGGGATTCAGAATATTGTTTTCTTGTTTTCTTCCTCCAAAAACTAGGTGCATCTTATGGTCTGGTGCGTCTTATAGGGCGAAAAATACAGTAATGATTTTGATCTGCACAGGCATATTTAAAGCATAAATTTCCCAAGCTGGTTTACCTACACAAACATACACCAACGTGTGATAAATGAAGGGGTAAACAAGCCAAATTTTCTGAGAGGAAAAATATTTGTTTTTGTTGTATAGTCGTTTAGTCAAATAGAAGGGGAAGAAATGGAGGCAGTGAGAGATTTTACGGTACTTTCTTGGGCTCCATGATCACTGCAGATGGTGACAGCGGTCATGAAATTAAAAGACGCCTGCTTCTTGGGAGAAAAGCAATGACAAACCTAGACAGCATCTTAAAAAGCAGAGACATCACCTTGCCAACAAATGTCCGTATAGTTAAAGCTATGGTTTTCCCAGTAGTGATGTATGGAAGTGAGAGCTGGACCATAAAGAAGGCTGAACACCAAAGAATTGATGCTTTTGAATTCTGGTGCTGGAGGAGACTCTTGAGAGTCCCATATGATGAAATATAAAGCAGATTTAAACCAATGCATGTGGCAGTTCATAACATTCATCAAAAGTCATCTGATTCACCGTCAACACGCTGATAATCAATGATCAAATTGGTACCCAGGAATGCCTAACTGTGTTTCAAGGCAGCCAGAAGCTGTTCCTAGTGGTCAATTCCTCATCATGTCTAATGTCAGGGCTGGGCTTAGATGACACAGAAGACCTGTTCCTTCAGACGCCTGCCTATTTTCGCCTCATCAGGTTCCTTCAGGAGGAAAATATCATCTTCATCTTCATTATCATCCAAGCTGAAACTTGTAGCACGATAAGGTACAGACAACTGTATTTTAATATTTTGTTGGAAGCCGCCCAGAGTGGCTGGGGAAACCCAGCCAGATGGGCAGGGTATAAATAATAAATTCTATTCTATTCTATAAGAATTCCCAAGACGGAAGCAGAAATAAGCAAAGGCCTACCTGCAATTTGGCCTCTTTTTATTTCATGTACAAATCAAAGCAGCACACTTCAAAGGTACAGGCCTCAGGATAAATATTCAGTGACGAGATTTAATTTCGGTGTCAACAATGCTGGCAATAACCTTTTGATTTCCCTTTGGCTTTCTCCATACTATACCTTTAAAAAAAAACAGAAACAGAAAAACATGCTCATGAATAACATCATAGATTTCTAGAGCTGGGATCCCAGGGGCCATCTAGTCCAACCCCGGCAATGCAGGAATGACAGCGAAGCTAATGAGGTTAATGTCATGTTATAATACTTCCAAGAACTGTTCCACATTTCCTTTCCCATTCCTTATTTGCCTTCGTCCTTTAAAAAAGGGGTTCTATGATTCTATGGTTCTATTATCTGTGCATCTAAATCATAAAATAATAATTAAAAAACTTTCATAGCCTTGCTAGTGCTTAGAGGTCTCCAATACTGAGAGGGACATTTGTGGGCTGCCCAGGACTGATTCTGCCCCAGTCCGCTCCCTCGATGGCACGCCCACAAGGAGGTGGGTCCTCTGCAAGAAGCTGGCATCAAGTTAGACCTTCTCACTGTAGCTGCTGCACACCCGATGTGGGTTTTGAGCTTCTGGCAGCTGCGTCTTTCAACAATGCTGTGGGCTGCGTACATCGTTCTGGCCTCCACAGGTAACCTTTCTTCTGCTCCTTCTACCAAACTCTTAACACTTCAAGCATGAGAAAGTCAGTGGGTTGTATATTTATGCGCTCTGAGAGTTTCTCCACACTCAGCTCAGGCAAAATACTTTCTCCTTCAGTCTTATTTCTTGGACTTCAGTTGCAGGACAGTGTAGGGATTCTCTCTTTTTTAAAAAGATTTTTATTGATACAGCAAGAAAAAAACACAAATACCAAATTACACACAGGAATAACTATAGACACATAATTTTCTTAGCAAACATTAAAACATATATTGGTCTTAACACTAAAGACCCAACCTCCCGTCTATTCCATATTTCGATTTCATAATACTTATTGCCAATACACACTATTATCATAATTAAACTTATTCTTAATATATCTAATTTCTTATATCTACCTTGCAACTATTACTGAAGCTCCTTGAATGCTGCAACAGAATTTAAACTACTATATTTATTTATCAGATATTCTTTGAAAACCTCCCATTTTGAAACAAATTCCTGTTTTGGTTTAGTCTTTATTTTTTCTGATAGACCATCTAATTTGGCAAATTCTGTTAGCTTTTGGATCCAATCCTGTATAGAGGGGATTTCATTACTCTTCCATTTTGCCGCGATCAGAACTCTGCCGCCGTCACATATAAAAAGATACCCTTCCTCTTTTGTGGAATATCCAAATCTGTTATTCCCAGGAGGTAGGCCTCTGGTTTTTTATTGAAAGAGATCTTTAGCATTTTTGGCAGTTCTGCATGGATACTCTCCCAGAATACCTGTATTTTCCAGTGTAGGGATTCTCAAACAGTGTGATGTCTCCTTCAACGTCTTCTTGCAAGAAAAGCCAGAGCGAGAAACGGCAACCGTAAACCGTGGTCTTTCTCCTCCACAGTGATTCCAGCACACTTGCAGATCCTGAATCCGACTTGGCGGTTCCTGTTCGTGGATATTGGGAAGACAGCACAGATCTCATGCACTTCTGTAAATTATATTGAAGACAATGCATTATCATTCAGCTGGTACAAAAGAAGAGAACACGGAATGCCGATTTTAATCAAGAGCTGTGATGTTAGAAAACCCGGAGAGAGATTTGCTTGCAAAATTAATCCTCACCGTCGAAATGCCATACTGGAGATCCTTCATGTGCAGAGGTCTGATTCTGCCCAATATTTCTGTGCCCAAGCATCTCCTAGTGGCTTGCATTTCAGCACTGCAACATCTTCACTGATTGTTGGAGGTAAGAGATCAGGGCTGACGGAGCTTTGCTGCTGTGTGTTAAAGGCACCAGGGTCTGAATTCAAGCAGAGTCAAATAAGGGCCAGTTCTCAGGATCATCCCATTCACTGCAGGCAAGACCCTTGCTGAATTTTAGCCCCTGCTTTCATGTAAGGAGGTGGCATGGCCCCCCTGCCAGGCTGCAACCACATTTGGGTGGATCGGTAGCTTATTGAGTTCAGTAAGTTGATGTTGCCCTCCAGAGCAAGCAAGTTTTGAAATGTTCTTCCTCTCAAGGAAACTTTCCCCATGTTGTGGGGCTTGTGGGCTAAGAGGTTCCTAGGCATGCGCCCCTGTGCATTGTAAAACATTCCAGGCTGTGGGGTTTCCAATGCGCAGTCCTTATGAACCAACACCTGAGTCTTGTCTCAAAATGAGCACTGCATGGGAAATGTGTTTGGTGACAGTGATCTGTCTTTTAAGGACATTGATCTGGAGTTAAAGGCAAAGGGACCCCTGACCATTAGGTCCAGTTGTGGCCGACTCTGGGGTTGCGGCGCTCATCTCGCTTTACTGGCCAAGGGAGCCGGCGTACAGCTTCTGGGTCATGTGGCCAGCATGACTAAGCCGCTTCTGGCAAACCAGAGCAGCGCACGGAAATGCCATTTACTTTCCCGCTGGAGCTGTACCTATTTATCTACTTGCATTTTGACATGCTTTCAAACTGCTAGGTTGGCAGGAGCAGGGACCGAGCAATGGGAGCTCACCCCGTTGCAGGGATTCAAACCGCCGACCTTCTGATCGGCAAGTCCTAGGCTCTGTGGTTTAACCCACAGCGCCACCCACGTCCCATGATCTGGAGTTACTAAGCATCTTTTCTGAGAAGTCTCGCACAAGCTTCCTTTGAAACCCCCACCATTTCCTGGCATAAAAGCCCAACACCAGGATGAAATTCTGAAGCCTTTGTTATCCATAGGTGGTCCTCCTTGCCGTACTCTCTTTGGAGATTGTTCTTACTGTGCCCCTTGCTTTGTTTTCCTCTTCAGACAGTTATACTCCAAGCACCCGGGTGATGCTTTTGCAGCCCTCTAACCAAGACCCAGCTTCCCGGTTCAAGAACCAACTTGTTTGTGTGGTCCATGGCGTGTCCAACTTAGTCCAGGTGTCCTGGGACGGCCCGGGAGGTCTTCAGCAAGAGGGCCAGACCCTTTTGGTGAAAAACAGCAGTGGGTCGTTATCCTTCGTCAGTGTCCTTCACCTCCCCATGGAATTACAAAACACTGGGGGAAACATCACCTGTGCAGTCAAGTTCAACTCTTCCAGCACCAGCGTGAAGAAAACTGCTGTGTTCAACGCAGGTGAGTGAATCTTTTCTTCCTGCCATAAGAATATCAGGCTGCCTTTTTCACCAGCGTCGCTTATGGAAGGTCTTGTTTCCATCGTGAATTTTAACCAAAAAACCCCCCTACATTGATAATACCACTGATTGCCCTTTTCCGCTTTTAGCGATGTCCAGAGTTTTACAAAACTTGCTCAATTCCTCAAAGGCTCTTGAATATTCATGCCCCCAAAATGCTTGCTTTTTCCTGACTGGTTAGTAATACACAGGGCTAGAGTCTGTGTGATTTGTGCTTGTATTTTTGTTGCTTTTTTATTTCACATATGTTGCATTTTATTGTGTGACAATCTGAATTCAAATTGCACGTGTCAAACTGTACATGCGAAAAACCACCTGAAGGAAAGTCCGTGGATAATAGTTTGGTTGCTCCTTATTAGTGAAAAGTAATATACAGACTGAGTTGCGTTAGGAGAAATTTGCCCTAAAACGGTGCTGAATATTCATGTGGGCTTTAAGGGGAAAAAATAATTGCAATCTGATGTGGAAATGTGAACTGGACTTAAAAGACTGAAATTGCCATGTTGTCAGTGGTGACTTGTCACAATGCCTGTCTCTCTGTTAGAAGAATTTTAAGGTCTTAGATACAGAATAAACATTCATAAATGCACGCATATCTAAATAGATGAACCATGTGTCTGAAATAGTACAGGAGAGCAATCCTGAAGCCATTTTGACTCTCCCAATGACCTCACATATTCCTCTGCTGTAAGGGAGGCAAATGGGGAAAGGCTTCCCATTGTCTTTTTGCTTGCAAATCCTGTCTTAAGGGAGCATTTGTGTATGAATAGAGTGAGCTTGTGATCTGGATTCAGGAACTAAAGTATTTACCTTCACAAAAGAATGGCCAGGCTGCCTGGGTAATGCAATCAGTGACCATTATCAGGTATCTTGGCAGACAGGATTTCTGCCTCCTTCTGTGATGTACGTATGATGTTTTAGGGGGCTGGTCTTGGGCTACAGGGTGGGCAATTTCAAGAGTCTATATAGGGCTTGCACACCATTGTTCAGGGTTCTCCTCCCTCCTGCGTGTGGTGAGTGGGGACCCTGTTGCAATAGTTCCTTGAACAAAGATCAGGCTTACTAGCCGCTTTGCTTCTCAATATACAGTGGTACCTCGGGTTACATATGCTTCAGGTTATAGAGGCTTCAGGTTACAGACTCCGCTAACCCAGAAATATTACCTTGGGTTAAGAACTTTCCTTCAGGATGAGAACAGAAATCGTGCTCCAGCGGCAGCAGGAGGCCCCATTAGCTAAAGTGGTGCTTCAGGTTAAGAACAGTTTCAGGTTAAGAACGGACCTCCAGAACGAATTCAGTTCTTAACCCGAGGTACCACTGTATTCTGGTTGGCCTCTGTTATTTTCTCCTACTGATAGGGAACCTTAGAAGGACTCTGTACGGGCTCTGGAATACCCCATAAGGGAAAAGGAACAGGTTTCTTTCCTTATAGCATCTCCTCCCCCTTTCGGAGGCAGAATCCCTCTGAATAACACCAGTTGATCACAAGTAGTGCAAGTGCTGTTGTGCTCGGGTTCTGCTTTTGGACTTCCATCGGGGATCTGGTTAGCCACTTTGAGAAGAGGAGGCTGGGCTAAGTGGACCTGATTCAACTCAAGATGAATTTTAACAGGGAGAAATGTAAAGCATTGCACTTGGGCAAAAAAAATGAGAGGCACAAATACAAGATGGGTGACACCTGGCTTGAGAGCGGTACATGTGAAAAGGATCTAGGAGTCTTGGTTGACCACAAACTTGACATGAGCCAACAGTGTGACGCGGCAGCTAAAAAAGCCAATGCAATTCTGGGCTGCATCAATAGGAGTATAGCATCTAGATCAAGGGAAGTAATAGTGCCACTGTATTATGCTCTGGTCAGACCTCACCTGGAGTACTGTGTCCAGTTCTGGGCACCACAGTTCAAGAAGGACACTGACAAACTGGAACATGTCCAGAGGAGGGCAACCAAAATGGTCAAAGGCCTGGAAACGATGCCTTATGAGGAACGGCTAAGGGAGCTGGGCATGTTTAGCCTGGAGAAGAGGAGGTTAAGGGGTGATATGATAGCCATGTTCAAATATATAAAAGGATGTCACATAGAGGAGGGAGAAAGGTTGTTTTCTGCTGCTCCAGAGAAGCGGACATGGAGCAATGGATCCAAACTACAAGAAAGAATATTCCACCTAAACATTAGGAAGAACTTCCTGACAGTAAGAGCTGTTCGACAGTGGAATTTGCTGCCAAGGAGTGTGGTGGAGTCTCCTTCTTTGGAGGTCTTTAAGCAGAGGCTTGACAACCATATGTCAGGAGTGCTCTGATGGTGTTTCCTGCTTGGCAGGGGGTTGGACTCGATGACCCTTGTGGTCTCTTCCAACTCTATGATTCTATGATTCTAACTCTGAGGCTACCCTTAGGTTCTTACGGAGCCTCCAGGTCCAGGGGTAGTCTATCTGGATTTCAAGGTTCTTAGGGCCATTTGGCCACTGTGGGAACAGAATGATGGACTAGATCAGGCCAGGCTCTCCTTATGTCCTTCTCTAGTCTTTTGCCAAAAACAGCATTTCCTGAGTAAGCAAATCTTTTCCCCCTCTCTCTCTTCTTTCTAAAGCTTCGTTGACAGAAGGCGACGCAAAGTGCCTAACCCACAAAGTGTCCTTGGCTGTCGTTGCAGGATTGGCATCACTGCTCATCTTCCTGAGTTTCCTTTGGGTCCGATTTGGCCTTCCCTGGCTAGGTAATATGGGGGGACGCACCCCGGGCCAGAGGGGGGGGGGGTGGAATCACATGAACAATATCCCCTATTCAAGTAGGTGGCCGTGTTGGTCTGCCGTAGTCAAAATAAATTAAAACAATTCTATAAAAAGATAGTTGAAAAGACTCTTCTTCAAAACCTAAAAACGCCCTGAAAAGAATCAAGTCTTCAAAAAAGTTATAGGATCTAAGAAAGTCTTTAAAAGAATCCTTCTGAAAGAATTTAAAAATTATAAAGTCGCACCCTAGAGACTAACTGAGTTGTTTTCAATATAAGCCTTTGTGTGCATGCACACGTCTTCAGATGCACTGAAAACATAGCCCCTATGTCAGTTTCTCCTTATGCAGAGGGCAAAAATGAATTTCTCCGCTTGAAGTGGACAAGACAGGCTCTGCTCCCCCTGATTTATTTTATATTTTAGTTAGCAAGATTTGTGCATGTTGCTTAATGAACAAAAAAGGGTTTTACACAAATGTTGAAAACAAGCAGACATACAAACTGAACAAAAAAAAAATAGACAAAATCAGCCATTTTCCTCATCACAAAACGTTGGACCAAGTCCTACTCAGAGTAGTCCTATTGAAATAAACAAACCTGATTTTAAAAATGCATACATCAGTGAAAGAAAACGTACAGAGATGCATTATGGTCGGGGAGATTGTTTGCAAAGAAGTGTATATTAGTAAAAAGCACATCCCGAAAGTGCTTATTAGGAAAAATTTGCACTAAAATGCTGATGAGTCTTCATGTTTTTTTTAAATATAATTTTAAAAAATGCAAATTGCTGCAGAAATGTGGAGAAATGACTTTAATGTTGGGAAAATGAGGGACTTAGAGAGCGGAAATTTACAGATTTGCCCATCAGGCTCAAATATGGAATGTAGAAGGATGTGGGCAGCCCTCATATTTATGGGTTGCCGCATTTCCTATGTGTCTTATTATTCATTTTTTGCTCCTCAAGGTTCCCACACCAAGATCTCCGAGCCCCCATCTTCAGGGATAACTGAGGTAGGAACTCTTTTAAATATATATACATATATAGGTTTTGAGATGCTCTAGGTTTTGAGACGTACACAGTCTCAGGTGTACAATCTGGGCACACAACTGATAAGAATGAGGGATAAAATCAGCTCAGTTTGCATGCTATCAAATCCACCCGTTTTGAATCCTTTGAAATTTTGCACTCATCCGAATTTTGCATTGCATTTCTCCATCCAAGCAACAGTCACAAAAATGAATATATTAGGGGGAGATGTGCCTGAAAATGAACAAATCTGTGAACGTAATGCACAAAAATATACTATATCCTGTATTTTTTGCTCCATAAGGCTGACTTTTTCCCTCCTGAAAAGTAAGGGGAAATGTGTGTGCGTCTTATGGAGCGAATGCAGGCTGTGCAGCTATCCCAGAAGCCAGAACAGCAAGAGGGATTGCTGCTTTCACTGCGCAGCGATCCCTCTTGCTGTTCTGGCTTCTGGGATTCAGAATATTTTTTTTCTTGTTTTCCTCCTCCATAAACTAGGTGCGTCTTGTGGTCTGGTGCGTCTTATAGAGCGAAAAATACGGTACTTGCAAAAAACATGTCCACGAGTCTTGTCCCCATGAGGTCTGGCTGCTTCTCACATGGGATATAAAGGTGTTGAATTTAAGCCGTCAATCAACTAACATCCCTCTCCTCCAAATTTCATAACAGGATGGGATTTGCTACGCCCAACTGGACTTCCAAGCAAAGACCCAAGATGAGAGGAAGAGAAGACTAGGAGCGCAAGGGAAGAAATCCAAAACTTTGAAGGACCTTTGAGAAGCACCAGTTGCTAGACTCTGATTTGGGAGGATTTAAAAAAAAAAAAAAAATATTTAATGGATTTGTTGCCTCCGTTGTGCCAAACGTTAGTTGCTAGACTCCGATTTGAGAAGACGGTGTTTTCTTTCCACCTTAATCGTGAAAGGCTACATTGCTTGCGACAAAAACTCTGAGCCACTTCTGCTGTGCGTTTGTGGCTTATTCACACCAGATAGGGGAATTGTACATGTGGCGGCAGGAAGGTTGGTCAACCATTCTGAGTCAGAGGGAGGTAAGAGAAGTTTTGCATCGAACAAATAACACAAGAGAAGGATGAGAAGAGTCGGGTTTGCTTAGATGGGGGAGTCGCCAGCTTTCAGAATCTGGCTGCTCACTCCCGATCGAGGTGGAACACATTGTAGGGTTGCCAACTCTCCGCCCCGCAAGGCTCCTCTGCCTTAAGCAGCATAGCCAGAAGCAGAAATCCCACTGGAGATGCATTGCTGATGGCTGAGTGTCTGCCTTCCCCTTGTCTGGGAGCCTTGCAAGGGAAATAGTTGGCGTCCCTGGCTGCAGGAGAAAATGTAGTCTTTAGCTGGCCTGGTGTGAAACAGAGTAGGACTGGGGAGCATGTAAAGGTAAAGGTAAAGGGACCCCTGACCATTAGGTCCAGTCGTGACCGACTCTGGGGTTGCGGCGCTCATCTCGCTTTATTGGCCGAGGGAGCCAGCATACAGCTTCCGGGTCATGTGGCCAGCATGACTAAGCCGCTTCTGGTGAACCAGAGGAGCACACGGAAAGGCCGTTTACCTTCCCACCAGAGCGGTACCTATTTATCTACTTGTACTTTGACGTGCTTTTGAACTGCTAGGTTGGCAGGAGCAGGGACCGAGCAACGGGAGCTCACCCCGTCGCCGGGATTCGAACCACCGACCTTCTGATCGGCAAGTCCTAGGCTCTGTGGTTTAACCCACAGTGCCACCTGCATCCCCAGTGAGCATGTAACAGACTGGCAAAAGAGGGGAGTTCAGCAGGTACAGCTGTACCTGTAAAAGATGCTCATTCTGGCATCAGCCTGATTCATGCAAAGACATTTTTTGAGGGTTGGTGGAAAGATATCTGCCACTCTCAACGGCAAGCCCTGTAACCAAGTGGATGGAAAACAATAAACCTTCTAAATTGGCCGGCAGTCTGTTTCTTTACCAGTTTCGCAGTGTTTATAGGTTGACCTATTACAGGGCAGCTCCTATCAAGAAATAAAATTGCTTAAAGCTGATTGGAAAAATGAGAAATGAACAGAATTCGAAACTCAGCGATCAGGCCATTCCCTAGTCAACAAGACAAGGTTGGTTGTTTTTTCCTGTATTCAACATTGCCTGCAATTTTATAGATTGCAGGTTATTTGATGCTTTTGGTATTCGTCTGGATTGCCTTCAGATGATAATTTATTGTGTGTTTCCATTTTTTTATGCAAGGTGTTTGGGAAGCTATTATTATTGTTGTTGTTGTTGTTGTTGTTAATCATCAGAGCTTCCCCCCCCCCTTCAGCCAGAGCTCACTGGAGCTCAGCTTTGCCACCTCTCAAGTGGACACCATTGCCATTCTAAGAGAAGAAGGGAGAAGTTCGTGGTGAGCTCTGGCACCTCATTTTCTAGAAAAATAGCACTGATGGTGATTACATTTTCTTGCAGGAATTTATGTATAGGTTGGGGGGGGGGGTTGCCCCTCCAGCAGATATCATGCACATGCAGCCCACTACCAAAACCAGCACAATCGCTTTTGTGACTTGTCCCCACAAAACACTTCATCACAGTTTCTTCCTATCTATTCAAAGGGCCTTTGCTGCACGATACCAAATGTAAGAATTCGCTGATAATTGTTTCTATGTACTGGCTCACAGGGAAAATATCAGAAATTCATATAGACATGTGAGCTCAGCTCCTCAGCAGCCCCTCTGCCTGAGTGATAATCCCTGGCATCCTGATACCTGAGTGCCAGACAGGTAGCCATTCCAGAAATAACAAACCCAGATGAAGACAAAAGGGTGTGATTAACTTGGCTGGAAAACAGAGAAATGTAAATATCTCTTTTGTTACACTTGATGGGTATTTGGTGGAGGGCAAGGAGAACCACGGGGCAGGGTCCAGGATGCTCAGATTACGGCCACCAGACCTCCCCTCTCATGATGTAATAGTGATGTATGAGTGTAGTTTGGGGGGTTGTAACATGGGGATTAGCAGCTAATAAAAGTTTGGGGGCTCTTTTGTTTGGGGCTTCCATCTTGTTCCACCGTGTGGCAGGTGGGAGTCCTGTCGCAACAGTCTTCAATAAAGACCAAGCCTACTGGCTGCTGTTTTGCTCTGGTATTCCTGGCTGGTATCCTTGTTTTTTTTTGTCCAAGGGAGCCCTCAGATTTCTCCATTAACAATTTACATCCCCTCTTTCCTTCAAGAGGTCCAAGGTGGTGTACACCATTCTTCTCCTCCCTCCCCTTTCATATCCCTCACAACAACCCTGTGAGGTAGGTTAGCTTGAGTGTCTGGCTCTCAAGATCACACCCAGTGAGTTTCATGGCCCTGTGAGAGGATTTGAACCCTGGTTTGTCCCAGACTAGGAACCAGAGTACCATAAGAAGAGCCTGCTAAAGGTAAAGGTAAAGGTACCCCTGCCCGTACGGGCCAGTCGTGTCCGACTCTAGGGTTGTGCGCCCATCTCACACAAGAGGCCAGGGGCCAGCGCTGTCCAGAGACACTTCCGGGTCACGTGGCCAGCATGACGAAGCTGCTCTGGCGAGCCAGCGCAGCACACGGAACGCCGTTTACCTTCCCGCCAGTAAGCGGTCCCTATTTATCTACTTGCACCCGGGGGTGCTTTCGAACTGCTAGGTTGGCAGGCGCTGGGACCGAACAATGGGAGCGCACCCCGCCGTGGGGATTCGAACCGCCGACCTTTCGAGCGGCAAGCCCTAGGCGCTGAGGTTTTACTCACAGCGCCACCCACGTCCCAAGAAGAGCCTGCTAGATCACGCCAATGGCCCATCTATTCCAGCATCTATTCCACCCAGATGGCAGAAGTTCAGCTGAACTAACTGTCCTTCTGGCATCAACATAAAGTCACCATCATGATAGATCCTTTGGCTGGCCCTGTTCATGGATGCACAGAGAAAAGAAAGTGGAAACACAGAGTTCTAGGTGGCTCTTTGCGGTCCAGCTCTGGGTGACGCTGACCGCAGAGACGTCATGGGTCCCTGCTTACGAACCTCGGTTAGAGGCGCCTTCATTTTTTAAAAAAGCCAAGCGCCCGCCTGACTCAATCTTTCTGCTCTTTTGGTTTTCTGCCCTTCTTGGTTTTGACACCCCCGAGCCCGTGTTCTTCACTTGCTAAAACAATAAAAACAGGAAGCTTCTGCAAAAGTTTGTGTGGCTTTGGCCTGGCCCCTCTTTAGAGCTGCGACACTTCAGGTGTGAGGAGAATTGCCTCTCTCGCCTCGCCTCCGGCAGCCAGGCCTGACAAGGCTCCCAGTGCCCCGGCGTTGTAAGGACAATGAGCAAATAAATTCAGGTGGGCGTCCCGAGAGAAAAAGGCAGGGCAGGGGGGGAAAGACCCCTCAGGCTTACGGATAAGAGGAAACTGCCCTTTTGGTTTCACTCCGGCTGGATCTAGATGCATCAAAGAAACGATTCAGTTAAACGCGGTGCAGGCTTTGTATGAGAAATCATGTTGGCAAAAACGGGACTCCACAGCGCCATCTGGTGTCACAGTGTAATAATGCATAATATACAATGCAAGAATTTTAAGGTCTCAAATATATAAATTAAATGTACAAAGCAAACACGTACATAAATACATAAACCACATGTCTGAAACAGTACAGAAAGACAGTCCTGAAACCATTTTGACTCTCCCAAACTGACCAAATGTTTCTCTGCAAGGAGGGAAGAACTGGGGGAAAAAACTCCCCATTGTCTCTGTGCTCACAAATCGTGCCTTAAGGGCACATTTAAGGTGTGAACAGGGTGAACCTGTGACTTGGATTCAGGAATTAAGTAGTTATAATGACAAAAGAGTGGCCAAAACCCAGATAATGCAATCAGGTAACTTGCCAGGCAGGAGATAAACAACACACTCAGGATTCTGTTTTAGACTGCCCCCTGTGATGTATGTATGATGTTTCTGGGGGTGGTCTGGAGTTTGAGGGTGGGCAATTCCACAGCATCTTAAAAAGCAGAAACATTACCTTGCTGACAAAGATCTGTATAGTTAGTGATGGAGGTAAGTGAGAGCGGGACTACAAAGAAGGTTGATCGCCAAAGAATGGATGCTTTTGAATTCTGGTGCTGGAGGAGACTCTGGAGAGTCCCATGGACTGCAAGAAGATCAAACCTATCCATTATAAACAAAATCAGCCCTGAGTGCTCACTGGAAGGACAGATCCTGAAGCTGAGGCTCCAAGACTTTGGCCACCTCCTGAGAAGAGAAGACTCCCTGGAAAAGACCTTGATGTGGGGAAAGATGGAGGGCACAAGGAGAGGTGGACGACAGAGGACGAGATGGTTGGACAGTGTTCTCGAAGCTACCAGCATGAGTTTGACCAAACTGTGGGAGCCAGTGGAGGACAGGAGTGCCTGGCGTGCTCTGGTCCAGGGGGTCACGAAGCGTCAGACACAACTAAACGACTAAACAACAACAACATATAAGGGCAGGCACACCTTTGTTCTGGGTTCCTCCTCCTTTCCTGCATGTGAGGGGAGCACCCTGTTGCAACAGTTCAATAAAGATCAGGCTTACTGCTTTGCTTCTCAATATTCTCTGCTTGGCCTCTGTTATTTTCTCTGACCAATGGAGAACCTGCAAAAGGACTCTATAAGGGCTCTTGTGTACCCCGTAATGAAATAAGGGCAGATTTTGTTTACAACAATATAAAGCGCCCTTTCTTTGCCAAGATAGCTGAGTCCTGTGCTCACTTCGGCTGCACATATACTAAAATTGGAACGATACAGAGAAGATTTGCAATGTAGCTGAGTTCTCTGTTTCTTGTTTTCCCAGTTTTCCAGTTCAGTTTTCCACATTTCCACATCAATATGTAATAATAATAATAATAATAATAATAATAATAATTCCCTCATGAAAATTCATGAAATGATCTTTGCTCAAAACGTTGAAAAGCAAGCACAGCCTCAGAGTTTTTTGGGGTCATGTCTTTTAAAAACAAGCATCTGTTCAGGTTTTTGGTATTGCTTTTTTCTGTAATAAAGTTATTCTGCACTGTATCTTCCTTTAACTCATTTAACCACACGAATGCTTTGGGCATTTGACCTTTCTATTTTTTGCTTTCGTTGCATCAGCCGTCGTAATGCTCAAAGAGTTACCTCAGCCTGTTGCACAAAATGTCTTATTTAGTTCCCTCTCTTCACAGGCCTACAGTTCATGGGTAATGCTTTTGCAAACGCCTTCGAAGAAGAAAGATCCACCTTCGATTGTTTGTTCCATGGACTTTCCAACTTGGTCCAACTTGCACTACAACTTCCATCATCCATGACCACTGGTCCTGCTAGCGAGGGATGATGGGATTTGTAGTCCAACAACAAAAACAACAAAACTTCTATTTTCATTGGAGAAATGTTGGAGGCTATTTTGGATCTTCCTACATTCTCCTGCTGCCCTGCTGCTAAATCTGCCACTCTCTGATGTAGCTTGAAAAAGAAATGGCGAGCGAGATCTTAATTGCATTCATTTTGTTAACTAGCGTATTGAAAACACCACCCGCTTGTATAAAATATCTAGGTGGTGGACTGCAATATATATATAAAAAAACTGCAATAAACCAACAGAGCAATGGAAGTCCTGGATTCCTTGACTAGGGGAGAAATCCCTGATTTGCCTGCCTGTCTCTCTCCCTCGTTCAGCTTCCAGCACAGACTGCCAAAACTACAAAGCAGACCTGGTTGTCTCAGGTGTGATGGCGCTGCTTCTCCTCCTCCTCCTCCTCAGCTTCTCCTCTGTATTCGGCTTTTCCAGGCCAGGTAACAGCATCCTCAGGGACGCATTCAGGGCATCCTTTCTCAGTATCTCTTTAGGGCTTAGGGCTGTACACAACTCTCCCAGATTTGGAGGTACTGCAAGCTCATCTCTAACTTGTCTTTGCGGAATTTGTGAGAGGACCTCAGCAGCTACGGGGGAGTTGTGGTTAAGGAGATGTTGGTAATGTTCTTTCCAGCGCATTGCAATAGCTTCAACTCCTCAAAAGATTCCATCAACGGTGTCTCCAGAAAAAATTACACATCACTTGGGAAGACAGGTGAACTAATACCAGTGTACTGGAAGAAGCAAAGATTTCCAGTGTTGAAGCAATGATTCTTCAACATCAACTTCGTTGGACTGGTCAGGCTTCTACGGAAGCCTGATGATTGTCTTCCAAAGCAACTACAGTGGTACCTCACATTAAGTACTTAATTCAGTACAGTGGTACTTCGGGTTACATATGATTCAGGTTACAGACGCTTTATTCTGCAGGGACCCGTGGGCTCTGCCCGATGAGCTGGGTGACTGAGCAGCCTCGCACCTGGATTTTTCTGTAACCCGTATCTGGAAGGCAACAGACGTTCTTCATCCCTAATATGCATGGAGCAGGTGAAGCAGCATTTCTCAAACTTGCTGTTGCACTACAACTCCCATCATCCATGAGTGCTGGTCCTGCTAGCTAAGGATGATAGGAGTTGTAGTCCAACAGCAAGTCTGAGAAACACTGAACAGTTGTAGGGGAGATATCAAGGTCCTTCAGAGAGAGGGCAATGGAACAGGCTTGCAAGGGGTCCCTTCCAACTCTACAGCTCTATGATTTTCGGAAGCTGTGTCAGGCCATTGGTCCATATAGCTCCATATCACCCACACGGGCTGGCAGCAGCTCTGGAGGGTCTCTCCCTGGAGGTGCCATTGGGGAATGATCCTGGGGCCGTTTGCATGCGAAGCCGATGCTCTGAGCCACAATACATGAGGATATTCTTGAGAATGAGGACATTCATGGAGGAAACATCAAGTTTAATACAAACATCAACATTCAGCAAGTGGGGAGGAAAATATATTAAACTTCTGGCATTTGATTGTCTTCCTTCTGTCTCTCCTTGTAATAAACCATGCTTTTTTTAACCACTTGACTGTATCGATTGGTCTGAACGGGACTTTTCATTTCTTGCAACGGACTTCTGCATATTCGGTCTAGAAGGGGAAATGGAAAAGCCAGAGGCCACTTAGTGTTTTTTTTTATTTTCCACATTTGTAAAAGCAAAGCGCCCACCCCCCGCTTTTCTTGGACCAATTTAACATTTTTATTTTTTAAAAAGCGATCTTGTTTTCCTGGGGTTATTAGTCATTTTCACCTCGTGAGCCTTACGCACTTTCTGTTGCAAAAGCAATATTACAAAGCTATGACTATTGAAAAGTAATGCATTTTTTTTTTAAAAAGGAGCATTTTCACTAGATTCAGGGTGTTAGCCCTAGAATATTTTTCTTTTCTTAGTTGCACAATAGTAATTTATGACATTTAAAGGTCCTAAATAATAATAATAATACATTAAAATAAAATAAAATAAAATAGGACTGTGCCAGCAATTAAGAGCACATCCTTTCACAATGTCTGTTTTCAACTTCTTTTTATGGTTTTTATTGTACGGTTCTATACTTTTATCGCAGTAAACCGGTTTTATATATTCTTTATGACACAGCGGTGTACAGATATTTTTTATAAATCAATAAAAACTTCACTATGCAGGGATGGTGAATTACCTGTGGGATCTCCCTCATGGGCAGTTGATTTACTGGCGCATCTGCATTACCTGGGAAGAGAAAAGGGACAAGAAGAAGAAATGTTAATCAGAAGGAAAACCTGAGGAACAGATCCGCGTGATGCGGCTCATTCCCCAAAGGCATTACCTCCAGATCGAAGTCTTCTGCAGAGCAGGACCAAAGGGGGAACCAGCAGGACAACGACTAAACAGGGTATCCCAATCAGCAATATGTTCCTGCAGTCCTCTGCAAGAGGAGAGGTGGAAGAGAGAGGAAGAAAAAGGGGGTCAGTGACTGTGGGGCTGGTGGACCAGTCTAGGACAAAGGGGAGAGCAAATTAATCTATGGAACTCTCTTCCACAAGAGGCAGGGAAGACCACCAACTTGGAGCACTTTAAAAGGGGAGTCATTTTGGGCTCACAGCTGTCCATGGAGGCGCAGGTCAATTCTGTGTCCAGGGCAGCTGTTTATCAGCTCCATCTGGTACGCAGGCTGAGACCCTACGTGCCCAGGGACTGTCTCGCCAGAGTGATGCATGCTCTAGTTATCTCCCGCTTGGACTACTGCAATGCGCTCTATGTGGGGCTACCTTTGAAGGTGACCCGGAAACTGCAACTAATCCAGAATGCGGCAGCTAGACTGGTGATTGGGAGCGGCCGCCGAGGCCTTATAACACTGGTCTTGAAAGACCTACATTGGCTCCCAGTACGTTTCCGAGCACAATTCAAAGTGTTGGTGCTGACCTTTAAAGCCCTAAACAGCCTCAGCCCAGTATACCTCGTCTGTACCCCCATCGTTCTGCCCAGACACTGAGGTCCAGCGCTGAGGGCCTTCTGGCGGTTCCCTTGCTGCGAGAAGCTAAGCTACAGGGAACCAGACAGAGGGCCTTATTGGTGGTGGCGCCTGCCCTGTGGAACGCCCTCCCACCAGATGTCAAAGAGAAGAACAACTACCAGACTTTTAGAAGACATCTGAAGGCAACCCAGTTTAGGGAAGCTTTTAATGCTTGATGTTTTATCGTTTTTTTTTACTATTTTGTTGGGAGCCACCTAGAGTAGCTGGGGAAACCCAGCCAGATGGACAGGGTATAAATAATAAATTATTATTATTATTCCCTCCCTGTGAGCAGTGAGATTACAGGGAACCAGGCAGAGAGCCTTATCAGTGGTGGTGCCCGTCCTGTGGAAGGCCCTCCCAGCAGATGTCAAGGAAATAATCAGATATCTGACTTTTAGAAGACATCTGAAGGCAGCCCCGTTTAGGGAAGTTTTCAATGTTTTATGTTTTATCGTGTTTTTAAAATTCTGTTGGGAGCCACGTAGAGTAGCTGGGGAAACCCAGACAGATGGGCAGGGTATGAATAATAAATGATGATGATGATGATGATGATGATGAAAGAGGACTAGGCAAATGCACAGAGGAGAGGGCTATTGATGGCTACTAGCCACAGTGGCTATGCTCTGTCTGCCCAGTTGGAGCAGCAATGCTGGAAACCACAGGAGGGGAGAGTTGCTTTCGCGTTCGGGTCCTAACTACGCTTCAGGTTACAGACTCCGCTAACCCAGAAATAGTACCTCGGGTTAAGAACTTTGCTTCAGGATGAGAACAGAAATCATGCAGCGGCGGTGCAGTGGCAGCAGGAGGCCCCATTAGCTAAAGTGGTGCTTCAGGTTAAGAACAGTTTCAGGTTAAGAACAGACCTCTGAGGTACCGCTGTACTATGAGGACACAGGTGGCGCTGTGGATAAAACCACAGAGCCTAGGACTTGCCGATCAGAAGGTTGGCGGTTCGAATCCCCGCGACGGGGTGTGCTCCCGTTGCTCGGTCCCTGCTCCTGCCAACCTAGCAGTTTGAAAGCACATCAAAGTGCAAGTAGATAAATAGGGACCGCTCTGGCGAGAAGGTAAACGGCGTTTCCGTGCGCTGCTCTGGTTTGCCAGAAGCGGCTTAGTCATGCTGGCCACATGACCCGGAAGCTGAATGCCACCTCCCTTGGCTAATAAAGCAAGATGAGCACCGCAACCCCAGAGTCGGCCACCACTGGACCTAAAGGTCAGGGGTCCCTTTACCACTCTACTGGTTTCCCCTTAGGACATCTGTTTGGCCACTGTGATGACAGAATGCTGGACTAGATGCCCCCCCCTTTGGCCTGAGGCAGCAAACACTTCTTATGATCTTAAGGACTTTTGCAACATCCCGATAAAGTCATGTCCTGATGGCCCCACAGGAAAGGTATGTGCCCTTGCAAATTCTCACCATTTAGGGAAATGGAGTCCATGGAAAAGCTATAAACTGAACCAGCTATTTGGTTACAAGTTACCTTGGGTTGTAGACGCTGTGTTCGAAGGGACCACTGCACTGATGTTTCTTCTCTCCCGGTCTGAACAGGAATAAGCCATCCCTTGCCTCCATCTCTCTGGAGGAATCACCTTCAGACTCCAAAGGGTGAAGGCTCCTTCCCCATCAATCACGTCACCATCCTTCTGGTCCTGAGAGGTTTCCCCACCAACATCCCAGGAGAAGAAGGTATCCTCATCAGGGTTTGCGTCAATCAGGAGGCAGAGGAGGGGAAGGTGGTGGGAGAGCTCCGTGTCTTCTGCAGCGGAAGGAGCAAGGAGGGAAAGTCTTGGCCCAGAAGTTCCTAGGAGAGAAGGAGAATCGCAGGAGAATGGCTCCTCAGATCTTTAATTAATCCCTCTCGTAGGTTTCATGGGGGTGACATGGCTCCTCAACAAACTAGACCCAATAAACAGCCATCCCAATGACCGTTGCAGGAGTTAGAGAGCTGGACTAGGGCCTGGAAGAGACCTGGGTTCAAATCTCCACTCAGGAAGCTCGCTTTGGGTCTGTCTCAGCCTAGCCTCCCTCACAGGTTGCTGTGGGGATCAGTGAGGAGCAGCTCAACCAAGTGCAAGACCTGGAGCTCCTTGGAGAAAAAAGTGGGGGTGTAAATGCAATAAATAGGGGTGTAAATGCAATAAATAGGGACCCGGGTGGCGCTGTGGGTAAAAGCCTCAGCGCCTAGGACTTGCCGATCGAAAGGTCGGTGGTTCGAATCCCCGCGGCGGGGTGCACTCCCGTCGTTCGGTCCCAGCACCTGCCAACCTAGCAGTTCGAAAGCACCCCCGGGTGCAAGTAGATAAATAGGGACCGCTTAACAGAGGGAAGGTAAACGCCGTTCCGTGTGCTGCGCTGGCTCACCAGATGCAGCTTGTCACGCTGGCCACGTGACCCGGAAGTGTCTGCGGACAGCGCTGGCTCCCGGCCTCTAGAGTGAGATGAGCGCACAACCCTAGAGTCGGACATGACTGGCCCGTACGGGCAGGGGTACCTTTACCTTTACCTTTAAATGCAATAAATAAATAAAGCAAATGCTACAGACCATAATCTAAATCTAAGCTATAGTTGATTAAGCCTAGCCCTACCAATATCTACTAGTAGTACAGTGGTACCTTGGTTTTTGAACAGCTTAGTTGTCAAAGAAGAAGAGAAGAGTTTGGATTTGATATCCCACCTTTCACTCCCCTTCAGGAGTCTCAAAGTGGCTAACATTCTCCTTTCCCTTCCTCCCCCACAACAAACACTCTGTGAGGTGAGTGGAGCTGAGAGACTTCAAAGAAGTGTGACTGACCCAATGTCACCCAGCAGCTGCATGTGGAGGAGCGGAGACGCGAACCCGGTTCCCCAGATTACGAGTCTACCGCTCTTAACCTCCACACCACACTGGCTCTTGAACGTTTTGGGTCCAGAACGCCGCAAACCCGGAAGTGACTGTTTTGGTTTTCGAACGCTCTTTTGGAACCCGAACGCCTGATGGGTCTTCTGCGGCTTCCAATTGGCTGCAAGAGCTACCTGCAGCCAATCAGAAGCTGCGCTTTGGTTTCCGAACGTTTTGGAAGTCGAATGGACTTCCGGAACGGATTCCGTTTGACTTCCAAGGTAGGACTGTATTAGTATTAATAGTCATATTAATACATTTATTTCTTGCCCGCACCAGAAGGTCCCAGAATGGAGATCACAATTTGCTAGAGTGAGGCACAGCTACCCTCAGATGGCAGATATTGGGGGGGGGGGCAACCCCCTCCTTGCCATCCCCTCACCCTGTCTCCTAAGGCAGACTGCCTTGCACACAGGGGAACAGGCAGTTCTGGGTCCAGGGCTTAAATGGAATCCCAGTGTCAACCCAGTTGGATTCTGTATGTGGAAGGAGAAGGTGCCATCTTGTTTTCTTGCCTCAGGTGGCCATGAAAGCTGGAGAAATGAGAATGGGAGCTTCACACTGGTTCCAAGTGGTTTCAGACCAGAGTCCATTCAGAATCTATTTCAGAGGCTCCATTAAGGTGTCCACCGGCAACAACAGTTGTGGGTGGCCCCCACAACTGTGGAAGCGAATGGAGACCAGACACAAGCCCCCCCCCTCACAAATTTTAAGCAGGCCCAAAAGACTTATCTGGTATTTTACTGGGGGGGGGGGCTAAGCGGAACTTTCAAACCGGATGCTGTGTTTATAAGGCGTTATTTCCTTTTGTTTTATTGCACAATGCGTCCCCTTCAAGTGCCACACGCTTGTGTGGTTCTGCGGAGACAGAGGTCATGGGGAAAAAGCCCCTCGCGAAGTCAAGCGCAGCCACTTTTACTTTCGAGTGAGGAAGCCAGTCACAATGCAGAGGGTCTGTTGAAAGGAAGTTGAGAGGGCGAGTCACTTAAGATACGATCGCTTCTGGCTGCTCACCATGATCACAAAATAAAATCAAACAAACACTCCGCAGATCAAGAAAGCATCAATTTTCTGCAGCTGTTTCGAATGTTTGGGGAAACCCAGGCGTATGGAAAACCATTCTGGAAGTGGGTTGGTTGTGGGGTTTTTTGCCGAAGTTTGTAAAAAGGTGGCTCAGAAAGTGGTTTTAAAGCTCAGCAACTTTGCGAAAGGAAAGGTCAACAACTCTTGGCTCTGGATTTTCACTTCCTGAAATATGGCAACCCTGTCTTCATCCTCCACCCAGCAAGAGGCGTTATTGCAGTTCAATGGCACATTTCAGCCAGGCAAAAGCATTTAAACTGGGGGGTGGAGCAGTGAGGGGTGTTGACCTGAAGGGGGCAGGGCATGGTCGATGTGGGAACATGGCCTGTGGGGGTCTGCCCAGGAGCCTAGAGGCAACATTCACACACCCTGGGCCTGACGTTTCCCATCCCTGCCACTGAAGATGCCAGCGTGGTTAAACAGCAGCGTCACGAAACCTAAAAACAAAAAAGGCAAGAGAGCTTGTTTAAAGTAGCGGAAGCTGCGTCCAGACATGGATTGGAGCAGGGTGGAGAGAGACCCACAAAGCAAAATTAACAGAAGGTTTGGGGAGCAGAATGCTTAACAGGTTAGGACAAACAAATAAAAATGTCTTTAAATATATCTGCGGCAGGAAACCAGGCAGACAGGCAGTTGCAACAGATAACAAAGCTGTGTTGGGGAGAAACTCAATTATTTTGTGGGTCTTCACTTGAGGAGATATTGGGCAGTTATTTGTGTGCTGTTCTTTGAAACTTGCTAGCGGCCTATGGCAGGGACGTGGGTGGCCTAGGGCTTGCCGATCAGAAGGTCGGCGGTTTGAATCCCTGCGACGGGGTGAGCTCCCGTTGCTCGGTCCCTGCTCCTGCCAACCTAGCAGTTCGAAAGCACGTCAAAGTGCAAGTAGATAAATAGGTACCGCTCCAGCGGGAGGGTAAACAGCGTTTCCGTGTGCTGCTCTGGTTCGCCAGAAGCGCCTTAGTCCTGCTGGCCACATGACCCGGAAGCTGTACGCCGGCTCCCTTGGCCAATAAAGCGAGATGAGTGCTGCAACCCCAAGTTGGCCACGACTGGGCCTAATGGTCAGGGGTCCCTTTACCTTTAGGGGCCTATGGCAGGTTTGCAAGTGGACTGGGTGTATATTAAATAAACAACAGGAGTATCTGACATCTGCTGAGCCACTCACCTAAGACGATCAGCCTCATCCCACTAAAGAAGGTGAATTTCTGAGCCATAGCTCCAACACAGTAATACACCCCAGAATCTCTTCCCTGGACGTTGTGTCGGGTCAGATTCACTTGGCTTGGGGGTTTTGTTCCTGGTTTTTGAGTGGTATACATCTCTGCAATCTTACGCAGTCTCCCTTCCTGTTCCTCTTTGTACAAGCTCACTACCGACACAAAACGTCCTTCTGGAATGTTGCAGCTGATGTTGACAGTGGCTCCAGAAGGTGCTGAGATCCTTGCCAGCATCTGCGGGAATTCGGTGATCCCCTGTGATCCAGCAGCTGCAACAGGGAAGCAAAGGGATGTGTGGTTGGTCCCATTTGGTTGGTCCCACTAAACAGAAAACCAAAATGACCACCCCCGACTATAAAATATTTCTTTTAAAATAGGGTGCGTATGACAGACCTGTTTGCTGCTTCCCCCTTTCCCTGCCCCTGTCTGGGTTGTCACTTGATGGAGGGTAAGATACAGAAGGATTATTAAACCTCAATAAAAGGATGCACACTCAGAAATTGATTTCTCTCAGACATGTTGAATTTTTCAACTTCCGAAAATGAGGGGTGCTGAAAAGTTGTAACATAACTTGAGAATGCAAAAGATATTTAGGTTAAATGAATATAATTTAGCTTTGCTTGGTAAGTAAAATAATTGCCAGGCACTTGCAGTTATATTTATTATTATTAATCATTTGCTGCTGCTGCTGTTAATTCAGCATCACCTGACATTTTCAGAAGGAAAAATTTAAAGTATTTGGTTTTCTGAAAGCAGTTTATGTGCTTCTTTGTCAAACATAGCTTTACCAAGATAAATGTTGTCTGGTCATGAAAAGAATGGCAGATTTGAATTCCACACAAACAAAAACATAGCTTTAAAACCCCTCACTGAAGAAATTTGCAAAAATTAAGTTTTACCCTCTAGAATGAGATGCACTGTGAAGAAAAAGAGGGTACATTCTATCATATGTGGTGGGAATGTAAGAAAGTAAAAAGCTTTTGGGAAATGATATATAATGAATTGAAGAAAATGTTTAAGTACACTTTTGTTAAGAAACCAGAAGCGTTTTCACTTGGTATTACAGGGAATGAGATAAACAAGAAATAAAGGAAGCTATTTTTATATGCGGTGACTGCAGCAAGAATACTGATGGCTCAGAAATGGAAGCAAAAGGAGCTACCTACATTAGAAGAATGGAGAATGAAGATGATGGACTATGCAGAACTTGATAGACTGACGGGAAGGATCTGAAATCGATGAGATCAGAGATTTATAGAAGATTGGGAAAAGTTTACAGAGTATATGCACAAACTAAGTGGAAATCAAATAACGCTTGTAAGCTTTAATGAAGCTCTGTAATAAGAAACGTTAGAATATGAGTAAAATAAGATTTAATTTATAAAAATATTAGAAGTAAGGTTTTAGAAATGTGTAAGAAATTAAGAAGGGAAGGAGTATCAGCCAAGTTGAGGGAAGTCAAAAAAGAGAATGGATATATAAAAAAAGATGTAATAATAATAATAATAATAATAATAATAATAATAATAATAATTTATTATTTATACCCCGCCCATCTGGCTGGGTTTCCCCAGCCACTCTGGGGGCTGTATGAATTGTATAAATTTTATACTGGAAAAATTGAATACAAATTATTTACAAAAAAAATATAGAATGAGATGCACTGTGAGTATCCCCAAGCATAACAAATTTTGTGTTAAGCAATTAGCAACTAATTCCAAGCAGATTTCTTGTGGGGAGCAACTACCCTGCCAAACAAGGGTGCTTAAGAAACTTTATAGCTGCAAAAAGAAAACCAACCTCCTTTTTGCTCCTTAGGGAAGGAGACATGTCAATCAAGTTCCTAAACCAGGTTCCAAATAAGAAACTTCAAATATTTATTCAATGTTTCAAATATTTATTCAAATATACTTTACTGATTACTGAAACTGAATCAGTAGATTGTACTATATAAAATTAAAGTGTTTCTTTTTGCCAATTTAGAAGACATGACATCACAAAATATAAGATATGCTCATCGTTTAATTGAAGCGCATCTTGCTATTTGTCAAGACTCTGCTGAAGATTTGAGGTGGGAGAGAAGTTTGTTCAGCTTTCATTTTAATGGGAACCAACCTAATTTGTGCTTCCTGAAAACATAAGCAGATTGAAACACAGCATTCCTACAAAATTCACATTACTCTGAATATTTCAGGGTAGCTGTCCAACCCAAAAGTGTGCAGCTATTCGTGAAAACAATGTGAAAACAAAGCTACGTTATGTTATGGGAAATTGCTTGAAAAAATACACGTTTTGCAAAATTGTTCACAAATATGCATGCGTTATGCAAAGAGGTATATATTATGGGAAATGCTCGTGAAAATGGATAAATATTTCAATACAGCCTTTTAACAAACATTTGCAAATTGATGCAGAGATGTGGCAGAAAGCAGGTTTTTTGGGAAGGGATGACAAACTGAAAGAAGGCAAAACCGAATGCTTTGTCCATTGCTGGTGAAGACAGGTAATAATTTTACTCACGTTTTTATTTTTAAAAAATTCTGCGCAAAATGCACAATCCATGCATGCTACAATTCTATAAATATCTACTCAGAAATAAGTCTCACTGTGTTCAACGCTGCTTACTCCCTAAGAAGTGATAATAATAATAATAATAATAATAATAATAATAATAATTTGTATCCCGCTCTCCCCAGCCAAAGCCAGGCTCAGAGCGGCTAACATCATATAAATAAGACAATATGCATAATACAATATACAATATGCAAATAAAATAACATTCAACATTCATTAAAATAATATAGAATAATATTAAATATCATTAAATATAGGACTGCAGTCTTAAAAGCAGAACCAATATATAAAATCCATCGAAACCTCATCTCACCACGAATTGTTAAACTTATCAGGTTCCAGAAATACTTACTGCGTAGAGAAAGTAGCACGATCCCAAGAAATGATACAAACATTTCCCGGTTCTGCGCAGTCCTTTGTTGGGCGAGGGCGAAACGTCGTGATTGTGTGACGAATTCCGTGGGAGCGAAGCCGGCGAAATCCAGAGAAGGTTGTTGGAATAGGATGCTAGATTGCTTTTCTCCTCAACCACGAAAGCAGGAACATGTGGACTAGTGCTTTGCTCTCCAGTGCAGCAAACCCAAACCTTCCCCCAATTTTCATCAAAAAAATATATTTATGAAACAGAAAACCATTTGGTGCTCCCAAACACTGACCAACCTGTGCTGCAGAGGAAACCCAAATCTGCCGAATAATAGGGCCGGCTTTTAACGGCACGAGAGATCTTCAGATATGGGACAAAACCTGAGAGCTAAGCTCTGGGATTCAAAATCCGCTGCAGCAAACCCAAATCTTCCCCCAATTTTCATCCAAAAATAGATTTATTTTTGGGGTGCTTCCAAACACCTGCCAATCTGTGCTGAAGAGGCAACCCAAATCTGCCTATCGAAACCTGATAGCTAAGATCTGGGATTCAAAACTGTACCAGGGGCATCAAAGCTGAGCTGCAGTCCTGCTGTAGGTTTGACGTCTCAAATAATTCAGGTTCAGTGGTGGTTCTGTTGAATTCATGTGGCTGATTCCCCCTCGCTGTCTGCCTGGGAGGCAGACAGTGACCTTTCTCAGTGGTTCCATCCCCACCTTGAACCGCCCACAGGGAGGTGTTTCTTTGCAAAAAGCTGGGGCCACACGACTAGACCTCTTCCTTGAAGCTGCAGATCAGACACAGGTTGGGGGTCAGGGAGGGGGGTGTTTTTAGTGATGGGGGGGACGTCACAGCAAGGATGGGTCCAACTGCACAATCGTTCATCAGAAGCAACAAATAATAATAATAATTTATTCTTTGTACCCCGCCCATCTGGCTGGGCTTCCCCAGCCACTCTGGGCGGCTTCCAACCAAGATTAAAAATACATCAAAATGTCACACATTAAAAAAAAACTTCCCTGAACAGGGCTGCCTTCAGATGTCTTCTAAATGTCAGGTAGTTGTTTATCTCTTTGACATCTGATGGGTCAAAGAATATACACAGCCGAGAGAGGTTGCAAGAGGATGGTACATTTCTGAGAAAGTGGAAGTTGCTTTTTACATCTCTGGAAATTAAAACGTTTGAGATTTTCTAGAAGATGCATAGCATAATTGCATATCATATGTCTTGATTTTTTTTTAACATTTCATATATTATTTGCTTCAATGGTTCTTATTTCACTTATGTGCATTGTTAATAATAATAATAATAATAATAATAATAATAATAATAATAATACTTTTATTATTTGTATGCCGGCCATCTGACTGGGTTGCCTAAGTACATTGCTTAAAAGGTGGAATTGCTATTAGAAGTAGTGTTTAGCTTTAATCTGGAATTGATAACATACATACATTTAACTATGGATTCTTTTCTGTTGGGATATATAAATTGCTTAGCGGTTTGTGTTGAAATATGAGGAAACATATAAGTTGAATTAAGGGAGTAAATGAAAGAAAAGTGGAGGATCGTATTTATTTTATTTCTATCAAGCTTTCATAGCCTGACTTTCTGAGCACAGGACAGCTAACAACAAAAATAAAAATGTAAAATATAAAAAATTGAAACGTTTTTTATTTGAGTTTCTACTGAAATGAGGCTGCATTTTAATGTTGTACTTTAATCTTGTTTTTAAGTTGTATTTTAATCAATTGTTTCTATACCTGGTGTTAGCCTCCCTGTGCCCAGTCTTGACTGGGGAAGGCAGGGTATAAATAAAATTTATTATTATTATTATTATTATTATTATTATACGTAAATCCGCCACTGGCCCCTGTGAGAAAAGCATGGTGGACTAGATGGACTCCCTTTGACCTTATTACGTTAAACTTAAGATCGGGAAAACTAGAACCTGAGTGAACCTGAAACTGAGATATTCCCCCATCCTTATCATTCACTCAGAGAATGAGCCTGAGATAAATGCTGTTTTTCTTCCCGACAACAGGATGTAGCAGCTGGTGGCACATATTGGCGCCACTAAACGCAGAAACATTATCGTTCTTACAAAAGACAGCAGAGAATTTCTGTTGTGATCCCACCCTGAGATCTATGGGTGTAGGAGGGTATGCAAATTTATTAAATAATAATAATAAAATAAAGAAATCAGCAGAGAAGGGAACAGAAAAGCAACCTTTGGTATCTCTTCACCCTGGACAGTTCCACCCCAGAGATGGCAACTAAGAACCTAAACCTGGCTGCTTTTTTCCTCCTCCCTCCCAATCCATTTTTCCTTTGGGGTTATGTATTTTTAACTCTTGGGCTTCATGATCACTGCAGATGGTGACAGCAGCCATGAAATTAAAAGATGCCTGCTTCTTGGGAGAAAAGCAATGACCAACCTAGACAGCATCTTAAAAAGCAGAGACATCACCTTGCCAACAAAGGTCCGTATAGTAAAAGCCATAGTTTTCCCAGTAGTGATGTATGCAAGTGAGAGCTGGACCATCAAGAAGGCTGATCACTGAAGAATTGATGCTTTTGAATTCTGGTGCTGGAGGAGACTCTGGAGAGTCCCATGGACTGCAAGAAGATCCAACCTCTCCATTCTGAAGGAAATCAGCCCTGAGTGCTCACTGGAAGGACAGATTGTGAAGCTGAGGCTCCAAGACTTTGGCCACCTCATGAGAAGAGAAGACTCCCTGGAAAAGACCCTGATGTTGGGAAAGATGGAGGGCCCAAGGAGAAGGGGACGACAGAGGACGAGATGGTGGGACAGTGTTCTCGAAGCTACCAGCATGAGTCTGACCAAACTGCGGGAGGCAGTGGAAGACAGGAGTGCCTGGCGTGCTCTGGTCCAGGGGGTCACCAAGAGGCGGACATGACTAAACGACTAAACAACAACATTTTTAACTCCTAAGCATGAAGGTCAAGACTGATTTGCATGTGTGATTTGCAAGCCATTCTCTGAACCCTTTTTGGCTGAAGGGAGACATTAAAAAAAAGAGAGAGCTTTAGATTTGTTAAAAAAATGAAAAATCCACTCCTTTGCTCTGCAGAGAGGCTGCTTAATGTTATTTTAGAAGGCAAGATGAGGTGATGGGTTGCTATTGGGGTTGGGCTGGGATCTGAATGTCTCTGAGGCGTCTGTGGGCATTTCTGACGCAAGTCTATGCACCTCCAAACCTGAGTCGGTTTAAATTGTATTATTGCGGCTCTCACACATACAGGAGAAGGAAACCACACAAAGATAGAGGCAGCTTAGGTCAATATATTTATACTTTTCTGAGCAACAGTGGAAAAAGAAACCCCGAATTGTTTGCCCAGAACAAATAAACAAAAGATAAGGTAGAGAAGAATGAGGTTTCTGTTGCCCACTTCCAAAATCTCCCCAAGCCCTACATTTGATTACAGAAGAAGGGGTGCAAACAAGAGTTGCCAACTTTTCCTGCTGGCAAGGCTCCTCTGCCCTGAACAGCTGTGTGAGAAGCAAAAATTGAACAGTGGGTACTTTGTGCAACACCGCACCTGAGGTTGCTTTTAAAATTTATTAAAGATTTCTTAGTTTACAAACAACAACAACATTGTCTCTTTTTTCAGGCTGTGCTTCCTGCAGATCCTTTTTCATTTGTTGTGAGACATAGTGTTGCATGCAGTGAGAGCCAGTGTGGTGTAGTGGTTAAGAGTGGTGGACTCGTAATCTGGTGAACCGGGTTCGATTCCCTGCTCCTCCACATGCAGCTGCTGGGTGACCTTGGGCCAGTCACACTTCTCTGAGGTCTCTCAGCCCCACTCATCTCACAGAGTGTTTGTTGTGGCGGAGGAAGGGAAAAGGAGATCGTTAGCCGCTTTGAGACTCCTGAAGGGGAGTGAAAGGCGGGATATCAAATCCAAACTCTTCTTCTTCTTCTTCTTTAGTGTTAGGTTGGGAAGAAAAGAGGGGGGAAGAGGGGGAACGGTGAGTGGGGTGGGGTGAGGTTTGTGTCAGCATCACTTGTGTGGGTTCTCTTACTACTCACTCGTTACATTTCCTTGGTGGTGAGAGAGGATGGGGGTGGCCTTACGGTCTAGTTCTGAGGTTATGTCTTCCCCTTCTGCTTCTCTGCTCGCCCTGAAGCTGTTGTTAACGGAGAAATCTGAGGGCTCCCTTGGATAAAAAACAAGGACACCAGCCAGGAATACCAGAGCAAAACCGCAGCCAGTAGGCTTGGTCTTTATTGAAGACTGTTGCGACAGGACTCCCACCTGCCACACAGTGGAACAAGATGGAAGCCCCGAACAAAAGAGCCCCCAAACTTTTATTAGCTGCTAATCCCCATGTTGGACGCGGGTGGCGCTGTGAGTTAATCTATTCCAGCCATCCAGATGTTGTGCAGCTCCACAATTGATGACATGGCCAATTGGCCAGAGATGATAATAGGAGTGAGCTATAGTTGTCATCAGGACACAGGTGGCGCTGTGGTCTAAACCACTGAGCCTCTTGGGCTTGCCAATTGGAAGGTCGGCGGTTCGAATCCCTGCAACAGGGTGAGCCCCCGTTGCTCGGTCCCTGCTCCTGCCAACCTAGCAGTTTGAAAGCACGTCAAAGTGCAAATAGATAAATAGGTACCGCTCCGGCGGGAAGGTAAACGGCGTATCCGTGTGCTGCTCTGGTTCGCCAGAAGCGGCTTAGCCATGCTGGCCACATGACCCGGAAGCTGTACGCCGGCTCCCTCAGCCTGTAAAGCAAGATGAGCGCCGCAATCCCAGAGTCGGCCACGACTGGACCTAACGGTCAGGGGTCCCTTTAACTTTATTACCTTTAATCCCCATGTTACACCCCCCCCAAACTACATCACTAATACATCATGGTTACATCATGAAAGGGGAGGTCTGGTGGCAGTAATCTGAGCATCCTGGACCCTGCCGCACGGTTCTCCTTGCCCTCCACCAAACACCCATCAAGTGTAACAAAAGAGATCTTTACATTTCTCTGTTTCCCAGCCAAGTTAATCACACTCTTTTGTCTTCATCTGGGTTTGTTATTTCTGGAATGGCTACCTGTCTGGCACTCAGGTATCAGGATGCCAGGAATTATCCCTCAGGCAGAGGGGCTGCTGAGGAGCTGAGCTCACATGTCTATATGGATTTCTGATATTTTCCCTGTGAGCCAGTACATAGATACATTTATCAGCGAATTCTTACATTTGGTATCGTGCAGCAAAAGCCCTTTGAAAAGATAGGAAGAAACTGTGATGAAGTGTTTTGTGGGGACAAATCACAAAAGTCACAAAAGTGATTTTGGTAGTGGGCTGCATGTGCATGATATCTGCTGGAGGGGCAACCCCCCCCCCAACCTATACATAAATTCCTGCAACACTGTTCAAGGTGCAGGAGCCTTGCGAGGGGGAAAAATTGGCGCCTCCACCTGTGGAAGGGGCAGTTGGCCTTCAGGTGGCCTGATACAAAAGGGGACTGGATTGCATGCTTCTAATCATTGGTAGGCAAACTAAGGCCCAGGGGCTGGATCCGGCCCAATCGCCTTCTAAATTAGTGTGTTTTTACCTGAGTAGAATGTGTGCTTTTATTTAAAATGCATCTCTGTGTTATTTGTGGGGCATAGGAATTCGTTCATTTCCCCCCTGTTACGGCAAAATCTGGGTGCGAGGCTGCTCTGCCACCCAGCTCGTCGGACTAAGTCCGCGGGTCCCTGCGGAGGAAAATGAGTTCAGCCGGAGAGGAGCAAACTGCAGAAGATCCATGTTTATTGCGCAACAAGGTTCAAGTCGAGATTGAACAGCGAGAAAGGGATGACATGAATTTTTGAAACTTCCCTCCATGTCCCAGAATACAGTGCAAAATACATCCCAGTTACATCATGAATACATTAAGAAGAGGTTGGGTTACACAGATTACATCATGAATATATTAAGAAGAGGTTGGGTTACACAGGATTAACATATGGAGGAGGGAGGGGGGAATATGCAGAGCTGGAGATATGCGTAGATAAGCACATCCTGAGTCCAGGTGATGAGAAGACAATGGTCCATGTATGCATAGTCTGCCACCTGGCAGAGTGATTTGACAGGATTAGGGTCTTAACACCTTGCTTGAGGGATTATGGAGGACAGGGGAGGTGTCATGGAGTTCTAGAGAAATTGAGCAAATTGGCACGTTGATTTTCTATGAATTTTATAGATTTTAGTCCCTTTTGTCATTGACAATTGGAAATAAATGGATATATTGTAGCGAAGAAGGAGGTGAAGAAGACATGCCCCCCCCTTCCGTATCACCCCCAAAAAATATAGCCCAGCCGCCCACAAGGTCTGAGGGACAGTGGACCGGCCCCCTGCTGAAAAAGTTTGCTGAACCCTGGACTCTGACTGCAGAAGCATACCCTCCAACATTTATCTGATGGAAACAGGGACGTCCCATTCCATAATGATAATTTTACTATTTATACCCCACACATCTTACTGGGTTGCCCCAGCCATTCTGGGCAGCTTCCAACATACATAATAACATGATAAACCCATACTTACAGTGGTACCTCGGGTTACAGACGCTTCAGGTTACAGACTCAGAAACCCAGAAATAGTACCTCTTGTAAAGAACTTGGCTTCAGGATAAGAACAGAAATCATGCTCCGGCGGTGTGGCAGCAGTAGGAGGCCCCATTAGCTAAAGTGGTGCTTCGGGTTAAGAACAGTTTCAGGTTAAGAACGGACCTCCAGAACAAATTAAGTTTTTAACCCGAGGTACCACTGTACTGTTTTAAAAAACCCTTCCCTATACAGGATTGCCTTCAGGGGTCGGATAACTCCATACCCTCCAACACTTCTCCGTTGAAAACAGGGATGCCCTAATGAAAAGCGGCGCATTCTGGGACCAAAACAGAGACTGTGAAGGCTTCTGTAAATCCGGGACTGTCCCTGGAAAATAGGGACACTTGGAGGGTCTGCAGAAGAGGCAAACTTTGTCACCCTTTTTGCCATCCCCAGGGCTCCAGGCAGTGGCGTAGCGTGGGTTGTCAGCACCCGGGGCAAGGCAAGTAATTTGCACCCCCTAACCTGTGGATTTGCGCCCCCTAACCCTAACCCCCAGATGTTGCGCCCGGTGCGGCCGGCCCCCCCTGCACCCCCACGCTATGCCACTGGCTCCAGGAAATGTCACACTGCTCCTTTCTAACTACCTTCATTTATGACACTATTAAATCAGGGGTTCCCAAATTTTTGGAGGAGGGTGACAGCTGGGAGGAGCGCAGACAGAAGAAACGCCATGGTGCATCTACAGCAGCACAACTGGACGCCTTCAACTGCCCCAGCTGCAACAAAACATGTAATAATAAATGCTGGAAATGTAATGAGATTGAAGGTACATTCTTTCACCTTTGGTGGATGTGCCCAAGGATTAAGAACTTCTGGGAGATGATTTATAATGAAATGAAAAAGGTATTTAAATATACTTTCTTGAAGAAACCAGAGGCCTTTCTCCTGGCCATGGTCGCCAATTGGTGCCAAAGAAGGACAGAACTTTTTTTATGTATGCCACAACAGCAGCAAGAATACTTAACGCAAAGCATTGGAAGACACAAGAGCTACCCACCCAGGAAGAATGGCAGATGAAGCTGATGGACTACATGGAATTGGCGGAAATGACTGGCAGAATCCGAGACCAGGGAGAAGAGTCGGTGGAAGAAGATTGGAAAAAATGTAAAGTATATTTACAGAAATATTGCAAAATTAATGAATGTTAAAAGAATGCTGGAATGAAGCTATATGGTTTTAGCAGAAATGCTATAAAGAATTAAGTAAAAACTGATTGTTAATGGGCCAAAGTGGAAAATTTAAAGTTAGATTGTGTTAAGACAAATTATAGAACAAAAAATGGAGAAAGATGGAAAGGATTTGCTGAAATAGCTAATTGAATTAGAATACAAAAAAGGGAGGTGTGAGGAGGTCGATGAAACAAGTAAATGAAAGGTAAAGATAAGGAAATGTTGGATGTGTTTTTAAATGTTTTTGTTTTTCTGGTTGTTCTGATGTATTGTTTTTTCTGTTTTCCTTTTATTTTTGATGTATTGTATGTTAACATTTTTATTGTTTCTTTTCTTTTTTTCTTTTTCTGTAACTATCAAACTTCTAATAAATACTATTTAAAAAAACCACAAAAACACATGTCTCTCCCCTATTGGTCTCTACAGCCACAGGAGGCGCTACAAACTTCCAATGGTTTGGCTTCACCCGCAAAGGCACACTCCTTCGGAGTCTCCCGAGATAGATGCCAAAGGCAAAAACAGGATTTGGAAAGTTGGAGCCACAGGCTTACAATCTATTCCAGCCATCCAGATGTTGTTCAGCTCCCCAATTGATGACATGGCCAATTGGCCAGAGATGATAATAGGAGTGAGCTATAGTTGTCATCAGGACACAGGTGGCGCTGTGGTCTAAACCACTGAGCCTCTTGGGCTTGCCGTCGGAAGGTTGGCGGTTTGAATCCCTGCAACAGGGTGAGCTCCCGTTGCTCGGTCCCTGCTCCTGCCAACCTAGCAGTTCGAAAGCACGTCAAAGTGCAAGTAGATAAATAGGTACCGCTCCGGCGGGAAGGTAAACAGCGTTTCCGTGCGCTGCTGTGGTTCACCAGAAGTGGCTTAGTCATGCTGGCCACATGACCCGGAAAAACTGTCTGCGGACAAACACCGGCTCCCTCGGCCAGTAAAGCAAGATGAGCGCCGCAACCCCAGAGTCGTCCGCGACTGGACTTAACTGTCAGGGGTCCTTTACCTTTACCTTATAGTTGCCATCATCTGAGATGCCCACCCCTGATTCAGACTAACTTGCCAGCTTGGCAAAATTCATGAGGACTACCCCATGCCAAAAATCATTTGGGCTAGGCTTACCTAGAAAAGCACAGGAGTGTGTTTGTTATCTGATGGCCTTTTTCATCTCTCTCCCCCCCCCCAAGCTGAAAACAGGAAACTAGGCTTCTAGCTTGCCATTTCAGAGCTATATTTAGGCTGAAGTTGTCCATCTATGCTGATGAAAGAGACCGCAGGTACGTTTGAGGTCCCGCACCTCAAACCAGATAGCGGCACCCTTGGTAAATGCCACGCTTTTGCCTGAGACAACCTTTCTGTTCTTTTGGTCTTGGGTTGTGTTTGTGTCTTTTTACTTGTTAAGGCTGGATAAAAGAAGTCAGAATCCTGAAACAATAACCTATACTGAAACATAAATAAGAATGAATAAAATACAGTGAGCAATTATAATAGACATGTAAATATGCAGATAATTTATAATGCTAGGTATATCAAAAGCCTTTCCTTTCCACTGCTGAATTCATGGAGCTCATCTCCTTTTGCCCCATGCCCAAGCGTCACATTTGTCTGTTTGAAGACATGCGCACATTCAGGGTTTGCCAAAAAAGAAAGAAAGAAAGAAAGAAAGAAAGAAAGAAAGAAAGAAAGAAAGAAAGAAAGAATCATTTTAAAGAGACTGATCTTGGATAGGGAGGAAGCGCCTTCGTGACTTCCTGGGTGTTAGCCAATTGGTGCTGTTCTCATCCAAGTCAGCATCAAACTTGAAAAACCAGCTTCTTTCCCTCTAAAGAAACCTGGGTGTGCTGGGGAGGGGAGCAGTTCCCACTGCTCCAGAAATGTTCTATCCAACGTCATTCTGGAACGTGTCCAGAAGAGGACGACAGAGATGCTCAAGAGTCTGGAAACCAAGCCTTAAGAGGAACGGTTGAGGAGAGATAGGATAGCCATCTTCAAATATCTCAAAGGCTGTCACACGGAAGAGGGAACAAACTTGTTTTATCCTGCTCTGGAGGGCAGGACTCGACCCAACGGCTTGAAGTTACAGGAAAGGAGATTTTGATTAAACCTCAGGAAAAGTTGATCGACAGAGGAACGGTCTCCCTAGGGAGGTTGTGGACTCGCATTGTTTGGAGGTTTTTAAGCAGAAGTTGGCTGGCCATCTGTCATGGATGCTTTCGATGAGATTCCTGCATTGTAGGGGGTTGGACTAGATGACCCCTGTGGTTCCCTCCTACTCTACAATTCTACGCTTCTTTGAGAGGGCAAGATTCCAGTCCTCATGGTTCCAATCAAAGCACTGGGTTAGGCAGGAGCAGAGGAAGCAGAGCATTGTCCCACGTAGCTCAGCACCGTCTACACTGACTGGCAGCATCTCCCCAGGATTTCGAGGAAGGAGACATTCTGTGCACAAAGCAGGTGCTCTAACCACTGTGAACTACAGCCCTTCCCCGCTACGTAGGCGATGGTTTTTTGTAGCTCGATTCTATTTTGGAAGGTGATTGCATCACACCCTAATTATCAGGCGAGGAGTTTTAAGGGACCCAGAAGGGAAATAACAGATGAATGAGTTTCCTGCTGGAACTTGTCTCAGTCGCAGAGAATACCAAAAATGTCCCAAAGTGTTCTATGCGCCAGAGGAAATGTCTGAGAAAGGATACTGTTTGGACTGTGTGTCTGCAGCTGCCATGTGACAGGGACGGCCGTGCATTTAGAAAAGGGGAAAGAACCTCAACGTACGATAATAACGGAAGGAAACTTTACAAACCTGTGGCTGGCAGCCAAAGGAGGCTGGGGACGCATCTTCTAAAGAGCAGTTCCTCACTTTCATCCCCATTTGACAAGCATTTTGTAGTCAAAGCATCCTGAAACCCCAGCGCCCAATTGGCCCCTTCCCCAAAAACTTGGAGACTCTTGAGAGTCCCATGGACTGCAAGAAGATGAAACGCATCCATTCTGAAGGAAATCAGCCCTGAGTGCTCACTGGAAGGACAGATCCTGAAGCTGAGGCTCCAAGACTCTGGCCACCTCATGAGAAGAGAAGACTCCCTGGAAAAGACCCTGATGTTGGGAAAGATGGAGGGCACAAGGAGAAGGGGACGACGGAGGACGAGATGGTGGGACAGTGTTCTCGAAGCTACCAGCATGAGTTTGACCAAACTGCGGGAGGCAGTGGAAGACAGGAGTGCCTGGCGTGCCCTGGTCCAGGGGGTCACGAAGAGTCGGACACGACTAAACGAATAAACAACAACAACCAAAAACTTGGGCACATGCCTATGGCGGCTGTTTTGATCCCTGCCTCTAAGCGATCTTCCCTTGCCTCAGCCAAAAGGGGTCTTTGCGTTGCCCATCACTAGCCATCAAAATCCTATTCCTTCTCCTGCCTCCTCTGCTGTTGTGGCAAATAAATAGGATAAAATGTGGGCTTAGCATCTAGCCGGAGAACTGTAGAGTCGGAAGGGACCCTGAGGGTCATCTAGCCCCACCCCCGGCCAAGCAGGAATCACAGCTGGAGAATTCCTGGCAGGCGGCCACCAAACTTCTGCACTGTGGGTTAAACAACAGAGCCTAGGACTTGCCGATCAGAAGGTCGGCGGTTTGAATCCCTGCAACAGGGTGAGCTCCCGTTGCTCGGTCCCTGCTCCTGCCACCCTAGCAGCTCAAAAGCACGTCAAAGTGCAAGTAGATAAATAGGTACCGCTCCAGTGGGATGGTAAACTGCGTTTCCATGCCCTGCTCTGGTTCTCCAGAAGTGGCTTAGTCATGCTGGCCACATGACCTGGAAGCTATACGCCAGCTCCCTTGGCAAATAAAGTGAGATGAGCGCCGCAACCCCAAAGTCGTCCACGACTGGACCTAATGGTCAGGGGTCACTTTACCTTTTATTGTTGTTTAGTCGTGTCTGACTCTTCGTGACCCCATGGACCAGAGCACACCAGGCACTCCTATCTTCCACTGCCTCCCGCAGTTTGGTCAAACTCATGCTGGTAGCTACGAGAACACTGTCCCACCATCTCGTCCTCTGTCGTCCCCTTCTCCTTGCGCCCTCCATCTTTCCCAACATCAGGGTCTTTTCCAGGGAGTCTTCTCTTCTCACGAGGTGGCCAAAATCTTGGAGCCTCAGCTTCAGGATCTGTCCTTCCAGTGAGCACTCAGGACTGATTTCCTTAAGAATGGAGAGGTTTGATCTCCTTGCAGTCCATGGGACTCTCCAGAGTCTCCTCCAGCACCAGAATTCAAAAGCATCCATTCTTCGGCGATCAGCCTTCTTTATGGTCCAGCTCTCACTTCCATCCATCACTACTGGGAAAACCAGAGCTTTTACTATACGGACCTTTGTTGGCAAGGTGATGTCTCTACTTTTACCTTTACCTTTTACCTTTACCTTGTTGGCAAGGTGATGTCCCTTTACCTTTACCTTTAAGCAAAAGCAGGACATTCTGGGATCAAATCAGAAACTGGGATGGCTTCTATAAATCTGGGGCTGTCCCTGGGAAATAGGAGGGTCTGGTGATGGCCTCCGACTTGGGTGGTTTTAAAAGAGGATCAAACAATTTTGGGAAGAAGGCTACTGATGGCTGCTGGGCACAATGGCTCTACTCTGCCTCCACAATCGGAGGCAACAGTGCTTCTGTATACCAGTTGCTGGAGAGGGCTCTTGTGCTCAGGTCCCACTTGCAGATTTCCCTTGGGGGGTCCCTTGGTTGCCACTGCGAGGACGCAATGCTGGATGAGATGGCCCATTGGCCTGATCCATCATGTCTCTTCTTATGTTCTTGGGTAACACAGGCAGCGGGACGCGGGTGGCGCTGTCGGTTAAACCACAGAGCCTAGGACTTGCTGATCAGAAGGTCGGCGGTTCGAATCCCCGTGACGGGGTGAGCTCCCGTTGCTCGGTCCCTGCTCCTGCCAACCTAGCAGTTCGAAAGCATGTCAAGTGCAAGTAGATAAATAGGTACAGCTCCGGCAGGAAGGTAAACGGCATTTCCGTGCGCTGCTCTGGTTCGCCAGAAGCGGCTTAGTCATGCTGGTCACATGACCTGGAAGCTGTACGCCGGCTCCCTCGGCCAGTAAAGCGAGATGAGCGCCGCAACCCCAGAGTCGGCCACGACTGGACCTAATGGTCAGGGGTCCCTTTACCTTAACACAGGCAGCAGAACTGTCAAATGGCATGGTCTCTAATCTGGAAGTGAGCAAAATGTGTATTCTTCATTAGCTGGCTTACTTCATTTCCTGGAAGGGGGAAAACGAAGAAGAGGAGAAGGATTTCACTTCCTCCAAGAAGCCTCTAACTCCTGCAGGTGTTCTCTGCTTTAGCAATCAGCCCCTTCCTTAAACAATGAAACTATGTCATACCTAGTTCCGGACAGACAGCAGCTGAATTATCCAGCACAAACACTTAAGAGCAAACAACACACACACACACGCACCAAGTTTCCTCTCGCTTTTCCAGAAATCTGAATCACGCAGCAACAAACACAAGGAGCACGTTTGTGGATCGGGCCGCCGATAGCACGGATTTCATTCCATCTTGATCAGCAACCAGTGGGTGCAGCTGTGAACAGAGATAAGCTTTCCTTGGGTGCTTTGCATCTATTTGCTCAGAGGTAGACTGCTGCTGTACATGGAGGTTTCATGTAGACTGGGCACGGGGGAACTTTTGGCTCTCCAGAGGGGACTGGTCTACAACTCTCAGCAGCCTATATGCCACCTGTGCTCAGAGACCTACACTGGCTGCTGATTTGCTTCCTGGCCAAGTTGAAGGTGTTACTGTCCGAATATTAAAGCCCTGGAGAGCTTGGGATGAATGTACCTGCAAGATCGCCTTAGACCCTATTTGCCCATTAGACCGCTTCGGTTGGCAGAATTGGTAGTGTTACAGTTGCCTCATAATACTTATTCCTCATTCGTAAGAAATTGATGCGTTAGTGTGGCAACATTTTGAAATACACCAAGATTGCGCATAGTCAAAACACTTTGGGTTCGATGGCAGTTGGGATGGCCAAAGTCATTTTTCCTGGAATAAAGGTAAAGGTAAAGGGACCCCTGACCATTAGGTCCAGTCGTGACCGACTCTGGGGCTGCGGCACTCATCTCGCTTTATTGGCCGAGGGAGCCGGTGTAAAGCTTCCAGGTCATGTGGCCATCATGACTAAGCTGCTTCTGGCGAACCAGAGCAGCACACGGAAACGCCGTTTACCTTCCCGCCAGAGTGGTACCTATTTATCTACTTGCACTTTGACGTGCTTTCGAACTGCTAGGTTGGCAGGAGCTGGGACTGAGTAACCGGAGCTCACCCCGTCGCGGGGATTCGAACCACTGACCTTCTGATCGGCAAGTCCTAGGCTCTGTGGTTTAACCCACAGCGCCACCCGTGTCCCTTTCTTGGAATACTGCCCCCTTTTTAATTAAAAATTATTATTTTTTGCCACACACATAAAGATGAATACACACAAGTTAAATGTGCGTATAAGTTGTGGGCTTATTGTATTTTTAAACCCTTAAAAAGCCGGCAATAAACACCAGATAAAAACACATGCCGACGTTCCGCATGTCTGGACAGACTTTGCTTTAACAAATATGCTTTTTATTGTGTGCCGAGAAGATTAGAGTTGCCAGATATCAAGAGACAGGGAGACCCTGGAACCTTGACCCCATGGGAGTTGCAGGCTTGCTGGAATTTGCTTTATTGCTTCACTGTTTGGTAAACTGCTTTGAGGTTTCCTTTCGTTTTATTAAATCCATAGCAAATAAGACGCACGGAGGATTCCAACGATTCGGCAAAAGAGGCGTTGTTTCGGGGGGGGGCGCGTTTACAACCAAGTACTGCAAAAATCTTCATAAAATAAATAAGTGTGTACAATTTTCAACTCTGGCTGTTGCGTCAGTGCTCTGAGTTGGAGGTTGAGCGAGATTGAACCAGCCCTCCAAAATTCCCCAGAACCCAAATTCCTAGATGCAGTTTCTGTTCTTTCTCCACAGGCCTCCCCACCTCCCACCCTCCTCCTCTCTGTGCGCTGAGATCCACCTTCGCTTTCGGTTTAACTGAGCTGAGCTCCATTCCTGAGGTCTGTCGCTTGTGGCTTCTGCTCGAAATCCCTCCAGACATGTAAGTATCGCTCCCTTTTGAAGTCTCTCAGGTGGGCTTGCCGTATTGCCAGGGGCAGCCGCAAGAGGTTTCCTGCCCCTCCCAGAAAACATCCCACCCACTATACAGTGGTACCTCGGGTTACAGACGCTTCAGGTTACAGACTCCGCTAACCCAGAAATAGTACCTCGGGTTAAGAACTTTGCTTCAGGATGAGAACAGAAATCGCGCGGTGGCAGCGGGAGGCAGTGGCGTAGCGTGGGTTGTCAGCACCCGGGGCAAGGCAAGTAATTTGCGCCCCCCGCTGCACTGTCCCTCCCCCAGATAGTCCCTCGCTCTCTCTCCGCACCGCACGCCTGGCACCCTCCCCTCCACAGTGGGCAGCAACCCGGCGGCTCGGATCGGATTTGCACAGCCAGCACTGCAGTGAGAGAGAGTGAGTGAGCCAGGTAGGGGCAGAGAGCTGTGAGTGCGCCCCCCCCCAGATGTTGCGCCCGGTGCGGCCGGCCCCCCCTGCACCCCCCACGCAGGAGGACCCATTAGCTAAAGTGGTGCCTCAGGTTAAGAACAGTTTCAGGTTAAGAACGGACCTCCAGAATGAATTAAGTTCTTAACCAGAGGTATCACTGTACTTTTAATCCCCACACCTATGAGTTGTTTGTGACTTTTGGAGGGGAGAGAGGTCTCCGCCCCAAGGGAATTGCAATTTAGAAATCGTCATGGAGAGAAAGCAGGGGAAGGGAACGGCAGTAGGGGCAGCACCAGAATTATATTTTTCAGGGTGGGGGATGGGGATGGAGGAACAGGAAGGTCAAAGTACAGTGGTACCTTGGGTTACAGACTCTTCAGGTTGCAGACGCTTCAGGTTACAGACTCTGCTAACCCAGAAATATTACCTCAGGTTAAGAACTTTGCTTCAGGATGAGAACAGAAATTGTGCTCCGGTGGCACGATGGCAGCGGGAGACCCCATTAGCTAAAGTGGTACCTCAGGTTAAGAACAGTTTCAGGTTAAGAATGGTCCTCCAGAACGAATTCAGTTCTTAACCTGAGGTACCGCTGTACTAGCATAAAGGCTCATAAGAATATAAGATCCAGAGTCTGCTCATACCCTCCAGCATTTCTCTGATGAAAACAGGCTCGTCGCAAGGGGAAAAGCGGGATATTTCAGGGGCAAATCAGAAACTGGGATGGCTTCTGTAAAATCCTGGAAAATGGGGACACCTGGATGGTTTGCTGGATCATCCTAATGGCTCGCTTAGCCCAGCATGTGTTCTCAAATTCACTGAGGACAAATTAATAATAATAATAATAATAATAATAATAATAATAATAATAATAATTTATTATTTATACCCCGCACATCTGGTTGAGTTTCCCCAGCCACTCTGGGCGGCTCCCAATCAAGTGTTAAAAACAGTACAGCGTTAAATATTAAAAACTTCCCTGAAGATGTCTTCTGAATGTGAGGTAGTTGCTTATCTCTTTGACATCTGGTAGGAGGGCGGGTGCCACTACCGAGAAGGCCCTCTGCCTGGTTCCCTGTAGCCTCACTTCTCGCAGGGAGGGAACTGCCAGAAGGCCCTCGGAGCTGGACCTCAGTGTCCGGGCTGAACGATGGGAGTGGAGACGCTCCTTCAGGTATACAGGACCGAGGCCGTTTAGGGCTTTCAAGTTCAGCACCAACACTTTGACTTGTGCTCGGAAATGTACTGGGAACCAATGTAGGTATTTCAGGGCCAGTGTTAGATGGTGTTAGATAGGCTGTCTCTGAACTGGAGGTATTGGGCCAAAGGAAGCCCATCCAGTCCAGCCTCCTGTTCTCCCAGTGGCTAAATACCCCTGAGAACCTAGGAATCGAGATTGACTGCCTCTGACCCTGGACCTCAGTGTCCGGGCAGAACGATGGAGGTGGAGACGCTCCTTCAGGTATACAGGACCGAGGCCGTTTAGGGCTTTCAAAGTCAGCACCAACACTTTGAATTGTGCTCGGAAACGTACTGGCTATTAATGGCTACTAGCAACAATGGCTATGTGCTCTTCTTCCCGTGTTGAAGGCAACATGCTTCTGTATACAAGACACAGCGGAGTTTTCTGGCTCTCAGAGGATGGTGCCCAGTTGCCACTCTGTGTGAGTCTCTGATCTAGGGCTCACCTCTCCCCTCCAGGGATTGAGGCCGCAGAAGCAGCGGTGGCCTTGGACCAAACAATATCAAATTTGAGATTCACACAGAAAGAAGGCAGGCAGGCTTCTCTGAGGGAGGGAGCACTCAAGACCCCCTCAAAAATGAATTGAACTCAGAACCTCAGCCACGAAAACCCGCTGGCAAATAACCAACTCAGCCTGCACCCCGTAGAGGGAAACGAAACTCCTCTGAAAACCTATAAAGGAAGTAATGAAGCCATCAAAACGTGTGGTACTCACAGCCCCATCCATTTGACCTTTGCAATTTCCTGTTTCACCCTTAAACTTTGCTTCCTAAAGAAAAAAAAGAAATCATGTGACTTTTGCTCACCATTATACATAGGGACATAAGAAATCTGCCTTATGCTGAACCAGAGCATTGGTCCATCTAGGTCAGTGTTGTCTACACTGACTGGCAGCAGCTGGACTACAGCTTCCACTATCCCTGACCATGTTTGGGGCCAGGAATGCGTCCAAATATCAGCTGCTAGAAACCCCAGGATGAGAGAGTGCTCTTGGGCCTGATTCCTGCTTGTGGGTTTCGCTTTGGGGCACCTGGGCGGCTCATAGCTGTCAACCGTCCCTTATTTGGCGGGAAACTCCCTTATCCCAGCGCCGTGTCCCGCTGCTGTCCCTTATTGATGATGTCCCTTAAATTTCCCGGGTTTCAAAGGAAGCAGCTCCTCTCCCTCCCTCCCTCCCTGCCGGCCAGGGAGGAGGGAGGCTCCAACTGTGTTGCTTGGTTGCGTTGCTCACCCAATAAGGAGTCTAAGAACGACTGGGGGGTGGAGCTTGCATGCCTTGTGCCGATCAAATCGGCCGCATTGCCTGGGGACTCGCCCTTGCTCAGCGCTTCCCAGTGGAGAGGTGATGGTGGTTTCCCTTGCTGCGTCCCCTTTGCCGGGTTGCTGCACTGTGGGAACCACCGCTTGAGGCTTCGTTTGGCTGCTGGCTGGGCTTTCTGCCTTTGGCTCAGAAGTTGAACATACCTGTGCCCGGGAAATCCCTTATTTTGGCTGCTGATCCCTTATTTTCGAGGCTGCTGGTCCCTTATTTTCAAACCTGTAAGTTGACAGCTATGGGGTGGCTACTGTGAGTACAGGATCCTAGACTGGATGGGCTCCCTTTGGGCCTGATCCAGCAGCCAAGCTCTCCCGATGTTCTTATGAGCCACACTGACTCCTGGAGCTGAAGGGATTTGGAGTCCATCAACATCTAGGGCCTAAAGTTTTCTCTTTCCATGGAATAATCCCTAAGCATTGGGCTAGAAATCCATTAAAGCAGTAGGAATACTTATAAAATGTTGCACCTGCTAATCAAGACGATTCCTTCTGCAGAAATAAATAAGCAAAGTTTCAATGTATTGAACCCATCAGGTCCCAGCATGGGTGACAACAATTCAAGATTCCCTATTAAAAGCAGTCGAAAGCAAATTGTATCCAGTGATAGTTCTACTCAAGAGCAGAATTAATGAATAAACCAGACCAACTTAGGTCCATTAATTTCAGGGAGTCTACTCAGAACAGGACTAGCACGGGATACAAAACGACAACAAAATTTTGAGTCTACTCTGAACGGGACAAAATGTAACCCTGTAATGATCATAAGTGGGACGCGGGTGGCGCTGTGGGTAAAAGCCTCAGCACCTAGGGCTTGCCGATCAGAAGGTCGGCGGTTCGAATCCCCGCGGCGGGGTGCGCTCCCGTTGCTCGGTCCCAGCGCCTGCCAACCTAGCAGTTCGAAAGCACCCCCGGGGGCAAGTAGATAAATAGGGACCGCTTACTAGCGGGAAGGTAAATGGCGTTTCCGTGTGCGGCTCTGGCTCGCCAGAGCAGCGATGTCACGCTGGCCACGTGACCCGGAAGTGTCTCCGGACAGCCCTGGCCCCCGGCCTCTTAAGTGAGATGGGCGCACAACCCTAGAGTCTGTCAAGACTGACCCGTACGGGCAGGGGTACCTTTACCTTTAATGATCATAAGTGGCAGAGGTGAAAAGAAAACATTCGTCCCCTGCAAGAAAACATCTTTCCTTGGAGGGGTTACACCCGTTTCCTTGGCCTACCCAACATGATGATTGCACAACATGGGTTTCTCCAGAAAAATATCTTGGGAGATTTTTATTTTGTCAAAGCGAAAAAGCCCCTTTGCATCCAGCCTTTTCTGTTTCACAATAGAGGGTGGGAGTGACTGGTGTTGTTTCCTGTTAAAACAGCGAAAGGAGCAGTCGCATTGTTCCTCAGTCTAAGGAGTGCTCTGACCGACCCTCTGGACGTTTGAACAATGGCATACATGAAGATGGGAGCCTTATTCCTGCTCACCGCCATTCTTCAGAGTTTTGTAGGTAAGTCACACTGCCTGACATCTTGCATCTCCTTCATTCAGGAGGTTTGGACTTGTCGTTTTTGCCTTTTGCTCGTTTGCTTTGACCCAGTGAGATTTCAGGCAGACGGGTGATTGTCCCAAACAGACCGGCTTATAGAGGAAGTTTGGACATTGCACCCATTTAGGTATAACCGCAAGGCTTTTTTTGAGTCTCAAAACATCTGAATGAGAACTCGGACCTAGGAGAGCCATTTAAAAGCTATGGTTTTTCTTTGAAAGAGAATTTTTGTTTTTATTTCGCTTTGCAATTAGGCAAACTTTACCAACTCATTTTTCGCAGGTTATTCGTTTCTTTTTTAAGGGAATGAGGAGGAATGAATCGTTTAGGCAGGCAGCTGGGGGACGGACGGACAGAATTGATTAGTTATAATTTTACTCTCAAATGTCATTTTAGCAGCTTTTGAAAAAGAAAATGAAATGGGAAGTAGTTACTCATTTACTCGGGGTGGGGAACGTTATGACTTTCCTCCCAGGTACCATCAAGGAAAGTTATAGATAATATTTTATAAAGTCACGGAGAAGCCATAAATTGATTTGTTTCTAGTGAAACATCCAGTTAGCCAGAAGATAAACATTTATTGCACAAGCCAAAGGCCATAACATCATCCAAAAACACTAATAGCATAAGAACATAAGCAAAACCTCCTGTTCTCATGACTCATTGGGAAACCCCCAAGTAGGATCTGAGCACAAGAGCAGTTAAGGCTTTGGGCGGGGGCAGAGTTTAATCTGCAGCAGAAGGCAGAACGCTTCTGAAGTCACAGCCACACCGTTTATTGAAAGCACGTTCAACTCACAGTTAAAGCACATGGTGTGTCCTTCCCCCCAAAAACAGAACCCTGGAAACCGTGGTTTGCCATTTCCAGCACCCTTAACAAACTACAGTTCCCAGGATTCTTGGGGGTGGCACTATGTGCTTTAAATGTGTAGTAAAAAAGGTAAAGGGACCCCTGACCATTAGGTCCAGTCATGGCCGACTCTGGGGTTGCGGCACTCATCTCGTTTTATTGGCAGAGGGAGCCGGCGTACAGCATGACTAAGCCGCTTCTGGCGAACCAGAGCAGCGCACGGAAATGTTGTTTACCTTCCCGCTGGACTGGTACCTATTTATCTACTTGCACTTTGATGTGCTTTTGAGCTGCTAGGGTGGCAGGAGCAGGGACCGAGCAATGGGAGCTCACCCCGTTGCGGGGATTCGAACTGCCAACCTTCTGATCAGCAAGCTCTAGGTTCTGTGGTTTAACCCACAGCGCCACCTGCGTCCCAAATGTTTAGTAAATGTGCCTTAATATATATATGGTGCAGATATTAACTGAATGCCAGTTTCCAAAAAATTAGGAGAGTTGCTGTTTCACTCAACACCATGCTTTAGGCTTCACATTTGGGGCATTTGACCGGCCATTGAGAAAACAGGAGACTGGACTGGATGGGGCCCCCCTTTGGCCTGATCCAGTGGCAGAGCTCTCTTTAAGTCCTTGCATTTATTTCCCAGTTGAATGGATCCTTGTTGCTTTCAGATTTGGGGTAGTTTTACTATATTCTGTTTTGGAGCTGGCTGGGTTCTGTGCAGGCTGACATGTTGTGCGGGTGCCTGATGATCGTCTTCCAAATCAACTACTCTATTCCGAACTTAAAAATGGGAAGCGTAATGCTGGTGGTCAACAAAAGAGGTTTAAAGACTGTCTCAAGGCAGATCTAAAAAAAAATGTAGTGTAAACACCGACAACTGGGAAACACTGGCCTGCGAGTGCTGCAACTGGAGAACAGCCTTTAGCAAAGGTGTCACAGGCTTTGAAGACGCTCAAACTCAGGACGCAAGGGAGAAAGGTGCTAAGAAGAAGGCACGCTTGGCAAATCCTGCCCGGTAACCAATGTCCCCACTGTGGAAGTACGTGTGGATCCAGAATTGGCCTCCACAGTCACTTATGGACTCATTGTTAAAACCGTGTTTATGGAAGACAATCTTACTCGGCTACGAGGGATCGCCAAAGAAGAAGAAGAAGAAGATTAAGGCGATGAGCTGACTCAGGATGCCTGTGAAACTGCTCTCTGGGCAGAATGAAGAAGAAGCATCAGGTCAAACTGACTTCATAAATGAGCAGAAGATCCCCAATGAAGAGGAACTTGTCTTTCATGGCTCTGCATTTAATTTAATCCCAAATGAGCATGTGCAAATGCTAAGGCTGCCCCTCTTTGAAACAAACCAGACGAATTCTAAGGTGTATCAAGGGGGGGAGAGTTCAGAAGATGCACCCACACTTTGGAACTCCCTGCCTATTGACATAGAATCATAGAACTGTAGAGTTGGAAAGGGACCACAGGGGTCATCTAGTCTAACCCCCTGCAACACAGGAATCTTTTGCGCAGTGTGGTGCTTGAACCCAGGACTGTGAGAATCAGAATCTCACGCTCTCCCAACTGAGCCATAAAGCTGTGTACTTTGTTCAGCACCTGCCTAAAAACTATTTTTGTTTGGGCATTCCTATCCAGATATGTAGGGACGCGGGTGGCGCTGTGAGTAAAACCTCAGCGCCTAGGACTTGCCGATCACATGGTTGGCGGTTCGAATCCCCGCGGCGGGGTGCGCTCCCGTTGCTCGGTCCCAGCGCCTGCCAACCTAGCAGTTCGAAAGCACGTCAAAGTGCAAGTAGATAAATAGGGACCGCTTACCAGCGGGAAGGTAAACGGCGTTTCCGTGTGATGCGCTGGCTCGCCAGATGCAGCTTTGTCACGCTGGCCATGTGACCCGAAAGTGTCTGCGGACAGCGCTGGCCCCCGGCCTCTTAAGCGAGATGGGCGCGCAACCCCAGAGTTGGACACGACTGGCCCGTATGGGCAGGGGTACTTTTACCTTTACCTTTATCCAGATATGTAGATTATTGACAGCATTTTAATTTGGTTTTTAGCTTACCACTGATTTTTTTACTTTTTAAAATGTTGAAAAACTATCGTTTTGCTGATAATGGCACTGTTTTGTTTTCTCCCTCTCTTTTTTTTGGGGGGGGGTAAGTCACTTTGAGATTTGTTTTAACAATCAAGATGAATATGAGATCTTATGCAATAAATAAGAAGTTGACGGTTGGGCTCCCAACCAAGGACTGAGTGTCAGAGGTAAAGAATGAGGGAAATTCCTTAAGACGAAGAAGGGAAACAACTTTCACAGCAAGTGGCGAGGAAGGGAAACCCCGGACATCACAAGTCACCCGACCCTGAAAAACAGATGACTAGAAAGGGAAGGAAGTTCAGGGAGGAGTCAGTATGCGGATGATACCCAGCTCTACCTCTCTTTCAAATCGGAACCAGTGAAGGCAGTGAAGGTCCTGTGTGAGTGTCTGGAGGCGGTTGGAGGATGGATGGCGGCTAACCGATTGAGGTTGAATCCTGACAAGACAGAAGTACTGTTCTTGGGGGACAGGAGGCGGGCAGGTGTGGATGACTCCCTGGTGCTGAATGGGGACCAGGTGCGCAGCCTGGGAGTCATTCTGGACTCACAGTTGTCCATGGAGGCACAGGTCAATTCTGTGTCCAGGGCGGCTGTTTATCAGCTCCATCTGGTACGCAGGATGAGACCCTACCTGCCCGCGGACTGTCTCGCCAGAGTGGTGCTTACTCTGGTTATCTCTCGCTCTGCAATGCGCTCTATGTGGGGCTACCTTTGGAGGTGACCCGGAAACTACAATTAATCCAGAATGCAGCAGTTAGACTGATCACTGGTGACTGGGAGCGGCCGCTGAGACCATATAACACCGGTCTTGAAAGACCTACACTGGCTCCCAGTACGTTTCTGAGCACAATTCAAAGTGTTGGTGCTGACCTTGAAAGCCTTAAACGGCCTCAGTCCAGTATACCTGAAGGAGTGTCTCCACCTCCATCGTTCTACCCGGACACTGAGGTCCAGCTCCGAGGGCCTTCTGGCGGTTCCCTCGCTACGAGAAGCCAAGTTACAGGGAACCAGGCAGAGGGCCTTCTTGGTAGTGGCGCCCGCCCTGTGGAATGCCCTCCCAGCAGACGTCAAAGAGAAGAATAACTACCAAACTTTTAGATGACATCTAAAGGCAGCCCTGTTTAGGGAAGCTTTTAATGTTTAATAGGTTATTGTATTTTAGTGTTTTGTTGGAAGCCGCCCAGAGTGGTTGGGGGGACCCAGCCAGATGGGCGGGGTATAAATAAATTATTATTATTATTAATTACTACTACTACTACTACTACTATCTATGGAGCTAGAAGCTGGAGACTACGGTAGCCAAAAATTGGACTGGCCCTCCTGATAACTTCATAGTTAATCTATGGAACTCCCTGCCACAGGAGGCAAGATGGTCACCAACCCTAGATGGCTTTAAAAGAGGACTGGCCAAATTCATGGAGGAGAAGGACTATCAATGTCAACTAGCCATTACAGATAAGCTCTCTCGTCACAGTCAGAGGTTGTAATGTTGAATCCCAGTTGCTGAAAACCGTAGGAGCGAAGAACATTCTTGCGCTAGGGCCCTGCATGTGGATTTCCCATGGGGGCATCTGGTTGGCCACTGTGAGAACAGGATGCTACCCTAGATGGGCTCCCTTTGGTCTGATCCAGCAGGCTCTCCTAACGTTGTAACTCCAGTTCCCCCTCACAGGGGAGCGGCTGACCTGCTCATTACTAACATTTACGAGTTGTATCCAATCTTAGTTCTTACGCAGAACAGAACTGCAGATCTGGACATCAATCATACAAGAAATATGCAAAGTAACTAAGCAAGTACAGTGGTACCTCTGGTTGCGAACGGGATCCGTTCCGGAGGCCCGTTCACAACATGAAAAGAGCGCAACCTGCAGCGGCGCGTCTGCACATGCGCGGGTTGCAATTCGCTGGTTCTGCGCATGACGCCATTTTGTGCTTCTCCGTATGCGCGAGCAGTGAAACCCGGAAATAACCCTTTCCGATACTTCCGGGTTGCCGCAGGACATAACCTGAAAGAATGTAACATGAAGCGGACGTAACATGAGGTATGACCCCAGAACTGCCACTACTAAACGTCTTCCAAGACAACAACGCCCATTCGCAACGCAAAGAGCTCATAACCCACCTACTTTCAGCAGCCAGAAGCATCATAGCCAGACACTGGAGAGACCTGTCAGGAGTAAGCATGGACCAATGGTACCAAATAGTATGGGAAACAGCCTTATTAGAAAAACTAACCAATAAACTGAAACTGACATGGGGACAAATAGAAGAAGACGCCTTCACCCCGGTATGGATACCCTTTATCAATTTTTCTTCTTCTTCTTTGGTCAGTAAGATTGTCTTCCATAAACACGGTTTTAACAACGAGTCCATAAGTGACTGTGGAGGCCAATTCTGGATCCACACGTCCTTCCACAGTGGGGACATTGGTTTCTGGGCAGGAGTTGATCACGGTGAGGGTTTTCCAAGGGTGCCTTCCTCTTAGCACGTTTCTCTCTCTCTCTCTCTTTTTTTAATAAATATTTTATTAAGTTTTACATAAAAAATAGAATAACAAAAAATAAACAACAAAAAAACCCAAAGAAAACATACAATATTACACAACACAAAACAGCAAAAAGTATCAAAAAGAAGAAAAAACAAAAATAAAAACAATTTTATCTTCATTGTATTCCTTGCATTAACTTATTTCTCCGACTTCCCCAGACCTCCCTTCCCTGTATTCCAAATCATACATTCAGACAACAAATCCCTACCCTCTGTCTTAATTAATTTTAGATCTTAATTTTAATATCCTAATGTAACTTAATCTTCTTATATCTTAAAATATTGGATCTTTTAATTTTTTCAACTTTTTACTAATAACCTTTTACATTCAATCTGATGTCGTCTAACATTCATTAATCTTATAATGTTTCTGTAAATAATCTTTAAACTTCCTCCAGTCTTCTTTCACCGTCTCTTCTCCCTGGTCTCTGATTCTGCCGGTCATTTCAGCCAATTCCATATAGTCCATTACTTTCATCTGCCATTCTTCCAGAGTGGGTAGCTCTTGTGTCTTCCAATACTGTGCGATGAGTATTCTTGCTGCTGTTGTTGCATACATAAAAAAAATCCTATCCTTCTTTTGCACCTGTTGGCCAACCATGCCCAAGAGAAAGGCCTCTGGTTTCTTCAGAAAGGTGTATTTAAACACTTTTTTCGTTTCATTATAGATCATCTCCCAGAAGGTCTTAATCTTCGGGCATGTCCACCAAAGGTGGAAAAAAGTCCCTTCAGCTTCTTTACATTTCCAACATTTATTATCAGGCAAATGAGAAATTTTTGCTAACCTGACTGGGGTCATGTACCATCTGTATATCATTTTCATAATATTCTCTCTAAGGGCATTACATGCCGTAAATTTCATGCCAGTGGTCCATAACCATTCCCAGTCAGCGAGCATTATATTGTGACCAACATCCTGTGCCCATTTAATCATTGCCGATTTCACTGCCTCATCCTGTGTATTCCATTTCAACAGCAAGTTATACATTTTTGACAAGTTCTTAGTTTTGGGTTCTAGCAGTTCTGTTTCTAATTTTGATTTTTCCACCTGGAAACCAATTTTCCTATCCAGTTTATAAGCCTCCATTATCTGGTAATAGTGGAGCCAGTCACGGACTTTACTTTTTAATTTGTCTCCCTCTTGCTCCAAAATCTCCCAATATTTTGGCCAGTTGGCCTCCATATTGAGCCTTTTTAGAGCTTTTGCTTCCATTGGTGACAACCACCTTGGGGTTTTATTTTCTAGTAGATCTTTGTACCTAGTCCAAACATTAAACAGTGCTTTCCTGACAATGTGATTTTTAAACATTCTGTGCACTTTAACCTTGTCATACCATAGATATGCATGCCAACCAAAAGCATTGTTAAATCCTTCTAAGTCCAGTATATCTGTATTTTCAAGAAGTAGCCATTCCTTCAACCAGCAAAAAGCTGCTGCTTCATAGTAAAGTTTTAAGTCTGGCAGGGCAAAGCCTCCTCTTTCCTTTGTATCTGTTAGTATTTTAAATTTTATCCTTGGCTTTTTGCCCTGCCAGACAAATCTGGATATATCTTTCATCCACTTCTTGAAACAGTCAGTTTTGTCAATAATCTGCAATGTCTGGAATAAAAACAACATTCTTGGCAATACATTCATCTTTATTGCAGCGATACAGCCTAATAATGAGAGTTTCCTTAGCACGTTTCTCTCTTGCGTCCTGAGTTTGAGTGTCTTCAAAGCCCGTGACACCTTTGGCTGTTCTCCAACCCTTTATCACATACATAGCCCAACAGGACAACAACAAGAACCCGCCAACAGCATATGAATCCATCTGGCTAACCTGATAAAAAAACAGACCCACCCCAGTCACACACATGAAAACAAAGTTCACCACAGCCAATGAAAAACAACCAACCACACCCTAGGCTATGGTTGGACAAACTAAGGCCCAGGGGCTGGATGCAGCCCAATTGCCTTTTCAATCCAGCCCGCGGATGGCCTGGGAATCAGCGTGTTTTTACATGAGTGGAATGTGTCCTTTTATTTAAAATGCATCTTTGGGTTATTTGTGGGGCATAGGAATTTGTTCATATTTTTTTTTCAAAATATAGTCTGGCCCCCCACAAGGTCTGAGGGACTATGGACCAGCCCCTTGAAAAAGTTGCAGACCCCTGCCCTAGGCCAACCCCCAACCTCTCTCACCACCAAAGGAACATAGACAAATAGTAAAGAGAACCCACACAGGTGACACTGACACAAAACCCCACATTGTGCTGGGCCCGGGGGTTAACCTGAGCAACGCGGTCCAGGTCTGGTCCCGAATCCAAGGATTCCTTGAGGAGTCAGTCCAACAGGGCCAAGGCAGGAAACCAGGCTAGGTCAGGCACAGAGCAACAGGCAGGTTCCAGCAAGCAGCAATGTTGCTCCAGCAGCCTTTTATCTCTGATGGGGTAACGATTGGTCCTGATCCCCCGGCGACTCACCTCCCTGTCTCGCCCAAAGGCGAGCACTCCTCCTGCGAGTACTCAGGTCCCTCCTTCTCTCAGACCTCAGTCTCTGCAGCTCGGGAGACATTGGTGGGTTACTAGACCCAGGGGCCGCCTCAGCCTCCACTGACCCAACTGGTAGTGGAGCAGCTGTAAGTGAAGGCCCAGCTGAAGGCAACAAGGTAATCCCCGCATCTGGAGCCAGGGCAGGCTCAGGCCCCTGACTCGGCCCAGCTGGTGCTTGTTGCAGGGGAACCTGTGCAGACCAGGGCCCTTCAGGATCAGGCCCCAGACTCGGTTCATATGCCGTCTGAGGCAGAGGATCCGGTGTGGACCGAGACTCCTCTGGTTCCGAGTCCAAGCCCGAGTCCCAGGCCATCACACACACATATACTAAGTAGAATAGAAGCATTGCCACCCAACCCCACCCCACTCACCATTCCCCCCTCCACCTCTTTCCCCCTTTTCTTCCTGATGTAACGCTAATGTCTCAGCAAATGAAACTGATCCGTAGAAAACGCAACTTGAAAAAAGAGACATTGCACATACTTTTGTGAACCAAGAAATCTTTCATAAAAATATATATTTTTTAAAAAGAATAGAACTGCAGATATCAGGCTCCTCAGTTCGGAATTGCAATCTTAAATTGTTCTGTAATATCTGGTGGGTGGTGCCTTTATTAAAAAAACAACACATATATACTACTTGTCATGTAAGCATCTCCAGGCTACGTGCCATAATAATAGGAAAATAACAAAATGTAAAATGTAATTACAATCGATATCCACTTAGCAGCTATGATGGAGAGCATGAAGAACTCTTTAGTAAGTGTTCCTGGGGACACCGATTGGCCCTTGACAGAAATATTCCCACAATCAGGCAATGCAGGGGGGAAATTGACTAAACCAAGCCATCTCTGGCTTACTCAATTTCAGTCCTGCTGGGAACTTTGAAAGATGGTTGGATTATTGAGCCAGAGTTTCTCTTTTTCGGGGTTAAGCAGGCCGCTCGTGTGGATACATGAATAAGGATTTGTCTCCCCATGTGTTATTTTTATGCATAATTATAGGTAAATGTTATAGAATGATAGCCTGAGGATTTTATAGGAAGTGAATTTATAAATAAATGGTCCAGATCCACATGCAGACAGGGAGGGGTCAGCTGTCCCAGGGTACCAGGCAGACAGGAAGGTGTGGCAAGGCAAGATCAGCACCTTGGAGAGGGACCAAAGTGTGGGTATCAGGACCACGGTTTGCCTCAGCAGTGTCCTGAAGCCATTCATAGGGGCATCTTATTCATGATAAATTAATGAATAAGGTAAAATGGGGAATACGCAAGAGAAATTATTTTGAGTTATGAAGGGCGTTTGTAGAATTTGTTCTGATAAAACGGAAAGGGGTCAAACCATCACAAGAGGTGCTGAAATTTTGGGAGGCTGGATAGCTACAATGGAATGCTCTCGGTGGTGGGGTGCACATTTTTATTCTTATTTATTTATGATTATTGCTGTTGCTTAGTCATTTAGTCGTGTCCAACTCTTCGTGACCCCCTGGACCAGAGCATGCCAGGCCCTCCTGTCTTCCACTGCCTCCCGCAGTTTGGGCAAACTCATGCTGGTAGCTTCGAGAACACTGTCCCACCATCTCGTCCTCTGTCGTCCCCTTCTCCTTGCGCCCTCCATCTTTCCCAACATCAGGGTCTTTTCCAGGGAGTCTTCTCTTCTCATGAGGTGGCCAAAGTCTTGGAGCCTCAGCTTCAGGATCTGTCCTTCCAGTGAGCACTCAGGGCTGATTTCCTTCAGAATGGAGAGGTTTGATCTTCTTGCAGTCCATGGGACTCTCAAGAGTCTCCTCCAGCACCATAATTCAAAAGCACCAATTCTTCGGCGAATGGTCCTTCTTTATGATCCAGCTCTCACTTCCACACATCACTACTGGGAAAACCATAGCTTATGATTATTACTTTATAAAAATAAAATAAAAAAGAAGGGGCATCTAGCCCAACTCCTGGAAATAGTTATAGCCTTGTCTATGTAGTCATTAACTAAATCCTGCATCTGCACATTTAAAGGCCTGATAGTTTCCTCTGCAGCCATTGCCTTATTCTGAGGACTGGGGGTTCAAGCTGTGGAGCTGTGCTCTTGACAGGAGATCCCTGAGGAGATAAGAAAAGCCTATTGGATTGGGCCCTTCCAGTCCAGAATCCTGTTCTCACAGTGGCCAACCAAATGCCCATTATGGAAAGCCTGCAAACAGGACCCCAGAACAGGAGCCCTCTCTCATCTTGCTGTTTCCAACACCTAGTATTCAGAAGCATTGCTTCCTCCGACCATAGAAGCAGAGGACGGCCATTGTGGTTAATAGGCATTGGTAGCTTTCTCCTCTGTTAATTTGTCCAGTCCTCCTTGGAAGTCCTCCAACCTGCTGGCCATCACTGTGCAATGTTGAAGCAAGTTCTTCTGTGGAATTACAGTGGTACCTCAGGTTACATACGCTTCAGGTTACAGACCCCGCTAACCCAGAAATAGTGCTTCAGGTTAAGAACTTTGCTTCAGGATGAGAACAGAAATTGTGCTCCGGCGGCGTGGCAGCAGCGGGAGGCCCCATTAGCTAAAGTGGTGCTTCAGGTTAAGAACAGTTTCAGGTTAAGAACAGACCTCCAGAACGAATTAAGTACTTAACCAGAGGTACCACTTTATGTGCTGTGATATCTCCTCAAGAATCTCCTGACTCGCTAAGGCCTAGGACCCTCGTACTTACGGGACCGCCTCTACTGGTATGTCCCGCAGAGGACCCTAAGGTCCACGAATTATAATTGCTTAAAGGTCCCAGGCCCTAAGGAAGCCAGACTATCCTCCACCAGGGCCAGGGCTTTTTCAGTGATGGCTCCGACCTGGTGGAATACTCTGTCCCACGAGACTAGGGCCCCGCAGGTCTTGATCTCCTCCCGCAGGGCCTGTAAGACAGAGCTATTCCACCTGGCCTTCAATTTGAATTAACCTGATCCTCTATTCCCTTTTTCTTTTCCTCTTCTATGAAGAAACCCTTTTTGGGAGCCACATTTAAATTCCTTTTCACACACTTCCTTGCTGGCCCTAGTAGGACCAACTTGGCCAGTTAGCCCTGGATATCATTCAATGTCTACTGACTGGGTTTTTGTTTTTCAAAAATGACCTCTGAATTTTTGAATATTATTGATATTGATGCTGCATTTTATGTTGTATTCTATACTGTTTTATGCTGTTTTTAAGCCGCATTTTAATCAATGTTTTATATTTGCTGTTAGCCACACTGAGCCCGGTTTTGAAAATGGGAAGGGTGGGGAATAAATAAATAAATATTAATATTATTATTATTACCATTAAGGAAGTATTTTGCGCTCTATAAGGCGCGCCGTATTTTTCGCTCTATAAGACGCACCACATTTCTCTCTCTATAAGACGCACCAGACCACAAGATGCACCTAGTTTTTAGAGGAGGAAAACAAGGAAAAAAAATATTCTGAATCTCAGAAGCCAGAACAGCAAGAGGGATCTCTGCGCAGTGAAAGCAGCAATCCCTCTTGCTGGTCTGGCTTCTGGGATAGCTGCGCAGCCTGCATTCACTCCATAAGACGCACACACTTTCCCCTTACTTTTTAGGAGGGAAAAAGTGAGTCTTATAGAGCAAAAAATACGGTATTTGGACTGATCAGCATAGGTCTGGGAGCAGAGGTATTTTCCTTGGGAAAGAGATGCGGGTACCAGGGACCATGGAACAGCTTGGGGCAGACCAAGGATTTGACCCATCATCAAGGATGCCTTCATCAGAGGCCTCTTAAAGATGCTGTATCTGGGCCACGACCCCAATGGCTTATGTGTAGAAGAGGCATTTGTCAATATCCAGAACAAATCTCTTGTCTCATGCTCACAGGCTTGAAATTTTGCTTTCTTAGAAAGGAGCACCGCTGGCTTGACTATACATCTTGAGGAAGCCGGCCAGAATTACTCCTTTTATATCAACGGTAAGAAAATCCATCAGACTTTGGCAATTTTAAGGGGAGTATTAACAACTGCACAGAGAGCTATCCGTTAATCACCACCAACCATTATATTTGCATGCTGGTTTTCCCAAATTGTGTTTTGGAGGGAGTCACAGGAACGGTAGGACAAACCAGTGTTTTGGCAGGTGCGTTGGAAAACAAATTGGAAGTCTTACCAAATGCATCCCACATTGTAACATTCAGACCAGTGGTTCCCAAATTGTGAGGTACCACTCCTTGGGGGTCGATGGGATTACCTAGGGGGTTGCTAAGAGGCAAGGGGCTCTGGAGGTGTCATTGACTTTGAAAAGCTGGTCTCACTGGATTAGATATGTCAGTTTCATTTGAATTCATTAAACAAAACTGGTTTCATTGGGTTTTGAATAATTTTGACTGTTTAGAACTGTATCATACTATATTATCTTCCTTAGTGGGTCCTGCAAAGGGTTATTCTGAACAATGCTTTTTATACGGTAGGGGGCACTGGAGGGTGATTTATGGAACAAAGGGGGGTGGCCCCCAAAAGTTTGGAAACCAGGGGGAGAGGGCCGTCTCTGTGGTGGCCCCCAAGTTGTGGGACCTCTGTCCCACAAAGGTGCCCTGGAACCTGCATTGTATAGTGTAGCTTCCAGTGAACACCTTTGATCCTTGAGGTAGATGTTTTTAGGACGCACTTATTTTGGTGATTGTAAGATGTTTTAAACCGTGTTGTGTTTTCTGGTTGCAACCTAGGGTGAAGGGAGGGTAAGGTAATAATAATAGTACAGTGGTGCCCCGCAAGACGAATGCCTTGCAAGACGGAAAACCCGCTAGACGAAAGGGTTTTCCGTTTTGGAGGTGCTTCGCAGGACAAATTTGCTATGGGCTTGCTTCGCAAGACGAAAATGTCTTGTGATTCCTGGGGTTTTCCCCCCCCTCCCACCCTTTTTCCCAAGCCCCAAAGCCGCTTAACAGCTGATCGCTAAGCCGCTTAACAGCTGATCTAAGCCGCTTATCAGCTTATCTAAGCCGCTAATAGCCTTTTAGCAGCTAATCCGCTAATCCCTTAAGCCTTTAATAGCCGCTAATAGCCGCTAAACTGCTAATAGCGCTAATCCGCTAATGGGCTTGCTTCGCAAGACGAAAAAAACCGCAAGACAAAGAGACTCACGGAACGGATTCTTTTCGTCTTGCGAGGCACCACTGTAATGATAATAATAATGGGGTTCCTTATTTTATTTCATTATGTTCCATTAAAAAGAAAATAATAATAATGTACTTGGCACCTGCTTGTTCCGTTAATGGAATTGGAAGTCTCTAATGACTGCAATTGCACATTGCGGTTTTTGTTTCAGTGTGGTGTAGTGGTTAGAGTGTTGGACTAGGACCTGGGTTCAAATTCTCCCACTTGGCCATGGAGCTCTCACTGGGTGTGGCCTTGAGGACCAGTCACTGCCTCTCAGCCTAACCCACCTCACAGTGGGGTTGTGGGGATTAAATGAGAAGCAGGGAGAGCCATGTAGTACACCTCCTTGGGTGGAAAGCTGGGATATAAACGCAATGAATTAATAAACACGATTAAATTAATTGTTCTGACCTGACAGAGTTAACTGTGGCAGAGGGGGATTCACATTATGACTATTCTTTGCACAAGTGGGAAAGGAATATTTGTCAATATTCAGAATTAGTACCCTGGTCTTCAATGATTTCTGTTACTCACTTCAGTATTCTTACAACTTTTTCCTCACAGAATCCTATGAGGACTTTTACAGGAACGACAGCGACTATTATGGTATGATGATCTGGAAGGATCTGCTGTAACAGCGTGGAGAGTGTCATTTGGCCCACTTGGGGCCTATGGATTGGCCAAATTTGACTGGATTACCCCAACCGGTCAGAAGGTTTGGGGTCAGACCCTCCGGTTTGGTGGCCTCAATGAGGCAGGGCCAGTTTAAAGCCACAGTTTTTGAACTTTCAGCTGCAAGGGAACCTTTTCTTCATCAACTGAATGTTGGAAATTGGGAAATTCAGGAGAGATAAAAGGCCTGTTTTCACACAGTGCATACAGTCATACATTGGAAGTCAAATGGAATCCGTTCCGGAAGTCCGTTCGACTTTTAAACGTTCAAAAACCAAAGCATGGCTTCAGATTGGCTGCAGGAAGCTCCTGCAGCCAATCGGACGCAGCGGCGGACATTCTGGTTCCCAAACTGGAACACTCACTTGCAGGTTTTCGATCGTTTGGGAGCCAGTTTGTTTGGGAGCCAAGGTGTTCGAGATCCAAGGTACAACTGTATTTAACTTTTGGAACTTCCTCCCACAGGAGGCAGTGATAACCACCAACTTGGATGGCTTACAAGAGGATGGTGAATTTTGAGCATCTAAGCCCAAAGCATAGAAAATAAAATCCCACCAGACCAGATGACCTAAAAGGGTCCCTCTGGATCTAGTCCAACCCCTCAGAGACATGCGGTTTATGTGTATTTTTTTCCGCAATAGCTGAGTTCTCCCCCCTCAGTGGTTAAAGTGCACACTTAATAAATAAATAAATTATTAGTTGAATATAAGAACAACATATAATCACATACAAGCAATCAAATACAGTTTTCCCCTACCCCCCCCCCAAAAAAAAACCCAGCCCCAACTACGTCCAGGTAATTACATTAGTAATAAAAAAAATTCTATAGTTGCTGGTTTAAAAATATCATTCCACTTGCTCCCATGTGTCTTAGGTGGTTTAAACCTGAAGTTCTTATACAGTGGTACCTCTACTTACAAGTGCAATCTGTTTCAGGGTGCCGTTCGCACCCTGAAAAGTCCGTAAGTAGAGTACTGTAAGTGCGCAATAGGGCATTTCTGTGCATGCGCGAAGCATGCAGATCACTTCTGTGCGTGCGGCGAACCCAGAAGTAAACACTACCGGGTTTGCCACATTCGTAACCTGAAAAGCCGCACCGCGAAGCAAACGTAACACGAGGTATGACTGTATACCACAAAAATCAACTGTAGATCCCCTGCTCAGTTGGTTAGAGCATGGTGCTGATAATGCCAAGGCTGCAGGTTCGATCCTTGTATGGGACAGCTGTATATTCCAGCATTCCAGGAGGTTGGACTAGATGATCCTCAGGGTCCCTTCCAACTCTACAATTCTATGATTTATGACCTCCAAGGATTTTCATTGCTGGACTGTTGAAATCCCGGCTGCAGCTGACATCAGTGTCCAAAGCACTTTAGAGCAAAAATCATCCATGTTGTCCACCCACATATTCAGTAAAGGCAGTTTAAGAAATACAGTGGTGCCCCGCAAGATGAATGCCTCGCAAGACGGAAAACCCGCAAGACGAAAGGGTTTTCCGTTTGCAGAGGCGCTTCGCAAGACGAATTTCCCTATGGGCTTGCTTCGCAAGACGAAAATTGACGAAAATTTTCGGGGGGGGGGGTTCCGCTCCAAAACCCCTTTTTCTGAATCGCTAAGCTGCTAAAAGCATTTTAGCAGCAAAACCGCTAATCCCCTAAGCCTTAAAAAGCCGTTTTTAGCCCTTAAAATGTCAATAGCGCTAATAGCGCTACTCCGCTAATGGGGTTGCTTCGCAAGACGAAAAAACCGCAAGACGAAAAGACTCGCGGAACGGATTCTTTTCGTCTTGCGAGGCACCACTGTACATTAATTAATAAATAAACATATAAATTAATAAATTAATAAATATATAAATTAAGTGTTTACTTCTTCTTTTTTACCATTCCAGGTATACTCGAGTATGATGAGTACGAAGAAATAGAAAAAGTACCGGTAAGTCGCTTTTTGGGGAATCTACAGGTTAAATCCCACCCACCCCTCGGTGGGGTGTTGAGTCTCTGTAGGAGCAAGTCGAGAGGCTAGGCACTGAGTGTTGCTGTACAGAATGCTGCTAGTGGTCCTCCCTCCCCACGCCATCGCTGAGTGTGCCCCTTCCTTCTTGGTTGGCCCAATAGATGCCTCCTCTGGGGCGATGTGCATAGAGGCTAATACCTCCTCTTCTTTATTTATGTATACACTGCTTGGGGACACGGGTGGCGCTGTGGGTTAAACCACAGAGCCTAGGATTTGCCGATCAGAAGGTCGGCGGTTCTAATCCCCGCGACGGGGTGAGCTCCCGTTGCTCAGTCCCTGCTCCTGCCACCCTAGCAGTTCGAAAGCACGTCAGAGTGCAAGTAGATAAATAGGTACCGCTCCAGCGGGAAGGTAAACGGCGTTTCCGTACGCTGCTCTGGTTCACCAGAAGTGGCTTGGTCATGCTGGCCACATGACCCAGAAGCTGTACGCCGGCTCCCTCAGCCAGTAAAGCAGGATGAGCGCTGCAATCCCAGAGTCGGCCACGACTGGACCTAATGGTCAGGGGTCGCTTTACCTTTAGATACTGCTTGTTGTAAAAAAGAAAAAAAGAAAAAACCCTCAAAGCGGTTTCCAAAAAATGTTTAACGTAAAAAATTACCATTGAGGAAAAAATTAAACTTTCGGAAAGTTAAAATAATAGAGTAAAATTGCACCAGCTCTCTAAAGCATCTGGGTAGGCTTGCCCAAATAAAAATATTTCTCTGCAAGCACCAAATAGAGAACAGTTGAAGGCACCTGCCTGAAGTCAATAAGCAGGGATGTTCCAAAGATTTTAGTTTCTGCCACACTGAAAGATCGATTTCTCGCTCCTTTTGCCAGTGGCTCGCTCAGAGAGGGCAGGTGAGCAGGCAAAGAGGAGGCAGAGGAGCACCAGGGGCAGAAGGCACGAAAGATTGGTGTGAGGGGTGTGCCCCAATGGCAGCTTCCCAGCAATACAGACCCCTTCCCTGCCAGCCCTAGAACCAAAGATCCGTGTTTGCAGAGTAACGCACAGCCTTCTGTTTCCTCTTGTAGCGCCCTAAGGACTCCACCGGGCCTTTACATCCTTGCAGCTGTGTCCTGTTCCTCGTTAGTCTCCTCCACACTCTACCTGTCATCCTGCGAGTCCTCAATGCGCGACACTAGGAGGTACAGAAGTTCTCATCGTATTTATCTGCTTTGACAATGTGCCTGTGGAGTAGATACGATACAATAATCTTTATTGTCGCTGTCCCATACAGAACAACGAAATTGGGGAAGAAAAAAAATCTACATAAGACATTCAAAACCAACAAGCCTGCTATCCCAGTTATCCCAGCCTGGTTAGCCCCCCTAAAAACTCTGATACCCCATAATTAAATACAATAAACTCCCATACAGACTACCTTACATTGCGTTTAAAACCAAAGTTGCATTTGGGTAGAAACTGTTTCTCAGGCGGCTAGTCCTAGTCTTTATAACCCTGTACCTTCTTCCAGAAGGCAGAAGCTGAAAGAGATCATTTCCAAGGTGCGCACTATCCTGCGCTATCTCTGCAGCTTTCTTATGGCACCTGGAAGCGTAGATTTGATCCAAGGTGGGAAGAGTGCACCCAATTATTCTCTCCGCAGTCTTTACAACCCTGGACAGCATTGTTTTTCCCCTGACCGTGCAGCTCCCAAACCACACACACAGACCATAAGTTCATACACTGTGAAGAGATGTAAAAAAGTGTTAGAATATTCAGGACAGATAAAAGAAAGCACTTCCTCATGCAGCCCTTGGTTAAACCACATGGAACTCGCTGCCACAGGAGGTAGAGATGGCCACCGACTTGGAAGGCTTTAGAAGAGGATTAGACAAATTCATGGGGAAGGCTGCACTGAGACAGCAATGCTTCTGTATCCCAGTTGCTGGAATCTTGCTCTTCTGCTTGGATCCTGCTTGCGGGTTTTCCAAAAGAGGCATCTGGGTGGCCACTGCGACAGCAGGATTCTGAACTGGAGGAGTCATTGGCCTAAACCAGCTGGCTTCTTATGTTGTTGACTGTAAGAGATAGCGTGAAAAGACATTGGTATATATATATAGAGAGAGAGAGAGAGAGAGAGAGAGAGAGACGTGGGAGGCACTGTGGGTTAAACCACAGAGCCTAGGACTTGCCGATCAGAAGGTCGGCGGTTCGGATCCCCACAACGGGGTGAGCTCCCGTTGTTCGGTCCCTGCTCCTGCCAACCTAGCAGTTCAAAAGCGCGTCAAAGTGCAAGTAGATAAATAGGTACCACTCTGGCGGGAAGGTAAATGGCGTTTCCGTGCGCTGCTCTGGTTCGCCAGAAGAGGCTTAATCATGCTGGCCACATGACCCGGAAGCTGTACACATGACCCTCGGCCAATAAAGTGAGATGAGCGCTGCAACCCCAGAGTCAGCCACGACTCTTATCTTATACAATATTTTAGACTTCCGTCAACAGCCTCTGAAGATTTTCCGTTCTTTATCACTTGTTCTGAATTTCTTAATTTCTCTATTACTTTTAATTGTCCTTAACTGAGAATTCTTTTCAAAGTCTTCCTTGCAATATTTCACATAATCCTCCTTACAGAACTTCTTGCAGTCCTACTAGCGTAATCTGTTTATCACAATTGCTTTTCAAATAGCTCAGATATTTACTCCAGTCCTCTAAGAATCTCTGATCCCGCAAGTTTCGAATCCTTCCTGTTCATTTATCTAATTCTGCATAGTCCATTAATTTCATTTGCCATTCTTCTTTCGTCAGCAATTCTTCGTGAAAAGACATTGTTAGGAGAATCTGCTTGCTCAGACTGTACGAAGGATGTGTCGAGAGCTTTCAAAGAAAGTTTGTGCAGGAAAAACATGGCTTTGTGCTAGTCTGCAAGAGAACAGGCATCCTGTCCTTCTTGCTAAATCAGGCATCCAGCTCTGATAATGCAGGCATGCTTTTTGTCTGAGTAGGTGACTTAATTTCTGCAGATGTGCAAAGCTAAACTGAGGGAATGCCTCTAGATAAGCCTGGGTAATTCATAGGTCCGTGGAGTCTACCTTTGTTGAATTATTTTTAATAGATTCTCTTTGCTCTCTCTCTCTCTCTCTGTTCCAGATCTCATGCAATCTGCTTGCTTTGGTGACAGGATTTGTTGTTTTAATGTCTTCCTGAGTGTCAAAGAGGAACTTTCCTACACCTGTGAATGAAATGCCTTATTTTCCTACAGTACTGCTATGATCAAAAGAATCACACAACTTCTTCCATGGGCACAACAACTTTTGTGCCTTCCCTTCCCGGAGCAAGGCACACAGGCTCTTCACGGGACATTATTTGTTAAATTCTAGGAAGCATCTAAAGCATTTTGATGTTTTGGGGTGGGAGGGAGCAAAGAATCCTAGTGTGGTCCCTGCCTATGTCTTTCTCGGCAAAGGATATTGGAAAATTCAGATGGAATCTGCAAACAATACGTGATTGATGAGTCTCCTCTGCCCATTTGCATTGAAATTAATGGTGGCAGAATAACGTAACGCCAATGTAAATTATGTAATAAATTATGTAAGTCTGCCACAGCAAGCAGCAGAATGAACAGTGTTGTTTTTGGCAGAAGGTGGCCTGCAGCAAAACAGAAGCAGTGCTGCATACAACAGGAAACGATTCCCTCGTACACCCCTACCTTCTGCTCATCTAAAAAACGTTATTTTTCGCTCCATAAGACGCACCTGACCATAAGACGCACCTAGTTTTTAGAGGAGAAAAGAGGGAAAGCCCTGTTTTTTGAGGATCAGCTCAAAGTTTTGCAGCTTCTTTTGCAAAGGGGAAAAGCCTTTTTTTTTGAGGTTCAGCTCAAAGTTGTTGAGCTTACTTCGCAAAGGGACAAAATCCTGTTTTTATGGGGTTCAACTCACAGTTCTGCAGCTTCTTTAGGAAAGGAAAGGGAGCCATTTCTACAGTTTCCAGACAGATAATCTAATCAGCCAGTCGCATGTCGCTGGGGAAACAAACAGCCTCCATCTGCAGAACATTCAACAATGGAGGGCTGGGCAAGGGGGCGGAGCCAGAAAGGGAGCCAGTGATCAACCACACATTCGCTCCATAAGACGCACAGACATTTCCCCTTACTTTTTAGGTGGAAAAAGGTGTGTCTTATGGAGCGGAAAATACGGTATTTGCCTACCGTCTGGCACCTGCTTAATAGCAAGAGTTGTCGGCAATATCCATTCACTGTTCAAACAACTGGCCTGCATTATTGGCAAATGTCAGCCACTGAAAATCGGCTAAGTTCCATGTTGGAAGATTTGACTGTGTGGTTTCTATGGTTCCTTCCTACACTGGTGCCAGCACTGCTTGACAGCTTCAGCAAGGTGGCAACATAATAATAACCTGCAGGATCAAGCCAATGGTCCTCCTAGCCCAGCTTCCTGTTCTCACAACAACCAAATGCCCCTAAGAACCTTGGAATCTTGATAGACTGCCTCTGAACTCAGAGCCTCCATAGAAACATCCGAAAAGCCCCGCTGCTGGAAAAGGACAAAAGGGGCCCATCTAGTCCAGCATCCTCTCCTCACAGCGACCAGCTAGATGCCCATATGGGAAACTGGCAAAAGCAACTTAGCTGGCGACCTCTGAGTAGATCCTGACAACAACTGCTCACAGTGTGCTACTTAGGGTATGTGTGGACAAGCTCAAGTGTTAAGGTGAAGAAACCAGAGGCCTTTCTCCTGGGCATGGTCAGCCAATTGGTGCCAAGGAAGGATAGAACCTTTTTTATGTATGCCACAACAGCAGCAAGAATACTCATCGCAAAGTATTGGAAGACACAAGAGCTACCCACCCGGGAAGAATAGCAGATGAAGCTGATGGACTACATGGAAATGGGAAAAATGATTGGCAGAATCCGAGACCAGGGAGAAGAGTCGATGGAAGAAGACTGGAAAAAATTTAAAGTATATTTACAGAAATACTGCAAAATTAAGGAATGTTAGAAGAATACTGGAATGAAGTTATATGGTTTTAGCAGAAATGTTATAAAGAATTAAGCAAAAACTGATTGTTAATGGGCTAAAGTGGAAAACTTAAAGTTAGACTGTGAATTATAGAACAAAAAATTGAGAAAGAGGGAAAGGATTTGCTGAATTAGCTAATTTGAACTAGAATACAAAAAAGGGAGGTGTGAGGAAGTCGAGGAAATAAGTAAATGAAAGATAAAGATATGGAAATTGGATGTGTTTTTAAATGTTTTTGTTTTTTCTTGTTGTTTTGATGTATTGTTTTTTCTTTCTATTCTCAATGTACCATAAAGGCTAGTTTAGGTCAGCCCTCTGTTTCTCTCCCATTCTTTTCCTTATGTGTGATGTGCTAAGCGACTCTGCCTATTTGCGTGTGGACTACGAGAGGGTGATAAAATGTGTCTGTTGCAAAACAACAAATTGTCCTGGCGTTTATAATGAAACCGATCCACACTTCCTGGTTCAGATACAAACTTAGTCCAGTCAAATATTTATTTATGGTCACCCAAATAAATTACGACGTATTATAAATATATCTATACAACATCACAACCTCAGGAGAAGGAAGATGATAGGCTAGGAGTTCACAATCATAGCGGGTTTAAGAGGTACCAGAACATACAGGTATATTGTCAGCTGCTTGGTTACGGATTTATGAGACCCCCCTCTCAGAAGATGCTCAAAAGGGTCTTTAAAGGTCAACCAGGAAACTCTTGTTGTGAACAAAAATCTGTCCTTTTTCCCTTATGGGGAAGAGCCAATATAGAGTCCTTACATAGGTTCCCTGTTGGTAGGAGAAAATAACAGAGGCCAACCAGAGAATATTGAGAAGCAAAGCAGCTAGTAAGCCTGATCTTTATTGATCTGTTGCAACAGGGTCCTCACTCACCACACGCAGGAGGGAGGAGGAACCCAGAACGATGGTGTGCAAGCCCTTATATAGACATTTTAAATTCCCTGCCCTGGAGCTCAAGACTACCCCTCCATACTTCATACATACATCACAGAAGAGGTGTAACCCAAGACCACCATCCCAGACACATCATACCTACAACACAGAAAGGGCGGTTTACAGCATAAATCTGAGTGGTTTGTTTACCTCATGTCAGCCACATTACCTGTTTAATGGTCACTTGATTGGATTGCCTGGGGAGCCTGGCCAGTCTTTTGTAATGATAAATACTTAGTTCCTGAGCCAGGTCACAGCCTCGCACCCTATTCATATCTTAAATGTGCCCTTAAGACAGGATTTGTGAAGGAAAAGACAATGGGGAGGATTTTCCATTTTCCTTTGACCTTGCAGAGAAAACATTTGCTCAGTTTGGGAATCAAAATGGTTCCAGGTCGGTCTTCCTGTGCTGATCTATGTACATGCTTGGCTGGTACACTTATGAACATTTAACATATATCTAAGACCACAAAATCCCTATCACACTCTCTTGTAAGGGGAACAGTTGCATATTCTCAGCCATTGATAGAGAATCTACAGTAGAAAAATCACTTGAGAGGTCGTTTCAATGATTGTAAGGACACCAGATTAGCAAAGAAGAACGCTTTGTTGACATGTTTAAAGATTTCACCCTCTCAAGATCCCAGAAGACATTTATAACATGAGGTTTCATAGATTACACTAGGCGGCGGGGTGTGTGTGTGTGTAAATCTAGATAAAAGCACACGAGAAGAGCCTGCAGGATCAGGCCAAAGGCTCATCCAGTCCAGCACCCTATCCTCACCGTGGCCAACCAGATGCCTCTTCTGGGAAACTGAACACAAGGAAACTCTCCCCTCCTGTGTTATCCAGCAACTAGTATTCAGAAGCATTACTCTGACTATGGAAACACAGCATAGCCATCATTGCTAGTTGCCATTAAGAGCCCCCCCTCCTCCATGAATTTGTCCAATCTTCTTACCAGGAAATATCCTGGGAGATCTCTGGGTAATCTGCAGTTGAGCGGCAAGGATTTTCGGTACCTAATCTTTTTAAGAGTAGCAGCAACAAAGAGACACCCAGCCACACTCACGCTGCCATGAATTACACTACGAAATGAAGAAAGCTTAGGGTAAACTAGGTGCAGATTTTTGTATGGAGGGAATGGAGAGTTCCGTTCAGTTCCGATACTCAAACTCTTTGGCTTGGAATCCTTTCATTCTAAGTGTTTCTGATATTGGTTGGTGGGTCTTGCAGGGCTCTGTTAAAAAGCAACAACAAAGTAAATCTTTCCAAATCTGAAGAATGACCACCCCTGAGCTAAACTCCTGCACCCGTGATGAACGCAGAGCTTGCCTTCAAATTAGATGACCAGCCAAATCATAGAATTGCAGAGTTGGAAGGGACGTGGGTGGCGCTGTGGTGTAAGCCACTGAGCCTTGGGCTTGCCGATCAGAAGGTCGGCGGTTCGAATCCCCGTGATGGGGTGAGCTCCCGTTGCTCGGTCCCTGCTCCTGCCCACCTAGCAGTTCGAAAGCATGCCAAGTGCAAGTAGATAAATAGGTACCGCTCTGGCGGGAAGGTAAACGGCGTTTCCGTGCGCTGCTTTGGTTCGCCAGAAGCGGCTTAGTCCTGCTGGCCACATGACCCGGAAGCTGTAAGCCGGCTCCCTCGGCCAATAAAGTGAGATGAGCACCACAACCCCAGAGTCGTCTGCGACTGGACCTAACGGTCAGGGGTCCCTTTACCTTTACCTAAGGGACACCTCTAGCCCAACCCCCTGCAATGCAGGAATCACAGTCTCAACCTCTGCTCAAAAATCTGTAATATAGGAGAGTCCCCCATCTTTTGAGGACGTCTGTTCTGTGTTCTGATCAGTTTTTTTGTTTTGGTGGCCTGTCAGATCTTCACTACATGATTCCCTTTCCCATGCATGAGTGGTTAATTGTTTCCCTCAACAGGGAATGCCATTCAAAACCAGAGCCTAAACAGCCCCAGACAAGAAATAGATCCTCTTATTGTTAGCTAAAGCTTCCTCATACAGTCGCACCTCTGGTTACGTAAACTTCGGGATGCCCACGTGGCAAACCTGGAAGTATTTTATTGAGTTTCGCTGCATGCGCATGCGCAAAATTGATCCTCAGGTTGCGGAAACCTCGGGATCCGATTGGACCTCCGGAACGAATCCTGTCCGCAACTGGAGGTACCACTGTACTTCCTTTGATATCTCTAAAATGTATTGCAGATCAATTAATTAGTTCATTGATCAGTCAACAGGTTCTAAGGATTCTCTAATTAATTGGTTAACAGGCCTGTTAAAAAAACATTTAAGACTACGGCTTCATTCCTAAGCATATTTATTTGGGATTACAGTGGTACCTTTGGTTACATACACTTCAGGTTACATACGCTTCAGGTTACAGACTCCGCTAACCCAGAAATAGTACCTCGGGTTAAGAACTTTGCTTCAGGATGAGAACAGAAATCGTGCAGCAGCGGCACGGCAGCAGCAGGAGGCCCCATTAGCTAAAGTGGTGCTTCAGGTTAAGAACAGTTTCAGGTTAAGAACGAACCTCCGGAACGAATTAAGTACTTAACCGAAGGTACCACTGTAAGCCCCTACAGAATACGAGTGGGACTTTCTTCTGCAAAAATAAGTATTATGCAACTGGACTGTGATTCTTCAGTTCCCTGACGCCATAAAGCCCTATCACAGTGTACTGTGTTACAGTAAATGTTTTGAAGTAATTTGGTATTGGTGGCTTTATCGTGCCACCTTGTGGCGATTGGCTAAAAAAGCAGCCCCCAAACCTTTCAAGATTCTTTACAGCATATAGTTACAAAAGTCGGGTGTCTGCCCCTCTCTCTGCCAAGTGGTGGCGAGAGCCCATGAGGTCCCCAGGCACCCCACGCAGGGTGTGTGTCCTTTTTTAGAATTGAAGTTGCAGCGGAGACTGTCACAGCTTTAAGAAATATGGTTAATCACTTATTTACACATTCAGTTTGCATGGAGGGAGACTAGATAATTACGGTATGGTCATTGCAAGAGGCAGCAGCACAAGCAGTCTGCAGCTGGTCCCCTCCTAAGATGGATCTCTCCTCTTCTTCTTCCCAATAACCCTTGCTCAAAAATACACCCCATCACCTTGGCAACCCCTGTCTCTGTTTACACCTCAGGGCAACAGGGAAGAAGTTCTCCTGTATTGTGAATGGCCCTCTGTTGTTCTCTTGGGACTCGGATGGCGCTGTGGGTTAAACCACAGAGCCTAGGATTTGCCGTTCAGAAGGTCGGCGGTTCAAATCCCCGCAATGGTGTGAGCTCCCGTTGCTCAATCCCTGCTCCTGCCAACCTAGCAGTTTGAAAGCATGTCAAAGTGCAAGTAGATAAATAGGTACCGCTCCGGCAGGAAGGTAAACGGCGTTTAAATGCGCTGCTCTGGTTCACCAGAAGCGGCTTAGTCATGCTGGCCACATGACCCGGAAGCTGTACGCGGCTCCCTCGGCCAATAAAGTGAGATGAGCACCGCAACCCTACAGTCGTCCGTGACTGGACCTGATGGTCAGGGGTCCCTTTACCTTATTGTTCTCTTGATAGTCAGAGCTCTGCCAGGTTGGTTTGCATAAACCTGCCCAGGATTTCCCTGTCTGGCACAGCTCTGCAGTTTGTGTTTTGATCCATATCCCAATTAATCAAAATCCTAGCATTTATCCATTCCTAGTGTTTAGGGGGAACCCCCCCATCTATAGCAATATATAAAAATGTGTTTCTAAAATCCTGATTGAAATGTATAAGCTTAAAAATAATTCAAAGGTTTCTGGAACATAGCTTCAAACCCTCTCCGCTTCCTCGGAAGTTTGTTACTAATAAAAGAAAAATACACATCCAATGGTGTAGTAGTCTAGGGAGTCTCCAGAAACACAGAGCTGCCCAATCAGCCGATTGAAGCTGATCAGAGTAAAAGGTGAGACAGCCATTGAGGATCGGCTCCCAGGGTCACTAGGACACTGAAGCAGAATTGTCCTGCATGCTTCAAAGCTAAGCATCTAAGAACACAGAAAGGCAAAGGGGCTTCAGGAGAACAAGGTCAAGTACTGTTAAGGACAAGTGGAATTTACATAACAACGCAAGTCACTCAGGAACAAGACCGTAGGAGCAATCCAAATCATTTATCCTAGTAGAACCAGGTTCGATTCCCTGCTCCTCCACATGCAGCTGCTGGGTGACCATGGGCCAGTCACACTTCTTTGAAGTCTCTCAGCCCCACTCATCTCACAGAGTGTTTGTTGTGGGGGAGGAAGGGAAAGGAGAATGTTAGCCGCTTTGAGACTCCTCCGGGTAGTGATAAAGCGGGATATCAAATCCAAGCTCTTCTTCTTCTAGAGCTAACTGAAAGGCAATGCCAGGAGATCTTCATTGATCATTGCAAAACAGCCCCAATTATGATCATTACATAATCATAAGGTGATTGCATAACCTTGGAAAATTATATCATTATATAATTTGCCTTCCAATAGAAGTTATAGACAGGCTCCTTCCTTGTTGTCTTTCTGCCAGCGGGGGAAGACATTTCTATTGCAACAGGTATGGGGAACTGACTGCATCTAAGGAAAGGACTGTGGTGATTTTATTGCAACTATCTTTATGTTTTAATAGATCTTCTATACACAGTGTGTGTGTTACAATTCTATTAGTGTTTCATAGAACCATCGAATTGTACAGCTAGAGGGGACTCGTCACCTAGTACAACTCCCTACAATTCAGGAATCACATCTCAAGGTTCCGACAGGTGGGCATCTAAGCTCTGCTTTTAAAATCCCCAATGTGAGGGGATTTGGCTGTGACTATCATGAAGGGATAGGGACGTGGGTGGCGCTGTGGGTTAAACTGCAGAGCCTAGGACTTGCCGGTCAGAAGGTCAACATTTTGAATCCCCACGATGGGGTGAGCTCCCATTGTTCGGTCCCAGCTCCTGCCAACCTAGCAGTTCGAAAGCACGTCAAAGTGCAAGTAGATCAATAGGTACTGCTCCGGCGGGAAGGTAAACAGCGTTTCCGTGTGCTGCTCTGGTTCGCCAGAAGCGGCTTAGTCATGCTGGCCACATGACCCAGAAGCTGTACCCCGGCTCCCTCGGCCAATAAAGCGAGATGAACGCCGCAACCCCAGAGTCGGTCACGACTGGACCTAATGGTCAGGAGTCCCTTTACCTTATCATGAAGGGATACTGTACTTCTGAATTTGCCACGACACTATGGGTGTGTTTGTGTGTATGTCAGAAAAAACATGATACAGCCTGGGCCTTCTCCACCACCAAACATCTTGGCCCCTATGATTGGCAGGTGAGACCTGGTAGGTGGTGCTGCCTTCGGAGGAAGCCTGGTTGCTGCTGCCTCGCGATGGGGCCTTTTCAGTGGTGGTTCCCCAGTTGTGGAATTGCTCTCCCTAACAAGGCATGCCTCTCTCCATCATCAACGTTCAGCAGGAATTTGAAAACATTCCTGTTTACCCTGGTATGTGGCAGCTGAAGAATACTCTTCCAGGCAACCCAAAATCATGGGACGGAAGCTTTTCAACCACTTTTAGATGTTTTGATGTGTAATTTTGGGGGGGACATTTTACCTGTATAATAATGTTTTTGTTTCAAAATTGAGAGTGTCTGCTGCCCTGGGCTCCTTGAGGAGAGGAAGCATGGAGTAAATTCAATAACTGATAAACTCAACAGGTAAAATTCCTAGCACCCTTAAAAAAAAAACAATTTCCGGGATTTTTGAGGCAGGGGAGACACACTGTAAATGTGGTGCAGTGCTGAAGAGTGTAGGACTTAGACTTGAGAGACCAGGGTTCACATCCCCATTCGGCCATGCAGCTCACAGGGTGTGACTTGGGGGGGGGGGGGGGAGACAGTCATTGCCTCTCAGCCTAAGCCATCCCAAGAAGTTGTGTGGATTAATGATTGGGGGAGAACCATGTACACACCACCCTCAGCTCCTTTAAGCAAAAGGTGTATGGGGGGGGATGCATATAAAAGCCCCCAATAAATTTGTTCTGTTTTCCATGTCTTTCTCCTCCTGTTTGACAAGCACCAAAAATTGTCTCCACAAGAACTCGGCACTGGAGAGAACTGTACACAAACATCCAAACCGCTAAAAAAAATGGATGGCAAAGCCCAGAGCAACTTTGACCCCAGAAATACAGTTCTTTGTGTGAGTGTCAAAGGAAAAGACAAGGTATTAAATCAGCGGTTCCCAAAGTGGGTGGTGTAACCCCCCTTCGGGGGTGGGCACTAAGAGGCAGTGGGATGGCAGTGAGGCACTGGAGGTGTAAAATAGCCTTTGAAAAGCTAGTATCCATGCATCAAGTTCACCCACTTTGTTGAATTAACTAAACTATATTTGGTTTTAACTAGATTTTGACTAAAGAAGCAATTAATTGTCCCCATTTTGAATTTTACTGGGTTTTTATCTTCCTTAGTGGGTCCTGCAAATCACTATAGCATGGGTAGGCAAACTAGGGCCCGGATCTGGCCCAATCGCCTTCTAAATCAAGCCCGCATACAGTCTGGGAATCTGTGTTTTTGCATGAGTAGTACGTGTCCTTTTATTTAAAATGCACCTCTGGGTTATTTGTCAGGCCTGTCTGGTGTTTTTACATGAGTAGAATGTGTGCTTTTATTTAAAATGCATCTCTGGGTTATTTGTGGGTCATATGAATTTGTTCATATTTTTTTCAAAATATAGTCCGGCCCCCCACAAGGTCTGAGGGACAGTGGACTGGCCCCCTGCTGAAAAAGTTTGCTGACGCCTCACTATAGGGTTGGATAGAGGACAGTGGGGTGGAATTCTGGAACCCAAGGGGGCGGCTGCCTCAAAACGTTAGGGAACCACTGGATTATGTCCATAATCCTTAATATAATAATATAATATAAATATAATACATCTTAAAAAGCAGAGACATCACCTTGCCAACAAAGGTCTGTATAGTTAAAGCTATGGTTTTCCCAGTAGTGATGTATGGAAGTGAGAGCTGGACCATAAAGAAGGCTGATTGCCGAAAAATTGATGCTTTTGAATTCTGGTGCTGGAGGAGACTCTTGAGAGTCCCATGGACTGCAAGAAGATCAAACCTCTCCATTCTGAAGGAAATCAGCCCTGAGTGCTCACTGGAAGGAGAGATCCTGAAGCTGAGGCTCCAAGACTTTGGCCACCTCATGAGAAGAGAAGACTCCCTGGAAAAGACCCTGATGTTGGGAGAGATTGAGGGCACAAGGAGAAGGGGACGACAGAGGACGAGATGGTTAGATAGTGTTCTCGAAGCTACCAGCATGAGTCTGACCAAACTGCGGGAGGCAGTGGAAGACATGAGTGCCTGGCCTGCTCTGGTCCAGGGGGTCAGGAAGAATCGGACACGACTAAACGGCTGAACAACAACTCTCTCTCTCTGTATGTATGTGTGTGTGTGTGTGTGTGTGTATATATATATATATATATATATATATTGTGTGTGTGTGTATGTGTGTGTGTATATATATATATATACACACACACACACACACACACACACACATATACTCTATGTACTTATACATGCAGTAAAGCTCATGGAAGGAAGAAGGGAGAGGTCCTTGGAAGCGAGCCAGAGGCCTTGCGTGCAAAAAAGCCAGCAAGGGCGACCTCTTAGGCCACTGCAAGGCAGCGTGCCAGCCCCGACGTTTGCTCGCCGCGCAGCTCTTGCAATGGCCGCAGCCCAGCCTCGCCGAACCCTGGGACCCCTCCCCGAGCCGCGCGTTGCTTCCAGCGCGCCAAAGGCGCACACAAAAGAAAACACAGCGCGGCGGCATCAGCGGGAGGAGGAGGAATCGGGAAGGTTTCGATGGGCGGCTGCTTTTCTCTCCGCTCGCGGCCAATCGGCTTTTGGGAGGAGGGGAGCCCCGGCCTCTCCTCCCGCTGAGCTTGGAGAGCGCGCGTGCGCGCAAGGGCGACTGGCCGGGCGGAGGCGGGGCGTCTGCCAGGGGGCCCCATGCGCCGTGTCATGGAGGCTCAGTGTGCGAGCGGCCATTGAAGGGAAAGGAGCTGCGTGTTTCGCAGGAGGAGGAGGGATCGGGGGTGGGGGGGCTCTGGGCTGGGAGAGGAGCCGCGGCAGCAGCCTTAGCACCTGGGAGTTCCCAACTTTCATTTGCACCGGCTCCTTTGGGTTGATTTCGAGGAGGACGGGGTTCCTTCCTTTTTTATACATTTTCGCCCCGTTTTGGGGGGTCCCTTCCTTTGGGTAATTTTTTCCTTTTTTGCGCTCCTCCCTCCACTTTTTTTGTTTTTTTGGAGAGGGGCTTTTCCAAAGCAGGGCCGGCGCGCAAAGGCGGGAGGGCGATGGAGATGAAGAAGCGCATCAACCTGGAGATGAGGAACCGGGCGCCCGAGAAGGTGAGAACAAACTCCAAAATGAATTTTTTTTTAAAAAAAATCCCTTAACCCTTCCCCCCCACGGAATATCCCAAACGGCTCTCCGCCTCCCCTTAATCCCTTTCTCTCTTTAAATGGTGGGTTTCCCTCCTCCACGCTGCCTTCTTGGCGAGGCGAAATCTCCATTGCGCTAAAAGTGCGCGATGATGGGCGCATTTGGAGAGGGCGCGTTGGACTCGATCGCGCTTATTTTTTTCGCCATGCTGGACTTCCTCTCCCGTTCTGCAAAAGGACAACTTGGGCTAATTTGTCTCCTTTTTGGTGGGGGGGGGCTGCGTATCCGATCCAATGCAAAGTCTCCCCAAAGGCGAGGTTTTATTTTTCAAATGATGGCATCTGCTTGCTTTCGTGCTGGCGCTTGGTTCCTTTCCACACTCCCGGCGCTGCGCCTGGAAACCAGACCCCCATCTCCGCCCGGTTTGTCTGCCTCTCTCTGCCCCTCTAAAACGGGGGTTTGCGTGGCGAGCTTAAGTAAATTTGCCAACCGTGATTGAAAGAGGACATGGGGGGGTTAACTCTTCCGCTCCTGGCGCCGCCTTCTCCCCATGATGGGCGCAAAAGAAAAAGAAATAGAAATCTGGGTCATGCTTCGGTGCCATCTCTCCCCGCCCCAAAAGCGGTTAATTAAATATATATCTATGTACGTAACCGCCAAGCTAGGAGAGCGTGAATTCCCCCCCCCCCCGGCAACGCGTAAGAAAAGAAAGTATTTCCGAATTAAAAGTTTTCCTCCCTCGCTCTCTTTGCATTAGTTAACTGCTCTTCCGTCAAATCTAGGTCACGCGTCCCCTTTCGCCGACGGTGGGGAAAAGGATCGCGCTTTGGCTGGGTTGTGGCTTTTTTTGCAAAACAAAACTAGGGAGGGCCCCTTTGTTCTGTTAACACCCCGAGGAAATATTCAGGAGAGCCCTTCTGGGAACCCCCCCTTTAAACTTTTTTTTTTAAAAAAAAAATCTGTTGTTAGAAGGGGGCATTTATTTATGCGAGTTTAACTTGGCTGCGTAGATTGCTTGCTTGATAAACAAGTCGCTGGGCTTACGCCGAATCCATCTTAGTCCAACTACGCAGATGCTTTTGGGCTTTCCTGTAGCCTTGCACAAAAAAGCGATGGGGGAGGATTCTATTTTTTTTTTTTTTAATGCTACCCGCGCCCTTTTTAAACGAGGCATTTTTGACGCACTAAGAACTGAAGCCTCGTCTTTATTTTTAATTATTCGTGTCTTGCCCAACCCTTTCCTCGGGTGCCGTTCTGCCCTGCTCTCGGAGAGCGAGCACATGGCTGGCGTCATATGCCCCCCCCCCCGGCTCGCTTCCCTGTGCAAGCTCGCTCCCCTAATGGCTCCAGAAGATAAGGCGATTGCGTTGTGGCTGAGTCCCTTTTGCTCCGCGCTGGGGGTGGGTGGGTGGGGATGAGACAAAAGCGCCCGCCTTCTTCCCTCCGCCCTCTCTAAAAGCTAAGGTTCATGGCAGGAGTTCGCAGAGAACAGCCTTGCCAGAGAGGGAGGGAGAGAGAGGCTGGTAACTTCCTCCGCCCCATAATGTCTCTTCCGTGGAAGTGCTGGTGTCAAAAGAGTATTACAGGTAACGCTGCATGGCCTGGTTTGCTCCAAGCTCACTCCCAGCCACAGCGAAAGCAGCAAAGAGAACGGGATGTGGTGGCTGCCCCAAGCCATAAATGTACCCAAACTGGTTGCAAATATTTCCCCTTTTGTGCCTTCCGGTTCATAATGGATAGGGGCAGTCCTGGGTGTTACAGCCCCCTAAAAGTCTCGGGTGTTTTCTTTGCACCCCGCCTTTGCTTGGATATGGGGCTGGGGGAAACCTCCTGGGTATAGAGGCTGGGGGAACTTGTTTTTTAGATTTTCTCCCAGCTGCTTCTCACAAAATGTGTGTGGACTTTCTGAAGGGTTGCAGCGTTTGGGGCTTTTCAGTTTAGAGAAGAGGCAAGTAAGAGGTGACATGGTGGAATTGTATAGAATTATGCATAATGTTGAGGAAGTGGATAGGGAAAAGTTTTTCTCCCTATCATGTGGATACCCTGTGAAGGTTCGGGACAGATAAAAGCATGCACGTTTTGTGAACTGCCCTGAGATCTTGCGATGAAGGGCTGCGCATATATCTAATAAATAATAAAGTAACAAGGACGTAGTTAAACTGTGGAACTCACTCCCACAGGAGGCAGTAATGGCCACCGGCACGGATGGGTTCAAATGAGGATTGGCAAGTTTTTGGAGAAGGATCAGGCTATGGGTGGCTATTAGCCATGCACAATCTGAGGCGGGGATGCTTCTGGAAGCCGCAGGAGGTGGGGGGAAGAGTGTTGCTTTTGTGCTTGATTCCCGCTTGCGGGCTTCCCACAGACATCCAGTTGGCCATTGTGAGAACAGACGAGATGGGCAACTGGCCTGATGCAGCAGGCTCTTATGTTCTTATGAAATATGTCAAATTCAGTTGTTGTGAACAAAGATCACAATTTGCTTTCTGCTGGGGCTGGGGCAGCGGTGGCCTGGCTAAACTTCAGTTTATAATTCCACTGCCATGTGTTGTTTCAAAGAGCAGAGTCAACCCCCTTGTGGCCTTTTCCAATTCCCTGCTGCTCAACTCACGACTCTCTGGCTCCAGCAGATGTTCCTGCATTTAGGTCAGGACAAACACTTGCTCTGTCTCGCCCTGTTTGCAGTTGATTGGCAGGAGGGAAAGTCTTCCTTCCCTTCCTCCCTGCTCCTTGCAGGTTAAGCCTTGAAGAGCTAACAGCTCCTGTGGCATTTAGTAATGCAAAGCAACTCTGCATTGTGGAGAGTACTGTAAAGACAAAAAGTAAACCAGGTGTTGTTTTAAACTTGACGAAATTGTGCATTTCTGGTTTCTTGAAGAGCGGTGGGTGGGAATGAATCAAGCTTGTTCCAAAAATGTTGTTGTCTCTTTTCAGTACAGTGGAACCACGGCTTGCGAACGTGATCCGTATGGGAGGCACGTTCGCAACCCGCAGCGCCGCGTCTGCCCACGTGCGTGATGCGATTCGGCGCTTCTGCACATGCGCAAGCGCCAAAACCCAGAAGTAACCCGTTCCGGTACTTCCAGGTTTTGGCGCGTCTGTAACCCAAAAATGCGCAACCTGCAGCGATCGCAACCTGATGTAGCGCTCGTTGCATGTACTTTGGCTAAATTTTATCCTTGAGTGGACCCACTGAAATTAATGAACTTGAGTCTTCATGGAGGAGAGGGTTGTTGATGGCTGCAAGTCACAATGGCTGTGCTTTGCCTCCAGTCAGGCAGAAATGTTTCTGAATACCAGGAGGAGAGAGCACTCTTGTGCTCGGGTCCTGTTTGTGGGTTCGCATTTGGGGTATCTGGGTGAGTGGGATGCTGGGCTAGGATGTGCCATAGGCCTGATCCAGAAGGCTCTTCTTTTGTTCTTAATTTCAACAGGTCTGTGAGTAAAAGTTAGTTGAGCAACACCCATAATATCTGTTCGAATGTGACAGGGAGCATAGGTCCTTCTTCAGCTTGAAGTTGACTTGTGTCCTGTTTTTGTAGGTGGCTGAGCTGGTTCTGGACAATTGCCGGTCTAGCAATGGCGAAATCGAAGGTCTGAATGACACATTTAAAGAGCTAGAGTTTCTCAGCATGGCCAACGTGGAGCTGTCATCACTCGCCAAGCTCCCCACTTTGACTAAGCTTCGAAAGGTGAGTATTGACCAGAATGCAACGATGAGTTAGTTCTGTTTGGCCAGTGGGTTGCAAGCGCATAGGATTAGCTCCCTAAATCCTTGGGTATATTTAGCCCATTCCTGTTGAGCTCAGTTAGCGACACTGCTTGCATAGAAGGAGTGCGGGTCCTGTCGGCTCGTCTATGAATTTAGGTCTCTCCAGGCCTGCTCTTGACGCTATCCTAGCCTCCTTCAGCATAGTGCTGCTGGCTGCGGCTGGTGGGAGTTGTGGTCGAGGACATTTTGAGGACACTGTGTTGCTCTCAATTGCATGTCTATATTTTGGGGTGTTTTTCCAGGCAATATCCTTTTTTAAACATGTTTGCACATGACTTTTTATTTTTCATTTATTTCATAAAAATTGTATACCGCTTGACAGTGGAAAAAAATATTGCAGCGGTTTACAGAAATTATCAATAGAAAAAAATAACAATAATTTAATACTTTTGAAAAGTTAAGAACGATAGACTAAGAACAGATTGAAACTAACAGCAAAAGCAACTGCCTGATAGCAAAGGGAAGAGAGTTCCAAGGTTTAAAGGGATTAAATTTACCTTCATTGTTTCTTATATTTGTGTACATTCAAAAACAGCCCTGTGGAGGTGGGTTAACAACCTGTCCAGTCCAGCAAGCTTCATGGCTGAGCAGAGATTGTTACAGTTAAGCTTGCAGGGAAATGATTGTATACTTGTAGGTTAGGTGCAAACTTGGATAATGATGTGAGGAAGATTATTAGAACTGGTATTCTTGTCTGGCTCTGAAGAAGTCAAAATGCATCTAAAAAAAGGTTTGTTTAGATTCCTAGAGCTGCATGGTTTTACTAAAATACGGACATGGGAAAAGTTGGAAAACATCTGCCTAATCATATGATACTTTTCTGCATCGTAGCTGGAACTGAGCGATAATCTAATTTCCGGAGGCCTGGAAGTCCTGGCAGAGAGATGTCCGAATCTCACATACCTAAATCTGAGTGGTAATAAAATCAAAGATCTCAGCACCGTGGAAGCCCTTGTAAGTATAAAGCGGCATTTATACAAAGTAGTCCCGGTTTCATATTTACTTAGAAATCAGTGTTGCTGTGTCCACTGGAGCATACTGAAAACTGGCAGCTTTGCGTAGGATTGCAGTGTTTAGAAGCCTGGAATAATTTCAGCCCAGCATTGCTGGACAGGGTAACTAGATGGCATGACTGCATAATAGGTGTTGGTAAATGTTTCTCTGCTTGTAACCAGGTATATAAAGGCACAAATCTCATAAGCTGAGTTTAAAGCACAATTCTAAAGCAAGTCGGCATAATTTATAAAGGACAGTCTAGATGTCTTTAGAGGTTCGTATTCTGGACAGGAGACGGACAGATCAGCTTTAAGAAGGGTAGCTGCGACTATTTTGCATGTTGTTGCGCAGTTTGCATGGAGTGGTTAAATCAGTTTTGCCTCCATCAAACTGGAGCCTGGAACTTGTAACTCCACCTTCGTAGCAGAGCTCTTTTGCCAACAACTGTTTCCCTACATGAATAAATTATTAAGAGCACTGAAGGAATGTATTGACTGCCTCTCCCTATGCAAACCCACCAGCACCCTGCAATCATCCTCAGAGGTTCTTCTTCATGTGGACCCTCCACGGTGGGTCCAGAGGGTGGCAACATGAGAACGGGCCTTTTCTGCGGTGGCTCCCCATTTGAGGAATGCTCTCCCCAGGAAGGCTCTCCTGGCACATTTGTTGCATACCTTTAGATGCCAGGCAAAACCATTCCGCTTCTCCCAGACCTTTAGCTAAGTAATCAATCTATGGCCTTTAAGCTGTGTAGGGGGTTTAATTGTTTTTGTTCGTTACTACGGTATGTATTTTTGTGTTTTCATATTGCAAACTGCCCTGTGATCCTCTTACGAAGGGCGGTGTAGAAATTTAATAAATAATGATGGTAAATGTTGTAGAAGTGTTCAAAACAGAGTCATCTACCCAGAATCATGACTTAAATATATAGGGAAGTCTCTATATCTCTTTTATTATCTTCCCTACTGGGTTGTGGAAAGTATTATTCTGATAAATGCTTTTTATAGAGTAGAGGGCACTGGGGATGAGTTTATAGGTCCAAGGGGGCAGTGGCCAATTTTTTGGAGGAAACCACCATTCTAGCTCAGTGGTAGGGTTACAGTTAGAAAATTCACTGATGTTTGCCTGCTTATGTTTGTAAGTCATGTTAGTTTGTGGAGTTGTGGGGTGTGTGTATATAAAATAAAGAACAATCCAACCCACGCTTGCTTGGAAGTAAGTTAATTAGGGCTAATTCCTAGATTGCAGATGTAATGTTACATACTGGGCTACCAGCATTTGTGCAGAGTTGGCAGGCCTAATAATGAAGCATCTAAACGTTTTGTTAAAAGGTGTTTTCTGTTGACGTAGAAATCTAATGTGCCGTTCTGTTCTTTTCAGCAAAATCTTAAGAATTTGAAGAGTCTTGATTTGTTTAACTGTGAGATCACAAACCTGGAGGATTACAGAGAAAGCGTGTTTGACTTGCTCCAGCAAATTACGTATCTAGATGGGTTTGATCAGGAGGATAACGAGGCCCCCGACTCAGAAGATGAAGAGGATGAAGGTAACTCTTTGTAAACGCGTCTGGTGATTAGTTATTATACCCTTTCTAGGTTGGATATCAAGTCACAGGCTTGGAGCAAATGGCATGTCAACTGTGTGGTTTAACATTCACTATTCACACTATACTTTTTATATATTTGCCAAAAAGACTTACAGTGCACCTAGCAGCAAAACGTAAATGTCACGTAAAGAATGCATTTTGTTGGTTTTTTAAAAAAATTGTTTGCTATATATAACGTTGTACGAGCCACTCATATATTCGGTTTTGTTCCTAGAATCGCTGTTCTAACGCCTGGAAAAGAGCTAACATTTGATTGGATGTTGAACTGATCTATACATTCCAAAAAAAATGTACGTGTTATAGTCCTCCTGGGAATGCAGGTGGAGAATCACGTTTTGAAATGTTGCCCCCCCCCCCCAAAAAAAACCCCACACACATAGGGATGAAGGCTAAACGAAAATCCTCCTTGACATGATAGCACAGGTGGGGACGTTCTTGAGCCTCCAAGCCTGCAAACTGCTGCGACGCATTCAGAAGTAGTCATGTCCCAGGAGGACTGTACCATGTGCTTGTTTTTTGAGTCTGTGGGTTTGAACCTGTAAATTCTGTATCAGAAGTTGGAAGCACATGCCATGTGCATCTCATTAGCGTTAGCTTTCCTTCAGATGGGGATGAAGATGAGGATGAAGAAGAGGAGGACAAAGCTGGTCCCCCAGGAGAATATGAAGAGAATGATGAGGAAGACGACGATGGCTCAGACTTGGGGGAGGGGGAAGGTGAAGACGAGGAGGATGAGGAAGAAGTGGGCCTCTCGTACTTAATGAAAGAGGAGATTCAGGTAAGTTTTATGCTCTTCCTCCTTCCCCTCTCAAGTTCCAAAACATTCAACCTAGATACTGGTGCACGCTGTGCAAAAAAAGAGTATATTTTGTCCATGCCATGCTCCCATGGACAGCACAGAAATCATGGAAATTGTATAAATGTGCCAGCATATATATTCTTGAAGCAAAAGCTGTGGTTTGAGATCTTGGACTCTAGCCTATTTTGCGAGAGAATGCTGCTGATGGGTCTGTTCAAAATAAATCAACCAAGCTGCGAATGACAGAAGACTAAAAGTAATGTTACTAGGATTGGATCAGGGAACCTTAGGAAACAGGTAAAGATTCATCAGAGGAAGATGGGAATAAGTGCACAATTCCACGGCTGAGAAATTATCGTTATGGAACTCAGGGACTGTTGTTTTGCATTAAAAATGTACCCACATCTGAAAATGTACTTTATAGATCCCGACAGAACCAGTGATTTCTTTATTGGGGGCTCAGCGCCACAAATGGTGCAGACGTGTGAAGGGAATATGAATCCTAGTGGGAAATGAAATGGCTGAGGACAAGTTAGTGAGAAGTCCCAAGAGTACAAATTGAGAACAAGATAAGCAAATGAGCAGTGAAACACGAAGGCAAGATACTTGACGTGGTTCTGGCTATATGTCGCTGAGGTGCATGTCAAGGCAGGTCGAAGACACTGGCTATATCCTCCCTGCACACCAGAGAAATCCTGCAATTCAGTAGCAAACAGTTTGTCCATTGCGTATTATTTTTGTAATCAGCTTCTCTAAATTGTAAAAAATTAAGAACATAAGACGAGCCGGCTGGATCAGGCCAATGGCCTATCTAGTCTCTTCTGTTGTGAAGACAGATGCAAAGAATTCATTCAGCTTCTACACAGATTCCTTGTCCTCCTTTACAACTCCTTTCACTCCCTTGTCAGCCAAGGGTCCAACTACCTCCCTAGAGGATTTCCTGCTACTAATATATTTTAAAAACTTATTATTGGTAGTTTTAATGTTTTTAGCAATGTTTTCCTTTTTTTATCATCCCTTACTGTCTGCTTGCACTTTTTTTTTTTTTTTTTTTTGCCAAAGTTTGTGTTCTTTTTATTCTCTACATTTGGACAAGACTTTGGTTTTTTGAAGGAAGCCTTCTTGCCTCTAAAAGCTTCTTTGACTGCTTGATGCCAGCATCTTGGTCCTTGTGGTACCTGTGATATACACCTCAGCTGAGTTTCTAAAAGTGTGTTCTTAAACAACTCCCAAGCGTTTTGGAATGAGTTGACCCTCTTGACTTAGCCGTTTTTGACTTTTGCCTTAGTTGAGCACAGAGAAATTTGGCGTTGCTTTTTATAGAATGCAACAGTCTGGGAGTGCCATGTCGTGCAGCCTTATTAGATCGTGATTAGGAGTATTGGTTTCACTTTGTAAATCATACTGAGCTTTTGAGACTATCAACTTCTTTCCCTCTTAAGGATGAAGAAGATGATGATGATTACGTAGAGGAGAAGGAGAATGAAGAAGAAGAAGGTAAGTTAAACTGAATGTGAATAAAGTTGCATTTGAATTCTTAAAACATCTGAAACTTCCTAATTTGGATCCAAAAGGTTCCTTTCCTCAGGCTTGAAGGAATTGCCTTCCATTGGAGGAAGGGGACATCTGAACCCAACATAAGTTGAATTTATACTTGGTTGATGTAAATCAGAGGAGGGGAGCCTGTGGCCCTTCAGAAGTTGTGAGGTTGCAACTCCCATCATCATCATCCCAGGCCATTGGCTATGCTAGCTGATGGGAGCTGAGAACATCTGAAGGACCATAGGTTTGCCATCTCTGCCTTAAATAGCTGATATTTTTTTTGAAACCTATATTTAGGTTTTATAAAGTTGCTACAGCTGGACTATATTTTTCTAAGAGGTTGTAAGTTGGTGCAATCAAATGGAAGTGTTAAATTAGTGTTTTCATTGCTGTAACATCCAGCTTTCATTCTATAATTTTTCCACAACAGAAGGGGATTTCTGGGAGAGATTTTTCTGTGGTCCGCTAGAAATAGCCTCCTTTTATTACTGAAGTGCTTATCTTCCTGTACAGCAAAAGACAAGAGCTAGACTTCAATACATGACTCATTAGCCACATAAGACATTGCCCTTCATAGATTCTCCCCTTGTCTGTCCAGATGATGCTGGAAAAACAGGGGTTATGCGGTTGTTTGGTACCTGCCAGGTCACCATACAGCCAATGTCCCCCTTTTGAGGTTGTTTAGTTTTGTCTTGGGGTGTAGCTACACTATAAACCAAAGCACCCAGGTTATCAGCTCACAGAATTTGGGGAATTAATTTGGGTGAGGGTTTATAGTGAAGACTTCTCAGCAGCCCTTAACCTCTGTTCCATGGGCTGCTTTGGGGGGGGGGGTCTAACAATACTGTAATTGACTCATTGCCTTTAGGAAAATAACTGATCTGTATTTTTTTATATACTTAAAATAGAAAGAGGTAATATGCCAATTGTTCTGATACATTGAACAGTTGATGGCTCAGACCACGCATAATTTCTTCTTTCTGTTTAGCCAATTTCATGTCAAGGTATTTGTTTTGTGTTTGATAAACTAGGTGTAAGTGTCCAGAAGAGGTAGAAATAAGGCAGTGTGTGTGTGACATGCTGTAGTGTGCTTAAAGGTAAAGGGACCCCTGAACATTAGGTCCAGTTGCGGATAACTCTGGGGTTCCGGCGCTCATTTACTGGCCGAGGGAGCCAGCATTTGTCCGCAGCCAGCTTCTGGGTCATATGGCCAGCATGACTAAGCCGCTTCTGGCGAACCAGAGCAGCGCACGGAAACACCATTTATGTTCCCGCTGGAGCGGTACCTATTTATCTACTTGCACTTTGACGTGCTTTCAAACTGCTAGGTTGGCAGGAGCTGGGACCAAGCAACGGGAGCTCACCCCGTCGCAGGGATTCGAACCGCCGACCTTCTGATCAGCAAGCCCTAGGCTCTATGGTTTAGACCACAGAGCCACCCACGTCCCTATAGTGTGCCTAGCCTTAGCTTTAACATAAGTGAACATGTTCTTTTCCTTTTTGCAGCGGAAGGCGTCAGAGGGGAGAAGAGAAAACGTGCAGCAGAAGATGAGGGAGACGATGACGACGATTAAGTTGTAGGAAAAAAAATAGGACCAGATGCATTTTTTGTTGCAGGATACGCAATAGCGATATGCAGACTTGTATGTCTCCATGTATCCTAGGTATCCCTACAGAAGATATTAATGTGTTAACTTTTTATAGGAAGTGTGTTTTTACTATTTTTGCCCTTTTTATCATTCCAACTAAGACATAATAGCCCACTCTGGATCATGTGCAGAGAGAACACTGTTTCATCCCTTTTTAATCACTGAACAAGTTGTCTCCCCCCCCCCACCTCCCCTAGAAACATTTTTCTCCAGATTTCCCCCCTATTTTTATGTGAGCATGCTGTTAGTTCTAGTAACAGTTAAAGCAAAACATTTAACTAATTTAATCCAGACTTTTAAAGATTGTACACTGAATTAAGATCCACTGCAGTGCGATAATCCAGCTTTTCCTTAGAGAGGCTTATATATGAGGTGAACCAAAGGCTGCATGAAGTCAAGAATTTGGATAATAACAATTGGCTTATTTTAAAAGGGCATCTGAAGAATGCACAAACAGGTGAAGTCTTTGCTCTTCTGCTTTCTCATACACTTTACACACACACATACACACACACCCCTTTCCATTTAAATAATAATAATTCTGTGTAACTATGGAAAGCATGGGATCAGCTCTCTTGAGTCTAACTTTTTCCATAAGAATGTAAGAAGAGACCTACAGAATCAGGCCCAATGCCCATCCTGTTCTCGCTGTTGAGAAAAGACTCCCACAGGAGGCAGTGATGGCCACCAACCTGAATGGCTTTCAAAGAGGGTTAGACCAATTCACAGAAGATATAAAGCTCTGTCCTACCTCCACTGTTGGAGACAGAATGCCTCTGTATGCCATCTGTTGGGAGTCACAAATGGGGAGAATGCTGTTTGTGGGCTTCCCGTAGGCATTTGGTTCTCCACTGAACTGGACTTGGCTTTGGCCCGATTGAGCAGAGCTCTTTGGAAAAGGCGAGACCCAAAACGCTTAAGAGAGAAAACAAAACCAACATTTCATATACACCCACACCAGTAACCTGAAAATGCTTACTTAAAAGTTCTTTCAAGTTTGCCATTATCTTTCTGATCATCATAAGATGGAAACAGGATTCATATTTCTGATGCAAATTCTAGACGCCTCCCCCCCTCCCTTCGTTTTTATTTTTAAACCCTGAAGCTTTTCAGGCTTTCAATAATATATATATATAGGAGAGGCACATTTCTTTATATGTCCCCTTTCAAGGGAACAGTTGGCAGGTAGATAGACTAAGCCACGTGGCGAGGCCTAGAGCACAAAATTTGTGGTGGGGAGGGTGGGCAATCGGCTTACTTCTGGGAAAGGGTCACTGGAATGCCTTGCTGTTTCCCTGCCCTCGGTGAAGCTAGCAGTGAGGTTGGCTGTTGTCAAAAGGTGTCGTGATAAGGGCTATGGAGAGTGGTGGATCAATCTTGCAGTTGTCTCCATGCTAACCCTAAGCTCATGATGAGCCTGCAGTTGCTTCCCTTAGAAGTGCAGGTCGTGCTGTGGGAAAACATTTAGGCAAGAATCCTTCAGAAATTTGTTCACCGCACCCTGTCAGCAAAGCAAAGACAATGAGCCTTGTGCTGGCAACAAAACTGGTTTTTACGGATCTTCTTTGCAGATTGCTTTTTAACAACAAAAAACAGCAAACGGCATACTGGGCTCTTGAGAACTCCTGCAGTTCTTACTTAAATGATAGACTAACTTGGATTGTTAAATATTTTACCCAAATAGTAACACACAGCTGTATTCCAGAGATACTATTTTTTTATTATCTGTCCTGCTTAGAAGAAGCTGTCGCTAATGTGGTTTTAGATAAAAAGGGGTATTTTTACATAGATGGATGGGAGTTGCCCCTCCCCTTACTACAGTTGCCTGTGAATATAAATAACACATTAGACACACGTTCTGACATGTTTAGTATGTGACATTGGACTCTTAAGTTTTGATGACACTGCATTTGAGAAGCTCTGCGAAACAGTATTTCTCTCCCCCACCCCCCAGAAATATTCACAGCTAACTCTAAAGAGGCATTTGAACAGAAGGAAATGCAAAAAGGCATTTTAATAGGAAGACTTGGATTTTTAAAAAATGACTTAGCTGAAAGGACTTGGTAAAGCTTTATTCCAATCCTGTTACATTTGTGTATGAATGAATCTTAGAAACTTTAAAAAAGCGTATACTGTTGTCCTGCTGGTTCTGTGTTTAAAAGCAGTTACTTTGTATTCACTCAGATTCCCCCTCACCTTTCCATATACCCTTTTGTTTTTAATTTAGTTAGGCTCAGCAAATAATAAAACCCTTCCATTACAAAGAGAGTATTTAAATGTTGGGTCTGGCTTGTACTAATTCATTGCACATGTAAGGTTTCCTGGCTATGGTACTATCTGAGCTTTGATTGACACCACAGAACTACTGAGCAGCCATCTTAACCCAATTCATCTCAATGGGAGTAGATTTCCTTATGCAGGGAATCTGCCTTCTGCTCCAGGTTCATATTTTAAAATTAGTGGTTGAGGGATCTCTCAAGTGTGCATCAAACTCCTGCACTGGTTCAAAAACATGAATGGCCGAATCAGTGATTTTTAGAAGATCCCCCCCCCCCAAGTTACCTTCAATGAATGACTACTACTAGTCTGTATTTGACCATTTAAAAGGCTGAAAGGTGGTTTTGTGTGTTATTTTTTTTACAGAGGAGTAAAATGAAACCAAGCGCACCAGCATGGTTATACATAGTATGTATTTTACATCTTCTCTAAGGATCTTTTATGTAGTAAACGTAACAACCAGCTAACTACATTGCCACAGTTTTGAGTTGTCAGCTTTAGTGTGTGAGCAAAATAGAACTTTTTCTTCTTTTTAAAACAGGGGTGGGGGGTGAGTATTACAGAGCCTCTGGATAACTTTTTTTTTTTTGCTTGGTGGGTTCTTTAATGAAAATACGTAAGGGTGGGTTTTATATTTTGTAGCAATTTTGTCCTATTTGGATGCTCTTTATATGGCAGTATGTATATAGTGTGTTCGATTCCTTTTCAAATTCTAAAGAGAGAGAAAAAAGACACAAACTTGGAGGTAATTGGTTTTTGTGCAACTGTGTTTTGGGAGGGGGGAGAAAAAGCCATGACAGTGTTAAATAAAACGAATACCTACAGCGCACTTCTGACGGATTTTAGTTGTAACAGAATGTGAGTGTTCCTCCTGCCCTCCTCCCCCCCCCCCCCGTGTGATGTAAATTTTAAATTAAAGATTTTCAATCTGACAATGTGAGGATTTGTTATTGGGGGGGGGTAGTCTGAAGTTCTTGGAAGTAAAATTACTGTTTTGAAAACTTGGAAGGGAGGTTGTATCAATCCTTATTTGAGAAGTTTCCTATACACCCCAGAGGGCCCAGATCCGTTGGCGTTTACCATAGTTACTTAGCCTGCAAACCTCTATAAAAGTATTCTGATGCTTTCTAGTCCAATCCCTGGCATCTCCAGGTAATAATAATAATAATAATAGTAATAATTTTTATTTAAACCCCGCCCTCCCCAGCCAAGGCCGGGCTCAGGGCGCCTAACAAGCAATAATAAAAACAAGTTGAATGAATAGAAGTTAAAAACGAAATTAAAATACAACATTAAAATATTGAAATGTAGCCTCATTGCAGGAGGAGAAAGGATAATAATAATAATAATAATAATAATTTATTATTTATACCCCACCCATCTGGCTGAGTTTCCCCAGGATCAAATTGGCTCCAAGCCAAAGGCCAGGCGGAAAGAAATCAGATCCTGCAGGGCTCTGGTCTCATGAGACAGAGCGTTCCACCAGGCCGGAGCCAGTGCTGAGAAGGCCCTGGCTCTGGTTGAAGGTAATCCAACTTCCTTAGGGCCCGGAACCACTAGGGTGTTGCTATTTATGGACCTTGAGGCTCTCCGTGGGGCATACCGGGAGAGGTGGTCCCGTAGGTACGAGGGTCCTAGGCCGTGAAGGTAGGGCTGGGGAAAAAATTGGTTATCCGAGAACATGGAATATGTTGCCAGTTAGTGCAGGCAATACTAGATGGACTCAGTGCAAGGCAGCTTTCTATAAATTTGGAGAGCTGGAGTGCAAGAGATCCCACCACTGCTTTGACTAGTCTGCCCTATTGCCAACCTGTATTGTAGTAGTCAAGATTCCTTATATTTAGCCAAAATCTACCCTTGCATATACTAAGCCCACTTGATTTTGCCCTCTTCTGAATGTGGTGAGCACTGTTCCGGTCTTTGAAGAGCCCGATCCTACTTACCTTCAGTCTAATACAGGAGTCAGCAAACTTTTCCAGCAGGGGGCCGGTCCACTGTCCCTCAGACCTTGTGGGGGGTGAATTCCTATGCCCTACAAATAACCCAGAGATGCATTTTAAATAAAAGGACACATTCTACTGTAGCAGGAAACCCCCCCCCCCCATCATTCAGTTTGTACAGACTTCACACACACTCACAAACTACATACACTACACTTCTGTTATAAATTCATATAAAATCAACCATACATCAGATTTGCACTGTTCCACTTTTATTTTACTCCATGAAGGAAGGACTACAAAATGGGGAAGGTTTGCCACCATAATCCCTTGAGCATAGCAGCACATCCACAGGAGGCCTGCCCAGTTGCTATGCCAACCCTGATGGTCTCAGACAGAAGACCATCAACCCTGCATACACCAGTGGATTCAACATGGACTATAACAAAAGAACAGTGATTGGATTTCCCCTCAGGGGGTAGGAAACTGCAAGCTCCCCTTTGTCACCTGGAAAGTACTCATGGGGAGGGGGGGAAAGGAGGAACCAGCCAGGTGACAGGACACTCAGGTTACCACCACAACTCCTCCCTCAACCCCTCCTTTCTGTAATGTATGCATGATGTTTCTGGGGGTGGGCTTGACTTAGAGGAGGGGAATTTCAAAAGTTTTTATAAGGTCTTGCACACCATTTTTGTGGGTCTTTCCTCTCTCCTGCGAGTGAGGGGAACACCCTGCTGCAACAGTACAATAAAGGCCAAGCCTACAGGCTGCTGATTTGCTCCAATTTACTCTGGTTGGTGTCTACTTTTTGTCCAAGGGAGCCCTCAGATTTTTCCGGTAACACTACTCATGTAAAAACACCAGGCAGGCCCCACAAATAACCAAGAGGTGCATTTTAAGAGGTACACATTCTACTCGTGTAAAAACCCGCTGATTCCTGGACCGTCCGCGGGCCAGATTTAGAAGGCGTTTGGGCCGGATCCGGCCCCCAGGCCATAGTTTACCTACCCATTATTTAATACATAGCCCAGTTCCTTCAACTTTTCCTCACAGGGCTGGCTTTCCAAACCCCTTAACCGGTAGCCCTAATTTGCCTATATACCTCCTCAGAAATGGCCACTGGCAAATATAGAAATATAAAGGGTGTGGTTATGTACTGAGAAGACTGTAGAAAAGACCCACATGCAAGGATCACAGAAAAGGGCAGTCTACAAGAAAAAAATTGAGAGTGTAGCTTGCCTCCTGTCAAGATATCTAAAAAGGTTTGCAGATCACTTCACTTTGGTCAGTGTGGGTCGTTATTTTGCAATGGCAAATTTCTGGAATTATTGTCAGCTCCCCTAATCATACACAACGTGTTTCTTTTGACTGGAGTGAAAAGAACCACTGGGAGAGATTTCCCCCCAGATATTTTCTTCTGCAGAGGAAATATTTGGGGTCATTAAGAGTCATTGCAGGGCTGTCGAAACCACTCTCATATTTAGTGAACTACACTGCAAAGTTGTCTGCCATCCAAGCACAACCAACCTGGAATGGAAAAGATAATGGATTGCAGTCTATTTTTGAATACTGCATTGAAAAACTCGCAATGCAAAGAGAATTGCATACAAAACACGAGCAGAGTTTCATTTCCCCCCACTCATTTCTACGGGCAGCCTCCACTTCCGCCCTGGGAATGGGGCATTTCAAAATGGCAGAGGGAAACCGGAAGCTCCGCGGCCAAGACTCCCTCAGAGAAGGCGGGAAGAAGACAGCGGCGAACACAAACAAACGCCGCTTCTCGCTCGGGGTTTCCCTCGGAGCGACCGCAGGGGTCGTGCGTCGCCGGGGATTGGCTGGCGCTTGTCGCAGTCTCCCTTTCCCTCCCGCCCCCTGTCCAATCCGAGCCTCGAGCGGCGCAGCTGGCTGTTGGCGGGGGAGGAAAGAGGCGTTGGAGGCTTTGAAGTGGCGCGCGAGGGAGAGCTAGCTTTTCCCGCGCATTTCCAACCGTCGTTACCTCAGGTGCACTCGGGTTTTGTCGTTTTTTACCTCAGAATTGTCCCCTCGCCTGCCAGCCTCTTGAAGCAATTGCGGTTAACGAATGCCAGAAGGGGCGTTAGACGCTTCTTTAAACAAGCAAAGCACCGCCTATTTATTTCTACTGCGTGTTTCCCCCCCTAAGTACTGCTACATAAAAATGAGCTTTTAGCCCAAACCGCTGAAAAGGCGATCCTTCCATCCTGACTGAAAATAACTCCCTTTTTGATTGGGGCTTAAAACTAATCCTTACACACGTTTCAATTTTTGCTTTTTTTAAAAAAATAGATCAATACAAGGAAATACACATTTCTAAGGAATTTGGATCCCTCATTAAAATGTTAACCTTTCATCTTTTCCCCTTGCCTTTTAAAGGTTCCTACTATTCCTCTCTCGTTCTTCTCACCTGCTGTTTTGAGGATTATGGCCACTAGGGAGACGTTTGTCTTTGTCTTTTTTATGTTAATTTCTCCTTTTTACCCCATTTCAGGTAAGGTTTTGTGCAGGCAAGTATCTTTAGAGGTAGAAATAGTTCATTAAGGGGAATAAATAACCTGAAAAGTATCTAACCGCAAGTGTTGCCAAGTGATGCAATTTAGTCATGAGTCACCCAGCTGTGAATAAATCGCTGTTTCTCACTGTGAAAGAGAAAATTATGTGTGCGGGTTGACTAACCAGCCAAAACACCATTATTTCAAAAAAACCACATTCTCAATATATTTAAATTAAGCTTGGAACCCTAAACATGTTTGTGGCTGAGTTAAGTTCCATTGACATTCTGAGTTATATACATCAGCTTAACTTTGGATCATGCCCCTAATTTGCAAAAAAATAATCTGTGAGAGCGCAGAATGAAAATAGCAAGATATATTAAAAGATTTGAAGACTAAATGGTACATTCTCAGAGCAACTGTTTTAAGTTGGCATATCTGTAATAAAATAAAAATGTCAACTGTTCAGCTGTCATCTATTTCATGTCAACCCTTCTTAAAAGGATGATGATTCTGCTTTGATTCTCTAATCAATTCTGTATGAAGAAGTGTGTAAAGTCATCTTTCTTGCCATTGCCTTGTTAAATCGTGCAACTCTCCCCATTTTTCCTTTCCTTAGGTAACTCGGTAAGATATCAGGTAAAAACCTCTTTCCTGTTCCTAGAAAGCAACAAGTTGTTTATTTTTTATGTGAGCGGGGGGTGCGATTGGAGAAATAAAAATTAGGAGCGCTCCATATTCAACTTGGAAGGGATTCAGAATGCCTGAGGAGCTAAGCTTAGACAAGATGTAATTTTCAGGAGTTAACTTCAGATCTTTTGGAGACAAATCCACCCCAAAAAGCTAGGCTGTCCAACAAGCCTGGCATTAGAAATCTGAAAGGCTCTTGGGCCTCCATGATGCATTATTTTTCAGGGCTGCTGGTTGGGACCCAAATTCATCTTGGCATGCTGGCATCATGTGCCATTTTGCCACCCGAGGCGAGAAGACGGGAAGCCAGGTGGGCTGGCTTTGTTCATCCGCTTGTTTGAGGCCATTTCAGTTACTATCCTTCTGGGTGTTCAAGATGAGTCGTTTGGGAGTGGCCACCAAGACCATATAGCAGGCATGTCCAAAGTCCGTTTCGGGGGCCTAATCCAGCCCGCTGGTCGGTTTAATCTGGCCCCTGTGGCAGTTTATTTCCTGGGGTAAAATCCTAAAAAAACCTTCAACAACTTCAATCCTAAAAGAAGCTCCGCAACTCCAACCCTAAAAGAAGATCGATAACTTCAATCCTAAAAAAAAGCTCAAGAACTTTGGGGTAGAATCATAAACGTATGTATTATTTTACTGTTGTTAGCTGCTCTGAGCCCGGCTTCGGCTGGGGAGGGTGGGATAGAAATAAAATTTATTATTATTATTATTATTAAAAAGCTCAAGAATTTCAATCCAGGTCAGCAACTTTGGTTGGCCCTTCGGTTGGCCCCATGGCCCTTCACTTCATCAAATCTGGCCCTCTTTGAAAAAAGTTTGGACACCACTGCCATACAACATCAGTCCTGAAAGACCTACATTGGCTCCCAGTACGTTTCTGAGCACAGTTCAGAGTGTTGGTGCTGACCTTTAAAGCCCTAAAGAGCCTCAGCCCAGTATACTTGAAGGAGCGTCTCCACCCCCATCGTTCAGCCCAGACACGGAGGTCCAGCGTGAAGGGCCTTCTGGCGGGTCCCTCACTGCAAGAAGTGAGGTTGCAGGGAACAAGGCAGAGGGCCTTCTCAGTGGTGGCGCCCACCCTGTGGAATGCCCTCCCATCAGATGTCAAGGGGATATACAACTATCTGAGTTTTAGAAGACACAGAAGTTTTTAATGCTTGACTTTTTATTATTTTTTTATATGTGCTGGGAGCCGCCCCGAGTGACCGGGAAAACCCAGCTAGATGGGCGGGGTATAAATAATAAATTAATGTTTAATGTTTTATCTTTTTTTAATATAATGTTGGGAGCCGCCCAGAGTGGTTGGGGAAACCCAACCAGATGTGCAGGGAATGTTGTTGTTGTTGTTGTTGTTATTTATTGCTGCTCCCTCAGAAGATCAAGGATTATCTAGCGCACCTCTGCCAGCTGTATGAGAAGATCTTGACACTTTGGTTATTAACTAAAGTTAAGATAATAGGCAACACCCTCCTTAAAATGCCTTTATTTCTTTTTTTGTTAATTGGCTTTATGGATGGCATTTCTCTATTGTTATCAGCCGCTTTGAACTGTTAGGAAAGCGGAGACTACATCTCTGAAAATCATTTTCAGCAAATTAAACAGCTACAAGAGGTTGTAACACTCCTATTCCAATTGTTTGGAGCAGTGCCTCTGATGCCTGAGATCACATCTTTTACGAGATACTGGCCTAGCAACAAGTATTATGACTTTGCATTGGTGTACCTATTGGTTCATTCTGTCCTACATGTTATCACCCCACCAACCTTACAACTGGACCGTAAGTAAATATGTCCATGTTGAAATTTGCCAAGACATCATGGTGACCTGATGTTTTAAGTAATTATGAAGTTGCTTATGATAAAAAAGTTGTGAATTTTATTTTGTATCTGCCTTGGTCAGTAATGTACACAGATCTCTGAATTTAAAAAAGCATTTAGCATTTATGAGCCAGAAAGCATATACTGTCTGTTACGGTAAATCCCTTTTGTCATTGGCAATTGGAAATAAATGGATATATTGTAGCGAAGAAGGAGGTGAAGAAGACATGCCCCCCCCTTCTGTATCATGTCAAAAGTTTTTAGCAATGTAAACACAGTATTTTACAAGTCCCTTTTATTGTGGTGTTTTGCTTGCTTGTTTAAGGCAAGAGTTAAACAAATGGATAAGTTTACCAGCGAATCCATGAAGGCACAAGAAGCTCAACCTGATATTATCATCATCCAAAAGGAATCAGGTATAAAATGTTTATCACCACCACAGATGTGCTTATAAATTATTGGTCAGCATTTCCCAAATAACAGTAATTTGCTGAATATATGTATGTAGACTTCCAGCTATATATTTATACTGGATCTGGCTGAAAACATAACACATATGAACAAGGTATTTGTTAGAAGCCTTGGGAATTTTTTTAAGGAACTTGCTAGTCCCTATGGTAATTGAGACATTGCTGAACCTAACATTGCTGAACCAGTGTCTTCACTAATACTTCCCAAATGTATTGACTGCAGGGATATCTAAGAGATTATATTTCTTGAGTATCTTTAGTATTGCAGTTGTATTCCTGCAGACACAGAAAACCTTTTTGTGTGATAACGAAGCAAAGTTGCAAGTGGAGAGAATCTCCACTGTCCCTAGTCCACATGAAATGTAGTGTTTCTGGAGCAGGTGATAGTGATGAGGTAGATTAGAAGAAGCTGGTACAACACCACCAGAGGAGGAATATCAGGAGAGGGGTATCTTAAATGACTTGTTTGGCAAGAAACTGAGCATATGTGGGTAGCAGGAACAAAGAATGAAGGTTTTGGAGGAAGAGCTGTGTTCCAAGAGGAATTTTGGTACTCCAGGCTAGAACATTCATTGGCATGCAGCGTCCACACAAATAATAGAAAGGTTACAAGGTTACAAAAGAGTAACCCCATTGAACTTCGTTGGACTTCTACTATATTAAAAGGTGCATGATAAACATCTTGTTATCATGGGAGAAGTTTGCTTTTACCAAAATGTTCCATTACACTTTTAAGCCAGGGGTTCCCAAACTGGTCTGTGAGCTTCATTCAGGTAGTCTTCTGCTTGTATAGTGAATATTAATACTGATTTTTAATTGTATATTTATTGTATATTTTGTTTCTTGTATTACAAAGCAATAAAAATACAATTAAAAATCATATAGCACTGAGCAAAACACATTACATTTCCTACAACAGGCAGAAAAATCATTAAGTGGTCCACCAGGACCCTCAGCAATTTTCAGGTAGTCCGTGGAGAAAAGAGTTCGGGAACCACTGCTTTAAGCCATTGCTGCTCTCATTCAGTTGCTTTTAAAGTAGGATTCAGAGTAATATGTCCTTAGAAACAGGCTTTTGTTCACATTAATTTTTTTCAGTAGAGGCACCATTTGGATCGTATATCCCCCAGGCTGTTAAAGAATCAAATGAAGTGGTGTCAAAAATTCTTAGCGATTTGCAGCCCAGCAAACCAGTGCTTTGGAAGCAGTTAATGTGGCAGGTAAATCATGATATAAAGAGCTTGTTCACATTGGAGCTTACTACGTGTCTATAGCTGTTTTGTGTTCTCATTTAATTTGTGTTCTCAAACACCAGTCTCATCGCTGTCTCCTGTAAATTTGAGTTTACCCAATTCAGGGTTAATACAATAAACTGCAGGAAATTGGGCTTCAAACTACTCCACTTGGGGCGGCAAACAGTTTTGGTGGCTGAGTGGGTCAGTCACTTTCTGCCACATCTGTTTCAACACTCTGTGACTTCCTGGGTTCTTTTTCTTTTCTGGCCATGCTCGTCACTATTTGTGGTGTGCTTCTGGATAGAGAAGCATGGCCTTGCAACACACACACACATACACACACTTCTTTGGATCCCTCAGATTTGAACAAAACAAAACAAAAAACCTGCAGAAATATGCATTGAGAATTTACCATTGCCTAACTGTGCTTTTGCACACTTACTGGGTGGGGAATTTTATTTTTAAGTTGTATGCCACCATCTGTGAACATGCCCTGTTAGTAGTTAATTGGCATAAGAGAATCGACCAATTAGAAGGCAAGGAGAAACACAAAAGGGATGCCTGCTGGTATGAACTACTCCAGTCTAATTCAAACTGGTGTGGGCTACTCCAGTCTAATAAAAATACAGGGATTAACAACTAAATAAAATCACATGTTGACAGGCCAAAAATGAGGAGAAATGATCACATACAGAACTGGAATTGATTGGGCTCTTTTATATGCCATTTTCCCCTGTTGACCTTCAAGCTTTGCCCCTATGTGAGAAGGAGTACTAGAGACCCTAGAGCCTGACTGAGGCTTTGTTCCATATTTTCCCACAGGGAGAAATAGGAGACAGGGGTCTCAGTTTCTATCTTTCCAGTGATCTAACAAGCATAGTAGCCTAGGAGGTGCAGAGTATGTGTCTGAGCTATTTCTAATACAATCTTTCAAACTTAAGCATTTATGGATGTTTTACTCAAGTCATGGTTGGCATTTTGCAGAGGAAGAAGCGTTGGACACATAACAAAAGGGGGGAAAAACCTTCCAGTAAAAGAAGGGGAAGATTTAGAAAGCATTTGGAAAGAAGTACAAAACCAAGGTTTGCAGACAGACAGGACTGGATTCCCAGAAGGTTCAAAAGGGAAGAATGTAGGATCAGAAACATACAGAATAGCGAAGACAAAATTCAGAAAGCCATAGAGCAGAAAGAAATTCTTAGATGTGTAAGAAGTACGTATGCTGGTGAGAAGGAATCTAAATCACAGTCAACTTCCACACATTCCAATGAACGTAAAAGAAGAAAAGCCAATGAAGTCATCACTTATAATGTCAAGGAAGGACAACTCTTAGGACTAAACGGAAGAAGAACACGAAGAAGAAGATCAACATACCCAGGGAAGCCACACTTGGTTTCTTCAAAACCCTTTGATAGCTATAGTTCTTCCTACAGTTTGTCTTCTTATTTTACCCCAGATAGCTCCCAGAGTACATTATCAAGAAGAATGAAGAGAAACGTTTCCAGTTTTCATAAAAAAGAAGGTAGTGTTGAAGATACATTTTTGATCAACACAAGGGAACAGAAAATAAGAGAGAGAAAAATGGGAGCATTTCCAAAGAAAAGAGAAGCCAGAGAAACAGAGTCGGTCAGAAATGTAAGTCTTAAACTGAAAACCTTAAAATCTCAAGAGAAATTATCTAACATGGTAGACCGTCTGTCAGACCCATCCAATAACATGTCAAAAGATGAAAAACTCACCTACATGCATGAACTCCTAGATGAATTAAAGTTATTCATTAAGCTGTTGGAGCAGCAAATACTACTACAATCACTAAATAACATTGTTTATTCAACCACAGTTTCTGGCTCGCAAAAGTAGAGAGCGCTAATATTGCTGAATTTAAAAACATGTTGCTATTTTGTTACATAAAAATCCTGATAATACGTAATTTTATTTTGGCTTAATTAGTCTTTAAATCATAATGTTGGTTTATAGCTCATATTAGAAAAAAGGTTTTGGATAAATGACTGAAAAAATACTAAAATAATTCCTAATAAATGACATTACTCTGGAAAATGCTCCTTGTAAGAAAGATGCACCATGACAGTAGTCATAGGAGAAGGAATAATAAAATTGTAGAGTTGGAAGATACCCCAGGGGTCATCTAGTCCAAATCTCTGCAATGCAGAAATCTCAGCTAGATCATCCATGACAGATGGCCATCCAATTTCTGCTTAAAATCATCCAAGGAGTCCACAACCTCCTGAGGGATACTGTTCCACTGTCAAACAGCTCTTACCCAGAAAGTTCTCCCTGATGTTTAGTTGGAATCTCCTTTATGTAACTTGGGTCCTACCCTTTAAAGTGGGAGGAAACAAGCTTACTCCATCTTCAATGTGGTAGCCCTTTAGATATTTGAAGATGGCTATCATATCTCCTCTCAGTCTCCTCTTTTCCAGGCTAGACATACCCAGCTCCTTCAACCATACCTCATAAGGCTTAGTTTACAGACCCTTGATCATCTTGCTCACACTCCTCTGCACACATTCGAGCTTATCAACATCCTTCTTAAATTGTGGTGCCCAGAACTTGATCAGGACACTAGACCTTTGTTAACGCAGCCCAGAATTGCATAAGCATTGTCGTTGTTGTTTTTTTGCTTCTGTGTCACACTGTTGACTCATGTTCAGCTTGTAGTTTACTAAGATCCTTCTCACATGTACTACTGGCAAGCTAGGTGTCCCCCACCTTTTATTTGTGCAGCTGGAATCATCAACCACTCTAACATTCCTGACTTCAAATGCATCAAATCACTTGGAACTCAGAGATACAACAAGAAGGTGGGATGGTGTAATCACCATTAATATGAAACAAGGCAAACTCCTTTAAGTCTCATTCCAGCTAGGCCAATTTCAGTTTCAGAGGAAACTCACAACAGTTTGTTTTTTAAAGGCTCTTACTTGTCCTTAAATATGCTTTCATAATTTCATACAGTACTTTTAAAAGTACTGCCTTTACATCTTATGGTGTCAACTATGGTTTGGGAATTTTTTTTTGTCACACTTGTGTTTCTACATGAAACGGGTTTGGGGGAGGAAAATGAGCCTTCAGCCTGAATGACGAAAGAATAATTCCGCTTTCGTACTTTGCATGTAAACTCTTCAAAGTGCTTGAGGAGAAGAAGTTGCATGTCTCTCTGATCTGCAGAACCCACTTTGACTCCTGAAGTGTTACTATAACATATTAAGTAAGAGATGATAAACATCTGAATGTTTATTCAAAGACCTTTATCATCTGTATATATTTCTTTAGCCACACATATTTACATTATGGACTTCTTCATGGCAAACCCTTTTTAGAAATCTAGTATATTTTGAGGATAAATAAGTGGTTATAAAACAAGCAGTAGGGGGCAGTAGAAGCACAGAAGTTACAGCACTGAGGAGTGTTTGAGATATGGTTCAGAAGGCAGGTGGTCCAAATAGTGACCAGTTTTTATGGAAAGTGCATCTTGACTGAGATAGTAGCAGTTGTGGAAAAAGGCAGTAGAGTGTTCCTAGTGAAACTATTTTAATTAATGTCAAGGGCGGGCTCAAAGAGTAATGAAAGCAAATTCCCAACTGTCTCTGTCAGTAATGATATCTGAGGCTCAAAAGCCAAATGGCGGTCAGTTTCCACAGGATGCATTTCAGTTACATAGTTATACTACCATATGCCTTGCCCTGTGTGACGTTATTTTGTCCCTGTTTTTTTTTTGCCTGATACGGACACCTTGTTAAAATATTATGAATGTGATTCGCTAGCACTGCCATGCTTCCTGTTTTCAGCTGCCTCTCCAGGGAAGTTCAAACAGTACTGAGGGCTCAGGGCCGGGGTGGCCTTGATCCCTTTACTTTTTATGATGCCTCCTGAGCTACTGTTTTAAAAGACTATAGTGGGGCAGTATGATATAGTTGAAATGGTGGGAGGGCGGCCAGAAAGCCCAAGGTAAAGCTTGTGGATTCTTCCTCTCCCCATAACACAAGTAAATGAACACAATATGTGTCGGTCAGTGAAAAGCCTTCAACAAGAAAGAGACTTAGGAAGGGATCTTTGGTATGAAAAGCATGATTTCACAAGGATGTCCCTATTTCCATATGTGGAACATCAGGTTTTGCATTTACAATACTATTGTGCTTAACATAATTCTTTTAAAATTCCATTTTTATAAAAAATATTAGAGCTGCCTTTCCTGGGGATAGAATAGTGGTCTCTATTGCCTATAGACTCTAGGTCCTAGAGCAGATTTTGCCATGCTGCCTAGGGGTCATGGGAGTTGGAGGCCAGCAACATCTGAAGGGTGCCAGCAGGAGCAGACCTTGGTAATATACTGCCCTGTACAAGGCCAGCATTTGACCCCTTAAGCCAGGTGAGAAGTGCCCTCCTCAGCTGCTCACCCAGTACTGTGATATCGCTTAAATGTAAAGGTAAAGGACCACTAACAGTTAAGTCCAGTCACAGACGACTCGGGGGTTGCGACGCTCATCTTGCTTTACAGGCCGAGGGAGCCAGTGTTTGCCCGCAGACAGTTTTTCTGGCTCGTGGCCAGCATGACTAAGTCGCTTCTGGTGCAACGGAACACCAAAATCAGAACAGCACATGGAAATGCCATTTACCTTCCCGCCGGAGCAGTACCTATTTATCTACTTGCACTTTTTGGCATGCTTTCGAACTGCTGGGACCGAGCAACGGGAGCTCACCCCATCACGAGAATTCGAACCACGACCTTCTGATTGGCAAGCCCAAGAGGCTCAGTGTTTAGACCACAGCGTCACCTGCATCCCTTGCGACATCGCTTAAAAGGTAAGGGTATTACATTGCCCTAAATCTGCCTCTGGCACTTAGTTAGCAAAGGTTTTGAGGGAGTCCATAAGTTTTTCTAAATCTGTTTCTTGAATTCAGGAAGATGACACAAATGTCATAGAATGGGTTTCTCTTCCAACTGTGTCAAAGACCCCTCCATGCCACTGAGCAAGACAATGCACCTATTGGCCTCCACAGATCAGCCCATACAAGTGCCACAAAGATTAAGTGTAAAAGCCATTTACACTTAGGGCCCTTAGGATCGCCTGTCCTGGTATGCCCCGCAGAGGACCTTGAGGTCCATGAATAACCATAGTTTAGTGGTCCCGGGTCCTAAGGAAGTCAGACTACCCTCCGCCAGGGCCTTTACAGTGATGCTCTGTCCTGTGATACTAGGGCCCTGCAGGATTTAACCTCCTTCCGTCGGGCCTGTAAGACAGAGCTATTTCGCCTAGCCCTTAATTTGAATTCAGCCTGATCTTTTATTTCCCTTCCCTTCTCTTCCCTCCCCCTCCCCTTTTATGAAGATCACCTGCTCTGAGGCCCCACAGCTAATTCTCCCCTGGCCTCCTCGCTGGCCCAAGTAGGACCAATTCAGCCAGCTAGCCCTGGAGATTATCTAATTGATTTTTGATTTTTGAATTTCATTGTTATTCATGTTTTTATACTGTATTTTATGCTGCTTTTATAATTAACCGTTTTAAAGTGTTTTAAATTTGTTGTTAGTTGCCCTGAGCCCGGTTTTTGAACCGGGAAGGGCGGGGTATAAATAAAAATTTATTATTATTATTTATTATTATTATGGAGCAACAGTGCAAGATGCACTAATCAACACTGGCCAAACCGCAAGCCACAAGTTCATCACCCCTGCCCTATTGTCTTTCCCTTGGCACAATAAATCAACAAAAGTTCATAGGCGCTGACTAGATGGTGTGTTGGTATTCCGGCTTCCAGTCAAAGAGGAAAGAGGAGCTTACAGTCCATACCTCCTTAAAGAGACAAGCTTCAGAAGGTCAGTGGCTGATAACAGAAGAAGTTGCAGCACTGAGCAGCTGTGTCTGAAAGCCAGCCTGGAGCACTTCTCAGTTCTTCAGTTAAGAACCGGTATAGTTCAGGAGTTGGAGCCAAGGATATGAGCTGCTGCTTAAGAGCTCTTTGGTGACAAAGCAAGGTCATAAGGCTACACTTGTAGTCCAGTGGCACAGAGACCATTCACATGTGTAGTAGCATTGGAGCCAAGAAATCAGCATCATTTAAACTCTTCTGCCCTGAATGAATAGCATGTTTTCAATATTGTTAGATGTGCAGAATCAAAAATACTATTCAGCAAGGGACAGCTGTAAGACATGCTTAAGGGTTTGTGTTGTTGGGGTTTTTTGGGGGGGGGGGAGTTGCACATGGACTTGCTCCAACTTCCTCTCTGCTCACCAGCTGAGAGGTTAGTGGCTGTAAATCACTCCCTTAGAAAATAAGTGGGGCAGTGTCCAGTGGCTGAAAGCCGTCACTTCACCCATCAGCCTGGAGGGCCTTTTGCCACTTTGTCTGGTATGTGATGGCCTTGTAAAAAAGAGTGTTTCAAAAATGTACATTCTCTCCAACAAAAAGATGCCTTTTCTGGCATGAAGCACTATGGTATCCTTAAGAGGCCTTGGCTTGGCTGTTTAATCTGATATGTCATTCAATCTCTACATTATGGTCGGTGCCTAGTATCCAGTCAAAAGGAGCTCAAGGCAGCTAACAAATCCAAACATCATGCCATTATTAAAATATGTAATGATCCCCATTCTGACATCGCGTCATAAAAGCAAAATTTCAGCGTAAAAAGCCAAAACCTGAACAACAAACTCCAAAAGCTACCACCAGAACTAAATCATCAAAAAGAAACAAGAAAAAGGGAAATGACCAGCCAAATGACATTTTTGCACTGTTATGTTTTCACTACCTGCCTAAAACAGGACAACGATGAGGCTTGCTTGACACATTGACTGGCAAGGCATTCCAGGCAATGGGCACCACCCACTCATATAGAAAAGGCCCTAGTCTCTGAAAACATACCTACAACAGCTGATCAATCCATGTGACCAATTAACTGAGAATACAGGACTGAGTTTTATACAGCATATTTATATAGAGGCTGTAAATATTTTTTTTTAAATGACACTCAAAACCCTGGAAGTCAGTTCCACCAATATGCCAACATGCAACCTGCAATTTTCCATTTCGTAGAAGAAGAGCTACAGTATTGTGCGTGTTTATGGCTCCAGTGTTAACATTGCTCATGTGAATGGCTCTTGTGCAAGCAGGGCTTTTTCTTTTAGTCAGCAAACCACATTTCTTTGGAAAGGAAACAATTGTAGAACATCCAGTAAAACTGAATTCATAGAAAATTGGCCTGCGATGGGGAGGTTCAGAGCTGACAGAAGAACTTCATGTAATTCACTATTTGCCTTCCCAGGTTGTGTGCTTGTGAAGCAGCATATTCTTGACACATAATAGCGAACAAATCTATTTCCTGTACACCCCCTCACAATAATCTCTATAGTAAGAAACATTGCAACAAAGTTGGAGAATGTCAGAGAGCTATGTCCTTCACACCAAGAAGCCTCTTATTCCCCAATCCCAGTAAGGTACCAGCAGATTGTTGGTGCTCAGTGGTGCTTTGCATTATCTGGGGGCTAAACCAGCCCCACTTGAAATTATGCCCCAATAACATCTCTGAATCAGTGCAATCTATTTGCTGGTGTTACTAATAGAATTGAAACACACAGCTGCCATTTTAAGGGACCAAAATGCATTTAGTAACTCCTTTCATTTGTCCACATCTGCTGTTTTCTGTGGGAGTACAAAAAGGAGAAAAAATAGTTTCCCCAGTTTTTTTAAAATACATTTTTAATAGATTGTAGCGAGGAGGTCTATCTGTGTGCGGTGTGTTCGTAATACCAACAAACTCTTATTGGATAAGAAGGGCCAGTCCAGTTTCCCACTCACTTAGCCTTAAGAGAGTAGCTGCAAGCGTAGGCTCAGGGTTAAAATTAGACATTGCATTAATACCTGCCTACTACTAGTTGGCCATTTGCTTGCACCATATGTCCTCCTCCCATTTCTAATTGTACTATACAATGCAAGTGGTGTGTGAGAGAGAGAAGCGGTGGGGGGAAGTGTGTGAGAGAGAGGACAGCTGAATACGATCAAAGCTAATCCAAATTGATCCAGCCCAGCTCCAATTATCTAACTGACCTTCATAAGAAGCTGCTTTTCTGTGCTACCAATACATCAGGTGCAGGAAATTATTCTGATTTCAAGATACCAGTGTACATATTTGATTTCATGTAAAAATTCACTTAAATTCAGCTGAAAATGTATGCAAACTTGAAATTTCTACCCAAGAATCCTGGGAACTGCAGTTTAGCAACTATTCCCTTAACAAACTACAACTCCCAGGATTCTTGGTGGATGGGTGTGCTTTAAGTGTATGGCATGTATGCAGCATTGGTATATATAAAACTAGCATGGGGGATACAGTATGCTTGATATGTATTTAATAAATGCATACCTCGCCTATTTCAATATAGAAGTCACAGCAATCTACAATAATAAAATAGCCAGACAATATATAAAAATAGATCAACACTAGACAAAACAGTAAGCGTGGAAAACAGCTGAGCCAATAAATCAAATATCAAAACCAGCAATTAGCACACACAAATGGAAAACAGCACTACTAACATTAGATGCAAAAAAGGGGATAGAAAATATTCACAGAATTGTAGAGTTGGAAGTAACCCAAATGGTCATCTAGTCCAACCCCCTGCAATGCAGGAATCACAGCTAAAGAATCCCTAACAGATGGTCATCCAACCTCTGCTTAAAAACCTCCAATGAAGGAGAGTCCACCACACAAAGTAGTCCGAACAGTGCTATTAGCATCCCAATTGTAACCAAACATATGAAGATTGTATGTTGCATGCTACCCCAATGTGTGAGCAGTCTTTCTAACTATCAGACAGTTGAGGAAGGCCCACCCATTTGCCCTCTGGTTGCCTTAAGGACCCATACTTAGCAGGCCATTACCAAACTGGCCTGGCTATTCCAAGATTTAGATGGGGGGTGGCGGTCCAGGCATTAGAAGGGTCTCGGCCTACTGCTTCCGCCCCTCTCCACAAACTCAACAATATACAGAGCTTCCTTGGAATGATTTTCCACAAGGTGGATCCCACCACTAAGAAGACTGTTACCCAAATAAAAAAAGCAATAACTGATCCGCGGGTGGATCTACACACGGGGGGAAATGCTATAAGTCAGAAATTAAATTGTTATAATGAAAGAGAAAAAAACGCTATGTAAAACCACATAGAAAAGTTTCCTGCTCTATAGCACCATCTGGTGCTGCATGTTATACAACACATTCAAAACACTGTTTTTTGACTAATGTAGTCAAAGCTGGACCATAAAGAAGACTGATCGCCGAAGAATTGATGCTTTTGAATTATGGTGCTGGAGAAAACTCTTGAGAGTCCCATGGACCGCAAGAAGATCAAACCTATCCATTCTGAAGGAAATCAGCCCTGAGTGCTCACTGGAAGGACAGATCCTGAAGCTGAGGCTCCAAGACTTTGGCCACCTCATGAGAAGAGAAGACTCCCTGGAAAAGACCCTGATGTTGGGAAAGATGGAGGGCACAAGGAGAAGGGGACGACAGAGGACAAGATGGTTGGACAGTGTTCTCGAAGCTACCAACACGAGTTTGACCAAACTGCGGGAGGCAGTGGAAGACAGGAGTGCCTGGCGTGCTCTGGTCCAGGGGGTCATGAAGAGGCAGACACGACTAAACGACTAAACAACAACAAAGTCAAAATGTAGCCGAGTTCCTGGAATCATTTGTAGGGCCAGGTCACAAAGATCCATTGGCCTATGTGTGAGGACAGAACTGAGCTGACCCTGAAGAGGCTAAGCCTCTTAGTCCTTCACATGATAGTCTTGAGTAGCTCTGCTGCATCAGAGGTATGAGCATACAAACCACAGTTTCGTGGTTCAAGGCCCAAGTCATCCTGATGGATACCAAACGCCATATCATAAGCAAACATGTGCCATATAGGGTAGTTAGATGCAACAGAAGGCACTGGCAGGGTTCCTGCAAATTTGGTATTAGCTACGTCTGTTGAGATTCCCTATTCAGCCCGACTGTTAAAGGTTCGGGAGCCCTATCTTGCATATTACAGCCCTCTCTCACACACACTGATCTTGTTCCAATGCAAGCTCCAGCACCGAGTGAGAATATTATCTGGAGTTTACTATCTGCCTTCTGTTTGTTGAGATGTGCTTGAAAGTCCAGAAGGCGCTGCACTGCCTTCTCATGAAGCACAAATTTAACAGTCTCTTTTCTCCCCCAGTTCCAAGCAAGACTGATTCACGTCTTTGGATTTCATGAGAAAAAGCATCTCTTTATTTCTGTCTGCAGTGACCAAGCAGAATGAGTGCTTCTTGTTTTCCTAGTGACACTGCTGATACGCATTTGCCAGAGGCTATTTGTTTGCTGTTGGTGGTAGGTCTTGCCTCCCCATGAAAACAAAGGAGCAATGTGTTTTCTACCCTGCACTTCAGTTGAGCTTGATAATAGGAATTCTCTTTTCTCAGCATCTGATATAGTAGCGATGATCTGCGAGTGTATTTTTCTTCCCAGTTCTGTCTCTCAAGTCACTAAAGATAAAGGGAAATATAAGGGTTGGTTTATTTTTGGTGTATGCAAGGTTGGCTTAAGGTTTGCTATTTTGCTACCACACCGTTAGAGAAGGATGAGGGTGCAGCCTGGGAATTAATTGAGGATCTTGCCCTTTTCCTTTCAGAGAAACCCAACTGCTGAAGGAAAATTCACATTTAGTTTCATGGGCTTAATTAACTAGTATGGTTGTGGGTTTTGGTGGGTTAGTCTGGATGAAGCCCTGAGTCACTTCAAATTCTTGGGATCCTGTATCTGTGTGGGATCTAAAGCAAGATCTGTTGAGATGTTAATTCTGTGAGCCCCTCCATCTTATGCTCTGGTTGTACATCTGTGTTTTTGAATTATGGTGCTGGAGGAGACTCTTGAGAGTCCCATGGACTGCAAGAAGATCAAACCTATCCATTCTTAAGGAAATCAGCCCTGAGTGCTCACTGGAAGGACATATCCTGAAGCTGAAGCTCCAATACTTGGGCCACCTCATGAGAAGAGAAGACCCCCCCCCCCCCCGGAAAAGACCCTGATGTTGGGAAAGATTGAGGGCACAAGGAGAAGGGGACGATAGAGGACAAGATGGTTGGACAGTGTTCTCGAAGCTACCCAAACTGCGGGAGGCAGTGGAAGACAGGAGTGCCTGGCGTGCTCTGGTCCATGGGGTCATGAAGAGTCCGACACGACTAAACGACTAAACAACAACATCTGTACAAATAAAACCATATATCCTAAAGACACCAAGGTCTCCACTGACCTTCATTCCAAGGAAACCGAACCTGGGTAAATGCCTAGAACTCCTGGAATCTCTCACCACTCAGAGATTGGAGTGGTGTGTAACAATAATTTGCAAGACAGCTGAATTCTCCTTGACATTCAAAACTTGGGAACAGTTGCATCATTCCCTGCACAAGCCTGACTGGAATGGAGACAGAACAACTGTTGAACTAAAACCAATGGCAAGATCTTTGTGGGCTGCCTAGAAAATATAATCAACCTTGCAGATCCTTCTCATCACTTGTCTTCTGGAATCTACCAGGTCATAACAGCACCTTAATGAATGCACAATGTGGTTTTTTGTTCTTGTTTTAACCAAGAAACACACAGAAATTGATTTACAGTAGTAGTTAAAAAGCCTAGGGGGAAATGTGAACATCACAAACATGGCTAGAGAATAAGAGAATAAACTGTGTGCAGCCAATATATTTTGCAAGTGAGAACAACCCAATGACAAACCTTTCCAAAAGGCAAAATTATGCATCCCCTAGTTGGGGAAATCGCTGAATATTTATAGCTTAGGGAATCTCTGGTTTTGATTGAGATTTATTCATGTTCTTTACTCTCATGAGTATGTGGAGGAGTATAATGATATTAACAGATGAAAAGATGCTCTTATCTCTCTATTTTTTAAAAAAACAAGCAGTGGGGGGAGTATAACACTCCTGGGGAAGTTAGCGGGATGTGGAAACTACGCTAGAGTAGCAACTATGCAAATACCATAAAAAATGCCCTAATTAAACGTATGAATTTTCAAAGCGATTCCAGGGGCATGCTCTCGATTCAATATCTCCAAATCCTTAACAGCAGAAATAACCAAAAATGTGGTGGTGGTGGTTCCCCTTTTAAGTAAGTAAGTTGCAACCTGCAACCTGATTAGAAAGTGAGAAGTGCAAAGCTTTGACTCCCAAAAGAAAAGAAAAATAAACTTCAGAACTGTGAAGTTTAGACTAGCTCGAAGTACCATGGCCAGTTCCCACCACAGCAGTTTTAAGAAGGGTGCTAATAAATCAGAAGGGGCCCGAGGGGGTGGAAGGAAACCGGACAGTTGCACCACTGGTAATGCGAAACGTAGCGGATTGTGACAAGCAGTCACAGAAATCCCTGGTGCCCTCTGATTCACCTTCTTGACTATGTTTCGGGATAGCAAATAACAGTAGCCTGCAGGGAGCTTGATTTGGCCAGGGACTGTCAGTTGCTGATTCCTCAAACATGAAATAGGAGGCGGAAACAGAATGGAGCCAGGGAGACAAACTAGAACAGAAGCAGGATATGGGTGTGGGTCTGGTGTGTGTGTGGGGGGGGGGTGTCAGCCTGGGTGATTGCCCTGAGCCCCTTCTAGTTCTTGGGGTCCTGCACCCAGTGAGGGTTAGAATCTAATAGAGGTTTCTATCGCTGAACTAGTCAGACAAGTTTCTTTGTAAGACAGTGACCTTAGCTGGCTGCTTAGCTGTATCTTTTGCAACCTACCTCATTCTTTTGGGATGCTGATGAGGATACTTACCGTATTTTTCACTCTATAAGACGCACCAGACCACAAGACGCACATAGTTTTTGGAGGAGGAAAACAAGAAAAAATAATTCTGAATCTCAGAAGCCAGAACAGCAAGAGGGATCGCTGCGCAGTGAAAGCAGCAATCCCTCTTGCTGTTCTGGCTTCTGTGATAGCTACGCAGCCTGCATTCACTCCATAAGACGCACACACATTTCCCCTTACTTTTTAGGAGGGAAAAAGTGAGTCTTATAGAGCAAAAAATACGGTAAATGGTGCTACCCTCTAGCCCTTTCTCCATTTCCACTCCCAACTAGCTTCTAGGTAGGAGAACAAAAGCCAGTGGGGCATGTGTGAACTGAGCTGGAAGCAGGCTGGAAGCCGGAGACACAGAGACATGCTTGATCTGTGCGGGATCCAAAGCTCTTACTAACGGAGCAGCAAGATTTGTTGGGGTGTTAATGCTGTGAGTCACTCTGTCTTGTTCTCAGGGTGTGGGTGTGTGTCTGGAGTCTCACATCACTCAGAGATATTGGTGGCATGTAATGATACATTGGGGGGGGCAGGAAAAAAAGACTGTAACAGTCATAACTGCATGAACTTGGAGAAGCAAATCAAACTTCCACCAACGGATTTATTAAATAAACATGATTCCTGCATGGCAGGGGGTTGGGCTAGATGACTCTTTGGGACCCTTTAAACTCTACAGTTCTATGATTATATGAAAAATATTTATGTTTGAACTGACTCAGCAGCATAGATGCGACAGAGAGCCTGCCCTTTACTTGATACAGGCAATCTGGGTAGGAACACTCAAATTACCATATTCATAATCCGAACATGAAATAATAACATGTATTATCCTTCAAAGCTTCTTTATCCACTAACCCATTGACCCAGTTGTTAGTGAACTGGATTTTTCTGCGCGCACACACCATTCCCAGCTCCTCTCCCGCCTTCCTCCCTTCGCAACTCTGAACAGCTTCCTGTCTCTGCATCGCTACTGATTCATCTAAGCGAAATTATGGGCTGTTTTCATTTCACCACTGTTTTTGCCTTGCAAAACATCATCATTGTGTGTGTGCATTTTGAGTGTTCCTGCAACTTCCTCTTTCAGGCTGATGGGTGGCGGGGTCCACATGCTCTTCTATTCCTTGCTTGCTAGCTGCAGGTAACCAGCACTTTGTAACATCCTCTCTGCAAAGCTCACTTCAGCACCCAATCCTTAGTTTGACACCCAAGATTTGTTCCACTCCAGGCAACAGGACAGTTCCATCTTACCTGGATTGCTGGATGAGAAGCCATCCTGCTCAGAAATCGGGCTGAGCCACCTACTCCACCCCACTCCCAGCTGATTCACTGTGGAGAGAGATTCATAGTGGCATCTGGAAATACATCTATCCTTGGCAGAATAAAGGGGTGTTGATGGGATACCCCTCTCCCTTCACACTCAGTGACATTCCATTTCCAATAACAGCCAGAATTGTTTCCATGCTTTTGCATTATCTCTCTGCACATACCAGGGACCACAGAAAGTCTGTCTAGAGTGGTGCAGCAATAAAAATGCTACCACATTTGCAAAGCTAAGCAGGGTCTGGTATGGGGGAACCACGTGTTGAGATTCTTGCATTGCAGGGGGAAGGACTAGATGACCCTTGGGGTCCCTTTCAACTCTGCAAATCTATGAGTCCTCTGAACTGCAGGCAGAGGTTAGGAGGTTAGCATCAGCGACTACTAGCTGTGATTACTATATTCTGCCTCCACCATTAGAGGTATCATGCCTCTGCATGCCTGTTGCTGGGAATTGCAGGAGTACATAGTTCTGTGGTGCTGAGGTATTGCTTGTGGGCTTCCCATTGTGGCACATTGTGGATCAGGCCAATGGCCCATCTAGTCCAGCTTCCTGTGGCCAGACAAATGCCTATGAGAAACCCACAAGCTGGACCCGAGTGTAAAAGCGCTCTCATAAGAGCATAGCGCATTTCGTTGGCCACTGAGAGAAAAAGATGCTGGACTAGATGGGGCCATTGGCCTGATCCCACAGGCTCATCTTACATTCTCAAAGTCTTCTATCTGGGCCTGGGTCAACCTCGGCCTGCTTAAACTTCAAATAAGGAAAAAGAGTCAGGATGCTTACGTTGCTTATTTCAATTCTTTTACATCGCCTTGGAGTGAGCAATGAGGTTGGCTGTAACTGGGACCCAGATTTCACAGCCAGATTCTGCGGACGGCTGTGCTCCACTTTCTCTTGGCTGCTGCACCGCAATGGAAGGCAAAGCACGTGCCCCGGCTGCTATCAGCGGGAAGCCGTGCAGCGCGATGGAGGAGCAGATGGGAAGGCCTGGCTGTCTCGCTGGGAGCAAGGAACAAGCAGCCGAGCAAAGCTGCGGAAACTCCTTCGTCGGAGGTTTAAAAGAAGAGGCAGGATAACAGGATCAAACGTTTGCCAGAGACAGTTTTAGGTCTAGCTAATCTCATGCTGAACTTTGTGATCCCTGCATAGTTCAAAGCGTGCTGCTTAAACCTGGCTGCAAAAAAGAAGACAGCAAGCATAGAATATTGCTAAATGAAGACGGTACGGATGTAGCTCTCCCTTGGTCCCCTGTCTCTCCTGGATGCAGCTGCAAGAGGGGGAAAATGATTACTTAGCAGCAGGGTCAGTGTCAAGTAGAGTTGCCAGGTCAGGAGAATCCCAGAACCTGAGAGTTCAGGGCCCAAACTTGAGACATGGAACGGCCTCTGGTGATGTCATGGACTGGCATCCAGTGATGCCATGGGGGCAGGCCCTGGAGACGGAGGTTAATTGGGAGGAGCAGAGGAGGGCAGATCGCTCTCCCAAGTGTATTTGCTATAACTTGCAGGCAGCGCCTGCTGGGCTGAATTTTGCAACCTGCATGCACAGTCTTCTTTTTAATATATATACATCCTCTCATTGCCTTGAACCCCTTTTGAACAGTAGTGTGAGATAAGTGCAGTGGTGGAGGGAAAAGGCGCGCAAAAGAGCATTGGTGTAAGTTGCAAGACCGGCTGTGAAGGGACAGAAACACCCTCCCCCTATGCCCCCATCAGAAGCTGTCTCCAGAAGAAAGGATCTAGAGAGGGTAGGCACTCAGAGCCACTATTCACCCATTGCATTGAGAAAAGAAAGAAGTCCACGAAGGTCTTTGACTTCTTAGCTAAATGGACAGAATCTGGAATGCCTACCGTGAGCCGCAGAAGATGTCACTGTTTTAAGCTTCATCCCAGGCATACTTTGAATGAGAATTGTCTGGTAGCAAGGAACATAAGAAAAGTCTGTTGGATTAGGCCAATGGTGTATCTACCCCAGTATCCTGTTTGCACAGTGGTCAATCAGATGCCTATTGTGGGAATCCCCCAAGCAAGATTTGAGCACAAATCTCCCCTCCTGTGGCTTCATGTGGTATTCAGAAGCATTGCTACCTCCAACTATGGAGGCAGAGCAAAACCAGCATGGCTTGTAGCCACCAGTAGTCATGTCCTCCCTGAATTTGTCCAGTCCTCTTCTAAATCCACCAAGATTAGTGGCCGTCACTGTTTCCTGCAAGATCGAGTTCCACCATTTAACTCTGTGCTACAATGAAGTCCTTTCTTTTATCTGTCCCGAATCGTCCAGCATTCAGCTTCATTGGAGAGCGGGTGCTTCAGCCTAAGGAGCGCTGTTTCTTACAGAATTAAAGCCGGCCGTCTCATTTGTTTTACTATTTAAAAGAAGAGCTATGGGAAATTAGGGGGAGAAAAGGTGGCCTTTGCAAATATGGAACTAGCAAAAACGCAGAGAAGTACAGGTGTCCGCTCTGAGGAGGAGGAGGAGGCTGGATAAGGAGGATGGCAGAGCACATTTGAAGCCATCTGTCAGCTTCTAATTATCTAAATGGCAGGGCTTCCTGAGCCCCTTTTGCTGAAATCAAAGCTGAGGTCAGGGGGTTGCGGGGAGGCGGAGAGGCTGTGCACATTACCAGCTTAAGATGCAGTGAGGTCGTTCCCCACCGCTGCTGCTGCATTTCAAATGGCATTTGCATGTTGCCGTATGCATCAGTTGTGTTGCGTGTGTTTCCCTGTTGCCCACCGTTTATCCATGCACAAGTGGGCAGAAAGATATAGAATAACAGCATCATAGAGTTGGGAGGGTCATCTAGCCCAGCCCCCTGCAATGCAGGAGTTACAGCTAAAGAATCCCAGACAGGTGGCCTTCCAACGTTTGCTTAAAAACCTCCAGGGAAGGAGAGTCCACCACCTTCCAAGGGAGTCCATCCTGTTGCCGAAAATAAAGTTATTCCTAAAATGAGCCAGTGTGGTGTAGTGGTTAAGAGCGGTAGTCTTACAAGGGGAACTGGGTTCGCGTCTCCGCTCCTCCACATGCAGCTGCTGGGTGACCTTGGGCCACTCACACTTCTCTGAAGTCTCTCAGCCCCACTCACCTCACAGAGTGTTTGTTGTGGGGGAGGAAGGGAAAGGAGAATGTTAGCCGCTTTGAGACTCCTGAAGGGGAGTGAAAGGCGGGATATCAAATCCAAACTCCTCCTCCTCCTCCTCTTCTTCTTCTTCTTCTTCTTCTTCTTAAGTTAAGTCAGAATCTCCTTGTCATTTGAATCCGTTCGTTTGGGTCCTACCCTCCGGAGCAGGGGAAAACAAGCTCGCTCCATCTTCTATGAGATGTCTCTTTGGATGTCTAAGGTTTGTGTTCTCAAATCGGCTTGAAGCTGGTTTGCGCCGGGGGGGGGGGGCGGCACACACCAAAACACAGTGTGGATCATGGGTAGGCAAACTAAGGCCTGGGGGCCAGATCCGGCCCAATCGCCTTCTAAATCTGGCCTGCTTATGGGCTGGGAATCAAGGGGTTTTACATGAGTAGAATGTGTCCTTTCATTTAAAATGCATCTCTGGGTTATTTGTGGGGCATAGGAATTTGTTCTTTTTTCTTTCCCCCCCAAAATATAGTCTGGCCCCCCACAAGGTCTGAGCGACAGTAGACCGGCCCCCTGCTGTAAAAGTTTGCTAACCCCTGGTGTGGATTGTGGTGTGAAAGCAGATTCAAGTGGGAGTGTGCTGGAGGAGGAGTAATGTGTACCCAGTGGCCTTAGTCATGCTAATAGTAGAACCACTAAAATTGTCATATGTCCTCTTTTCCCAGGACAAATCCTCTTTTCATGGGTAGATTTGTCATAGTGATCCAAAGTGAACAGCAGAAGTCGGCAAATGTGCCCTCTTTTTTGCTCTTCAAAATATGGCGACCCTATTACTAAGTCCTATTGAGTGTGATGGATCTACTGAACATTAGTCTGGATCCAGTCCATTCTTACAAAAAAAAAAAAAGGACCAGTCCTTTATTTTGAGTTCTCAGCAGGGCTAAGAAAGTTCCCTGCCTCTTTCAACCAGTCTGGTGGTAGAGACATTACTTCCAGAATGAAGCAAAACAAGCAACACCAAAATAAAAGATATTGGAGAAAGAAGTTCATTGGTGGGGTGGGGGTGGATAAAAGAGTTATTATAGAAAATGTTATCCCGCTCTCCATCAGGAACTATCAGAGGAGGCCAGTCATAGTCAATTAACAAATAACCCCAGATGAATAGACAACAATATTCCAGTGAAATCTTACAAACCACCCAGACCCCAGCAAGTCCAGACAGCTGACATTTGGGAGGTTTTTGGTTTTTTTTGACTGGCGTATGTTGCTGACCTTATCAAGCCTCCTCAGACGGGAATTTTCTCAAAGCGGAAGCAGGCAAATGACAAGATTTCTTTGTTGCTTTCTCTGAACCAAGAGAAGCCGGAAAGGGTAGAGGGAGGACAGAAACAGGGTTCTTCGTGGCATATATTCATCTATGAAGAATCTCCATAAAAAAAATTTTTTTAAAGGGTTGGAAGCTCTAGGACAGGGTCGGGAACTTGTTCAACAGGTTTATCAAGGCTCCCTTTTAACTGATCAGATTTGCACCCGGGGTGATTCCATCTCACTGTCCTGGATGGAAGCCCCCTTTGCGCACACACCCAGACTGTTGGGGTTTGCCCAACACCAGAAGGCATGCCATTGAGGCAGCATAACCACTTCTCGTTGGAAGGTATCTGAGACTTCCGCACTGGAGAAGCAAACCAGACTTGGGTCCAGTCAGGGCCTGGATAGTGACTTTATGGGAATCTCATTCACGCTGCCTTGAATTCCACAAAGAAAACCCAGAAATGGGTCTACAAGATATGTAATCACCTACATCGCTACAGATATGGATGTTGTGACTGTGTTTCCTTCTTCATACTTTGAGAAGGTGATCTTGCTGTGGATGGTTGCTTCTGTACAACCCTAAGAACAAAAGAAGAGCCTGTTCCTGGATCAGGCCACTGGCCCATCTAGTCCAGCATCCATTTCTCACAGTCGCCAACCAGGCGGCCGTGGGAAGCCCGCAAGCAGGATTCAAGCACCAGAGGACTCCCCCTTCCTGAAGCTTCCATCAACTGGTATCCAGCAGCATTGCTGCCTCTGACTGTAGACACAGACCATAGCCATTGTTCATTATGCATTAATTTTGATTTTGCAACCCTGGGAAGAGTTTGCTAGAACAGCCACTGGCAAGTTTCTCTACCTGCCTTGTCCCACCCCCTACAGGGGGGGCAGGTATTGTTTGTGGCTCTTTTGTACTTTATTCTTGGGCTTTGTTTACATGTTTATTGACATGAGATGTCCGTTTGCCCTATTGATATTAGCGTGGCTTTTTGCTGTGGCTCTTTTTTGCAATTGTTCGTGCATTATCTTGGAATGTCGTTATATTTTATGTTGTGTGTTGTTCTGAGCCACTTTGAACATGGCTCTGCCATAGGGAAGTGGCATGCAAATAAACTCACCATGCTGATGAGCATCTTTACTTTATTCCAAGACCTCCACCATTTAAAAAATATATATTGGTTTTCTTTGGCAATACCAAGACACCTGTGTTACCAGACCCAGAGACCGGTGTTGCCACTGGGGAATCTCCAAAGCACTGCTTGGCACACAGTGGAGACTGGAAAGAGAGGAATATTGTTTTGCTCTGTCCTTCTTTTTATGAGGAGTGAGGAAGGCAGGCAGCAGGCAGGGGAGAACAGAAGTTCTGCTTCATTTGGCCTCTAATAAGATTAGTGTCTGTTCTGCCGATCAGGTGACCAGGAGCTGTCTGTCTCTCTTTCTGTGTGTGTGTGTACAGAGAGCTGCACACATGTGGTTCACTAGGGTTTCCTGGCTCCTACTTCTCCTTATATGGTGTGAAGCTTAAGGAAGCTGCCGATTGGCTGGTCCAGCAGACACCCCAGAGGTAGCAAGAAAGGGGGTGACAAGAAGGAAAGAAGAGAGAGGGAGCAATCGAGGGTCTTGAATGGCAGGTGACAAGGAATCTGGGTGCATTACATGCTCTGGAAAAAACAACAACAACAACCCAAAATGTGTCAAGCAAATTGCAGCTGTTTATAGAGAGCCTCTCCACCATTGCCACTCACAGCAAGGCTGCACACTGGCTGTTTCTGATGCCAGTAAGGAAAGTGAGCCAAATCCAAACTGCTCTGCACCAGGTCCCCCTCACCACCACCATCTCCACCTCCCCCTTTCCTAAATGTGACGGTACTGTGGATGTCGTACAATGAACCACCGCCGGAATGTCCGCCGTATCTCTGCCGCACTGCCGGGTGCCTCCGTTACATAATGGAATAAAATGCAACCCGTTGTTAGCAAATCAAAAACGACGGAGCCCTGCGAAGAGACAATGCAAGCGTCTCCTACCAGGAACGGCTGTCTCTTGTCACGCCGATGAGGCAGCCGAGGCTGTGGGGAGGTTTATCAATGCTCTTGGCGGAGAGAGTTGAGAGAGCGTTGCCAGAGGCAAACACATATGTGTGGTGCTGTCCCATTGTTGGCCCGCTGTTAGGGCGCCGCACTTGGTGCTGCAGAATGCACATTTCCAAGGTGATGGAGGCAGAATGACATTCATGACACCCGGGAAGGCTGGCAAAACGTTCAAGCAGCTGGGGTGACTGCCCTATGAGGAAAAGCTGCAACTTTTTGAGAAAAGGCGTAAAAGAGGAGACCTTCTCATACAACACTATGATTCATGGAAGCTGAATGTTGGAAGATAAAAAGAAGTCCTTCTTCACTCAGCCCATTGTTAAACTATGGAACTCCCTCCCACAAGAGGCAGTGTTAATTCTGAATACCAGTTTCTGGAAACCGCAGGAGGAGAGAGTTGCCCCTGTGTTCGGATTGTGCTTGCTGGTTTCCCATTGGGGCTTCTGAACGGCAACTTTGATAACAGGATGCTGAACCAGTTGGAATAACCAGGCTCTGTTTATGTTTGTACAGTAGCAAGGGATGTGGGTGGCGCTGTGGGCTAAACCACAGAGCCTAGGGCTTGCCGATCAGAAGGTCGGCGGTTCGAATCCCCGCGATGGGGTGAGCTCCCGTTGCTCGGTCCCTGCTCCTGCCCACCTAGCAGTTCGAAATCACCTAAAAGTGCAAGTAGATAAATAGGTACCACTCCAGCAGGAGGGTAAACGGCATTTCCGTGCGCTGCTCTGGTTCGCCAGAAGCAGCTTAGTCATGCTGGTCACATGACCCAGAAGCTGTATGCCTGCTCGCTCGGCCAATAAAGCGAGATGAGCACCGCAACCCCAGAGTTGGCCACGACTGGACCTAATGGTTACCTTTTTACCATTGTAACTCACAAGCATCCAATGAAGCTGGATGTTGCGAGACCCAGGATGGGCAAAAGAAAGATGGGAATGAACCAAGAATTATTTAAATGCTTCCACATATTTTAAGAAAATGTGGTTCTAGATTGCGCTGGAACCTTTTGCCTCCATATGCTAGATTTCTACCTGCAGATGTGTGTGCTTAATGGAAAATGTTTCAAGGATGTGTTCCCGCATGTCTGAATCTGTCCTGCCGCAGAAAGGCAGTACCAGCTAATTCTGTTGGACATGTGGCTTAGCTCTTAGACTTTTAAATCTGCTTCTGTTTAAACATTAACAATACTTCAGAAAGGAGTTTAAATCAAGCACAACCCCAAATTCCAACTCAACACCTGCAAAGAAAGGAAAAAGACACGCCTTTAAAAACATTCAGTGTTTTTATTCTTATCTTCATCACAGCCTTAAATATCAAAGGAGAGCTGCAGCAGGCTGGAGCAAAACGGCATATACAAAGAACTGGGAGGGCTTTAAAAAAGATTTCACAATAAAAATCAGTGCAGAGTTAGGCTTACTTTGAGAGAGGAAAGGCAGGCATTGAGAACTGGCAGGGGGGAGAAATGCACAAACGGCAAAGAGAAAGAGGAAATAGACAAAACAAATGTATAAACCTAGTTTGTGCTTAACATCAGGCAATGGCTTGTTTGGCAAACCATGGTTTGTCTCACAGATGATTCAACAAACCACAGTGGTCCAAACTTTGCTTTGTTTCCTTGCTGCTCTTGCTTTGTTCCTTAGTAGCTTGGCAAGCTTCTAGGGCGATGTGGTGAAAACAAGCTATGGTTAACTCATATGGTTGACTCATAACATCACCCTGTAGTTTAAACAAACCAAGGTTCATCAGTCAACAACAAACCATGGTTTGCCAACAGTGAATGAAGCACAGTGAAACCGTTGGGCAGGGCTGAAGCACAACACTTAAGCCATGGTTTCACCAGCGGTTTAATAAATCATGGCTTTGCATTATGGGCAATCAAAGCCATTTGCCGGATCAGGGTTTTGTGGTTTTTTTTTTGCACTTTTGCCAAACACATATCCCCGAGCTGGAGGAGAAGGAGACACAGAAAAGAGAAAACTCAAATCAAAGAAAGTTGGGGCTTTTTTAGTTTACTCAACGCAGAACATGATGAAGAGGAGACATGATAGAGGCTTACAAAATCATGGATGCTGGGGAGGGAGACAAATATCCCTGCCCTGGAGAAGATACCCTGTGAAAGTAATTAGCAGTAAGTACAGGACAAACAAAAGAAAATGTGGTTCGAGTCAAGGCATGAACAGCTTGTGGAATTGACTTCTGCAAAAATGCAGTGATGACTGCTAGCATCGATGCCTCCCCCCCCTTTTTTTAAGGATTGAGAAATTTGTGTGGGACAGGCGGCTATAAGCAGCAACAGTTAAGAGCAGAGCTTCCACATTCGGGAGCAGAATACCTGCGACGAAGGGCCTGAAAACAGGAAGTGGATATGCTCACCATCCTAACCTGGCTGCTTGTGAGCCTGCAGAAGGCCTTGGCGGAAGCAGAAAGCTTGCACAATAAAGAGAGACTGAAACCCAACAATGCAATTATTGCATCCTTAGGCTGTGTACACATCGCCAGCATTAGGAAGAACTATTCCTAACAATGAGAGCTGTTCTACAGTAGAATGGGCAACCTCGGAAGATGCTGGACTCTCCTTTATGGGAGATTTTTAAACAAAGGTTGGGTGGCCATCTGTCAGGGATTCTTTAGCTGTGATCCCTGCATTGCAGCAGGGGGTTGGTCTAGATGACCCCAGGGGTCCCTTCCAACTCATTCTATGTTTCTATGATAAAATCACAGCCCAGTCATTATTTTCTTAATCAGGACCAAAGCTGAGTTTTGTAAACTAATAACAATAATATGTTGTTATTTGTACCCTGCCCATCTGACTGGGTTACCCCAGCCATTCTGGGCAGCTTCCAACATATATGAAATGCACAAAATGTTTAACATTTAAAAACTTCCCAATAGAGATGGATTGTGGCTAACACTCTGCGAACAGCGCTTCCAGAACCAGTGGTGGAAGAACACTGGGCGTAGATCAAAGTGTGTACACAGCCTTAGCTTACACATTTCACCCGCCCCCAAGGAAACCTCGGGAGCAGGCTTGCGCCGTTAAGCGCTTAATTGCAAAAGGGACCAAAAACCCCGTTTGCCAAAACTTCTCTTCTCTGCAAATGTCCCTCCTCTTCGCCTCCCTGCAGCCGTTCCATTTACTGGCAAGTTTCTTTCTTCGCTCAGAGGCCTTTCTGCAGAGCTGCAGTAAAAAGAGTTTCTCACACGGCTCAACACAGACCCGCTTTTTAAGGGCAGAGGAGGACAAAAGGCCAACCGTTTGCTTCTTGGCGCCGGGAGCCGAGATTCCGCGCCAGTTTTGCTCGAGAAGAAAAGCCCCAGCTTAATCACATATGGGGTTTAATACACTCGTACGTGCAAAGCTCTTGTGGAAACCTCGCAGAGAAAAAAAGAGAGAGAGAGAATCTCTGCCTGGAATGAGAGGGCTCAAGAAACAATATACGTATATAGATATTTAAAGAGAAGGAAGGAAAACTTAAGATTTTATTGGGTGGTTTGCATAGTGTTTTTCTTTTTTTAAAAAAAGCTGGCTTTGTAGCATCCACAGAACTTTCGGAAAAGCAGAAAAGCAAACATCAGCAACAGGTAGTCGGAACTCTTCGCTGTCCCGCGTGGATATTTTTCGGAAGGACAAGGCCCTAGATTTCGTAGCTCTGAGGGTGGAAGGAGCACAGAGCATTGTCTTGTCCACACAGACATTTGTCCCCATCTAAGACTGCCTGCAGAAAGCGGCACAGGAGGGAATCACACGAAAGGGAACGCGTACAGGGGACAGGGCGTGCTGCAGTGCATGCGTTGCTCGGCTTTTGGGATGCAGTGTTTTGAATTGTTTCTCCCACGTGCAGGAGTCATGCACAGATGCATCGCGCCCAGAGTCCAGCCACACCACTCATGCAGGATGCGGGCTTGGAATTGGGGTGGCTGCCCAAATTCCCCACTTCCTGGGAGCGCCACAAGCTTGATGCTCCACCCCTTCTTTCCTGCAGCACCCCACCCCAAAGATTGACTCCTCCATCCCACTTTCGGATTGGCTGGGACTCCTGCTTAAGTTCTTCCAAGGGGCAGCTGAATATATCTTGCCTATCTTGGGTCAAGAGCGGACCCTCCTGGTTGCAGCCAACTAAATGCTACTCAGAGTAAATGCACCGAAATCAAGGGGCTGACCTGAGAAAAGCTTGCTGGATCAGGCCAATGGCCCTACTAGTCCAACATCCTGATCTCATGGCGGCCAACCAGATGCCCGTTATTAGGGTTGCCATATTTCAAAAAGTGAAAATCCAGATACCTTCCACACCCAATTGAAATCAATTTTGGATTCAAGCACAACTGAGATTCAGAAGCATTGCTGGGCATAGTAGCCATAGTAGTTATCAATAGCCTTCTCTGCCATGAATTTGCCCAGTTCTCTTTTAAAGGCATCCAGTCTGGTGGATGTAAGTTAGCAATGACCCTTGGTTTAAATAGGTCTACTCTGAGCCGGATTTAGTTGGGACACAATCCTCTTTGGGGATTTGCCTCCCATCCTTTCCGGCCTTCTTCCCCCTCACCCTTGATCTCCCTTGACACATATTTCAGCTTTTGCCTACTTTAATTACAAGTAAGCCGCCACCAATCCACCCCAGCTGTGGGTCCACACTGAGAAGGGTTGCTGTACTGGACTAGCCATGCATCTGATGGGGAGCCGTTGAAGCCCTTATAAAGCTGACGCCACAATACATTTGCTCGTTGCTAAAAGGACGTGCTGTTGTTTTAGCTACCACGGACTAGCGTAGCTAACCCCACCTGGAGTTGCTTTTTAACAGTTGTTAGCTCGGACCACACATACACACACAACACACGTAACACACACAAAATAAATAGGAGAAATGGAATGGAATACGACCGACGGGCCTCTCCCCCTCCTCCAATCTGGAATGAAATCTCTGGAACTGTAATGAAAACTGGGTAATTCTGCACTCTGCCACCCCCCGAGTTTATGAGGGCATGAAGAAACCAAATGTTGAAATAAAAAGCAATGATTAGAGAAGAGACCCATTTTGTATGTCTTGGGAAGAAAAAAGAAAATGTTTAATTTGTGGTTCTTGGGAATGCACCCTTCCCCCTAAATTTCAGGGTCTAAATCAAGCCCCAAACCAGAACATTCCTCACCACTTTGAGTCTTCCTTTGATCACCACGGTTGCTTGAACATTACAAAGATGGTCAAAGGGTTCAGTGATCCCCACAGGATTGAGGAAGCAACTCTGAAGGGCTGAGAGGACTCGGTGCTAGTGGGAACTGAAGCAGAGAGAGATATTTCTGCCCAGCAAGTCAACCTGGACTGGAAGAAGGTGACCGTTCTGGACACCACATTTTAAGAAGGATATTGACAAGCTGGAATGTGATTATGGCTCTGGAAACCAAGCCTAGTGAGGAAAAGTTGAGGGGGATGTTTAGCCTGAAGAAGAGAAGACCAAGAAGTGAGATAATGGCCGTTTTCAAAATATCTGAAGGGACATCACATGGAAGATGGAGCACGCTTCTTTTCTTCTGCTCCAGGGGGGGGGGGGGACCTGAGCAAATGGATCCAAATGAAGAAGAAGAAGAGAAGAAGAGTTTGGATTTGATATCCCGCCTTTCACTCCCTTTAAGGAGTCTCAAAGCGGCTAACATTCTCCTTTCCCTTCCTCCCCCACAACAAACACTCTGTGAGGTGAGTGGGGCTGAGAGACTTCAAAGAAGTGTGACCAGCCCAAGGTCACCCAGCAGCTGCAGGTGGAGGAGCGGAGACGCGAACCCGGTTCCCCAGATTATGAGACTACCGCTCTTAACCACTACACGACACTGGCTCTCTCACTGAAAAGAAAAGAGATTCCGACTAAACACGAGGAAGAGCTTTCTGATTGTAAGAGCTGTTTGACAGTGGAATGGACTTTCTCAGAAGGTGGTGGACACTCCTTCATTGGAGGTTAGTAAGCAGAGGCTGGATGCAGGCCACTCGGTCTTAGCAGCTCAAGGGATGGAGTTGTCCTGTGTACATTTGAGCATTCTTTGCCACTAGTTAATTTCATTTAATTAGCCAGAACGGCAAGGAACGACGGCACTTTCCTGACTGGCGTGTTTACCCACAAACATGCCACTCTTGCCATATAATTGGTGGGGAGAGAAGAGATGAGGCTGCCTGCAATCGGCGGCATAGATCCCTTTCGGATAATTTGCAATATTGCAGGAGGGGGTTGGGGGCAGAGGTGTGAGCTAGTGGCACTCACTTCAACCTCAGTCTCAAAGCTGAAGAACTGGTAGCTGTCATTCTGCACAGCCGCTGCTAAGAGAGTATTGCATTCATTGCCTGATGCTCATGCCAATAAAATAGGCTTAGGAACTTAGGGAGCTGCTAAGCCATGGGGGGGGGGGGCAATCTGTACCAGTACTGTCTGCACTGTCTGGCAGCAGCTCTCCAGAGTTGCAGGGCAGGGCATATTTCCAGCCCTGCCTGGAGATGCCACACAAACTGCAGCCCTTCCCCTAAAAATAAAGCAAGTTTCTAGTCCTCATGGCTCTGAACACTGACACGGGAAAATAGAAAGCTGCTTCATATACAGAGACTCAGGCCCTTGGTCTGTCTGGCACATTATTATCTGCATTGAATGTCAGCAGCTATCCAGGATTTGGGGCCCGGAGCCCCTTCCCAGCCCTACCAGGAGATGGCATCAGGATTTGAACACAAGACTTTCTCCATGAAAACCAGATGCTTTGCCACTGAGCTGCAAGACCCGCCATCAACACAACGGAAAGGATTGAGGGGGAAGCCATCAAGAGATGATCAATGCTCCAGAAGGCTGAATTCTCCTGAGGAATGTCTGGGTGTCGCATGTGCTGAGAAGATGGAAGGGGTCAAGAGGGTCATCTAGACCAACCCCCTGCTATGCAGAAGGAGATGACAGCGAAGACCACGCTGGCTGTTTTCAAATATTTAAAAGGGATGGAAGAAAGGAAGATTGCTCATCCTGGATTCTGAGAATCAGGTTTTCCTCCCTCCCACCCATCCACCCCAAAAAGCAATTGTGTTTAAATGACAAGAAGCTTAAGAACTTAATGCTCAGGAATGAAGGCCGATGCGAAGGATGTGGCGGAATCTCTTTATTTGGCGGCTTTTCAAAGATGATTGGGCAAGCGTCAGCCTGGGATGCTTTCGGTAGATCGGCTATCCTGCTTCTGAGGACAAATCTGGACAGCCCACTGGCTCCACTCCAAGCATTCGGTCGTAAATCCGCTAACATGTCCAACCAGAATTTGCTGGTCAAAAAAGATAAGAGAGGTGTTTTGCATTTTTTTTTGCACCCACTTTGATTCAGTATGACAGTCACAGTGCTCACAAGGGGAGCTGAGGAGATCAGCAGTACCTTAAGACTTTATTCAACAGACCCACTGAAATTAATGCACATGGCTGCAGTAACTTGGGCCCATTTCTTTGCAGAAGCAAAGAAAGCTGATGCTATTTTAGGCTGCATCAACAGAAATGTAGCGTCCAAAAGAAGTAATAGTACCACTCTATTCTGCCTTGGTCAGGCCACACCTGGAATACTGTGTCCAGTTCTGGGCGCCACAGTTTAAGAAGAATATTGACAAGCTGGGACGTATGCAGAGGTGACCAAGATGATCAAGGGTCTGGAAACCAAGCCTTATGAGGAACGGTTGAAGGAGCTGGGTATGTTTAGCTTGGAAAAGAGGAGACTGGGGGGAGATATGCTAGATACCTTCAAATGTTTCAAGGGCTGACACACGGAAGATGGAGCAAGCTTGTTTGTTCCTGGTTTAGAGGGTAGGACTTGAACCAATGTATTCAAGTTACAAGAGAAGAGATTCTGTCCAAATTAGTTCTTTCTAATATTTCCTAAACAAACTTTCTCAATAAATCGAATAAGTTTCTGAAGGAAAAAGCTGTTCAGCAGTGGAATCCCCTCGGAAGGCTGTGGTGGTTTTTAAGCAGAGGTTGGAACCATGTCAGGGATTATTGAACTGTGATTCCTGCAAGGGGTTGGACTAGATGACCTTCTAGATCCCTTCCAACTCACCAATTCTATGATTAATGCATACACAACCTTAGATGGCCAGGATCAACACACCCAGGACTCCACATAAGGAGGAAGGCCAGCTGGTGGATGCTGGCTGAAGACAAACCAGGACATCAGCAAAGCAGTGTCCTGTGTGCCCTGATGGAGCAGTTTCCACTGCTTGGCCATGTGGGGATTCCGCCCCACGAGTCTGAAGGGACAGCGCTGCCGGGAGAGTAATAAAGCCTCCTCTTATCTAATTACGCAAAGCAGAGAAAGCTGAGCTGGTCTGGTTACCAAGAGCAAGATGAGGACACGTGAGATAAGGGTCTGTGGCTGGTGTCAGTTTCCCAGGCTCAGTTCTCTGGCATCATTGAGGAGGACGGCCACCTGGTCTGGTGCAAGGTTGGTCCCTAGCAGAAGAAGGTGAGAAGAGCCTTCTGGATCAGGCCAATGGCCCATCCAGCCCAGCATCCCCTTCTCACAGTGGCCAACCAGTTGGGAAACCCACAAGCAGGATTTGAGCGTAAGAGCCCTCTCTCCTCCTGCAATTTCCAGAAACTGGTATTGAGAAGCCTTGGCACTGAGAGCATAGCCAATTGCGGCTAGTTGTCATCAACAGTTTTGAATTCTGGTGCTGGAGGAGACTCTTGAGAGTCCCACGGACTGCAAGAAGATCAGACCTGTCCATTCTGAAGGAAATCAACCCTGAGCACTCATTGGAAGGACAGATCCTGAAGCTGAGGCGCCAATACTTTGGCCACCTCATGAGAAGAGAAGACTCCCTGGGAAAGACCCTGATGCTGGGAAAGATGGAGGGCACAAGGAGAAGGGGATGGCAGAGGACAAGATGGTTGGACAGTGTTCTCGAAGTTACCAGCATGAGATTGACCAAACCACAGCTGTCAACGTTTCCCTTTTTTTAAGGGAAATTCCCTTATTCCGAATAGCATTCCTTGCAAGAAAAGGGAAAAGTTGACAGCTATGGACCAAACTGCGGGAGGCAGTGGAAGACAGGAGTGCCTGGCGTGCTCTGGTCCATGGGGTCACAAAGAGTCAGACACGACTAAACGACTAAACAACAACAACAGTCATTAACAGCCCTCTCCTCCTCCATGAATTTGTCCAATCCTGTCTGAAAAAGCCACCCAACACCTTTCTGCACCACTAGAGAATTCACCTACCCACTTCCCACCCTGAGTATATGCTTCTCCAGGTCACTTCCACTATTCTGAAATCGACCCACCCAAGCAAAGATCGTGTCAGGCAGTGAGCTGGGTGGAAATGGGATCATGAAGGCTAAGAACCGTAGAGTTGGAAGGTGTCCCCAAACACAATCTAGTCCTGGCATCCCCAACCTTCAGCCCTACAGATGTTTTGGACTACAGTTCCCATCATCCCTGACCACTGGTCCTGTTAGCTAGGGATCATGGGAGTTGTAGGCCAAAAACATCTGGAGGGCCGCAGGTTGGGGATGCCTGATCTAGTCCAACCCTCTGCAATGCAGGAACCACAGCTCAGGAATCCCCGACAGATGGCCATTCAACCTCTGCTTAAAAACCTCCAATGAAAGAGAGCTCACTGCCTTCTGCAGGAGTCTGTTCCACTGTCAAACAGCTCAGTCAGGAAGTTCTTCCTAATGTTGAGTCAGACTCTCCTTGCTTGTCATTTGGATCCAGTGGTTATGGTCCTCCCCTCCGGGGCAGCCGAAGACAAATTTGTTCCACCTTCCATTGCAACTGTCCTTTAGAAGATGGCTATGCTACCATCCCTCTTGTCAATGAAAAGAGCCTTCCATTGCAATCTAGTACCAGGCTGTCTGCAAGAGAAAACAGACCTGCTGTTTATGCCAGTCCCATGGTCCTTCAATCAACCTGTCTGCTGGTTTTCTGAGAGCAGAAAGGCTGTAGTTCAGCGGCAGAGTTGCACAAGGTCACAGGTTCAATCCCCAAGGGCATCTTCAGATTGGGCTGGGAGAGAACCCTCTCTGAAATCCTGGAAAGCCACTGCTAGTACGTGTAAACAATACTCAGCTAGATGGAACAATTGTCTGAAATAAAGCAGCTTCCTAGGTTCCAGAAGAGCTAAGGGAACAAGGGCTCCAGGCCTGGCAGACCCTTCAAACAAGTCCTTGACTATTTGCATAGCCTTGACCGTGGTGGCCCCAGTGAGGAAGCCCATTTAGAAGCAAACTGGGTTTGCAATCCATTGAGCAGTAGAGAGAGGGCCACAACGAACTGAGACCTACCCTTGAGCTCCTTCGTATCTGTTTTGCACCAGTATCACTGAAGGGAAGACAAAGCAAAGAGGAAACAAAACTCTCTGCTCTTGGACGAGAGGAGAGAGGACTTGGTGTTGGTTACCAGGAATGATTGGGGCCCTTTTGCACATTGCATTTGCAAAGATACGGGCGATGAAACATATCCTTGAAGCCACGCAAGAAACTAACATCATGAGAAGGGCAGAATCTGCCTACAGGCCTCTTGCAACGTGAGAACTCTGATGAAGGATCCGAGATCTCGTGAGTCACAGCTTTTCTTGCAAACTGAGTCACGTGCTTTGCTAACTCGTGAGCTGCATTTGACTGTACAAAGCAGCTTTTAGGAAGGCTGCGTGGGATGCCGTATGAACAGGCCAATCGGCGACATCAATGTGTGTTGTTGTTGTTTAGCATGACTCATGAATGTGTACCCAAAAACTCCGTTGCCGGTCATGTAGAACTTAAAAGACAACCAGAATTCCACCAGAGAGCAAGAACAGTCAGATAAAAGTTTTAAGAACTGGGCTGACGTTGTGCTCAAGCACAGAGCTGAATTGATTTGGTTTGGAAACATCAGGGAAACTTAGATGATTTTTCTGCATAGTCTAAGGCCACCTTTGTGGCAGGGTTTTGGGCGCAGGCCAAGGTGGGCACTGTGGGCAAAGGAACAACCGCCCAAATAGCAGAGTGGCTCGGAGTGAGAGCCCCAAGAGCAGATATTGTAGAGCGAGAGAGATCTGGATGTGGAGGGACTAGTAGCGGATTAAATCTGCTGTTTTGTGGGAAGAAACCCACATCCTGGGCCCCAAAGTCAATCTAAATCTCCAGGGATTTCTGGAGAAAGCTCCTGGGATGCTCTCATCTGCTCCATCCTCTCTTTGCTCAGGTTGAGGACCTCAACAGTTTCCATTTGGAAGCCTTCTCCAGAAAGAAATTATTGAGCCAGAGTCTGTTCCCTGCCACCAAACTACAAAAGAAAAATTAAGCCCTCCTGCCACAAACCTCGAATCCTTTATCCTCTTTGAAAAAAGAGGCTCGATATTGTTTTAGAGCGAGAGAAAGCTGAGGAAAACGAAACCCCCCAAAATAAATTTAAAAGCATGGATACAAACTGATTTATTGGAATGTGTTTGTCTGGGGCTGGAGAAGGGGAAAGGGAGGGGGGTGATAGGGGGCAAAAGAAGGGCAGCAAATCAAACTGGTGAGAAATTAGGATTGGATGAGAACAGGCACCTCGTCAGCATCAAACACTGTAAATAATAATAGTGGTAAGAAAAAGGTACATACCAACCCTTTTGACCCTCTTCCTAGCCGCCCTAACACCCTGTCCTTCCCGCCTAAGAGGGCCCAAAACGGGCCTCCGTTCACATCATACTTTTCCTGTACTGGGATTGCGCGTTCTGTTTGGATTTGGGGTCTGAGAGCTGCAGTTCCAGCTGCTTGTACAGGCCCCTCAGTTCCTGAACCTCCTGCAGCACTTTCTGAGCCTGGCTCCAGTTGGACGAGGCCTCCCCAAGCAGCCGCTCCGTCTCCTGCAAGATGGCCTCCGAGTCCAACTTGGAAGAAGACGAGGAGGAGGAGGGAGAGGAGGCAGTGGCGGTGGTGGCGGCGGCAGAAGCGGGGTCCTTGGCCTTCCGTTTCCCCTCGGCGTAGCCCCTCACCTCCGCCAGCAGTTCCTGGGTCTTTTCAAGTTTCAACGCAACGAGTTCCTGGATCCGGCCCAGCTGCTCTGGCCCGGCCGAAGCCAGCTGCTCCTCCAGCCCTTTCCGCAGCACCGCCCGGTGCGCCGAGGAAGAGTCCCGGCACGACAGGATCTCCTCCATGGAGGCACATTTGTTTTTCTCCAGGTGGGAGAGCTTCTTCGGAACCTGAGGGGTGTACATGGTACCCTTCTCAAAGGAGTCGGTGCGCTGAGAGAACTTGTCCCAAGAGGCCACCTCCCGCCTCGGGAGGCTGTTCGTCCGGCTTTTCTCCGCGGGCTTCACGTTCTCGGAATCCGAACGCCGCCGCCCGGCCGAGAGGTGGGCCACCGATTTGTCCAGGTCCACCCGGAAGCTCTCCTCGCAGGTGCCGTGGTCTTCCGGGGAAGCGTCCTCCTCCTGGATCAAATCGAGGGTCAACATTCCGTCAGACGTTGAGGTAGATGCCTACAGAGGTCGTGGGGCAGGAAGAGAGAGAGAGAGAGATAAAGGCTACGTGTTTTGAGAATTATTTTGGAGGCATCACAAATCAACCCACTGATACAACAGTGCGGTCGCATCTTACGCAGGGGTCACGTTCCTGGGATGGCAGGTAAACACAAAAGGACATGGACACAAACCACCCCGTGTCTTCTAGAGCTGGCATGCCAAAATAACCCCTCTGCAGCAAGGCACAGAGCTTCAATGCTCTTTTTGTGCCAGGTAACCCAATACCAAGGACAGAAATGAAGAATTTGGCTCTGGTCCATAGTTGCTACTTCCTATGCCCAATGAATCAGTCAACTTTTGCATGTGTATAAACAAAACAAAGCAAAACATGCATGCTTATGCCATCTGACACACACACACACACACACACACACACACACACAAAACAGGGATCGAATACAAACATAAGCAGAGCCTGTTGCTGGATCAGGCCAGTGGCCCATCTAGTCCAGCATCCTGTTTTCACAGTGGCCAACCAGATGCCTCAATGGGAAACCTGCAACCAGGGCCTGAACACAACCACGTCTCCCGTGATTTCCAGCAATTGTCATCTGATGTGCACTTAATTTGCTCAGTTTCAGACATAAGTGGTTGAAGTCCGGCTGGTTCGAATTCTGCAAGTTAAAAGCAAGCAACACAGAGAGCTTGAAAGCTCTTTTTGCGCCGGGTTTTCATGGCGTGAAAAGCCTGTTTGAGGTCTCTGCCTTGCTTGGGCAAGCCCCACTCAGCGCACAGGCTCCGAGATGCTCTCATGAGATCACGTGGGGCCACCTGAGTTCCTGTGAGATCTCGCATGAGCATCTGTAACCTGGAGCCAGTGTGCCGAGCGGGCAAATGAGGCAGAGAGCTTGAAAGCTTTTTCCATGCTGCGTTTTGCGGGAAGCTTTTGAGCTCTCTGCCTTGCTTGGGGAGCGAGATCTGCACAATGTGCTAGTTTCTGGAGTCTAGATATGCTCACACGGGGCGGTTTGAAAATCTGCCTTTTTGTGTGTGCATCGGACCCTCGGAACCGAACCCTTGCATAAGATGAGATGCACGTATATATTTCCCGTGTCCAGTTCTGAGTGTGCGCCGTTAACGGAAGCAGGAAATCCGCCTTAACGTACCACAGCCATCAAATGCCCCCTGGTCGGCGGCCGCCTAGAGTGCTGGATCTTGGCCCTGTCGCGAGTCGGGTGGGCAAGGAAGCTCTCCTCCTCCACGGTCACCTGAAATGCAACACAAGCACACCCACCGTCAGTTTGTCACGACGACAGGCCAGCGCGGTGGATCGCGGTGAATAATTTATCCCTCTCGTTTTGGCTCCCTGCAAGGGGCTGATCCGTCAGCTTAGCCTGGAACTCTGCGGCGTATTCATTACCCGCAACAATTAGCTGGAATCTCTTTCGGGGTCGAAAACGGCTCGACTGCTGGCAGAGGCTCCAGAATTTGCAGGGCTTCTGGAGAGACAGGCGCTGCTCAGAAGTGTGTTGCCGGCCAACATTCCAGGCATGAAGGTGCAAGCGCACTTTGGTCAAAGCTGAGCATCATTCTGCTAAACCTGTTGGGCCAATGGCCGCCTCCAGGCAGTCAGAATTTTCCCGGATTGGAGCCCATTCTGGAATGTCAGTCGGCGCATCCAAAGTGGATTCAAGGGCTCTGTCGCCCTAGCGCAGCACATTCCCTAGCAAGGGCCATTTCCCTTCCAGGCAGCTGTCTTGAGGGACCACATTCTGGAGGTAGACAAGGCCAGTGAGGAAACTGGGCAGACAAGGGAATGTAACATTTTTCTTTTCTACAGTGGGCTAGTTGCTACACACAAACACCCCTCTGTCATCCATCCATAGCCAGGGCCAGTTCAACACTGGCTCCAGTGGAACGCTCTGTCTCATGAGACCAGGGCCCTGCAGGATCTGATTTCTTTCTGCAGGGTCTATAACACAGAGTTGTTCCGCCTGGCCTTTGGCTTGGAATCAACTTGATCCCTTCCCCCTCTATCCTTTTTCCTTTCTCCTTCTGTGATGGAACTCCTATTTGGGGACTTCCTTGGCTTTTTTTTCTGGCCCACGTAGGACCAGTCTGGATAGTTGGCCTTGGTGAAGATTTGATGTTTTCATCCCCAAAAAGTTTTTAATTTGAGTTTCTACTGAAATGAGGCTGCATTTTGATGTTGTATTTTAATCTTGTTTTTAAGTTTTATTTTAATCAATTGTTTTATACCTGGTGTTAGCTGCCCTGAGCCCGGTCTTTGCTGGGGAGGGCAGGGTATAAATATATTTTTATTATTATTATTATCAGGCAAGCAGACAGCATGACCAGGGATCAAGGACAGGAAAAAACATTCAGTGGGGGTGCAAAACAGCTGGTGAGGGGTGTGGCCTGGGCACAGAGGTATACCTAGGAGTTGGTGAAACCAGTTCCTACCAGGGGCTCAAAAACCACCTATTGGACTATGAAGCATATGATGTACCATATTTTTCGCCCTATAGGACGCACCGGCCCATAGGACGCACCTAGTTTTTTTTTGGGGGGGGGGGGGGAATCAAGGGAAAAATTTTATTTCCCCCCCAGGTTTGCGCAGCCATCCCCAAGCTAGAAGAGGGAGACGGAGCGCTCCGTCTCCCTCTTCTGCCTTCAGGGACAGTCTCTCTAGCCTCCGTGGGGCAGCGGCTTGCCCCGCTGTCCCCCGAGTTTGGGGGGCTGGTGGGGGGGGGGAGAAGCAAGCTTGCTTCTCTACCCCCCCCCCCCGCCAGCCTCCAGATCAGGTCGGGGAATAACGGGGTGGTGGTGCTCCACCTCCCTGCTATCCCCCGAGCTTGTGGGGCTGGCAGGGGGGAGAAGCAAGCTTGCTTCTCCGCCCCGCCAGCCTCCAGACCAGGTCGAGGAATAGCGGGTGGCGACGCTGCGCCTCCCCGCTGTCCCCCGAGCTTTGGGGCTGCAGGCTGCTGCCCGCAAGCCTTGCGAGCCCGCGGGACCTCCCACCGGGCTTGCAAGACTTGCGGATAGCTTCCTGAAGCCTGGAGAGCGAGAGGGGTCGGTGCGCACTGACCCCTCTGGCTCTCCAGGCTTCAGCGAAAGCCTGCATTCGCCCCATAGGACGCACACACATTTCCCCTTCATTTTTGGAGGGGAAAAGTGCATCCTATAGGGCGAAAAATACGGTATTTGTTTGGGGAGATCACTGCTGCTGTCGCACTGAGATCAAACACAGGAGAAGCTTCCCATTCTTCTCGCACTATGGCACAAAGTCGTACAATTTTTTCTGCCCTTCCTCCCTGCCCTTACTCCAGACGTTTCAAGCAACTGGGTCGCGTGAAATGTTGTAATTTCTAATGTGGCTATTGCAGTAAAGTGATTTTCCAGCGAGGGGAGGCGGCGATACAGCTCTTTGATTAGGGCACCAGAGACCTTGGTTCCACCTCTGCCTGGGAGGAGAATTTGCAAGGCTACATTTGGCCCCCAGGCCTAAGGTTCCCAACCTCAGCCAACCCCAGAGCAAATTCCAAGGGCTGGAGGTAATAGATTTAAGGACAACGATAATAATTAGCCACTCTTCACCCTAAGGTCCGAGGGTGGGTTACAGCAATTAAAATATAGTGTTAAAATCAGTTTAAAATAACAATCACAAAATAAGGTGGGTTTTAAAAAATCACACACCCTGAGTGCCAAAAGCCTGAGCAAAGAGGTACCGTATTTTTTGCTCTATAAGGCGCACCAGACCACAAGACGCACCTAGTTTTTGGAGGAGGAAAACAAGAAAAAAAATATTCTGAATCTCAGTGCGCAGTGAAAGCAGCAATCCCTCTTGCTGTTCTGGATTCTGGGATAGCTGCGCAGCCTGCATTCGCTCCATAAGATGAACACACATTTCCCCTTACTTTTTAGGAGGGGAAAAGTGAGTCTTATAGAGCAAAAAATACGGTACATCTTTAGCATCCTCTGGAAGGCGTACAATGAAGGTGGTGGGCACATCTCTGCAGGGAGGATGTTCCACAGCTTAGGGGCCACCACAGGGAAGGCCCCCCATCCCCTGAGCCTCTGCAACAACCAAGAGGGTGCCCTCTGCCCATCTCAGCACCCAAGACGGTCTGTAGGCAAGGAGGTGGCCATTGTCACCCAGTTTAACAATGCAGCATGTGGATAAATCTCTTCTTTGGTCTTGCTGCTCCTGATTCAGGCCAAAGGGAGCCTACTTAGTCCAGCGTCCTATCCTCCCAGTGGCTGACCAGGTGTCCCAACTGGAAACCAGTGAGTGGAATCTGAGCATAAGAGGAACACTATCTCCATCCTGGGTGTCACAGCAACCGGCATTCAGAAGCATCTCTGCCTCCGACCCCGGGGATTATTACGGATCAAAAGGCGGAACCGCAACCCCAGCCTTTAAATAAAAGCAATAAATTGTCACCGTGGCCGCCCCTCGGCCTTCCCCTAAATTTAGCAGCGAGGAAGCAGCACTCTCGATTCTGCCCTGCTCTGCAGATGCAGAATGAGTCACGAGCCCACAAAGGCAGAGCGATCAAAAAAGAGAGACAGATGGCCCCGGCGATATCGGAGACAGCAGACTGTAGTCTCGGTTCTTCTTTCTTCCTTCCTATTTTCTTTCTTTAAAAGGGTTCCTTAATTCAATCGCACTGTTTAAAACTCCGAGCAGAGGCAGCTCTTTATATAAGCTCAGATTACAGTGGGTGGGAGGATGGCTGGAAAGGGGGGCAACCAGTGGAGAAACAAAAGGGATCTTGGAGGCAGTGGGGAGGGGGGGGTCTCAAAAGCTTCGCTGTGGGAGACTACAACCCGCAGAGGCCCCTTTGTTTAGCCTGCCATAAGCGCAATGTTTTCCTCTTCCCTACCAGTCCATTTCCCCTTGCGTGCTGTGGTTTTGTTTGCTTTCAGATTGTGCGGGAAGAAACTCACAAAGGGGGTCACAAAGAGTCGGACACAACTAAACGGCTAAACAACAACAACAACAGTCCTACCCAGAAGATGCCTTCTGGCACTGAACCCGGGACCACCTTCATGCAAAGCAGATTCTCTGCCCATGAACACCTCATTCCCCAAAGGTTACTTGCCTCGTCCAAGATGCGGTTCTTGGCCCGAGTTATCGCAGAGTTGAGAGCGTTGATCCAGGACTCCTTTTCTTCAGGACTCACAGCCAGGAAGACAAGGTTAGGTGCCTAGGAGAGAAGGAACGCGCATCAGCTGAGAATGTCACGCCATCAACAAACCCATCCTGGGGCAAAGGAAGGTGGCTTCCGTCTACATCAGATGCACCAGCGCCTAAGAGCTTCTTAGTGGAAGAGAGAATCCCTTACAGTGCATGGAAATACAAAACCCGCTTACAACTCGGTTGGTTTTTTGAAGCACCCAGGTGACAGCCTAGTTCTGGAAAGCAGAGCTCCCTCCATTAGCTCTGCTACGGCAAGCGCCTTCCCTCAGGCCTCCTTTCCCCTCACCTGCCACCTGGGGGGAAGCCATCCCATCAGGAGAGATGGGAAGCAGAAGGCCTTTTCCATCAGGACAACTGTTTGGAAATCTCTGCCTGAGTTTTGACTTTTCCTCTTCCCTCCTTGTTCGTTTCCCCTTGTGTGCCGTTCTTGTTTATAAACCTGTTCAGGCAAGGACTGTCAGGTTGTCATTTTTTAAAAAATGTAGCTAAGGCTTTTCTGGAGCCTTTTTGGCTGAGCAGGGCATGAATTCTCAAACTAAAATAAATAGTAATGCAAAACCATGGTGTCTGAGAGAGGATCGCTTAAACCTTGCTTTATTACACCCCTTCCTTGTCTCCCATTAAAGGAGATACAAGCCAAGAAGACCCATTCTTCACTCGTGGCTCTGTAGCTTTTGATCAATGACGAAATCCTGGTTTCCTAGGGTGCATTTACTATCCCAGGACTGGGGAGTCTGCAAAGCCTCAAGGTGTCACTGGCATCCAATTCCCCTAACCGCTGACCACTGGCCATCCCCGGCTGGTCTGGCTCCTTTAACCTTGCTGGATGGGTTACCTTATGCCTACAGGAGGTGAAGCTGCAAAAAAAAAAAAAAAAAAAATCATAATCTCCCATTGTCAACACAAACTCCCTAGCAAATCTGGAGAGGTAGAAGCATCTATTCTTATGCGTTGCTCTTTTATTGTGATTCACGCCGGATTTTTATTGGAAACTCCTTTTTACAGAAACTCCCCAGGCGATCAGGTGAATTTTATGCTTTTTAAAACTCCTCTCCAATCGGGGATGCATCCATCTCTTCTAAGCTGGGAGCTAAATACTGCGCTGCAGCAAGTAAAACTAATTGGGGATTAATTTTAACGAACTTACGGCTTTATTTTCTGCGCCTGGCATTCTATAGTATGCTTCAGTTATTTAGTCATCGTATTGCTATGGCTCTCTGTCTTGTTTTGTCTGGTACTAGCTTACAGATTTTAAAATACTGGCCGCTGACTGTAATAAAGAGACTGGCTGATGATAGACCATTGGCCACCTTGGCTGGGGGCTGATGGGAGTTGGAGTCCAAGGATGCTGGAAGGACCATCCTTTTCCTGCCACATCCTGCAGCAGGAAGTTCCATAGTTTAACCAGGAGCCAGGAATCCCTCTGGGTGGGGGCGATAGGGAAGACCTACTGTGTTCCCAGGCTCCTTGGAGTGGGCGAGCGAGAACTTGCTGTAGTTCTTTTTGCTTCTGCTTTTTGATTTCCTGAGCTCTTCGCATTTCTCGTAATCGTTCAAGTCAAACACTTCCTGAATGTTTTTCTCGTCTTTTACCTGCAGGCAGGGAATAACAAACACATACACAGAGGGACACAAGTTCAGTGAGAGTCTTTCATTTGCGATTGATTGCTGGTTCTGTCTCTATACACTACAAACCCTCAACTGTTTTAACTATCCCGACTTATGGAGCCAGCTTGGTGTAGTGGTTAAGAGCGGTAGACTCGTAATCTGGTGAACTGGGTTTGATTCCCCGCTCCTCCACATGCAGCTGCTGGGTGACCTTGGGCCAGTCACACTTCTTTGAAGTCTCTCAGCCTCACTCACCTCACAGAGTGTTTGTTGTGGGGGAGGAAGGGAAAAGGAGATTGTTAGCCACTTTGAGACTCCTTCAGGTAGTGATAAAGCGGGATATCAAATCCAAACTCCTCTTAACACAACGAAATCAGACACTGGAGGATTCTGACAGAAGCAAAATGGCCAATGTTGACTTATTTGTCCTGTCTACGTGATGGGAATCAACCCAGCAAATATTGATTGGCATTTGCTGCTGCTGCTTTCAGTCCGCAGACAATACGTAATTGATTATGGTTGCTGCCACCTCACATTTAAATTGCATCCAGCATTCATGAGTCATGACGTCAGTAACTTGCGTAAATGGCATTTGTAACGTGCACAAATAATCAAGTCGATTGCGTTGCATAGGAAGACAGGAAGAAGAATAAGTTAGCATTTGGTGGAAACCAAGATGCGGCAGAATGAAAACAGCGTTGATTGCGACGAAAGCAGATTAGAGTGGGAATCACTGCCTTCTGACTTCCCCAGCCACAAAGCATTCTGGGAACTGTAGTTCCCACAGGGAGGCTAAGGCTCCTGGTCCCCACTGCAGTTCAGCAGCTGACTGCACCCGTTCGGATGGCGGGTGTAAGAGGATTGCACCCTGGAGATGAAGAGGCAGAGCGACTCCTCCATCTGCTCACGGCCCTCTCTGCTCGCTAGGTGGGATCCCAGCCAAAAAGGGTTGCCAGCTTTTCAGCTTCCCACTGCAGTTGTGTCAATGCCAGACTATCCTCCGCCAGGGCCAGGGCCTTCTCAGTGATTGCTCCGACCTGGTGGAATGCTCTGTCCCACGAGACTAGGGCCCCACAGGACTTGATCTCCTTCTGCAGGGCCTGTAAGACAGAGCTATTCCGCCTGGCCTTCAATTTGAATTAGCCTGATCCTCTATTCCCTTTTCCCTTTCCTCTTCTGTGAAGAAACCCTTTCTGGGACCCCACATTTAAATTCTTCCCTGGTCTCCTTGCTGGCCCTAGTAGGACCAACTTGACCAGTTAGCCCTAGTGATCGTTCAATGTCTCCTGACTGGGGTTCCCCCCCACCAAAAAAAAATGACCCCAGAATTTTTGAATTTTATTGATATTGATGCTGCATTTTATGTTGTATTCTATGCGGTTTTATGCTGTTTTTAAATCACATTTTACTCACTGTTTCACATTTGAGCCCAATTTTTAAACCGGGAAGGGTGGGGTATAAATAAAAAAATTATTATTTATTATTAATTGGAAAGCGTTACGTTTATCTCCATAGCTGGGGAAGCCACACCTGCAGATTTCTGCAGGATACACCGTCATTGCAAAAAGTACAACCGCCAGGCCAGGTGGACAAACATTTCCTTAAAATAAATAAATAAAGTTTTCAGGTTTTACAGGTGGAAAAGCATTTCCTGGTTATTTAGAAGCCATATGGTGAACGCACTGCCACCTTTGGCAATGCCTCTCTTGGCGGCAAATCCCATAAGTTAACCATGCGTGCAGCTGCTTTTAAAAGTGCAAATGACTACTAGGTAAAGGTAAAGGGACCCCTGACCGTTAGGTACAGTCGTGGCCGACTCTGGGGTTGCGGCGCTCATCTCGCTTTACTGGCCGAGGCAGCCGGCGTACAGCTTCCGGGTCATGTGGCCAGCATGACTAAGCTGCTTCTGGAGAACCAGAGCAGCGCACGGAAAGCCATTTACCTTCCCACCAGAGTGGTACCTATTTATCTACTTGCACTTTGACATGCTTTCGAACTGCTAGGTTGGCAGGAGCAGGAACCGAGCAACAGGAACTCACCCCGTCACGGGGATTCGAACCGCCGACCTTCTGATCGGCAAGTCCTAGGCTCTGTGGTTTAACCCACAGCGCCACCCACGTCCCTACTACTAATAATAGTAGTAGTAGTGTTAGGAGTACTGACTGCAAATGACACCCCACTAACCAGAACGCGGGATTCATTTACCAGAGACTTCCCAATGGAACGAATGGAATTTGCAGCAGAGAAAGCGCATTCACAGGCAACTTGGGTTTGGTCCCAAAGGTTACGCACAGAGGCAACATCCAGGTATAGCCAAAATTCCCTTTGGAGTTGCCCCACGGCTAGCCAGCTATAAGGGAGCCAGTGAGCGGGAGGCTCAGATGTGAGAGGAAGCTAGAAACTCGAAGCGGACCCAGTGCAAAAAGAGCTTTTAAGCTATTGGTCTTGCTTCCAAGTTTTGGTCTTTCTGGCCAAGTCCCTCCTCTGAGTGGCTCACCTTTTGCCAGGGGTGCGGTAGGCAGTGGCGGACCTTGCAGGTCTCAAATTTCAGCAGCGCCTGGTGCGATGCCAAAATTCGGTGCCCCAGCCTTTTGCGCCCCATTCTAAATCACAGTTGTGGCATCCCTTGCAGCTTCCCCAAGGATCCGTGTCCAGTGCGGCCAAATCGGTTGCGCTTCCTTAAATCCGACTCTGGCGGTGAGGATGCTCCCGCAAGAGGTTGCTGGGCAACCTGACTTCCTGCGATAACTTGAGAGCTCTTTTTTGTGGCTTCCACTCGCCTCTGATCCCCGCCAGCTCGCCTTCACAGCGTACGGTTGAAACTCTGTTGGTGGGGTGCCCAAACTTTTTTCAAAGAGGGCCAGATTTGAAGAAGTGAACATGCGTGAGGGCCAACCAAGGTTTTTAGGATTGAGGTTGTTGAGATTTTTTTACAATTTTACCCCAAAGTTGTTGAGTTATTTTTAGGATTTTACCCCAGGACATACAGTGGTACCTCGGGTTACATACACTTCAGGTTACATATGCTTCAGGTTACATACGCTTCAGGTTACAGACTCCGCTAACCCAGAAATAGTACCTCGGGTTAAGAACTTTGCTTCGGGATGAGAACAGAAATCGCACGGCGGCAGCAGCAGGCCCCATTAGCTAAAGTGGTGCTTCAGGTTAAGAACAGTTTCAGGTTCAGAACTGACCTCCAGAACGAATTAAGTTCTTAACCCGAGGTACCACTGTATACTGCCACGAGGGTGCTGGATTAAATTGATTAAACGGACTTTGGACATGACTGCTGTATGTGGACTGCACCTACGATTCAGGTTTACTGTATTCCTATGGACGTGTACATACGGAAGATACTTCTTTGTTTTACACCGTCCCGCACTCGGAAATATCGTGGGGCAGGGTGCCCGAAAAGCCACAAAAGCAAAATACGAAATTAAAAACGACACGGATATCTTAAATCCATCTGCGAAAGTCAGCTTTGGGGAGGGGATGAGCACGCCTACAGTTTAGCAGAAGGAAAACCAACATCGCTGCACTATTATCTGGTGCATTTTGGAAGCGGACAGGAACAAAAAGTCAAACGGGAGGGGGGCGAGGATGAGCGCCGTCTATTTTTAACCGGGCCAGAATCTCTGCTGTGTTCAAGGCAGGACAGCTCGCTTCAAGCCGCTTGAGACCCGCAGCCAACGCAGGATTTGCGACACGTGAAATAAAACCACCGCCTTCGCTCCTAAAGCCTTTTGTCCCCAGAGAAGAGATTAGCCAAAAAGGGAATTAAACCCCGGCACAGAAGAGCGTGGACCCACGTTGGGCTTGAACCCTGCGGTCAGCCTCCCCTTTCCGTCCTGCAATCCATTTCCAAACGGACACATTCGCTGCGCATGGGGGGGAAAACAACAACAGCCTACCAGCCAGATCTCAGTCTAGTGCCAAGTTAGCAGCTCACTTCTCCATGAATCTGTCTAATCCTCTGTTAAAGCCTTCTAGGTTGACGTCTGTCACTGCCTGCTGCGGCAAGAAGTTCCAAAGTTTAATTCTGCGCTGCAGGAAGAAATCTACCCTGAATCTCACAACATTCAGCTTCCTTAGATTTCCACAAGTTCTAGTGTAACGAGAGAGAGAGAGAGAGAGAGAGAGAGAGAGGGGAAAACTCTTCTCTGTCTGCTTTCTCCATGCCAGGCAGAATTTTATAAACGTGTTGGCTCTTATTTTCCTTTTCTCTAAGCTAAAAAAATCCCAAATGCTACTAACCTCTGGTAGCGTTCCTAAAGCTAGCAAGGCCCGTCTGACTAGTGGGAGGCGTCCCAAAACAAGTGTGTCTGCACCACAAGGGAACCATCGCACCATCGCACCGCTCCTAACGCCCTCCAAAACCACAGGGATTTGGGAGGGAAAAAAGAGCAAGGGCAGAGGCAGCTTAATGGAGCGCCATGTTCATTCCAACTAGGGAGCCGCAAATAAATGCAATTTTCTCCATTGCAGAACGGAGGGGACGGCGATATTGATTGCCGCTCACGTCAGGTTGACCTAACACAGCTCATGCTCAACTCTCGCAAATCAATCTGGGGGAAGGGGAAGGGCATGTCATGCGCGCCTCTGTGAGCACATGGGCAGCTCGGCTGGGCTATCGCAGCGCAAAAATCTATGCCTGTGAGCTGGTGATCGGAGCAGTTCGTTGGGAAGCAGAGGAGAGAGAGTCATTGGGAAGGTTTACCACGCTGGGGGTCATGAGTAAAGGAATGGAAATTGCCAATATCGTAATGCCGCGATACCGGTCAGCGGTGTGGCCGAATTTGGAATATTGTGCGCCGTTCCGGTCACCTCACCTCAGAAAGGGTACTGAAGAGCTGGGAAAGGTTCAGAAAAGGGGATGGAGAGACTTCCCTACGACAAAATGTTGCAGAGTTTGGTAGTTCTTAGTTTAGAGAATCGGCGAGGAAGAGGCAAAATGATAGAAGTTTATAAAATCATGCGTATCATGGAGATAGTAGATAGAGAAATTTTTTCCACCCTCTCTCATAACAGTGGAATTCAGGGATATCCAGTAAAGCTGAAAGTTGGAAGATTAAGGACAGATAGAAAGGACTTCTTGAAACTGCGGAACTCCCTGCCACAGGAGGCAGCAATGGCCACCAACTTGGGATGGCTTTGGAGTGGACAAATTCACAGAGATTTCCCCAACTCATCTGCACTCTTTCCAGATTTGTAAACGGGACATCGGAAGCTGAACGAGACACTATCGGTCCATCTAGCCCGATCTGGAGATATCTTTGGGGATTGAACCCAGGACTACAGAGCTACATCCATAAAAAAAATTAAGTAAGATTCTAGTCCTCATGGTCACTGTTACCATCGGTCAATAACTGGCAAGCCATTCACTTGCCAGAACAGCTTGTGAATGAGCAGCCGGTTCGAACAAGAACCTAAGACGCCTTCTGCAGAGTCAAGCCTACGGGTCCATCAGGGTCAGTATTACCCACACTGACCGGCAGAGGTGCTCCAAACTTAATGCTGGGGGGAATCTGCTAAGAGCTAGTGCATTAAGTAAACGGATGGAACAATTTTAACGTTGGATTAAAATTTAAAGCAAAAAGCTTGTGCATGCCTGCAGGGATCTGGCAACCTTCCGTCTTGGAGAGGTGTGTGTGTGTGTGTGTGTGTGTGTGTGTGTGGTTGTGTGAGCTTCCGCCTCTCCACCCTGGGAGCAGCGGAGGCCATGGCTGAAAGTGCCCCCCCCCGCCCTCTTTCACACACATCAATAAACACAGACTTTCGCTCTCCGGGGGCATCGATCTGCGCACCTTCTCCAAGGCTTGTATCAAATGCATTTTAGCACGCTATTGGAATTAATTACAAGAGGTGAAGTCAGGTGGCGGGCAAGGATCAACGCTCTCCACCGCCCAGCCCCCCCCCCAAAAAAAAATAAGCGGCATTTTGAGGACATGTGAAGCTGAGCCCTAGATTTTGGGGTTGGGGTTGGGGTGGGGGCTTTTAGGACCAAAGGGAAAACAGAAACAGGCTGCCTCTCAAGTCTAGGGTCTTGGTTAAAGCGGATTATGTGCCAATCTGCCACCCCCCCAGCAACTAGAAGGTGGTGGTGGGTGTATAGGGGCAGCGTTGTGTAGTGGTTAGAGTGTCAGACTAGGACCTGGGAGAGACCAGGGTTCAAATTCTGCCACTCAGCCATGGAGGTCATCGGGGTGCACTTGGGGACCAGTCCCTCCTTCTCAGCTTGGCCTCCCTCACAAGGTTGTTGTGGGAATAAGCAGAGGGAGAACTATGCCTGGCACCTTGAGCTCCCTAGAGGAAAAAAGGTGGGGTAGAATTGCAATCACCTATACGTAAATAAATGGAATTCACCATCCTGCAAACCGGACTGAATTTGCCGTATTTGCAGTATTGCAATTGGCCGCTGGCTTAAATGGCTCTTAAATCAGATTAGACAAATTCATTGCTTTACCAGCTGCACTGGCTCCCGGTGGAGTACAGGGTTTTAAGGTGCTGGTTTTGACCTTTAAAGCCCTATGCGGCCTAGGACCCATGTACCTACGGGACCGCCTCTCCTGGTCTGCCCCGCGGAGGACCTTAAAGTCCACAAATGACAACACTTTGGAGGTCCCAGGTCGCAAGGTGGTTAGATTGGTCTCAACTAGGGCCAGGGCCTTTTCAGTACTGGCCCCGACTTGGTGGAACGCTCTGTCACAAGAGACCAGGGCCCTGCGGGACTTGAAATCTTTCAGCAGGGCCTGCAAGACAGAGCTGTTCCTCCTGGCCTTTGGTTTGGACTCAGTCTGACCCTTATGTTTCCCTTCTGTTATGGTTTTGATCTATGGGCTACTTTTAAAATGAGGCTGCATTTTAAATTGCATTTTAACCTGTATTTTAAATTGGTTCTCCCCCCCCCCTTATGTTTTTACTGCAATTTTACTGGTGTTAGCCACCCTGAGCCCGGTTCTAGCCAGGGAGGGCAGGGTATAAATAAAATTTATTGTTTATTTATTTATTATTATTATTATTGGGGGCAGGGAAGGAGACCTAACAATGGCTGTTAGCCCTAATGTCTAAATGGAACTCCAAGTTTAGGGGCAGTCTACCTCTTTTGCCTTCAGTTCCCTTCCCCATTGACACCCAGTGGCGTAGCGTGGGGGGTGCAGGGGGGGCCGGCCGCACCGGGCGCAACATCTGGGGGTTAGGGTTAGGGGCGCAAATCCATGGGTTAGGGGGCGCAAATCCATGGGTTAGGGGGCACAAATTACTTGCCTTGCCCCGGGTGCTGACAACCCACGCTACGCCACTGTTGACACCCGTTGATACTGGACTGGAGAAATATTTAATCTGATCCAGCAGGGCTCTTACATTCTTCCACTTTCCTTTCTTTTAAGTGGGAGAGGTCAGGAATAAAAAGAGTAGATTTCTAACTCTTAGGGGTTCGAAGGTAGACTTTTACAACATTCCGGCAGTGCCTGGCATAATCTCAGACGACAAAGAATCACAGGGCTGGGAGGACCTCAAAGGCTCATCTAGTCTAACCCTGCAGGACTGCAGGAATCTTTTTGCCCAATGTGGCATTCGAACCCACAACCCTGTGATTCAGAGGCTCTGCGGACTGAGCCAACCAGAAAGAGAGTTTTGTAGCAGAAGGAATTAAGCAAAAAAAATCACCAACCGCATGAAGTTGCTTCGTGTGTGTGACTCACACAGGGTCACAGATTTTCTTAGTGCAAGGATTTGGGCTGCCTGGGCAAATAATTTCGGAAATATTTTTAGCATGGAGAACACCCAGTCTTGTTTACAAGCCTGCATCCTGGGAGGATGAGAGGAAAGCTCAGAATCAGCAAAGGAGGCTGAACACCATGCAGTTGGAGGGCCAGCGACCAAGAGAGAAGGCCAGAGAATCATTGACTTTTTTAGAGTTGGAAGGGGTCCAGAGGGTCATCTAGACCAACCCGCTACAACACTGAGGCCCAGGCAGCAAGGGACGCCTAACCCGAGGTTATCTCACAAACCCTGGTTGGCTAGGTCCCTCCCAGTCAAGTCCTCCTGGAAGGACTCAATATTCCACCATTGATAGAAGGGGAACGTCCTCCCAGCTCAGTCTGGATCCTTCGGCTCAGGCCAGTCCATCAAGAACACACAAACACCTTACGTATTTCGATGTAAGGCATGATTTTAAAAATGAAACATTCCACTCATAGGATCTAGAGATCAGGCTAAGGGTAGCCAAATTCTGTGCGACTGCCATAAAACTCAGGGAACAAGCTGTACTACCAAAATGACTAAGGTTTTAAATGACCATTTTAGGCTATATTTTAATGATCAAGACTTAATATATGTTTTTAACTGCCACTATATCTGAATTGTCTCTGTTATACCCAATTGCAATTCAATGTATTCCTGTTGTGTTTAATGATTTTCCTGATATTGTAAGTGAGCCGGAACTGGTCTGTGACCGTAATAATAAAATTCATTCACATTCCACTCATCATGGAAACGGAAAACTGTCTTTGCATGCAGAAGGCCCTGACTTCAGTTCCTGAAAGGCTGGGAGATACATCCTTCCTGAAACCTTGGGAGAGCGACTGCTGCCAGCCAGTGTAGGCAGTACTAAGCTTGATGGACCAGTGGCATTCAGTACAAGTAGGCTCTTAGAGATGCCCCCACAATAACATCAGGTGTAAAAGATGGCAGCTCAGTTGACTGGAAGAGAACATCGGTTGCCCTGCCTACTGGCACCACAAAACTCGACTTCCACAACTCTTAACCGCCTTACGGGACCGCCTCTCCTGGTACGCCCCGCGGGGAACCTTACAGTCCACAAACAATAATACTTTGAAGGTCCTCAGGGAGGTTAGACTGGCCTGGACCAGGGCCAGGGCCTTTTCAGCCCTGGCCCCGGTCTGGTGGAATGCTCGGTCACAAGAAACCAGGGCCCTGCAGGATTTGACATCTTTCCGCAGGGCCTGCAAGATAGAGCTGTTCCACCAGGCCTTTGGTCGGGGTTCAGTCTGACCCCCTTCTTTCTATGGGACACTATATGTAAGTGGCCTCTTTGGCTATTTCTATCGGCCCATATGGGACCAGCATGAGTGGCCGGGCCTGGTGCACTTTTAATTCCTTACCCCTACGGTTATGATTCGTGGGTTCCCACTTAATTTTATTTTAAATGTGATTTGAATTGTATTTTAAACTAATGGTTTGATTTTGTGTTTTTAATGTATTGTATATTTGGTGGTAGCTGCCCTGAGCCAATAAAAATTATTATTATTATTATTATTATTATTATTATTATTATTATTATTATTATTACAGTGGACGCTGTGGGTTGCAAACGTGATCTGTGCGGGAGGCACGTTTGCAACCCACAGCATCTGCAACCCGCAGCGCCACGTCTGCGCACGTGCGGGTTGCAATTCGGCGCTCCTGCGCATGCGCAAAGCGCAATTTAGCGCTTCTGCGCATGCGCAAGCGCCAAAACCCAAAAGTAACCTGTTCCGGTACTTCCAGGTTTGGCGTGGTGCGCAACCCGAAATCGCACAACCCGAAGTGTCTATAACCCCCGAGGTATGACTGTATTATTATTATTATTATTATTAACCAAGCCAGATGAGGGATGGATGAGGAGGTTGGGGGTATTTAGCCAGGATAATAGGAGACTGAGAGGAGATATGACGGCTGTCTTCAAATATCAAAGCTGACACCCAGAGGATGGAGCAAGCTTGTTTTCTCCTGCTCTGGAGGGTAGAACCCGAACCAACCGATTCAAATTACAAGAAAGCAGATCCCAACAAAACACATTAGGTAACCGTTTCTGATGGTAAGAGCTGTTTGGGGGTGGAACAGACTCCCTCGGAAGGCGCTGGACTCTCCTTCATGGGAGATTTATAAGCAAAATTTGGATGCCCGTCTGCCAGGGATTCTTGAGGGCATTGCAGGGGGTTGATCTAGAGCAGCGGTTCTCAACCTGTGGGTCCCCAGATGTTGTTGGACTTCAACTCCCATCATCCCTGAGCTCTGGCCTTGCTAGCTAGGGGTGATGGGAGTTGTAGTTCAACAACATCTGGGGACCCACAGGTTGAGAAAGGCTGATCTAGTTGATCCTTGGCGGTCCCTTCGAATTCTAGGATAGCAAATGATTCCCCAAAAAGAATCTTGGCAGCTGCACTTTGCGAAGGTTGCTGGGAACTGTAGCTCCATGAGGGATAAACTACAGTTCCCAGCAGTCTTTTGTGGCACCAGGGCGCCTTTAAATTGCACGGCGTGCAACGCAGCCTTAAGGCACGACGGATCCCGAACGAGCCCCTTCCTCCAAGCCCTTCGCCCCCACCTGCGCCCGCCTACCCATCGAGAGAGCCACCCACCCACCCTGGAGATCGGGTGTCTCCGTAACCGGATCGCCCCGTTCTCTGCCTTTCTGCCTAATCACCTCTCTGCATTTCTAATGCCTTAGTTTCCTGCCATCAAAGCGCCCGGTCAGTTTCATGGTAATTAAAACGCCCGCTCTTCCGAAAGCCTATTTCTGAGAACCCTTTTCTCGCGAAAAACCTTGGGGGGGGGGGACTTTTCAGTTTACAGAAAAAGTGAGTAAGCGGAGACGTGAAAGAAGTTGACCAAGTTATGCTGAGAAAAGTTTTCCTTCCCTCTCCCATAATGCTGGAATTTGGGGGGGGGGATCTAACGAGGATGTTTCAGGACAGGCAAAACCAAGTCCTTCTTCTGTTGAACTGTGGAATAATAATAATAATAATAATAATAATAATAGTATTATTTAGACCCCACCCATCTGGCTGGGCTTCCCCAGCCACTCTGGGCGGCTTCCAAAAAAATATTAAAATACTGCAATATATCAAACTTTAAAAGCTTCCCTAAACAGGGCTGCCTTCAGATGCCTTCTAAAAGTCTGGTAGTTGTTTATCTCTTTGACATCTGATGGGAGGACGTTCCACAAGGCGGGCGCCAACACCGAGAAGGCCCTCTGCCTGGTTCCCTGTAACTTGGCTTTTTGCAGTGAGGGAACCGCCAGAAGGCCCTCGGAGCTGGACCTCAATGTCTGGGTAGAACGATGGGGGTGGAGGCGCTCCTTCAGGTATTCTGGACCGAGGCCGTTTAGGGCTTTCAAGGTCAACACCAACACTTTGAATTGTGCTCGGAAACGTACTGGGAGCCAATGTAGGTCTTTCAAGACCGGTGATCTGTGGAACTCACTGCCACAGGATGCAGTGATGGCCACCAGCTTGGGTGGCTTTAAAAGAGGAAGATTCGTGGAGGAAGGGAAGGCTCTATTAGTGGCTACGCTCTGCCCCCACAACTGAAGGCGGCAATGATTCTGAATACCAGTGGCTGGGAAGTGCAGGAAGGGAATCGTTGCTGGGCTCCATCTCCCAGCACAACCAATGGACAGGAGTCAGGGTCCAGAAAGATCTGAATTGCATTGCAAGAGTCCTTTCCGACTCTATGAGTCTCTATAAACAGCCTCGGCCCAGTAGACCTGAAGGAGCATCTCCACCCCCATCGTTCCGCCCGGACGCTGAGGTCCAGCTCCGAGGGCCTTCTGGCGGTTCCCTCATTGCGAGAAGCAAAGCTACAGGGAACCAGGCAGAGGGCCTTCTCGGTGGTGGCGCCCGCCCTGTGGAACGCCCTCCCATCAGATGTTAAAGCAATAAACAACTACCTGACATTCAGAAGACATCTGAAAGCAGCCCTGTTCAGGGAAGTTTTTAATATGTGACATTTTAGTGTATTTTTAGTCTCAGTGGAAGCCGCCCAGAGTGGCTAGGGAAACCCAGCCAGATGGGCGCGGTACAAATAATAAATTATTATTATTATTATTATGAAGGTTGCTCGATTCCTCAGCCCTGCCTTAGGGGCAGTCCACTGTTCTGTTTGTCTCGGGAACTGAGGACAGGAAAATGCAAACCCGCTCTGCCCTTCCTTCTCAAGATTGTGTAAAGCCAGGAAGACAGTAGACATTGGTGGAATGGTGCAATGGGCTCTCCCATTAACTCCCCACCCACCTCAAAAATTTCAGGTTCCCAGGGCTTCCTGAGGAACAAATCCTATCTGACCACAAGGGTGGGAAAAGCAGATTTACAAAAACAGGTCCTCACACAGGACTAATTTCAAACCTTCTTTGCAACCCATGTGGACTGCAGAAATCTTTCTGCAGAAATCTTTCTCCAGTCATGGAGACTAGGAACTCTCCCTGCTTTAAGGCGTCACCCCCCCCCCAGGTGACCCGGTGTCTGTTTACATCCATTCACGGCCCCCTTCCCCCTCCCTGTGTTCTTCTCTCGCTGCTATCCTGCCCATCCTAACCCCGGCCTCTTAATTCTGAATGCAAGCTGATGGGGGCAGGGACCTGACCTTCTCGCACAAGTGAAAAAAGCACCATCTGCCCAGCACTATGCTACAAAAAAACCCCCGACACACACCTCAAAGTGAAAAAAGAAGGAAGAACAAATGCATAAAAGTTAGGCTTCCTGCTGCTATGACAAACTGAGGGTCATGAAGAGTCAGGCCAGAAGGCCGGATGTGCAAAATAGGTTTAAACCACATCACCTCTTATTAGAAACGAGACCCTCATAGTCCCCAGCTGCATGCAAAGTGCTTTTTTTGTCTCTCACCACCGAGAAATTGCTGCCGTTTCCTGTCTACCTGAAAATTAGGAGCTCAGAGTGCAACTTCCAAGCAGTTTCTTTGGAAATAATAAATAAGGACATGCACTGTGGAACTCCCTGCCTATTGATAGCAGGCCCTTTTTTTTCTTTTTCTTTTTTTTGCACACACCTGCCAAAAGCATTTTTGATTAGACAAAGAATCTAAAACAATATCCGGCTGGTGTGAGTTTTAATCCTGTTTTTACTCTACTGCTATTTTAACTTTTCAAAAGTCTTAAACTGTTGCTAGTTCTTCTCGACAGCCTGTGAGATTTGTTTCCCCCCGCAATCGAGCGGCGCATAAATTTTATGAAATAATTTCTTTAGCCCCAGGATTTATTTTTTTTTGCAAACGGGTTACGGCGATGGTGGAAATAAGAGGGCACAGGTAAGAGCATCAGGCACATTGATGGCAATGCAGCCAAGTTAATGCTCGCTCAGGTTAATCGTCCGCAAAGGATGAAGGTTTTAACAAGGCTAAGGGAGAGATTTCCACTTAGGGGGCCTGCGATGTGTCATACGACTTTGCATTTAACCTGCCCTTTGTCGCAGGAGGAAACAAGCCTCAAAATCGAGATGCAAATTTTCAGGAAAGGATGGCTGACAATGCAGAACTCTACAGAAATACAGGAAGCTCTCAGACCTCTGGTCCATCTGGTTCAGTATTGTCTACACGGATCGGCAGCAACTCTCCAGGGCCTCAGGGCCTCTCCCATCCCTACCCAGAGATGCTGCCAGCAAGGGATTGAAGCTAGAGCCTTCGCCACCGAACTCTGACAAACAATGTTCCCGACACCCGGGATGGAAAACCCATAATGGCGCCCATTGCTCTGGCCAAGTAGCCAGGGGAGCACCATCGCAGGAACACAAATCAAGTGCTGAGCTGCAGAGCCACCAGCCTTCCCTTTAAATCAAAGCAAGATTCTAGTCCTCAGGAACACAAAGGAAGGACTAGCGAATAAGAAGGCAGGAACTTGCCATTCCATAAGTCAGGCCCTCAGTCTATCTAGCCCAGTACTGCCCACACTGACAGGCAGCGGCTCTCTTCCTGGGCGCTGAGTCTGGTACCTCCTTCATTTCTTCTCTAAGAAGAAAGCAGGGCACTAGTCCTCATGGATATGAATAAAGGGCCGGTTAATGGAAGAACCTAAAAAGCCATATTAATACAAGTGAGGCCGTTGGTCCTTCTATCTCAGTATTGTCTACTCTGACCGGCAGCTCCAGGGTTTTGAGATGGGGGTCTACCTGGAGACTGAACCTGCGACTTTCTGCATGGAGGGCAAATGTTCCCGGCCTCAGCTGCGGCCCTCTCTAAGCTGTCTTACGCTGACCACCTGTGTCCATTAAGCTAAGTATTGTCTGCACTGACAGGCAGCTCCTCTCCCAGGTTCCAGACCTTCCCAGCCTGACCAGGAGATGCCGGGAATGAACCCGGGACCTTCTGCGTGAAAAGCGAGTGCTGGGTCCCTCAGCCAGGAGGCCACCCGTCCCCACTCCCCAACAGCTGTGAAGACACCAAAGGGCTTTTGAACCCATTTCCCTGCCGCCAGGGGTGCCAACCTGAATAGATCATTGAGGGGCCAGGTAAGCCCCACACAATCAATTCCAAGACACATTACATGCACACCATTTGAATGGCAATTCCCATCCACTTAGGGGGCAGCCCCCTCAAATATTTATTGGGGGGCAAAGGGATCTCAGCCCCTAGGAGTCGGCTCCTTTGCTTGCTTGCTGCTGCTGGCAAGCAAGTGACCCCTCTCAACATTAATCACCTTTGACCCCACATCCTGGGAACGAGCCGCCACATTCCCACAAGGGCCCTGGGCCTGGGTCCTTTGGGGGCAGCCCTATAGCGCCTGCCGCGCTTCCACGGACTTCAAAAATTGCTGCCCCTTTTCAACTTGCAAAATCTAGGTCTCAATCAAGTGGTCTCTCCTCCCTCCTCCCCCCCAATTTCCTGTTTTGGAGCTCCGGCTCTGAGGGTGGGGGGCGTGGGAAACGGTTGCCATCTCTCTCTGGGGTGGGGGGAGCAGGGCTGCCCTCCAAGGAGATTCCAAGAGAGAGATCCTACCTCCTTCTCCGAGATGTACAGCTGGTCCCCTTTCAGAACCACGTAGCGGTTTTTCCAGATCTCCCGGAAAATGCCTCTGCCACAGAATTTCCGGACCCAGCCCACCTTCTCCAGCAGAGTGGGTTGCTGGTTCCCATCCTGGTGACCCTGGAAAGAGAAGCCAGAGAGAGAGAAAAAGAGAGAGAATTGGAAACTGTGATGGAATGTCTTTTATTTCAAGCCTCTCCAACCTGCATCCTTCCTTCCCGGAGACCGCAGGATAGGGCCCCTCTATCGCTGCAGAGTCCGCTGGCAATCTTTTCTGAGCCGCCGTCCTCCCTTGAAAGTGTGCAGTTATTATTATTATTATTATTGTTATTATTAAACTAACTAACAAAACAATCCCAATTCTAACGGTCCCTCTCTCTGTGTGTGAGAGAGAGATGATGATGATGCACAAATCAATAAACAATTTTTTAAAAACCCTCTGGCACCCCACCACCACCCCACACCGCCTCCACATCCATTATGTAAGGAAACAGACTGTGTCAATCTGTTCCCCTACCCACTCGGCGTTTCACCTTTTTTCCTTACAAAATAATCATCACAATTTTCGTGTTTTCCCTGCTTTCTCACCCTTTGAAAACGCGCAGCATAACAACATAATATTAGCGGTCCTAATAATGATCATATTCGCACGAGGCCCCGTTTCTAAGAGCAAATGTGGGGCTACAGAATTGGATGTTTTCAAATGAATCTCTACCCCCCCCTTTCTAACCACGGTAAACAGTCTTAAATCTGGAGACTAGGCACCCTGCGTTGTTTCTGTAAGGGTGGTGGGTTTCCCTGTTGTTTCGAATACTCCCAGAATTAATGCAAAAAACCAAAGGAAAACAAAACACCACCCACCCCCAAACCCACAGTTTTAATAATAAACACTTGACAATCCAGCTTCTGTACCAGTTTAAAGGACCCAGCTACTGGGGGCTACTGGGGAGAGATAGGAGGCAATTGAATTGTTGGAGGAAGGGGGCCGAATCGAAGGGCATCGGAACGATATTTACAACAACAGCGACCAAATAATCAATAATCCAGAAAAAACGCAGGCTCTGACACCCCAGTTTTCCCCCTCCCCACCGCGCGCCCCTCCAATCTCACAGAAACTGGACAATGACCCTTCTGCTTTTGGGGGGTCTTCAGAAAGCGGGCTGCAAACTCACCCGCTTGGTAGAATTGGTTTTTTTCATCATTCCTCGGGGGGTGGGGGTGGCCGTCAGGAAAAAGGGGGTGGGGGAGGACGGGGGTGGGTGAGAGGAAGAGGGGTGGGGGGAGGAGAAGAAAGAAAGAAAGGAGAGAGGAAAAATCAGAATCGAAGCTGGTCTCCTGGAGACGAGGAAGCAGCTGAAGGCTTGGGAAAAAAGGCAGGAGGGGGAAAATAAATAAATGGCTCCCCCCTCTTTTTTTTCCTCCCTCCCTCCCTCTTTATTTCCTCGTTGCCTTCCTCCTTCCTTCCTCCCTCCTGTTCCTCTTTCTTTTCAGAGGGAGCGCAAGAGACCTCCGGTGGCATGGACCTCTTTGCGATGCGCGCACATCCCTACTGAGAGAGAGAGAGAGAGAGAGAGAGAGAGAGAGAGAGAGAGAGGCGCCCCCTCCCTCTCTCCCTCCCTCCCTCCCTCTTTGCCTCGCCTGCTCCTTCCTTCCTCCTCCCTCCTCCTCCCCCCTTTCTCTCCTGTGGGCAGGCGCTGGGAGAAAGGGGTGAGTCGGGGCTCCACAGCCCCATCTATAGCCAGACGAGCGCCACGGTGCCAAGAGGCGAGGCGAGGCGTCCTTTGTTCCAGGAGGAGCGTGGGATGGGATGTTGGGGGGGCGGAGATGGAGGGGTGTGGGGGGGGGAGAGAAGGCGCTCAGCCCCCCCCCCAGGAGAAGGGGCTGCAGAGGGTCGCGAGCGGCACCCGAGGCGAGTAGGAACTCCTGCTCAGAGTAGACCTCCCGGGGGAGATTGATTTGCTTCGTGACATGGTGCGTATTTTGCAAGCAAACAAAAAACCCAGCCAAGCACCAAGCCGTTTGCAAAAAATAGCCGGCGAAAGGAACTTTTTCAAAACATTCAAACAATAAAATGGAAACGGACAGAGGGCACCGTCGGCTTGGCTCTGTTATTTTCCATAGGGCTACTCTTGAGTCAAAATGAGTTGGTACCAATAGTGCTTTTTTCAGGGCAAGGATACCCCTAAATATTTTGTAAATCTACTTTTGTCCATTGACTGTATTTCTTTCCCCCGATTTGAACTATAAAATGGGGATTTTCTTGAGTCAAAAGGAGAGTACCCCTAAACATTTTTTTAAGAAAAACAACAACACTGCCGGTAGTAGTAATAATAAACAAAATGCTGCATTGACACGACCTGAATTACCAATGTCAAATACAAGGGAATGCTAAGAATAATTTATTGTTTGTGTTTGCATTGCCTGGAGGCTGCCTTGATTTCCCTCCACGCGAGTATTTTATAGACAAATAAACTTAATGATAATAATTGTAAAATGTGTTGTATTAACAGGACCGTCCAAAGAATTGCAAACGTCAAATACCAGGGAATGATAATGATATGATAAGAATAATGATAAGTATTGCATTAAGAGGACTGGTCCAAGAAACTGCAACTGTGAAATGCAATGGCTGAATGAGATATTTAAGAGTTACTGAGAATATCAGGTTTCTCTCTTTTTTTAATGTTAACGCCCCAAGTGTCTAGTCCTCATCATCTCAAATATGTGCTTAAATATGCACAGCGAACACCTGGTGGAATCGCAGGAGCGGAAGAAGTTGTTGAGTAAGATCTCCTGCGTTTGGGGCTTGAGAACTTTGTTGCCCCTCCTCACCAATGGCGGAAGCAGAATAAATTATGCAAAGTCAGGGAAATTATGCACAGCTGCCCAATCTGCATGATTAATGCAGGCGGCAGCCTTAAAGGGTCACCTTGGCACCAAAGTCTGCACGCTCGCAGGCCTCCGTCTCCCTCCTCCTTCAGGCTCAGTGAACCCAAGAAATGGGTAGCAACTGTGGGGAAGCAGATTTTGGCTATAACCACTAGAAGAGACTCCCTAAAGGTGAGAGCCGATCACTGGTGGAGCAGAGACTGCCTCTGGGGTCAGTGGCTTTGCTTTTTGCCAGTAGGATGTAAAAGCACAGGCTGGGAAGGTCAGCTTGCAAGATCCCGACCCTGAGCAAAAGTGGGGTTGAGATGGATGACCTCTAGGGTGTCTCCCGCGTCTAAGGTTCTAAATTCCCTCCTAGAACACTTATACGGCACTCGTACCTTTCCTCCTTCAGTTCCTCCTTCAAGCCTCATCTTTCCCTTGAACATTTCAGTCTGCTGATTCCATTCTAAGCTAAACGACTTTTGGCCCAGTTTCGTCCTGTTAGCCTTTCCTGCCCTCTGTTGAAACTCTCTTTTTCCAGGAGTTTAGATTGTGGATTCCTAGAGGGCAGGGACCTGCTCTCTCTCCTGTCTCTCGTGCGCTTTCTTTTTTTAAAAAAAACAACTTTGGAAAATGCCCTACTTGCCGCCACCACTACTTAAATAAATAAAACCAACTCTTGGCACATTCAAATAACAGCTGTTTTAATTGTGCACTCAGGAATATTTGCACTCATGACTGAGAGTGACCCCGACTGAATCTGGGAATTGTAGCGTTAGAATTGTTGTGGGCAGTTATACGTCGTCCCAACTTTCGATCTTTGCTCGCACCTACAAAGACAAGGACGCTGTGGCGCCTGCCATTGAGGCATTCCCCGGAATTTCCTGGTGCCATCCTGCATCTTTTCATACCACAAATGTTTTTTTTAAAAAAATTGTCCTATTTTGTTGCTCCATAGCTCAAGAGTGCTATTTCAGATGGCAATAATACAGTCATCTTAGAGGGGCGGAGAAGCATCTCAGAACAACCGATGAAGCAGAATTTAAGATTCGGGACACATAAAATACGGTCCTTCTTCGTGCAGCGCCGAGTTAAACTGTGGAACTCCTTGCCACAGGAAACAGTGGTGGGTGGCAGTCTGGATAAATTCAGGGAGGAAGAATGAGCTATATCATAGAATCATGGAATCATAGAGTTGGAAGAGACCACAAGGGCCATCGAGTCCAACCCCCTGCCAAGCAGGAAACACCATCAGAGCATTCCTGACATATGGTTGTCAAGCCTCTGCTTAAAGACCTCCAAAGAAGGAGACTCCACCACACTCCTTGGCAGCAAATTCCACTGTCGAACAGCTCTTACTGTCAGGAAGTTCTTCCTAATGTTTAGGTGGAATCTTCTTTCTTGTAGTTTGGATCCATTGCTCCGTGTCCGCTTCTCTGGAGCAGCAGAAAACAACCTTTCTCCCTCCTCTATGTGACATCCTTTTATATATTTGAACATGGCTATCATATCACCCCTTAACCTCCTCTTCTCCAGGCTAAACATGCCCAGCTCCCTTAGCTGTTCCTCATAAGGCATCGTTTCCAGACCTTTGACCATTTTGGTTGCCCTCCTCTGGACACGTTCCAGTTTGTCAGTGTCCTTCTTGAACTGTGGTGCCCAGAACTGGACACAGTACTCCAGGTGAGGTCTGACCAGAGCAGAATACAGTGGCACTATTACTTCCCTTGATATAGATGCTATACTCCTATTGATGCAGCCCAGAATTGCATTGGCTTTTTTAGCTGCCGCGTCACACTGTTGGCTCATGTCAAGTTTGTGGTCAACCAAGACTCCTAGATCCTTTTCACATGTGCTGCTCTCAAGCCAGGTGTCACCCATCTTGTATTTGTGCCTCTCATTTTTTTTTGCCCAAGTGCAATACTTTTGCCCAAGTGCAATATATCAGTTACTATTAGTTATGGCAGTTCTGCTCTGCCTCCTTGGGTGGGGCAAGAATGCTTCTCAACACCAGTTGCAAGAAAACACAAGAAAGGAGAGGCCTCTGGACTCCAGCAAAACTATACCAGAAGAAAATAACAAGTGCAGACAACTGCTGGAGATGTGGGAGTAAAAAGGCGAACGTCGTACATATGATGATTAAATGCCCAATGATAAGATCATTTTTGGTGCGAGGTGAGGATATTTATAGTAAGAGTAATAAAAAGAAATTGTTATTTAGGGGAATTGAATTCTAAATTATATTCCGGAAACGTGGGAGATTTCAAGGGGTCAAAAAAAAAAATTGGATGTACTGTGCTATATTAGAAGCAAATAAAACTTGTTTTGATGAATTGAAAGCCACAAAAAGATTGCACTGAGCACATGGATTGATAATATGGACAGACTAGCTACATACGAACGAATTGTATGTCGACGCAAATTAAGAATGAATAAATATGAAGAAATCTGGAATGAATATTTAAGCAATAAGGTGGATAGTGGTGGGAGGAGAGAGAGGTGGGAAAATATTGTTTAAAAGGTTCAGTCATAGGTATATCGGTGTATTTAAATCTGAATTGTCAAATTGTGTTGTTATTGTTATTATGATTTTTGTTGTAGTCTCTTTTGTGGTTGTTGTTTGCATCGAAAAAAATGATTAAATAATTATTGTTTTTTTAAAAGAAGGCTCTTCCTAGGTTCTTAATAATGTGGACGACAGCAGGAAGAGCTTTCTGACAGTCTGATTGGAACAGACTCCCAGGAGAAATTGTGGTCTCTTCTTCCATGGAGGTTTTTAAGCAGAGGCTGGATGGCCATCAGCCATGTACGATCTAGCAAAGATTCTTGCACTGCAGGGGTTGGACTAGATGACCGCTGGGGACCCCTTGCGACTCCACGATTCTACGAGCTGTGTGTCAATTCACCAGAAGCACGCAATTATTGCATCAATGACATGTTTCAAAATACACTGGGGGGCGGGACGGACCCACACCAGTCTGGTAGGGTCCCTATATCTACACAAACACACACAGAGAGAGAGAGAGAGAGAGAGAGAGAGAGAGAGAGAGAGAGGTAACTCTCTGTGTACCAAGTCAAGATCAATGGTCACTCCTGGAGAGACTTCAGTCTCTGAATCTCTTCCGCTCCCCCAATACTAATAAATTATCTGCAAAAGTCCCACTGTAACCACCATTGATAAAACTAACCAGCTCTTTATCAGAAGGCAATTCGGACAACATCAAAGCTGATTCAGGACCCTATAAGGCTGAAAGGGTGTTGATGTAAAGAGACGTAAAGAATGGCAGACGAAATTAATGGACTATGCAGAATTGGACAAAATGACAGGAAGGATTCGAAACCTGCGGGGCCAGAGATTTACAGAAGATTGGAAGAAGTCTATGAATTATTTGAAGAGCACCTGTAATCAGCAAATCACGCTAGTAGGACTACAAGAAGTTTTGTAAGGAGAAATATACAAAGTGTTACAAAGTCGAAAAAGATAGAGATGTTGGCTATGAGTTTGAAACATAATAGGGGAAATAAGAAAGGCACACTAAGAGATTAGATTGGAAAATTTTCAGACAGGACTGATGGAAGTAAAAAAAAATTTGAATAAGATGTAAAAGTATGTTTAATTACTGTTGAAAATGCTATGTTAAAAAACTAATAAAAATTTATATATAAAAAAGAAAAGGAAAGAGATGTAAAGAAGACAGGAGGGGAGAAAATCATTTAAATACCCGGTGCATTCTGAGCCCAATGGAAGATGCTCAGAGGTAGAGGGCAGGTCGAGATCCGGCTACTGCCCTGATGCAGGGGCTGAGTGCAAGACACGCCGACATAGGGAACTGCCTCTTGCCAAGTCAGAGACTTGATCCACCAAGCTCAGTGTTGTCTACACTGGCTGGCAGCAGCTTTCAGGGGTTCAGGTGGGGCATTCCCAGTCCTACCTGGAGTTGCCTTCTGGGATTGAGCCAGGGGCTGTTACGCAGGCAGAGCAGGTGCTTTCCCCACTGAGCCATGCGGCCCCCCAAATTAAGCAGGATTCTAGTCCTCATGGTTCCGAATTAGAGGGCTGGTTCAAAGAGTCAGCTGTCTGTTGCTCCCTTTGGGCCAATGTTGCCTGCACTGACTGGCAGTGGCTCTCCAAGGCAGGGACTCTTTTCTGCTTGGGAGATGCTGGCGATTGAACCCAAGACCTTCTGTGTGCAAAGGAGATGCTCCCTCGCTGAGTTATGGAGTTTCACTCTGTCCAAATTCTGCTCCTTTAGCATCTGACCTGAGGTTTCGGCAAGCATTGCCACTGCAACCTGAAGCTTATGTAAGAAACAAAAATCTGCCCTTATTCCCTTATGGGGGACACAAGAGCCCTTACAGAGTCCTTTGTAGGTTCTCCACCGGTCAGAGAAAAGAACAGAGGCCAACCAGAGAATATTGAGAAGCAAAGCAGCTCGTAAGCCTGATCTTTATTGAACTGTTGCAACAGGGTGCTCCCCTCACACACAGAAAAGGAGGAGGACCCAGAACACAGGTGTGCCCGCCCTTATACAGACATTTTAAATTGCCTGCCTTGGAGTCCAAGACCACCCCCAGAAACATCATACCTTCATCACAGAAAGGGCAGTCTACAGCAGAAATTTGAGTGCATTGTTTACCTCCTGTCTGGCAGGTTACCTGTTAATGCTCACTTGATTGGATACCCTGGGGAGCCTAGCCAGTCTTTTGTAATGATAAATACTTAGTTCCTGAGCCAGGTCACAGGCTCACCCTATTCATACACAGACATACCCTTAAGACAGGATTTGTGAAGGAAAAGACAATGGGGAGAGGCTTTTCCATTTTCCTTTGACTTTGCAGAGAAAACATTTTGTCAGTTTGGGAGTCAAAAATGGTTCCAGGGCTGTTTTCCTGTGCTGCTTCAGACATGTGGTTTATATATTTATGTACGTGTTTGCTTGGTACATTGATGAACATTTATTATATATAAGACCTTATTTTATTTCACTAACTTCCACACTCCCAGAAACTTGGTTCCTTTCCCCACTAGCGAAAGTGGAGGTTCTCAGGATGCTACCGCCCATCCAAACCCCCAACTGTTGTTCTTTTTTGCACCGTCACAGAACATGCCAAGCACCAGATATGACTGGAATCAGCTGGTTCTTTCAACCACAAAACAAGACCGAGCGTCTCACAAAGTTACATTGTGTGTGTGGCAAAATCACGCAGCCTTGGACCCGTTCCCTCTCCGAGGGGCCACGGAACAATGAACAGGAGGGAAAATAAACAGCAAAGCAAGGAGTCTTGTTTGCATTTTGCTACACACCAAGGAAGTCTCACTAAATCCACAGAGTCGGGCTGCAAAAAGCGACCTTGAAATGCCTGGTGGGTGGTGTTACATCGAGAATGGAAGGCAAAGAGATGTTCCCTATCTAAAGCCGTTATTATCTGCCTCTTGTTCTTCTGTCCTGGAACATCCTATTCACACACGCTGCGTCCCCATGTTGCAGTTTCGTTCTCCGATTCTCCGGATAATCACCGGTTACCAAAATATCTTTTGCTCAAGTCAAGCCAGTCTCTCTCTCCCTGCTGGCCTGCGGGGTTGAAAATGTCGCTGGTGCTATCATCTCCTCGCATCTATCTCTTGACACCCTGCTTCTTCCCACCCCCACAAAACTCGCAGACAAAATAAAAAGGATTTTAATTGGGGCATCCTAGTAGCTGCTCCATTCAAGATTGCTTGGACAAAGAGGTCGAATTTAGGCCCTTGGATAGGAGTCGAAGCATAAGATCTTGGTCTGGGGAGACATTAGACTTTTGGGGAGCACCAAGAAACCCCCCAGCATCACGGGAGAGGTTCATGGAGGAGAAGGCTTTCAATGGCTACTTCCAGCCGCGATGGTGACACGATTCCTCCATGCTCGTGCTTCTGAAATCCCAGTTTCTGGAAACCCGGGGACGGCGTTGCTGAGTCCCCCAATGCCTGGGTTAAACAGGAGCGTTTCCAAATCCTCCTCCGAAAATCAATAATGATGGAGACAGGTACACCTCAATAGGGTGGGCTATTCCCCACCCCTAGATAGCACCTTAAAAAGCAGAGACATCACCTTGCCGACAAAGGTCCGTATAGTTAAAGCTATGGTTTTCCCAGTAGTGATGGATGGAAGTGAGAGCTGGACCATCAAGAAGGCTGATCGCCGAAGAATTGACGCTTTTGAATTCTGGTGCTGGAGGAGACTCTTGAGAGTCCCATGGACTGCAAGAAGATCAAACCTCTCCATTCTGAAGGAAACTAGCCCGGAGTACTCACTGGAAGGACAGATCCTGAAGCTGAGGCTCCAATACTTTGGCCACCTCATGAGAAGAGAAGACTCCCTGGATAAGACCCTGATGTTGGGAAAGATGGAGGGCACAAGGAGAAGGGGACGACAGAGGACGAGATGGTGGGACAGTGTTCTCGAATCTACCAGCATGAGTTTGACCAAACTGCGGGAGGCAGTGGAAGACAGGAGTGCCTGGTGTGCTCTGGTCCAGGGGGTCACGAAGAATCGGACACGATCAAACGACTAAACAACAACAATTCCCCACCCCTAGATATGGTGGAATTGTATCTCCCATTCTCACCCCCCCAGTCATGATCCAGGCAGACTTTCTGGGGCAAACACATCTAAGGAGGGCTTGTGAAGCTGGGGAGGTGGGGGGTAAGACAGGCGAAGAGTCTCGAGGGCCACGTTGAGAGCCTTGCAGGGCCACATCCGGGTCCTAAGGCCGGGGGAGCCCATTTTAAATCCAGGCGCGAGCGGAAAGGGAGTTGTGGCACCCAGTTTTCATTCCTCCTGCTAAGTAGAATCCCACAGTGTCAAGACCAGCCGGAAGTCGTGGGTGGGTTTTGGGAAGCTTAATCCCGACAAACAGGGTGGAAGGGGGAGGGATTTCATATTTAAAAGCCCTGCAGAGCTGTCCCATTTCTCTCTTGCTCTCATGCTGCCCCCCCCCCCGGCCCCCAGTCACCCAGTTCTAAACCTTACTGGTGATCTTGCAATGTCATTGGGCTTCCCGTACGAATGGATCCATTTCTTGCACAGAGGAGAGGAAGGGGGGGGATTTGAAATATAATGAAAAATTAAATTAGCAGAGGGGATTAAAGGTCAAGGGACCCTTGACCATTAGGTCCAGTCGTGACCGACTGTGGGGTTGCGCGCTCATCTCGCTTTATTGGCCGAGGTAGCCGGCGTACAGCTTCCGGATCATGTGGCCAGCATGACTAAGCCGCTTCTGGCGAACCAGAGCAGCACACAGAAACACCGTTTACCTTCCCACCGGAGTGGTACCTATTTATCTACTTGCACTTTGACGTGCTTTCGAACTGCTAGGTTGGCAGGAGCAGGGACTGAGCAACGGGAGCTCACCCCGTCACAGGGATTCGAACCGCCAACCTTCTGATCGGCAAGTCCTGGGCTCTGTGGTTTAACCCACAGCGCCACCCACGTCCCTACCAGAGGGGATTATGAGTTGGTTAATTAATCAAATTAACCGGAGGGGATTATGAGCTGGTTAATTTGATTTGACCCATTATTTCCCGAAATAAAGTTCCAATTACCGCTGAGTAGGTTCTCTGGAAAATTCTTCTTCCTCGGTGTCAGAAATGGGGCCAAATCCCAGGAGCAATGGGCTCACCATTGCACGACCAGCGGGTGGAACCACGAGGCTCCGTAAGCAAGCAAAGAACAATTCCTCCCTTCTCTCTTAGCTCTGGTTCCTGCATTGCAGTCCCTTCCGATTCTACAACTATGATAGCAAATGACTTCCCCTCAAAGAATCCTGTAGCCTGTAGTTTGTTAGGGTTGCTGGGAACTTTAGCGCCACGAGGGGTGAACTACAGTTCCCAGGAGTCTTTTGTGGGGGGTTACACTTCCTCTGGGGACACAGGTGGTGCTGTAGGTTAAACTACAGAACCTAGGGCTTGCCAATCAGAAGGTTGGCGGTTCGAATCCCCGTGACGGGGTGAGTTCCTGTTACTCTGTCCCTGCTCCTGCCAACCTAGCAGTTCGAAAGCATGTCAAAGTGCAAGTAGATAAGTAGGTACCACTCCAGTGGAAAGATGAACGGTGTTTCCGTGTGCTGCTCTGGTTTGCCAGAAGCGGCTTAGTCATGCTGGCCACATGACCTCGAATCTGTACGCCGGCTCCCTCAGCCAATAAAGCGAGATGAGCGCCACAACCCCAGAGTCGGCCACGACTGGACCTAATGGTCAGGGGTCCCTTTACCCTTTACACTTCCTCTGAAGGAACAGGTTCTTAACTTGGGGGTCCTCCTGGATCCTTCGCTGTCGCTCGGTGCTCAAGTGGCCTCAGTGGCCCAGAGTGACTTCCATCAGCTTCAGCTGGTGACCCAGGTAACACCTCTGTCTGGACAGGGATAGCCTAACTATTGTTGTCTATGCTCTGCTAACCTCAAGGTTAGATTACTACAATGCATTATGCGTAGGGCTGCCTCTGAAGATGGTTTGGAAACTTCAGCTGGTGCAGAATTCAGCAGCTGGGTTGCTCACTGTTTGAGCATATTGCACCGATCCCGGTCCAACTGCACTGGCTACCAATTAGTTTCTGGGCCCAATTCAAAGTGCTGGTTCTGACCTATAAAGCCTTAAACGGCTCAGGACCGCAATACCCCAAGGACCGCCTCTTTCCATATGAGCCTACCCAGACAGTGAGATCACCTTCTGAGGCCCTCCTTCGTGTGCCTCTTCCTTAAGACATCCGGAGGGTGGCAACATGAGAACAGGGCCTTCTCTGCAGTGGCTCCCCTTCTGTGGAATGCTTTCCCCAGGGAAGTTTGCCTGGCACCTTCATTATGCACCAGGCAAAAACGTTCCTTTTTAACCAAGCCTTTGATCCGATATACATCCTACGCCCTTTTAAAATGTCTTTTTTTGTTTGTTCTGAGAGTCGCCCTGAGACCCCCCAGGTATAGGGCGGTGTATAACTTCCAATAATAATAATAATAATAATAACCATTGATAGCTCTTTCCCCCTCCACAAATTTGCCTAATCCTCTTTCAAAGCCTTGTAAGCCGGCGGCCATTGCTGCCTCATGTGGCAGAGAGTTCCACAGTTTAACTCTGTGTAGCGTGAAGGAGGACTTTCTGTTTTCTATCCCGTCCCCCCGCTCTTGTGCTATGACCGCACTCGAGCGAATGGCCTCGGCTCCGACTACCCCTCCCTCCTTAGATGAAAGCAAACGAAATAAGCAGCTACGCAGGGGGATGCCCGCTGTATCTTTGCCCAAGGCTCCTTGATAAGGCGGATTCGAAAGCAGGGCCGCAGCTATCGATGACTGCAGTCGCCAAGGACAATGGAAAACCCCAACCTTTGACCTGGTCTGGCCAGATGAGTCCGCGAGGGAAGCCGCTCGCCTCTGAATAAGACCCGTAGCCGGGAACGACAGGAGAGATGCTCTCGCACTCAGGTCCTGCTTGGGGGGGGGGTCTTCCCGAAGAGGTATTGGGGGGGCCACCGTGGGAACGGGGTGCTGGCCTGGGGGGCGGGGTGATTCCAACTCCCATCAGCCCCAGCAACCGTCACGGTCAATGGTCAGGGAGAACGATGGGATAGGAATCCGGAAACATCTGGAGCAGCCCAAAGGTTGTCCCCGCCCTCTCTAAAACACCAGACCCCCTCTTCCCTGCAAGCCTGGGGCTAGTAAGCCAAGGTTGCAGGTTCGGTTCCCATTCGGAACAGCTACACATTTCAGCATCGCAGGGGTGTGTGGACTAGATCAGGGGTAGGCAAATGAAGGCCTGGGGGCCCGGATCCGGCCCAATAGCCTTCTAAATCCAGCCCACGGACAGTCCAGGAATCAGCGTGTTTTTACATGAGTAGAATGTGTGCTTCTATTTAAAATGCGTCTCTGGGTTATTTGTGGGGCATAGGAATTCGTTCATTCCCCCCCCCCCAAAAAAAAATATAGTCTGGCCCCCCACAAGGTCTGAGTGACAGTGGATTGGCCCCCTGCTTAAAAAGTTTGCTGACCCCTGGACTAGAGCATAGGGAGGCAAACTAAGGCCCGGGGGGGCCAGATCTGGCCCAATCGCCTTCTAAATCAGGCCCGCAGACAATCCGGGGAATCAGCATGTTTTCACATGAGTAGAATGTGCCCTTTTATTTAAAATGCATCTCTGGGTTATTTGTGGGGCAGAGGAATTTGTTCTCCCCCCCCCTTCAAAATATAGTCCAGCCCCCCACAAGGTCTGAGGGACAGTGGACCAGCCCCCTGCTGAAAAAAATTGCTGACCCCTGGACTAGATGATCACAGGGTCCCAACTGTGATTCTAGGATCTTATCTACTCCTCCGTCGAAAGCAAGAAAAAGAAACAGCAACGCTCTCTGCTAGAAGAATTGCAACTTCCTTTTATTGGGACCATTTTTCTCTGGGGGTGGGTTATCCCAGGGCACGGCGGGGGGGGGGGGAGGTAAATGAGTTTGGAAAAGAGGCAAACAACTCTCATGCAATGTGAGAGCTGGAATGGGAATGAAGGTGACAGAGGGCCGGTCCTTTCCTTTCTCTTAAGATCTCGATCAAGTCTTTTGAGATGGGGGGGAAAAGGACCCCATGGTTTGGTCCTGTGAGGAGAGAGCGTGCCTGCCCCATACTTTTCGGCAACAGGTATTGTCTGAAGTATTGTCTGCTAAAGTGCTTTTCTGAAGTTTCAAACGCCAGGTGGGTGAGTTTGTGGGTGTCAACGGGCAACAGATGCTGAGCAGCCTGGAACGGACGGTCAGTCGGAAATGACGAAAAAGAGGTCATCAGTTCAGCCTCCTGGACGCTGCCCTCGCCGGCCCCTGGGAGCTGTCCGCGCCTCGTCCGCGGAAACCGGAAGCCGAGACCTCTTCTAGGAAGCTGGGAAGAGAAGAGGGAAACAGCGGCAGGGAGTTAAAGGAAGGCGTCCCAATGAGTTGGCGAATGTGGTCACCAAAAAAGAGCAGAAAGGTTTCCCAGCTCTGTAATGTTTTATGTACTGTGTCTTGCCGTTTTATTGATTATAGTTTAGATATTATTTATCGTAACTGGATTTCTGTTTAACTTTTATATGTTGATATCATTATTTTATACTATTCTACCGATTGTAGAATGTTACCTTTTTGATGAAGGCTGTCTATTTTGAACTTATGTTTTATTATCACGTTTTTGTATTGCATTAGATTGTTATAAGATGTACATTTTTTGTTTCTTCAGCTTGTAAGCCGCCTTGAGTATTGTAAGATAGAAAGACGGTATACTAATTAAAAATGATAATGATGATGATGATGCAAGAACTCACAGGGTTTTCTCCATGCCAGAATAACTTGGCTGAGCTTAGAACAGAATCATAGAATCATAGAGTTGGAAGAGACCACAAGGGCCATCGAGTCCAACCCCCTGCCAAGCAGGAAACACAATCAGAGCACTCCTGACATATGGTTGTCAAGCCTCTGCTTAAAGACCTCCAAAGAAGGAGACTCCACCACACTCCTTGGCAGCAAATTCCACTGTCGAGCAGCTCTTACTGTCAGGAAGTTCTTCCTAATGTTTAGGTGGAATCTTCTTTCTTGTAGTTTGGATCCATTGCTCCGTGTCCGCTTCTCTGGAGCAGCAGAAAACAACCTTTCTCCCTCCTCTATGTGACATCCTTTTATATATTTGAACATGGCTATCATATCACCCCTTAACCTCCTCTTCTCCAGGCTAAACATGCCCAGCTCCCTTAGCTTGGATGTGCATCTTCTCTCTCTCTCTCTTCTTTCCCCAATTTTTTAAATTAATTTTCCAAGTTTAGAACAGATATGACATACAACTTTTTTTCCAAGTTTATAACAAATATGACATGCAAAAAAACCAAGAAAAGAAAAAGAAAGAAAAGAACATACAAATAAACACATAATCCTTCTAAAATCCAATTTGCTTTTCATCGTTAACTAACTTCCTCAAATCCCCCTAACTGAATTCCATTGTATCCCCTCGTAACAGTTTTCCAACCTCTTCTTTCTAACAAAATTTACTTTTTCAAATTACTTTCTGAGCTTCTTTTCATAATTTCTCCCATAATGTTTTACAGTTTAATCATGTCCTATTCCGAAGCCAAATTGGTAAATTCAAGTAGCTTCTCCTTGTCTTATCTTACAATATTTAATTAAATACCGTGTTTTTCACCCTATAGGACACACTTTTCCCCCTCCAAAAATGAAGGAAAAATCTGTGTGCATCCTATGGGGCGAATGCAGGCTTTCGCTGAAGCTTGGAGAGTGAGAGGGGTCGGTGCGCACTGACCCCTCTCGCTCTCCAGGCTTCAGGAAGCTATCAGCAAGCCTAGGGAGCCCGCGGGAGTTCCCGCAGGGCTCCCTAGGCTGCGGATAGCAGCCTGCTTCCCGGAGTGCGGGGCGTGCTGAAGCCGCGGCTGGGGGGGGGGGAATAATTTTTTATTTCTTTATTCCCCCCCCCCAAAAAAACTAGGTGTGTCCTATGGGCCGGTGCGTCCTATAGGGCGAAAAATACGGTAATCTTTAAATTTCTTGGTGTTCCTCCATTGTTCTTGGTGTTCCTCTTCTTTTTGATCGCGGATTCTTCCATTCTCTCTCTCTCTTTTTTTTGGGGGGGGGGAGAAGCAACCTTGCCCCCCTCCCTCTTTGGGCAAGCAATACGTCTCAGTCCGCAGCGCCTAAATCTGTAATAATCGCTTGGCGGCCACTTTAAGAGATGGAGGAGGGCTGAATCGCCCTGAAGTGAAGTAACTCTGTAAGGTCTCACGGGTTGGTGGTGTCTCCAACCCCCCCGCCAACCCCCCCCTTCAGAATCTCTCCAGAAAGACGCATCCTCCGAGCATCCCACGTCGATTTAATTAATCCTTGTCGCACAGCGAAGCGGCTGGCTGCTGTGTTTTCGTGAGCTGCCCACGTACGAAGAAGGCGCTGAAAATACTGGAGAAACTCAAACACACAACAGGATCAAAGCTGCTCCTTCTCCCACAACGCACTCACACTTTCCCCTTCTGGTGAGTGTCGTTTCTCCCAGCGCCCTATCCCACGAGCGTAAAAGGTGCGTTTCCTAAAATCGCAAGAAGAACCCGCCAAAACAGGCCAATGGCACCCTGTTCTCACAGTGGCCCCCCAGAAACTGAGGATCTTGATAGACTGCCTCCGGAGCTGGAGACTCCATAAGAACGCCGGAAGAGCCTGGCTGCAGGATCAGGCCAAAGGGGGCCCATCTAGTCCAGCACCCTTTTCTCCTAGGGGCTGCCCAGATGCCCCAGTGAGAAACCCGCAAGCGGAATCCAAGGGATTCCAGTGGCAGTGAGTTCCACCGTTTAACTACGGGCTATTTAAAAATCTGTCCGAAAGCATCCAACATTCAGCTTCGCTAGAGTTCCAGTATTAGGAGAGCGGGAATTCTCCGCTTCCCCCAAACCATGTATAGTTTTATAAACATCTGTCATGTCCATCTTTGACTCGCCTTTCGTCTAAACTGAAAAGTCGCGCCTCCAATTTGGATAACGGCATTAATGATATTGGCAGTTTTATTTCCATTTTCTTCTTATTTTCAAATTTTAAAAATTGATTTTAACAGATATAACATACAAAACGTACAAAAGAGAGAACATTACAATACTGAGAGAGAAAAAAACAAAAGAAAACAAAAATAAAAACGCATATTCCTTCATTTTAAATTCCATTAACTGGCTTCCTCGAATCCCCCCTACCTGAATTTCATTGTATCACCTTGTAACAGTCCTCCAAAATCATCTTTCTACTACAATTTACTCCTTCAATTAACCATCTTCATCTCTTTTCTTATTGACTTAAATCCATATTACTATACAACATTCTTATTCTAATCCTAGGCCTATTTGATACTTTCAAGTACCTTCTAATTATCTTATATTACAATATTTAGCTAGATAATCTTTAAATTTCTTCCAATCTTCTTGATGCTCCTCTTCTTTCTGATCGTGGATTCTTCCAGTCAGGTCGGCCAGCAACAAGAACTCCAACATCTTCATCTGTCATTTTTCTTGTTGTTGTTTAGTCGTTTAGTCATGTCCGCCTCTTTGTGACCCCCTGGACGAGAGCACACCAGGCCCTCCTGTCTTCCACTGCCTCCCGCAGTTTGGTCAAACTCAGGCTGGTAGCTTCGAGAACACTGTCCCACCATCTCGTCCTCTGTCGTCCCCTTCTCCTTGCGCCCTCCATCTCTTCCAACATCAGGGTCTTTTCCAGGGAGTCTTCTCTTCTCATGAGGTGGCCCAAGTACTGGAGCCTCAGCTTCAGGATCTGTCCTTCCAGTGAGCACTCAGGGCTGATTTCCTTCAGAATGGAGAGGTTTGATCTTCTTGCAGTCCATGGGACTCTCAAGAGACTCCTCCAGCACCACAATTCAAAAGCATCCATTCTTCAGCGATCAGCCTTCTTTATGGTCCAGCTCTCACTTCCATACATCACTTCTGGGAAAACCATAGCTTGAACTATACGGACCTTTGTTGGCAAGGTGATGTCTCCGCCATTTTTCTACCACTGGTATTTCTTGAGATTTCCAATTACTAGCTAATAGCAGTCTTCCTGCTGTAATGGCATACAAAAAATAATCTGACATCTTTTTATTCCCACTTCCTTTTCTGTCCTGGGATTTGCCTTTTCCAGGGCTGCCACGCACCGGCCGGGCATCCCCTTCCGACTCCCCTTCTCTCTCAGTCACAAAGCCAGGAAACGCCTTTTGCTCTTCCATTTCCACTGAGCTGGTCAGGACAAGTCCTCCTGTGCCTGAGATGCGTCACGAGATGACGCGGGGGCCACAACCTTTGACCCCAGCAGAAGGAAAGCCCCCGCACTCGTCTGGCCTCCGGCCTGTCACAACAAGCCTCGGACGCTTGGCCCGGGGCAGTAGGAAAACAGCTGGCTTTTTCACTGACGCCCAGCGCCCAGGACAGGCTCGTGGCGCCAGAAGGAATTTGGCTTTGAAAAGGGGGCTGCGGTGCCCTTTCACACAACCTGAACGCCAGCAATTCAAGATGCGCTTCTGTCCGCAGTGGTGCCCAAACAGGCTGACCTCCTTGCGCCGAAGCAACAACAGTCTCCTCTAGGGCGGGCTAGGAATCACGGCATATCCAAAGCTTTTCATGCCCATCAGAGGCTTTTGAAAATCCACATTTTGTGCTTAAGGAAGAATCAGTGTTTCCAATCTTCTTCTGAAAGGGCTTTTGGTTTAAAAGTAGGCAAATGATTAAGGGTGGACAAGGAGCGGTCTCGGGTTATGGGGTTGAGAGGCCTGAACTTTTCAGGTTAACTTGCTCCCACCTCCAGTAAGAATTTAGGTGCCGTGTGTTATAATCCCTCCTCCTCCTCCAAAATTTGCTTCTGAGTGTAAAGAGGTGGATCAGGCCCAAAGGGGTCTGTCTAGCCAAGCCTCTTGGTCTACCAAATAACCTTAATAACTATTATTATTATTATTATTATTATTTTAACCCCACCCATTTGGCTGTGTTTTCCCACCCATTCTGGGAGACTTCCAGCGCGTATAAAAAAAAATTCCCTGAACAGGGCTGCCTTCAGATGTCAGTTGTGTAGTTATTTATCTCCTTGACATCTGATGGAAGGACATTCCACAGGGTGGGTGCCACTACCGAGAAGGCCCTCTGCCTGGTTCCCTGTAACCTCACTTCTCTCAGGGAGGGAACCGCCAGAAGGCCCTCGGCCCTGGACCTCAGTATCTGGGCAGAACGATGGGGGTAGAGATGTTCCTTCAGGTATACTAGGCCGAGGCCGTTTAGGGCTTTAAAGGTCAGCACCAACACTTTGAATTGTGCACAGAAACGTACTGGGAGCCAATGTAGGTATTTCAGGACCAGCGTTAGATGGTGTTAGATAGGCTGTATCTGAATCTGGATGTATTGGGCCAAAGGAAGCCCATCCAGTCCAGCCTCCTGTTCTCCCAGTGGCTAAATACCCCTGAGAGCCTAGTAGTAGTATTAGTAGTAGTAGTAGTAGTAGTAATAATAATAATAATAATAATAATAATAATAATAATTTATTATTTGTACCCCGCCCATCTGGCTGGGTTTCCCAGCCACTCTGGGCGGCTTCCAACAAAGACCAAAAATACATTAAGAATCGCGTTATCATAGAATCATAGAATCATAGAGTTGGAAGAGACCACAGGGGCCATCGAGTCCAACCCCCTGCCAAGCAGGAAACACCATCAGAGCACTCCTGACATATGGTTGTCAAGCCTCTGCTTAAAGACCTCCAAAGAAGGAGACTCCACCACACTCCTTGGCAGCAAATTCCACTGTCAAACAGCTCTTACTGTCAGGAAGTTCTTCCTAATGTTTAGGTGGAATCTTCTTTCTTGTAGTTTGGATCCATTGCTCCGTGTCCGCTTCTCTGGAGCAGCAGAAAACAACCTTTCTCCCTCCTCTATGTGACATCCTTTTATATATTTGAACATGGCTAACATATCACCCCTTAACCTCCTCTCAGTTAGACTGCTCTGGCCCTGGAGGTTCCATCGGAGCAGAAGAAGATCCCTGCTGAATCAGACCTGAAAGCGGGACCATCTTGTCTCTTGTAGGTCGCAAAACTATGCATACACAAACAGAAACACACACACACACATATATAAAGACACACAGAGAGAGCAGCAACAGAAGCTGCTAACATATGTGCCTCCACGGATGCTTACTGAAACAGTGTGGTTACACGGAGTTATTCTCTGCCAAAATGACTCATCCCTTGCAAGTGCTACTGGGCTGATGGATCCGACCCCCTAACCAGCATATCGGTTAGGGATTGAACGGCAGAGGCGACGCTGCAAGATGCAATGGAAGGAGGAGGAGGAGAAGGAGGGGGACAAAGGCCTTGCAGAAAATGTCTATTTGCACACCCAACCCTGTAATGGATCCTAAAAAGTACAGACTCACCTGTTGAGGCTTGCAGGGTAGGGGAGAATTAAAGATCACCCGGTCTGCAAGTTATCTTGTGTTGTTGCAGAAGCCAGGGACTCTGCCCGGTTATTTATTCTATCATCATCATCATCATCATCAAACCTTTTATTGTCACCACATACAAGCAACGGGTTACTTCTGGGTTTCGGCGGTCGCACATGCGCAGAAGCACTAAATCGTAACCTGTGCATGTGCAGACGCGGGTTGTGAATGCTGCGGGTTGCGAACGTGCATCCCACAAGTATGTGTCCACTGTATGTTTGTTTGCTAGACTCTATGCTGCTTAAGAGATTCGTTTGCAATATTCAGCAGGGGACGGGGACACACACACACACACACACACACACAAACAAGCATTTAAATAAATACATTGCTATATGAAGCACAAAGCATTTTGTCCACCATTGCTGGACCCATCAGTCGGTGTTTTTAGTCAATTGGTATTTAAAAGGCACTCCGGAGAAGGGGGGATGATTGCTAGCTGGGAAAGGAAGCGGGTTTTATCCCTCTAACTGGGTAAGTGGGTCAACCCCCAGATTAGTTGCTGCAGACTCTGGCTCACCCTAAAAACCGCCCTCCCTCTACGGCTGAAGCCTCCTCTACACGGGAAAACAGAGTAAGCAAACAGGACCTCCCTTGGAGATTTGCCTGGCCTCCTCTCCAGCCTCGAAGCTATAAAAGGATTAATGGAATTGTAGAAGTGGAACGGGAACCCCAAAGGTCATCCAGTCCAACCCACTGCAATGCAAGAATCGCAGCCAAATAATCCCTGACAGGTGGCTGCCCAAGCTCTGTTTAAAAATCTCCCATGAAGGAGGGAGATGTCTGCCATTGGGGATTGAACCCGGGACCTTCTGCATGCCAAGCAGGTGTTCTGCCACTGAGCTACAGCTCTGCCCTTTTTTTAAAAAAGAGGAAGCTGCTAGTCCTCATTGTTTTGATTTAGACAGCAACGTTTGATCGTGCTTTCAAGCAGAGGGCGCCTTCAGCGAGAAGGCTGTCCTCTGTAAAACTGGATTTATATCCTGAAAGGTGGGGTATAATGGTAATAAAATAAAACAGCACAAGCCCCCCTCGCAAGATCAGGCGAAAAGGAGGCAGACAGCTGTGGCTTCCCCAGAAAACTGTGGGGAGGAGAGGAGAATCTTCCAAGAAGAGAGTCATATTCGCGCAGTAAATAGAATTAGATATGACCGGTGGGGGGGAGAGAGAGAGAAAGCGAAGGACTGTAATTATATCTTAAACGCTCACAGAATCTCCCATTAATACCCTGCCTGTCATTACTGCTCATTATGCTGCAGAAAAGAACCAGATGGGGTCCCTTTAGAAATGGGTTCATTTTCTCCCCAAACGAACCTAATCCTCGATGTGAGTCCATCATTAAGCGGGCAGATGGGGGTGGGGGTGGCCCTTCTCTCCCATCCCCTCTGCAAGTTATGTGGGGAGCAGGGGCGGCGGCGGCTGGCAAGTCAGTGGGACTGATGAGGCAGAAGGGAGGGAGCCCCACAGGAGGTGGAGCTAGAGGCAACGAGAGGAGGAGCCAGAGGCAACGAGAGGAGGAGCCAAAGGCAACGAGAGGAGGAGCCAAAGGCAACGAGAGGAGGAGCCACAGGCAATGAAAGGCGGAGCTACAGGCAATGAGAGGCGGAGCCACAGGCAATGTGAGGCGGAGCCACAGGCAATGAGAGGCGGAGCCAGAGGCAACGAGAGGCGGAGCCAGAGGCAACGAGGGGGGGAGCCAGAGGCAATGAGAGGCGGAATCTATAGGCAACGAGGGGCGGAGCCAGAGCCAACGAGAGGAGGAGCCAGAGACAATGAGAGGCGGAGCCAGAGCCAACAAGAGGAGCAGTGTCAACGAGAGGTGGAGCCAACTCATTCTAGATTTGCCCCCGTTTTCCTCCTCCTCCTCCTCCTCTTTGCTGAGTTCTACAGGTGCAAGGCTCTGTACAGAACTAAGTACATTTAGATACCCTGGAATCTGTATGTTATTAAAAAAAAACCAGCGACTCGTTTTCTTAATAAAATTTCCCTTGCAGCCGTTGATCATCTCTATTGCTCACTCTCATGGGGAGCGTAGTTTATGGTTGGGGATCTTAGTCTTATTTATCCATTGCTTTGCATAAAATATTTGCAAATCGCTTGGGCATGCTCAAAGTCCATTATAGTGAAATATCTGTGGGATTTAATAGACGGGCCCTTCTCCTGACATTTTAACCCCCTCCCCCAATTTTCTCCTCACAGTCATTTTCCTGCAGTACTTCAGTACACAAATAAGAAAACCTCCCTGGTTTTTCCTTTAGCTGAAATGGGATAGTCTTGACTCTGTTGCTAGTCCTACTCAAGAGTAGTCCCACTGACATTAATGGACATGACTTGGGCCACTTGCACCAGCAGGTCTCCTCTGAGCATAACTGTGGAGGCAGAGTACAGTTATTGTGGCTAGTAGCCTTCTCCTCCTCCATGAATTTGCCCAATCCTTTTTTAAAAAGCCATTCAAGTTTATGCCTCCTGTGGCAAGGAGTTCCACAGTTTAACTCTCTTTCAGGAAGGAGGACTTCCTTTTATGTATCCTGAATCTCCCAACATTCAGCTTCACTGCGTCCCCGCAAGTTCTGGTTTTAGCAAAAAGGAAACAAAAAGCCCTTTCTCCCTTCGCTTTCTCTATGCCCTGCATCATTTTATAAATGGCTTATATCTGGTCAAATCTTCCTCGCCTTTTCTCCAAACTGTAAAGCCCCAAACGCTGGCTCCCTCTCCTCGATTGTTCGGGTTCCCTTTCTCAGAACTTTCCCCAGCTTTTCAATCTCCCTTTTCAGGTAGGGCGACCAGAACACGGCACACAGTATTCCACGCGCGGCCGAAACCATCGGTTTGTATAACAGCATTATGGGTACTCGGCTCGATGGGTCTTGGGACAATTTGGAAACACAGGAAGCTGCCTCCCATGGGGTCAAACCACCGGTCCCATCTTGCCTGGACCTTTCCAAACTGGGAGGTGGGGCGCAGGGTCCGGAAGTTGTCAGTCTCTCGATTCCCATCCTCCTTCATGTCTGCTGGCTGCTGAGAGCAGAAGTCTGATCATTTCTGGAGCGGGGGCTCTAGACTGCACCCCCAACCACTACTCCCGGGCTAAACAAGTCAACTCAATAATTTGTGGAGTTGGGGGGGGGGGGAGAGAGATAAATAAAAGATCTGGAGATGGTGGGTGGAGGGGCACCCCAGCTAATTTCATCAGGATTTTCAGAGCAAAATGTGGGTTAATACAGACTTGCCTTTGTAACCCACTTTCAGGGAGATATTTAAGTCTGGGGTCCGGTCAGAGGGCTGTCTCTGCAACGGGCGTCTCGCTCGAGAGGAAGACTCTTGCTGCCTCTCCTGCCCCCACCCCAGTAGGCAGCAAAGCTTCTTCTTTGTGGCTTAGGGCCCTTGTACCTACGGGACCGCCTCTCCTGGTCTGCCCCGCAGAGGACCTTAAGGTTCATGAATAACCATAGCTTAGAGGTCCCGGGCCCTAAGGAAGTCAGACTATCCTCCACCAGGGCCAGGGCCTTCTCAGTGATGGCTCCAACCTGGTGGAATGCTCTGTCCCATGAGACTAGGGCCCTTCAGGATTTAACCTCCTTCCGTCGGGCCTCTTTCCGCCTGGCCTTTAATTTGAATTCAGCCTGATCTTTTATTTCCCTTCCCTCCCCTTTTATGAAGATCACCCGCTCTGAGACCCCACAGCTAATTCTCCCCTGGCCTCGCTGCTGGCCCAAGTAGGACCAATTCAGCCAGCTAGCCCTGGGGATTCCCCTGAATTGATTTTTGAATTTTATTGTTATTCATGTTTTTATACTGTATTTTACGCTGCTTTTTATAATTAAGTGTTTTAAATTTGTTGTTAGCCACCTTGAGTTTTTGCACGGGGAAGGGCAGGGTATAAATAAAATATTATTATTATTATTTATTATTATTATTATTATTATTATTTATTTCGAGAGCAAGAAACAAAGTTGGCCTTCTCAGTGCCGCGATGGTGTGTAAGGCTGTTAGCTGAAGAAAATGGGCAGGACTAAGCGAGGCCCATTCATTTCCATAGGTCTACTCCGAGCAAGACCCAGTTGAATGCCATGTGCCCGTCACCCGCCAGGAACTGCTGCCCACCCGGGGGGGGGGCTCGGGGTACTGCTCACCTCTTTGTGTTGTGGATGGTGGTCCCGCCCAGCACAATCCGGACCCCGGGGGTGGTGCGGTTCAAGTTGTAAACGGTCAGCGCCTCCTCGTACGTGGCTCCTCCAATCATGAACACAATGATGTCTTGAGGCCTGTGACAGAGAGAGGAAGAGAGAGAGAGTCGTTTCTGGAGGCAATTCAGAGCGCTAATTTTAACGTTTTAAGGACCGGAAAATCCGGAAGGAAGAGTTCAGTTGGAGTCCAGCAACGTCTAGATCAGGGTTTCGCAAAACTTGGGTCTCCAGCTGCATTTGGACTACAAATCCCATCATCCACTATTCCTGCTTGCTATGGATGATGGGAGTTGTAGTCTTGGGGAAACCCTGGCCCAAAGGGTACCAGGTGGAGGAAGCCTGCCTGAAATGGCTTTTGGGGCCCAGAATACCTTTTGGGGCCAGACTAGCCTGCCCAACTCCCATTAAGCGGGGAGACCATCATCTGACCCGCAATGATAAACCATGGTTTGCTCAAGAAACAGCAAGCTAACAGAGAGCAATTCCACAGATGATCAAACATACCATGGTTTGTTTTTCTGAAGACAAAACCCTTGGAAAGCTTGGCAGGTGTCAGAAACAGGGTGGTCAAACAAACCACAGTGAAGAGTGTCAGGGTTATACGAAACACCAAGCCGTACAAACAAACCTTTGGCTGATTAATATTATAATTGTGTTTGGGGGGTATTGTTTGGTTGTTTTTGTTTTAACTATTTATTTGTGCTTTTGCCTGGGATTCTTACCTTGTGAACTGCCCTGAGATCGTATACTGAAGGGCCGTATCTCATGAATCAATAAAGCAAACCAAGGTTTTGTAGGCAAACCAACAGCAAACCATGGTTTCAGGTGGCGGCTTGCTGCCAGTTAAACAAACCACTGTTAAGCCACTGGGTAGGATTTGGCCAATCAAGCCAACCACGGTTTGACAAATCATCGCTTGATAAACCAAGGCTTAGTTGTTATACAGGCAAACGAATATGCATCCCAGCTTCTGGAGAAAGTGAAGATTATTTGGGGGAAAGAAACTAGTGTTGCTTTTGAGTTTACATCCGTTCGTTTCAACTTAGTTTGGCAATTTGGGTATATTTTGCAGGTGACGCATTGGATACGTTAGTTGAGATTCCTGCATAGCAGCGGGGTGGACTGGATGACCCCCAGGGTCCCTGACAACTCTACAACAGTATGATCAAAACAGGATGTGAAAGGAGCAGGGGGTGAGAGCATTTGCGTAGGTAAGAGGAAGCAGAAAGGCTTCCAGGAAACGGGGAGAGCTGTGAAGTGGAGATATTTGGAAACAGCAAAGTGATTGGCAAGTGGTCAGAAGTTCACACAGACAAATAATAATAATAATAATAATAATAATATTTTTTTATTTATACCCCGCCCTTCCCGGTTCAGAAAACCAGGCTCAGGACGGCTAACAACAAAACACTTAATTGATGCAACAAAAAACAGCATAAAATACAGTATAAAACGTGAATAACAATAAATTCAGAATTCAAAAATCAATTTGGGGGGGAAATCCATCCAATAAAGATTAGATGATCACCAGGGCCAGCTGGCTAAATTAGTCCTATTTGGGCCAGCGAGGAGACCAGGGGAGAATTAGCTGTGGGATCCCTCCCACCCAAAACAGGAACACAAAAAGCTGCCAGAACAACAACAACGATAACAACAACAACAACCTGCCCATCTGGCTGGGTTTCCCCAGCCCTCTTATATGGGACCATTGGGTCCATCTATCTCAATATTGACTACACTTCAGGTAGGGGGGCTCGCCTAGCCTGACCTGGAGATGCATCGCAGCGGGTTGGGCTAGATGACCCCCCGGGGTCCCTTTCAACTCCAGGATCCTATGCCCCTGGGGACTGAATTTGGGGTCTCCAGGTGTGCCAAGCAGGTGCTTTGCCACTGAGTTGCAGCCCGAACTGGCTAAAAATGCAGAGTGTGTGTGTGTCTGTTCTGCGCTCCCCGCCTTGCCCTTTTGCCTCCCCCAGTTTCCCAGCATCGCAGCTACCGTATTTTTCGCTCCATAAGATGCACTTTTTTCCTCCTAAAAAGTAGGGGGAAATGTCTGTGCGTCTTAGGGAGTGAATGCCCATGGACGGCAGCGGGATCCCATTGCAGTCGCGAGCGGAGGATCCATGGTTCCCCTTCCCTCCTCCGTGGCTCGATTTAAAGCAGCAAAGCGGGAGATGAGCCGCTTACACAAGAGGAGGCTGCCGGGGTTCCTGTGTCGGGTCGGTCCAGGGGCCTGCTGCCTCCCCGCTCATCGCTCCTTGAGCGCGCACACTAAAAAAACATACAACTCCTGTCCCTCACTCTCATTCTGATATACCGGTAGTTTATTAAATAGTTTAGTACAACATTTGATTCAGAATATTTCCCCCCTGTTTTCCTCCTCTAAAAACTAGGTGCGTCTTATGGTCAGATGTGCCTTATGGAGCAAAAAAATACGGTATGTCTCCACCTTTTAATCTGAGCAAGGCTAGCGCTGGAGGCAACCCACGGCGTGATGGAAGAGTCTGACATCATCCCCCTGCAAATAGGGGCTTCCTTGTCCCAGAAAGGGAAGGTAAAGGTAAAGGGACCCCTGACCATTAGGTCCAGTCGTGACCAACTCTGGGGTTGCGGTGCTCATCTCGCTTTATTGGCCGAGGGAGCCGGCGTACAGCTTCCGGGTCATGTGGCCAGCATGACTGAGCCGCTTCTGGCGAACCAGAGCAGCACACGGAAACGCCGTTTACCTTCCCGCCGGAGCGGTACCTACTTATCTACTTGCACTGGTGTGCTTTCGAACTGCTAGGTTGGCAGGAGCAGGGACTGAGCAACGGGAGCTCACTCCATCGCGGGGATTCGAACTGCCGACCTTCTGATCGGCAAGCCCTAGGCTCTGTGGTTTAACCCACAGCGCCAACCGTGTCCCTTAGAAAGAGAAGGTGTCAGATACTTTCTCCCCTCCCTCCGCTCCCCTGGAAACACAGATGAGAGTGCTCCCGCTCTGGGCCTGCTCAGATCCCCAAGAACTGGGGCAACCGGATCCAGTGACAGAGACGGACAGATGCTTGGTTTTTTTTGTTTAATAATTAAAAGGAAAAACCCGTCCCCCAAGCTGTCTCTTGTAACTGATGAAGTCCACCAGCTTTTAAAGGATGAGGGAGCTTGATCAGATGGTCAGATCTGGCACCCCTCCACCGCAATATGGGTCCGCACCCCGTAAACACACACACACACACACACACGAGCAGGGTTTTGTTACAGCTCGTATCACAAGAATGCTTACTCACTGGGGACCAGGAGGATGCAGGGAGCATGAAATCCAAACATGACCCCCCCAAAAAAAACGCCCCCACCTCTTTCGTGCTCCCGTTCCACACAGGTTAGCAACTTCAGCCCATTCAAATATTCAGGCCCAGAGCCCTGAATTGCGAGCGACGTTTGCAAAGATCACTTGATATAGGGAGAGATGCAAATTCCGAATTTGAACGTCGCGAGATGAGAGCCCACATCTGAACCACACATCTCCCGGGTCAGTTCTCCAGATGCCCATTTGGGTTTGGAGCTTTCTCGTCCCTTGCGAATTTACCCTAGCTGCTTTTAAAGCGGTTCAAGCGGGTGGCCATCGCCGCCTCTTGTGGCAGTGAGTTCCGCAGTTTAAGGGCGGGATGCAAACTGAGCAAGCAACAACAACAACAATGCGCACAGTTCGCAGAATGCGGGTTCCGTTTCACGGCAGGCTTTGAAAATCGCTTTTTAAAAGCAGAGGGTCCCCAGCGCACAGAGCTATCGAACACTGGTTCCTGGGCAGTTGCCAGAGACTTGCTGTAAAAACCAGTCACTGAGACCAACCCAGGATCAGATGGTTCCTCTTTCCCTTCCCGCCCACGGAAGATTAAGAAGTCCCGCAATGAACGGACAGGCTGTTCTGGCCCAAGGTCAGCACTGGAAACAATACAAAAAGGCGGCTGTGAATCTCCTAAGGCGCTACTTTAAGAATAAAATGCAATGTAACTAGGACATTCTCAGTTTCTCACGGCAGAAGAGATGCTTACATGGGTGTCGAAAAGCACCAGAATATTAGCTTTGTTTTGCCATCCTAGGCTTCAGCAGTAGAAGAAGCTCATATGTGGATTTTACAGGATGGTGGGTCTTATAGTTGCAAGATCCACTATCCTGTAATATTACATGTGAGTCTGTTCTACTGATGAAGCCTAGGGTGGCTAAACAAGGCTAATATTCCGGAAATCCTTGTCTTAGACTCTGTAGAACTGTAACAACCCTTCATGTGGATTATTGGACTCTATGAACAGACAGGTGGAATAGATATTTATACATGTATGGACCTTATGAGGGACGCGGGTGGCGCTGTGGGTTAAACCACAGAGCCTAGGACTTGCCGATCAGAAGGTCGGCGGTTCGAATCCCCGTGACAGGGTGAGCTCCTGTTGCTCAGTCCCTGCTCCTGCCAACCTAGCAGTTCGAAAGCACGTCAAAGTAGATAAATAGGTACCGCTTTATAGCGGGAAGGTAAACAGCGTTTCCGTGTGCTGCGCTGGTGCTGGCTCGCCAGAGCAGCTTCGTCACGCTGGCCACGTGACCCGGAAGTGTCTCCGGACAGCGCTGGCCCCCGGCCTCTTAAGCGAGATGGGCGTACAACCCTAGAGTAGGACACGACTGGCCCGTACGGGCAGGGGTCCCTTTACCTTTACCTTTATGGACCTTATGAATGAACTGACTAGAAAATGAACCGATCCACTGGGTCTTCTGCTTTTTTCGTTGAACTTTATGAGACTTCCATTGAAATCTACAATTTGACACAATGAATATTATGCAGTGGTACCTCAGGTTAAGTACTTAATTCGTACGGGAGGTCCGTTCTTAACCTGAAACTGTTCTTAACCTGAAGCACCACTTTAGCTAATGGGGTCTCCTGCTGCTGTCGCGCCAACAGAAGCCCAATTTCTGTTCTCATCCTGAAGCAAAGTTCTTAACCTGAAGCACTATTTCTGGGTTAGCGGAGTCTGTAACCTGAAGCATATGTAACCTGAAGCGTATGTAACCTGAGGTACCACAGCACCTCATTTATTCAAAAGTACAGCTGGTTAGTTGTTTATAAACTTTGCAAAAGCAATAAAATTTTTGATTAAAAAAAAAGAAATTGCGAGGAGGAGCCAATTTCTGAAGTGAAATTTGTACTCCAATTCCATTAATTAGCCAATAATAATAATATTTTCTTATCGTCATATCAAAATAAATTGTTGCTGCTGTTGATTTATTATCAAAAGGACAGCTGGTTACGTCTTGTGTGTTTATATAGAAAGTAAACACAGACATGTGAAGTAACAATCACACAACCAGAAACGGAGGAGTGGAATGCTAACAGGTGGGGCTGAACCAGAGATCTTAACCTTTGTGTGTTCCTACACACACACCTCTCTGTCCCGAGAGCTCGCAGTTGGTAGAGCGTGAGACTCTTCATCTCGCTGTGGGTTCGAGTCCAACGTTGGGCAAAAGATTCCTGCATTGCAGAAAACAGAAGAAGTACCAACAGTGGAAGATTGGCAGATGAAGATGATGGATTTTTCGGAGCTGGCTGACCTGACTGGAAGAGTCTGCGACCAGAAGGAGGAGGAGCACCGGGAAGAATGGGTAAAATTTAAAGACTATTTAGCTAAATATGTTAAGATAACTTAATTGGAAAAGCTTGCAAATATTGCATAGGCTTAGGATTTAAATGTGTAAGGTGTCAGGGAACTGCCATCAGTGCCGGAGGGAGAGAGCAAAATCCAGAGGGATTCCAGAGAGCGTCCCGGGATTGGGAGAGGCAGCCCATCTTCTGGGGAAGAGAATCAGCGTAGCACCAGTGGAGAAGGGGGGGCAGATGGGGGAAGCGGCGAGGCGGTCCCATGACTCCTTGCCAGGGACCAGCGAGGAGAGGTCCTCCGCTGCCTACGCCCTCCTTGCGCAGAAGGCTTTCGCGCAGAGAGAGTAGGAGGAGACTAGGCGTCAAAGAGCTTCTTCGCTGGAAGAAGTTTAAGAAACGCCCACTGACGGATTCTGCCAGCGATTGAGACGGCCACGGGTGAGTGGCTGTCCGGACAGAAAAGGTTCACTCAGGCAACCCAGCCAGGTGTTTGCACCGGATACAATGGATACAAACTACAAGAAAGAAGATTCCACCTAAACATTAGGAAGAACTTCCTGACAGTAAGAGCTGTCCGACAGTGGAATTTGCTGCCAAGGAGTGTGGTGGAGTCTCCTTCTTTGGAGGTCTTTAAGCAGAGGCTTGACAACCATATGTCAGGAGTGCTCTGATGGTGTTTCCTGCTTGGCAGGGGGTTGGACTCGATGACCCTTGTGGTCTCTTCCAACTCTATGATTCTATGATTCCATGATTCTATGGCTTACGCACGAGCAACCCCTAGAACCATTACATAAGGATAGGAAATAAGATGTCTGAAGCTGGATTAGAAAGATTGAAAGATGCTAAGTGACAAAGTTAAATTTTTGAGAAGATTGATTTTGGAAAACTGTTATGATTTACAATGAAATTCAACCGGGGGATTTGAGGAAGTCACTTAATAATGTTATTAAGATTGGTTTAATTACAATTAGTATGTATGTATGTATGTTTGTTTGTCTTAAAATTTTTCTGGAAAATGAATACAAATTTTTTTGGGGAAAAAAGATTCCAGCATTGCGAAGAGGTTGGGCCAGATGGCTTTCGTGTTCCCTTCCGCCTCGTTTGATTCTACAATCCGGGCAGACGAGAAGCCTTGTGAAAGCTGAAGGACTATGGGAGGGTGCCTGCAAAACATGTGGCTGGGGGAAAATCTGGATTTGACCTTAAATTGGGATTCCTTATCCATAGTTTGAAAAGAACACAGCTCCCCCCGCCCTCAAAATGAGGTTCAGGAAAAGGGGAGAAGGGTCTGTGCTTCTGTAGTACAGAACTCCGATGCATCCGATGAGCGTTTTAATAAAAATAAAAAATTCCCCGGGGGAAGGTGGAGCATTTTGTCACGAATGGTGTCCACGCTTCGCAGCCCCGCTGACAGCTTCATGGCCCATTTGTCACTCCAGTTACCAACAAGGAAAAGGAGTTATGAGCTCACAAGAGGCAAACTACGGATCGTTTTTGGGCCTGCCAGGAAACATTCTCGAATTATTTTTGGGTGGGGAAGGGGAGGCGGGTGGTCACACACAGCGCCCCTCCGGAAAAATATTAATGGCGGGTTTCAGCTCCTTCCGAGCCAGACAGAAAGGTCCCTTTCTGCAAGTTTGTCTGACAGATAAGAAAAGGACAGCGTCGTAAATTTTGAGACAGGCCGGCTTTTTCCCGGAGCGAGACACACGGCTAATCCGCGGGGATCCTTTCCTTTATCAGACCTGTCTGGAATCCAAATTGATTCATTTCCCCACCCCCCCATCCATGCCTTCAAACCTCAGTTTCAGTAACTTTCCACCCTCCCAGCAACTCTCGGCACCCTTAATTTTAGTACGTATTTAATGTGTTATTATATTGTTCATTTTATGTTGTGAACTACCCTGAGATTTACGGGCGAAGGGTGGTCCAGAGATGGAAAGAAGATAAAGTCCCGACCAGAGACAAATGACTGGTGAAGATGATGGACTACGCCATGGGTAGGCAAACTAAGGCCCAGGGGCTGGATCCGGCCCAATCGCCTTCTAAATCCGGCCTGCGGACAGTCCGGGAATCAGCGTGTTTTTAAATGAGTAGAATGTGTCCTTTTAATTAAAATGCACCTCTGGGTTATTTGTGGGGCATAGGAATTCGTTCATTCCCCCCAAAAAAATATAGTCCGGCCCCCCACAAGGTCTGAGGGACAGTGGACCGGCCCCCTGCTGAAAAGGTTTGCTGACCCCTGGATTACGCCGTAATGGCAAAAATGATCGGGAAAATCAGAAACCAGGAAGTGATGAAGTTTAAAAAGGAATGAGAAAGAATTATAATGTCTCTAAGAGAACACTGTAAACAACTAAAAACTTTGGCAGGATTCGAATAAGGTTTGTAATGTATTAAAATGAAGGAAAAATGGGATTATATAAGAAAAACAGAGAAAATAAGTGAAGGAGTGGGAAAAGTTTGAAAATGGTAACCATGGAAGGGTGGAGGGGAGTCAAAAGGATTCAAGGAATCCTATATGATGCAGATGTTTAAATTTGACAAGTAAAGCACAATAAAATATGGCTTTTAAAAAGAGATTCTTCAACAACAACAAAAGTTTGACAGACAGCAGTTCCCTGTCTGTTACTTTGGGGGAAACCGTGGGTTGCGATACCCCATCAAATGTCTGGGGCAGACAGGACACTTCACAATATTGGTGTTTTGCTGGCAATTCTATTGTTCTTGTAGCAGAACGTGAGGGGCTGGCTGTTTGTCATGGATGCTTTATTTGAGATTCCTCCACAGCAGGGGGGTGAACTAAATGACGCTCAGGATCCCTTCCAACTATACAATTCTATAAAACTGGTGAATTTCTTTCCTGTCCAACTAAATATCCGGCTTTATTTTCCCTTTTTAAAATCCCAATACAGTGGTACCCTGGTAGTTGAACACTTTGGTTGACGAACAAACCGACTCCCGAATGTCGCAAACACAGAAGTGAGTGTCCGGTTGGATTCCTCCATTGTGCAGCAGTAAAACTCACCTGCCCGCTGGTGCAAAAGCCCTCGCACTAGTGTATCATCACACTAGTGTATGAAACAACTGCAGCAATAATTATTTTAGCCCAAAAATGGAACCAACAAGAAGTACCGACGAAAGAAGAGGAGAAGGTGAAGATGATGGACTTTGCAGAACTGGCAAAGCTAACAGGAAAAATCTGAAACCAGAAGGATCAAGTATTCCAAAAGGACTGGAGTAAATTCATACGATATTTGAAAGATTACTGTAAGCAATTAACATCACTAGCAGGGTTGTTTGAAGACTTGTAATGAGAAGTTCTTTACCTTTCTATATTTATTTAAATTTTGAGTTATTTTGTAATGTGTGTAATTAGAACGGGAAAACGTACAAAACGCAATGATATAAAGGTTAATTCTGAAAGCCATGAGGTGGGAGGGAAGGAAGTTGACAGGCTCTAAAGAGCCAGAGACGTAAAGTGGAATGTAATGATGTGAGCGTATATTATTAAATGGAAAATAAATAAAAAATTTATATATATATATATATATATATATATATATACACACACACACACACACACACATATATATATATATATGAATGATAGCCCTTGCACTAGTGAACTGAGAATGCTGAGCCCTTCCTTCAGGAAGACCAAGTATTTTTAAAAGACTGGAATAACTTTCTAACATATTTGAGAGATCACTGTAAACAGTTGAAATCACTGGCAGGAATACAATGACACTTGTAACATGGCTTGTGGATGCTATGATTACAGGAAAAAATGCAGGAATCAAATTTAGAATTGGAACCCATAGATGGAAGGAAGGAGGTCTCAAGGTTCGAAATAACCTTTTTCCTTTTTTTCAGTGTGTGAAAATGTTATGTTTATGGTGTATAACTTGTATGTAAAGCTAATAAAAATTTATATAAAAAGAGAGAGAGAACCCAATGGGTTTACTCTTGTCTAAAGAAACAAAATGATGAACAACTGGGATGGGCAAAGAGCCCAAAGTTGGTGATCTCTCAGCTGTGCCGACCGACTCGACGCCTTGGGTTCAATGATGGAAGGAAGGCAGGAGATAAAGGGGAGAATGTGGAAATAAAAGAAATAAGATTGCACTGTGACAACTTGCCAGGGAAGGTGGTGCCTTATGGGTGAAGCATAATGAAAAAAGACAGGCAGACCCTCTGCTTTGAAAAACTGATGGGGAGGTTAGTTTTACGAGGCTCATGCAAATAAACAAATGCAAATCCTAGCAGCCTTCCGCCCCCATTCCGTTTGAACTCTGACGGGGATCGCAGTTGGTGGTGATACGAAAAACAAAACAAAAAAGCCACAGTGCAGGTCGCAAACGAGCAAATCCAGTGCCAAGTCGGTTTGTAAGCCAGCTGCTCAGGGGAGAAGGGAATTTAAGGCAGCAATTCAATCGGAGAGACGGAAAGCTTTCGGCCGTAGGGAGGCGTTCGCCACAAAATATATACTGTCGAGGGGCTTATTTGAGCCCTTGTCTTGTGATGGTTACGGAACGCTTTAGGGAGCGGCAGGGCTCAGGGGCAGGGCTCCAGCCCCGCAGGCAGCATCTCTAGGTGTGGGAGAGATGCCTGAGTCACAAAGGGATGCTGCCAGTCAGTGCTGACTATACTAAGTTAGAGGGAACCGTGGCCTGATTCAGTATAAGCCAGCTTCCTCGGCCCCTATCTGAACCAGGCCTTTGTTAAGAACTGTGAAGATGATGATGATAATAATAATAATAATAATAATAATAATAATAATAATAATAATTTATTATTTATACCCCACCCATCTGGTAGGGTTTACCCAGCCACACTGGGTAGCTTCCAACAAAATATTAAAATACAATTAGGTAAAGGGTAAAGGGACCCCTGACTATTAGGTCCAGTTGCGGACGACTATGGGGTTGCGGCGCTCATCTCGCTTTACTGGCAGAGGGAGCCGGCGGACAGCTTCCGGGTCATGTGGCTAGCATGACTAAGCCGCTTCTGGCAAACCAGAGCAGCGCACGGAAACGCCATTTACCTTCCCACCGGAGTGGTACCTATTTATCTACTTGCACTTTGACGTGCTTTCGAACTGCTAGATGGGCAGGAGCAGGGACCGAGCAACGGGAGCTCACCCCGTCGCGGGGATTCGATCCACCGACCTTCTGATCGGCAAGTCCTAGGCTCTGTGGTTTAACCCACAGCGCCACCCGCGTCCCTTAAAATACAATAGTCCGTCATTAAAAGCTTCCCTAAACAGGGCTGCCTTCAGATGTCTTCTAAAAGTCAGAGCGTTGTTTATTTCCTTGACATCTGGTGGGAGGGTGTTTCCGAGAAGGCCCTCTGCCTGGTTCCCTGTAACTTGGCTTCTCACAGCGAGGGACCCGCCAGAAGGCCCTCAACACTGGACCTCAGGACTGCAATCTTACTTTATTTTTTAGCAGCTCAGTGGCCTATAGATCACCTGGCTTCTGCATGGTCCCAGATCCAGGCCCTGAAGGCATTCCCAGCTAGGAGAGGCTACACTTGCCAGCCTTACCTGTCGCGGAGGGTGCTGGGGCCAAGGTAGGGGTACTGGTTGTCTTTTAGTTTCCCCTTGATCAGCTGGTCGAGAGTCTCGTGCAGCAACGGCTGGTGTTGGGTGTAGACGTTTTCGACGCCCTATTTGAAGAAGGAAACACAAGAGGGAAAAGCGAATGCTCTCTCCGGGCTCAGCGAGGCTGCCAAAATAAAAACCATGGTTTATCCGGAAGAACGGCCCCCACCTTTAGTCCTTTGAGGAACTGCTTGGTGATGGCGACAGCATCTTTGGAGTTGAAGAGGTCGCTCCCACGAACACGCTTGCCTCCATATTCTACGACGGCCGACACCAGCTGAGCCGGGAGAGAAATAATATTATCAGTGGAACGCCCTCCCATCAGATGTCAAAGAGATAAGCAACTATCTGACGTTTTAGAAGACATCTAAAGGCAGCCCTGTTTAGGGAACTATTTAATGACTGATGTTTTAACGTACTTTTAACCTTTGTTGGATGCCACCCAGAGTGGCTGGGGAAACCCAGCCAGATGGGCGGGGTATAAATAATAAATTATTATTATTATTACGTATTATTATCAGTGGGTTTTTTTCCTGGGGGTACACAGGGGGACGCACACCCCTAAACATTTTGTAAATCTAACGGGAGAAGAAACTAAAAAAAATTAGAAATTAGTTTCTTCTCTAGCAAGGTGAATCATCACAGTTCAGTCGCTACTCCTGTTGGCGGCCTCAATTCCTGTCACGGTGTTTCCTGAGTCTCAGACAGAAGCGAGCGTTTAATGTGTGAAGTAGGAGTTGGAATCTAGCATGGCGATTGGTCAGTTTTGTTCTATTTACTAGATTTATTTTCCCCAATTTGAACTATAAAATTGTGATTTTCTGGAGTCAAAATAAGAGCACCCCTAAACATTTTTTTTAGAAAACGCCCAAATTATTATTATTAATCTTCTTTCCCCTCCCCTCCCACCTTTATGGAGTTTAAATGATAACAAAAGATTTGCATGTATGATCCTTCAAAAAACCACAAAAATAAGTCCATTTGTTCCTATACAGTTCATTTCATCACACATTCTTGTTTTACTACCTATGACTTCCCGTCACCCCCAGTGTATTCCTCACTGCTATTTTGCCAGTAGTACAAATAATAGCTTTGTTATGTTTTGGTTACCCTAAAGTTTCTTAGAACTTTTATATCCTTTTACTTTGTTTTCTGTTGTTATCATACACAGAAATCATTCATTTATTATTATTAATCAAGTTTGTACACCACCCTTCATTGGAGGGATTCCAGGGCGGTCGACAACAGGAAATACAAAATGAGAATAAAAAACAATAAAACCGAAGTATGTACAAAACAATAAAAACAAATTAAGAAACAATGACACAAAAACAAAGCAATAACCCACATTAGAAGCGGCATCGTAGCAATGTATGGACCCACCCCACAGCCTCTGCTCCTAAGGGCAGGTCCCCCCCCCCCGGAGGGCTCAGCACCCCTACCCACCTTCCGGTGCTTCTCGGAGACCCCTCGGTTCCTCAGCTCTGTCATGAGTCCCGGGAGGCTGTTGCTGCTGTGTCTCTCGTAGTGAAGGGCATACAGCATCACCAAGCGGGTGGCATCCAGCTCACTCACTTTGGGGTTCTGCAAGAGCCGGCGGATGTTCTGCAGTAGGAGAGACGAGGTGCTTTTTGTGGGGGGACGACGACGGGGCATCCTGTCTACCAGATCCATCTGGTATGCAGGCTGAGACCCTACCTGCCCGCAGACTGTCTCGCCAGAGTGGTGCATGCTCTGGTTATCTCTCGCTTGGACTACAGTGGTACCTCGGGTTACAGATGCTTCAGGTTACAGATTCTGCTAACCCAGAAATAGTACCTCGGGTTAAGAACTTTGCTTCAGGATGAGAACAGAAATCACGTGGCATCAACGGGAGGCCCCATTAGCTAAAGTGGTACTTCAGGTTAAGAACAGTTTCAGGTTAATCTGGAATGGATTAAGTTCTTAACCCGAGGTACCACTGTACTGCAATGCGCTCTACGTGGGGCTACCTTTGAAGGCGACCTAGAAACTGCAACTAATCCAGAATGCGACAGCTAGACTGGTGACTGGGAGCGGCCGCCGAGACCATATAACACCAGTCTTGAAAGACCTACACTGGCTCCCAGTACGTTTCCGAGCACAATTCAAAGTGTTGGTACTGACCTTTAAATCCCTAAATGGCCTCAGCCTAGTAGACCTGAAGGAGCGTTTCCACTCCCATTGTTCTGCCCGGACACTGAGGTCCAGCTCCGATGGCCTTCTGGCGGTTCCCTCCCTGTAAGAAGCAAGGTCACAGAGAACCAGGCAGAGGGCCTTCCCGGTGGTGGCGCCTGCCCTGTGGAACGCCCTCCCACCAGATGCCAATGAAATAAACAGCTACAGTGGTACCTCGGGTTACATATGCTTCAGGTTACAGACGCTTCAGGTTACAGACTCCGCTAACCCAGAAATAGTACCTCGGGTTAAGAACTGTACCTGACTTTTAGAAACATCTGAAGGCAGCCCTGTTTAAGGAAGTAATGACTGATGTTTTAATGTATTTTTAATATTTTGTTGGAAGCCGCCCAGAGTGGCTGGGGAAACCCAGCCAGATGGGCGGGGTATAAATAATAAGTTATGATTATTTTGCTGCAGATTTGTGTCTCGAGAACACAGTGGATGAAACCCAGTGTTAGCTCTGCTCAGAGTTTAAGCATGAAAATGAATGGGCTTAGATCTAACATCAGAAAGGTGCCTTGGTTGCGAAAGGCCGACTTAAATGCTTCACATAAACCATCCTTATGGGATGGCTTCCCTCCCCTTTCAAAGCCATCAAAGGCCTTGCTTCTCAGACGTTTTCGGCCACAGAGACGGCCTGAAATCAGCAAGGTGAACCGCCGGCCACTTGGGAGAGAAATCTCTTGCAGCTGCTGCAATGGACTGTGCTGGATTCTCAACTGTAATTTCATTGCTTGTTTCATTTCCCATCTTGCATCTTTGCTTGTATCACAATCTGAATTCCACATTTTTTATTATTATATTACATTTGTATACTGCCTTCCATCTGCAGATTTTGGGGGTGGTTCACAGGTTCAGGGTACAGTGGTACCTCAGGTTAAGTACTTAATTCGTTCCGGAGGTCCGTTCTTAACCTGAAACTGTTCTTAACCTGAAGCACCACTTTAGCTAATGGGGCCTCCTGCTGCCGCCGCACCGCCGGAGCACAATTTCTGTTCTCATCCTGAAGCAAAGTTCTTAGCCCGAGGTAATATTTCTGGGTTAGCGGAGTCTGTAACCTGAAGCGTATGTAACCTGAAGCGTATGTAACCTGAGGTACCACTGTACTCTTAAGTCCAAGCCTTTTCTAGACGCTAGATGAATCGGGAGGGCTGGCTTGGGAGCCTTCTTGCAGAAGCCTGCCTCTGAGTTCGTGCAGAATGCACTTTCCCCCCCACTGCCAAGGACATTCCCCCGTCTTATCTACGGAGGCATTTCTGAGCCCCATGGCAGCTTGAGAATTGTGGCTCAAAGTTCAGAAAGGAGAGAGTTTCCCTGTGGTCGGAAGCTGAGATCCACGCAGACGTTTCTGCCCTGACGGCATCTAACCCCACCCGTTTTGACCTCCCTGCCCATCTTAGGCCCCTGGAGGCGCCGGAAGAGCCTTCGTAAAAAGGGCTGCATTGTTAACAGCCGACAAGCCTAATTCATCCCCACTGATGTGGTGTCAGCTGGCGGGGTCAGTCTATGAATTCTACGGGTTACGGAGGAAACAGACGTCCCATCTAAGCTCCGGAGGCAGACAGAGGATTCCTTGTGAAGCTTTCCCCCCAAAATAAAATTAGAAAGTATCTCCACTGCCCCAAAGAAATTCTTTATATAAAAGCAGCATCTCTCTGAAAGATCCCAGGATTTAGAGCAGAGGGTTGGGGGCAGAATCCGGAGAAGGAGAACCTTTAAGAACGCAGAACAGAACCCCAATAATTTCTTCTTTTCGCTTTTTAGCCCTGGTCATTTCTGAGCTTTTGAAAGCTGAGAACGCGCCTGTCAACTGAAAAGCAGTTTAGATATCCCAAAAAGCACTTCCAACATTATTGGAGGCTGAAAGACTGGAAGATTAGACATAAACAGAAACACACGGGCATGTCTGGTTCACACGGAACACTAAACCGTGGTTTGTTTCATTTGGAATTGTGAACCCAGCTTAGAACTGTGGTTTGCTTTCTGCCAACATCTCATGATCCAAAGTCAGGGTTTGGTTTTGGGCCTACGGACCAAAACGAATCTGGTGCATGCTCTAGTTATCTCCGGCTTGGACTACGGCAATGAGCTCTACGTGGGGCTACATTTGAAGGTGACCCGGAAACTGCAATTAATCCAGAATGCGGCAGCTAGACTGGGGACTTGGAGCAGCCGCCGAGACCACATAACACCGGTCTTGAAAGACCTATATTGGCTCCCAGTACATTTCCGAGCACAATTCAAAGTGTTGGAGCTGATCTTTAAAGTCTTAAACGGCCTCGGCCCAGTAAACCTGAAGGAGCGTCTCCACCCCAATTGTTCTGCCCGGACACTGAGGTCCAGCTCCGAGGGCCTTCTGGCGGTTCCCTCACTGCGAGAAGCAAAGCTACAGTGAACCAGGCAGAGGGCCTTCTCGGTGGTGGCGCCCACCCTGTGGAACACCCTCCCACCAGATGTCAAAGAGATAAACAACTACCTGACATTTAGAAGACATCTGAAAGCAGCCCTGTTCAGGGAAGCTTTTAATGTGTGACATTTAATGTATTTTTAATCTTTGTTGGAAGCCGCCTAGAGTGGCTGGGGAAACCCAGCCAGATGGGTGGGGTACAAATAATAAATTATGATGATGATGATGATGATGATGATGTTAACATCCCTGAGCAGGCCTGGGAAAATATGCTTTGGGCCCTTTGACTGGATGCCTTCTAACGTTTCTACTTCCGTGGCACAGTTTATTATAACATACAGCGCACCAAGAGGAAATTTACAATGGTATCCCGCAAGACGAATGCCTCGGAAGGCGAAAAACTCGCTAGACGAAAGGGTTTTTCGCTTTCTGAGGTGCTTCGCAAGACGGATTTTCCTAAGGGCTTGCTTCGCTAGACGAAACGGCCCTGCCTCTCGTGTCATTGCGACGGTCACTGCACGCACGCACGCTTACCCGCTCCTCCTGCTCCCTCCCACCTTCCGGCTGATGGCCGACCTTCCGGCTGCCTCGCGCTGCCCACCCCCCTCGCGCGCTCCCCTCAGGGAGCCGTTGCCGCCAGCAGCCAGCATTGCAGCCAGAGTCGCGCTCCTGAGCCCCGCCGCCCTCCAGCAGCCGCTTCGCGCTGTGGCCACAAGGCGCGGGTGAGTCTGAGGTACCGGCTGTGGCAGCTGTTAAATGCAGTGGTGCTTCGCAGGACGAAAAAACTCGCACAACGAAAAAACTCACAGAACGAAATCATTTCGTCTTGCGAGGCACCACTGTATTTATTTAGGGTTTTGGAGAAGGTTCTAGCCTCGGGGCTGGGGGTACCTGCAAAGCGCTGGAGTGATCGTTCTGGCAGGCGAGCTCCTGCTCCACCTCCGAGGCCTCCAGCAAGTTCCTCTCGCTCACCAGCCGGGACAGCTCCCCCACCACCGTGACGTGCTTGGAAACGGTGCCGGACATCTTCTTGAACTGAGGGTAGTTCTCCACAAAGGCCTGAAGGATGGAGAGGAAGGGGAGAGGACACCTCAGAGCCCGGCTGCTGAATCACGTTTCCTCAACGCAGCTCAAAGTTCTCCCTGTTTTATTTTTATTTTTTTTAAATATATTTATTGAAATTTCAACATGTTACAAAAATAAAGAATAAAAAGAGTAAAAAGAAAAGAAAATACAAAATAAAAACAGTTAAAAACAAATCAGTCTTTCCATATCTTATCTTTCATTTGCTTGTTTCCCTGACCTCCTCACACCTCCCTTTCTTGTATTCCAGTTCAGTTGGTTAATTCAGCAAATCCTTTCCCTCTTTGGTTTTATCTTAATCTTTTATCTTAATATATTATAGCTATAGATTATCACCTGTTAACAGTCCATTTTTACATATTCCTTAACATTGCTGCTAAAAAAACCCTTAACTTCAATCCAACATCATTCTAACATTCATTAATTTTGCAGTGTTTCTGTAAATAGTCTTTAAATTTCTTCCAATCTTCTCCCTGTCCTATCTTCTCCCCTGTTTTATCCTGCTAAGAACCCTGCGAGGTAAAGGTAAAGATGAAGGGACCCCTGACCATTAGGTCCAGTCGTGGCCGACTCTGGGGTTGCGGCGGTCATCTCGCTTTATTGGCCAAGGAAGCCGGCGTACAGCTTCCGGGTCATGTGGCCAGCATGACTAAGCCGCTTCTGGCGAACCAGAGCAGCGCACGGAAACACCGTTTACCTTCCCACCAAAGCAATACTTATTTATCTCCTTGCTCTTTGACATGCTTTCGAACTGCTAGGTTGGCAGGAGCTGGGACCGAGCAACAGGAGCTCACCCCGTTGTGGGGATTCGAACCGCCGACCTTCTGATTGGCAAGTGCTAGGCTCTGTGGTTTAACCCACAGCACCATGATCAGGCTAAAAAGCAGGGATCAGCAAACTTTTTCAGCAGGGGCCAGTCCACTGTCCCTCAGACCTTGTGGGGGGCCAGACTATATTTTGAAAATAAAAATAAAAATGAACTAATTCCTATGCCCTAGAGATGCATTTTAAATAAAAGGACACATTCTACTCATGTAAAAACACGCTGATTCTCAGACCGTCCGTGGGCTGGATTGAGAAGGCGATTGGACCGCATCCGGCCCCCGGGTCTTAGTTTGGCTACCCATTCTAAAAGGCAATGATGGGCCCCGATTCAAGCTTCACAGCTGTGTGGGGATTTGAACCCAGGTCTCCTCCAGGTCCCAGTCCAAAACTGTTTTTTTTAAATTAATTCTTTATTGATTTTCCATGAATTTATACGCAATAATTTTAATCATTCCAAAACATAAAAATAAAAAGGTTCTTTTGAAACCTTCGGACCTCCTCCCCTCCCTCCATGGGTTCCATTTCCAAAAATTAATAATAAAAATTCATTTTCTTTTTTCTGCATTTTTTACCGTTATCAGTCTGTTGTATAATCGTAGTTACCAGAGTTCATTTCACATTGCAAGTGTCATTGTATCCCTGCCAATGATTTTAACTGCCTACAGTGGTCTTTTAAGTATATTATAAAAAGTTATTCCAAACTTCTAAGAATACTTGAGCTTCCTGGTTTCTGATCTTTCCCCGTCAGTCTCGCCGTTTCTGCATATTCCATTAACTTGGTCTGCCATTCCCACCGAACCAAAAGTCTTGCAAGCTCTCTGCTCCTGGGCAGGTGTTTGCTGATGGCACTTCCCTAGAATGCTGTCTTATTTTATTGTTGTTAGCCGCTCTGAGCCCGGCTTTGGCTGGGGAGGGCGGGATATAAATAAATTACAGTGGTGCCCCGCAAGACAAATGCCCCGCAAGACGGAAAACCCGCTAGACGAAAGGGTTTTCCGTTTTGGAGGTTCTTCGCAAAACGAATTTGCTATGGGCTTGCTTCGCAAGACGAAAATGTCTTGCAAGTTCCTGCGGGGTTTTTTCCCCTCCCCCCCCTTTTCCCAAGCCGCTAAGCCGCTTAACAGCTGATCGCTAAGCCGCTTAACAGCTGATCGCTAAGCCGCTTACCAGCTGATCCGCTAAGCCGCTTATCAGCTGATCCACTAAGCCCGCTAAGCCGCTAATAGCCTTTTAGCAGCTAATCCGCTAATCCCTTAAGCCTTTAATAGCCGCTAATAGCCCTAATCCGCTAAGCCGCTAATGGGCTTGCTTCGCAAGACGGAAAAAACCGCAAGACGAAGAGACTCGCGGAACGGATTCTTTTCGTCTTGCGAGGCACCACTGTATTATTATTATTATTATTATTATTATTATTGCAAGCTACCTTCATGTCTGCGATGGATTCCAGCTTCTGCTGCTCCTTAGGCTTCCTCCGCTGGAAGTCTTCCATCAGGTTCTTGATGTTGCTTCCGATTTCCGCAAAGTTTAGGTACATGTTCTGCAATCGAGAAAAAGCAGCAGATTGAAGGAAATGTCAGGAGGGCCTGGATGCTGCTAGGACAGCCCCAAACAGGGGCCCAGCATCTCGTCCAGCATCCTACAGAGCGGTCCCCAAAAGACTTCTTTTTCATGGTTTGTATTTGATTTTACAAATATAAATTTATAACCATACCAAATACACTTCCATATAAAGAGATTTTACTCTGAATCTCGGGACTCCCCCATCACCTCCATGGATCCTATTGTCAAGATTTTCAACTGCATATTATTTCATAATCTGTATTTTATATCTACAGTGGTACCTCGGTCCTCAAACTTAATCCGTTCCGGAAGTCCGTTCCAAAACCAAGGCGTGCTTTCCCATAGAAAGTAATGCAAAGTGGATTAATCCTTTCCAGACTTTTAAAAACGAACCCCAAAACAGCAATTTAACATGAATTTTACTATCTAACGAGACCATTGATCCATAAAATGAAAGCAACAGACAATGTACTGCAGTCACACAATCAGTCAGTAGATGAACTGGCTTGCACACAGTCACAAAAACAGAAGAGCCGCAAAAACAAAACCACAAAATAAATAGCAAAAACAGACAGACTTCAGCGTAACACTGAAAACGGAAAGCGTTTGAGAACCAAAGTACCACTGTATCCATATTGTCCATAGTATTTGATCCATTACAAGTGAGATTAAAATCCTGCTAATGTTTTCATCTGCCTACAGTGGCCTCCTAAATAAATTATAAATTTCCCCCCATTCTTTATTGAATTTCTTGTCTTCTTGGCCCTTGAGCTTTCCGGTCAGTTTTGCCATTTCGGCGTAGTCCTAACCGCTTGGTTTGCCAGTCCTCTTTCTTTCTTTCTTCCTTCCATCTCTGGGATAATAGCATTTATGCTGCTGTTGTCGCATACATAAAGAGTCTTTTCTGTTCCTTAGGGATATCAGGACCTATAATTCCTAACAAAAAGGCTTCTGGGTTTTGTTTTGTTTTAAACAAAAGTTATTTAAAAAAATTTTTTCAGTTCGTTATATATCATTTCCCAGAAAGCCTTTATTACCCTACATGACCACCACATGTGATAAAAGGGACCTTCTAAAAGACTTACGTTGGCGTAAAACTCGTCGTTCTCGGCCGACAAGACCACCTCCCGCAGGTCCTTACTTATGCCGGGAACTCGCGAGAGATCGATGCGGTTGTTGTTAATCCCAAGCAGCTCGTGGACCATTGCCTGATACGTCCACTACGCAGAGAGGAAAAGAGAGTCAGAAGAGTAAGTAGAAGCAGGAAAAGTTCCAAAACTTAGGAAAAGGGTCATTGGGACTTTCGCAGGCATCTCTAAACATCTCCATCTGAAACCCCAGAGAGCTGCTGCCCGTCAGGTGTGCGTGCAGGAGCCAGGCCCTGTGACCAGGACTGGGGCCTTCCTAAGTTTGTTCTGAAGAGGCAAGGTGCGGCCGCACAGGTGAGGCCGATTGGTAACTCATTGCACCTGGTGGCAAGAGCTGGGAAGGGATATAAGGTCAGCATTTCCCTTCGGCTCTTTGCCACAGCAACACGTTCCCTGCCTTGTTGTGTTAGACTCCTTGCTTCCTGATTCTCAGACCCCTGACTTCGTGACTCCTTGCTTCGTGATCCTCGGACCCCTGACTTTGTGACCCCTTGCTTCCTGATCCTCGGACCCCTGACTTCGTGACTCCTCGCTTCTTGACCCTCGGACCCCTGACTTCGTGACTCCTTGCTTCGTGATCCTCGGACCCCTGACTTCGTGACTCCTCGCTTCTTGACCCTCGGACCCCTGACTTCGTGACTCCTTGCTTCCTGACCCTCAGACCCCTGACTTCGTGACTCCTTGCTTCTTGATCCTCGGACTCCTGACTTCGTGACTCCTTGCTTCTTGATCCTCGGACTCCTGACTTCGTGACTCCTTGCTTCTTGATCCTCGGACCCCTGACTTCGTGACTCCTTGCTTCGTGATCCTCGGACCCCTGACTTCGTGACTCCTCGCTTCTTGACCCTCGGACCCCTGACTTCGTGACTCCTTGCTTCCTGACCCTCAGACCCCTGACTTCGTGACTCCTTGCTTCTTGATCCTCGGACTCCTGACTTCGTGACTCCTTGCTTCTTGATCCTCGGACTCCTGACTTCGTGACTCCTTGCTTCTTGATCCTCGGACCCCTGACTTCGTGACTCCTTGCTTCTTGATCCTCGGACCCCTGACTTCGTGACTCCTTGCTTCCTGACCCTCAGACCCCTGACTTCGTGACTCCTTGCTTCTTGATCCTCGGACCCCTGACTTTGTGACTCCTTGCTTCTTGACCCTCGGACCCCTGACTTTGTGACTCCGCGCTTCCTGACCCTCGGACCCCTGACTTTGTGACTCCTTGCTCCTTGATCCTCGCACCCCTGACTTCGTGACTCCTGACTTTGTGACTCCGCGCTTCCTGACCCTCGGACCCCTGACTTTGTGACTCCTTGCTCCTTGATCCTCGCACCCCTGACTTCGTGACTCCCAGCTCTCTGACCCTCGGACTCTTGGCTTCCTGACTGCTGGCTTCTGGACCCCTGTTCCTGTTCCCACCCTGCCATCTTCCCCCCGGTCCTGACGTCCCCAGCTGGGACTTGGATCGCCTGTGAACTGGACCATGACACTGCCAGCCAGTGTAGGCAATGCTGACCTAGATGGACCAGTGGCGCTTGGTATAGTGTTGGGGTGGGTCAGCAATAAATCACACCAAATAGGCAAACACTTTATCAGAAGAAACAAGGTGTGCTCGGGAGTGCCAGGCCAATAAGCAGTAGGTCTTGCCCCTATGAGCAGGGCCGTCTTTACCATATGCGCCGCCGGGGTGCAAAGATCCGCCCAGCGTCCCCAAATTTAGTTAATTTTGCGTGCACGGCACCATTGAGAATGACAAGCGCCATCGTTGAGTCTGAGAAGTGCCACCGTTGTGAATGACAAGCGCCGCCGCTGGCGCAGCGCGTCTTTGGTAAATAAGCGCACAAAGTCGAAAGTCCTTTAGTGAAACAGTAGGTATACATTTCGGTAATATCTAGGTATATACCGTATTTTTCGCCCAATAGGACGTACTTTCCCCCCCCCCCCAAAAATGAAGGGGAAATGTGTGTGCGTCCTATGGGGCGAATGCAGGCTTCAAGAGAGCCCCAGCGCCAGCCCCACAAGGTTGGGGGACAGAGGGAGGCGGAATGCCGCCATCCCGCTGTCTCCCGAAGTGGTTTGGAGGCTGACGGCGGGGAGACCTCCCCACTGTCCCCGGACCTGATCTGAAGGCGGGCGGCGGGGGGGAGAGCGCTTCTCCCCGCTCCCGGCCCCACAAGCGCCTGGGGGGAAATAAATTTTTTTTTCTTTATTTCCCCCCCAAAAAACATGGTGCATCCTATGGGCCGGTGCGTCCTATGGGGTGTAAAATACGGTATGTATTTTGTTTTTCTAGCTTGATCAAAATTATTTATTTCATAACAGGTGGATAAGAGCTTCGGCGGCTTCAGCGGCGGGCACCAGGTGCCCCCCAGAATTCAGCGCCCGGATGCCCTGCACCCCTTCCACCCCTGGGTAAAGACGGCCCTGCCTAGATGATAAATAAGGCAATGATATGTACAATTTTACAATATGCAGAGGATAATATGTGCAAAGAAACCAGAGAGAGGAGCTGAGGGAAGTCCTTGGGGGGGGAGGGGATAAAAAGGGGGGGGGAAATGTAAATGGTTATATTGATTGATAATTTGTTAAAACTGTTCAATAAAAATATATATAAAAAAGATGGCCCTGCCTATGAGGCAGTTGTGGGGACTAAGTTCCATCCTCTCCTGAGGTTTTCCCAAGCAATCTGAGACTATGCCAGCACACCTGCCTTTGCTCCTCCCGTTTCATGCCTCTTCTGGTCTTGGGAGGCCAGGAGGGAGGGGAGCTTGTTGCAGCAGGAGGGGGGAGACACCTGTGCCTCTTATCTCTGCCTCTTGGCCTCCCACCTCCGGACTGCTCTTTGCCACAGACTCTCCGCTCGCTAAGATCTGTTACCTCTCCGGCTTCCGACACCTCCTCCTCCTCCTCCCAGGCAGAAGGCAGACCCCCCAGATTCCCATTTAAAGACAGCTTCAAGGCGACAGGGGGCTCTCACCTGGTTCAGGAGTGGAGTGATGGCGTCATCCGAACGGTCCAGGAGCAGCAGCAACGGAGGGACTTCGGTGCGACGGAAGTCAAAAAGCTCATACTCTTTCGTGATCACTTGCTGTTTGGAGAGGAGGAAAGGAATAGGTTAGCCAGGTAGTTAAGGTGTAAAAAGGTCCTCTGCACAGGGATTGCAAACTTAGTTTTTCTACCCTGACACTGGAAGGCAAAAAAGACTCACCTGTGACCTTTTTTGGCTCAGTGGGAGAGCAATTTCTTGTCCTGCAGGTTCAGTCTCCAGGGGCCTCTCCAGTTAGGCCCCTGCCTGAAATCTAGAAAGCTACTGCTGCCAGCCAGTGTAGGCAGTACAGTGGTGCCTCGGGTTAAGTACTAAATTCGTTCCGGAGGTCCGTTCTTAACCTGAAACTGTTCTTAACCTGAAGCACCACTTTAGGTAATGGGGCCTCCTGCTGCCGCCAGAGCACGATTTCTGTTCTCATCCTGAAGCAAAGTTCTTAACCTGAGGTACTATTTCTGGGTTAGTGGAGTCTGTAACCTGAAGCGTATGTAACCCGAGGTACCACTGTACTAAGCTAGATGGGCCCCAAGTTCAAATAAAACAGTTTTTTTGTTTTAATAAACATATAACCCAAAAAACTAAATAGAGCAAGCACATAAAAACGAAACCGAACCAAGGTTGGCACGGGATCATATAGTCAACAGAAGAAATGATAAAGCTGGTTATCCAGATATTTCCAGTAAGATACAGACAGGTAAGTGCAAGGTGCCGTCCTGAGAAACGAGAGAGCAAAAAGTGTGGCGCTCGTGACTTGCAAGATCTAGAGAAACAGAACAGCTGAGAGACCTCCAGAGGCACAAGGACTGCTGAGAATAAAAAGCTCTGTGTTACATCAAGAAACATTTCCAACCAATCAGATCAGGGCTTTCCAAACTTTTCATGTTGACGACACACTTTTTAGACATGCATCACTTCGTGACACAGTAATTCAATTTTACTAGCAAACCAGAGGTTAAACAAACCCATTTCCAGCCCTGGGAGGAGGGTGGGGCGAGTTTGTGTGACACAACACACCTGCCCACTGCTTCCGACACACAAAACACGTCATGATACACAGTCTGGAAAGCTCTGAATTAGATGTTAAAGGTAAAGGTGAAGGGACCCCTGACTGTTATGTCCAGTCGCGGACGACTCTGGGGTTGCGGTGCTCATTTTGCTTTACTGGCAAAATGTACAAAATTACAGCTTCCGGGTCATGTGGCCAGCATGATGAAGCCGCTTCTGGTGAACCAGAGCAGCACACGGAAACGCCGTTTACCTTCCCGTCGGAGTGGTACCTATTTATCTACTTGCCCTTTGACGTTTTTTCGAACTGCTAGGTTGGTAGGAGCAGGGACCGAGCAACGGGAGCTCACCCCGTCGCGGGGATTCGAACCGCCGACCTTCTGATCGGCAAGCCCTAGGCTCTGTGGTTTAACCCACAGCGCCGCCCGCGTCCCAAATTAGGTGTTACTTATCCCTAATTTCTTGAGAGACTTGTGGAAAAGGCAAAGGGTGCTTTACGATTTATCACATGCACTTTGCTGAGTACTGCTCTGATGTTCTCTTTAAAAAATAATAATTCACTAGGCAGTGTCATACAAATACTTTTACTAAATAAGAACGAACCTTGACGCACTCTGCCAGCCTCTTGGCTGGTTCAGAAGAGAGCTGGTAGCGGATCATGGGGCATTTCTTCAGGGACAGGAGCAGAGCGGTCAAGCCTTGGGTGGTCCTGGAGAGCTGAGCCTGGTCCCAGCTGTGGCCCTAAAAAAATATGGCAAAGAGATCAATGAGAGCCGAGCAAGGCCTGTTTGGTTTTATTTCATTTATTACATTTGCACACTGCCACCTGACGTTCCGTTAACACCCCGTGATCTTCATGATGTATTACTGATGTAGTCTGGGGGGGTGTAACATGAGGATTAGGTAAAGGGACCCCTGACCATTAGGTCCAGTTGTGGCGGACTCTGGGGTTGCGGCGCTCATCTCGTTTTATTGGCCGAGGGAGCCGGCGTACAGCTTCCGGTCATGTGGCCAGCATGACTAAGCCGCTTCTGGTGAACCAGGCAGCGCACGGAAACACCGTTTACCTTCCCGCTGGAGTGGTACCTATTTATCTACTTGCACTTGACGTGCTTACGAACTGCTAGGTTGGCAGGAGCAGGGACCGAGCAACGGGAGCTCACCCCGTCACGGGGATTCGAACCGCCGACCTTGTGATCGGCAAGTCCTAGGCTCTGTGGTTTAACCCACAGCGCCACCCGCGTCCCCTAACATGGGGATTAGCAGCTAATAAAAGTTTGGGGGCTCTTTATTCGGGGCTTCCATCTTGTTCCACCTTCTGGCAGGTGGGAGTCCTGTCGCGACAGTCTTCAATAAAGACCAAGCCTATAGGCTGCTGTTTTGCTCTGGTATTCCTGGCTTGTGTCCTTGTTTTTTGTCCAAGGGAGCCCTCAGATTTCTCTGTTAACAGGGCAAGTTCATGACATAAAAATACGACATAAAATTACGCAACGAAAGCAGCCAGCAGCCTGCTTAGGTGATGCCCCGGGAGCAGCTACAGAATCGTAGAGGTAAAGGTAAAGGACCCCTGGACAGTTCAGTCCAGTTAAAGGTGACTATGGGGTTGCGGCACTCATCTCGCTTTCAGGCTGAGGGAGCCAGTGTTTGTCCACAGACAGCATTTCTGGGTCATGTGCCCAGCATGACTAAACCGCTTCTGGCGCAACGGGACACCATGACAGAAACCAGAGTACACAGAAACGCTGTTTACCTTCCCGCCGCAGTGGTACCTATTTATCTACTTGCACCGGTGTGCTTTCGAACTTCTAGGTTGGCAGGAGCTGGGACAGAGCAACAGGAGCTCACCACCGTCATGGTGATTCAAACCGCGGACCTTCTGATCGGCAAGCCCAAGAGGCTCAGTGGTTTAGACCACAGCGCCACCCATGTCGGGAGGGACCCCAGGGTCATCTGGCCCAACCCTCTGCGATGCACCCATGACAGGACAGCCACCCAACCTCTCGCACTCTGCTACAACAAAACATCTCGCCTAGTCTGCTGCTAGGTGACTTTTGATGCCTCCATCTGCACCAGATATTTGACGCAGTTATCGCACCCCTTTGGACAGCCACGGCTTCCCCTGAAGAATCTGGGAACCGGCGCTGAAAGTTGTGAGGAGGCCTGGAAGTTACCAGGATTCCTCTCACGCCACCTACCTGACAGCAGACAGAGATGTTGAGAGAGAACACATGCGGGTTCACGGCGATGTAGTCTCCGTAGAATTCCTGCCAGGCAAGAAACAGGAGAGACTCAGTGTCATGGCGATGCCCGAGAGGCTATTTAACGCCGGTGACCAGGACCAGGGTCAAGCAAGGTTGGGTATAAAGCAGGGGCAGGGTTTGTCACTGCAGCAGCTAGACTGGTGACTGGGACCGGCCGCCGAGACCACATAACACCAGTCTTGAAAGACCTACATTGGCTCCCAGGACGTTTCCGAGCACAATTCAGAGTGTTGGTGCTGACCTTTAAAGCCCTAAACGGCCTCGGTCCAGTATACCTGAAGGAGTGTCTCCACCCCCATTGTTCTGCCCGGACACTGAGGTCCAGCTCCGAGGGCCTTCTGGCAGTTCCCTCCCTGTGAGAAGCCAAGTTACAGGGAACCAGGCAGAGGGCCTTCTCGGTGGTGGCACCCGCCCTGTGGAACGCACTCCCATCAGATGTCAAAGAGAAGAACAACTACCAGACTTTTAGAAGACATCTGAAGGCAGCACTGTTTAGGGAAGCTTTTAATGTTTGATGAATAAATGAGCAAATTAAGTTACTTAGGATACGCAGAAGATGTTAAAAATAAATTTAAGGAGCCGCTGAAAGAGGGGGAAGGAAGCCAAGTTTAGAAATGTTGATATGATTTTTAAGTGGAATGCATAAACCTGAAAAGTATAAATAAAATGTTTAAAAAAGGAAACCAAGAGACTTCCGGGACTTGTGGCTCGTTGACCGTAGACGTACCTGGACTTCTGCCACAACTTCCTGCTCGTCCGCCTCGGCCAGAGACTTGACGTTGCTCTTGCTGATGACGTTGCTGAAATCTGGAAGGAGGCAGGGAGAGAAAGGAAGCAGGATAAGCGAGAGACAGAAGGGGGAAACAATGGTCGCTGGGTGGGATGTGGGTCTGTTCCACGGTGGGCCCTAACCACTCTCCCCCCCCCCATTTTTTTATTCATTTTATAACGCAAATAAACAACACAAACAGAAAAACAAACAATACAGTGGTACCTCGGGTTACATACGCCTCAGGTTACATACGCTTCAGGTTACAGACTCTGCTGACCCAGAAATAGTACCTCGGGTTAAGAACTTTGCTTCAGGATGAGAACAGAAATTGCAGCAGTGGCAGCAGGAGGCCCCATTAGCTAAAGTGGTGCTTCAGGTTAAGAACAGTTTCAGGTTAAGTATGGACCTCCGGAACGAATTAAGTACTTAACCTGAGGTACCACTGTACAAACAAATTCTTGTCTTAGCCTTATTTTTTCTAAACATTGTTAGGTGAGCTTCCCCAAGTCCCCCCAATCTGATTTTCATTTTACCTCATCTTTAGCAGTTTACATATATCATAATTTTTAACCATTTTTTTAAACACACTTACTTTTACCATAATAATCTTCACATTTTATCCTTTACAAATAATACTATTTTAAAATACACTGTCTTCTACACATCCTGTATCCACTTCCAAAGCTATTCTAAGATTTAAATATTAACATGTTTTTTCAGATATTCTTTAAACTTCTTCCAACCTTCTTCCACCGCCTCTTCTCTCTGGTCTCGGAGTCTCCCAGTCAGTTCGGCAACTTCCATATAGTCCATGGGCCCTATCCACTCTTGACTTTCTCCCCATCAAAGTCTTCCAGGAGCATTGGCAAAATCAGCCTTAGGCTGCAAACCAAAGCAGCTGTTCTGCTCCATCGGGGCGAATGCGTAAGCCGAGGACGACCTCTAGAGGCCTGTTTGGGTCAGCTCACGCCATCCCAAAATAACCAAACATTTGTGGTTAATGCAGCTATCAATGAGAACCGCTTATTCTTAAAAGATGTGCCGTTCTCTCAAAGGAGAGGTCCAAGGCAGCTAACACATGCATAAAAAAGAATCACTTGATGAATCATTGTACAGTGGTACCTAGGGTTAAGTACTTAATTTGTTCCGGAGGTCTGTACTTAACCTGAAACTATTCTTAACCTGACATCACCTTGCCAACAAAGGTCTGTATCGCTAAAGCTCTGGTTTTCCCAGTAGTGATGCATGGAGGTGAGAGCTGGACCATAAAGAAGGCTGATCGCCGAAGAATGGATGCTTTTGAATTCTGGTGCTGGAGGAGACTCTTGAGAGTCCCATGGACTGCAAGAAGATCAAAACGATCCATTCTTAAGGAAATCAGCCCTGAGTGCTCACTGGAAGGACAGATCCTGAAGCTGAGGCTCCAAGACTTGGCCACCTCATGAGAAGAGAAGACTCACTGGAAAAGACCCTGATGCTGGGAAAGATGGAGGGCACAAGGAGAAGGGGACGACGGAGGACGAGATGGTTGGACAGTGTTTTCGAAGCTACCAGCTTGAGTTTGACCAAATTGCAGTGGAAGACAGGAGTGCCTGGCGTGCTCTGGTCCAGGGGGTCACGAAGAGTCAGACACAACTAAACTACTAAAAAACAAGAACAAAAACCTTGGGTTAAGTACTTAATTCATTCCGGGGGTCCGTACTTAAGCTCAAACTACTCTTAACCTGAAGCACCACTTTAGCTAATGGGCCCTCCTGCTGCCGCCGCGCCACCGGAGCACGATTTCTGTTCTCATCCTGAAACAAAGTTCTTAACCTGAAGCACTATTTCTGGGTTAGCGGAGTCTGTAACCTGGAGCGTATGTAACCTGAAGCATATTAACCCGAGGTACCGCTGTATTTTAATATTCTGCTGGAAGCTGCCCAGAGTAGCTAGGGAAACTCAGCCAGATGGGCGGGGTACAAATGATAATTATTATGATGATGATGAAAAATGTCAGGGGAGAATTTATTTTTTATTTTTTGCATTTCTAGGACACCTCCTTCTCCAAGCAGCTCAGGGTGATGCTCCCCTACTTCTCATGCAATCGCCACAACAGCCCTGTGAGGCAAGTTGGGCTGAGAGATGGCAGGACCTGGCACAAGAGAACTTCATGGCCGAGTGGGGAGATTTGAACTCGAGTCTCTCCCAGGTCCAGCTCTAACCACTACACCGTGCTGCCAGGAAAACGCAACACACCGAGAGGCTTTCCGTACTTACAAATAAAATAGGTGCTGTATTTCGGACGTCGCAGCTCCTGGATGAGGTAATCCACGTTTTCCTGAAAGGACAACCCATCCAGAATCCACAGTGAGGCGAGAAATCAAGTCCTTAAACCAGTTACAGAAAGCAAAGTATTTCATCTCACTCCTGGTAATTTTCAAGTTCTTTTATATAGCTATATATTTGACTGTCATCACCCGCCCTTAGGGTTTGAAACAGGATGGATAAAAATCAATGGTATATATGTATATATATACATATATGTATATATATATATATATATATATATATGTGTGTGTGTGTGTGTGTATATATATATATATATATATATATATGTGTGTGTGTGTGTGTGTGTATATATATATAGGATTTAAATTGGATTTTTAAATAAAATGCTTTTGGAGGAAAAATCTTTCTAAAGATAGTTTTAAGTTACATTATAGTCCAAAGGCTATTCAACAGGAAATGAGGGTTTAAGTTTTTCATGTATGCTAAAACTCAATCCAAGTTTGTTTGTTTTAATTGTTTAACCACATCAGTTAACAAACATGGACACATATGCTATAACGTTATTGCTTTAGTTAAATAAATTCTTATTAAGGAAGTGATTATTTTTCTTCTTCCAATAAAGTACAGCAGAAAAATATTCCAAATATAAACAGTTCACTTATTAAACCTCACAATAATTTCATAATTATCTGTCAATGTATTTCTAATAGCATAACCAAGTCAGTAATTTCTGATATAACCGTAAAAAACTACTCTGAAAATTTATTATTCAAAAAACGAAACCTTCATCTGGTTGTGAATATTAAGATTATACCTGCAAGAATGAGTCTTTCTGTAAAAAAAAATAAAAGATCTAAATCAAGTCTTACTGACTCGTGGTTTAAACCAAATCCACTCTGGTTTGAAATCAATAAACATGCAAGCTCCAGGGACCTGAAGGCTGATGGGGAGAGGTGAGCCCAAAACATCTGGATGCCTCTCCCAGATGTTCCCCCACCTCTGGCACAGGCTCCCTTTTGCCCTGTCTCACCTTGGTGGGTCTCAAGAAGCAGATGGCCTTCAGGTGCTTCATGTTCTCCCGATTCGCTGAATCGATGCGCTCAAAGAGGTACACCTCTTTCTGCAGGATCTCCGACTGCGTGTACACCATGCTCACGATACTGGTCTGCGAGAAGGGTGGTTAAAAATCAATGATTTATAAAAAATAATAATTAAAAAATCAGATTTTAAAAATTTAAATTGGGTTTTTTTTCCAATTCCTTATGGATTATTTCCCAATACTGAACAGTCTTTACCTGCTGGTCAAAGAACAGCAAGGAGGGAGCCAGTCTGGCTTCTCCAGGGAGGGAGCACCAAAGTTGTTTGGGGAGAGCCACCACCGAGAAGGCCCTCTCCCTTGTCCCCACCAAGTGGGTCTGGGAGGGTGGCGGGATTGAAGGAGCGTCTCCACCCCCATCATTCTGCCCAGATACTGAGGTCCAGCGCTGAGGGTCTTCTGGCGGCTCCCTCACTGCGAGAAGCAAAGTTACAGGGAACCAGGCAGAGGGCCTTCTCGGTAGTGGCACCCGCCCTGTGGAACGCCCTCCCATCAGATGTCAAGGAAATAAACAACTATTTGACTTTTAGAAGACATCTGAAAGCAGCCCTGTTTAGGGAAGCTTTTAATATTTAGTGAATTATTGCATTTTAATATTTTGTTGGAAGCCGCCCAGAGTGGCTGGGGAAATCCAGCCAGATGGGTGGGGTAAAATAATAAATTATTATTATTATTTATTAAGAGGTCTTCCACTGAAGGACTCTGATGTTGCAGGACTCAAACTCCCACCGTGTCAGGCTTGCTGGGAGTTGGAGTCCACACCATCTAGGGGGCCATGGAGACACAAAGGAGGGGGTGCGGTCCATTAGAGCAGGGAGTCTTTGAATCACAAAACTGCAGAGTTACAAGCTACTCCCCTCAAATGCCATCAAGTACAACGCCCTGTATTCAGGAGAAAGAAAGATCCCCCCCAATTGAAATGAGGAAACAGAGCTGGAAATCAGCTTAATAATAATAATAATAATAATAATAATAATAATATATTATTTATACCCCGCCCATCTTCTGGCTGGGCATCCCCACTCTGGGCGGCTTCCAAAAAAAATATTAAAATACTATAATACATCAAACATTAAAAGCTTCCCTAAACAGGGCTGCCTTCAGATGTCTTCTAAAAGTCTGGTAGTTGTTCTTCTCTTTGACATCTGCTGCGAGGATGTTCCACAGGGTGGGCGCCACCACCGAGAAGGCCCTCTGCCTGCTTCCCTGTAACCTCACTTCTCGCAATGAGGGAAGGCCCTCGGAGCTGGACCTCAGTGTCTGGGCAGAACGATGGGGATGGAGACTCTCCTTCAGGTATACAGGGCCGAGGCCGTATACCGTAAGTGGGATGTTGCAAGCCTGCAGACATTTTAGGAAAGCCCCAACCAACAGCTGCAACACAGAATCACCGGAGAATTTTCTACCTCACTGCCTGTCACCCTAAATTCCATCCAGACGATCCTGGGTTCGAATTCCAGTGGCATCTCCTCCCTGAGACTCTGGCCAGCCACTGCCAGCTAGTGTAATAATAATAATAATAATAATAATAATAATAATAATAATTTATTATTTGTACCCCGCCCATCTGGCTGGGTTTCCCCAGCCACTCTGGGCGGCTTCCACAAAGACCAAAAACACACTAAGATGTCACACATTAAAAACTTCCCTGAACAGGGCTGCCTTCAGATGTCTTCTGAATGTCAGGTAGTTGTTTATCTCTTTGACATCTGACAGGAGGGCGCTCCACAGGGCGGGTGCCACCACCAAGAAGGCCCTCTGTCTGGTTCCCTGTAGCTTTGCTTCTCGCAATGAGGGAACTGCCAGAAGGCCCTCGGAGCTGGACCTCAGCGTCCGGACAGAATGATGGGGGTGGAGACGCTCCTTCAGGTATGCTGTAGACATTACTGAGCCCCCATGGGTCAATGATCTCAGTACAAGCCACCTCCACCTGCTCACCTGTTCAAATCAGTCCATTTAGAACCTCCATGAGGACTGGAATCTTTATTTCAGTTTTAGGGGACGGGCTGGATCTGAGTGCCAGAGAGCCCCCGTTTCGCATGCAAAATATCCCCGGCTCCATACCTGAAGGGCTGGGAATTAACCCTGCCCTGAAACCCCTGGAGGGCCGCTGCTGCTGCCAGCCCGTGCTGGCAACACTGGTCTGAATGGAGCAAGGGTACCTGGCGGGTTCCTGCGTTCCTCCCTCCCCCTTTCCGAGCTCACCGTCTCTTTGTCCATCAGAAGCACCTTCATGCCCGTCCCGCTTTCCTCGATCATCTTGGCGATGTACTGTTTGACTGCAAAGACCACGTTCATTTTCCCTCCCGGTGCAAACCGCTTAATTTTTTGCAAAGAAATGCAACTAAACAGGATCCCCCTTTTTTCCCTTCCTTGCACCAAGCCTGGAAGAGCTACCCAATTTCTCTTCCTCTCTCTCTCTTGGCTCTTGCAACCCTGGGAGCTGTAGTTCTCCAGCTGACTCGGTTGCAGCTGCAAGCAGAGGGAGACTACATCTCCCAGAAGCCTCCGCGCCGCCGGCGCCTCCTCCCTGGCTGACATTGCAAGGCTGCGTTTGCAAAGGAGCAAATCTCATTCGGTGATTCCGCAGCGCGCCGACAGGGGGCGCTTTCAGACCGGAGGAGTCGCTGAGCGAGTTTGCTTTTCTTTCTCGGGAGTATTGATGCTTTTGAATCATGGTGCTGGAGGAGACTCTTGAGAGTCCCATGGACTGCAAGAAGATCAAACCTCTCCATTCTGAAGGAAATCAGCCCTGAGTGCTCACTGGAAGGACAGATCCTGAAGCTGAGGCTCCAATACTTTGGCCACCTCATGAGAAGAGAAGACTCCCTGGAAAAGACCCTGATGTTGGGAACGACGGAGGGCGCAAGGAGAAGGGGATGGCAGAGGACGAGATGGTGGGACAGTGTTCTCGAAGCTACCAGCATGAGTTTGGCCAAACTGCGGGAGGCAGTGGAAGACAGGAGGGCCTGGCATGCTCTGGTCCAGGGGGTCACGAAGAGTCGGACACGACTAAACAACTAAACAACAAATGCTATGCTTCCAAGCAAAAAAAAGGGGGGGGGGAGGGAGTATGCTATGCTCAGGGACATGGATGGCGCTGTGGGTTAAACCACAGAGCCTAGGACTTGACAATCAGAAGGTTGGCAGTTTGAATCCCTGCGACGGGGTGAGCTCCCGTTCCTCGGTCCCTGCTCCTGCCAACCTAGCAGTTCAAAAGCACGTCAAAGTGCAAGTAGATAAATAGGTACCACTCCGGTGGGAAGGTAAACGGCATTTCCGTGCGCTGCTCTGGTTCGCCAGAATCGGCTTAGTCATGCTGGCCACATGACCCGGAAGCTGTACGCCGGCTCCCTCGGCCAATATAGCAAGATGAGCTCCGCAACCCCAGAGTCGGCCACGACTGGACCTAATGGTCAGGGGTCCCTTTACCTTTATGCTATGCTCAGCAATGCATCTGAATGCTGCTTGCTGGAAACACCAGGAGAGGAGGCTTGGGTCTTGGGTTCGGATCCTGCCCATGGACTTCCCATGGGGGCATTTGGTTGACCGCTGTGAGGACAGGATGTGGGGACTAGATGAGCCCCCTTTGACCTGACCCTTACCTCCTTATGCACGGAAAATAAGTACTTTTCTTCCCAGGAGGGAAACCCCTTTGAACAGGGAGAGACCAGGGCAGGCTTTAGGTTTGATGAGGCCCCAAGCTACTGAAGGTAATGGGGCCCTTTATATGTCCAGCTGTCCTTTGACAACAACAAATTGTCCTGTTTTTTTGTGCTGAATAAATGCTATATGGTAATTTATGGATCTAATAGGTATCTCAAGACATTTGCACATGTTGCCATGCATCCAGTCCATGCAGAATGTGTTGTTGTTGTTTAGTCGTTTAGTTGAGTCCGACTCCTCGTGACCCCCTGGACCAGAGCACGCCAGGCACTTCTGCCTTCCACTGCCTCCCACAGTTTGGTCAAACTCATGCTGGTAGCTTCGAGAACACTGTCCAACCATCTCGTCCTCTGTCGTCCCCTTCTCCTTGTGCCCTCCATCTTTCCCAACATCAGGGTCTTTTCCAGGGAGTCTTCTCTTCTCCTGAGGTGGCCAAAGTCTTGGAGCCTCAGCTTCAGGATCTGTCCTTCCAGTGAGCACTCAGGGCTGATTTCCTTCAGAATGGAGAGGTCTGATCTTCTTGCAGTCCATGGGACTCTCAAGAGGTACTCATATTAGAACCACTGAAATCAATGGCCACGACGGGCAACTTAGGTCCATTAATTTCAATGGGTATACACCAAGCAGAACTTAGTTCACTGCAAGCTGAACAGTTTCATCCTGGTGTAAAAAGCTCAGCTATAGACAGGCGGAGATTGTGCATTGTTTAAGATCGGGAGGACGGAAAACTTTTAAACCCGTGAGCTAACATTGTCCTTCTAGGCCCCCCTCCCAAAGATGTCTGAAGCTGCAGACAGACGTCCCCATCGGATTAATCGCCACCTTGGGCAGATCCCAAAAATAAGCGAGTGACGTCACCGGGTGCACGACGGGCCGTCTTGCTCCTTCTGTGGCACGGTTTGTGTCTCCTGGGCTCAACCGCACGCCTCATTCTTGTGACCCTCACAGAAATAAACAGCGGCTGAGGACAGGGGTCTCTCTCCCCCCAAAACCCCCTGCTTGGTGGCTGGCAAGTTGCTCGGCTCGAATGCTGCCTTCGAGAAACTGCCTTCTTGCTAGAGTCCTAATCTCCTAACATTTTGGGATTAGGTGCTATTCCTGGCATGGCGGGACTGAATTAAAAGAAAGAATGAAAGACGGCCTGTGAGCAATAAACCCAAGCCACCTTCACTTCCCCACTGCTATTTATAGGTTTGCGTGGTTTCATGGATAAATCCTGCCCTCCTGTACCACTGGAGCAACTCTTGTTTATCTTGCGATGGGCAAACTGCACACAGTAGAGTAGTTCCCTCCTGGGTCCTGCTGGGTTTTTACACAGCCGTTGTTTTGGGTTTTTTTTTGCAAGCTATCACGATGGAACTCACGGCTGCAGGAGGCCCTGAAAAGCTCCTCCGTCCTTCTTCTGGCTCTTTTATGTCACCTCTAAATTTTTCACATTATCTTTGTCTATTTTATATATTGTTCTTCTTCCATCTTTGTCCATACGGTGTCTGTATACAAATAAACCTTTCTGTACATACAAATCTTGTTGTCTGTCTATATTCATTTACAAATACTGTTAATTACCTTGATTGCATTTTACATTTTAATTCATATTTTCATTAATGTCCAATAAAATTTCTTTTTATTTTCCCATTATGAGGTTTATTTCCATTCTACTCATTTCACTATTTCACCTTATCCTATATATGACATGTGGGACGCGAGTGGCGCTGTGGGTTAAACCACAGAGCCTAGGGCTTGCCGATCAAAAGGTCGGCGGTTCGAATCCCTGTGACGGGGTGAGCTCCCGTTGCTCGGTCCCAGCTCCTGCAATCCCCGCGACGGGGTGAGCTCCCGTTGCTCGGTCCCAGCTCCTGCCAACCTAGCAGTTCGAAAGCACGTTAAAGTGCAAATAAATAAATAGGTACCGCTCCGGCGGGAAGGTAAACGGCGTTTCCGTGCTCTGCTCTGGTTCACCAGAAGTGGCTTACTCATGCTGGCTACATGACCCGGAAGCTGTACGCCAGCTCCCTCGGCCAATAAAGCGAGATGAGCACCGCAACCCCAGAGTCGGTTACAACTGGACCTAATGGTAAGGGGTCCCTTTACCTTTATATATGACATAGTTTTTTCCCCATCTGGATAGCTCAGTGGGTTAGAGCATATGCTGGTAACGCCAAGGTTGATGGTTTGATCCCTGTATGGAATGGCTGCGATATATCCCTGAATTTGCAAGGGGCTGTACTAGATGACCCTCAGGGTGCCCCAATTCTGTGATCCTACGAAAATCATGCAGGATAAAGGCTATCGATGGCTCCCTGCCACAATGGCTGTGCTCTGCCTCCAGAGTCAGGCAGCGATGCCCCTGGATCCCAGTTGCTTGGAATTGCAGGAAAAGAGAGGGATCTTGGGTTCGAATCCTGCTTGCGGGTTTCCCACAGGCATCTGGTTGGCCGCTGTGAGAACTGGGTGCTTGACTAGAGGAGCTGATGGCCTGATCCAGCAGGACTCTTCTTTTGTTGTTTAGTCGTGGCCGCCTCTTCGTGACCCCCTGGGCCAGAGCACACCAGGCACTCCTGTCTTCCACTGCCTCCCGCAGTTTGGTCAAACTCATGCTGGTAGCTTCGAGAATACCGTCCAACCATCTCGTCCTCTGTTGTCCCCTTCTCCTTGTGCCCTCCGTCTTTCCCAACATCAGGGTCTCTTCCAGGGAGTCTTCTCTTCTCATCAGGTGGCCAGAGTATTGGAGCCTCAGCTTCAGGATCTGTCCTTCCAGTGAGCACTCAGGGCTGATTTCCTTCAGAATGGAGAGGTTTGATCTTCTTGCAGTCCATGGGACTCTCCAGAGTCTCCTCCAGCACCAGAATTCAAAAGCATCATTTCTTCAGCGTTCAGCCTTCTTTATGGTCCAGCTCTCACTTCCATACATCACTACTGGGGAAACCAGAGCTTTGACTATACGGACCTTTGTCGGCAAGGTGATGTCTCTGCTTTTAAAGATGCTGTCTGGGTTTGTCATTGCTTTTCTCCCAAGAAGCAGGCGTCTTTTAATTTCATGACTGCTGTCTCTTCTTACAAACTTCTAAAAATATCACATTCATTCCCCACAGGTGTGAGAGTTTTAGTACAGTAAATCAGCTCCAAATTGCCGCATGAATCTTGCTCTGCTAGATTCAACCCCAGCATAATGGCAAACGGCTGCTAGGAAAAAGTGTCTCCCTGAGACCATATATTTGAAAACCCTGTCGCTAACAATGCTATAAAGGAAACATTTACAAGGAAACAAGGCAGCAATTAAAACGACGAGCCCTTTCCGGATACGATTAAAGCGTTTTAAATCACACTAGGCTCCCTGGGGGGGGGGGGGGACCCGACAAAATGCAATTATGGACCAGATTAACACACTGCTTATAAGGCAGTGGACACCAGCTTGTTGCACTTTCAGCGATTCATGGGTGCATTGGGCACAGAAGCAAACTTTGGGGTGGGTGGTAAATGTGGTTCCTTTGGGACTTTATGTGTAAAAAGGAAAATGAATTAATCTGAGACATTGGGATTGGAAGATTGGGAAAGCATTGCCTAGCAGAAAGAAGATCAGCTGGGTGTCATTCTAGAGAGAATATTTTGAATAATTTCTTTTACGAAACGGACAGGACAGTCCTTTTTATTTTTTCCACTCCTCTTCTCTTCTCTTCTTTTCCTCCGGTTTCCCTTTCTACAGCATTCTCCGGAAGCTGTATAATGTATAATTGTGCCTTTGTAATAAATAATAATAAATTTTTATTTATACCCCACCCTTCCCGGTTCAAAAACTGGGCTCAGGGCAGCTAACAACAAATTTAAAACACTTAATTATAAAAGCAGCATAAAATACAGTTTAAAAACATGAATAACAATAAAAATCAATTAGATAATCACCAGGGAATGCTTTGTGAGTGGCATTCGGCAATCCCCAAGATTATTCGAGGGAAAGCCATATGCTTTAAATGCGATGTTAAAATGTGCAGTGCGGATGTGACGCATGGATTTACCCATGCAATGGATGCCCTACATGTCGTAAAATTGCATAATAGTGAGCATGGGTTGCCCAAGGGCTGAACAGGTGCTTGGAGGCAATAATGGGCTGGACAAGAGACTCATTGAAGGAGAAGAGGGCTATCGATGGCTACTAACCAACTGGAGGCAGCGACACTTCTGAATATCAGTGGCGGCAAACTGCAGGAGCAGAGAGGGCTTCCGCGCTTGAATCCACACGAATCTGGTTGGCCACTGTGGGAACAGGACGCTGGGCTAGATCAGGGGTCAGCAGACTTTTTCAGCAGGGGGCCAGTCCACTGTCCCTCAGACCTTGTGGGGGCCGAACTATATTTTGAAGAAAAAAAGAACGAATTCCTATGTCCCACAAATAACCCAGAGATGCATTTTAAAGAAAAGGACACATTCTACTCATGTAAAAACATGCTGATTCCCGGACCCTCCGTGGGCTGGATTGGGAAGGCGATTCAGCCGGATCAGGCCCCCGGGCCTTAGTTTGCCTACTCAAGGGCTAGAAGTGGTTCTCAACCTGTGGGTCCCCAGATGTTGTTGGACTACAACTCCCATCATCCCTGAGCTCTGGCCTTGCTAGCTAGGGGTGATGGGAGTTGTAGTTCAACAACATCTGGGGAGCCACAGGTTGAGAAACATAGCTGTCAACTTTCATATTTGAAAATAAGGGATCAGCAGCCTCACCTGTCCCGGGGACAGTCTACAGGATATCTAACAATCCCGGCTAACAGTGGGAAACGGTGCTGGAATAAGGGAATTTCCCGCAAGAAAAGGGAAGGTTGACAGCTATGGTTCAGAAAGGCTGGGCTAAGATGGACTTCCTTTGGTCTGAGCCAGCAACGCCTGATGTTCTTAAGTGTCCGGCTCGGTATAAAGTAGTTTCCGCTCATTCCTGTGGCTCCAACCAGGAGCCTCAGGCTAGGAATTCTGACTTCGGCTGCAAAAATGAAGCACAGAGGCTTCTCTGCAAATCAGCGCCGGTGTGAATATCTCTCCCCTCCCCAAATTCGGTCTTATGAAAGGCCATCGCACTGCTGTCCGATTCCACACGCAGCTGGGACAAGATCAGCACCGGCCCCTACAAAAGGCCTCGCTTCAACCCCTCCTCGAGCATCTTCGCGTATCGGGCGGCCATCTGTTCGCGTGTGTTTATCCCCTTTCACTTATCCTCTTTATCGCACTCCTTCCCTTGTGGTGACTTGTGGCCACCGGCGAACTCACGTGATCTCCCCATCAGTCACTGGCTGTCTCGATTCCGGGCTGGGATCATAATCTCCCTTTGTTGAGCTGACACAGAGCATCAGGGGGCAAAACTGCGGCATCCTCTTGCCGTGAGACAGTAAATATCCCTACAAAGCCACCTGCCTTTGGGCCTGAGGAGGAATTGAGCTCGCCCTCCCTGACGTTACGAAGCTGTTTTCTCCCAGACAGACGCAGATGTACCTTGAGATGCTGCCAAGGGCAGAATCTGGACCTTCTGTACGCAAAGCAAGTGCTCTCCTGCTAGCCCTCGTGGTTCTAAATTCCTCGGGTACAAACACAATGGTCATTTTGCGCAAGAAAATGCAGCAGGTTTTTAAGCATGGAGCAGGGAGACTGGAGTGGGACGCGGGTGGCGTTGTGCGTTAAACCACAGAGCCTAGGACTTGCTGATCAGAAGGTTGGCGGTTCAAATCCCCACGACGGGGTGAGCTCCCGTTGCTCGGTCCCTGCTCCTGCCAACCTAGCAGATCGAAAGCACGTCAAAGTGCAAGTAGATAAATAGGTACCACTCTGGCGGGAAGGTAAACGGCGTTTCTGTGTGCTGCTCTGGTTCGCCAGAAGCGGCTTAAGTCATGCTGGCCACATGACCCGGAAGCTGTAGGCCGGCTCCCTTGGCCAATAAAGCGAGATGAGCGCCGCAACCCCAGAGTCGGTCACGACTGGACCTAATGGTCAGGGGTCTTTAAAAAAAAAAGGGGGGGGGAGACTGGAAGACAGCTACGGCCTCATGCATGACCCCTTTATATGACCTGCTGGGAAGAGTTGCTGATAATAAAAATATAATTTATTATTTATACCCCGCCCATCTGGCTGGGTTTCCTCAGCCACTCTGGGCGGCTTCCAACCAAATATTAAAAACAAAACAGTGTCAGACATTAAAAACCTCCCTAAACAGGGCCGCCTTCAGTTGTCCTTTAAAAGTAAAATAGTTGTTTATCTCTTTGCCTTGACATCTACTGGGAGGGCGTTCCACAGGGCAGGCGCCACCACCGAGAAGGCCCTCTGCCTGGTTCCCTGTAACTTGGCTTCTTGCAGTGAGGGAACCGCCAGAAGGCCCTCGGCGCTGGACCTCAGCGTCCGGGCTGAGTGATGGGGGTGGAGACACTCCTTCAGGTCTACTGGACTGAGGCCATTTAGGGCTTGAAAGGTCAGCACCAACACTTTGAATTGTGCTCAGAAACGTAAAGCATGTGAGGCTCTTACGACTGGCCCCAAATCATCCTGTGAACTTGATGGGTAAACTGCTTTGCGAGCAGAGAAGGTCCCCAAATTCAATCTCCGGCATCTCCAGAAATATTCCCCAATTCTGAAAACCAGGAGAAGCACTGGCAGTCAGTGTAGAAAATGCTGGCTGGGGAAACCGCAATGGCCTGCTTTGGTATAAAGCAGTTTCCTATGTTCCCGCTTAAATATACCCTTTATGCAACACCATGAGGACTGGAATCTTGCTCGTCCTTTTAAGGAAAGGGTTTGGCGCTCAGGGCGGAACATCCCCTGATGGGTCTGGGAATGTCACCTGCCTGCAGGGCCAGATTTAGGTTTGATGAGGCCCTAAGCTACTGAAGGTAATATGTCCAGCTGCCCTTTGTCAACAACAAATTGCTGCTGTTTTTTCTGTTGAATATATGCTATATATGCTTTATGGAGCTATTAGGTACCTCAAGCCATTTGCACATCACAAAATGTGTATTTTATCAAAGTAATTGATATAGAAATGAGCAAACCAGTGATATTTTCGGGAGCAGGCTAGCAGGCGGGGCCCAGGACTTACATCATAGGAGCCTACACAACACAGAACACTGATGCTGTATGTAGATGTTATTTTATTTGTTTTTAATCTTATATTTTGGAAATGTGCATCCAGAGTTTTTTTCTTTAAAATTTTTTTGGGGCCCCCCCAAGAGAGTGGGGCCCTAAGCTAGAGCTTGTTTAGCTTATATGTAAATCCAGCACTGCCTTCCTAAAACCTTGGGAAAGAAGAGGATGGAAGAAACTTCGTTGGCTGGATGGTTGTCATTACACATGGCCGTCACTCACAGAGAGGGGGGACACTGCACTGCAACATTTCGCTAGGTAGCTGAATCTGCCTTTGTCCCAGCCGAGGTGTGTAGCTTTGTCCAAAATGCCTCTCTGACCATTTAAGCATGAAAGGACTTATTACGTTGGTACGAAGGGCTCATCCACCACCCTTGTCAGTGTGTGTGGAATCAGCTGACTGGTCAAGTTATGCTGTATCTGGATGTTTTCAGTTAAAAAATATATGAACAGTTTAAATGCACTTTAGAATACACAAGTGCTTCCCCACAATGGGCAGCCTTACCCCCTTGGGGGTGGAATTACCTAGGTGGGCACTAAGGACCAAGGGGCAGCAAGGGGGTGCTGGAGATGTTGCTGCTGCTGCTGCTGCTGTTATTTTCAGGTAGGTAGCCATGTCGGTCTGACGCAGTCAAAATAAAATAATTTCTTTTTGTCCAGTAGCACTTTAGAGACCAAGCTTTTGTGTGCATGCACACTTCTTCAGATACCTTCAGATATTCTTCAGGTATCTGAAGAAGTGTGCATGCACACTAAAGATCATACCCAGAACAAACTTAGTTGGTCTCTAAGGTATTATTATTATTATTATTATTATTATTATTATTTATTAGATTTATGTACCATCCTTCAAATGATCCAAGGACGGTTCACAAGATGAAATACAAGATAAAAGCACAAATAAATACCGGTAGTTAAAGCAGATTTCATACTCCTGCTAAGTGACTTTGAACCAGACATTGATGTAGGAGTGTGTAGAAACTAGCCTAGTCGTCTTGCTAAATGACCCTCAGACTTTGAAAAAGCTGGTATCACTTGATCAAGTTCATCCGTTTTGCTGAAAACTACTAAGTAGTTTTAATTGGATCTGGAATAAATGTGCAATTAATGGTTACTGTTTGGAATTCTTAGTGCGTCGTGAAAACTGCTTTTCTGAGTTACTGCTTTTTATAGGATAGGATAGGATAGGATAGGATAGGGTGCACTGGGGGTGAGTTTAGGGGACCAAGGGGACGGTGGACAAAAAAGTTTGGGATCCACTGCTTGAGATGCTTTTGCTCAACACTATGAAAAGCGTCTTGTCAGCGTACCTGCTCTCCCCCCTCCAGCCCAAACAGAATGCAAACCACTCTGTTTCCTATTGATTTGTATAAAACAGCAGACCAGCCTTGCAAACAAGACTTCCTCTCACCCCACCCAAATTGCACAAACATTGCAGCAGAGTGGAGAAGTGCCCCCCCCCGCCACGGCATTTAATATTTTGTATAAAAAGCCAAGGAAACAAAACTCAAGCCCGTCTCATCGGGGGACCGGACTCGCGAAGCACAGAGCTCTCTTTCATTGCTGGACTTTTCTGTGTCCCCAGAAATGATAAACAATCCTTTTGTCTGGGACATAAACAACGGCTGGGGGAGAACAAAGCCGGTGATTCACTTTGCGGGTCAGCTGAGGTGCCCATGTGACCGCTCCCACCCTAGCTTCCTGCTCCCACTGAAGTGAGGCTGATGCCGACTGAAGCAGAGAGGTCCCTTCGGAGAGCGAGAGTTCGCTCTGAAGGCTCTCCGGGGGTGGGCTTAGCCTGGGGATCAGGACGGATTGGTCAGTGCCAGGAACGTCCTGGATACGGGGACGCAATGGGCCTTCCCATCACCCCTGGAGAAGTGCAACCAGGACACCTTACATGTCCATGATACATTGATTAATTGCAATTATTTTTAAATGGGGTAGGGCTGTCAGGTTACAGCATCCTGGAGGGGAAGGCTATGCCATGGCTACTAGCTATCATGATTCTGAATACCAGTAGCTGGAGACTGCAGGAAGGGAGAGAGTACTCTTACGCTCAGGTACTTCTTGGGGCGGTTCTTACAGCCAACTGGGCGGCTGCTGTGAGAACAGGATGCGGGACTACCGTATTTTTCACTCCATAGGGCGCACTGGACCATAGGGCGCAACTGGTTTTTAGGGGGGGAAATAAAGGGGGGGAAATATTTCCCCCCCCCCAGCCCCAAAGAGCAAAGAAGCCAAGACAGTGAGTGGGATGGATCCCGCTCGCTACCTTGGCTTCATTTTTAGCCACGGGGCTGGGGCGGAGGAAGCCCAAGCTTCCCCTGACCCCAGCCCCCAGAACAGGCTGCTATCCACAAGCCTTCGGAGCCCGGCGGGAACTCCCGCTACGCTCAGAAGGCTTGCGGATAGCTGCCTGAAGCCTGGAGAGCGAGAGGGGTCGGTGCGCACTGACCCCTCTCGCTCTTCAGGCTTCAGCGAAAGCCTGCATTCACTCCATAGGACGCACACACATTTCCCCTTCATTTTTGGAGGGGAAAAGGTGCGTCCTATAGAGCGAAAAATACGGTATATGGGCCACTGGCCTGATCCAGAAGAGCTTATCTTATGTTCTCCTGGCAGGTCCCCCTCATTTTAAGAAAGGAAAGACACCTCCAGGGATGTAGGCTGGCCCGTGAGCTGACCACCTTGCTCCAAACCAACACAGGACCAGGTGCTCGAAAACAACACGGCCTTTACCTGGCCAAGAAAGTCGACATAGCCTATAAACTTGAAAATGAAAGCTATACCCATGCAGTGAACATACAACTTTAAGACGATCACTTTATAAAACAGATATTGTAAACAGTGGCCAGTGGTTAGGTCTCCCTTCACAATGCAGCTTGGCCAGCTAATGTGTGTAAACACGTTGTTTGGCGGTGATACCAAACACGCTGGATTATTTCCAGACCAATGGTCCACATGCCCTAAAGCGGGATAAAATATACAGCTTACACTGGGCATGTGTCTCTTCCATGACCACATCTCTCCAGACAGGGCTGGGAATGTCTCCTGCCTGAAACTCTGCTACCAGTCAGTGTAGACAGTACTGAACTAGATGGATCCATGCTCTGACTCAATATAAAGCAGTTTCCTAGGGCTTTGTGTTGGAGGAGAGGGAGCCGAGGATCCAAGCATTCTTGTGTTGTCTGTACAGTGGTACCTCAGGTTAAGTACTTAATTCGTTCCGGAGGTCCGTTCTTAACCTGAAACTGTTCTTAACCTGAAGCACCACTTTAGCTAATGGGGCCTCCTGCTGCTGTCACGCTGCCAGAGCACGATTTCTGTTCTCATCCTGAAGCAAAGTTCTTAACCCGAAGCACTATTTTTGGGTTAGCGGAGTCTGTAACCTGAAGCGTAAGTAACCTGAAGCGTATGTAACCCGAGGTACCACTGTATATTTCTTCAAAATAACCCACCGCGTCTTCGGCTGCGGGTCTTTGAACGCCACAAAAACAGAACCCCGAATGTGATGGGCGATTCCGCCACAGATGTCATGGGAGGCTTCAGGCGTGCTGAGAATCCAGAGCATTCCTGGCTTTTATCATCTAATCCCCGCGGCTGGAGGACCAGCCAGCAGAATGGCCTCGTCTGCCCGGGGTGTATTGATTTCTCCCCCTGCTGCTGACTTTCTATAATGGCTCAGAGGAGGCCCTCTGAGGCTAGTCAGGATTTATCACTCTGGCGCTGAGCAGGAAAGGGAGAGATCGCTTGCTCCCAGGGGGAGCGGGCAGGCCTGCCGAAAGCAGCAGCCCCCAAAACACTTCCACCTTCCTCTGTGCTTTCCCTACAACTCCTCAAGACGACCTACTGATTGAGCATTCATTCTGACTTTTTTGCACAAAGCTTACGCAGTGGTTAGACTGTGTCTGGTCTTTGCTGAGTTTTTTTCCTTCCCCTGTTAGGCTTGCAGGATGTTCCCATTAGTCATTCATCCTACACTTTCATTCTGCTCCACTTTCCTAACCCCAGAAAGTCTGGCTTTCTTTTTTTTAAAGTGCATCTGGTGGCAATATGGCAGAAGTGGCCATCCTTAGGCCCAAAAGCTGAATGTGGCCATCCATGTTTCTCTCGGGACTCCTCCCAGCTACCCCACTTTCCCCAGCCCCACTTGCCCGGTTTTTCACCCTCCTTGAGCATTTCTGTCTGGCTGAATTGTTTCACTGAACTCTGATGACACCCCTTTGCTTGCCTGGGTGGGGGGCAGAGAGGGGTGTTCAAGCGTAGAGACTAGCTCACTGCACAAAGGTAAAATTAGCATCCATTGCTCCGCCTACTTTTTGCCTCTGGCTCCACTCACTGCTGGGAATGTGTTACACTAAGGTGATGGAGTGCTTTTATCTGCTTCAATCACACAAACCTACATTTCCAGAGGGACGCGGGTGGCGCTGTGGGTTAAACCACAGAGCCTAGGACTTGCCGATCAGAAGGTCGGCGGTTCGAATCCCCGTGACGGGGTGAGCTCCCGTTGCTCGGTCCCTGCTCCTGCCAACCTAGCAGTTCGAAAACACGTCAAAAGTGCAAGTAGATAAATAGGTACCACTCCGGCGGGAAGGTAAACGGCGTTTCCGTGCACTGCTCTGGTTCGCCAGAAGCGGCTCAGTCATGCTGGCCACATGACCCGGAAGCTGTACGCCGGCTCCCTCGGCCAGTAAAGCGAGATGAGCGCTGCAACCCCAGAGTCGGTCACGACTGGACCTAATGGTCAGGAGTCCCTTTACCTATACCTTACATTTACAGAACATGCTTGAATCCCTCCTGCAAACATCCCGACAGCCTGGAGGCGACCCAAAAACACTTGACCTTTTGCAGCAGCTCGCCAAGCGTTTTTCGGCAAAAGGTTCGCCTCAGCACAAAATGTCATCGCTGGTTCTGTTAGGAGAATCAACATAGGAGATGCAGGACTCGGGAACAGAGAAAGGCGATCATCAGGCTAGCCCATGAGGGCAAATGGAGCACTGTCCCATTGCGAGGAGGGAGCCAGCAATAAATCACACAGTGCAAGTTAGAGTTGCAAAACCACGATCTGCACGGGAATGTAGGGCCTAATGAGCACAGCAACTCATCTCTGGGAAGGCTTGCCTCCTGAAGCAGTTGCTGAGACCGAAGATCCCCACAGCTAAGTCCCCTCCTCTCCAGGGTTTTTTAAAAGCAATCCGAGACTGCACCTGCATGCAGCCAACCTCTCCTCTGCCCTTTTCATGCCTCTTCTGGTTCTGGGAGACAAACAGGGAGGGGAACGTGCGGCAGTAGGAGGGGGAGACACTGCCTGACAGTGAAGGTGGAGCATAGCCATTGTGGCTGGCAGCCACTTTTGCAGTTGGTGTAGCATAGTGTCTAAGAAGAGTAAGCTGGGAACCAGGAAGCTGTTGGTTCAAATCTCACCAAGCAACTCTAGTTTGAGAGCCAGTGGTTAGAGAGTTGGCCCTAGGAGATCAAGGTTCGAATGCCCCCCTCTCAGCCACTAGGTGTGACCTTGAGCCAACCGTTGCCTCTCAACCCAACCTACCTCACAAGGTTGTTGTGGGGATTAAACGAGGATGGGGAGAACCATGCATGTAGGCCACCTTGAGCTCCTTGGAGAAAAAGGTGGGATAGGAATGCAATAAAGAAATAAGATACAGGATTGCTTTTCTGGGTATTTGGGGCACTGACGAAACTACGCAGAGGATAACATGAGCCTTCAAGAGCCCCCAAGTATGAAAGAGCCCCCAGCAAATCTGAGCAAACCCTGCAGGGCTTCAAACCCAGGGGCTGGAGAAGCAATCTCAAATTCCAGCACAGCTGGCTCCAGGCCCCGCGACTTTCCTTTAAGAAGCTTCATCCATCCTCCTTGCCTTTGGAAAAGATAACGCAAACGCCACAAGCTGACCCCTGCGCATAGTCCGCATGCTTTGCCTGTCAACGCTCCTGGCAGCCTACGATCAGGAGAATGCAAAGCACCCGTCCGCCCTTGGACCGTACGGGACGCGCCGTCCCGCTCCTTACAGGGGGCCCAAGTGCCAGAGGGCTGCCCACAGGCCCATTGTTCCCTGGAGCCCGGAGCTTCAGCTGTTGTTGGCAGCGACAAGTATCTGATGATTTCACAGCGGCAGAGGCAAATTCCCTTGGTCAATAAGACTAGCGAGCCTTTCAAGACAGAGCGAGGGGGTAATAAAACCAGAGGCCGCTGCCTCTGCAGCGTTCCATCGCAATCCTGACGATCCATCAAAGGGATTCTCTAGAAAGTGTCTAAGTTTATTCTTTATAGGGAACAGTGAGACGGCAACACAAAACTCCCCAGTCCTGGAAATCTCTCTCTGGAGAGCCACCAAAGTCTGGGCCTGTTCATTTTCTGGAAGTGAAGTAAGTGGGGGGGGGGGGGGGGTTCTATTTCATGATGTTTTGCATTCCTGGGCAAGATTTAAGTTGCACATGTATGTTGATAACCTGCATCTCTTTCCTAGTGAGAGTATTATTTGCATATTGTTTCCTAGCTCCATATATTTGCAAGTCCCTTTTTTATGTCTCTCTATGGCTGTAAGGTACCCAAGTTTTCAGTCATTATCTGGTTTTAAATAAGCCCTGGAATAGGTCAATATGGGCAGCACTGGAGCGTTAAAGTCCTCCTAGACAGTGAGATTTGGCTAGAGGGGGCTCTTTTAAATTTAGTGTTTAACGTATGAATTGAATGTAAAGCTGGGGGAAAGAAAAGCCCCTAGTCATAAAAAGAAGCTTGAAAAATACTTTCTGGAGTGTTGGGTGAGAGGCTTGCTACCAAAAAGCAAGCAAGCTATTGCTAAAAAAATCAAGAAGTCCACACTGACAATTTTTGTCATGTCAACTCAAGGAGATAGTTCCGCACTAAGTACCCTAAAGTCACAGGATATTAAATTTAGCTTTGAGATAGACTCCACCTAACATTCTTGGGCATGATGCTTCCAGGATAAAGGCTGACCCAGACACCAAGAGGTTGTTAGGCTTATTGAAGAAGAAAACCATTTAACAATTTTTTAATTGTTAGTGTTATTTTTAATCTGTTATTTATTGCATAAGCGAACTCAAGCTGGCTCATGTAGCCCTCCTCCCCATTTTATTCTAATAACTTTGTGAGGTATGCTAGGCTGAGAGGCTGTGACTGGCCCAAGGTCACCCAGTCACCTTCATGGGCGAGTGGAGATTTGAACCTGGGTCTCCCAGGTCCTAGTCCAACACTCTAACCACTACACAGCAGTGTAACACCAGCATTAACCAGCTTGCAACCTAGCCCTCTGACGAGAATCAGGGTATCTCAAAAAACTAAATGGAGGTGTCGTCTGCATTGCTGGGTTTGGAATTTGCACCACTGGGTCCAGTCTATATCCTTGCGTTCCATACACTGTTAGCTGTACCGCTATGGAGATAACATGAAAAAGAGATAGTGCATGCATTGCTTTGCCGTCCACAGCAAAATTAGTCTTGCAGTGCTTCAAAGACTAGGGTCCAAGCTTACCTGTGAGTAGGCCTCACCTTGAACTTAAGGCACCACCTCTTTGTCATTTTGGCACCAACTGAAGATCTCCCTTTTCCAGCAAGCCTTTTAAGCAGAGATATTTCCCAGTCTTGCATCTGTACTGGAATTGTTTTAAAAGATGCTTTCGGATGTTTGTATCACCCGTCTGCCTGCTGCCCTGGGTTCCTTTGGAAGAGGGGGATATGTGTTGTTGATGATGATGATGCTGTTACAGCTGATCAAACTGGCATAGGATTGCACTGTAACAAATTTATGATGGTATAAGGCTGCTTTGGTTAATCAGAGGGTTGGCGAAATCCCTCTGCCAGGGATGGGATGGGGAACACTTTGTGGCCCCTCAAGATGTTGCTGGACTCTCAATTTCATTGTCATTCCTGTCCACTGGCTATACTGACTGGATCTGATGGAAGGTGGGAGTTCAGCAGCAGAAATAGTGGCAAGGAAACACAAAATTCAGAGTGAATGGTTATTGGGCTAATTCATGGGTAGGCAAACTAAGGCCTGGGGGCTGGATCTAGCCCAATCACCTTCTAAATCCGGCTTCAGGCGGACCGGGAATCAGCATGTTTTTACATGAGTAGAATGTGTCCTTTTATTTAAAATGCATCTCTGGGTTATTTGTGGGGCCTGCCTGGTGTTTTTACATGAGTAGAATGTGTCCTTTTATTTAAAATGCACCTCTGGGTTATTTGTGGAGCACAGGAATTTGTTAATTCCCCCCCAAAAAAATATAGTCCGGCCCCCCACAAGGTCTGAGGGACAGTGGACCGGCCCCCTGCTGAAAACGTTTGCTGTCCCCTGAGCTAATTTGTCAACCTGGTGCCCCGTGTACTTTGTTGGGACTCCCACCAGCCCAGCCAGGATTGAGTCAGTGGTGATGAGAGTTAAGAGTCCAACAACATCTGGAGGGCACCAGCTTGGGGAAGGCTTTGACTGACATGTCATGGACTGTCAGGTTCTTTTGCATTTTATTGACTGTTCTCTCACACTCTCTAAACCCACGCTTCTACAATACACAGCTGCCCACGCAGGTTAACATTCCCTACCTCTGACGGAACAGATGCCATTCCACGGAATCTGATGTCCGTCAACAACATTGCGTGGGTCTAAGATGCCACAAGGCTCTTCTTTGATTTTGCACTGGAAGTATAATGAAAATACTAAAGAAATATGTTATTTACATTATGTCATTTATTTATAATTTATTATTTTCACAGCCAAACCCTCAACTATAGACCAGTAATATTACATATTACTGTATATATATATATATATATATATATATATTCCATGTATAAGACTAGGTTTCCCCCCCTAAAAAATAATGTCAAAAATTAGGGGGCATCTTATACATGGATATATCTCCCCACATTTTCTTAAATCTGAGTCCCCATAAATAGGGGGCATCTTATACATGGGGAAGTCATATAGACGGAAAAATACGGTGTGTGTGTGTGTGTGTGTATGTATGTTTATATATATATATATATAAACACTTATTTATTGGTGACATTTCAGAGCCAACCAAGCCCTCAAAATTTAATAATTTTACTAGGCGCTTTTCATGGCAAAGCCCTCAATAATTTGGCATTTTTTTAAAGGGATAAGCCCTCATAGAACAGTAGTAATATCTGTAAAACGTCAGGTTTTTTTAATCAGTCGCTTTCCGGTCAAGCCATCAGAGGAAAAGGATAATAATGCATTTTTTTAAGCCGCAGGAGGGGGAAAGTGACGAGGCCGAGGAGACTCCCTCCTATTCCTCCCCCGCCCCTCCGTGTGGGCGTGGCCGAGGCGGACACGTGAACATCTCCCCTCGGTGGGCGTGGCCCCCTGCCCAGCCCAGTCCGCCCATTGGCTCACCCTAACAACGGCGACCGGCTGAGGGCGGGGGAGCGAAAGGGAAAGGAAGCCGCCGCCGTCCCCGCTTTAAACGCCTCCGGGCGGAAAACGCAGCCTACGCGCTCGGGTTCCGGAGCGAAGGCGGGGGGCGCGCGAGCGGCGGGACGCTCCGGAGTGGCGCACACGCGCAGAAAGCGACTGAGAGAGAAGCGACTGAGGGAAAGAAAGAGAGAGAGAGAGCGAGAGAAAGGCACATATCTCCATAACCCGCCTGACTTTTTTAAATTTTGTAACTGAATTTCGCAGCGTTTAATCCCACCCGCCCGCGCTTTCTTCCGTCTCCGGCGGCTGAGGAGACCCGTGAGGGGACCGTAGGGCGGCCTGGGCTGAGTCTCCGCCCTTCGTCCTCCCTCGGCCGGTTGGGTGGGGACGAGGTTCCCTCAAAAGAAGACTTTCCACACCTTCCCCCTCAGAGCCGGCGGCGGCCCTGCGAGAGGAGTTTGGGGATGGCGGCGGCGGCGGCGGACGACGACAAGGGTAAGCGGCGCTCGCCTCAGACTGAGGGCGGCCGAGGGGAGACGAGCGCCCTCCCTCTTCCCCTCAGAACTTTCTCGCGCGCTCTGGCCACGCCCCTTCCGAACGGCCCCCCCCCCGCGGACGCTCTAAACGGCGGCCCCCTCCCCTCCCCCTCCCCGCTTTCAATATCACGCCACACCTGGCGCCCCTCCCCTTCGGAACGCCCGAGGGAACGGTCGCTCTCGCCACGCCCACCACCCGCCCCTCCCTCGGGATCGCTCGCGGCCACGCCCCCTCGTAGAACGGTTTCGTTGCTCCTCCCTTTTTTCCGGAGTTGACAACCCCGGGATCTTTCTCTTGGCCCCTCCCCTTTAAAATAGAGGGGCGGAGTTCTATCTTGCTCCGCCCACTCTCTTGCTCACCTACCTCTCTACCTGTTCCATCTCCCTAAGGTGGCCAAACTTTTTTCAAAGAGGGCCGGATTTGATGAAGTGAAGGGCCGTAAGGGCCGACCAAAGTTGTTAACCTTCTTTAGGGATTGAAGTTATTGAGGGTTTTTTTTTTTTAGGATTTTACCCCAGGAAATAAACTGCCAAAGGGGCCGGATTAGGCCCCCAAAACAGACTTTGGACAGGCCTGCCCTAAAGTTATCTGGGCGTTGTTACTTTTATTGTTAATTCTGAGCCTCTGTGGCTCCTCCCATTTGTGCTGGCTCCTCCCTCAATTTCCCCTAGCCCCTCCCCTTTAGAACCTTCGGGCTCCCTTAACTCCGCCCCAACTTCATAAAGCTCCGCCTTCCTGCGTGATCTTGTTCCGCCCCATATGAGCTACCCTAAAGCCTCATCCTCTTGCCCCAGGTAGCTCCTCATCCCCACTCCTCCCGCTTTCGCCATCCTCTCTCCCAGCAGTGCTCTCCATTCCCTTTCCTGTGCCCCTCTTAATTCACTCCTCTCTCCTCCTTCCACCTTAGAAGCCCCCACCCCAAATTCGTGGTTTCGTAGCTTGAAGAACCACCCAGCCTTCCTGATCTATTGGGTCCCGCAGCCTTCAAGGTCTGCGTACGCCATGTGGCCTTTTCTCAAAACTTTCCTGCATGATTTTTATCTTAGTCACTTTCATTGATTTCTACCATTGATTATCTATCGCTTAATGACAATGGTCTCCAAGTGCTTGTCAATAAAAATGGGTTAAAATAATGAAATGAGAGCTCAGATGCCTGCTGGAAGAAAACAAAGTTTGGAAGTTCAGCAGGGGAGGGGGCCTTTCTGACCTCAACTGGAAGGGAGTTCCATAAAATTGGTTCTTGAAATTCTTTCCCTCCCTAGATCCTTCCTCTTCCTCCTCCTGGCTTAAACCCTGCAGCCTTGATTCTCTGCCCCTCTTTGGGATCCTTCCGGGTACCCCTGCCCCACAGCTCCCCCCCACTTTCCCATCATCCTTCTGCCTTGCAGCTTTGCCTCTCTTGCGGACACATCCTTCTTTTTGCCTGTTTTGTCACCCCTTCAGCCGCAAATCTCCTTTGTTTTCACTCTTACTGGAGAAGCCGGTGTTGTGGTAACCTCTAAACACTTGTCCTCAACCCCCTGGGGCGCTTCTTAACTTCCCTTGTTCATAAAGGCTTGGCGCGGCGCCTCGAGCTTTGATGCAAGATTTAATTTGTGCCTTTAATTGGCGGCGCTGAAAACTTACCCTTTCAGACCGGCCCACGGTGATGATGAGAAGGGAGGCTGCGATGGGGAGGTGGCTCCCCGCTCCCTCTTTCAGGATTGCATTTTAGCCGAGGTCGGACAAGAGAGTGTTCGTGGGCGGGTGGGTTTTCTGCTCTTGGTTCAGCGACACCTTTTCCCCGACGGTGTGCGATAAAAGACATAAAAAAAGCCATTGCAATTGTTCTCGTGACGCCGGACTAGCGCTAAGTTAATATTTATCAAGCTGCTCTGTAACTATAAGCGCCGGGAATGCGCATCAGATGTTTTTGTGATCCCGGGCCAGACCTGTTGACTTGGAAATTGCAGCGCAAACAGAAATGTTAGCAGTTGCTAATGACAGAGGGCCTGTGTCATCCCCTCATATTTGTAATTGATAGGGGTAGCCGGAGCCCACGTTAAGGCATTCCTGGCCTGGTGTTTTTGCGCCTCTGCACTAACTCGCCACTGGTGTGCTTTGTACATTATTAGCAAGTGCCGTCTCTGTTATCTGGTGCCTGGAATGCCGGGTTTTGGATAGCGGAGAGCAGCCTGATCAAATCGCCCCGCCCCCGAGCTATGGAAAGCCTGGGGGAAGCCCCATCTCTGAGCTCGGAGGAGGGACATGCATTTTAAGGACCGCAACTTGATAGTAGAGCATCGGCTTTGCATGCAGAATGTTGCAGGTTAAACATAAGAACAGCCTGCTGGATCAGGCCAAAGGGGGCCCATCTAGTCCAGCATCCTGTTCTCACAGGGGCCAACGAGATGCCTGTGCAAAAAACCCAAAGGCAGGGTCCAAGCCCAGGAGCCCTCTCCCCTCTGGCGGCTTCCAGCAACTGGTATTCAGATGCACTGCTTTCTCCACCTACGGAAGCAGAGCAAAGTCACAGTGTGGGTAGTAGCTATTGATGACCCTGTCCTCTGCCAATTTGTCCATACAAGTTAGTGGCCATCACTGCCTCCTTGGGAGCAATTCTATAGTTTAAAACTCTGCTGCATGAAGGAGGACTTCCTTCTATCTGTCCTGAATCTTCCAGCATTCAATCCTGGGCATCTCCAGGTAGGGCTTGGTGAGAGGCCTCATTTGGCAAGAGAACCTACACTAGCTCCCAGTACGTTTCCAAGCACAATTCAAAGTATTGGTGCTGACCTTGAAAGCCCTAAACTGCTTCGGTCCAGTATACCTGAAGGAGCGTCTCCACCCCCATCGTTCTGCCTGGACACTGAGGTCCAGCTCCAAGGGCCTTCTGGTGGTTCCCTCACTGTGACAAGCCAAGTTACAGGGAACTAGGCAGAGGGCCTTCTCGGTGGTGGCACCCGCCCTGTGGAATGCCCTCCCACCAGATGTCAAAGAGAACAACAACTACCAGATTTATAGAAGACATGTGACGGCATCCCTCTTTAGGGAAGCTTTTAATGTTTAATAGGTTATTGTATTTTAATATTCCGTTGGAAGCCGCCCAGAGTGGCTGGAGAAACCCAGCCAGATGGGTGGGGTATAAATAATAAATTATTATTATTATTATGATTTCAAAACCCATGGGAGCGTCTGCCAAATGCGCAGCTCGATGGACCAAGGGACTGACTCTGTATATGGCCGCTTCCTGTGTTCTTCCCTATCTGTTGCATCTAAAGTGGAAAGAGAGATGTTTCCCTCGCTTATATCACTAGAACTCGTGGACATCCAGTGAACCTGAATGCTGGGAGATTCAGGGCGGATAAAAGAAAGGACTTAATCATGCACAGCATCGTTAAACTGTGGAACTCCCTCCCACAGCAGGCAGCGATGGCCACTAACTTGGATGGCTTCAAAGGTGGATTGGGCAAATTTCATGGAGGGGGAGAGGGCAACTGAGGGCTTCTAGCCACAACGGCTGTGCTCTGCCTCCCCGGCCAGAGGCCGCAATGCTTCTGAATATCAGTGGCTGGAAACTAGAGGACTCTTGTACTCTTGTACTGGTTTCCTGGAAGAGGCATCTGTTTGGCCACAGTGAGAACAGGATGCTGGGCTAGGTGAACCCCATTGGCCTGATCCAGCGCCAGGGCTTTTATGCTTCCAGCCATGGGGAGTTACACAACACGGTCCTTTCCTGAACGCACCTTTGGTGTGGTGGATGAGCTCCTTTCTAGGTGCTGTTTGCAATTTAGCATTGTACAGTGGTACCTCGGGTTAAGAACTTAATTTGTTCCGAAGGTCCGTTCTTAACCTGAAACTGTTCTTAACCTGAAGCACCACTTTTGCTAATGGGGCCTCCTGCTGCCACTGCGCTGCCACTGCATGATTTCTGTTCTTATCCTGAAGCAAAGTTCTTAACCCGAGGTACTATTTCTGGGTTAGCGGAGTCTGTAACCTGAAGAGTCTGTAACCCGAGGTACCACTGTAGTGGTAAAAGGCTCACATGGCAGATCTTACACCGTGTGTGTGTGTGTGTGTGTGTGTGTGTCTGGATCTAGTTGTTGCCATTCCTTAAACATTGGTTCCAAGCTTACTTTCCTGCGTTTGAGATGCGAATCCCTACGCAAGCGAAAACGTCAGAAGGAAGGCGCCGGTCGCCGAGGTAGAAAACATTTTCTGAACCCACAGCTGTTCCTGACTCTGGGTGCACACTTGCAGAGGTGAATGTCACTGTGCCAGTTGCTAAAGTGTTGGTCCTGGGAGACTGGGGTTCAAATCTCCAGCCAGCCAGAAAGCTCACCTTTGACCGGTTATGGTCTCTCTCTGTCTGCCTAACCGGCTGCCCAGGGTGGTTGTGAATATAATATGGGGAAGTGCAGGAAAACCAGGGGCGGGGAGTCTCAGGCAGTGCAACCCTCTAGGCCTCCTTATTGCCTTTGTAACTCTCCAGGCCTTACATACCCTCCATGGACACACCCCAGGTTTTTTACCTGGCTTATACTCTGATAGCGCTTTTTTGACTGCTGGGATGGAATATAGAGAGGTGTGTATGAGTTCCTGCAGACAAAAGTAAACTTCACATTCACTACTCCACCCACCTTTGTTTCTCGTCACCCACCACCATCATGTGGCCCTAGGAAGGATGCCCCAGAGGATAATTCGGCCCTCAGAGATGATTTTGCAGGCATGGTTTGGCTGGCTGTTCCCCAGGTTGCAGGGTCTTGAAGTATGCATGTGTTTTGGGGGGTGATGTGCGGGCAAGTAGGGTCTTGTCCCCTGTGGGTCTTGATTTGGCTTCTTGCAAAGGCCAGGTGGTTGGTTTGTTTTTTGCCAGCTCTTCTCTGTGACCTTGGCTAGCTACTGCATTTGGGCAAATGTCTCCCTTGGGCATTCAATTAAAAAAAAATATGTCCGCAGTTGAGCAGGTTTATGCAGGAGATGCATTTGTTCCGGTTCTGCTGATGTGCAGAACGTGGCCTCTCGCAGGACTGGGTGGGGAAGGGCTGAAGATCAGTGGTAGAGTCACTGTAGAGCAGCTGCCGGTCAGTGTAGACAATACTGAGCTAGATGGGCCAAGGGTCTGACTGATAGAAGGCAGTCTATTTAGTATGCTAGCTTTTCATTCACAGCCATGAGGACTGGAATCTTGACTATTATTTTAAAGGGAAGGTCCAGAGTTCAGTGGCTGAGTGCTCGTTTGCAAACAGAAGGTCCTGGTTCGATCCCAGTTAGGTCTGGGAATGTCCCCTTGTCTGAAACCCTTGAGAGCTGCTGCCAGCCCATGCAGACAGTACTGAGGTAGATCTGTATAAGTCTGCTTTGTATGTTTCAGCATACTGTGGGACCTGGAGCAGGAATAGCTTCATACTTCTCTGTCTCCCCCACAATTTCCAGTAGCAGAAGTAGAAATACAGTGGTACCTTGGGTTAAGAACATAATTCGTTCCGGAGGTCCGTTCTTAACCCGAAACTGTTCTTAACCTGAGGTACCACTTTAGCTAATGGGGCCTCCCACTGCCACCGCCGAACGATTTCTGTTCTCATCCTGAAGCAAAGTTCTTAACCCGAGGTACTATTTATGGGTTAGTGGAGTCTGTAACCTGAAGCGTCTGTAACCCGAGGTAGCACTGTAATTTAAGCAACTTCACGATGAGATGGCTGGGCCTTCCTAGGTGCTGGGTGGCATTTCTTAAAAGCTCCCCCCTTCTGCTGCGATAAGTCCACGGACTTTGATTCTGATGGATGTGACTAACCTGGAGTGATGCAATCTCAGGGCTTGGCTGGCGAGATTTCTGTGCCTTCGGCAGGTAAGTGCCTGCCGCAGCCAAGCCCTGTTCCTCCGCGAGGGACGTCCCCGTGCGAAACAAAGCCTGTGACCTTAGCTCCAGAGAACCAGCAGCTCCTCTGCTGCAAATCAGGGCTGGATTGTCCCAAGAGGGTAGGGCCTGAACTGATGGACTTATCGAGAAAGGAGATTCCAGCTGAACATTAGGAAGCACTTCTGGACGGTAAGAGCTGTTCGACAGAAGGTGGTGGACGACTCCTCCATTGGTCCACCTAGCTCAGTACTGTCTACACTGATTGGCAGAGGCCTCCCGTGTGTGACACAGGTGTTCTGCCACTGAGTCACGGCCCTTTCTGTTTAAATGAGCCCTTTATACAAAACCATGAGGACTATTTCTAGGGAACCAGAGGAAGCTTCCTTCCTTTATACTGAGCCACACCTTTGGGCCATCTAGCTTCGTATTTCCTACTATGCTGAGAGGCAATGGTTTCGCGGCATTTCTGATAGCGGGGGCGTCCCGAGTCCTACTTGGAGGTGCCTTCAGGAACTGAGCCCTGGTCCCTTCTGCATGCCAAGCAAGTGCCCTGCCACTGAGCTACCACCCTTCCTCTTGGCTCCATTGGGTAGGCTCTGCTCATCGTCGCTTTACGGAACCTGACTTTTTCTATCTATTGCTAGGGTCTGCAAGACCTAATTGCAGGTGGTCTTCCATCCCTCGTAAAAAATGTGGGGTTATTTAAGGTAAAGGGACCCCTGACCATTAGGTCCAGTCGTGGCCGACTCTGGGGTTGTGGCATTCATCTCGCTTTACTGGCCGAGGGAGCCAAAGTTTGTCCGCAGACAGCTTTTCCGGGTCATGTGGCCAGCATGACTAAGCCACTTCTGGCGAACCAGAGCAGCGCACGGAAACGGCTTTTACCTTCCCACTGGAGCGGTACCTATTTATCTACTTGTACTTTGACGTGCTTTTGAACTGCTAGGTTGGCAGGAGCAGGGACCGAGCAACGGGCGCTCACCTCATTGCAGGATTCGAACTGCCGACCTTCTGATCGGCAAGTCCTAGGCTCTGTGGTTTAACCCACAGTGCCACCTTATTTACTTATTATTTGTTAGATCTGGCAGTCACTTGTTACTAAAGGGTCTCCATATTTATAAACATAAATATATTTTATTGATATTATTGCACCTTTCCTCCAGCAAGCTCAAGTAACAAAATTCTCCTCCCCACCCCATTTTATCCTCACAATAACCCTATGAGGTAGGTTAGGTTGAGAGTGAGCAGCGTTTGAAATCAGGCAGGTGCATTTTGCAACCGGTGCGGGCCCAGTTGTGGCCACATGGAGATCTCTGGATTCCAGGCTGGCAACCGGGAGAAGCAAAATGTCACAAAAAGATCTGAAATATTTTCTTTGAAGCTTGAGTTCGTTTTATTCCGGATTGTTTTATTTGATTTTTTGAATGTGTTGTAAATTGATTTGAGATTTGTTCTTTAAAATATAAAGCGGTATAGAAACAATAATAATAATACTACCATTGGGGGGAACGGTGCCTAGGCATTCCATTGTGGTGACAGCAACTTAGGTTTAAGGTGCCGTTTGGTGATTAGATTATATATCTGAGTTGCTACGCCTGGAGTGAATGGCTGGCCAAAGGTCACTCTGTGAGTTTCATGGCAGAGTGGGGATTGGAACCCAGGTCTCTCCCTCTTCCCTCTCAGGTTCTCCTAGTCCCACACTCCTACTATACCACATTGGCTCTCCAGATAAGCACATTATAACATTGGAACATTGATCCAAAAACACATGCAATTCATAAAAAAAAATACAAAACAACTTCCTGTCCCCCCCATATAGCAACTACAGGAAGCTTCGGCTGTTACCGAGACTGAAAAGCGTCCTTCCTGGATGTGCTTTAAACGACTCTGGCACTTGTAGTTAGGAAGGTTTGCCAGGTATTTCATCAGGGATTTTACTGATGTTTGATTTGGTTTGTGTTTTAATTCACTTGATGGACCGTTCAGTCGCCAAGAGGATGGCTTATAAGCGCCAATATGTCTGCGGTTGTGCTGCTGAGGTATACCTGTATGTGTGGTAGTTGAATATTGTTCAGTGGCTCGGGGAGCCTGCCCCTCAGTCTTTTTTCAGGCCAGGTTGAGCGTCCGTCAATGTGTTTTTACTGATGAGTAAGATTGGCAATTGCAAGGAACTTAATACAGCAGTGCAGTTAAAACAATATACCACATTAAAGCAAGCCCAGGGGAAAGAGTGATGGAGGTTTAAAAGAGCAGTTGAAGTTATTGCCCCTGCCCACCAGTGGAATCTCTGCCCTTTTCTGTTTAATAATAAATATATGTACTGTATATATGTTGTGCAATTTACCAGGGTTGTTATCAGCCTACGGCATCCTTGGGGACAGAGGCAGGGCTTCAGTGCTTTGGCAAAGTGTAGGCAGGCAGGTAGACTTCCAGCTTCTCTGCTACTATGTGGGCCTGGGACGTAAGAAGTGCCTGCTGGATCAGGCCAAAGACCCACCGAGTCCAGCGTCCTGTTCTCATAGTGGCCAACCAGATGCCTCTTCCAAGAAACCAGCAAGGAGGATCTGAGCACAAGAGCGCTCTCCCCTCCTACGGTTTACAGCACATGGTGTTGGGCTATGTCGCTGCATCTAAACTGCTGAGGCAGAGCATAGCCACCATGGCTAGTAGCCATCTCCTCCATGAATGTGGCTAACCCTCTTTTAAAGCCATCCTACTTGGTGGCTATCACTGCCTCCTGATGGAAGGAGTTCCATAGTTTAACTGGGTCTCTATGGGAGTATATTGTATTTAATTATGGGGTATCAGAGTTTTGATGGGATATCAGAGAAAAGCAATGACAAACCTAGACAGCATCTTAAAAAGCAGAGACATCACCTTGCCAACAAAGGTCCGTATAGTTAAAGCTGTGGTTTCCCTGGTAGTGATGTATAGAAGTGAGAGCTGGACCATAAAGAAGGCTGATCGCTGAAGAATTGATGCTTTTGAATTCTGGTGCTGGAGGAGACTCTTGAGAGTCCCATGGACTGCAAGAAGATCCAACCTCTCCATTCTGAAGGAAATCAGCCCTGAGTGCTCACTGGAAGGACAGATCCTGAAGCTGAGGCTCCAGTACTTTGGCCACCTCATGAGAAGAGAAGACTCCCTGGAAAAGACGCTGATGTTGGGAAAGATGGAGGGCACAAAGAGAAGGGGATGACAGAGGTCGAGATGGTGGGACCGTGTTGTCGAAGCTACCAGCATGAGTTTGACCAAACTGCTGGAGGCAGTGGAAGACAGGCGTGCTCTGGTCCATGGGGTCACAAAGAGTCAGACACGACTAAACAACAACAACAACAACAACAATCAGAGTTTTTAGGGGGCTAACCAGGCTGGGATAGCAGGCTTGTTGGTTTCTGAATGTCTGGTGTTGATTTTCAATCCCGTTGTTATGTATGGGACAATGACAATAAAGATGATCGTATTGTGTTGCGTGTTGCTATCGGGGCTCATACCAGCTGGAGCAGCTTCACCCCATTATTGGTTGTATGGCTTCAAAAATGGCTTCAACTTTGCAATAAAAGCATAAAGTGGATTCAGGAGGCCCGATGGTCAGAATCGCTAAAGGAGTCCTATCGGTCAGGTGATCAGTAGAGGTGATGTCGCAAGCCATAGTACATGGCCTTTCACGATGCACATCCAATCATCCTTCACGATTCAGTGATGGTCGCCAAGGAGTAGAACGGTAGAATCCTAGAGTTGGAAGGTACCCCAAAGGTCATCTAGTCCAAGCCATGGCGATACAGGAATCGCAGCTAACGAATCTCCAAAAGGATTTAAACCTCTGTTTAAAAAGCTTCCAGAAAGGAGAGTCTGCTACCTTTCCAGGTCGTTTGTTCCACCGTCAAAAGAACTCAGAAACTTTGCCAGCTGAATCCGTTGGTTTGGGTCCTAACCTTCAAGGGTGCAAAGAAGAGGGGCTATGAACAGAGAAGACTTTCGGTAACTCAAAGAGGGGTGTGTGTAAAAGAGTTTGCATGGAGCAGATTAAATTCATTCCGTGAAGAACCTCCATGCGGAGGTGTGCAAATAAGCATGAATGAACTGGTGTTTACAAATGGCTGAAACACGTGGCTGTCTGTCTGTTGAATGTGTTGTTTGGAACATACGGTACTTCCTTGAATGTCGTCATCCTCTCTCTCTCCCCACCTCCTTTTCGAAGCAAACCTCTTGCAATCTTTCCACGCTGCCTTCCATGTGATTCTGGCGCTGAGGGAGGAAGCCCCATTGAACCCAACAGACCTTCCTCTTGCCGCAACAGGCTATATAGGGTTGAGCTGCCAAGCTTCTGTCCTCCTCCTGGCAACACCTGAGCTGGGGTTTTTTTTTAAAAAAAACCTCTAAGACTTCCATGCCAGGATGTTGGTAGCTGCCTTCAGTTTGGCGTTCTGTCTCACCGTATTCGCATTTCAAGCTCCTGCTGTATTTGGTTTCCGTGAGCCTCGAGCCGCAATATTAATTTTCTGGTAGTAGGAAGATGAGAACGTACGAAGCTGCTTTCCTACCGGATTGGATCGTCGGCCTGTCTAACTCCACGTTTTCTGAGGTGGCTCTCCAAGGTTTGGGGCAGGGTGCCGTCCCCACTACTACCTGGCGATGTCCGTGGGGATTGAGCCTGCGACCCATTTCGTTGAAGGTAGGTCCTCTGCTCCTGAGTTTACAGCTTTCACTGGGGTTACTTGAGACCTTGAGTCCCTGACAGGGACCAGAAAGTCCAAGAACACGCCTTAAGATCTCGGTTCTCGTGGTTCTGAGTAAAAAAGCTGATTGAAAGGAGCGTAGAGAGTTTCTTTCTGCTGACTCGGACCCATGGGTATGTCTAGCTCAGTGTTGCCTACACGAGCAGGCAGCTGCTCTCCAGGATTTCAAGCAGGTGTCCAAGCCAGCAGGGACTGAATGTGGGTGCCACCTCCTCATGCGAAGCAGATGGTCTGCCACTGAGCTGTGGCTCTTCACATAAAATTGAAGCAGGATTCTACTCGTGAATTAAAGGCTGATTTCGTAGGGGCATTGGAAGCTGAGCTGCCGACCTTCCCTAAGAAGATACTGTCTCTGGGGACTTGGAGAAATGAGACCCAACTCCTCCAATCCCCTTTTCTTTTGCTGTGCTGTGGAAGGTGGGGGTTGCCACAAACCTGGAGAGAAATGAGCCCAGGATACCACCCGCTCCTTTCTCCCTGAAAGCAGCTACAGCTATAGGTATCTTCCAGATTCCATCTAGATCTTCCTAGACTGCATCTTCCCTTGCCATCCCTGAGGATTGATTGATTGATTGATTGATTGATTGTATTAATATCCCACCTTTTTGTCCATGGAGCTCAAGGCAGCTTTCCTGGTTCTCCCCCCTCATTTAATCTCCACAACAACCCTGCGAGGTAGGTTAGGCTGAGAAAAGACAGTGGCTGGCCCTAGGTCATGCCCAGTGGGCTTCATGGCAGAGCGGGGATTAAAAACCCTAGTCTCCCAGGTCCTAGTCCGGCCCTCAAACCACTACACCACTCCTAGATCCTTGGCCACGCTAGTTCCCGGGGCTGCTGGGAGTCCAGAACATATGAAAGGCCCCGCATCAGCTACCTGAGTCCTAGTTCTCCCTTCTCGGCAGTGTTAGAAACTCAGCTATATAAGATAGGCGCCAAATGGCTCCTTAAACCAGGGTTGCAGTCGCCAAAACGGAAAGCCTAGTTGCCATTTTGGGCCAGACGGCTCGGAAGTCATATTTTTCAGTGCGGCTTTTTGGTTTTCTGAAATTCATTCTAACTTAAGGTTACCAGATTTTTTTCCCAATGAATCCGGGGACACTTTTCAACTTCAGTAGGAATGATAGGATTTTGTCAGGGGACTGGTTTGTAAATCCGGGGACTGTCCCCGGGAAACGGGGATGCCTGGTAACCTTATTCTAACTGTGCAGGTAAAAGATAATTTATAGAATACTACAGGATGTGTTGCTCATGTGTGAATACAGTCCAGATCCAACGGTCCCCAGGTATGCACCTTCAGATGGTGGAGACGCCAGGTGCTATCCTGGCCATTGGGCATCTTTACTTGGTCGCAAGTGGCTGGTAAAGGTAAAGGGACCCATGACCATTAGGTCCAATCGTGGCCGACTCTGGGGTTGCGGCGCTCATCTCGCTTTATTGGCCGAGGGAGCCGGCGTACAGCTTCCGGATCATGTGGCCAGCATGACTAAGCCACTTCTGGAGAACCAGAGCAGCGCACGGAAACGCCGTTTACCTTCCCGCTGGAGCGGTACCTATTTATCTACTAGCACTTTGACGTGCTTCCGAACTGCTAGGTTGGCAGGAGCAGGGACCGAGCAACGGGAGCTCACCCCATTGCGGGGATTCGAACTGCCAACCTTCTGATCGGCAAGCCCTAGGCTCTGTGGTTTAACCCACAGCGCCACCCACTTCCCACGTGGCCGGTAGCCCAGTGCAAAATGTGCCTGGTGAATTGTGAGCGCTGCTTCTTGATCAGTGAGCTTGATCAGCAGAATTCCCCCCCCCCATCTGCTGTGATCTGGCAGGGAGTTTTTTGGGGGAATTCTGTGATTGTAAAGGAGAGTGCGGAGACTCGTAGTCCTCCTGAGCTGGAGAAATGGTTGCCTTATGGGAGCGGCCTCCTCTGTGCTCAGGAATGTGGGAAAGGGTGCGTCAGGCGACCTCCTTCCCCATGCCAAGAAGATGCTGAGAAGAGGGTGAAGCAAACTGAGGCAGGGAAAACATGCAGCTTTGCAGCTAAGCCCACTAGGAGTTGTTGGTCCTCCCGAAGTCTCATAAACAGGGGTGGGGGCAGCGAACTTTCCCAGCGCTTTGTTTTCCTACAGGAAAGCTTCCACAAAAGCAACAGTGAATCTGTGCTAATGTCCATTGCAAATAAATATGCAGGTTGGCAATTTCAAAAGGTTCTTAGCTTTGCTTCCTAAATATGTTTCCTAAGAACGAAAACACTGCAGAGGTTTGCGTGGGAAGTCGCGAAACAATGTGACTATTTGAAGTCCGTTTGTAATAATTTGGAAATTCAATAAAATTACATTGTATATATAAAAACAATTAGATGTGTTACCTCAATACTGAGCTGGGTTCAGGGTCTTTGTACAGTGGTGCCTTGGTTCTCAAACGCCTTGGTACTCAAACAACTTGGAACCCAAACACTGCAAACCCGGAAGTAAGTGTTCCGGTTCGCGAACTTTTTTTGGATGCTTGAATGTGCTTCATTTTGACTGTTATGATTTGAGTGCCACACTTCTGTTTTGAGTGTTACACTGAGGTCTGTCTATTTTTGCTATTTTGCTTTTTTGTTTTTGCGGCTCTTTTTTCGTTTTTGTTACTGTGTGGAACCCAGTCCAGTTACTGATTGATTGATTGATTGATTGTGTGACTGAAGTACATTGTTTATTGCTTTCATTTTATGGAGCAATGGTCTCGTTAGATAGTAAAATTCATGTTAAATTGCTCTTTTAGGGGTTGTTTTTAAAAGTCTGGAACGGTTTAATGCATTTTACATTACTTTCTTTGGGAAAGCGCGCCTTGGTTTTGGAACGCTTTGGTTTTGGAACGGACTTCCGGAACGGATTAAGTTTGAGAACCAAGGTACCACTGTATTAATTTCCAAACCTTTACCAGCTAAGGTCCAGGGGTGGCCTGAGCCCTTCTATCCCAGCTTGACCTCTGAGATCAGGGACGGCCAACTCCTAAGAGACTGCGATCTACTCACAGAATAAAAAGCTGGCTGTGATCTACCCCTTTTTTGGGGGGGGGGTTCAGGTCAAAGTTGTTGAGTTTTTTTTAGGGAGAAAGGGGGAAAGTCGCTCACTGCTAAGGAAAGGGAGCCAGCGATCGACCGCGATCTACGAAAACCTCCTGAGGATCTACTAGTAGATCGCGGTTGACCTGTTGGACATTCGGTCATTCCCTCAGTTGGCGAGGCTTGCTTGACAGCAGCGAGAAACTGAGCCTTCGGTGTCTTTGGCCCTGTCCTGTGGAACGCTCTGCCACTAGACATTTGGCAGATGCCTTCTGCGTCAACATTTTAAACTCCTGCTGAAAGCTTTTCTGCCAGGCTTGTGCAGGCAGTTAAGAGCACGTCCTTCCACAATGGCAAATTGACGTTTTAAGACTTCCCATAATAGGCATCTGCTTGGCTTCTGCAGGACACAGGGTGCTAAACTTTGGCTTGATCCAGAAAGGAAGCTTTTTGTAAGACCTCCCTCACCCCGCAGAGGTGAGTCTGGCACCTTCATCATATGGAGAAGGTTGACTGCTGAAGACAGACTCACCTCTTTGCCCTGGCTTTTGACATTTGAGGTGCATAGTTTTACGTCCCACCTTATTTCTGTGATTGTAAACTACTTTAAGCTGTTTTCAGTCTTTTAATGGTTGTAAGCTGCCCTGGACCTTGGGGCAAAGGGTAGGAAATTATTATTATTTTTTTAAAAAAGAAATTATTATTGTTATCATTATTACTATTACTATTTTATGCCTGCAAGTTCTTTCCCCTTTTTGGGTTTACCGTCAATAACGCCACCTTGAATTTCTGTTTTACAATTGTAAGATGACCAACTTCTCCCCTCTTCCTTTTTGTGATACATAGTTTGGGCTATTTTGGAGACACACACAAGCCCCGACTCTTGGGTATATGCGTCACTTGTTCTAAGTCTGACACAGATAATAAGTGTCATTGAGTAGTGATTTGGAGGTGGGGGAGGGCCATGGAGGGGGGAAAATACACTCTGCTCTTGCTGCCTCCCCCGCCCTGTATGGTGTCATGAAACGTGACTTATGAATCGTAGCAACAGGCAGATTTATATGGAATTGTATCAGCGTAACTGCTTTTTTAAAAATTTTGGTGCTGAGTTTAAGGCAGCTGGAATTCTGCATATATGCCTCTTTGCACCCTGGAAAATCTTACTCGATGGAAAGAAATCCTTGTGCTTTAAAAATCTCTTTGCATGTGTGTGAAACCTGCAGGATTGCTGATGAGAAACTGCACATATTTCTTTATTGCAGTGGACGACCACATCACCTCTTTCTAGCTTGCCCCTACAAGGAATGCTGGCGGTGGAGGCCAGAGGTCCCTAAACTTTTTGGGGGGCCACCCACACCCTAAAAAGCACTTTTCTGAGTAGCAATTTGCATGACCCACGATGGAAGATAACAACACAACAAAATTCAAAACAGTAACGCTTAATTGCGCGTTTATTCAAAATCCAATTAAAACATTTAATTTAATTACCGTACTTTTCCTTGTATAAGACTAGGTTTTTTTAATTTAAAAATTAGTGGGTCGTCTTATACATGGGGCAATCTCCCCCCTATTTTCCTAAATTGGAGTCCCTAAAAATAGGGGGCATCTTATACACGAAAAAATATGGTAATTCAGCAGAAATGGATAAATGGTTACAGTGATGCCTGCTTTTCAAAGTCTGATAGTAATAATAAAGAATATCAACAACAATAATTTGCACCTCCAGTGCCTCGCTGCTGCCCCCATGCCTCTTAGGACCCCACCCCACCAAAAAAGTGTTGTGGCATAAGTTGTAATGTTAGTTCTTCAGTAAATGGTTTAATCAGAACTGGAATGGGTGAGGTGCAGACAGAAGCCCCCCTCTGCAGCATTCGTAAAGTGAATGTGGGCATTTGACGCAGCAGGTCTCCTTATACAGAGTCAGACCCTCCCAGCTGTCAGGCCCATTATCATCAATGCTGACAGGTGGGGCCTTCGTAGCCCCCTCTGGAGGCACCAGGGACTGAACTTTCTGCCTGCAAATGAGACGCCCTGCCAATGAGCCACAGCCCTTCCCTTTAAGGACATAGGAAGTTGCCTTACACTGAGTCAGATCACCACTCTTATCTACCTCAGTATGGCCTGCACTGACTGGCAGCAGCTCTCCTGGCTTTCGAGCAGGGGCACAACTCTCAGCCCTGCCTGGAGGTGCTTGGGAACTGAACCCAGGACCCTCTTTGAGCAAAGCACATCCTCTGCCACTGAAATACAACTGCTCCCTTTTTTAAAAAACGAACTAAGATTCTAGTCCTCATGGTTCTGAAGAAAGGGCTGATTTAAACAGGAACAGAGGTCCCTGCCTTATTCCATGTCACACCCTTGATCCATTTAGCGCAGTATTTTCTGCACTGATTGGCGCTCCAGATTTTTGGTCGGGGAACAGTCCCAGCCCCACCTGCAGCCGCCGGACATTGAACTTGGGACCTCCTGTATTCAAAGCACATGCTCAGCCGCTGAGCTTTCCGCCCTTCCCCTGCAGAAGGTTAACAATCATCTACGTGTAATCCCAGAAATATTTTTTCCAGCCTCGGCTGCATTAAGTCATACTTGCTAGGCCCTGCCTCGTGCCTGAGGAGTGACTCGTCACTGCTGCCTCAGTGTCCCTGTCTCTTAAAAAAGAGAAATGGACGCAGGACACCCTCGCTGATTCCTCGTTAATCCAGGAGACTTGGTGTAATTAGCCCTGATGAGGTATTTGACAAAACACGATGGCACCGTGAGCTAGGGATTCTGCTTCTCCCGCCCTCGCCATATGACAAAGCACCTTGAAGACCTGACTAAATGGAGCTATTTATAAGCAGGGTGTCTGCAACCTGTGAATTTGAGCGCCTGTGAGTTCCTGAGCCTGAACGCGGGAAGGCCTTGCTGCATGCAGCCTTGGAGCCGTATTTGCTTCGGTGATGTGCCACGGGGGCAAGCGGAAGGGGCTGTTTGGGAGAGTGAAAACCCTGTAGCTATTAAGCCAGAGCAGGTGACCTCTCCCCTTTTGCATCCTGGCATGGTACAGCCCCAGCGGACTGCACCGCGTGACACCTCTGACTTGCTACAGCCGAGGACCTTCTGGAGGTTCTCCCGCTGCGAGAAGCCAAGTTACAGGGAACCAGGCAGAGGGTCTTCTCGGTGGTGGCACCCACCCTGTGGAATGCCCTCCCACCAGATGTCAAAGAGAAGAACTACCAGATTTTTAGAAGACATCTGAAAGGAAGCTTTTAATGTTTGATGTATTACTGTATTTTGATATTTTGTCGAAAGTGACAACTACCAGACTTTTAGAAGACATCTGAAGGCAGCCCTCTTTAGGGAAGCTTTTAATGTTTAACAGACTACTGTATTTTAATATTCTGTTGGAAGCCACCCAGAGTGGCTGGGAAAACCCAGAAAACACAGAATTGTAGAGTTGCAAGGGACCCCAAGGGTCATCTAGTCCAGGGGTCGGTAAACTTTTTCAGCAGGGGGCTGGTCCACTGTCCCTCAGACCTTGTGGGGGGCCGGACTATATTTTGAAGGAAAAAAAGAATGAATGATTTTTGCCCGCCCCCAAAGAGGCCTGAAGATGCTTCGCTTTACCTGTCTCAGTTGTCCCAAAAGCTGCAGTTGGGCTTCTCCAGCCAGGCAGGCGCTGTGGCGGGGTAGGAGGCTGTGTCAGCCGGTGAAGACAGAAGCAGCAGCCCCAGCGGAGGATCCGTGGGTAGAGGAAGGGGAACCGGGGCGTCACCAGAGCTTTTACCCACTACCTGCTGCTGCTGCTTCCTGAAAGGCACCACAGAGAAGAAGACAGAGCCACCCGCCAACCTGCAAGCAGTGGCCGCGGCCACCGCAACGACCCACCTGAACGCCATGGGAGGAATAAAGGAGGGAGGGAGGCGGCAACGAAGAAAGCGTGTGAGGAAGCGGCACGGAGAAGGAAGGAAGGGTTGGCAGATGGAGGGAGAGGGAGGAGGAGCAGGAGGAAAACGCAGCAGCCGCCGGTGTCGTGCGCCCCCTTCACAGCGCTGCCCTGCTGAGGCGGGTAAGCCAACTCCCGCCATCGTGGGACAAGATTGCTCCGTCTCTGAGGAGAAAAGCGCCGCCATGTGAGGGAGAGGGAAAGAACGAGTGCTGGCGATCCACATGGCAATTCCCGGCCAGTCCATGGGCCGAATCTAGAAGGCAGTTGGGCCTGATCTGGCCCGCGGACCTTAGGTTGCCGACCCATGATCTAGTCCAACCCCCTGCAATGCAGAAATGGTAGCTAAAGAATCCCTGGTTTGTTTGGCTCTACAGTGGTACCTCGGGTTACAGACGCTTCAGGTTATAGACTCCGCTATCCGAGAAATAGTACCTCGGGTTAAGAACTTTGCTTCAGGATGAGAAGAGAAATCGTGCGGCAGCAGCGGGAGGCCCCATTAGCTAAAGTGGTACCTAAGGTTAAGAACAGCTTCAGGTTAAGAACGGACCTCCAGAACAAATTAAGTTCTTAACCTGAGGTACCACTGTAATTTGAACAGAGGAGAGGAGGAGAAACGTGGGGTGTAATAATGAAGACTTGGTGGAGGCAGTTTTACCTGGCTGTCATTTTCAGGTCCAAAAGGAAGCTAAAACTACGACCTTGAATCGAATCTCATTTCTGCCATAAACTGATCAGGTCAACCTTGGCAGGCTACACAGTCTCTTGGTTTCGGTCTTGGCATTGAGCCCTGGGGATGATAATTCTGGCCTACCTGTCAAGGATGATGTAAGGGTGATGCTAAGGAATGTAAGGAAGCTACAGGAGGTGCTTTGAAAGCATTGCATAATTTCTAATTTTTGAAATTACCATAGTGCAAGGTTCAAGGTCCTTGTATTAATTTGCAAGGCCCGAACAATTTAGGTCCAGCTTGGTGACTTCCTGGACCCTCGTTCCCCGAGTCGGTGAGGCACATTTGGCAACAACAAGAATCCGAGCCTTTGGCACTATTGGCCCAATCCTGTGGAACGCTCTGCCACTAGATATTTAGCAGTTGCCTTCTGTGCCAACTTCTCAATGCCTGCAGGAAACTTTCTAATTCTGCCAGATCTTCGTAGGCGATTAAGAGCACATCTTTCCACAACAGTTAACTGATGTCTGATTGTGTCTTGTCAGCCCAAGATGACGCTGTGGTTTTTCGAGGAAGTAGTCAAGCACATGTCAAGGCAAGGAAATATTACTGGTGCCTATTTGTGCTTTTTCTCCCTGCCTTTGATCACCCTAAATAAAGCGGATTGGTTGGGTCCTTTCTCAGAGGCCGGGCTCAACCCTCCCATTGATTCGAGGCCAGTCCTCCAGAAGGCTGGCTTCCCAAATTCTCTCTCCTGTTCTCCCCCCTCTGGTGTCGTCAGAGGCTACCTATTTTGACTTGAACTTGAATTTCCTATGGTATGTGCTGCAGTGCTCATTTTCGAAAGCCTCCAGTGTCGTCTGGAGCAGATTAATTCGAAAGGTTGGAGTCCTTGGGCCGCCATATGGTTGAGTTTAAAATAATGGATTTGGAGGAGATAGGCTGAAGGTTCATCGTGTGTACAGATGGGAATTGTGTGTGAGCGAGGGAGAAACTTCAGAATGTGGCTTTTGGAGGAAGCAGCTGAAGTATTGCTGAGGATTTCGTTTTTTAAAAGAGACGATTGCGAGCCCTTGTGGCTATTGAGAGGAAACTGCGGGTGGAGAGTCCCAGGATTATATGTCTTCTGGTTACAGGATCGGTTTATCCACCCACCCCTTCAAGGACGCTGCAGCCACAGCTTGGTGTGTCCTCCTAAGAAGCAGCAGCAGGGAGGGCCACAGTTTGATTCTATACTCTTGAGAAGAGAGAGCAGAACAGGTTTCCTGTAGGATGCTTGGATGAACTGGCGAGGAAACGGGGGCCAGAGTTTGGCACTGATGCTCAGAGGAAGAAGACTTCCCAACCCAACTTCAGTCAGGGTTGAATTTGAATTGTGAGACCGCCCTCTCGGCTCCCGGTGACTTCAGCTTTGTGTGTGTTTTCTGCATTTATTTCCCAAATTCTTTCCTCTAAGCAGCTCAAGGAGACATACATAGTCCCCCCCCCCCAATTATAGCCTCACAACTACCCTGTAATGTAGGCCAGGCCATGAATGAGCTCCATGGCTGAGTGGAGATTCGAACCTGACCTCCCAGACCCTAGTCCAGCACTCTAACCCAGGCATAGGCAAACTCCGCCCCTCCAGATGTTTGGGACTACAATTCCCATCACTCCTAGCTAATAGGACCAGTGGTCAGGGGTGGTGGGAATTGTAGTCCCAAACATCTGGAGGGCCGGAGTTTGCCTATGCCTGCTCTAACCACTATGCCACACTGGCTCTATGTGTGTGGATGCAGAGAGGGGGGAGGGAATTGACACATGCTTTTCAAGGTCCGACGTAATATCAAGCTGCGCCAGCTTTCAAACGCATCTGCTAGGTATTAAATAGGCTCACTACATGCCATTTGCTCGATCGGCTGACTCGGATCATGTCCCCTTCCTCAGACATGATTGATCCGGTCGTTCCCTGTGCTGTAGGCTTTTCCGTCTACTCGTTGGGTCTCTGGAGGAGTCTCTGCTTCATACACATCCTTTCTGATGAGGCGGCGTGCTCAGAAGTTCTGTGCAGAAGTGCTCAGAACACAGACTCGGCCAGAAACACGGAGCAGGAAGCTCCTTCTCAAGCAGAATTGCTCAAAGCCCAGGCAGGCTTGTGTAGGGAGATACGGTCCTTCAGACAATTTGGGACCCAAGCCATATAGTATATACCGTATTTTTCGCTCTATAAGACACATCAGACCACAAGACGCACCTAGTTTTTGGAGGAGGAAAACAAGAAAAAAAAAATATTCTGAATCTCAGAAGCCAGAACAGCAAGAGGGATCGCTGTGCAGTGAAAGAAGCAATCCCTCTTGCTGTTCTGGCTTCTGGGATAGCTGCGCAGCCTGCATTTGCTCCATAAGACGTACACACATTTCCCCTTACTTTTTAGGAGGGAAAAAGTGAGTCTTATAGAGCAAAAAATACGGTACTTATAGCAAGAATTCCCAAAGTGTGTGGCACTACTCTCTTTGGTGTTTGTGTGTGATTCTCTAGGAAGCTCGTCCATTTTCTTCAATTAGTTAAATATTTTTAATTGGATATTGAATAAATGTGCAATTGATCATTACTACTCTGAATTTTATTGTTACTAACTTCCTTGGTGGGTCGTATTCTGAATAATGCTTTTCACAGGGTAGTGGGCATTGGGGGCGAGTTTAAGGAACCGAGGCAGCAGTGTTAGAAACTCAGATATATAAGCCAGGGGCCAAATGGCTCCTTAAACCAGGGTTGCAGTCGCCAAAACGGAAGGCCTAGTTGCCATTTGGGGGCCAGATGGCTCGAAAGTCGTATTTTTCAATGCAACTTTTTGGTTCCTGAAATTCATTCTGATTGTGCAGATAAAATATTGTTGTTGTTTAGTTGTGTCCGACTCTTTGTGACCCCCTGGACCAGAGCACGCCAGGCACTCCTGTCTTCCACTGCCTCCCGCAGTTTGGTCAGACTCATGCTGGTAGCTGTGAGGACACTGTCCCACCATCTCGTCCTCTGTCGTCCCCTTCTCCTTGTGCCCTCCATCTTTCCCAGCATCAGGGTCTTTTCCAGGGAGTCTTCTCTTCTCATGAGGTGGCCAAAGTATTGGAGCCTCAGCTTCAGGATCTGTCCTTCCAGTGAGCACTCAGTGCTGATTTCCTTAAGAATGGAGAGGTTTGATCTTCTTGCAGTCCAAGATAAAATATAGCGGACTGAATTCTACAGGATGTGTTGCTGATGTGCAAAAACAGTCAAGATCCAAGGATCTCTAAGCGTGCATCTCCAGATGGTGGAGACGTCCACCACCATCCTGGTTCAAAATGCTCTGCAAGGGAGTGATGGCTTGAAAAGGTTTGGGAACCACAGGTGTATATAGCATCTTGCAAAAATACCTACCAGCCTGTTAGCATGGCTCAATAAAAGCCTGCCACTGGTAGCTCACCACTCGTTCGGACAAGAGACCTGCAGCTAGGACATGGCCGAGCAATGTGCGTGTCCGAGTGGATTTTCTTTGCTTCCGGGCTGCGCTTGCTGGCATCGAGCTTGTGGTTTGCACCCTCCTTGTGCCCTGCTGAGTCACTGGGAGAGCTTTGTTTGCATTCCGCTGATTGTGAGTGACAGGGCTATCTTTACCAACGATGCTGTCATGTTGCCTTGGCCGCTTAAGGCAAGCAGATTCCCCCTGGGGCATAAGCAGGAGAACCTTGGCTGAAACCATTTCGGCCAAGTCATGTTGTGACACAAGAAGCTGCCTCCTAGTGAGACAGACCCTCAGTCCATCTAGTGCAATATTGCCTACACTGACTGGCAGCCGCAGCTCTCCAGGAATTCAGGCAGGGCACATTCAAGACCTTGCTTAGAGATTCTGTCGGGGATTGAAACTGGGGCTTTCTGCATGCAAAGCAGAAGCGTCTTCCCTGAGCTACCCCTAAAAGTCAAGTCAAGGTTCTAGTCCTCATGTTTCTGAATAAAGTGCTGAATTAATAGGATTATTTAAAAATTACAGTATTCATTAGCATAGAAAGGTTCCATATTCGAAGTCAGACCATTGAGGTCCAACTGGCTCAGTATCGTCATGCCTCGGTTGTAGATATTAAGATTACACCAGCGAGAATGAGTCTTTCTGTAAAATAATAATAAAAAAGATTTAAACCAAGTCTTACTGACTAGTGATTTAAATCGTGATTTCAACAGATTTGATTTAAATCAAATCCACCCTGACTTAACGTTGAAAGTGAAGTTCAAATTATTGGATTGCTCAGTTGGTTAGAGTGTGGTGTTGATAACGCCGAGGTTGCGACTGCTGTGTATTCCTGCGTTGCAGGGGGTTTGGCCAGGAGATCCTCAGGGTTCCTTCCAACCCAATGATTCTGTGATCTTACTGGGTAGGATTCCCTCTGGAAAAGAGGTATAATGGAGAAAATGGAACATAATTTGGGATTTTGATAACGGCTAGAACCTCCAGACACTTTGTTGGCAAAATTGCTCTGACTTGGACGCCGCAGTTGATACAGGTCCGGTGGGTGTAACTTTGGCCTCTTGCTTGTCCTGTGTTAATGGATGCTTTCCAATTTGTGCCACCCGAGGATGTGGGCAGGATCCTTGGGAAATGTGAGAGCCGCCACATGTGCGCTTGATCCTTTCCCTTACTGGCTCATCCAGTAGAAAACTTATTGATTAGAATATTCGTGTGAGATTGTATGGGGAAAATACGGAATAACAGATACAATCTTGCTTAAAATGTATTTAGGAAGCGCAGTGTAAGCGATGGAAGTCGGTCAGTAAGAGCTGTTCAACAGTGGAATTTGCTGCCAAGGAGTGTGGTGGAGTCTCCTTCTTTGGAGGTCTTTAAGCAGAGGCTTGACAACCATATGTCAGGAGTGCTCTGATGGTGTTTCCTGCTTGGCAGGGGGTTGGACTCGATGGCCCTTGTGGTCTCTTCCAACTCTATGATTCTATGATTCAATGAATTTTATTATTGATATATTTGTAGAATAAATTTGGAAGAAATTCTTCCAACTTTTCTTCTTCTTTTTCTCTTTATTTTTTCTTTTCTTGCTTTTTTCTCTTTTGTTCTTTTTTATATGTGTGCTTATCTGAAATATAATAATAATAATAATAATAATAATAATAATAATAATAATAATAATAATTTTTTATTTATACCCCACCCTCCCCAGCCAAGGCCGGGCTCAGAGCGGCTTACAAGCAATAATAAAAACAAGATGAATGATTACAACTTAAAAACAAAAGTAAAATACAACATTAAAATAATGGAACATTAAAATATTAAAATGTAGCCTCATCGCAGGAGGAGAAGGAAAGGAAAAAAGAAAGAGAGGGAGGGAATCAAATTGGCTCCAAGCCAAAGGCCAGGCGGAACAACTCTGTCTTACAGGCCCTGCGGAAAGAAATCAGATCCTGCAGGGCCCTGGTCTCATGAGGCAGAGCGTTCCACCAGGCCGGAGCCAGAGTTGAAAAGGCCCTGGCTCTGGTTGAAGCCAATCTAACTTCCTTAGGGCCTGGGACCACTAGGGTGTTGTTATTTATGGACCTTGAGGCTCTCCGTGGGGCATACCAGGAGAGGCGGTCCCGTAGGTACGAGGGTCCTAGGCCGTGAAGGGCTTTAAAGGTCAAAAGCAGCACCTTAAATCTGACCCTGTACTACACCGGGAGCCAGTGTAGCTTGAAAAGCACTGGGTGAATATGCTCCCATGGCAGAGACCCCGTGAGGAGCCTCGCTGCAGCATTCTGTACCCGCTGGAGTTTCTGGGACAGCTTCAAGGGCAGCCCTGCGTAGAGCAAATTACACTAGTCAAGCCTGGAGATGACCGTATGTATATATGTATTTGCAATATTTTGCTTATATTTTGTAAGAATTATGTTAAATAAATTATAAATTATGTTTAAAAAAGCAAAAAACAAAGGGCGAGCGGAGGGCTGGCAGAGGGGGCGAAGGTGCCTCCTTAGAACAAGAAAGGATTCCAGGGCACCTAAAGGAGGCAGTTAAAAAACTTCTGTTGAAAAAGCCCTTCCTGAATCTCACCGTATTGGATAGTTATCAGCCAGTTTCCAACATCCATTTCGAGGGAAGGAATTAAAATGTGTGGTGGCATCTCGGCTCCAGTGCTTTCTGGAGGAGAAAGATTCTCGAGACCCGTGTCCATCCGGCTTCAGGCCTGGCTGTGGGACAGAAATGGCTTTGGTCACCTTGGTGGGTGACTTATGTTGGGAACTGGACAGGAGGAAGGTGTCTCCTTTCTGCTGGACCTCTTGGCGGATTTCGATACCATCAACCATGGTATCCTTCTGGGCCGCCTGGTGGGATGGGACTTGGAGGCACTCTTTTACAGTGGCTCCCTTCCTTCTTGCCGAGGTGAACCCAGAAGTCTCATAATTATTTGTATGGATTAAGCAGAGTTTATATAGTTTTAATTCTATCCTTGTTTACTTGTATTTTAATGGTCAATTTTTCTATATTCTTGTTTTTATCTGTAAGTCTCCTTGAGTCCCATCAGGGAAAATGGTGGAGTACAATTAAATGCAATAATAATAATAATAATAATAATGGATTTGGCATTTTTTTATTACAAATAAAGCAAAGCTATCATTTTCATGACATGAACTTGGCAAATCTGGAACTAGACTTCATAATCCGAGAACGCTGGTATTCTTTTGTTATTTTTTTTTCCAAGTAAATTTTGGTTATTTATTTTAAATATTCTTTTCCCAACAATTCTTATTATCACAATATATTCCCTTTGACTCTGCCGAGTCTTGACTTCCCTCCCTCCCTACAGTATATTTATCACATTCTTATCATGTATATTATTCTTATATCTCTACTATTTTACATTGAAGGTATTATTCCAGTCTTGCTAGTGTCTTTAAGTTTTTACAGTTCTCCCTTAAGTATTCAATAAATTTACTCCAATTGTTCTTGTATCTCTGGTCCTCTTGGTCCCGGATCCGTCCTGTCAATTTGGCAAGTTCTGCAAATTCTGTCATCTTCATCTCCTGGATGGTTGGTATATCTTGTGTTTTCCATTTTGGGGCCGGTAGGGTTCTTGCGGCGGCTGTGGCATACATAAACAGATTCTGATCTTTTGTTTTAATCTCCCCTTTTCTTTGTTATTTTAACCCATGTGCAACTGTACTCATTCTACCTGCCCATTTGATAATTTTGTTTTTTGTCTTTTCATTTTCACCCGACATCTCTGTTCTCGGTACGTTATAAAATGAAATTTTAAAAAAGAAGAAAAAGGTTACCAAGAAGGGAAGAGGAGGTTCGTCTTCACCATTTGCCGAAAGCTGTATAAAGAAAGGGTCAGGCGCACTTCTCTTGGGAGGGAGTCCCACAATTTAGGGGCCGCCATGTTGTTGTTGTTTAGTTGTTTAGTCGTGTTCGACTCTTCCTGACCCCCTGGACCAGAGCACGCCAGGCACTCCTGTCTTCCACTGGCTCCCGCAGTTTGGTCAAACTCATGCTGGTAGCTTCGAGAACACTGTCCAACCATCTCGTCCTCTGTCGTCCCCTTCTCCTTGTGCCCTCCATCTTTCCCAACATCAGGGTCTTTTCCAGGGAATCTTCTCTTCTCACGAGGTGGCAGCCAAAGTCTTGGAGCCTCAGCTTCAGGATCTGTCCTTCCAGTGAGCACTCAGGGTTGATTTCCTTCAGAATGGAGAGGTTGGATCTTCTTGCAGTCCATGGGACTCTCAAGAGTCTCCTCCAGCACCAGAATTCAAAAGCACCAATTCTTCAGCATTCAGCCTACAGAAGGTCGGCGGTTTTAATCCCCGCGATGGGCTGAGCTCCCGTTGCTCGGTCCCTGCTCCTGCCAACCTAGCAGTTCAAAAGCATGTCAAAGGGCAAGTAGATAAATAGGTACCGCTTTGGCGGGAAGGTAAACGGCATTTCCATGCACTGCTCTGGTTCACCAGAAGCAGCTTAGTCATGCTGGCGACATGACTCGGAAGCTGTACGCCGGCTCCCTCAGCCAATAAAACAAGATGAGCTCAAAACCCCAGAGTCTGTCACGACTGGACCTAATGGTCAGGGGTCCCTTTGTTGTTGTTGTTGTTTAGTCGTTATTCGTGTCCGACTCTTCCTGACCCCCTGGACCAGAGCACGCCAGGCACTCCTGTCTTCCACTGCCTTCCGCAGTTTGGTAAAACTCATGCTGGTAGCTTCGAGAACACTGTCCAACCATCTCGTCCTCCGCTGTCCCCTTCTCCTTGTGCCCTCCATCTTTCCCAACATCAGGGTCTTTTCCAGGGAGTCTTCTCTTCTCATGAGGTGGCCAAAGTATTGGAGCCTCAGCTTCAGGATCTGTCCTTCCAGTGAGCACTCAGGGCTGATTTCCTTCAGAATGGAGAGGTTGGATCTTCTTGCAGGCCGCCATAGAGAAGCCTGAATATGAGATTCCTGCATTGCCTGGGGTGGGACTGCATGGCCCTGGTGGTTCCTTCCAACTCTACAAGTTTACGATTCCATGGCTCGCCTTTCCTGCCTTGCAACCCCCGTCCCCAAAGGCGTTTGCTGGAAAGATCTGAGTGGCGGCAGCTGTGGAAACACTTGGGGAGCTGCCATCTGCAGGCTCCGCAGACCATTTTTGCCACATAATTTATAGTTTTGCTTTTCTGGGAAAACAAGAGTGGCGATGCGGCATCCGTCCTCCCTGGGTGTGTCTGGAGCGCTCCCTCTCCCTTGTTTGAATTGGCTTCTCCTGGAGCTGGTTTTCTGGAGAGCCTTCAGATAATCCTGACCGCCTTCTCCCCACACGGGGGAAACCAGAGTTCAAGGCTGCCCAGCCTCTGTTTCTGCCAAACAGACAAGCAAACAAGCAAACAAACAGACAAGAGTGCTAATTTGCAACTGCTGCTTTGCAGCAGCTGCCTGAAGACCTCTGCTTTTGCGACTGCTGTGGGCAGCCTGCGGTTTCCCAGATGTTGCTGGACTCTCCAGCCCCCGCCCTGTCGTCCTTAACTAGCCAGCTGGCAGGAGCCTGAAGCCCAACAGTATTAGGGTGGCGAGGCTGGCTCCAGCCGACCAGAAGGTTGCCGTTACCACCCCACGTTGCTTATCACCCTTTGCACAAGTGGTACCCAAACTTTTATGGGAGGGACCACTGTCCTCTTGGTTCCATCAACTTATCCTGTATAAAAAGCATTATCCAGAAGAGTGGTTTGCATGACCCGCTAAGAAAAAGAATACAGTGGTACCTCAGGTTACATAAGCTTCAGGTTACATACGCTTCAGGTTACAGACTCTGCTAACCCAGAAATAGTACCTTGGGTTAAGAACTTTGCTTCAGGATGAGAACGGAAATTGTGCTCCGGTGGCGTGGCGGCAGCAGGAGGCCCCATTAGCTAAAGTGGTGCTTCAGGTTAAGAACAGTTTCAGGTTAAGAACGGACCTCTGGGACGAATTTAGTACTTAACCTGAGCTACCACTGTAACGCGATGAAATTCAGAACTAGACATTGCATTCAAAATCCAGTTAAAACTATTTAGTTTAATTAGTTCCACAAAACTGATGAAATTGAGCCAGGGATTCCAGCTTTGCCGATAGTTGGGTGGTCATTTATGCTGCCCTGCTGCCCCCTTGACGCTTAATGCTCCCTCTGGGAATCCCACCGCCCCCCCCCCCCGGTGAGGTACTCCCCACTTAGGGAGCCCTGGGTCTAAACCCCCTCCCTCTCCCGGATGGGGCATGTGCTGGGACCCAAGACCCCTTTGGTAGCGGGAGAGCCCATTCTGCCTTCACTTTCTGTGGGGCTGGGGTGGGGGGAGGCTCGTGCAGAGGGCGGATGAAAGCCTTGCCAATGGACCTTTGGCTGGATTTGGGGTGGGGGCCTGGCTGCCCGCTGGAGACCCTGCCCTTCATTTTGAGCAGTGTGGCGGCCAAGGATTCATTGTAGCACATTACAAGAATGAAGATTCCGATGAAGTGCCAGGGAGATCTTTCTGCGGGGAAGAGCTGTGGGCCAGTGGAATGGATGACACCTCGGAAGATGGTGGACTCTCCTGCATGGGAGGTTTTTAAACAGTTTGGATGGTCCATCTGTCAGGGATGCTTGGTCTAGGAGACCCCTGGGGTCCCTTCCAATTCTACGATTCTGTGTCATAACTGTTGGCTAGGGTTTTGCTAAACGTGACATCTATATGCTTGTAACAGCCCATTTATTTGTTTGTTTCCAGCACTGACCTGTTGCGCTTCCTCATTTCATTTGGACACATGTTTATGTTGTGTGGGGTGTCCTTTTCCTTTCCTGAGTGCGTTGCAGGAGGTTGGTCTGGATGACCCTTTGGGTCCCTTCCACCTCCACAGTTCTGTGATTCTGTGAATGCAAAGCATAGTTTCCCTGCACGCGGCTCTGACCTGTTTAGGCACCTTCCGGGTATTTTACCAATGCCTTAAAATGACCAATAAAGAGATTTCTAGTTGCCCACCCAAGTTTTTCAGACAACCTGTAAATCTGGCCCTTCCTTGCCTCTTCCCTCCTCCAGACTGAAGCGGAAGCCCGGATCGATGTCCCACCCGTTCCCACCCACCCGCAAGGAATTCATGATCACATGACCCTGGATATGGACGTCGTCCTATCGGATTTTGTACGCTCAACAGGGGCAGAGCCAGGATTGGCAAGGGATCTTCTTGAAGGTGATGCCCCCTCTTCTCTTTCGATTTCTGAAATTCTACTTAGTTTTCAGGACACGGTTTGCAAAGAGACTCGCATCTTAGAAAGAGTGAGAGCTCTCTGTGTTTGGCCAGAACCATGTGTCAAGGAAGTAAACACAAGAGTTCTCATTTCTCTGTTGGCACCAGGAAGTCTCTCCTTGTTGTTTTATATTAAGAAGGACATTTGCGGGGTGGGGCTTCTCTAGATATTAGGGGATACGATTTTGAGTGGGGTGGCGGCGATCAGATATGTTAGGCGCTGCTTCTTGATAGAAGAGGGGGATTTGACAAGCATCGCTGGAGGTGATGGGATGGCCACCTTCGGACATCTGAAGGGCCGTCATCGTGGAAGGTGGAGCAAGCTCATGTCCCGCTGCTCCAGAGGGGAGGACCCAAACCAAAGGGTTCAAATTGTAAGAATGGAGATTCCAGCTGAACATTAGGGAGGAAGAACTTTCTGAGAGCAGGTGCTCTTTCAATATTTCCCTCTGAAGGCAGCCCTGTTTAGGGAAGCTTTTAATGTTTAACAGACTATTGTATTTTAATATTCTGTTGGAAGCTGCCCAGAGTGGCTGGGGAAACCCAGACAGATGGGTGGGGTATAAATGAATTATTATTATTATTATTATTATTATTATTATTGGACGCGGGTGGTGCTGTGGGTAAAACCTCAGCGCCTAGGACTTGCTGATCGCATGGTCGGCGGTTCGAATCCCTGTGGCGGGGTGAGCTCCCGTAGTTCGGTCCCAGCTCCTGCCCACCTAGCAGTTCAAAAGCACCCTTAAGTGCAAGTAGATAAATAGGTACCGCTTTATAGCGGGAAGGTAAATGGCGTTTCCGTATGCTGCTCTGGTGCAGGCTCACCAGAGCAGCTTCGTCACGCTGGCCACGTGACCCGGAAGTGTCTCCGGACAGCGCTGGCCCCCGGCCTCTTAAGCGAGATGGGCGCGCAACCCCAGAGTCGGACACGACTGGCCCATACGGGCAGGGGTACTTACCTTTACCTTTACATTATTATTATTATTATTATTATTATTATTCTTGGTGGAGAACTCTCCTTCATTAGAGGTCTTTCAACAGAGGTTCGATGGCCATCTGTCGGGGATTCTTGAACGCTGATTCCTACATTGCAGGGGGTTGGACTAGATGACCTGGGGGGGGCATCTTCCGCCTCTGCAGTTCTGTGATTCTAGGATCTGTGATTCGGAGAGGTGAGGTGTCCTCTGTTTGGGGCTAGTTTGGTGGCTTTCCTTCTCTGAACCCTCTCCCTTCTCTTTCCTCTGGCACAGGGAAAAACTGGGACCTGAGCGCCGCCCTGAGTGACTTTGAGCAGCTCCGGCAGGTGCACGCCGGGAACCTTCCCCATTCCTTCAATGAAGGCCGGGCCTTCAAGCACGTGGAAAAGGACGTGGCGTGGCCCCCGCGGCCCCCACTCCAGCGCCAGGATGACATTGTGCAAGGTAGGAGGGGGCGGCGGCCTCGATCGTGGATGTTTGCTTCACAGGGGAGACTTGGCCCCTGTCCTCTTAAGCCCCTCCTCCTCTGCTCTGATGAAAAGCTGCAGTTCAGTGTGTAGAGAGTGTCAGCATGGTTGCAGAAAGTTCCCGATTCAGTCCTCAATGGCTGCCAGTCAGAGATTACAGTCCTGATCTTGATGGACCCAAGAGTCCAGCTCCAGCAGTGACTCCACTTGTGAATAAGCCAGCTGTATGTGGCTTTGCAGTGCTGAAAACAACTAGAAGTGTGGTGGATCTCATCCAGCATCCTCTTCCCACAGTGGCCAGCCTGGGGGGAAACCTGCAAGCAGGATTTGAGCGCAAGAGCCCTCTCTCCTCCTTGCAGTTTCCAGCAACTAGTATTCAGGAACATTGCTGCCTCTGACCGTGGAGGCAAAGCAGAGCCATTGATAGGCTCATGGTACACGAGTTTGTCCAGTCCTCTTTTAAAGACATCTAAGATAGTGCCCCGGACGCGGGTGGCGCTGTGGGTTAAACCACAGAGCCTAGGACCTGTCAATCAGAAGGTCGGCGGTTCGAATCCCCGCAACAGGGTGAGCTCCCGTTGCTCGGTCCCTGCTCCTGCCCACCTAGCAGTTCAAAAGCATGTCAAAGTGCAAGTAGATAAATAGGTACCTCTCCAGCAGGAAGGTAAACAGCGTTTCCGTGCGCTGCTCTGGTTCGCCAGAAGCGGCTTAGTCATGCTTGTCACATGACCGGGAAGCTGTACGCCGGCTTCCTCGGCCAATAAAGCGAAATGAGTGCCACAACCCCAGAGTCGGCCACGACTGGACCTAATGGTCAGGGGTCCCTTTAGCTTTACCTTTACCTTTAAGATGGTCTCATCGCTGCCTCCTCTGGGAGGAGTCTGGTCCGTAGTTTAACCATGCAGTCCTCTCTTTTACCCTTCCTTAGTTAACATAGTTTCTGTTGTACGCTCCTGTTTATCCTGGCCTTTGGCGCCTGAGATACGTATGTTTTCAGGACCCAGCCCTATTCCAATGACTGTGATTTGTCTTAAACTCTTTCTAATATTTAATTTTAAACTGCTGTAAATTCTTCCGCCCCCATGGAGGGTGGGAATAAATTCAATACATCATAATACATGCAGGTCCCGCTTTCCAAACCTTCGCTGTATGAAAATCCACTTATCCAAACACAAACCTCGCTAGGCACAACACAGATTCAAATATCCAAACGGCCGGACCTGGCCCCCTTCCTTCCTTCCTTCCTTCCTTCCTTCCTTCCTTCCTTCCTTCGAGTTGGCTGGTTGGGAGCCATTTTCAGGCAGGAACCACGCAGGGAGGGAGAGAGATCGGACAAATTGTTTCTCGTTTTGCTGGTTGGCTGCAGCCATTTTGGGAAGAAACCATGGAGGGAGCAGGGCAGGGCAGAGATTGAGCAAATCCCCAATTAGAAATGGTCCCACAGGGGATAATAGAGACCACCGGCTCTCCATGTGAACGCTCAACCTAGCGAACGGTTTCCTGGGAATGTGTTGCATTCGGAAAGCCTGCGTTGATGAACTAATGGCTCCCCTTTCTCTTTTCAGAGAAGCGCCTGTCTCGCGGCATCTCTCATGCCAGCTCCACCATCATCTCCATGGCTCGCTCTCACGTCTCCAGCAACGGGGGCGGGGGCAGCGGCGGGGGAATCGGCGGCAGCGGGGAGCACCTCCCAGAGATGCCCATCTGCACCTTCCAGCTTCCCGACCTGACCGTCTACAACGAGGAGTTCCGGTGCTTCATCGAGCGCGATCTCATCGAGCAGTCGATGCTGGTGGCACTGGAGCAGGCTGGTAAGCGCCCGTGACGTCAATGCCGCACCACGGCTGTTTTCTTGGGTGGCGGTTGCCCAAGACGTAAACTTCCCTGGGTGCCCTTTCCCCTCTGAAGACTAGGCTCAGTGCTAGAGCATGGGGAAGGATTCCCCGCCTGGCCGCAGAAGCAATGAGGTGATGCCTGTCATTGGAATTCTACTCAATATTGATCCAGAGCAGAACTCCAGCATATCGTTAGCAGAGTAAAAACTTCAACACGTTGCAGGATTCCCAATAAATAGACCAGAGGCAATTGCATTTCATCCAGCAGAGATTTACTGCTACTGAAGGCCAATAAGCATAATGGTCACAAATCCAATACCGGGTGGCACTGTGGTCTAAACCACTGAGCCTCTTGGGCTTGCTGATCAGAAGGTTGGCAGTTCGAATCCCTGCGACAGAGGGAGCTCCCATTGCTCTGTCCCAGCTCCTGCCAACCTAGCAGTTCGAAAGCACACCAGTGCAAGTAGATAAATAGGTACCACTGCGGCAGGAAGGTAAACGGCATTTCTGTGCACTCTGGCACTCGTCACGGTCCTCCGTTTTGCAGTAGCAGTTTAGTCCTGCAGGCCACATGACCCGGAAAGCTATCTGTGGGCAAACGCCGGCTCCCTCGGCCTGAAAGCAAGATGAGCGCCACAATCCCATAGTCGCCTTTGACTGGACTTAACCATCCAGGGGTCCTTCACCTTTACCTTTTATTATTTATTGATTACATTTATATAGCACTTTTTCCTCCCAGCGTGGTGTGGCTGGTTCTCCTCCTGCTCCCCACTTTATCCCCACAACAGTCCTGTGAAGTAGGCTAAGAGGTGGTGACCAGCCCCCAAGATCACACCCCATGAGCTTCGTAGCTGAGTGGGGATTCGAACCGTGATCTCCCATATCCTAGTCCGATACCACACTGCCTCTTAATTCGTATCTATATTTATATCCTATCATATATCGCAGAATTGCAGCAGGAGAGTCTTATCTGGATTGAAGGGAAGAACAGTCCATTGTTATAAATAAATTGTCCCGATCCCTCCTTGCAGATAGCTGCCGCTTTGAATTTGGGGGGCGGGGGGTGGATGTTGGGAAATCGGACCACAAAACCTACTTTGTCACAGCTCCTGTGGCTCTCAGGCCGCACTTTCCTCACATTCGCCCTATTAACATCCACTGACACCCCTCCTTTCAGGTTTAATTGTAGGTTGTTGTCGTTTGAAGAGGTATATCAGGAAAAACCAATCTTCAGCCAAGCCGGGCCCTGACCAGCCTGGAGACGCGTTCAGGCGGCTCCCTCGTTCCTTCTCCCCCGGGGACGTTTGAGAGGCCCTGCGAGGCAGAATATTTCCGCAGGGTGTGCCGTCCTCTGACATAACCTGGTGTTATTCCTCGGGAAGGCAGGGATGTGGGCCTGCTCCAACTCCCCGTCTCCAAATACTGTGCAGACATTTTCCCCTCTGGGTAGCAAGAAAGGGGGCGCAATCTCTGGAACCCTTTTTTGCAGGTCCACAACTGTCCTGGCTTCCCCGCAGATGTGGTTTCATCTCTTCCGCTGCTCCATCCACCGATGGGGTTTGGTGCTCCTCAGATGTTTACCTTTCTTGATTTTACTGCCTTATCTCTTGTAAATCGCTTTGAGGTTTTTTATGAATTTTATGAAACAAACAAAACAAAAAACTGGTCTCCTGGTGCGTCAAATGTCTGGTGAACTGTGGCCGATGTTGGCGTGAGGCTTGTAGAGGCTAGGCTCGAAAATGCCCAGAACCTTGAAAAGCACGAAATAACTGCTTCCTGTTTGTTCACCTTTTTGACCAGGTCGTCTGAACTGGTGGGCCAATGTCGATCCCAGCTGTCAGCGGTTGCTCCCCTTAGCCACGACGGGCGATGGGAACTGCCTGCTCCACGCTGCATCGCTAGGTAAGACTTACCTGCCACCAGCGCGGTGCATTTTGAAAGCCAGCGCGATGGGTCGCCCACACAGCGTCCCTGAGCCTTCCACAGAGCCCACAAAATATTTCAGTAAATATCCCCCGCAAAGCAATCCACGGTGCACACCAGACTCTTCCTGCTTAGATCTCGTCTGCCCAGGCTGAGTCTCGCTTGCATACACCACCGCAGAAGCCATTTGTGTGTGCCATGCCCTCTCGGCAGCCATTTTGTGCCTGGCGCCCACGGCACCTTCCTCAAAATTCTAAAAGGTCGCTGACTCCTGGCATAGAATGAGCTATCAAGAGGCCACTTCAGATCTACTAATACACAGCTTAACTGTGTGTGTTAGCATATCTATAAATGTTTATATGGGCAAGTAAGAATGTGTGTGCCTGTGTGTGTGTGTATATGCAAATATTTATTTACATTACATGCTGTATATGTATAGGTAGGCTCTATATCAGGCACCCCCAAACTCGTCCCTCCAGTTGTTTTGGGATTACAATTCCCATCATCCCTGACCACTGGTCCTATTAGCTAGGGATGATGGGAGTTGTAGTCCCAAAACATCTGTAGGGCCGAGTTTGGGGGTGCCTGCTCTATATCATACCTATATACCAGGGCATAGTATACAACTGACAATCAACATTTCCAGTATTGCCATAATGTTTCTGAGGGACGTTTGCCATCATAATAGAGAAAATGAACGTTTTCCAGGAACTCAGCTATACAGCTGCAAATAAAACATTTTACATGTGTTGTAAAGTGAAGTATGCAAATGTGACACTAGATGGCGGCAGTGAGCTAAGCAAAATTCATTGCATTTTTCAAAACTTTTTTTTTAAAGCATTTTCACAGCATTTATTTATATGTGTGCAGATTCCACCCAGTATTGTTCGTGCTTAATGCTTTGGGGAAATAATGTACTGTTACATTTGTCCACCTATTTGTATTTTATGAATTTACAAGTCTTGAGGCATCCTTTTTTTTTGGGGGGGGGGGGACAATGAATAAATATAAACCTACATATTTTCAAAAGAGAGCATTATGATTGACAGCTAACATTTTCCGCAATTTTGAAGGGTAAAAGATCCCCCCCCAATCTTATAACATATGAAATGGAGAGAACAATTATAGCAACAGATGAAAATTATAAAAGATGGCAAACAAAACTATGAAATAGGCAGGTGGAATGAGTGCCGTTGCATGTGGGCTAAAATATTAAAATTCCAGGTAAAGAATAGCTGCATTAAACATTTCCAGCATTATTGTTCCATAATGCTTTTTTTGGGGGGGGGGGGGTATTTATCCTCATGGAAGGCAAGGGGTGGGTGGAATTAATGAATAGAAGGCTTAAGTACCACTTGTTTGGTTTTTAAAAAATCTCTTTTTCCTCCCTATAGGCATGTGGGGTTTTCACGACCGGGATCTGATGCTCCGCAAAGCCCTCTACGCCCTCATGGACAAAGGGATGGAAAGGGAGGCCCTCAAGCGGCGGTGGAGGTGGCAGCAGACGCAGCAGAACAAAGAGGTGAGGCCTGATCCTGCAGGGCCCTTGGGGTTTCCTTACGACCAGCCTCCACTGGCACCCGGCACTTCCTTAGGGCTGAGGCTCAGCCCAGGATCCCTTTCCTATGTCTTGGAACATAGGGATGTTCACAAATCCCAAGCGGTTTTTTATGTCTTCCTTATTGTGGGAGGAAGTTCCCTGGGAGTGGGGGTGGTTCAGGACAGGTTTGCACCGAATCCCCAGTCAGCCAGACTCTATTCAGCAACACATTACGGGACAGAGTCCAGAGAGTCTGCAAGAGTACAGTTGTACCTGCAAGTCAAACGGAATCTGTTCCAGAAGTCCGTTCGACTTCCAAAACGTTCGGAAAGCAAGGCGTGGCTTCCAATTGGCTGCAGGAAGCTCCTGCAGCCAATCAGAAGCCGCATCGGACATTTGGGTTCCAAAGAATGTTCGCAAACCAGAACACTCACTTCTGGGTTTGCGGCATCTGGGATACAAGGTACGACTGTATTTCCATTATAAAACACATTACACAGCCAAAACGCACGTCATCTGAGCTGCTTTCCCTCCCCCCAACCACCACTTGCCACCCTGTCACCCCACCATATCTCACCCAAACACAGTCCTTTGAAACACTTTGTTGTTGTTTAGTCATGTGCGACTCTTCGTGACCCCCTGGACCAGAGCACGCCAGGCACTCCTGTCTTCCACTGCCTCCCGCAGTTTGGTCAAACTCATGTTGGGAGCTTCGAGAACACTATCCAACCATCTCGTCCTCTGTCGTCCCCTTCTCCTTGTGCCCTCCATCTTTCCCAAAATCAGGGTCTTTTCCAGGGAGTCTTCTCTTCTCATGAGGTGGCCAAAGTCTTGTAGCCTCAGCTTCAGGATCTGTCCTTCCAGTGAGCACTCAGGGCTGATTTCCCTAAGAATGGAGAGGTTTGATCTTTTTGCAGTCCATGGGACTCTTGAAACACTTACTCAACCCATTATTATTATTTTTTACTGGACGTGCAGAGCCCTCCTTGTACCTCACCTGGTTTTTAACTCTTAACATTCCTGCTTAACTGGCTCTTACCAGCTTTGTGGGCAGGCGTATGTGACGGTAGCCTCGCCGATAAAGGATAACCTACATTGCACCTCATTTTCCAAGCGCCGGTTATGTCCACACCAGGCTAGCTTTAGCACCGGATCCTCCACCGGAGCTGGGCATGTTTAGCCTGGAGAAGAGGAGGTTAAGGGGTGATATGATAGCCATGTTCAAATATATAAAAGGATGTCACATAGAGGAGGGAGAAAGGTTGTTTTCTGCTGCTCCAGAGAAGCGGACACGGAGCAATGGATCCAAACTACAAGAAAGAAGATTCCACCTCAACATTAGGAAGAACTTCCTGACAGTAAGAGCTGTTCGACAGTGGAATTTGCTGCCAAGGAGTGTGGTGGAGTCTCCTTCTTTGGAGGTCTTTAAGCAGAGGCTTGACAACCATATGTCAGGAGTGCTCTGATGGTGTTTCCTGCTTGGCAGGGGGTTGGACTCGATGGCCCTTGTGGTCTCTTCCAACTCTATGATTCTATGATTCTCTTTGAGCATTCAAGAAACCCTGGAGAGTTAACCTTCAGGAGCGCCCCATGCCCTGCAAACTTCTTGAAAGTAGCCTCGCGATGTGGAGAGAAGCCTTGATTTACATGTCTGTTTTCCCTCTCTTCCCGTTCATCTTCCAACCACCTTAGTCTGGCCTCGTTTACACAGAAGAGGAATGGCAAAAGGAGTGGAACGAGCTGATCAAGCTGGCTTCCAGTGAGCCACGCATGCACTACGGCACAAATGGAGGGAGCTGCGGAGGGTGAGTGGTATTTCCCTGCTCCCCACAGATCACACCCAAGATTGTTACCCTGTGCTCTGCCCTTGAAGGCTCCCCAGAAACTTCAGGTCGTCCATAATGCAGGAGCAGGAATGTCAAGTCAAGTCAAGTAACCTTTATTGGCATCACATAAGCAGGTGGTGCTGCAGGTTAAACCACAGAGCCTAGGGCTTGCCGATCAGAAGGTCAGCGGTTCGAATCCCCACGATGGGGTGAGCTCCCATTGCTCGGTCCCTGCTCCTGCCAACCTAGCAGTTCGAAAGCACGTCAAAGTGCAAGTAGATAAATAGGTACCGCTCTGGCAGGAAGGTAAACGGCGTTTCCGTGCGCTGCTCTGGTTCGCCAGAAGCGGCTTAGTCATGCTGGCTACATGACCCAGAAGCTGTACTCCGGCTTCCTCAGCCAATAATAATAATAATAATAATAATAATAATAATAATAATAATAATAATTTAGTATTTATACCCCGCCCATCTGGCTGACTTTCCCCAGCCACTCTGGGTGGCTCCCAATCAAGTGTAAAAACAGTACAGCGTTAAATAAGTTAATAAGCAGAACAGCGCTTTGGAGGCTGCTAGTTTAGAGTAGAGGTTTCTGGTCTTCGTCAGCTGAAGCTGTTTGCATTTATGCGTGCTGCCAACCACTCCCAAGTCAAAACGTCTGACAGCGCTCCCCTTTCTCCCCCGCCACCCCACAGTGTGGAAGGCTCCGAGGAACCCGTCTATGAGAGCCTGGAGGAGTTCCACGTCTTTGTGCTGGCCCATGTGCTCAAGAGGCCCATCGTGGTGGTGGCAGACACCATGCTGCGAGACTCTGGAGGGGAAGGTAGGAGCAGTGGCTGCGGAGCAAACCCAGAGGGCGGACATCTCCCCCATCCACTGAAGAGGGAGGCTGGGTGGCGCACAACTTCTTCCAAGGAGGTGGGGGTCAAACCAGATCAGGAATGAGGGGACGGCTCCAGTAGCGTCCCGTACATAGAGGGACCCCTAATCCCCAGTGAAGGACTACTTGGAAGGAGGCAAGAGCAGGCACTCTTGCAGAGGGGCATCGGGCAGACGCTGCTGCCAAGGGCTGCTTTGAGTTCCCGCTAGCGTTGCAGTGGACTGAAGGTTAACTCTTGCAGCCCACAACTGAGGGGTATTTCTGTATCGTCAGCAAGCTGCTCAGTTCCTTCTCACTTCTCTCTCTCTCTCTTAGCATTCGCTCCCATCCCCTTTGGCGGCATTTATCTGCCCTTGGAGGTCCCCGCCAACAAGTGCCACCGCTCCCCCCTGGTCCTAGCCTACGACCAGGCCCACTTCTCTGCCCTGGTATCCATGGAGCAGAAAGAACCTCCCAAGGAACAAGGTACGTGCGGCACTTCTAAGTTCTGCTTATGCCCAGCCTAGAAAGCGGAAGGATAAAAAATTTCCCTCCCTCTCGCACGACGCCGGAAGTCGTGGGCATCCGGTGAAGCTGAATGTTGGGAGATTCAGGACAGATAAGGAAGGATTTCCCCACGCAGCACAGAGTTAAGCTGCGGAACTCACTGCCACAGGAAGATGGCCACCATTTGCCATCAAGTCTCAAGTTTGATGAGAGTGAGAGGAAATCGCTTCTCCAGCAAGTTATTTTAGCAACTCCTATCATGTTGCCTCCTACCTTCCTTTCCTCTAAACCAGCGGTTCTCAACCTGTGGGTCCCCAGATGTTGTTGGACTACAACTCCCATCATCCCTGACCACTGGTCATGCTGGCTAGGAATGATGGGAGTTGTAGTCCAACAACATCTGGGAACCCACACAGTCCCAAAAGCACAACCTTAACCTCAACTGAGTCAGTAACTCCATCCCAGCCCCTGCCAACCTCCTTTTGAACCCGAGTCTCCCTCGAGCTGGATGGTGCTGGGTCTGCTTCTGAAAGGGGCGAGCTTCTCAGCCTTTGCCTGGCTGCCTCTCCCCTTTGCTTTCCTGCAGCCCCCCAGGCTGTCGCCTTTCCTGGCCTCTGAAAGAGCTATTCCTTTTTTCCGCCACAGCTGTGATTCCGCTCACCGACTCTGAGCACAAGCTGCTCCCCGTGCACTTTGCTGTGGACCCCGGGAAAGACTGGGAGTGGGGTAAGGACGACAACGACAATGTCCGGCTGGCCAGGTGAGTGGGAAGGGGTCGGTTTGGGGACAACAAAGGGGAGCCGCTTGGGAGGTCGGAAGGACTCAAGACAACACAGTCTGGGGCAGACGTGGTCTCATCCAGGGTCTCATCCAGGGTCTCATCCAGCACCTCTTAAGGGGTGAGCTTGGGCTGGGTGGGTTGAGGAGGAGGATTGATCAGTGGAGTGGAGGGAGGTGGCAGGCGTGGAGAGTGGCTGCCTTTTTGAGGAAGGAGAGACGGCCATCTTGGAATCTGGAATTTACCTCCAGCATGGAACATCTCCCACTTCATGGTTTCTGAGCGCCATGGTTTCAACTTGTGGGAGAAAGTTAGGTACTCGGGAGAGATCCTACAGGGAGTCTTCCAGATCTGACTTTTGACTCTGCCTCGCGTCTTTCCCCCGTTGTTTTTGTGTAGTGTGACGCTCTCGCTGGAAGCCAAGCTGCACCTACTGCACAGCTACATGAATGTAAAGTGGATCACGCTGCCTTGCGAAATGCAGGTAAGGGAAACTCCTTCCAGTTTCCGAGGAGGGCAGGTGTCCTATAAGCCGATTCCTGTTCTGCTCTGGCGTGGAGGGAACGCCAGGGGCTATCAGAAGACCCCCCCCCCCAGCCCGAAATAGGGTGAAGCAGACCCTTGCTAACTCCGCTTACCTCTCTCTCTCTCTCTCTCTCTCTCTCTCTCTCTCTCTCTCCTGCCCCACTTTCTCCAGGCGCCTCTCGCGCAGCCGGAGTCACCGACTGCTTCCGCGGGGGACGACGCTCGGTCAGCGGCCGACTCTGGCGACTCGGACAAGGAGTCCGTCTGCAGCAGCTCAGCCAGCAACAGCGGAGGCAGCAAGAGCAGCAGCAGCAAGGACAAGGAGAAGGAGAAAACCAAGAAGGAGCGGGAGAAGGAGAAGGAGAAGAAGCGGGCCGATTCGGTGGCCAACAAGCTCGGCAGCTTTGGCAAGACGCTGGGCAGCAAGCTGAAGAAGAACATGGGGGGCCTGATGCACAGCCGGACGGTCAAGGGGGGCGTCAGCAACGGGCAAGGGGGCGAGACCCTGGAGAAGAAGAAGAAGAAGGGCTCTGTCAAGGTGAGGAAGGGCAGCAAGGACGAGGCGCTGTCCAGCGACTCGGCCACCCCGCCCGAGAAGCCCTGCGCCGCGGGCAAGGCGGCCGCCGAGAAGCCGCCGGACGGCTGCAAGTACAGCAGCGACGTCCGGCTGAGTTTGAGCATCCTGCGGGCCGCCATGCAAGGGGAGCGGAAGTTCATCTTTGCCGGGCAGCTCAAGACCAGCCACCGGCACCCGTTCCAGGAGGAGATGATCCAGCGGTACCTCTCGGATGCCGAGGAGCGCTTTTCGGCGGAGCAGAAGCAGAAGGAGGCGGAGAGGAAGGCGGCCGCGGCGCAGGGCAGCGGCGGGGCGGCGGCCAAGAGGCCGGACTCGGACGGCAACCCCCTCAAAGGCGAGGAGGGCTTGCTGGGCACGGCGTACCCTCCGGGGCTCCCTCCGTACGGGCTCCAGAGCCCCGACCTGGCGGCCGTGGGGGCTAAGATGGCCGGCTTCCCATCCAGCTACTCAGGGGTCTTCACCATCCCTCGCCCCTCCATGACGGGTGGCGTGGAGGGCTCTCACCCGCCCAGCTACCAAGAGAGCCGGAGGCAGCTTGCCGGCGGACCCTGCAGCCCCCTGCCGCCCTATGCCACCTTGCCCAGGCACTGCCCGCCGGGCCGCCCTCACCCGTACCAGACCAGCCCTTCCCACCTGGGCGGGCGCTTCTCTCCCACCGAGACGGACACGCCCCCCGGCTACGTGGGGGCAGACTGCGACCCCTCTCCCTGCCCGGGCCTGCCCGCCAACGGCTTCCGGGAGTATGCGGAGGCGGGCGGCTGCTCTCCCAAAGGCGGCGAGCGCAGCAAAGCCCGGCTGCTCTACAACCTCCAGCAGACGAAATGCAAACAGCCGAACTGCAGCTTTTACGGGCACCCGGAGACCGGGAACTACTGCTCCTGCTGCTACAAGGAGGAGCTGAAGCGCAAGGAAAGGGAGAGGGAGGCCTTGATACACAGGTTCTGAAGGGCCGGGCACCGGACTTCCTGGCCCCCCGGACCCACGCGATCCGTGGGCAATGCAATAACGCGTCCTCCCTTCCCCTCGCCCCTCCCTCCCCGCCTCGTCGAGGAGAAGGGCTGGCCGGTGTCAGAGGGGGCGGCAAGTTGCTGGTGGGGGGCGTGGGGCGGAAGGCGAGACCCCCCCTTGCTTCCGGGGGGGGGGAGCATGGAGAGAGGGCAATGAAACGCTGTTGGAGAGCAGAGGGGATTGGCAAAGGGTTGGAGGAATCGGGAAGGTTTGAGTTTTGCAGGTCGGAAGCCGTCGAACCGAGCAAATCTTCTAGACCAAAGCTTTGAATTCCAAGGGTAAAACATACGTGGTGTTGAAAGGGGGGGGGGGCTTTCTCTCTATCTGCCCCCGACGTGATTTTCCTTTTTTCATTTCAAAGGGATAAAACCCGCCATCCCTACATTTCCCCCAAAGTTTGAAATCTTTTTTTCCTCTTTTTGTTAAGTAATATTAACCAGCTTTTTTGATTATTATTTTTAAAAAACATTTTTAGGTTTTTCTCCCACCCCTTAAAACATGGCTTTTTTTTAAGTCGGAAAAAGGACCTTTCCCCCTTTCTCTTGAGTCTCAACACTCCTGTTAACCTCCGCCTCGTCCACATTCTGCCCCACTCCTTCCCGCAATCCTCTCTGGTCTGTCGCAGCTAGCTTCGAAGCCTTTTTAGATGAGTTGGGCTTGAGATATTCTTTTTAAAAAGATATATTTTTTATTAAAACAAACAAACAAAAGGACCCTCTCTTGTAGGGAGCTGCGGGTGGGGGGGGCGAAGGGGGGGAACCATCAAGTCGCAATACTGAGTGTGTGTGTGCGTGTGATTGAGAGAGAGTTTTTTACTGTGCAAAAAAGCAAAAAAACAAAACCCAAGCCTGTTCCTTTAGATGGTCATACCTGCTTTGGGGGTGGGGGAGTGGGGTGGGAATAGAAACCAGAACTTGAATTGGTGGGGACTTTGTTAAGAGCAATAAACCTCTGCAAACAACTTGAAAACCGGGAGAGACAAAAGAGAGTTTTCTGGGCATCGCTGTGGTTTGATTGCCACGGCCCCTCTGCAACGCTCGGTTACACGTGTGTGTACAAATTCTCTTACCTGCAGAGAATCACTCCCTTCCCGCACGAGCTGTTTTGTTTTCTTTCGTTTTGTTTTTCTCCTAGACTACCTCTGTTCTGCTGAGTAGAAATAATCTGGCTCTCTTTTGCCGAGCCGATACTTTGACTGTGGGAATGACGAGTAAAAATACTAAAGAATTATAGATATATATTTTTAACAGGGCTCTACATTTGTGTTAGAGGGGAGGGGCGGGTAGCGGGCGGGAGGGATGTAAAAAACAGAAAACTAACTATACACTCTATTTTTCTCGTTTTGGGGGGCGGGGGAGGGAAATGACCCCCCGTTTTCCCAAAAATCTCGCCCCCCCCAAGCCCTTGGAAATCTTTGGCGTTTTCAGAAAATTCCTTCCCCCCAGTGCCCCTACCGCCGCTGCTGCAATGCGAATGTTTATTTCCCCAGGGTCGGGAACGGCCTTGGAAACCTCCACCTGACACGGGTTTGAGCGGGAGCCCGCGAAAAGCGAAGAACGGGGGGCCGTAAAGCGGGCAAGATCCGGTGGGGAGGTACATCTGACTCGCTGACGAGTCTCCGAAACTATGCAATTCTTTTTCCACTCCAAAGCTGCCAGGGTAGGACCAAGAGGGATAATGCAAGTGTACTTAAAAAAAATTGGAACGACTGGGCAAAAGACGAAACAAAACTCGGGTAGTTTTCTTAGCTCCTTTGCGCTGCCTTAACGGCAAAGGGGTGGTTGTCTTCATGGCTTTGTTTAGAGGATGGGGCAAAAAGGATTGTGCCCATACAGACCGCCGGGCTCAGCCTGTCGAGGGCTCAGCCGCCTCGTATGAAAGGGGAGTGGGATTTTGCGGGGAGGGTCCTCTTCCCACCCCATGTGGGACAGAGGCTCTACCTACCCGTCCCCTTCGCTACGGTGGTGTCCACTGGCAATTTCACATCTTCATGGATTTCAGAGCGGATGGGGTATTTTTCCCCGGTCAGGGGTGGCTGCGTGGAGCTAGCAGAAGACTGGAGTGGGGGGCAATAGCAGATGAATTATTGGGGCGCAGGACTCCCTGTGTGCAGTTCCCCACTCCGATGGAAGAGGCAAAGGCCTGTGCAAAAATGAGGGGCCTTTGGCTTTCCGGACGTGGCTGAACTACGACTCCCATGGGAGTCGTAGTTCAGCGGCACCTGCGAGGCCAAAAGATATCACTCCAGGGTCAGGAGAAGGATGGAGAGCCTTCATCCCTCCAGCCAGCATAACCCTCTGGCCCTCAGTTGTGCCAGCTGATGGGAGTCGAGGGCCGCGGACATTCCTCCTCCCTTTATTTCAGGAGGTAAACAATTTGGGTGCTTGTTCCTGGGGAGGGTTAGCCTGCCTAGGGCGTGGGTGGCAAGCCAGGGCCTCTTCGGTGGAAACACCTGGAAAGAGAGAGCACCCCAGGTAATTTTCAATGCCTGAAGCATCCTTTGCTAAATGACAAGAAACCCTTTTGAAGGCCGCCTTGAGTTGTGCTCACAGCTCCATAACGCACATAGTTAAAATGAAAGGCATCGCTGCCTAGCTGGGAAGTAGCCAAATTTTCTTTGCTCGTGACACATGTGGGCTGTGTGTGTATGTGTGTGTGTATACATGTTCTTTTCCACCCCCTAAAACATCTCTCAAGTACAACCATAGGCAAACTTGGCTCTCCAGATGTTTTTGGGACTACAACTCCCATCATCCCTGACCACTGGTCCTGATAGCTATGGATGATGGGAGTTGTAGTCCCAAAACATCAGGAGGGCTGTTTGCCTATGCCTGCCCAAGCATATTTTCCTGGGGCTTTTGGATGAAACGGTTGCATCTATTGTCATCTTTCTGCCCGCTTTTGAGTGCTTTGGGGTTGGCCAGCGGGAGCATTCACTGAGGGTTGTGGTGGTTGTTTTTTGCAAAGTTTGATATGTATTTAAAACGAAAACCCCTCTGAATGAATCAGGCCATTAAAGGTGGATACATGTATGTATGTAGTCTGGAAAAGGGGAATGGTGAGGTTGGAAGAAGGTTTTGCAGTCATTTGGAAAAAAAACCTCCCAAAAAAGTCATTTTTTCATTTTAATAGTATCCCATGTTTCCCATCTGCTAGAGTATCTTAAGGCCAAAGTTAGGATAATGTCCATTCATTTTCTCTTTGCTTTAGGACAGCATGGTTGGCACCCACCCAAGTCCTTGCTTAGGCCCTCTTGAAATTAATGGACCTAAACTAGTTGACACGGATGAATTTCTAGGGGTCTACTCTGTGTAGGGCTAACAAGTGGCTTACAGCCCTTCCCCCCCTCTAACTCACAAATTATAATTTCTTGAGATCTTGCCTCAATGGTTAGTCACTGGTCTCCTGTGTCTGGTCTTATTTCATTAGTAATATTATTTCTGCAATTAGGTTGTAGTACTTAAAAAAAAAAAAGATCAAGGGGAGAAATGAACTTGAAGCATTTTTGAGTTTGCTTTTTCTAAAAAAAAAAAAAAAGTATTTTTCTTCTGTGAACACCAGAGTGCAAACTAACGCCCAAATTCCAAAGCCTTTCCCGCCTTAATGACGTCACGATGAATTCTAATTAATTAACTTTCATATACTCGGGGGAGGGACTCTGAATCAGTGTAGCTGTGTCTGACTGGCTTTATTTTTAAAAAATAAATCAAATTTTTTTTTCTAATATTCCACCTTGTTTCCTTTATGGCGAACATCTCTTCCCACCCCAACCTCATTCTTCATTCCTCAAAAGGGAATATTTTTAAAAAGACATCTTATTTATTGAACTGATGCAAACCCCTTCTGTTTTTTGTCCCCCCCCAAAAAACCCATTCCCTAGGCAGCTGAAAACTAAAATGAAAATGTTTTATGGTACACTCCACTCCCCCTTTTTACTTTTTAGAAAAAGCTAGGTTGCAAGAGGGAGAGTTAAGCAGTCTGAATTTCCAAGCACCTTTTCATTTCAGAAACCATACATTTTTTGTAGAAAGGTGAGGTTAGGGGTTTGTGTTTCTGTATGTTTGTAAGGGGCGCGAGAAGAATGGTATGTTTGATTGTGGTCCAGCCCCCTCTGGTGGTCAGGAGTGGTTCTGCCACACCTTGGCCACATGTTTCCCACTGGGTTTTTTGGGGGGTGGGAGGATTGGGGTTGGAAATTAAAACAAAAACACAGTTTTGCACGCTTTCTTGTGCAAAGGAAGGAAATGGGGTGAACCCCAAGCCGTGGCTTTTGACATTTCTTATGCTAGGACATCCGCTGGACTGTCCCTTCCTTTCTGCCCCCCCCTCCCGAAATAGGTTAAAGCGGTTGGAATGAACCCAAGTACTGTCATTGCTCTAGAGGCATAAACGTTTGAAAAAAATATATAAATATATATAAATATATATATAGAAATATGCACAACAATACATTTTGCACAGCAAAAAAAAAGAGCCTCATTGGACAACGGTTTTTAGTTTCGTTTATTCTATGCGAGGTCATTAACTCTTAAGGTTCTGTTTCTTTTCAATTTGCTTTTTTTTCCTGGAGGGGAGGGGGAGATAGAATGACTGTGGGGTTTGTTTGTTTTTTTGTTGTTGTTCCAAGGGATTAATTAAAAAAAAGTCCAGGGTATAACTTTAACCAGCTTGTAGAGTCTCCATAGAAAGGTTTCTCTTTTATGGGTTTTATTTTTCCTGCTAGTTGTCCGAGAAGTGACCTGAATTAATTCTCCCGTTGTTGTTGACAATAAAAAAAAACTATTTTTAAAGAAACCGCAACTTTATTTAAACATATATCGGTGTGGGCAACTTTTTATTTACTTTGCTCCTGTAGTGCCTTAACTGAACGCTAGGGGTCGCTGCTGTCTGGTCTCACTTAAAACAGTGTATAATTTCTGGTTCGCTTGTTTTTAATATGTTGTGAATCAGCCCGGTGACTCATAGGGAGGGACACTGGTGTGCAGCAGAGGAGCCTCCGGGGCACAGAAAGAATCGTAGAGTTGGAAGGGCCCATTAGAGTCATCTAGTCTAACCCCCTGCATTGCATTCAACCACTCAACGCACAAATCAGCCCTTCGGGTTTGCAGATGGCGGGGAGCCTCTTAATGAGCCTGCCCTGTGACAGTCCCCTAATATATTTTCCCAAAGGGATGCGGGTGGCGCTGTGGGTTAAACCACAGAGCCTAGGGCTTGCCGATCAGAAGGTTGGCGGTTCGAATCCCCGCGACGGGGTGAGCTCCCATTGCTCGGTCCCTGCTCCTGCCAGCCGAGCAGTTCGAAAGCACGTCAAAGTGCAAGGAGATAAATAGGTACCACTCCGGCGGGAAGCTAAACGGCGTTTCCGTGCGCTGCTCTGGTTCACCAGAAGCGGCTTAGTCATGCTGGCCCACCATCCACTGGGTTTTGCTTTTTCAAATTGGGGTTGTAGTCAAACAAGGGATACGGGTGGCGCTGTGGTCTAAACCACTGAGCCTCCTGGGCTTGCCGATCAGAAGGTTGGCAGTTCAAATCTCCACTCTTGTCCCAGCTCCTGCCTACCTAGCAGTTCGAAAGCACACCAGTGCAAGTAGATAAATAGGTACCACTGCTACGGGAAGGTAAATGGCGTTTCCGTGCGCTATGGTTTCCGTCACGGTGTTCCGTGCGCCAGTAGCGGTTTAGTCACGCTTGCCACATGACCCAGAAAGCTGTCCGTGGACAAACGCTGGCTCCCTCGGCCTGAAAGCGAGATGAGTGCCGCAACCCCATAGTCGCCTTTGACTGGACTTAACCGTCCAGGGGTCCTTTACCTTTACCTTTTGACCTATATTTTCCCACCAGAGGCCAAAGATCAAGGGGGCACACACCCACCCAACTCAATGTATGAAAGCTGCTTGGCCAGGCTGGTGACTGAACACTGCGATGGGTCTTCCCCTCCACCAGAGGGCAGTAGGCAGCTCAGAGGCATCCTTGGTACTGTGTCCCCTGCTAAGCTTACAGCTGCTCATTCTGCCCAATGGTAGGGCCTTCCTTCATAGAAACAGCAGGTGCCCGGTCATCGGATCAGGACCTTAAACTAAGTTAGCACAGGGGTCCCGTATCTCCGGGTCGTCTACACTGAGTAGTAGCTGCTCTCAGGGTTTCAGAAATTCATCTTCCCAATCCTGACCTGGAAGGGCTGGGGATTGAACCCGAGACCTTCTACATGCCAAGCAGGTGTCCTACCCACCCAGCTGTGGTCCTTGTTTGCAGCAGGACTTCGCTGCAACTCCCTTTAGATGGGTCAGGGCCCTCCGAACTTAGGAAGAAATGGAACGGGCTTTAAAATGGTCCGAGATTAAAGCGATCCAACCTGCTCATCTGCGGCTGCTTATTTTCCACTTTCTGCTTTTGAGGGCTGGGAAACGCCTTTTTGGATCTGGATGGGCGTGGTGGAAGCCCAAACCCAGTCCTGGGACGTGTTTTAAAGGTCAGAGACGAATGCCGGAACATCTGAATCATCTTAAAAGCAAGAGGAATCTTGGAATCCCATCACTGCAAGAATTAGACTGGTGTTTTTCAAACCCTCAGCTCAAATCCTCTAGGGGCAATCTTTCTTGGCCTTGGGTCTCCAGATGTTTTGGGACTACAACTCCCACCATCCCTGGCCACTGGTCCTGCTAGCTAAGGATGATGGGAGTTGTAGTCCAATAACAGCTGGGCTCCCAAGGTTGAGAAAAGCTGCTCTGGGGTTTGGCAAAAGATCGCTGCTTCAGAGCTGGACCTGCAATATGATAAAATAATTGGTTCAAACAGAAAGAGGGAGCAGGAATTTCACGCCATTTGAGTCGTTTGAAGCAGACAAGAGGAACCTTTTTATTACTATTTTATTAACCCATTATTATTTGATTTATATACTGCACTCACAAGATCTCACGGTCAGGGACCACATTTCCTTCTAGACAGCTTTCTAAGGGCCACGTACAAAAATAGAGAAATTAATAAAACTTTGCCCTTGTACTTTCAGCTGATTCCCCGCCCCCCCTCTCTCTGTGTCTGGAAAGGGATCTTCTGACTTCCACGACACTTTCCCAGCCAGGCAAAAACTGCTCTGGGTCCAAAGGGGGACCAGTGAGGAGAGGTCTGGAGGGCCACCGGTTCCCCACCTCTGATTTGAACACGCACACTGGGTTTTCCCTGTATCTCATCCCCTGCTTTTCCACACCAAGAGACAAATGCAATCTCTGGTTACCTGCCTGGGACTTGAAACGCGTCTGCAGGAGGCCCAGGTCTTCTGTCGCTTGCTTTTCCCTGGGCTCTGGTTACACGGGAAGGAACATTTTGTTGTGTTCATATTGCAGAGGCCTCTCACATGAGATGGTGCCCCTCTTCAGGGAGGCCTCACCCCACACCAAGGGTAAGAAAACACCCTTGGCTTTTTGTCGTCCGTCCCGGTGTTCTCCAAATTACACACACACACAAATATTGGGGTGTCTTCCTACTCGCCCTGGCCTCATCCAGCTCAATACCATTCTCACTAACTGGCAGTGTCTCTCTGGGGGTTCGAGCTGTGATTCCTTCGTTGGAGCGGGTTGGGCTAGATGACCCTGGGCTCCCTTCCAACCTACAATTCTGTGATGGAACCGAAGGAGGATGGGAACATTTTTTTAAAAAGATATTTATTAAGATTTTTATGGTTAATGAAAAAAAAGGTATAAGAAAAACAAAAAAAACCAATGTAAAATTTAACAAACAATACATCAAAAATAAGAAGAAAAAGAAAAAAGAACAATACATCCAAACAGCATAATAAAAAGGGAAAAAAACCACATCCAATTCCATATCATTATTTTTCATTTACTTGTTTCCTCGACTTCCTCACACCTCCCTTTTTTGTATTCTAGTTCAAATGCTAATTCAGCAAATCCTTTCCCTCTCTCCCAATTTTTGTTCTATAATTTATCTTAACTCAATCTAACACTAAATTTTCCACCTTAGCCCATTAACAATCAGTTTTTGCTTAATTCTTTATAACATTTCTGCTAAAACCATATAGCTTCATTCTAGCTTTCTTCTAACATTCATTAAGGAGGGTGGGAACATTTTAAAGGGTTGATTTTTCTTCTATTATCCCTTCCCCAAGCAGAGATGGGTCTCTGGATCGAAATCAGGGTGCCTCTTTACAGATATGGTTTGGTATTTCACACACTGGTCTCATCACCTCCTGGCCAATAGAAGGGGAAGAAATGGAAGCAGTGAGACATTTTACTTTCTTGGGCTCCGTGATCACTGCAGATGGTGACAGCAGCCACAAAATTAAAAGACACCTGCTTCTTGGGAGAAAAGAGATGAAAAACCTAGACAGCATCTTAAAAAGCAGAGACATCACCTTGCCGACAAAGGTCCCTATAGTTCAAGCTCTGGTTTTCCCAGTAGTGATGTATGGAAGTGAGAGCTGGACCATAAAGAAGGCTGATCGCCAAAGAATGGATGCTTTTGAATTCTGGTGCTGGAGGAGACTCTTGAGAGTCCCGTGGACTGCAAGAAGATCAAACCTCTCCATTCTGAAGGAAATCAGCCCTGAGTGCTCACTGGAAGGACAGATTCTGAAGCTGAGGCTCCAAGACTCTGGCTACCTCATGAGAAGAGAAGACTCCCTGGAAAAGACCCTGATGCTGGGAAAGATGGAGGGCACAAGGAGAAGGGGACAACAGAGGACGAGATGGTTGGACAGTGTTCTCGAAGCTACCAGCATGAGTTTGACCAAACTGCGGGAGGCAGTGGAAAACAGGAGTGCCTGGCGTGCTCTGGTCCAGGGGGTCATGAAGAGTCGGACACAACTAAACGACTAAACAACACAATAAACAATTTCACACACACACCACTGGCTTCCTCTTTTAACTTCCCATCACAAACAGGGATGTTTGCCCAATCGGCTTTCTCCCTCTCGCAGAAGACGTGAAGCTGACACCGTTTGGCCGCTTCAAGCCAATTATGTGGCCTTAATCCCATAAAGTCTCTGTGATTTCTCATGACAGGTTGCCCTTTCGGTCAAGATCTAGGCTGTGTGCTTGTCCTTTTTATTCCTGTGATGGAGAGAAGTGGTGATGGAAGACTCTGATGATTCCTAGCAGCCTTGTCTCATACTCTGTGTGGATCGGAAATTCTAAGAAACCCAAACAAACCTGCAGTTTTGAAATTAGTGCAGCTCTGAAAGTCTCAGTCCGCCATCTTGATTCAAAATGGCATCTAATTATATATATATATATATATATATATATGCAGGTTTTGGTGTCCTCGGGTGTCTTCCCGTGTAAAAGTTGGGGTGTCTAGGCGACGTTTCGACGAGGTCTCACTCGTCATCTTCAGGCTGGTGCTTTCGGCTTCTTGTTACTGGAACAGAGAGCTCTGTTCCAGTAACAAGAAGCCGAAAGCACCAGCCTGAAGATGACGAGTGAGACCTCGTCGAAACGTCGCCTAGACACCCCAACTTTTACACGGGAAGACACCCGAGGACACCAAAACCTGCATTCCTGTACCCGTGAAAATCTACGAAAGCATATATATATATATATATATATATATATATATGGTATATAAAATGGCTGAGAACCTGTTCCTTAATTTCAGGCTCCATCGTGCAAAATTGGGTGTTGACATCTTAAAGCGGTACTCAAATGCATAGTGGATAAACAACTTTACAAAATACAGGGTAGATAATCATAGAATTGTAGGGTTCAGAGGGATGCCAGTGGTCATCTAGTCCAGCCCCTGTAATTGAGGAATCACAGCTGGCAGATGGCCATCCAACCTGTGTTTAAAAACCTCCAAAGAAGAAGAGTCCACAACCTTTTGAGGTACTTCTATGTCTGATGTGCTGTTTTATTTAAGGACAATTTTCCACTACCCCTTGTCAAATGAATCCCAGGTTTCATTAGAATACGTTTTTTAAAAATTTATTTATCAAAATTTATCTACTGCCTAACTAAATAGAAACTCGTAAGAGGGTTTTTTTAAAGAAACAAACAAACAAACAAACAAAAACAACCCATAAAATATACATGCAAGAGCCCTGGATAATTCTTGGAGGAAATCACGAGTTAGGAAATGTATCAGAACATATAAGAGCTGCCCTGGCTTCTAGGTGAGACATGGGCTTCTCCCCCACCACCTGTTTCCAGCAGTGGTCAGCTAGATCCCTTTGGTGGGGTGGGGCCCCTAACATGGACAGAAGGCACTGGCACTCCCCTGCTGCCTGTCCCCTGCCTTTGACGGTAGACTGCTTCTGAGTGGAGAGGCTCCACTTCGCCAATGTGGGTTTCACCTGGCTGCATTTAACTTGGAGTAGTAGAAAAATGTTGGGACGCGGGTGGCGCTGTGGGTTAAACCACAGAGCCTAGGACTTGCCGATCAGAAGGTCGGCGGTTCGAATCCTCGCGACGGGGTGAGCTCCCGTTGCTCTGTCCCTGCTCCTGCCAACCTAGCAGTTCGAAAGCACACCAGTGCAAGTAGATAAATAGGTACCACTCTGGCGGGAAGGTAAACGGTGTTTCCGTGCGCTGCTCTGGTTCGCCAGAAGCGGCTTAAGCATGCTGGCCACATGACCCGGAAGCTGTACGCCAGGCTCCCTCGGCCAATAAAGCGAGATGAGCGCCGCAACCGCAGAGTCGGCCACGACTGGACCTAACGGTCGGGGTCCCTTTACCTTTTTTAGTAGAAGAACATCAAATGAGCCTTCTGGATCAGGCCAGTGGCCCATCTAGTCCAGCATCCTGTCCTCACAGCGGCCAAACAGATGCCTATTGTGGGAATCCCACAGGAAGGATCTGAGAACAAGATCAACTCTTCCCGTCCTGCGGTTTGCAGCAACTGCGATTCAGAAGCATTTGTGCCTCTGACTGGGGAGGGCAGAGAGGAAGCATCCTGGCTGGTACCCATTGATCGCCCTCCTCCAGGAATGCTTCCAACCCTTCTGTGTAAAGAAGTCCTTACTTTAACCCGTCCTGAATCTTTTCAACGTTCAGCTTTGTAGGGCGTCAAGGAGTTTTGTTTTTTTAAAATATAAATGTTATTAGTATTTTCCACACAACAACACAAAAAATATCGAAAAATAACAATACAGTGGGACCTTGGGTTACATATGCTTCAGGTTACATACGCTTCAGGTTACAGATTCCGCTAACCCAGAAACAGTGCTTCAGGTTAAGAACTTTGCTTCAGGATGAGAACAGAAATCATGCTCCGGCGGCATGGCAGCAGCGGGAGGCCCCATTAGCTAAAGTGGTGCTTCAGGTTAAGAACAGTTTCAGGTTAAGAATGGACCACCTGGAACGAATTAAGTACTTAACCCGAGGTACCACTGTACACAAAACACAAAAACCAACGTCAAGGAGTTCTTAAGGTTAGAAGAGAAGGGCCCAAGCTTTTCTCTATCCACTCTGCATCATTCTATAAACGTCTGTCACCCATCAGTAGAGCTGGATGAGTGATGCCTCTTTAATTCCAGCTCGCAATGTGGCTAATTTGGGGGGCAACCCACGTTTCGCCATTGATTGGACCCACATGTTTAGCTTCCTCCCTCCTGCCCCAAATATACCGTATTTTTTGCTCTGTAAGACGCACCAGACCACAAGACGCACCTAGTTTTTTGGAGGAGGAAAACAAGAAAATATTCTGAATCCCAGAAGCCAGAACAGCAAGAGGGATCGCTGTGCAGTGAAAGCAGCGATCCCTCTTGCTGTTCTGGCTTCTGGGGTAGCTGCGCAGCCTGCATTCGCTCCATAAGACGTACACACATTTCCCCTTACTTTTTAGGAGGGAAAAAGTGAGTCTTATAGAGCAAAAAATACGGTATTTGTCTCCCATCCAAATGTACACAAGGGCTGTTCTCCCTTTGAGGGTGAGAAATTCCTTCCCAGCTGAAAAAAATCTCTTTAACCTCCAAGGTTTTCCAGCTTCTGGCTCCGGACGAGTGGCTTTTCTGGTGGCTGGGTCGACCCCCCCACCCCACCCTCCAGCACTCTCTGTCCCCATGTTTCCTGCCTCTTTGAACAGATGACATCTCAATGCTTTATAGGAGCCAAGCTCTGCATTTCTCTGCCTCTCGGCCGAAGGACTGAATCAACCAGTTGTTCTGGTTGCTGAGGAACGCTGAGATCCAGTTTCTCCCACTGAACCAGCCTCTCAGCCTGGAAATCTCACAGCCAGGCTAGGGGGCAAAGCAGGACTTGCTGCTGGCGTTGCAGCCCTCTAGAGTGGGCAACTGGAGTCCACGCCAGCCCTGAAGACTTCCTGGATCCGAAAGAAGGAATGAAATTCACTGCATGCACCACAATAAAAGAAAATGTTATGAAAATGATGTACAGATGGTATGTAACACCAGTGAAACTTGGTAAGATGTATAAACTTAGTAACAAATGTTGGAAATGTAAAGGAAGAGAGGGAACATTTTACCATATGTGGTGGGAATGTAAAAAAGTGAAATGCTTCTGGGAAATGATTTATAATGAGATGAAGAAAATGTTGAAATATACTTTCATTAAGAAACCAGAAGCATTTCTATTAGGAATAATAGGGAATGATATTAGAAGGAATGATGTGAAATTATTTAGGTATGCAGTGACAGCAGCAAGAATTTTGATGGCCCAGAAATGGAAGCAGGAAGAAATGCTGACCAAGGAAGAATGGAGAATAAAGTTGACGGAATATGCAGAGATGGACAAATTGCCTGGGAAAATAAGGAACCAACGCGATCAGAGATTTTCCGAGGACTGGAATAAATTCACAGAATATATAAAAAATGTATGCGAGGAGCAACTAACGCTTGTTGGTTTTCAAGAAGCTTTGTGAAAAAGACTGTTTGAAATGTTGTTTGAAAGACAGGTTAAAATGAAGAGTGGTAAAGTGCAATATAAATTTAAGAAATGTGAGATGTAGTGATAATAAGGAGAATTGTCAGATAGGCTGATGGAAGTCCAAAAGATGTATATGTATAAGACGAATGTTAAATTTGGATAGAATGTTTATTGGAAATTGAATAAAAATTAATTATAAAAAAAAGAAGAAGACGACTTCCTGGATCCCCCTGATTGGCCGTGGTGGAAAACAGGACTTGGGCGGGGATGGGCCTTCAACTCTCTGATGGGCTCTCCTTACTATCCATTTGCCACGGTCAGTTTTAGGGCTGGGCGAGTACTGGGGTGGTCTGGCGAATCTTTAAAAAATGCAGAATAAACAAGTGAGAAACACTGGCCTGCGAGCACTCCAATTGGAGAACAGCCTTTACCAAAGGTGTCATGGGTGCTGTCCCTTATTGATGATATCCTGTAAATTTCCCCGGTTTCAAAGGAAGCAGCTCCTCTCCCTCCCTCCCTGCCGGCCAGGGAGGAGGGAGGCTCCAACTGGGTTGCTTGGCTGCGTTGCTTACCCAAAAAGGAGCCTAAGAACGACTGGGGGGTGGAGCTTCCATGCCTTGTGCTGATCAAATGGGCCGCGTTTCCTGGGGACTCGCCTTTGCTCAGCGCTTCCCAGCGGAGAGGGGACGGTGGTTTTCCTTGCTGCATCCCCTTTGCCAGGTTGCTGCGCTGTGGGAACCACCGCTTGAGGCTTCGTTTGGCTGCTGGCTGGGCTTTCTGCCTTTGGCTCAGAGGGGCTCAGAAGTTGAACATGCCTGTGCTTGGAAAATCCTTTATTTTGGCTGCTGATCCCTTATTTTTGAGGCTGCTGGTCCCTTATTTTCAAATCTGTAAGTTGACAGCTATGCCTTTTATTCAGAACCATGAGGACTAGGATCTCACTTCCTTTTGAAGGCCTGCAGGTCAGTGTTCTTGCTGAGAGAGCTGCTGCCAGTCAGTGTAGCCAGTACTGAGCTCAGTGGGCCACTGCTCTGGCTCAGTTAAAGGTGTCATTTTCATGCTGCTGTGTTCCTAAGTTGCTAATGCTCTGGTAGAAAGGTTTTTTCCCCCTTTGCTTTTGTTCCTCCTCGTTGCACTCGAACCCGCAGCCCAGCTATTTTCCTTCCCGAAACGCCTCATTCCTGCCCCAGCTATTAAAAAAAAACCCACGCAGGGAGTGCTTTCTCTCACCCACTTTCACGGCGCACCTCATGTGCCCTCTGATAATGTCTTCTGCATGACAGAAGGTGCCCCGAGGCTCTGAGACGGGAAAAGCCATAAATAATACAAACACAGAGCACAGTCTTTTTCTCCCCTAGTTTGGAGCTAAATTTGTCTTTTAAGAGGGTGAGGAGAAAAAGCAAATTTCCGCAAGGGAAGCTGGTGATTCACCGAGACGGTGCTTTCTTCTTTTTATGAGGGTCTGTCAGGCAATCTGGAAAGAAGACGTTCAGAAGGACATTTCGTTCTCTTTCTCTCGGGCAAAGGTGTAAAAGAGAGGGATTGTGTGCTGGGATCTTGCTCAAGTGTTTCCCATTGGGCCACTGTGAGGACAGTATGAGCCTCCCCCCCCCCCCGGCCTGATAAAGCAGGTTGTTCTTCTGCTCCTGTGGAACCTCCAGCTCCAAAGGCAGTCTATCTAGGTTCATAGGGGCATTGAGCAAACACGATGGGCAAATCTGTCCATTATAGATTCTCTCAGTTTCTTCTCTTTTTAAAAACAACCTGAAGTTCTCCAGATTTCCGCAAGTTCTCCTGGATAGCTCAGCTAGTTACAGCATGATGTTGATAATGCCAGCGTTGCAGGTTCAATCCTGATACAGGACAGCTGCATATTTGGTTGGAATAGATATCCTCAGGGTCTCTTCCAACTCTATGAGTTGCAATCTGCTTGCAATCCCTGCCCCTGCAGAAAGTCCTCATGATATTTCACCCACATTTTAGGGCGAATTTCTCCTAAAGCACACATTTTTTGCAAATCCATTTTCGCCCAGGTAAATTGCATTATCGTATGCTATTTTTCTTTTACACAGACACACTCACACACCCTGGTGTTTGCGTTTTTGCTGGAGAATGGCATTGCAAAATGAAGAAACACCCGAGTTTCAAAAGTTGGCTGTGTTTCCATCCACACTTCTGACTTCTGCCTTTATTTATATGAGATGATGGGTGGATAGGCGATATCAGGCGCATGTAGCTTTTTGCTTTGTTTATTTAGAGAATTTGTACCAGGCTCCTCAGCCAAAAGATGCCCCAAATTGTCGTATAAACAATCCATCCGAGCAAGGCAGTCTCCACCTGCAACACTCTAATCTAAAAAGACAATGACACACAAGAGGAAAGAGCACGCGGAGGGCAGAGGAGGAAAAAAAGCAGTTCTCACGAAGACCAGCTGGCATTGGGAGACTGGGTAGCTCAGTAGGTTACTGTATGTTGCTGATAACAGCAACGTTGCAAGTTTGATCCCCATAGGGAACAGCTGAGTATTCCTCATTGCAGAACTTTCTTCCAACTCTAGAATTCAGTGATTTCAGGTAGAGCTGTATGGAATGAACCCTGCTTCCCATCTCTCCCACTGATGCAGCCTGATGGATTGGGTGCTGCCTGACTGAGCAAATGAAGCAATAATAATAATAATAATAATAATAATTTATTTATACCCCTCCCATCTGGCTAGGCTTCCCCAGCCACTCTGGGCGGCTTCCCCAAAAAATATTAAAATACTGTAATACATCAAACATTAAAAGCTTCCCTAAACAGGGCTGCCTTCAGATGTCTTCTAAAAGTCTGGTAGTTGTTGTTCTCTTTGACATCTGGTGGGAGGGCGTTCCACAGGGCGGGTGCCACCACCGAGAAGGCCCTCTGCCTGGTTCCCTGTAACTTGGCTTCCTGCAGTGAGGGAACGGCCAGAAGGCCCTCGGAGCTGGACCTCAGTGTCTGGGTAGAACGATGTGGGTGGAGACTCTCCTTCAGGTATTCTGGATCGAGGCCGTTTAGGGCTTTCAAGGTCAGCACCAACACTTTGAATTGTGTTCGGAAACGTACTGGGAGCCAATGTAGGTCTTTCAAGACCGGTGTTACGTGGTCTCGGCGGCCGCCCCCAATCACCAGTCTAGCTACCGCATTCTGGATTAGTTGTAGTTTCCGGGTCACCTTCAAAGGTAGCCCCAACGGCTTCTCTCTCTCTCCAGTCAATGGAAAGAACCACTTTGCTGCATGTTCTGATATTTGACTCCATCCTGGGACTCCGCCAATCCCGTAAAAGTGGCCAAAGGTTTAAGAAGCAAGCTGCCGGTCCACATTTCATCATGCATTCCTCTCTCTCTCTCTTCCCCCGCTTAATCCCTGGCGCTTTCTTTGATATCATGCAAGCCTCCAGCCAGGGAGTGGCGGCTTCAGAGCGAGAGCCTTTCGCTTCTGTGTGTGAGGAGGAAAGAATCTCTCTTGTCATGGGGCCTCCTTCGCAGCCTTGAGTGAACAGGTAGACGGGGGCTGGCCTTAGGTCGTCCTCAGCGCCACCCAAATAAACATCATGAGACCCGGCCTGCGGCGAAGGAAGGGCACCCAAGAGAAGCATGTTTTCCTTCCTCCCTCTTCCTCGTGCAGCTGCAACGCAACAGCCCTGCGGTGCTGCCAGCGGGCCTTACTCTCTGGGAGTTGCTGCTCTTCCACTTACTCTTGCAGCTCAGATGGATAGGGGGCCTGGCAGTGGGGTAATGAGATACCAAGTCAGCCGGCCAAATCGGTCAGGTCTCCTGGGCAGGCACCTGAAACACCGTTCTGCATCTGAGAGGTGACAGACCGGCTTCGAGAAATAGCAAGGCAAACAACAACAACAACAACAGTAATTTATTATTTGTACCCCGCCCATCTGGCTGGGTTCCCCCAGTCACTCTGGGCGGCTTCCAACAAGGATTAAAAATACATCAAAATTTGACACATTAAAAACTTCCCTGAACAGGGCTGCCTTCAGATGTCTTCTAAATGTCAGGTACAGTGGTACCTCGGGTTAAGCACTTAATTTGTTCCGGAGGTCCGTTCTTAACCTGAAACTGTTCTTAACCTGAAGCACCACTTTAGCTAATGGGGCCTCCTGCTGCCGCCGAAGCACGATTTCTGTTCTCATCCTGAAGCAAAGTTCTTAACCTGAAGCACTATTTCTGGGTTAGCGGAGTCTGTAACCTGAAGCGTATGTAACCCAAGGTACCACTGTAGTTGTTTATCTCTTTGACATCTGGTGGGAGGGCGTTCCACAGGGCAGGTGCCACTACCGAAAAGGCCCTCTGCCTGGTTCCCTGTAGCTTACTGTAGCTTTGCTTCTCGCAGGGAGGGAACCACCAGCCCCAAACAGGGCCTTTCTTCACATGGCCCCCACCAACATGCCCCTTTCGCGCAAAAGCCCAGAATTTCAGTTCCTTGGCCAGCTCCCCACCTCCAGAAGGCTGCCCCCCCCCCACTCAGCCACAGCCCCAAAAGCAGGCCAGAGTGTGTGCATCAGCTAGTAGGCACCAGCCATCAAGGCTCATGGAACTATGGCACTCGCTCCTTCAGGAGGCAGCAATGGCCACCAATGTGGATGGCTTCAAAAGAGGATCGGACAGATTCACCAGGGACAAGAAAGCTATTGACGGCTACTAGACACGGTGGCTGTGCTTTACCTCCACAGCTGGGAGGGGAAAGTGCTTCTGAATCCCAGTTGCAGGATACCACCAGAGGGACGTGAGCTCCTGGGCTTGGATCCTGTTTGCTGGTTCCCCACAGGCAACTGGTTGTCTGGTCGCCGGACTAAATTCATTGACTCATTGCAGAGTTGGGAAGATACTCAAGAGCCATCTAGCCCAACCCACTGCGAGGCAGGAGTCTGAGCTGAGCATCACTGCCTTCGACTGGCTTGACTACCCCCTCCCTGGCTTGCAGGGGCCGCCCCTTGCCGTCTGTGCTGCTGACCAGCTCCCGGGAAGGATGGGGGGGGGGCAGTGGCGTAGCGTGGGTTGTCAGCACCCGGGGCAAGGCAAGTAATTTGCGCCCCCTAACCCGTGGATTTGCACCCCCTAACCCTAACCCCCAGATGTTGCGCCCGGTGCGGCCGGCCCCCCTGCACCCCCCACGCTGCGCCACTGGGGGGGGGGGTGTTCCCTGGGCCGCCGCTGCTGCCGGGCCAGCCTCGCCAAGGGGAGCGCTTCTCCTTTAAAGCAGCCACGTGGGCCCGCTGCTGGTGAGGAGCCTGCCCTGCTTTCCCCGCGCCGAGGAGGAGCTGGCGCCGTGTCAGTTTCACCCGCCCAAGCGCGCCGGGGAAGAAAGAGGAGGGTGTCGGATTCGCGAAGGACCGTTCGCGCATCTCCATCCGCATCGGCGAGCAAGGGGGACCCGCAGAGCAGCAGCGGTGGGAGAGAGAAGGAAGGAAGGAGAAGGAAGGAAGACAGACAGACCGACCCGGGAGGGGGACGAAGCCCAGCCAAGCGCATTGCAGCAGCGGGGGGCGAAAGAGGAGCCCCCACTACGCGCGTGCCCTCCACCAGCCCGATCGCCTCTGCGCTTCTCTCTTCCCCACATCGCAGAGCCTGGAGAGGCAGTTTGCCAAGCCGCCCGCCCCCCCCCCATCCCAAAAAGGAGGGCCCTTCACTGCCACCCTGCAGCCAAACTAAGGAACATAAGACGCCTTTTTTCATTTTGGAGAGGGGCGGGGCTTCTGGAGACAACCTGGGCGGAGAGGACCGTGCGCCCTCTTTTTGCGCATCTTTTTGCGCACCGGGTTCCCTGGGAATTGGAGAGGGGTTTTCCTCTCCCTCTTTGGCGCTTTGACTCTGAAGGCACATCCACACACCAACACCCCTTCGCCGGCTCTTGCACGCCCCCTCCCTCCCTTGAAAGATCAATACTCCACGCACGCACCGATTTTATTTTTTTATGGGTCACAAAGCGACGTCGCAATGCTGTCCATGTCCAAGACGTCTTTTAAAATTAAGCAACACCAGGATCCAGGGGTAAGTCGGTTTCTCTGGCGTTGCGACGCTGAAAGGGGTTGGAGGAAGCGGGTTCCGCTGGCGGGGTGAATGGGGGTGGGGGGTGTTGAGCGGTTGGGCTTGAGGCTGGATCACCCCACGCCGCTGGAACCATAGGAAATGATATTGGATGCTGCCCATTTTCCACAGACAATGATTCTAAAAGTGTATTCTAAATGTTCCAAGAGGTTGGGAAATGCTGGCCGTGAATAATGGACTTATGTCAACTAGATATCTAGGGCACCTCTCTCTCATCTTTCTAGTTTTCTGAATTAAACTTTGCAGATTTGCTTTTGCTTCAGGACACGGCCCTTCTGCGCGTTGTGTGCATGCCCTACCTTTAAAGCACATTCAGAACACACCATAAGAATTCCAGGGACTCTGGTTTACCCCTCAGAGAACTACAATTCCCGGCACCCGGCGCTGGTTGGGGCTGATGGAAGCTGTGGCCCCAGATATCTGGATTTGGCAGAGGCTGTCTCATCCAAATGAGCCACTTTTTGGAGGCTGTAATGCCTGCAAATACTAGTTGCTGGAAACTCCAGGAAGGGAGAAGGAGGCTCTTGTGCTCAGGATCTGGTCCTGCTTGGGGTTTCCCACAGGCTGGTTGTCCACTATCAGAACACTGGACTAGATGGGCCATGGGCCAGAGCCAGTAGCTGGGCTCTTCTGATGTTTTTGTGGAACTTCCAGCTCCAGGAGCAGTCTATCTAGATTCCTATGTTCTTAGGGGCATTTAGTCACTGCTGGACTAGATGGGCCCCTGGCCTGATTCAGCAGGGCTTTTCTGATGTCCTTATCCTTGCGCAGGAAAAGAAATCCCTGCCCCACCCCCTGCAAATGAACCATTGATGAATGCAAATGCAAAACCGGCCTTTCAACACACTGACTTCACCTCTTCAAAACCGGGAATTGTTTTTAGGAAAAAAAATAAACCACACCAGTGGCGTAGCGTGGGTTGTCAGCACCCGGGGCAAGGCAAGTAATTTGCACCCCCTAACCCGTGGATTTGCGCCCCCTAACCCGTGGATTTGCGCCCCCTAACCCGTGGATTTGCCCCCGTAACCCTAACCCCCAGATGTTGCGCCTGGTGCGGCCGGCCCCCCCTGCACCCCCACGCTACGCCACTGAACCACACACACCCGATTGCTCGTGGCACCTTTTCTTTTGACAGCCTTAAAAAAGCATCGCTTGCAAAGACACGCACGCACGCTGCATTGCCTTGTGTTTATATATGATTTTGAGCACAACTTTGCCGAGGGGATTCCCCGCTCTGGAGCCCAGACTTCTACGTCTGTTTTCAAACATGTTTCCAAACACACAGCCTTCTTTCTCCCTGCTTTCCCTTTTTTAAACAAAAACCAGCGATAATTTTAGAAGTGGGTGGTTTCTTTTCGCTGTACATAGTGTCCTTGGCCGCTGAGGGCAACTTTCCCATTAATGATTCACAAACTCCCCCCCTCTTTTCAAAGTTTCTTCTTTCTTTAAACAAAAACAAACCTCCTCTCCCTCTGTGCCTCTGTCCTGGCTCTCCAGTTGGTAGCTAGGAAACCCGGGCTTGGCTTGAACGCCTCATTCCATTGCTCCAGCAACGACCTAGCTGGCTGCAAGCTTCGAAAATCGCTTACACCAAAGTAGCGGCGGGATCTTGCCGGGAACGCGAGGCCAGGGAAAAAGTGAAAACAGGTTGGAGACAGTGGCTCTGAGCCTTGACGAAAGGGGGCACCGCCTTGATTTTTTAAAATAAAGATAAAAAGTGATTTATGCCTATACAATCCTCCCTTCAGATGGAATGCATTTCGAAGTTAGGTCTGAGTTTCTTCCTGGCCTCCATGATCTGGCTCCCTCTGCCCTTCTGCATTCTTTGCATAGTCATCAAACAATGTTTTTCGAATTGAGGAAGAAAAGAAAAGAATGCGGGGAGGGAAGCCAAGTCGCTTGGTTTGCTGATCCCAGACGAAGGAAGCCTGGAGCTCAGCCGGACAGAACACCTGCGTGATCTCAGAAGGCCTCTTCAGGTAGCCCTGCGAATGTTGCCTGTCTGGGAAACTCTGGAGAACAGTGTACAGTGATACCTCTGGTTACATACTTACCGTATTTTTTGCTCTCTAAGACTCACTTTTTCCCTCCTAAAAAGTAAGGGGAAATGTGTGTGCATCTTATGGAGTGAACGCAGGCTGCGCAGCTATCACAGAAGCCAGAACAGCAAGAGGGATTGCTGCTTTCACTGCACAGTGATCCCTCTTGCTGTTCTGGCTTCTGAGATTCAGAATATATTTTTTCTTGTTTTCCTCCTCCAAAAACTAGGTGCGTTTTGTGGTCTGGTGCGTCTTATAGAGCGAAAAATACGGTAATTCATTCCGGAGGTCCGTTCTTAACCTGAAACTGTTCTTAACCTGAAGCACCACTTTAGCTAATGGGGCCTCCCGCTGCCGCTGCACCGCCGCTGCACAATTTCTGTTCTCATCCTGAAGCAAAGTTCTTAACCCGAGGTACTATTTCTGGGTTAGCAGAGTCTGTAAGCTGAAGCGTATGTAACCTGAAGCGTATGTAACCCGAGGTACCACTGTAACAACAACAACAACAACAACAACCACAACAACAACAGTAATAATAATTTCTTATACCCTGCCCATCTGGCTGGGTTTCCCCAGCCACTCTGAGCGGCTCCCAACAGAATATTAAAAACATGACAAAACATCAAACATTAAAAAGTTCCCTAAACAGGGCTGCCTTCAGATGCCTTCTAAAAGTCAGATAGTTGTTTATCCCCTTGACATCTGATGGGAGGGCGTTCCACAGGGCGGGTGCCACCACCAAGAAGGCCCTCTGCCTGCTTCCCTGTAACCGCACTTCTCGCAGTGAGGGAACCGCCAGAAGCCCCTTGGAGCGGGACCTCGGTGTCCGGGCAGAACGAAGAAAAGAGCTAGAAGAATAGAGTCCCCTCTCACGGATGTCGCCAATCCTTTACCCCACAGAGAAGGATGCAATTTCCTGTCTCTCACCTGGGAGCATTCTAAGTATAAGGCAGCCTCCTGTCGGAAAGGAGGAACGAGTGTTTTGCTCTGCACAAAGCTCTCACCTGAGGTGCACAATGACAGTGGACAGGCAGGTGATCTCCTTCCACCTGCTACCCGGGAGCCTATAATTCACTGGAGTGCGTAAGGATTAAACCAGTGGCCTCCCTATGCAAAGCGGAGACCCCTCCACACCACTGAGCGGTGTGGGGTGAGGTGTCCTCTTCCCTCACGATTCAGCAGCTCACAATCTTCAGCCACCTTTTTCCTCCTGAAAGGCACCAGACAGGCAAACGTGTCAATAACAAAGCAACGTTGGAAAATTCTAAAAACCGGGATCTGAGGGTTGCCAGTAGCAGGTGCTTTTCAGCTGCCAGGGAAAACGGAGATGTTTCACCATCCCTCCTGAAGGCCAGTCTTCAAGGGCACAGGTGCGCCTTGCCAGGGATGGAATCCTACAAACAGGGAACTGCCAATAGTGTCAGGCGGAGGGCATTCCCAGCCCTAACGGCTCAGGACCTCAATACCTCAAGGACCGCCTCTTTCCAAATGAACCTACCCGGACCCTGAGATCATCTTCTGAGGCCCTTCTTTGTGTGCCTCCTCCTTGAGAGGTCCGGAGGGTGGCAACTGGAGAACGGGGCCTTCTCTGCAGTGGCTCCCTGCCTGTGGAATGCTCTCCCCAGGGAAGTTCGCCTGGCGCCTTCATTATACACCAACAGGCAAAAACGTTCCTTTTTAACCAGGCCTTTGGTTGATCTGATTACACCCTTTTAAAATGTAGTGGTTTTTTTTGTGGTGGTGGGGCTATTGGGTTGTGGTTTTTATTTTTCTTGTGTATTTTGTGGTTTTATATCTTGATTTTGTTCTGTGAACTGCCCTGAGACCCCCGGGTATAGGGCGGTATATAAATTCAATTAATAATAATAATAATAATAATAATATTAATAATAATAATACAGTGGACGCTTGGGTTGTGAATGTGATCCGTGCGGGATGTACGTTCGCAACCCGCAGCTGTGCGCCTGTGCACGTGCAGGTTGTGATTTGGCGCTTCTGTGCATGCGCAAAGCGCAATTTAGTGCTTCTGCGCATGTGCGACCGCTGGAACCCGGAAGTAACCCGTTCCGGTACTTCTGGGTTTCAGTGGTCCATAACCTGAAACAACGCAACCTGAAGTGTCTGTAATAATAATAATAATAATAATAATAATAATAATAATAATACAGTGGTGCCCCGCAAGACGAATGCCTCACAAGACGGAAAACCCGCTAGACGAAAGGGTTTTCTGTTTTGGAGGTGCTTCCCAGGACGAATTTGCTATGGGCTTGCTTCGCAAGACGAAAATGCCTTGCGATTCCTGGGTTTTTTTTCCCCTCCCCCCCTTTTTCCCAAGCCCCTAAGCCACTTAACAGCTGTTCGCTAAGCCTCTTAACAGCTGATCTAAGCCGCTTATCAGCTGATCTAAGCCGCTAATAGCCTTTTAGCAGCTAATCCGCTAATCCCTTAAGCCTTTAATAGCCGCTAATAGACGCTAAACCGCTAATAGCGCTAATCCGCTAATGGGCTTGCTTCGCAAGACGAAAAAAACCGCAAGACGAAGAGACTCACGGAACGAATTCTTTTCGTCTTGCGAGGCACCACTGTAATAATAATAATAAAAAAATAAAAAATACCTGGAGATGCCAGCAGGACCTGGGACCTTCTACATGCCAAGCAGGTGCCCTACCATAGAGCCACATCCCCTTGGCAAAATCAGAGGGACAGACAGTCTTGTAAACAGCCAGGGACTCCTGCTAAAAAAAATATCCCAGAGACCCAGAGGGGAGAGGAAGGAAATAACTGTGCACTTTGCAAAATCCATAGCTAGGCTCTTTCCTTGCCCTGCAGCTTAAGAACATCGGAATGACACTGTCTTTTCCTGACGGATCAAAGGTCCAGGCCGGCCAGTCGCTGCGCCGCCTCTGCTCACCCCCCTCTCTTCTCTCTTTGCAGACGAGGGGTCCAAAGTCCCCCGACATGAGTGACAAGAGGAACGAATCCTGCCACGCTCTGAAATGTATCCCAGGTATTCCGATTTTGCTTTCTTTCTCAACCCTCTTTCGTGCGATCCCAAACGTTAAGGCACAACGCCTTGTTTAAATGCGAGTCGGTGTTGTGTAAAACACCAGGTCCTGAGGAACGGGTTGGTATTGGCAGATGGGGGAATGGAGGACGACGGTGTGCTATACAGTGGTACCTTGGGTTAAGTACTTAATTCGTTCCGGAGGTCCGTACTTAACCTGAAGTTGTTCTTAACATGAAGCACCACTTTAGCTAATGGGGCCTCCTGCTGGCACTGCGCCGCCGGAGCACAATTTCTGTTCTTATCCTGAAGCAAAGTTCTTAACCTGAAGCACTAGTTCTGGGTTAGTGGAGTCTGTAACCTGAAGCGTATGTAACCTGAAGCATATGTAACCGGAGGTACCACTGTATAGAGATGTGGTCACCTCAGGCCCTCCGAAAAAGGATTATTGCAGAGCTGGGAAAAGGTTCAGAAAACCAATGAAAGGGATCGAGGGGGGGGGTCCCCCCATGACTCCCCCGTGAAGAAACGGCACTGTTTTGGGGACTTTAGAAAAAGAGGAGAGGAATGCTTGGACAACAAGAAGCGTCCAAAACGATATGTGGCTCAGAGAGAGCAAACAGAGAATTTTTTTCCTTGCTGGACATCCAAGGAATGCTGGAAGATTCAGGACAGATTAAAGGGCGCCGTTCTTCACACAGCAGAGAGTTGAACTATGGAACTCACTGCCTTGTTGTTGTTGTTGTTGTTGAGTCATTTAGTCATGTCCGCCTCTTCGTGGCCCCCTGGACCAGGGCACGCCAGGCACTCCTGTCTTCCACTGCCTCTCGCAGTTTGGTCAAACTCATGCTGGTAGCTTCGAGAACACTGTCCAACCATATCATCCTCTGTCGTCCCCTTCTCCTTGGGCCCTCCATCTTTCCCAGCATCAGGGTATTTTCCAGGGAGTCTTCTCTTCTCATGAGGTGGCCAAAGTATTGGAGCCTCAGCTTCAGGATCTGTCCTTCCAGTGAGCACTTCAGGGCTGATTTCCTTCAGAATGGAGAGGTTTGATCTTCTTGCAGTCCATGGGACTCTCAAGAGTCTCCTCCAGCACCATAAGGGTTAGAAATATTCATTGAGAGGACTATTGGTGGTTAGTAACCCTGATGGCTGTGCTGTGCCTCCGCAGCTGTGCTTTTGTGTTGGAATCCTGAATTGCAAGTTCCCCTCAGAAGAAGAGGAGGAGTTTGGATTTGATATCCCACTTTATCACTACCCGAAGGAGTCTCAAAGCGGCTAACATTCTCCTTTTCCCTTCCTCCCCCACAACAAATACTCTGTGAGGTGAGTGGGGCTGAGAGACTTCAGAGAAGCGTGACTGGCCCAAGGTCACCCAGCAGCTGCATGTGGAGGAGCGGGGAATCGAACCCGGTTCACCAGATTACGAGTCTAGCGCTCTTAACCACTACACCAAGCTGGCTCCTCAGAGTCACCTGGTTGGCCACTGTGGAAACAGGATTCTGGCTTGATCCAACAGGCTCTCCTTAGTATTTTTAATTATTTTCCTTAAAGAAACACGCACCATTCTTTGGCTACGATCCCACGGAGAGGTAGAACTTTCACCATGAGTGTGTATGGAGGAATTTGCCCTGTGTGTGTGTATGTTGCAGGGAGGGTTCCCCCGCCCCCCCGCTACTTCGGTGTTTTGGTTTTTTCTGAGAAAGAGAAATAGGCTTTGTTGGGTCTTTTATTTGAATACAAGCTTGGGGCGACCTCCCATGAGGGAGCCACGAAGGGTTAAGGCAGGGGTCAGCAACCTTTTTCAGCCGTGGGCCGGTCCACCGTCCCTCAGACCTTGTCGGGGTCGGACTATATTTTGGAGAAATAAAAAGAACAAATTCCTATGCCCCACAAATAACCCAGAGATGCATTTTAAATATAAGCACACATTCTATTCATGTAAAAACATGCTGATTAGGTTGCCTACCCATGTTATTAAACAGCAAACTTTTTCAGCAGGGGGCCGGTCCACTGTCCCCCAGACTGTGTAAAGATGAGAGGCAGTGTGGTGTAATGGTTAGAGTGTCGAACCAGGAGCTGGGAGAGGCCAAGTTTCAAATCCTCAACCAGTCATCCTGGGCGTGACTTCAGGCCAGATTCTGCTTCTCTCAACCTAACCTACCTCTCAGGGTTGTTGTGAGGACTAAATGAGGTTGGGGTGGGGGCAGAACCACTCTGAGCTCCTTGGAAGAAAAGGTGGGGTTTAAACGGAACAGATAAATAATAATGAATAGACAATCCAGCTGCGTGTTTGCACTGTGCTAAAATGAGCTTTCAGCTGTGTACAAAAATAGCAATACTCGAGAGTGTCAGTAAAACACGTTTCAAGCCATAGTCTATTTCGAGTTCTGACAGGCGATGGCTGATTCCTTTGTGGGGTGGGCAGCGGGAGACAATGTTTTATATTACTAGATTCCAGTTTGCATGTTTAAGTGCACTTTGTCTTTCTGGGAAGAGCTGGGAGCTCTTGCGATTCTTCCAGCTCGATGAGTCTTCCTTCATAAGGGGGTGGGAAGTGCTTTTGGTTTCCAAATGCGTTTCGGTATGCAAAACAAGCTGAAACTTGTATTAGCACAAGACGGGAGCTATTTGGATATCATTTGTGTTTTTAAAAGAGTGGCCGTGTTAGAAGATGCCTCGCGGGGCTGGAGAGAGTTTGTTATTATCGCTTCTGATGCTGAGGAGTGAATTACCGTATTTTTTGCTCTATAAGACTCACTTTTTCCCTCCTAAAAAGTAAGGGGAAATGTGTGTGCGTCTTATGGAGCGAATGCAGGCTGCGCAGCTATCCCAGAAGCCAGAACAATGAGAGGGATTGCTGCTTTCACTGCACAGCGATCCCTCTTGCCGTTCTGGCTTCTGAGATTCAGAATTCTTTCTCTCTTGTTTTCCTCCTCCAAAAACTAGGTGCGTCTTGTGGTCTGGTGCGTCTTATAGAGCGAAAAATACGGTAGGTAGAAAGTGGTCCATTGAACTAGCCATAAGGCAGTGATAAAAGCCCTAGAGCAGGCATAGGCAAACTCTGGCCCTCCAGATGTTTTGAGACCACAACTCCCATCATCCCTAACCACTGGTCCTGTTAGCTAGGGATGATGGGAATTGTAGTTCCAAAACACCTGGAGGGCCAGAGTTTGCCTATGCCTGCCCTAGAGTGCGTATCTGAAGAAGCGTGCATGCACACGAAAGCTCATACCAATAACAAACTTAGTTGGTCTCTAAGGTGCTACTGGAAGGAATTTTTAAATTTTGTTTCAAAAGCCTTAGAGGTTAGGTGAGGAGACATGCAGGGAAAAAAGGTAGGCAGTAGAAGAGATTTTCTTCCACTCTTTCTTTGCAGAGGCAGGCTTGCTTATGGCACCCAGGACTTATTTGTTTATCTATCACATTTATATTCCACTTTTTCCTCCAAGGAGCTCAGGGTGGCAGACATGGCTCTCCCCACTATTATTTAATCTCCACAACAGCCCTATGAGGTAGGTTAGGCTGAGGGGCCTAGTTGGGGAGATTCGAACCCTGGTCTCTCCAAGGTCCGAGTCAAACACATCAACCCATGGGTAGGCAAACTAAGGCCCGGGGGCCGGATCTGGCCCAATCGCCTTCTAAATCCGGCCCGCGGACGGTCCGGGAATCAGCGTGTTTTTACATGAGTAGAATGTGTCCTTTTATTTAAAATGCATCTCTGGGTTATTTGTGGGGCATAGGAATTTGTTCATTCCCCCCCCCAAAAAAAAATATAGTCCCCCCATAAGGTCTGAGGGACAGTGGACCGGCCCTCTGCTGAAAATGTTTGCTGACTCCTGCATTAACCACTAGGGATTGATGTCTGCAGGTGTGTTTGTGGAAGCGGGACCCAGAATGTCAGCATTTTGTGGGAGGAAATCGAGCGTGTTCTGGAAAGGCAGATTTGCACTGTTGAAGTCACACAAAAACATTTACCGTATTTTTCGCTCTATAAGACGCACCTTTTCCCTCCTAAAAAGTAAGGGGGAATGTGTGTGCGTCTTATGGAGCGAATGCAGGCTGCGCAGCTATCCCAGAAGCCAGAACAGCAAGAGGGATTGCTGCTTTCACTGCGCAGCGATCCCTCTTGCTGTTCTGGCTTCTGAGATTCAGAATATTTTTTTTCTTGTTTTCCTCCTCCAAAAACTAGGTGCGTCTTGTGGTCTGGTGCGTCTTATAGAGCGAAAAATACGGCAACTAGCGGGGAAGGAGAAACTTGTTTTGTCTTCCCCGCATACTTTTTTAGAGGCAAGAGAGGGAGGTAATTGTTTGCGTGGCAAATGATTAACTAGAGTGGGACCTTAGTAGAAAAAGGGCAGCCAGCCTGGCGTCTCTGAAGCAGTCGGAGCTTTGCTCTCAGTGAGGGATTCCTGTCTGCCCTTGTTGCTTGGACACCTGGGGGTTGTAGCAGCCCTAGAGGGCAAACACTGGGTGCTTTCCTGCTTGGCAAAGGCTTTGAATGGCGACTGGGAACCTGGCCAGGTGAAGAGGAAGGAGGCGCAAGGCGAGAGGGGGAACTTCCAGAACTGGTGTCCCTGGCAGGATGCACACGGGCCACCTTGTCACCCCCAGAAATCCCCCACGGGTGCTCCCAGCACCTCCTGATATTTAAAAAATAAAGAATGAGGATATTTATTTTTGCCTTGCTGTTTTGTTGGATGGATTGCCTACTTTGGGGGAAATGCTGCCTGCTTGGGGTTTTTTTTCCCTCGGTCTGCGTTTTATTTGGAGTGTATGGACATATGAGCAGTCTTCTGGATCATGACGACTGTGAGGAACCTGCAAGCTCGATCAGAGCTCAAGGTCACTTTCCTCTCCTGAGGTTTCTGGCAACTTGGATTTAAGTTTGCGCTGTGGAGGCAGAGCAACGCCACTGTGGCTAGTAGCTGAGTTAGAAAGAACCACGAGCCCCTGGTCCATGAATTTGGCCAGTTCTTTTTTAAAGCCATCTCTTTTGGCCAACAGGGCAGGGCGTTCCACAGCTTAACTATGCATGTGTGTATATAGTGGTACCCCAGGTTAAGTACTTAATTCGTTCCGGAGGTCCGTTCTTAACCTGAAACTGTTCTTAACCTGAAGCACCACTTTAGCTAATGGGGCCTCCTGCTGCTGCCACACGATTTCTGTTCTCATCCTGAAGCAAAGTTCTTAACCCAAGGTACTATTTCTGGGTTAGCGGAGTCTGTAACCTGAAGCGTATGTAACCTGAAGCGTATGTAACCTGAGGTACCACTGTATAAGTAGGAATTTTGCCTTTTGGGGGTGACATTCTGAATATCACCAGTTTTTCTTCTGTGAAATGGGTACAGTGGACGCTCAGGTTGCAAACGTGATCCATGTTGGATGCACGTTCACAACCTGCAGCGTTCACAACCTGCAGCAGCGCGTATGCACACGTGCGGGTTGAGATTCAGTGCTTCTGCACATGTGCAAAACGTGATTTAGCGCTTCTACGCGTGCGCGACTGCCGAAACCCAGAAGTAACCCGTTCCAGTACTTCCGGGTTTCGGCGGTCTGTAACCCGGAAAAACACAACCTGAAGCGTCTGTAACCCGAGGTATGGCTGTATTTCCGGATGCTAGTGACAACTCTCTTAGATTTCCAGATGTGCTCCTTCCCCCAGACCAAAAGGTCTAGGTACACACACACAGGTGGGGGGAGCTGGAAAGAAACAAGAGCTTCTCTCTCATTTTCTCTTCTCTGGGAGTTTCTGAAAGGTTCCTGTGCAAGCTCCCATTGCAAGGTGCTTCTCCCAAGTCCCCTTCACTGTGAATTAATTCTTTCCTGCAGGCGAATATATCCGAGAAGAGGCAGCTCACGTGCGGAAAAGCATCCCTTCCCAAGATGGAGAAGTGACCTACATCCCAGGCACCCTCTACTGCACCAACCTGAGAGTGGCTTTCTTACCAGACCCGTCTCCAAACACAGAGGTGAGTTACCCACTGGGTTTCTGCAACGCTGCCTTGTCCAGAAAAGAAGTGGGTACCTTCTTCAAAGCAAGTCAGACTATTGATCTTATCCTAGAACCCTTCCCTTAAAAACAAGGCAAGATTCCAGACCTCAAGGTTTTTTTGGGGGGAGGGAACTTGATATAAATTGGAACAGCATTATAGTGACAATCGGTGCATCTAGTTCAGGACTGCCTGCACTGGCTGGCAGCAGCTGCCCCTGGTTTCAGGCAGGAGATTTCCCCAGCCCTTAATGGAAATGCCACTAAGTTTAAAATAATGCTAAGATTCTAGTCCTCATGGTTCTGAATCAAGGGCTGACTTAGGAAGCTGCCTGCTACTGAGTCAGACCCCTCTGGTCCATCTAGCTCAGTACAGTCTACACTGACTGGCAGCAGCGGCTTTCTAGGATTTTGGGCAGGCGTCTCTACCTAGAGATGTCTTCAGGGACTGAACCTTCTGCTTGCAAGGCAGCTGTCCCACCATTGAGCTACAGCTCTTTCCCTTAAACAGTTTCCACTGATTCTGGAATAAAATGCCATAGCCTGAGTCAGATGACTGGCCCACCTAGCTAGATATTGCCCACACTGGCTGGCAGCAACTCTCTGGGGTTTTAGGCAGGGTTTCTCCCCTAGTCTAATAATAATAATAATAATAATAATATAGTTATACCCCGCCCATCTGGCTGGGCTTCCCCAGCCACTCTGGGTGGCTTCCAAAAACTTATTAAAATACTGTAAACATTAAACATTAAAAGCTTCCCTAAACAGGGCTGCCTTCAGATGCCTTCTAAACGTCAGATAGTTGTTTATTTCTTTGACATCTGACGGGAGGGCGTTCCACAGGGAGGGCGCCACTACCGAGAAGGCCCTCTGCCTGGTTCCCTGTAACTTGGCACCTCGCAGTGAGGGAACCGCCAGAAGGCCCTCGGCGCTGGACCTCAGTGTCCGGGCTGAATGATGGGGGTGGAGATGCTCCTTCAGATATACTGGACCGAGGCTGTTTAGGGCTTTAAAGGTCAGCACCAACAGTTTTAATTGTGCTCGGAAACGTACTGGGAGCCAATGTAAGTTTTCAAGACCGGTGTTATGTGGTCTCGGCGGCTGCTCCCAGTCACCAGTCTAGTTGCCGCATTCTGGATTAGTTGTAGTTTCCGGGTCACCTTCAAAGGTAAGCCCCACGTAGAGCGCATTGCAGTAGTCCAAGTGGGAGATAGTCCAATCTGGAGATGCCAGGGATGACTGAACCTGGGACCTTCTGCTTGCACGGGGACTGCTCCCTTCCCAAAATGAAGGCGTGTTAGGCGCCATAAACCCGGCTGAGAGCAATTCCTCTCTTTTTCTCCAGGACTGTTCCTGCCAAACTTTCATGCACAGCGACTACGACGTTGCCCTCCCTTGCATCGGGAGACTGCTCGCCGGTAAGGTTAAGAGGGCTGCCTCGAATCATCTCCTTCCGTTCTTGATTGTAAGCCCCTCGGGGCAGAGACCTCTGATCTTGCTGTAACCCCGTAAACCTGCCTTTTGTGTGCTCCCCTCCATTGCCGCCATTAAGTTTTCAGGTCCTCTGAACTCCTTTTCCCCCCGTAGTTAACACGCGGCTTTTGCTTTTCTTACTCCCCAAGTCAACAGCTTCACCAAGGCTAAAGTGCTAACCAGTACCTCGACCCTGAAGTTCATCCCAGAGGAGCTGATCATCTGCTGCCGGGATTTCCGGGTGCTGCGGTTCCGGTTCCACGACAGCGGCTTGGAGCCTCAGGCCTTCCGGGTGAGTCACGGGAAGGGGGGAGACACAGAACTCAGCAGCGGCATAATCCATCAACTTGATCTGCCATTCTTCTCTGCTAGGGACTTTATCTTCTTTCCATCTCTGGGCCAATAACATCCATGCAGCTCCGAGACCAGGGAGAAGAGTCGATGGAAGAAGATTGGAAAAAATTTAAATTATATTTACAGAAATATTGCAAAATTAATGAATGTTAGAAGAATACTGGAATGAAGTTATATGGTTTTAGCAGAAATGTTATTAAGGATTATGCAAAAATTGATTGTTAATGGGCTAAATTGGAAAATTTAAAGTAAGACTGGGTTAAGATAAATTATAGATCAAAAAATTGAGAAAGAGGGAAAGGATTTGCTGAACCAGCTAGTTTGAATTAGAATACAAAAAAGGGAGGTGTGAGGAAGTCGAGGAAACAAGCAAATGAAAGATAAAGATATGAAATTTGGATGTGTTTTTAAATGTTTTTGTTTTTTCTCGTTATTTTGTTGTATTGTTTCTTTTTTTATCTTTGATGTATTGCATGTTGAATTTTTGTATTGGTTTTTTTCCCCTTCTCTTTTTTCCCTTTTTTCTTTTTGTAACTATAAAATATCTAATAAATATTATTTTTTTAAAAAATAACATCCATGCAGCTGTGGTCACATACATAAATAGTCTTTTCTGCTCCCTTGGGATTTCGGCATCTAGAATTCCTAAAAAGGAAGGCTTCAGGGTTTTTTTAACAAAAGGTTATTTTAAACATCCCCCCCCAACTCAATATATATCATTTCCCAGAATTCTTTTACTACCTTACATTTCCACCACATATGATAAAAGGTGCCTAATGTGTGCGTATAGATATGTGTGTGCGTTTGTAAATTAAAGAAACTAGCCAACTGTACAAAGTTAAAATATGCAGAAATTGCTCTGGCCGCTTTTGCCTCTGACCCCGCCCACCTCTGGAATGTGGCCCCTAGAAGCTTGCCCAGAAGGGAACATGGCCCTCTGCTGGGCTTAACCCTCTCCCTGCCATGCTGTTCCAGGTGTCGATGGCTATCGCTCAAGCCCATGAGAGCAGCACCAAAGATGGCTCCTACGAAGATGCCGCCCTGAAGAACTTGGGTGAGTCCAGCTGGCCGAGGAGGAGGGAGGGAGACGCTGGCTGCCTTGAGGGTCGATCGATCCTTATGCTTCTTTTGCCACTGCAGGGAACGGCTGGCTGAATCAGGAGGAGGAGGTGCTGGAGGAGGAAGAGGAGAAGAAGAAGGAGGACGGGTCCCCAACCCTCTTGTTCCAGACCCTCCGGGACTGGGAGAAGGAGCTGCAGAGAATCGGGGCTGCGGGTTGGCGGGTCAGCCCTGTCAACGAGCGCTTTGACATGTCCACCAGGTGTAATATATGGCCTATGGGGTTGGTTTTCTGGGGAGAGGGAGGTGGCGGGGAGGGACCCTAAATACAGTGGTGCCTCGCAATACGAAAAGAATCCGTTCCGGGAGTCTTTTCGTCTTGCGGTTTTTTCGTCTTGCAAAGCAAGCCCATTAGCGGATTAGCGCTATTAGCGCTATTGGCAGTTTAAGGGCTATTAACGCCTATTAAAGGCTTAAGGGATTAGCGGTTTTGCTGCTAAAATGCTTTTAGCAGCTTAGCGCTTTAGAAAAAGGGGTTTTGGAGCGAAAAAAACCCTCAAAAAAATTCGTCAATTTTCATCTTGCGAAGCAAGCCCATAGGGAAATTCGTCTTGCGAAGCGCCTCTGCAAACGGAAAACCCTTTCGTCTTGCGGGTTTTCCGTCTTGCGAGGCATTCGTCTTGCGGGGCACCACTGTAGTACTGAGCCAGGTGTCACAATGGGGGTGTGACTCTGTTTTAAGGCAGCTCCCCGTGTCCCAAAAATTGGTGCTTTCTTCTGAGGACTTCTTCGGGACGTGGGTGGCGCTGTGAGTTAAACCACTGAGCCCAGGGCTTGCCGATCAGAAGGTCGGTGGTTCGTATCCCTGCAATGGGGTGAGCTCCCGTTGCTCGGTCCCTGCTCCTGCCAACCTAGCAGTTCGAAAGCACCTCAAAGTGCAAGTAGATAAATAGGTACCACTCCAGCAGGAAGGTAAACGGCGTTTCCGTGCGCTGCTCTGGTTTGCCAGAAGCGGCTTCGTCATGCTGGCCACATGACCCGGAAGCTGTACGCCGGCTCCCTCAGCCAATAAAGCGAGATGAGCGCTGCAACCCCAGAGTCGGCCACGACTGGACCTAATGGTCAGGGGTCCCTTTACCTTTACCTTTACTCTGAGGACTAGGATTCAAGGACTAGAATGAGAATGGTGGGATGTGACATCACCGTAGCAGTCAAGTACAACATTTCCTGTTTGGCCAGAGTGGACACACAGGGGGATGTTACTCCACCCAGGAGGACTTCCTGTCACACCTGTCTGGAGCATCCTCCCCCTGCGTGTGACCAGGGAGACCCCATAAAAGGGCTGGTCATGCAACCACCTTCTCCATGCTACTCCGTCTCTTGACCTTCCCTCTCTTGATGTTATTTTGCTGTTTGCTGGTTCTCAGCCAGCAGCACATGGGCTCAGTCCCCCTAAGGGATGAACCCACACTCTCTTCTGTAACTACAAGCTAAAGCCTGCCTTCAGGGACCCTACTGTGAACTGAATGCGAGTAAACTTCTTATTACTTTTAATAGAAGACTGTTGTCTCTTTATTCTTTTAAGAGGGAATTAAAGGGGTCTCTGCTCCTGCCAACCTAGCAGTTCGAAAGCACGTCAAAGTGCAAGTAGATAAATAGGTACTGCTCCAGCGGGAAGGTAAATGGTGTTTCCGTACGCTGCTCTGGTTCGACAGAAGTGGCTTAGTCATGCTGGCCACTGACCCGGAAGCTGTACGCCGGCTCCCTTGGCCAGTAGAGCGAGATGAGCACTGCAACCCCAGAGTATTTGCCCGGAACAAATCCAATCTGGACAAGCCAGACTGGATTGCTTAACTCAAGAGATTCAGATGAATCTATCAACTAGCCTCCTGCAACGTACAGGGGAATGTACTCTGCTACTAGCTTGCTAGTGTGAGTGAGGAAGGATAATATTTAATCAATATACCCTCCCCTACTACCCACAACATTCCCACAAGAACTAGAATCTTAATTTATGCATAGGACAAGGGTCACAGCTCCATGAAAGAACATCAGCTTCGCATGCAGAATGGCCCCAACGACATTTCCTTTTTTTTTTATTGTTCAGTCTTTATTTACATGAGATAGTTAATCATTAGATATATTTTTTTAATATAATTTTTATTCAGTTTACAAATAAAACAAATTAATACAATTCATACAATTTTTTACATCCATTCTCTCTTTTTTTTTTACTTCCCTCAACTTGGCTGGTACTCCTTCCCTTCTTAATTACCTACACATTTCTGATATCTCACCTAATTATTTATGTATTAAATCTTGTTTCACTCAAATTCTAACCTTTCTTTTTCACAAAGCTTCATTAAAGGTTACAAGCGTTATTTGTTTTTCACTTAAATTATGCATATATTCTGAAAACTTTTCCCATTCTTCAGTAAATCTCTGATCTCGTCGATTTCGAATCCTTCCTGTCAGTCTATCAAGTTCAAGTCCATCATCTTCATTCTCCATTCTTCCAATGTTGGTAACTCTTCTTGCTTCCATTTCTGAGCTATCAATATTCTCGCTGCTGTCACTGCATATAAGAATAATTTCCTATCTTTCTTGTTTATCTCATTCCCCCAACGACATTTCCAGGGAGGGCTGGGAATGATTGCTGCCCATCAGTCTAGATAAGACTGAACGAGAGGAACTCAAATGGTTTGTAAAAGGCTGCCACCTCTTTCCCTTGTCAACTTTCTGCTTCCTTTCTCTGCAGCCTCCCCAAATATTTGTGGGTGCCCAGCTGGTTTCTGGACAATGACCTGAAGAGGGCCTTTGTCCATTTCAACGAAAGACGCATCCCGGTGAGTGAACTGAGCTTGCTTGGCTTGTGTGGGTGTGTCTTAAGTGGCGTACACGACTCCCAACCCCCAAATCCAGCAAATCCACCACAAGCAGTGGCGTAGCATGGGTTGTCAGCACCCAGGGCAAGGCAAGTAATTTGCGCCCCCTAACCCGGGGCAAGGCAAGTAATTTGGGCCCCGCCGCTGCACTGTCCCTCCCCCAGATAGTCCCTCGCTCTCTCTCCGCACCGCACCGCATGCCTGGCACCCTCCCCTCCACAGTGGGCGGCGACCCGGCGGCTCGGATCGGATTCGCACAGCCAGCACTGCAGTGAGAGAGAGTGAGTGAGCCAGGTAGGGGCAGAGAGCTGCGAGTGCGAGCGCGCCCCCCCCCGATGTTGCGCCCGGTGCGGCCGGCCCCCCCTGCACCCCCCACGCTACGCCACTGATCACAAGGAATCCCATTCAGCTCCTTCCCTCTTCCGTCCCCCAGAGGCTGTGCTGGCATCACCCAGGAGGCAGCGATCTCCTTCGAGCGGCCAGCTTCCACCCCGATTCAGACCCAGAGAAGGAAGACATGAGGTACGTTGCTGGGGGGGGGGGAGAAGGGGGGCTGTGGGAAAGATGGGGGGTCCCTGCCCTCAAAAGCGCTTCTAGCCTTGGGGACTTTCCAGGCCACTTTTATTTTTTTTATTACACCTGCCCAGGTTGATGACATCTGCCCACAGGATTGCCATTTTAAACACCACCTCGGAAGGTTTCCGACTCCACCTCTCAGAGATTATTGAGCTGTCATCTCTTTACTGCAGCAAAGGGGTTGGGCTAGATGGCCCCTGGGTGACCCTTCCAGCTCTGCAAATCTATGATTCTATATCAGGGGTAGGCAACCTAAGGCCCAGGGGCCGGATGCAGCCCAAGTGAGAGCCAGTGTGGTGTAGTGCTTAAGAGCGGTGGACTCGTAATCTGGTGAACCGGGTTCGCGTCTCCGCTCCTCCACATGCAGCTGCTGGGTGACCTTGGGCCAGTCACACTTCTCTGAAGTCTCTCAGCCTTACTCACCTCACAGACTGTTTGTTGTGGGGGAGGAAGGGAAAGGAGAATGTTAGCCGCTTTGAGACTCCTTAAAGGGAGTGAAAGGCGGGATATCAAATCCAAACTCTTCTCTCTTCTTCTTCTTCTTCTTCTTCTTCTTCTTCTTCTTCTTCTTCAATCGCCTTCTCAGTCTGGCCCGTGGACGGTCCGGGAATCAGCGTATTTTTACATAAGTAGAATGTGCCCTTTTATTTAAAATGCATCTCTGGGTTATTTGTGGGGCCTGCCTGGTGTTTTCACATGAGTAGAATGTGTGCTTTTATTTAAAATGCATCTTGGGGGTATTTGTGGGGATAGGAATTTGTTCATTCCCCCCCCCAAAAAATAGTCCGGCTCCCCACATGGTCTGAGGCAGTGGCGTAGCGTGGGGGGTGCAGGGGGAGCCGACCGCATCGGGCGCAACATCTGGGGGTTAGGGTTAGGGGGCGCAAATCCACGGGTTAGGGGGCGCAAATTACTTGCCTTGCCCCGGGTGCTGACAACCCACACTACGCCACTGGTCTGAGGGACAGTAGACCGGCCCCCTGCTGAAAAAGGTTGCTGACAATGTTCTGTATACAAGGGGAAAGGCACAGGGAGGGAAGAGGAAAACCTCAAGCTCAGGCCTCGGTACTTAGAAAGTACAGTGGTACCTCGGGTTACAGACGCTTCAGGTTACAGACTCTGCTAACCCAGAAATAGTACCTCGGGTTAAGAACTTTGCTTCAGGATGAGGACAGAAATCGCGCAGCGGTGGCACGGCAGCAGCAGAAGGCCCCATTAGCTAAAATGGTGCTTCAGGTTAAGAACAGTTTCAGGTTAAGAACGGACCTCCGGACAGGAAAAAGAAGGAACATTTTATCATATGTGGTGGGATTGTAAGAAGGTGAAGGGCTTCTGGGAAATGATATATAATGAGATGAAAAAGATGTTGAAATATACGTTTGTTAAGAAACCAGAGGCTTTTCTTCTAGGAATAGTAGGAAATGAAATAAATAGAATGGACTGTAAACTTTTCCAATATGCAGTAACAGCAGCGAGAATATTATTGGCCCAAAAATGGAAACAGGAACAACTGCCGACGCTCGAAGAATGGAGAATGAAACTGATGGAGTATGCTGAACTGGACAAACTAACAGGAAAGATCAGATATATACGAGATCAAAAGTTCATTGAAGACTGGGGAAATTTTTCAGACTATCTGAAATGTGTATGTGATGAGCAAATAACGCTAGTGGGATTTCAAGAAGTTCTGCAAATGATAGAGGACTATTGTATTGATGAAAACTAAGTGTGTGAAGGTTTATAAAATGCAATATAAAATTAGGAAATGCGTATTTAAAAATTTGAATAATGGATGATTGCAGTGGTGTAGCGTGGGGGGTGCAGGGGGGGCCGGCCGCACCAGGCGCAACATCTGGGGGTTAGGGTTAGGGGGCGCAAATCCACAGGTTAGGGGGCGCAAATTACTTGCCTTGCCCCGGGTGCTGACAACCCACGCTACGCCACTGGATGATTGTAAGAGAGGTTGAAGGAAGTCTAAAAGAGAAAATCCGTGATAAATTTAGGTTGGATACTATAAATGTATGTTGGAAAATTTAATAATATTTTTTTTTAACAAAAGAAAGAACGGACCTCCGGAACGAGTTAAGTACTTAACCAGAGGTACCACTGTAGTTCCTTGATAGAAAGGTGGCAGTCAAGAGAGAGGCGCATCTGGCATTGCTGGTCTGCCACAGCAGAGCGGACAGAGGGAGCTCAGCTTCCCATCTCTCACAGAATGGTAGAACTGTAGAGGTGGGAGTTGTAAGGGACACCAAGGGCCATCTAGTCCAGCCCCCTGCAATGCCGGAACCACAGCTAACCCTAAGCCACTAAGGCATATATTTCTTAAAGGTGAGATTCGAACTTGTATCAGTTTGCTGGAGGCTCAGCTTTGCTCTCTCTCTCTTTCTGCAGGTCAGTAGAAACTCTGATGCTCGCTGGCCACCCCCAATGTGTGATCGTCGAGGTGACGGCGGACCTCCCCAGCCCCCCGGAGATCCAGCAGTCCTACTCCAAGCTTTGGAACTTGAGCCTCTGCCTTGCCGGTGAGAAGAGGAAATAGCCGTGGGGCTGCCCTCCTGACAGGGGTCGCTCTTGAGTTAGGGGAAGGGCTGGAGCTCTGGAAGAGCGCCCGGCTTTGAACATAGGAAGATACTTGGAGCTAAATCAGGCCAATGATGACCCACCTTGCCCAGCAGCCTTTGCCCACAGCGGCCAGCCAGGTGCCCCAATAGGAACCCACAAGCAGGACTCCCAAGTACAAGAGCAACTCTCCCCTTCTTCAGAAGCATCGCTGCCTGTGGCCACGGAGGCAGAGCAAGCCACTGTGGCTGGTTAGTCCAATCCTCTTTTAGCGCCGCCCAAGTTTCAAAGCCAGCGCTGGCTCCTGTGGCAGTGAGTTCCGTAGTTTATCCATGTGGTACACGAAGAGGTACTTTCTTTTAAATAATAATAATAATAATAATAATAATAATAATAATAATAATAATTTATTATTTATACCCTGCCCATCTGGCTGGGTTTCCCCAGCCGCTCTGGGCGGCTTCCAACAGAATATTAAAATACAATAACCCATCAAACATGAAAAGCTTCCTGTTACGTACTGAAGTTCTCACCCTGGGCCAGCGAGGGGATACTGTAGATAGTTTTCACTCAGGTCCACATATGCAAATAAGGGATTCAAAGTGACGTACAGTGATTGGATAGTTACAGAAAATGGTTACTGTTGCGTTCTAGTGGAGCTCTATATAAGCAGGCTGGCTGAACCCTTCAGTTCAGTTCTGTTCTGGCCTGTGAATAAACAAGAGCTGTTTGAAGAATTGCTGTATTGTCTGATATGTTCAGCCACAACTTAACACTTCCCTAAGCAGGGCTGCCTTCAGATGTCTTCTAAAAGTCTGGTAGTTGTTTTCCTCTCTGACGTCTGGTGGGAGGGCGTTCCACAGGGCGGGCACCACCACCGAAAAGGCCCTCTGCCTGGTTCCCTGTAACTTATCTTCCAAGAAAGACTGGAAGGACCCTGGAGAGGTGGATTTAGGGGAGCACAACCAGTGCACATTAGGCCTCGGGGGTGCTGCAGGGGATGCTGCAACTATTAGCGTGGAGCGTGAGAGGTGGTGGTGAGGCGCCAATTGTTTTTTGTACTGCAGAGGGTACTGCAGAAATTTGACCCGGGGGGTCCGATGCCTGAAGGCATTTCCACACAGGGCTAAAAAGGACTCCTGGTCTGGAAGCCCAGAGAGCCTCTGCAAGTCAGTGTAGACAATACTAAGCTAGATGCAGCACTCAGCAGAAGGGTTGCCTTCTCTGAGCTGCAGAGGTGGCAGAAAAATCATCCAAGACATTGATCTGAGCTTCAAACCTGGGTCAAACCACACAGAGCGTACCAACTGAGCCAAGGAGAGGGGATCATAAGGAGTCTCCCTCCCCACTGCCGACCACCAGTTTTAGATAGTACCAGGAGAGGTGCTGAGATGATGAACACCTCCATATTTTGTTGTTGTTTAGTCATTTAGTCATGTCCGACTCTTCGTGACCCCATGGACCAGAGCACGCCAGGCACTCCTGTCTTCCATTGCCTCCCGCAGTTTGGTCAAATTCATTTTAGTAGCTTCGAGAACATGGTCCCACCATCTCATCCTCTGTCGTCCCCTTCTCCTTGTGCCCTCCATCTTTCCCAACATCAGGGTCTTTTCCAGGGAGTCTTCTCTACTCATGAGGTGGCCAAAGTCTTGGAGCCTCAGCTTCAGGATCTGTCCTTCCAGTGAGCACTCAGGGCTGATTTCCCTAAGAATGGAGAGGTTGGATCTTCTTGCAGTCCATGGGACTCTCAAGAGTCTCCTCCAGCACCAGAATTCAAAAGCATCCATTCTTCGGCGATCAGCCTTCTTTATGGTCCAGCTCTCACTTCCATACATCACTATGGGGAAAACCATGGCTTTAACTATACTGGTTAGTACCTCCGTACTAACCAGCCCTAATTCTTTCCCAGAGAGATTCTACTGGGCTACGCGTTAATCCCTCTGTGGACGTTCCTGATGCGTCTCCAGAATGCTGCATGACTCACAGGGTGGAGAGGAATCTTCCTGCCCTCCAGAGGCCACAAATGAGGAATCAGAATAAAAATAACCCAAGATCTTTCTTTTTTATTTTTGCACAGCTGCCTCAAAACTGGCGGCTGACTCTTCCAGACCTCCGCTGGGGATCCTATTTTTGGAGGAACGGCGCAGCTGGTTTCCTAGGGATTTCGAAGCCTGGCGCTCTATTCTTAGCCCTTCGGATTAGGTTGCCCCAAAGACAAAATAATAATTAAAAAGGCAGAATTCGCTCACACGAGAGGAAGGGATGGCCATTGACCTGGGTAGTTTTAAAGAGGGTGAGGCAAATTCAGCGGCTGCTATCTGTGATGGCTACATCCTGCCCCCATTGCTGGAGGCAGTACAGTCATACCTTGGTTGACGAACGCCTTAGCAGTCAAATGTTTTGGCTCCTGAACGCCGCAAACCTGGAAGTGAGTGTTCCAGTTTGAGAACTTTCTTTGGGAAGCTGTACGTCTGGCAGGGCTTCAAAGAGAACAACAACTACCAGACTTCTCGAAGACATCTGAAGGCAGCCCTGTTTAGGGAAGCTTTTAATGTTTGATGCATTACTGTATTTTAATTTTTTGTTGGAAGCCGCCCAGAGTGGCTGGGGAAGCCCGGCCAGATGGGCAGGGTACAAATAATAAATTACAGTGGTACCTCGCAAGACGAATGCCTCGCAAGACGAAAGAGTTTTTTGTTTTTTGAGTTGTTTCGCAAGACGAATTTCCCTATGGGCTTGCTTCGCAAGACGAAAACGTCTTGCGCCTTTTTCTTAAAACCGTCAATGCATTTCCTATGGGAAACCGTCAATGCATTTCCTATGGGAAACTGTGCTTCGAAAGACGAAAAATTCACAAGGCGAAAAAACTCGCAGAACGAATTAATTTCGTCTTGCGAGGCACCACTGTATTATTATTCCGCAGCTTCCAATTGGCTGCAGGAGGTTGCACCTTGGAAATTGAACGGACGTCCGGGACAGATTCCGTTTGGCTTCCAAGGTACGACTGTAAATGCCTCTGAATTTTACTGGCAGTCACTGGTGGGGGGTTCGCTGTAGGTCTCAGGTCCTGCTTTGGTCTTCCTGTTGGAGAGGAGAACAGCTCTTGCGTTCAGTGTCTGCTTGAATGTTTACCTTTAGGGCACTTGGTTGGCCACTGTGAGAACAGGATGCTGGGCTTGACGTGTCCCCTTTGGCCTCATCCGGCAGCCAAGCTCTTCTGGTGATTCTAAGGCACACCGATAAAAGTCTGTGCTTTGTTTTTCCACAACACGGAGCCCTTTCCTGTGTGCTCTCGATTCCCCTTCCAGATTCCTTCGTCTCGTCCTCCGATGAGAAGTGGCTCTCGAGCCTCGAAGGGACACGGTGGCTGGATCACGTGAGGTGAGCTGCGTCTCTCCCCCCCCCCAGCCGGTCCCTCTGGCTACAGTGAGGACAGGCTCCTATCTCTGTCTCCCCTTCTCTCTGTCTAAAGAGGCTCGGGCAAATTTGTAGTGGTGGAAGGCGACTGAAGGCTGCTTGCCGTGATGGCCATGCTCCTCAGGTTGGAGGCAGAAATGCTTTTCTGAATGCTGGCTGCTTGGCACCACAGGACGGAGAATCACTGTTGTATATGGGTCCTGTTTGTGGGCTTATCATTGGGGCATCTGGTTGGCCCCTGGGGGAACAGGAGGGTGAACAAGATGGCTGATCTTGCAGGCTCTTATTGCGTCCTTTATTGCTTCCTCCTTTCTAGGGTGTGCTTGAAGAAGGCCAGTGAAGTGGCTGTGCTGCTGGCTGAGAGGAGCCGCTCTGTCCTTCTCCAAGGTAAAGAGAGGGTTTCTTTGCTCTGTGTTTCTTCTGCAGAGGGGATCCACTGCAGGATGTACAGTCTCCCCAATGGGACATTCTTCCAATGACAGTGAGATGGCCCAACCCTGGTCTGCCCGCTCCCTGCCTCGGTGACTCCTGGTCACCTTGGAGTCTCCATCACCCTGAAGCTCCGCTTTCTCACCCTCCATTCATTTCCTCCTCCCAGAATCGGATGACAGGGACTTGAATTGCTTGCTGGCCTCCTTGGTGCAAGTCATTTCAGACCCACACGCCAGAACCATCTCCGGCTTCCAGAGCCTGGTCCAGAAAGAGTGGGTGGCGACCGGGCACCCGTTCCTGCAGCGCCTGAACCTCCTCCAGAAAAACGACCGGGATGAGGTGAGTTGGACCCCTTAAAATGGGGTGACCCCTGCATTTCACGGTGATTCTGGCATTGCAATGGGGGGGTGGAATTGTTGACCCTGGGGGTCCTTTCCAACCATACAATTTATCACTGAGGGACATCAGATGCTGTTTCGTACTGAGTCAGAGCCCCGGGTCCATCTAGTCCAGTATTGTCTACACTGAGGGCCATCAAATATCCAGGATTTCAGACCAGGGAGTCACTCTCCAGTCCTACCTGGAGATACCATTGGGGACTGAACCTCAACAAACCTAAAAGCAGCTTACCAAAAACATTGCTGTTGTTGTTTAGTCGTTTAGTCGTGTCCGACTCTTTGTGACCCAATGGACCAGAGCACGCCAGGCACTCCTGTCTTCCACTGCCTCCTGCAGTTTGGTCAAACTCATGTTAGTGGCTTCAAGAACATTGTCCAACCATCTTGTCCTCTCTCGTCCCCTTCTCCTTGTGCCCTCCATCTTTCCCAACATCAGGGTCTTTTCCAGGGAGTCTTCTCTTCTCATGAGGTGGCCAAAGTATTGGAGCCTCAGCTTCAGGATCTGTCCTTCCAGTGAGCACTCAGGGCTGATTTCCTTCACAATGGAGAGGTTTGATCTTCTGGCAGTCCATGGGACTCTCAAGAGTCTCCTCCAGCACCATAATTCAAAAGCATCCATTCTTCGGCGATCAGCCTTCTTTATGGTCCAGCTCTCACTTCCATACACCACTACTGAGAAAACCATAGCTTTTACTATACGGACCTTTGTTGGCAAGGTGATGTCTCTGCTTTTTAAGATGCTCCTTCAGGGATACTGAATTTGAAAGATCAGATTCTTACAAAATGCAGAACGGGTATTATGTAGCCTCTGTAAGGGCGCCCCACCAATCAAAGTGGCCAAGTGATGCTTTAGTGCTGCAGACTTTGCCCAAAATCAAAGTAAGGTTCTGGTCCTCATTGTTCTGAGTAAGGGTCCCATGGAAAGAAGAACACAGAAAGCCTCAGATGCTCCATCCCTGACCTGAAGCCTTTCTCCGTGGAGGAGGAGGAGAGAATAAATGTGCTCAGGGAAAAGAAATGGGAGCATGTCAGTCTCTTTCCACCCCTTTTTGCAGTCGCCGGTCTTCCTGCTGTTCCTAGACTGCACCTGGCAGCTCTTGCAGCAGTTTCCCGGGTCCTTCCAGTTCACTGAGGCCTACCTGGTGGCTCTGCACGAAAGCAGCTTTGTCCCATTCTCCAGCACCTTCCTCTTCAACTGCCAGTGGGAGAGAGGGCGGAGGAACCAGGTGAGTTGAGCTTGGGGGGCGGACACCCAGCCTGGTCTGGCACTTGTAAACCTATATATTTGAGCTGATTTATTGTATTTCTGTGCCATTGCATGGAAACAGAATGGGATTCTGGGAAAGTAAAGCACTCCTCTCTCACCTCTTGACAGCAGCCTAGGGGCTGTATTGCCAAACCCTGGAAAACCTTTGATCTTAATAATTCGGATTGCTGGTCCTCAAGGCTGTGATGGCTCAGGACTTCAATATTTGACCTCAGTGTCCGGGCAGAACAATGGAGGTGGAGAATGTATCCTTTTATTTAAAATACATCTCTGGGTTACTTGTGGAGCATAGGAATTCATTCATTTCCCCCCCCCCCCAAATATAGTCTGGCCCCCCACAAGGTCTGAGGCATGGTGGACCGGCCCCCTGCTGAAAAAGTTTGCTGATCCCTGCTGTAGAGAGCAGGCCACTATTGTTGCAATGTTTCTTTGGCCAATAAAATCCATACAAGTGGAAAAGAATATATGCATTTTGGGAAGGGTCAGTTTATATACCGCCACCCCTCTCTCTCCCCCCAGAACCGTTTTCTCACGCAGCTCTACACTCCCATCAACGGCTGGCGAGAACCCCTCTGCCTGGAGATTTTGGAGAAAGACGGCTACCCGGTCAAGGAAGCCACGGGGGCCTCCCTGCCCACCATCTGGGACTGGTCCTTGAGATACAGCCCCCGGCACATGGCGCGGTTCCGGAACCCCTGCTACAGACGCAGCGGGAATGGCGGCAGCAACGGCGGGGCTCTGAACGGGAACTTCCTACCCCAAAACATCGGCAAGGTTTGTGTTTGTTTGGGAAGGCATGGAGGTCGTTTCCACAACTTGGGCTGGTGGATTCAGAGCCAGAGTACGGGTAGAAATCTTTGGCATCTCCCAGTCTGGCAGGGCACTAGGTTCCAGCAGCACCTTTCCCTGTTTAGATCTAACTCTGTAACCCACAGGAATGCAGGAAGCTGTCTTTACAAGGTTCCAGTCCTCATGGTTCCAAAAAAAGGGTTGACTTAAGAAAGCAGTTTGCTCTTGACTTAAGAAAGGGTTTGCTCTTGTGTTGAATTCCCGCCTGTGGGTTTTCAACAGGCATCTTGGTGGCCACTGTGGGAAGATGATGCTGGAGCTGATGGGCATTGGCGTGATCCAGCAGGGCTGTTCTGAAGGAACCACAGAATTGGAAGGGGTCCCGAGGGTCATCTAGTCCAACCCCCTGCAATGCAGGAATCTCAACACACAATCTCCCATCCAATTTGAAACTACACTGCTCTTATAGAACCTCCATGTCTAGAGACAGTCTCTCTGGACTTCCAGGTTCTTAGGAGAATTTGGCCACTGTGAGAACAGGATGCTAGCTCAGGATGCCAACCTGGGCTGGCTCAGAGGGTAGAGCATTGAGCCTCTTAATCTCAGGATCGTGGCTCCAAGCCCTGCGCTGGGCAAATACATAGATAATTTAGATGATTTATTACGGTCAAAGACCAGCTCGCACAACACAATAATAGCAGCGTTCATAAAGATAAAATATACAATCGGAGCAGATTGCAGCAATAGCTCATGAGTTAAAATTGAGATATATACATACACCCGTACAACTGAGAATTGGGCTACCATAAAGGGCAACTTCAGCATTTCCCTAGTAAACTATTTTATTCTAGAGGATGATCTGTGCCTACAGATCTGGGCGCAGAATCTGGCTACCAGCCAGGTCGTCTTGTGATCTTTGCCTAAGAGGAGAGAATGAAGTTTAGACTTGTCTGAAAGATCGGCGAGCCTCTTCAGCAAAGGATCAACGGTGTCACAACAGATCTCGACATAAAAAGGACATCTAAAAATATATACCGTATTTTTTGCTCTATAAGACGCACCAGACCATAAGACGCACCTAGTTTTTGGAGGAGGAAAACAAGAAAAAATATATTCTGAATTTCAGAAGCCAGAACAGCAAGAGGGATTGCTGCGCAGCGAAAGCAGTGATCCCTCTTGCTGTTCTGGCTTCTGGGATAGCTGCGCAGCCTGCATTCGCTCCATGAGACGCACACACATTTCCCCTTACTTTTTAGGAGGGAAAGAGTGAGTCTTATAGAGCAAAAAATACGGTATGTTCAGGGATTCCTATTTTCCCTAATGGGCAGGCGCAAAATCTCTGTGCATATGGGCCTCTTCTATAGGAGCCTTCCAGAACCGGTAAGGGCAAGGCTGAGCTTCTAGCAAGAGTGAAAGCCCTTCTTGCATTTCTGGATGCGAGGAAATAGAGATATGCTGCTGGAGCGGCTACGTATCTCCCGTTTTCTATGATTTTATAATCTGGGACCCGTGTACAGACCTGTTATCTCTCTATGTCCATGATTCTTTGCCTAACCACGGATCTAGCTTGGCCCAGGCCCATAGTTATGAAGGTTTGGGGAGCAAGGCCCAGTTTCTGAAGAGTGTTTAAAACTGCTGTCTGCCAGACTGAAACTGGTCACTCAGAATCAATGGGGCTATTCCTCGGGGGAGCAGTTTCAGAGTTAGCCACTTATATATTGATGTTAGACTAATATGAGCTTCGACTTTCATCATCCCTGTTTCTAGTCTGACCCATGCATTTGAAACGCATGAGCTGGGCAGAAGATTCCTACACGGCAGGGGGCTGGACTAGATGGCCCTTGTGGGTCCCTTCTACCCTTACAGTTCTATGATTCTATAAGAACAACAGATAAAAATTAAAAGATGAAAAACAAAACTATAAAACAGGCACATAGAATGCACAAAGTTGCACATGGTTTAATATAACCGGGTGCAAGAAAAAAATATGTGTGTGTTCTTGTGGGATTTTTTGTTTCTGCATTAAATATGCAAAACAAACAAACAAAAAAGAATATCAGCACCATCTCATTTATCAAGTCTAGTTCCAGATTTTTCAAGGCTTGAGATGAGAGTTGTCTTGAAGACTGCTCCGCCGCACACATACAGTATGTACTAAGGGAATGCCAAATCATATAAAAAGCGTCTGGAGGTTCTAGCCCTCGTCAAAATCTCAAATTATGTACTAATTTCTGTTGGTACTAAAGGGTTAAGAGGTAACAAGTCGCTCTAATCACTGAGCAGCTGGAAGTCATTAAGCATCCAGGAATGTGAGTTAGTTTGTATAAATAGTCAGTTCACCCATGTGTTCTTTCTTCTCTGCCCCTTTTTTTGACCTGACTCACAGACTCAGTTTGTGGCCATGGGCGTGTTTGCTGATATGAGTTAAGTTTAAAGTTTTCTTTAGGCCGGAGATAAAAGCATGTGTGCTTTATCGCCAGGGTTTTTCTTTTGTAAATAAAGTTTTTTTTCCTGAATTCCAAAGTGCTTGCTCCAGGATTCTTCATTGAAAGGTACTGCCTCTCCTGCCTTCCTTCTACCGCTGCACGAAATTCTCTGCTGAGATAAGATTTATGGCGTTGGAAGCGCACTGGACGTTTACTTAACATTAAACTAATTAAAGTTTAATGGACATTTCCCCCCTCATAGCTATATTCCAGAGTGAGCGGCACACCAAGCGCACTGTGTGAGATTTGGGACTGTTTTCCAGGGAGTTGCAATTACTGTTTGAGTTGCCAGGATCAGATCCAAGACCTGGTTTCTCCGCTCTTCCGATGTTCTGAGCTTTCCCCCTTCCTTCCTCCAGATGGAAAACGCTCCTCCTGGGAAAAGGACCCTGTACTTGTTCTCCAAGGGCTCCCTCTCTCTGCAGGCCCACTTCTTCCCCTGGAAAAACGGCTCCCTCGCCAAGAAAGGCTCCCGGCGGTCTCAGGGCTCGGAGGCCCCCAGGGAGCAGGACAGGTCGCGGAGGTGCAAAACCCGGAGCTTCCTCCTCCATCACGACGGGCTGCTCCTTCTGCCATCATACGCAGGGCCCTCCGTCCGCTTGTGGAGGAGGTGCTACCTTCGTGGTAGCCCGGAAACCCAGGTACGAAACAGCAGAGGCGTAGCACAAAATAACAGAATCGCGGGCAGGTTGAGAGGTGGTCATTAGAGAACCCAGCCTGCGTTCTGCAAAAAAACGCTTCCTCATCTTTCTTGGGTTCAAAAAGTCCAGCCATTAATAGGAGCTGTTCCACAAGCAGAGGGAAGCGATTTATTTATACCGTATTTTTCGGTGTATAGCACGTTCCTGTGTATAAGACGCCCCCTATTTTTGGGGACTCAAAATTAAGAAAATGGGGGGAGATTGCCCAGAGTTGCTGAGCTTTTTGGGGGGGGGATTTTTGTCCCCACTCTGGACTATCCATGTATAAGACGACCTCCCATTTTTGACATTATTTTCTCAGAAAAAAACCTTGTCTTATACACGGAAAAGTATGGTATGTTCGTTCTAAAACTTTTACAGTTTGTCATCCCACCACAACTGGCCTCCTAGCAGCAGTTCAAATCTAAAAAACTAACTAACTAAAATGTCATGAAGAACTCCAACTTCTGAGAAGACGGACAGAAATGAGGCAGGGAGGATATGCTGATTGACAACCCAATTCGTTAAATGTGTTTTTGGTTCCATTTACCTTATGCACAAAACGCCTCAAGGTGGAAGTTTAGAAGGCGATTAATAAACCAATGGTGGTGATGATAAAAATAATAAAAATTAATGATAATTTCATGGTATGGGGAGGAGAATGTATACAGAGGGGCTAACGGGTAGGAATCCCAAGAGGTAGAGGTTTGGAGCTGTGTGGTGCCATCTAGTGTCCAAACTACTTTTGGATTCTTTTATGAAAGGGTTTTCCCCTCATTATTACAGTATGAGCCGACGTGGGTGGCTCTGTGGGTTAAACCACAGAGCCTAGGACTTGCCGATCAGAAGGTCGGCGGTTCAAATCCCCGCGACGGTGTGAGCTCCCGTTGCTCGGTCCCAGCTCCTGCCAACCTAGCAGTTCGAAAGCACGTCAAAGTGCAAGTAGATAAATAGGTACCGCTTCGGCGGTGTTTCCGTGCGCTGCTCTGGTTCGCCAGAAGCGGCTTAGTCATGCTGGCCACATGACCCGGAAGCTGTATGCCAGCTCCCTCTGCCAGTAAAGCGAGATGAGCGCCGCAACCCCAAAGTTGGCCACGACTGGACCTAATGGTCAGGGGTCCCTTTACCTTTACAGTATGAGCACATATTATGTGGGGAGGGTGGGATTTTGGTTGCAAGGGTTCCATATTTACATGAAAATCTCATACACCAAAACCCTTGGCGCTGCGAGAGAGAATCCTCAGCACTTCCAGAGCTCATGTCCTGAAGGGTCTTGCCCAGCAAGCAAAGCAGAGAGCTTAAAAGCTCCATAACCAGACACTGGAGAGACCTGTCAGGAGTAAGCATGGACCAATGGTACCAAATAGTATGGGAAACAGCCCTGCTAGAAAAATTAACCAATAAACTGAAACCGAGACGGGGACAAACAGAAGAGTACGCTTTCACCCCGGTATGGCTCCCCTTTATCACATACACAGCCCAACAGGACAATGACAATAATCCACCAACAGCATACAAATCAATATGGCTAACCTGATCCAAAACACCCACCCACCTCACTCACACACGAAAACGAAGATCACCACAGCCAACCACAAGCAAACAATCACACCCTAGGCCAACCCCAACCTCTCTCACCACCAAAGGAACACAAGTGAACAACACAAACAACGCTGACCCCAAACTCTACATACATTAAACATAATAGAAACACCGCCACCCGACCCCAGCCCCATCCATCTTCCCTCTCTCCACCCCCCCTTTCTTTTTTTCTTCTCCCCCTAATGCCTCAACAAATGAAACGGATTTGTAAAAATGTTACATGGGGGGGGGGGGAAATACGAGGCATTACACTTACTTCTGTAAAACAAGAAAATCCTTAATAATAATTTTTAAAAGCTCTTTCCGTGCCAGGGAACCCCAGCAGACACAGCACAAATACGAGCTTCTTGCTTGGATGTAATTTGCACAATTTCAACCAGCTGATCTTCAGCTGTGCTGAAGTTGCAGACCTTGCTTCTGAGTTAAGGACTCGGAAGCAGCTAGACCCACCGTTTTGCAAACAGTGATCCTCAAATCTACCGTCAGTTGTGGAAGCAGTGAGGAGGAAACCAGAAGATGAAGTGAGGACGACTTCCTGATGTTGATAGCTGCCTTTAGCAGCTCATGATTAGAAACAGATTCTTCACAGCTAGGTCTCCAGAGGCCAGTCTATTAGGCAGCCACTGTATCCTGCCCCTTCCAGCCTGCGCCAGTTCATTAAAAGAGGAAATAAATAACAGGGATTTGGAAACGAGTTCTGAAGCAAAAGTCCTGCGGGTGGAAATAGGAACAAGGGATGCTAGACGCTTAGAAAATTATGCCTGGCGTTGATAAAATTGAATGCAGAAAAGTATTTCTGCCTCTCTCTTAACGGCAGGACTTGAAGTTGAATGTTGGAAAATTCAGGAAAGATTAAAAAGAGGACTTCTTCACATAGTGCAAACTATGGAACTCGCTCCCCTAGGAGCCAGGGATGGCTGTCAACTTGGATGGCTTTGGAAGAGGACTGGACTAAGTCATGGAGAAAAAGGCTATCAGTGGCTACCAGCCATGATCAGAGGCAATATATGCTTCTGAATCCGAGTTGCTGGAAACTGCAGGAAGGGAGTTTACCGATGTTGCATTCAGGTCCTGGTTGCGGTCTTCCGAACAGAACATTTGGTTGGCCACCGTGAGAACAGCAGGCTGAACTAGATGGGCCTTCTTTGGCTTGATCCAAGCAGGGCTCTGATATATTCCTATACAGTGGTGCCTCGCAAGTCGAAATTAATTTGTTCCGTGAGTCTCTTCGCCTAGCGTTTTTTTTGTCTTGCGAAGCAACCCTATTAGCGGATTAGCGCTATTAGCGGTTTAGCGGCTATTAGCGGCTATTAAAGGTTTAAGGGATTAGCGGATTAGCTGCTAAAACGCTATAAGCGGTTTAGCGGCTTAGAAAAAGGGGGTGGGGAGCGAAAAAAAATCTCAAGACTCGCAAGACATTTTCGTCTTGCAAAGCAAGCCCATAGGGAAATTTGTCCTGCGAAGTGCATCGAAAAACGGAAAACCCTTTTGTCTAGCGGGTTTTTCGTCTTGCGAGGCATTCGTCTTGCGGGGCACCACTGTACAAGCGAGCCAATTTAAAAGGAGGGTATGAAAACCCTCTCCCCCCAAGCCAGTGGTGGTCCTTGCTGGCGACATAAGTCTCTTTCCGCTTTGCGCAGAGATGGAGAACCTTTCTCCCAGCTCGAGGGGCTGCCTCCTCTTCTTGCCAGTCTTCAAGGTGGGATAGCTCGGTTGGTTAAGAGTGTGGTGCTGATGACGCCACGGTTGCAGGTTTGATCCCCGTAAGGAACAGCTGCATGTTCCTGCGTTGCAGGGGGTTGGACCAAGTGATCCTTAGGATCACATTCAACCTTATGATTCTGTGATCCCCAAGGTCACGTGTCTGTGGTAGGCAAAAAATGGGCGGGGTTACAGATGTAAACATTGCTGTTTCACAGAATGGTAGAGTAGGGAGGGACCGGGGGCGTCTTACCCATAGAGGCGGGTGGCGCAGGGCGCCGAGTTCTGGAGGGCGCCAGGGAAGAGGCAGAGGCTGGATGTGGTGCCTCCAACATCAGCTTACTGCCATCGCCCGCCTCCGCCATGTTGCGCCAAAGCAGCGCTGAACACGGAGCTTCTGCCTGCCGTGGCCACCACGGCACGAAGTGGCCAGCTGAGCTGGGAACTGCTGCGTCCATCCTCCGCCTCTTCCCTGCTGGAGGGGCCGCCCTCCAGCCGCTGCCCGCCTCCTCCAGCCCTGCAAAGCTGGGCGCGTTGCTGGCAGTGCCGTCCTCCCTAAAAAAGGTCAGCAACTCTGGGAAATGGTGGTGGTGGGGAATCATTGCACCACAGTGCCAGAGATGTTTAAGACGGCCCTGGGATGTCCCTGCAAGGGTCATCTCGTCCAGTCCCCTGTCCAGTAGGGAGGGACCATCTCTCCCGATATGCCCCGCGGAGGACCTTAATGTCCATAAATAGCAACACCCTAGTGGTCCCGGGCCCTAGGGAAGTCAGATTAGCCTCAACCAGGGACAGGGCCTTCGCAGCACTGGCTCCGGCCTGGTGGAACGCTCTGTCTCATGAGGCCAGGGCCCTGCAGGATCTGATTTCTTTCCGCAGGGCCTGTAAGACAGAGTTGTTCTACTTGGCCTTTGGCTTGGAATCAATTTGATTCCCTCTCCCTCTTCTTTTTTCCTTTCTCCTTCTGTGATGGAACTCTTATTTGGGGACTTCCCTGGCTTTTTTCTGGCCCACGTAGGACCAGTTTGGATAGTTGGCCTTTGGTGAAGATTTGACGTTTTAATCCCCAAAAAGTTTTTGATTTGAGTTTCTACTGAAATGAGGCTGCATTTTAATGTTGTACTTAATCTTCTTTTTAAGTTGTATTTTAATCAATTGTTTTTACCTGGTGTTAGCCGCCCTGAGCCCGGTCTTGGCTGGGGAGGGCGGGGCATCAATAAAATGTTTTATTTATTTATTTATTTATTCATTCATTCATTTATTCCACAGCTGTGAAGTCTTGTCTGCTGCTGTTACAATGTGGTTTAGGCATTGCTTTTGTAGAAACAGCAGTCTTTCCTTTCTCTTCAGGTCGGCCTCTTCGCTCCCAGCATTGTGGGCCTCACTGAGGAACTGGACCTGCTCCAAGAGCGGCTGAACTACTGGCAAGCCAGAGGAAGCTAGTGACACGATGCTTGAGAAGGCCGAAGCGTTCCACGCAGAGCCCATGCAGACTGCCTGGAGCTCCCTCCTGCCACCCCATCAAGAACGGGGCAGGCCCTCAGCGTATCCAATGCAGACCTGGTGCATCCCGCTTTCCAAGAAGAGACAACAGTTGCAATATGCTGCAATATGCACATTTCAGAGACCTAGAATCGTCGAGTTGGAAGGGACTCCAAGGGTCATCCAGTCCAACCCCCTGCAATTTTCACAGAGCTCCATTTGGAAATCTTACCCAGTTGGGAGAAACTGGGTATGGGATTGATGTTTGTGGCTGGACAACCGTGCCCCGAATCATCGGAAGTGTCTGTTCTGAAGTTGCCTGGCTCAGCAAACAGATCTTATTGACCCACCTGCAGTTCTGTCCTGAATTTATATTCGCCCTAAATGTTCTGTTTTGATTGCAAAGCGACGTGGCGCTTAATATCGCTGCGATATTGGGTGCCTGCCATCAGGTGTTTGCTTTGGTTTTTTTTTTTTAAATTAGAAAACTTATTAAAGCCGCATACATTTATGTGGCTCCCCCCAAAGAATCTTGGGAAATGTAGTTTGTCAGGTGCGCTAAAGATCACCAACTACGGTTCCCAGGATTCTTTGGGAGAAGTCATGTGCCTTAAATGTGTGACGTGTCATTGATCCAGATTAAATTTGGTGGGTGGGGGGCAGCGGGGAATAACATGGGCTGCTGGCATTCTGATGTTTCTGTCACGATGCCCTCCCCAAAAGGCCTGAATGCTCGAGCAGCAACCATCCCATAATAAACACCTGCCTGGAAGTGCCTGGTAGCCCAGAGTGGGCTGACCAGCTCTGTGTAGTCTGCTTTACTCTCTATGACTCCTAGAACCCACTAAGGGGTATTGACCTATATGTTCCCAAAATGTCCATTTCTCGTAACACTTAAAATGTGGGGTAGCCAATACAGTTCCCTCCAGATGTTGGAGGGCTTCGGCTCTCGCTGTCGTGCCTAACCACTGGTTGCACTGGCTGCTGCAGCTGCAAGGGGGCTTGGAGATCAACAACATCTTGAGAGCACCACAGGAGGCAGTGATGGCCCCCAGCCCAGATGGCTTTAAAAGAGGATTAGACACGCTCATGGAGGAGAGAGTTATCGAGGGCTACCAGTCAGGATATAGGGATGCGGGTGGCACTGTGGGTTAAACCACAGAGCCTAGGACTTGCCGATCAGAAGGTCGGCGGTTCGAATCCCCGCTACTGGATGAGCTCCCGTTGCTCGGTTCCAGCTCCTGCCAACCTAGCAGTTTGAAAGCATGTCAAAGTGCAAGTAGATAAATAGGTACCACTCCGGCAGGAAGGTAAACGGCGTTTCCGTGCACTGCTCTGGTTCGCCAGAAGTGGCTTAGTCATGCTGGCCACATGCTGTACACCGGCTCCCTCAGCCAATAAAGTGAGATGAGCGCCGCAACCCCAGAGTCAGCCACAACTGGACCTAATGGTCAGGGATCCCTTTACCTTTTCCTTTACTAGCCAGGATGGCTATGCTCTGCCTCTGTAGTTGGAGGAAGAAATGCCTCTGAACCCCAGTTGCTGGAGACCACAGGAGGGGGCAATGCTATTGTGCTTCAATCCGGCGTGTGGGTTCCTTGGAGGCATCTGGTTGTGAGAACAGGATTCTGAACTAGGCGAGTCCCCTTGGCCTCATCCAGAAGACTCTTGCACAGAATATCTGCTTCGTCCAGGCATATTTGCAAGCGTCAGGCAGCCCACGAGAAATTGGCTAGTGGACCAGCACCTCCTTCAGTCCCTAGACTGCAGTGTTAGGCGTGAGCTTTCCTTTGCAGTTTGTGAAAAACCAAACAACAACCCTGGAGTATTAGAATCTTGCTCGTCTTTGTAGGGGAATGGAAGTGAAATGTTGTTGTTCCTCCTCTATCAGAGATGGTGGGGTGACTTTTCCTTTTCAACTGTTGCCGAGTAATCAATATTTTGATGCTTTGGGATCCCAGTGCTGAGCGGGCCCCAACCTCATTAGATCTGCACCCACAAGGCTGCAACAAGGGCTTGCAAATAAGTTTGAACAAACTTTGGAAAGTGAAATGTTCAGGAGGATTTTCCAAGGATTCTCCCGACAGCAGATTTTTCTTTCCTGCCAAGCTGAGCAATAAATCTTATGGCCTCAAAGCTCTGGACAGAACTGACGGGAAGCTTTATTATTATTATTAAACTGGGAAATCATGCTTTCGCAATCTGTAAACCAGATTTTCTGGCCAGTTCTGGGGTACATACACACCCCAGTTCTTCTTTAGCACTTTCTGTGGTCATTTCCGCAGTCACTTTTTTTTTAAAAAAAATGTTTGGTGTGGAAGAGGTGCCAAAACAGATGTTCAGAGAAGCTTTTTTTAAAAAAATATAGCACTTATTGAGAAATGGCATGTTATGTATGTGAGAGAAATCCCACCCCCTGCCTCTAGCCTGCTTACTGGCCTGAGATATTGCCCTGTGGTTAAATAAAGGGACCACCCTGGTTGCAAACAGGACAATGAATTAAAAAAGAGCTGGTCTGCTCCAACAAATTATTGTCCCCTAGGCAGAAATGGTGGAATTTTCTGCTGTGTGTACTGTTCAGAAATGAAAGAACACGGTACAGCTGTGTGCATGTATTGGAGAGTCCTCTAAAGGGCTTTATCCCAAAATCACAGAATTATAGAGTTGGAAGAGACTCAAAGGACCATTCTAGTCCAATGCTCTGCAATGCAGGAATCACAGATAAAACATCCATGGCAGAGGGTCACCCAACCTCTGCTTAAAAACCTCCAAGGAAGGAGAGTTTGCCACCTTCCAAGGGAGTCCGTTCCACTGTAAAACAGTTGCTGCTGCTGCCACGTCATACTCAATAATAGGTTTCCCCGAGGCTTCTTAAAAAACAGGAGCCCCCCCCCCCGGAAATTCATTAACAGTGTTCGTCAGGCAGCATTCAATGTTGCTTCATATGTCTGGTATCTATAAATCATCAAAGCGGAGCCCTTCGGTACGCCGTTGCCTGGGAACGCCGAAATGCGATGCTGGTACTTAGGAACTTAATACGTCTCTGCATCCATTTCTGTATATTATGTTTGCACTGTCTTGTTGTCGTGTTCCTTCAATGTGTTTTCCCCCCCTCGCTAACAGGAGAAAATCCATAGTGGGAAAGTATTTCCATTTAAGATATGTGGTTTTTGTGTTTTTTTTCCTTTTGCCCCCAAGCAAAGGGGGTTAAAATGCTGCTGTTACATATTTGCTGTTAAATGTTTCCATTTCCATTTTATAAGCTTTGGTCCAGAAGCCTTGTAGAGCTAATGGGGGAAACAAGCAGTTTTAAGCTAAAGAACAATTTCAAATAAATAAATAAGTACCTTGTGAATACAATTCTGCAGGTAGTTGTAAATGGATTTGCTCCCAGGGACATTTGTATGTTGGAGGAAAAGCGTCCCCCCTCCCCATCCTTTGGCTACAAACTGTCCTACAGCTGTTTTAAGGGGATAATATGTGACACTGCAACCTTCTCTCCTTAAACAGACACGAGATTAAAAGAAAGAAAAGAACCCCCTTTATGTATCCCAGATGCTGAGGAAAAAACAACACTGGACTGTTGCATTCACAAGCCCTGTTTGTGGACTTCCCAGAAGCACCTGGCTTTCTGCTGCTGGGGGAAATATATTTGTTTGTCGATTCATTTATTTATTTACGGCATTTGCCACTGGGATTTTCAGCCCCAAAGTCTCCCATAGTGGTTTACGCACTATCAATTGAAACAAGAGTCCCCGGTGCCCACAGGCTTATAATCTTTTTAAAACAAAAAAGAAAACATAACTACGACATACAAGGGTAAAAGGCCACGGAGGGAGGAGGAAAAACAAAAATCAGGCCAACTGGCAAGTAAACAATTCATGGGTGCCTAGTGGAGCTCGTCTTTCTGCAACGCTGATGGGATGAGCCTTCTGCTCCCGACCGCTCTCCCTGAGACAGCCTCATGGCTGCTCTTAAATTCGTCTTCAGCTTCTTGTAATTCAGTTCTGTCATTGCTACTACCACCCAGAAAGATAAACTGGAAGCATCATTCCGATACGGCGGATAAAATATGTGTGTTTCCAGACTGTCACTGTTTGTTGACGGGAATCAATCACATATTTTCAAATCCAGATTGCACAATTAGGGGATGATGGTGAGCTCTGCAGTAACAAGCCCGCCTCCTTAAAGAGCGAACTTTTGAGGGAATTGAAAGAGATGGGAAATACACTGCAAAATTGTGGGATGACATCTGCTTCGACACATCATCTAACCTCTCTGCAAAAACATCGGAATGAATGCTTTCTAAATAGCCAATGTCGTCTAGTCTCCCTGCAAAGAGGCCAGGATTAATTCTTAGTAAATATGTCATATGGAAGATCCTCACTCCTATTTTTCCATCTGTCGTATGTCCCTAGAATCAGGACCACCCCCCCCACCCCCCGCACAGGAAGGTGTGACTCACCTTAGGCCAGGCATGTCCAAAGTGCGTTTCAGGGGCCTAATCCAGCCCGCCGGTCGGTTCAATCCGGCCTCTGTGGCAGTTTATTTCTTGGGATAAAATCCTAAAAAACAACAACCATCAACAACTTCAATCCTAAAAAGCTCAATAACTTTGGGGTAAAATCATAAAGAAAGCACAGCAACTTCAATCGTAAAAAAAGGTCAAGAAATTTGGTCGGCCCTCACGGCCCTTCACTTCATCAAATCTGGCCCTCTTTGAAAAAAGTTTGGACATCTCTGCCTCAGGCCCAAATATGTCCCATTTGTGAAAGCCCAATTTACGATGGGCTTTGGGCAACTACTGTTATGCCGATTCTATACGTTTTCTGTGCCCTCTTCATGTTATGCTGCTCACCCAAGCCAAGCGTTTGTGCTAAGCGGGGGAAATATATTGATTGTTAGCTGTGTAATCTGGGTGATGTCTCTCTGGTTTTGGGATGAAAGGAGGAGATAGGGAGAGGTGGGCACATCACCATGAGCTCCTTGGAGAAAAAGGTGGGGTAAAAATGCGAAGAAGAAAATGGAAGTGTGAGTGCGTTTTGAGACTAGCCTTCTGCACAAAAGGCAAAACTCACCACGAGGACTAGAATCTTGCTGTTTTTCAATGGGACTGCAACACGGCAAACATTTTAAAGCCCATAGCTCCGTAGCTGTCAACTTTCCCCCTTTCTTGCGAGGAATCCTATTTGGAATAAGGGAATTTCCCTTTAAAAAAGGGAAATGTTGACAGCTATGCATAGCTCCCTCAAAGTTATCTTGGGAACTGCAGTTTGTAAAGGGTGCTGGGAATTGTAGCTCTGCAAGGGGTAAACTAAACTTGCCAAGATTTGGGGTGGATGGAAATTCGTGGTTTAAATGTATGGTGTGCGAGCAGCCCAATTGGTTGAGCCACTGCATATGTGCATATTGTTGTTGTTTAGTCGTTTAGTTGTGTCCGGCTCTTCGTGACCCCATGGACCAGAGCCCGCCAGGCACTCCTGTCTTCCACTGCCTCCCGCAGTTTGGTCAAACTCATGCTGGTAGCTTCGAGAACACTGTCCAACCATCTCGTCCTCTGTCGTCCCCTTCTTGTGCCCTCCATCTTTCCCAACATCAGGGTCTTTTCCAGGGAGTCTTCTCTTCTCATGAGGTGGCCAAAGTCTTGGAGCCTCAGCTTCAGGATCTGTCCTTCCAGGGAGCACTCAGGGCTGATTTCCTTCAGAATGGAGAGGTTTGATCTTCTTGCAGTCCATGGGACTCTCAAGAGTCTCCTCCAGCACCATAATTCAAAAGCATCCATTCTTCGGCGATCAGCCTTCTTTATGGTCCAGCTCTCACTTCCATACATCACTACTGGGAAAACCATAGCTTTAACTATACGGACCTTTGTTGGCAAGGTGATGCCTCTGCTTTTTAAGATGCTGTCTAGGTTTGTCATTGCCTTTCTCCCAAGAAGCAGGCATCTTTTAATTTTGTGGCTGCTGTCTACAGTGATCATGGAGCCCAAGAAAGTAAAATCTCTCACTGCCTCCATTTCTTCCCTTTCTATCTGCCAGGAGGTGATGGGACCAGTGGCCATGATCTTAGCTTTTTTGATGTTGAGCTTCAAACCATATTTTGCGCTCTCCTCTTTCACCCTCATTAAAAGGTATATGTGCATATACTGTATCCCAAAATTCACCCTCCTGCTAAATCTGGGGGAAACAGAGTCCTGTCTTTTTCGAATGCTGGAGAGCAAGTGACCCAATCAGGAGGGAGGGGAGGGACGAGGTGGAGCCAAGCCGACGCTGATTTGCCCGCGTTTTTGGCCTTTTTTTCTCTTGCGCGCAAGGAGCGCCGCTTTCTCTCCCTCGCCGTGTTTTTTGTATTGGGAGGGAATGGACACGCCACGCTCGGGATGGTACCGGAAGTGACGTCCCCAACCAACCGCCATTTCGACCTTATCGCTTCCTGTTGCGTACAATTAACGTACGATACTGCGTACTATGCTCCAAATACAGTACTGTATATGGAATATAGTAACAGTCGCAAAACTAACAATTTCTGAGGAGAAAACCCTGAGGTGAAAAAACAAATGACATTCACACACACAAATATATATGTGTGTGTGTGTATATTTATATATATATATATATATATATATATTTATTTATTATAACACATTATATATATATTTATATATATAATGTGTTATAATATACATCTTATTACGACACGATATTAGAATTACCTCATAGTGCGTTTATTCCGTTAGAACCTTCTTACGTACCGCAACTTCCGCCCTCTTTCAAAATGGCGGCGCCGCTTTCACCTTAACACGGCCGGACCGGGCATTTCACCTCCTCCGTTTAAACCTGACGAGGGCCGAACTGCTTTTTCACAACGTCACGTCCGGTTTGCCGCCGTCTTTAACTGCCCGCTCCTAAGATGGCCGACAGCGCCTCTGGATCGCCGGTAGAACGCGCCGCTTCCGGTGGGCGGGGCGGTGTCGGCAGTGGCTCCTGGGAGGCCGTCGTGCTTGAGGCGTTGGGGTCGCGAGGTGGTTGGAAAGTGGCGCCAAGATGGCGGCTGGGCCGATCTCTGAGAGGAACCAAGGTGAGGGCTGGGGCTGGGGGGCAGGTCCCGGCAGCTCCCTCTTCTCCAGGGCGGAGGCTGTTGAAGTGGGGGACTATTATGGGTTGGAGCCCCCCCAAAAAAACCTCCCCTCCCCTCTTGGCGTGGCAGGACCATTGGCTTTGCATAGGGAGGGATTAATGCTGTAGTAGTAGTACTGTAGTAGTAGTAATAATAATAATAATCAGTAGTAGTAGCAGATGCTAATTATTATTGCTAACAGTACAGTCTCTATATAGGGGGAGTTTCCCCGTTTTGGAAGTGGGTGGGTGAAGTTAAAGCTGTTCTTAATAGCAACAGAGGCTAATTACAATTAATAATAAAGATTTCAGCAGTGCGTGAGGCTGTATTTATCATCACACTTACTGTCAGGCCAGTCTACATTGGGGTAGTGTCCCCGTTTTGCATGGCGTGGGTGACATTAAAGGCGCTATTATTACTACTACTACTACTACTACTACTACCGCTTAAAAGCTACTTTTGTTTTTATTATTAAATTTAAGCTGCTATTTTTATTTGCAGTAGTGGATGCTAATTATTGCTAATAATTCGGCTTTTGCAAGTGCAGGTGTCTACTGAAATGTTATTAAGTTGCAACTAACTTCAGGCGTACTTGAAGTGGCAATCAGTGTACATGTCTAGCTTATATGTCCATGAATTGCATAGGCCAGTTGGAAGGGACCCAAGGGTCATCTAGTCTAACCCCCCCTGTTTGGATGAGTTGGTGGAGAGATCTCTGAAAAGCCTGCTCTCTCTGTCCATGCAACTGATGTGTGTGTGTCTCTTTCCTCTCCGCTCCAGATGCCACTGTGTACGTTGGAGGCCTGGACGAAAAGGTCAGCGAACCTCTCCTGTGGGAGCTGTTCCTCCAGGCAGGTCCGGTCGTCAACACCCACATGCCCAAAGACAGAGTCACTGGCCAGCATCAAGGTAAGCGATGCCAAGAGCATGTTGTTTTGGAGGGAGCACGTTTGTCAGCGGATGTAACATGGCACCCTCCATATTGTTGGACTCCAGTTCCCATCTGTTGTCAGCCAGGATGGCCAACCTGAGCTGTAAATCTTCCTTTGGCTTTGCTCATGAGCCAGCGATGGTCCCACCTATCTTGCAGCAAAGTCCAGTTCACTCATGTGCATAAGAATTGTCTTCTTGGGGGGGGGGTGAATAGTCAGTAATTTCTGTGCATATAAGGTGCACCTTTTCCCGAGTCAGACCCATTTGCCCATCTAGCTCAGTGTTGTCTACACTGACGGGCAGCAGCTCTCCAGCATTTCAGGTTCTTTCCCAACCCTACTATGAGATGCCACTGGGAGTTGAACCCGGGACTTTCTGTATGCAGAGCCGGTGCTCTTCCACTATGCTATGGCAGAGCACCTACCCTGTAGGTTTGCTTATTTAATTAGCTTTTCTCAACGCACCCTTTAAATAGGCCCATGTGGGCTGCAACAACAAAATATGTCATTATAAAACAAATGAAACAGTTGCAACCTTGAAACAAGGAAAGGACAAAAACGATTCTAAATATACAAAAACAATATGTGCATTTAAAAACAATTACAATGTAAAAATGGTTGCTGTTTAAAGCAGTCACATGCCTTCCTTCCATGATATTTATCCCAGGTCGCTTACAGTGCAAACTGAAACAAGCAAATAACCCCTCTCCCCCACCCAGCAAAGCAGTGGCTCCCGAATCTTTTGGGACCACCACCCCCTGGTTCCGTAAACTTAACCCAGGTGCCCCCTACCTTATAAAAAGCATTATTCAGAATAGCGGTTTGCATGTCACACCGAGGAAGATAATAACACAATAAAATTCAGAGCTCTTACGATTAATTGCACACTTACTGAAAACCCAATTAAAACTATTTAGTTTAATTAACTGGGACTGGTTATAAGGAACATACGACTCCCTTGCTAGAACAGATCCACTGGTCTGTTTCTGGACGCAATTCAAAGTGCTGCGTATGACGTATAAAGCCCTGCATGTCCTAGGTCTCTGAAAGACCACAATTCCTCATGTGAACCTGCCTGGGTTTTGAGATCTTTGGGGGAGACCCTTCTCTCAATACTGCCACCCTGACAGCTGGGGACATGGGAAAGGGCCTTCTTGGTGGTGGCCGCTCCCAGACTTTGGACCTCCCGTCCTCCTTGTCCTTTCTCAGGGAGGTGAAGAACCCGTTCGAACAGGCTCTGGGGAATTGACTGCTTTTAATGAAAGGGCTACCCGGGACGCGGGTGGCTCTGTGGGTTAAAGCCTCAGCGCCTAGGGCTTGCCAATCGAAAGGTCGGCGGTTCGAATCCCCACGGTGGGGTGCGCTCCCGCTGTTCGGTCCCAGCGCCTGCCAACCTAGCAGTTCGAAAGTACCCCTGGGTGCAAGTAGATAAATAGGGACCGCTTACTAGCGGGAAAGTAAACGGCGTTTCCGTGTGCGGCTCTGGCTCGCCAGAGCAGCGATGTCACGCTGGCCACGTGACCCGGAAGTGTCTTCGGACAGCGCTGGCCCTTGACCTCTTTGAGTGAGATGGGCGCACAACCCTAGAGTCTGTCAAGACTGGCCCATACGGGCAGGGGTACCTTTACCTTTACCTTTAATGAAAGGGCTGGTGCTGGGCTGCTTTTATTGTAATTATTTGTATGTTTTAAACATATTTTGTATATGTATATAGTTTGAATTCTATCAATACTTACCGGTAACTGTTTTTTAAAGATGGTTCCCCCCCCCCCTCAATGCTTTTAGCAATCCTTGGTTTTTTATCTGTGAACCACCTAGATTCCCATCAGGAAAAAAGACTGAGTATAAATATAACAGCAGCAGCAATAATGATAATAATAATTCAACAAAACTGATGAACTTGATCCAGTGGTACCAGCTTCTTAAATGATTTATACCTCTAGCACCTCCCTGCCATCCCCTTGGCCCCTTCGGGTCACCTTTCCCCAGGTAATCCCACCAACATCTTTGGGAACCACTTTGTAAAGGGACAGTGAGTTGCCATCTGCTCTCAGCAGATGCATTAAACCTAGTGGCTAGCTTGGGTTCCATTAATTTCATTGGGTCTGCTCTTGAGTTGAACTTGGACATCTACAATCCTCATACACAAACACTGCATTGTGTTCTTTTAAGCTAGGGTTGCCATATGTCCACGATTGTCTGGAAATGTCGAAAATCCGGCAGTGCCATATTTGCCCAATTTTCCATAAAACCAGCTCAAAAATGGCGTATAAATTTTGCTCCAAAAGCTCAACAGCTTTGCTAAAAAAAAACCCTCTACAATCTGTCCAGATTTTCACTGTTTGGCAACCCTATTTTATTATTTTTTTTAAAATTCATTTTTATTAAAATTTCCAGTTTAACAATCCAATCAAATCACATTAAATATTCCAAATTATACATATACATATCAAGTAATCTGAATATTCTGCCAAATTATAAATTTTCAATAGGACTTCCCAGGCTTCAAGTTCTGATCATCTCATACTTCTACTGCTTTTCATAGTCACTTCCGATGGTTCCTCTAATTCTTTTCTCTTGTTAACCTTCCTTCCTTTCACAGCCTCTGAGTTGTTCCCACAAGCGAGTTAAAACAATGTGTTTCTGTGTGGATTTTATGTCTATGATCCCCCTCTATCAGTTCACAGCATCTCCTCACACACTGGTGTTTCTGCCGAATCAATCCGAAAGTCTTTTCGCTTCTGGCAGCTGCTATCTCTGCTCGGTTCCGATAAAATTACTGAGCAGACGCTTAGACTTGATTTCGTGGCAACCCTATTTTGAGCGTCTTTCTCGCCCTGTCTCCTTCCAGGCTATGGGTTTGTGGAGTTCCTTAGCGAGGAGGATGCCGACTACGCCATCAAGATCATGAACATGATCAAGCTGTACGGGAAGCCGATCCGGGTGAACAAGGCCTCAGCCCACAACAAGAACCTGGACGTGGGCGCCAACATCTTCATCGGCAACCTGGACCCGGAGATTGACGAGAAGCTCCTCTACGACACGTTCAGCGCCTTCGGGGTCATCCTCCAGACCCCCAAGATCATGCGCGACCCGGACACGGGAAACTCCAAGGGCTACGCCTTCATCAACTTTGCCAGCTTCGACGCCTCCGACGCCGCCATCGAGGCCATGAACGGACAGTACCTGTGCAACCGCCCCATCACCGTCTCCTACGCCTTCAAGAAGGACTCCAAGGGCGAGAGGCACGGCTCGGCGGCCGAGCGCCTCCTGGCCGCCCAGAACCCCCTCTCGCAGGCCGACCGGCCCCACCAGCTCTTCGCCGACGCCCCTCCTCCGCCCTCAGTGCCCACCCCGGTTGTCACCACCTTGGGGCCAGGCGTCACCCCACCAGGTATGCAGCCCCCTCTTTTCCTTTCGATATTTCTAAACTGGCTGGTGTTTTTCAATTTAGGTCTTTCTCTCTCTCCCCCCCCTCCAGTCCCTCTCCCTGTGTCTCTGTCTCATTGGTTTTGAGAATGTTGAGAGTTGGATGGTAGCCACAATGGCAATGCTCTGCCTCCACAGGCAGTAGTGCTTCAGAAGAGCTGGAAACCACCGGGGGAGAACGCTCTTCAGCTCAGTTCCTGCTTGGGGGCTTCCCATTGTGGCATCTGGTTGCCCACTGCCAGAATGGGATGCAGGCCTGCTCCAGCAGCTATGCTCTTTTGATGTTCTTATGGAGTCTCCAGATCCACAGGCAGTCTAGACGCCTAGGCCCTTAGGGGTATTTGGACCCTGTGAGAACAGGAGGCTGGACTAAATAATGATGATAATAATAATAATAATAATAATAATAATAATAATAAAATTTTATTTATACCCTGCCCTTCCCGGTTCAAAAAACCAGGCTCAGTTCAGTTAACAATAAATTTAAAACACTTAATTGATGCAACAAAAAACAGCATAAAATACAGTATACAACATGAATAACAATAAATTCAGAATTTGAAAATCAATTTTTTTGGGGGGGAAATCCATCCAATAAACATTAGGTGATCACCAGGGCTAGCTGGCTAAATTAGTCCTATTTGGGCCAGTGAGGAGACCAGGGAAGAATTAGCTGTGGGGTCCCAGAACGGGTAATCTTCATAAAAAGGGGAGGGAAGGGAAGGAAGGGGAATATAAGATCAGGCTAAGTTCAAATTGAAAGCCGGGCGGAATAGCTCTGTCTTACAGGCCCAACGGAAGGAGGTTAAATCCTGCAGGGCCCTGGTCTCATGAGACAGAGCATTCCTCCAGGTTGGAGCCATCACTGAGAAGGTCCTGGCCCGTGGAGGATAATCTGACTTCCTTAGGGCCCGGGACCTATAAACAATGATTATTCATGGACCTTAAGGTCCTCTGCAGGGTATACCAGGAGAGGCGGTCCCGTAAATACTACTCACCTGATCCAGCAGCCAGGCTCTACTTACCGAAATAAAGGAAGTCATGGAGGTTAATGATATCAGTAGCTGGTTGCTGGAAACTGCAAGAGAGAAGAGGGCTGTTATGATTCAGTCCTGCTTGCCAGTTTCCCTTTGGGGGCATCTGTTTGGCCACCTTGGGACCTGGATGTTAGGCTAGATGGGCCCTTGACCTGATCCAGCAACCCAGCCAGATGGGCAGTGTATAAATAAGAATAAGAATATTATGATTATGGAATCTCTAGGAGCAGAGCAGCCTGTTGAGATTTCTAGGTTCTTAGGGGGCAATAGGCCACTGTGAGAACAGGATGCTGGTGGACAAGAGCCCCCCCGCCCCCCCCGGCCTGATCTAGCAGGTCATCTTACGATATTCTTATAGTTACCCCAAAACCTCTTTGCCACATGAAAGATGAATGCTCCTACTTCTCTGACGTAGTTTACCTTAAAGGGCTACAAAGTTTGACCAGTAAAATAATCTGCTAAAGCAGGGATTGGTGGGAGTGGGAGATATCTGGACCCCAACTCACATAATCTCTGACTATTGGTCACATTGCCTAGATGCAAGGTAATGGGAGTTGATGTCCCTCTCCCTTGAGGTTAAGCTTCAGTTGATCAGTTGGGTGGTAGGCTTCGCTTTAACTGGCAAGGCCGAGACTCAAAGGCGCACCAGTTTTCTGTTGTTCTGGTGGTTTGCTGTTGTAGCTGTGCACCTGGAAGATGCTGGGCAGATGGAAGGAAGGACTTCTTCACGCAGCACAGAATTAAACTGTGGAACTTGTGTCCGCAGGAGGCAGTGATGGCCACCAACAAGAATGGCTTTAAAAGAGGATCGCACAAATTCATGGAGGCTATCAATGGCTTCTAGCATGAGGACTCTGCTCTGTCTCCGCTGCTCCTGTGGTTTCCAGCTTCTTGAATGCCACTCGCTGGAGACCACAGGAGAGGAGAGTGAGTGCTCTGCTCAGGTCCTCCTTCTGGGTTTCCCAAAATGGGCATCTGCTTGGTCACTGTGAAACAGGGGTGCAAACTTGAATAAAATACTGCATGGGCCCACGTAAGCCCTGCCCCGCATAATCACACACCCATCTGAATGCGAATGTCCATCAACTTTGAGTGGGCCCAGCCCCACAAATATTTTATTGTTGGCTCCTATGCTGTGAAAACAGGATGCTCGATTAGATGGGCCTTTGGCCTGATCCAGCCAACTGTTCTTACGCTCTTATGAACATTCCTTTTAACAGAGTGGGATCTTTGTTGTGTGGAATTTCAGGGTTTCTCTTCCTTCAGTATCTTTTACAGTTCTCTTTTCCACCCCGCACAGGCATCCCACCACCTGGGTCGTTCCCTCCGCCAGTGCCGCCACCAGGAGCCATGCCCCCGGGGATGCCGCCAGCCATGCCGCCCCCACCCATGCCGCCTGGCGCCGGTGCCCCAGGACCGCCTTCCGGAGGTGCTCCTGGAGGGGCACATCCTCCCCACCCGCATCCTTTCCCTCCAGGTGGGATGCATCCAGGTACGTTTTGCCTTTGGGGGCAACTCTTCCTCTCTCTCTCTGCAAAATAACCACAACACCCTCCGTTGCAGTGGACCTCTGCCTTCCTCTTAGGGCACTTACTATTTTCATTTTAACTAAACAATTTTTATACCGCTTACTGTAGTCTCTAAGCAATTTAACAATGTACAATACAACCGTACCTTGGTTTTCGAACTGCTTAGTTCCCGAATGTTTTGGCTCCCAAACGTTGCAAACCCGGAAGTGACTGTTCCAGTTTGCGAACTATTTTTGGAAGCCGAATGTCCGATGGGGCTTCTGATTGGCTGCAGGAACTTCCTGCAGCCAATCAGAAGCCGCGGTTTGGTTTTCGAACGTTTTGGAAGTCGAACGGACTTCCGGAACGGGTTCCATTCGACTTCCAAGGTATGACTGTATAAAGAATGCTGTCCAGTTAAAATCATAAAATCAGACTTCAGTTAAAATTGCTTGCTGGAGTAAAATCTTCACTGGGCGCTGGAATGTCCGGAGGGAGCGGGCTTGTCTGACCTATGGAACTCACTTCCAGCTGAGGTCGAACAGGCCCTTTACCTGCTGAACTTCTGGTGCCCAGCGGGGGCTTTTTATTTCCTTATTTTATTCCCTTTTTATTTTGTGGAACTGGGCCCTTGATATCGACTGCAGCACAGCACCTGGGTCATGGGGAACTACTAACAGCGATTTCCCGAAGACTTTAGTGATTGAGCAGGGATATGAGAGATCAGGCAGTCCCTGAGGCAAATAGTTAAGGGTCTTGTAAGATGTGCAACGGTGTGTCTGGCACCCTCACTGCACAGCTTTTAGCAAATGCTGAAGGCTTACCTCTTCACCCTGGTTCCTGACGCTTGAGTTTTCAGAACCCATCTTATTTTTGCAATTGCAAGTACAGTCATACCTTGGGTTACAGACGCTTCAGGTTGCGCGTTTTCAGGTTGTGCACTGAGCCAAACCCAGAAGTACCAGAACAGGTTACTTCTGGGTTTTGGTGCATGTGCAGAAGCGCCGAATTGCGACCCGCGTGTGTGCAGACGCAGCGCTGCGGGTTGCGAACGTGCCTCCCGCACAGATCACGATTGCATCCCGAGCGTCCACTGTGGTTTCAAACTTAACGTTGTGTTTTGATGTTGCACCTGCCCTGAGATCTTCGGGTGGAGGGCAGATAACAAATAACGCTACTGCGAATACTCCTACTAACTTCTGCACCTGCGTTTCCAGGAATGCCACAGATGCAGGTACATCACGGGATGCCCGGGATGGGCCCTCATCACCCAGGACCGCCGGGGGCAGGAGGCCAGCCGCCCCCCCGCCCTCCCCCAGGCATGCCCCACCCTGGACCCCCGCCCATGGGCATGCCGCCCCGGGGCCCTCACTTTGGATCGCCGATGGGTAAGTGTCGACAAGGCTTGGGGGCGGTTAGGATCCTTCCAAGTTTCTCTTTCTGTTTAGTACAGAAACTCCTTTGGGAGGTGACTCTTTTCAGCTGGTTTCTTCCTTATGCCCTGTTCTTTCATTTGCATGAAGTGGAACTACAGATCTCAAATACAGACAAGTGGGGGGGGGGGTTAAATCTTTCCTGCTTCTTTTGGCGGGGGCACTTGCTTGTTCTGTGCTGTCCCTTGTTTCTCCCGGGCTGTTGTCTAACCCAGATTCCTCCTCTTCTTCCTCCACCAGGTCACCCCGGCCCCATGCCCCCCCACGGGATGCGTGGGCCGCCTCCCTTGATGCCACCCCACGGATACAACGGGCCCCCTCGGCCCCCGCCCTACGGCTACCAGCGCATCCCTCTCCCCCCTCGGCCCACCCAGAGACCCATGGTGCCGCCCCGGGGGCCCATGCGGGGGCCCATGCCCCCCTAGGCAAGACAGCCCGACCGCAGGCCGGCGTAAGAAAAGGATCTTCCTTCCTTCCACGGATTCCTCAGATTTATCACTTTCTTTCTTTTCTCTCCGGACAAACATTCCAGTGTTTCGTGTTTTTGCTTTCCCTGCGTGAAAAGAGGCTGCCCACCAACTTGGCAATGTGGAGGGTCTTTGCTTATCCTTCATGTTATTAATATTTTTTTTTAGCTCCATCGCCTCCTGGAAGACAGAACAGGGTTTTAACGTTATTTTTTTATTACTGTTGTTACAATTCTTCTCTCTTGACACCCAACTTAGCCATGTGATTTGCAAATAAAAGTCTGGGAAGATGCTCCAAATATTAATTTTTTTTAAATAAAAGAAAAAATAACAGCGTTCCTTCTACCAGCACCCACCCATCCTTAGGGCTCCAGCTGGTTATTTTTAGGCTTCTGTGGTGGATTTTCTCTAATTAACCACACCAGTTGTGATCTCTAAGCTTCACTTGGAAAAAAAACAACAACAGCCGCTGGGGAACCCACAAAAGTGGAGTCTAGAGGCCTATGCATCACACAGGCTTACAGAGAGGCATTCCGCCACCTTACATTTACACATGTATAGAAATTAAGTCACATTCCCAGAAGAAAAGCTGGTATTGTCTGATCTGGATGCCTGATTCAGCAAGATGAACAGGATGTCTGCTCTCAAAGGCTCTCTTTCCTGTTCATATTTGCATGACACACTTTAAAGACAGTCTGAGTAAGCAGATTCTCTTACCAATACCCTTTCACACTCCCCCTCCCCCCATCTCTTCACATGTAGGCTGTCTTATGAAAGATATACAGTGGTACCTCAGGTTACATATGCTTCAGGTTACAGACTCCGCTAACCCAGAAATGCTGCTTCAGGTTAAGAACTTTGCTTCAGGATGAGAGCAGAAATTGTGCTCCGGCGGCGCGGCGGCAGCAGAAGGCCCCATTAGCTAAAGTGGTGCTTCAGGTTAAGAACAGTTTCAGGTTAAGTACGGACCTCCGGAACGAATTAAGTACCTAACCTGAGGCACCACTGTACTATAATTCCCACCACACCTCCAAAGGTCCAACAGGGTGCCAGACGCTGTCTACGAGTGCCTTCGGGGCTATGTGCAGTCTGTCATAGGTGGTTGGCTGTGGGGTTCAGCATTTTGGCACCCTAATCCTTAATGCTGATTTTATTCTGGGTGTGTTCAGTGAAAAATTGCTTCACCTCCAAAAGCTGCAGCTTAGGGGTGTGAGTATTTTTTGGGGGGGTGGCGGACATTTATTCATCCTACCTCTCTTAAATCAGAACCAGTGAAGGCAGTGAATGTCCTGTGTGAGTGCCTGGAGGCGGTTGGAGGATGGATAGCTACTAACAGATTGAGGTTGAATCCTGACAAGACAAAAGTACTGTTTTGGGGGGACAGGAGGCGGGCGGGTGTGGAGGACTCCCTGGTCCTGAATGGGGTAACTGTGCCCTTGAAGGACCAGATACGCAGCTTGGGAGTCATTTTGGACTCACAGCTGTCCATGGAGGCGCAGGTTAATTCTGTGTCCAGGGCGGCTGTCTACCAGCTCCACCTGGTACGCAGGCTGAGACCCTCCCTGCCCGCGGACTTGTCTCGCCAGAGTGGTGCATGCTCTATTTATCTCCCGCTTGGACTACTGCAATGCGCTCTACGTGGGGCTACTTTGAAGGTGACCTGGAAACTGCAATTAATCCAGAATGCGGCAGCTAGACTGGTGACTGGGAGCGGCTGCCAAGACCACATAACACCGGTCCTGAAAGATCTGCATTGGCTCCCAGTACGTTTCTGAGCACAATTCAAAGAGGCCCTAAGCGGCCTCAGCCCAGTATACCTCAAGGAGCGTCTCCACCCCCATCGTTCAGCCCAGACACAGAGATCCAGTGCCGAGGGCCTTCTGGCGGTTCCCTCATTGCCAGAAGTGAGGTTACAGGGAACCAGACAGGGCCTTCTCAGTAGTGGCGCCTGCCCTGTGGAATGCCCTCCCATCAGAGGTCAAGGAAATAAGCAGCTATCTTATTTTTAAAAGACATCTGAAGGCAGCCCTGTTTAGGGAAGTTTTTAATATTTAATGCTGTATTGTTTTTAACACTCGATGGGGGCCACCCAGAGTGGCTGGGGAATCTCAGCCAGATGGGTGGGGTGTAAATATTATTATTATTATTATTATTATTATTATTATTATTATTAGCCCTGCCAAAAAAGGCTCCCAGACCAGCTGGCATGGGAAGATGCCTTACACTGAGTCAGATCATTGGTCCATAGACCTCAGGATTGTCTGCACTAACTGGCTGCCGCTTCCCAGGGGTTTCAGGCAGAGTTGTTGCCCAGCGCTACTCAGAGATGCCATTGGGGGATTGAACCTGGGGCAAGGCAGATTCTCTGCCGCTGAGCTATGGCTTAAAATGCAATCAGTTTGCATGGGGAACTTGCAGGATAGGACACTTGGCTTTTGCTCTTAAGCCGTTTGGCGCAGATGTTGCAACTTAAGGATAAGAACATGCCAGGTCTTGGGAGGAAATTCCCAGGGTCAGTTTTGGAGGGTAAGGCTCCCCTCTTTTGAAGTTTGCGCCAGAAAAGCAGGGTGGAAACACTATACAGTGGTGCCCCGCAAGACGAATGCCTCGCAAGCCGGAAAACCCGCTAGACGAAAGGGTTTTCCGTTTTTCAATGCGCTTCGCAGGACGAATTTCCCTATGGGCTTGCTTCGCAAGACGAAAATGTCTTGCGATTCTTGCGATTTTTTTTCGCTCTCCACCCCCTTTTACTAAGGCACTAAGCTGTTAATAGCCTTTTAGCAGCTAATCCACTAATCCCTTAAGCCTTTAATAGCCGCTAAACCGCTAATAGCGCTAATCCGCTAATAGGGTTGCTTCGCAAGACGAAAAAACCGCTAGACGAAGAGACTCGCGGAACGGATTCTTTTCGTCTTGCGAGGCACCACTACTAGTTTCTATAGTTTCTATAGACTATACTAGTCTGCGGAGCAGAAGGTTCTTCGCAACGCGCCTCGGGGGAAATGGTGTGTATAACGCAGAACGTGATTGACAAGTTTCCGGAACAACTCACTCGGTGCGATCACAGGGAGGGAAACTGATAATTAAGCCAGCAATTCAATTAAAAGAAGAAGAATCGGTGCATGGAGAACTTGACACCTTCCTTGGCAGCCTGAGGGGGGTTCAAATTTAACATTATGCAAAGGGTCTCTCTGCCACCGAAGTTTCGATTTCAGTTGTTGCCTTAAAACATCATTTTCATGTGCCCCAGTCCTCGCTTGGGGGAATTGCACAAAATGTCTTGTGGGTACCCGGTTGCCTGGCATTTAAGGGGTGAGAAAGTCCTTAGTGCAGCGCGTGGTTAAACTATGAAACTAGCTCCCATGGGACAGTGATAGCCCTGTAGGACTGGACAAATTAATGGAGGGGAGGGCTATCAAAGGCTACTGTCCATGACAGAGGCTATGCTTTGCTTCCACAGCTGGAGACAACAATGCTTCTCAATACCAGTTGCTGGAAAGAACAGGAGGGGAGAGTTGCTCTTGTGCTCGGGCCCAGCTTGCGGGTTTCCCTCGGACATCTGGGTGGCCGCTGTGAGAACAGGATGACTAGATGACTAGACTAGATGGGTCACTGGCCTGATTCAGCTAGCTCCTCTTACGTTATTAAAGCTGGAAGCAGGAAGATTGGGCCTTGACTATCCCAAATTGGTCACCTCCGCTGTGGGTTAAACCACAGAGCCTAGGACTTGCCGATCAGAAGGTCGGTGGTTTGAATCCCCGCAATGGGGTGAGCTCCCATTGCTCGGTCCCTGCTCCTGCCAACCTAGCAGTTCGAAAGCACGTCAAAGTGCAAGTAGATAAATAGGTACCGCTCCAGCGGGAAGGTAAACGGCGTTTCCGTGCACTGCTCTGGTTTGCCAGAAGCGGCTTAGTCATGCTGGCCACATGACCTGGAAGCTGTACACCGGCTCCCTCGGCCAATAAAGCGAGATGAGCACCACAACCCCAGAGTCGGTTACAACTGGACCTAATGGTCAGGGGCCCCTTTACCTTTACCTTATCCCAAATGGGTCACCTGTGAACCAACTCATTGCGACGATATACACCCCTAAACACGAAAGACTGTGCCGCAGCTTCCTTCCACTAGAGGTCGCAGCTCAAAGAACCAAACCTTTTGAGAACTCTTCCGGATTCCTTTCACGTGCATTCCCAGGGGATGTTTCCAGACTGTCGCTATTTCGGGGTGGGAGTCAGTCATGCGCCGGTGGTGCAGTTGCAGCTGAGCGGGAGGTCTTGCGCAACAAACCCATTTCCCCATCCAAAGACTGAGCTTTTGCGATAAGAAAAGTGATGGGGAGTTGCACAGCGTATGTTGTCTTGCTGCAACCTATAATCTAGCCTTGCAATCAAAGCGGAGTGAAATTAGCTAAGTAATTAGCTGGTGTCATCTAGCCTCCCTGCAAACAGATGCAGGAGGAGCAGTCTATATAAGCCAGGCTTCCTCAACCTCGGCCCTCCAGATGTTTTTGGACTACAATGCCCATGATCCCTAGCTAGCAGGACCAGTGGTCAGGGAAGATGGGAATTGTAGTCTTGAAACAGCTGGAGGGCCGAGGTTGAGGAAGCCTGATAAAGGCAGCTCATCTGAAAGAACTCCAGCTTGCTTGGAGCAGCACCACAGGAAGCCGAATGATGGAGGAATCCGGACAGAAGGACTTTTTCATGTGGTCCGTCGTTAAACTGTGGAACTCACTTCCGCAGCAGGTGGTGATGGCCAACAGTTTAGATTCCTTTTTTAAAAGGATTGGGCAAATCCATGGATTAGGAGAGGGCTATGCTCAGCCTCCAGGGACGCGGGTGGCGCTGTGGGTAAAACCTCAGCGCCTAGGGCTTGCTGATCGCATGGTCGGCGGTTCGAATCCCCGCGGCGGGGTGAGCTCCCGTCTTTCGGTCCCAGCTCCTGCCCACCTAGCAGTTCGAAAGCACCCCTAAGTGCAAGTAGATAAATAGGTACCGCTTTATAGCGGGAAGGTAAATGGCGTTTCCGTGTGCTGCGCTGGCTCGCCAGAGCAGCTTCGTCACGCTGGCCATGTGACCCGGAAGTGTCTTCGGACAGCGCTGGCCCCCGGCCTCTTAAGTGAGATGGGCGCATAACCCTAGAGTCGGACACGACTGGCCCGTACGGGCAGGGGTACCTTTACCTTTACCTATGCTCAGCCTCCACAGCTGATTCTGAATATTAGTTACTGGAAATGGCAGGCGCAGATTGTGCCCTTGCTTGCTATGAGGTTCCTGCTCTTTGCTATGAGGTTGCTATGCGGTTCCTGCTCTTTGGGCCAATCAGGATGCTGGACTGGGTGAGCCCTCTGGCCTCATCCTGCAGCCAGGCTCTCCTGATATCCTTATACAGGTGAAACTTGAAAAATTAGAATATCGTGGGAAAGTTCATTTATTTCAGTAATTCAACTTAAAAGGTGAAACTAATATATGAGATAGACTCATGACATGCAAAGATATGTCAAGGCTTTATTTGTTATAGTTGTGATGATCATGGCGTACAGCTAATGAAAACCCCAAATTAACAATCTCAGAAAATTAGAATATTAAATGAAATCAGCAAAAGAAGGATTGCAAATAGAGCAATATTGGACCTCTGAGAAGTAGACGCATGCATATTTACTCGGTACTTGCATGAATTACTGCCTCATTGCGGCGTGGCATGGATGCTATCAGCCTGTGGCACTGCTGAGGTGTTATGGAAGACCAGGAAGTTTCAATAGCAGCCTTCAGCTCTTCTGCATTGCTCGGTCTTATGTCTCTCATCTTTCTCTTGGCAGTGCCCCATAGATTCTCTATGGGGTTCAGGTCAGGTGAGCTTGCTGGCCAATCAAGCACAGTAATCCCATGGGCATTGAACCAGGTTTTGGTACTTTTGGCAGCGTGGGCTATCTATCTCATATATTAGTTTCACCTTTTAAGTTGAATTACTGAAATAAATGAACTTCCCTACAATATTCTAATTTTTCAAGTTTCACCTGTAGAATCTCCAGGTCCAGACACAGATTCCTATGTTCTTGGGGCAGTTGGCCCCTGTGAGAATAGGATGCTGGACTCGGGAATAGGATGGCTGGGTCTCGCAGGTTATCCTTATTTCCTTCAGTCCTTGGACGACAACAGGCCTGTCCAACGGTGTAGAGGCGTATTGGCAGGGCTCCGCCAGGTTCAACACACAAGGAGGCAATCGCTGCTGTCCTTTGATAAGGGAGCCACTCAAGCCCTATTGAATGAGTGCATCAGGCAGGTGTTGGCTTTCATTCATCACAACAGCCTGCCAGCTGGCAATTTCCACATCTGAAGAGCTCGGCTGGATACTGGGCCATCACAGTCCGGCATCCTGTTCTCACAGGGTCCAAATGCCCCGAAAAACCTTGAAATCTAGATAGACTGCCACTGGGCCTGGAGGTTCCATTGCCTTCTGCATTCAAACAGACACTGCCACTAAGATCTACCACACGGGTGATAATTTATGTTGGAAGTGTAAAGAAAAGGAAGGTACCTTTTTTCATATGTGGTGGATGTGTCCCAAGGTGAAAGACTTCTGGGAAAAGATTTACAATGAATTGAAAAAGATGTTGAAATATACTTTTATTAAAAAAACAGAAGCCTTTCTACTTGGAATAACAGGTTTGGAAGTGCCCGGGAAAGATGTTAGATTGTTTTTGTATGCCACAACTGCAGCAAGAATTTTGTTAGCCATAAAGTGGAAATCACAAGAAATACCAACAGTGGAGGAATGGCAGATGAAGATGATGGACTTTTTGGAGCTGGCCGACCTGACCGGAAGAATCCGCGAACAGAAAGAGGAGGAGTACCAAGGAGAACGGAAGGAATTTAAGGAGTATTTAGTTAAATATTCTAAGATAACATACCGTAAGTAGAACTATTTGTAAGTACCAAATTGGCTTAGGAGTTAAATATGTTAAACTGCATAACACTATGGATAGAAGTGAAAATGAAAAGAAAGAAAGATGTTAATTGACTAAGTTAATTTTATTTGAAAATAGTATTAGAAAACTGCTACAATGAGCTATATGGAAATTCAGCTAGGGGGATTTGAGGAAGTCGTCTAACAATGAAATCAAAAGTGGGATTATAATAGCTAGGGTAAATGTTTGTTAGTTTGTTTTCTTTTATATTGTAATGTTTTTCTCTCGTGTTTGCTATAAATTTGGAAAACCAATAATTTTTTTTTGAACCCCCCCTCAAAAAAAACAGGCACTGCCACTGAGCTACACTCTGCCCACCCTTGATTGCATTCTGACCACACACCAGGGATTGGTCACTCAGACCTTTGGCTGTATACCTGACCTGATAGGCTCTCTCTTCCCCATAGCCAGCCATTCTCCATCCCACCGTGAGCAAAGCCTTGCAAGTTCCCCACTGTATCTGTTTCCTTACCCTGCAATTTTCAGATCTGCTTTCCCGACCCACCCTCCGCTCTGCTCCAGCGACTGCGGTGCCATTGAAAAAGCTAGCCTCTCCACACACACACACACACACACACCTCCAGGATCTGAGTGTGTTGCGTGGTGTTCTCTGTTCTGAGAACTCTGAGTAACGCAAGAAGAACGGGGGGAAAAAACACCCTCCACGAAATGAGCTGTTGCTGACAGTACAACGAAGGGCTGCAATTTACATCCGTTCGCCTCGCACGTTAATTTCACAGCCAGGCAGAAGGATGTTGCTAAGACCCTGCTGTTTTCAGAAATGGATGTTTGCAGGTTGAGAGGCAGACGGAATACGAGAATTAAAAAAAAATATTAGAGGGAGAAACCTTAAACTTCTGGTGGTGATGGGATCTTTCAAATTTCCTGGTTAGGTGTAAATGCCAAAATGAGAAGGAGGGTGAAGAGTTTGTTTTATTTTAAGAATAAAAGAAGAGGCTGCTGGAACAGGCTAGCGGCCGATCTTGTCCAATAACCTGTTCTCACACCAGCCAACCAGGGGCCTCAGTTGGAAACCCGTAAACAGGACCTTAGCAAAAGGCCATTCTCCCCTCCTGTGGTTTCTAGCCTCCAGCTGTGGGGTGCAGAACATTGCCTTCCTGGCTAATAGCCACCAATAGCCCTGTATGGAAGTGAGAGCTGGACCATAAAGAAGGCTGATCGCCGAAGAATTGATGCTTTTGAATTCTGGTGCTGGAGGAGACTCTTGAGAGTCCCATGGACTGCAAGAAGAACAAACCTCTCCATTCTGAAGGAAATCAGCCCTGAGTGCTCACTGAAAGGACAGATCCTGAAGCTGAGGCTCCAAGACTTTGGCCACCTCATGAGAAGAGAAGACTCCCTAGAAAAGACCCTGATGTTGGGAAAGATGGAGGGCACAAGGCCTCCAGTGAATCAGAGAATCACAGGATCATCTAGGATGATCACAGGAAAAACCCTGTGTCTAGATTCTTTGACAACCATGTTGCTATGTATATATATTTTGCCTTATACATGTTTGGTCCATAGCTTAACCACCTGTGTACAGACAGAGAGAAAGAGCACAGTGTTGTGTATCTTGTGTGACAGCATTAATTGCTTTCTGATAAAAGGTAGAAAAAACTGATACGCTCTATATTTGAGTTCATTGCCTTCTGTTTAATTGTGGAATTACAACAATTATGAACTGTACCTCAGACTCTAGCCTGGACTCTTTGACTTTCTGGATTCAAAGGGTCACTGTTTCCCCTTAGGATCTTGCAGGCAGGTAGATTAGGCATAATGAGACAGCGAAGCGAAGGGGATTGAAAGCGAATTATCACATCGGCCCTGTCATGGGCCTATCAAGGAGCCGTCTGCTTGCATGTTCAGGAGCTGTCTCAGTGATAGACAGCATTAAATGTGATGTTTGATTGGGAACGGGAACTTAGCCTGAGGAAATGTCATGTAAAGTAATGTCTCTAAATAAGTTTTCTAGTATTATCATAGCTATGAAAGGGACCCTCAAAGGTCATCACAGGAATCACACCTAGCAGATCCCCAACAGATGGCCAGCCATCCTCTGTTTAAGAACTTCCAAGGAAAAAGACTGCGTCCCCTTCCAAGGCAATCTGTTCCATTGTCAAACACCTCTCACCGTGGATTTTGCTGCTATCCTGTACAGCTGGAGGGATTTCCCTGGTAGGTTGTGGCCCCATCGCAGGCCTCATCCATTCATCTCCCACACCAGTGCCTTTGCTGCCAGCCTAGAGCCTGTTGCCAGCCGTGGACAAATCCTCTCCGTCAAGCCACCTCCTTGGCCCAGCCCAGACATCCATCTCCGCTGCCTCCGTGAGTCATCGCCAGCCAAGCGAAGGCAGCCAAATGGCTCCTTTGCCAGGGCTGCTCTTTAAAGATCCTCTCCCTCGAGCGGCAGAAGGAAAAGCTATTAAGCGAGCGATTATCGGCCCTGCACGGATGCTATAATTCCTCGTTACGCCGAGAAAGCAGCCGCTCCGAATCCCCCGGTGGGGTTTTACCGCCCGGAACGGAACCGACACTTCAGAACCGCTCTTTAAAATAAAATAAAAGCAGAGAGTGGGTGTGGAGATTACCCACACACTCTCCGCAGCAGGTGGAGGGTCAAATAAATGGCGTGGGAGCGAGGGAGTAGGCAGTGTCAGCTCAAAGCGGAGCGAGGATTCTAGTCCTCAAGCTCTAAGCTTGTTTCCCATTCTGCCCTTTAGCTGACATCTTAGAACAGGCTTCCTCAACCTCTGCCCTCCTCCAGATGTTTTGAGACTACAGTTCCCATCATCCCTGACCACTGGACCTGCTAGCTAGGGATCATGGGAGTTGTAGGCCAGAAACATCTGGAGGGACAAGGTTGAGGAAGCCTGTCTTAGAACACTGTCAAGGGAAGCCACGGAAATATTTGTTTCAGATACAGTGGTACCTCAGGTTACATACGCTTCAGGTTACAGACTCCGCTATCCCAGGAATAGTACCTTGGGTTAAGAACTTTGCTTCAGGATGCTGGCCACATGACCCAGAAGCTGTACGCCAGCTCCTTCGGCCAGTAAAGCGAGATGAGCGCTGCAACCCCAGAGTCGGTCATGACTGGACCTAACGGTCAGGGGTCCCTTTACCTTTACCTAAGGAGTCTCTTATAGGGACGTGGGTGGCACTGTGGGGAAAACCACGGAGCCTAGGACTTGCCGATCAAAAGGTCGACGGTTCGAATCTCCGCAAGGTGGTGAGCTCCCGTTGCTCAGTCCCAGCTCCTGCCAACCTAGCAGTTCGAAAGCACGTCAAAGTGCAAGTAGATAAATAGGTACCACTCCGGCGGGAAGGTAAACGGCATTTCCATGCACTGCTCTGGTTTGCCAGAAGTGGCTTAGTCATGCTGGCCACATGACCCGGAAGCTGTACGCCAGCTCCCTCGGCCAATAAAGCGAGATGAGCGCTGCAACCCCAGAGTCGGCCACGACTGGACCTAATGGTCAGGGGGTCCCTTTACCTTTAAGGAGTCTCTATGGGAGTATATTGTATTTTAAAAATGGAGTATCAGAGTTTTAAGGGGGCTAACCAGGTTGGGATAGCTGGGATAGCAGGCTTGTTGGATTTGAATGTCTTATGTAGATTTTTCCCCAATTTCGTTGTTCTATATGGGACAATGACAATAAAGATTATTGTACTGTATTGTATTGTATTGTATTGTATTGTATTGTACCGCATTGTATCGTTCTCCATCCCAAACTTGAGGGCTGGAGTTCCAACCAGGCTGCAGTGCAGAGGGAGGGAAAAGAAGCAGGACTAGTTCATCGGTTCAGCTCAGAGCACCAACCGTTGGTTCTCCCCAGTTGTCACTTAGCAGCAGAAATGGGAAGCAGGTCTATTCCATCGGCTATGCCAAGACGCAGACACAACCACTTCGCAGAAGAAACCCCACAGCAGAAACCCCTTTATGTATCTTCCAAATGCTTTCAGCATTCAGGATCCTATCTGTGGAAACGTGGATCCTCCAGACAGAGGATTCCAACCTCTCATTTTAGAGTATCAAAAGGCTTGTAGTATACCAAGGGCGCAAGATTTTTGCACCAGGAAAGCAAGAATTAATTCAGAGGATCTGGGCGAACTATGTGGACGAAGTGGATTTGGAGACTTTGTCTTGTTTTGGTTTCATGAGTCAGAGAGAGGAGCAAACAGGTATTCTAGACCAGTAACTGAAGACCTCTCTCCCTTTAATGGAAACCTCAGTGCTGCTCTTTTGAGCAACAGGGACTAGGAACTTGATTTTTTAAAAAAATGACAAAGTGGAGTGGTTCTGAGGATGCTGTGAATGCTGAAGTTTCAAAAGGTGCTGCTATGTTTTTGTTTGGGGGGGGATTATCTCCTTTAAAGCCATTGCATTGTAGTGCTGTTTAATATAGCAGTGCATTATATTGTAGTTTCTCAGTTTCAGTGTATTCATTATTTTGTAGACTGCTTAGAGATGGTCTTAAGCAAGGGTCAGCAAACCATTTCAGCAGGGGGCTGGCTGGACTATATTGTGAAAGAAAGAAAAAAATAACAAATTCCTATGCCCCACAAGTAACCCAGAGATGCATTTTAAATAAAAGCACACATTCTACTCATGTAAAAACACGCTGATTCCTGGGCTGGATTTAGAAGGCAACTGGGGCGGATCTGGCCCCTGGGCCTTAGTTTGCCTACCCATGGTCTTAAGCATATATTGCCTTGGACCCAGGCTACCTGGAAGATTGCATCTTCCTATATGAACCTGCCCAGATGCCAAAATTCTCAGATGAGTCTCTCCCCTTGGTCCCATCAACATCAGAGGCACAGTTGGTGCTGACCCAAGGGACAGAGCCTTTTCTGTGGCTGCCCCAGATTATAGGATTGCCTCCCAAACCAGGTTAGACTGGCTCCCTTCCGCTGGCAGGCTAAAATATCCTGTTGGAGGAGGCACTGTGGCTATGTATCAATTCCTACTGACATCAACCAGGGAGTTTCCTTGTTCTGTTTTCTTCCTTCCCCGCAACCAGAAAGCTAGGGTTAGAGTGTAAGACTTGGATCCGGGAGAGACCAGAGTTCAAATCTCCACTTGGCCATGAAGCGCACCCTGGGTGACCTCGGAGCAGACTTTGGTAATCTCTGATAATATGGCACCCTGAGTACAGCCAAAAATTGGCAGCCCCAAATGGATCTTCTTAGTTATGGGTCTCAGTGGTGTAGCGTGGGGGGTGCAGGGGGGCCGGCCGCACCGAGCGCAACATCTGGGGGTTAGGGTTAGGGGGCGCAAATCCACGGGTTAGGGGGCGCAAATCCACGGGTTAGGGGGCGCAAATTACTTGCCTTGCCCCGGGTGCTGACAACCCACGCTACGCCACTGATGGGTCTTCTCAATTTTGCGCCCCCTCGGCTCGGCGCCTTGTGCATGGGAACCGCCCACACGGCCCCAAATCCAGCACTGGTGACCTTGAGGCAGTCACTGCCCCTCATTTCAACCTACCTCTCAGGGTTGTTGTGTGGAATTCAAGGAGGAGGAAGGTAGAACCACATTCGCCACCTTGAGCTCTTTGGAGACAAAAAGGGGGGGACAGAAATGCAACAAATAAACGAATAACATTCTTTTTTTAATAAAAGAAAACGAGATTAATTTAAACCCCGCATCCATTTAACCCTTCCTTTCCTCACCATTTAAACCTTTCCTTCCCCATACTGGGGACTTTCGAACGCAATCTACCAGCAAAAAGCTTTTCCCCCTTTTTGTTCTGTTTCGCTCCCCCCCCCCCCCGCGCAACACCGGGAAAGAAAGAGAGAAAAGAAAAGAAAAACCACACCGTCAGCTGGAACTGCCTAACGAGGCCATTAGTCAATTGGGCTCCCCTTTTTGGGGTTAAAACGGAAAAAAATATCTCCTAGCCTCCAGAAACCTGAGCTTGCAAAGGTCCTCCAGGACGGAGACCGAAGGTATGGTAACTGCGCGCAGGGGGTGGGGAAGAGCCGATTATTTCCTCTCTCCCCCTCAAATCTGTCCAATTTTGCTGGGTCCTGAACCCTTTACTGCATCACCCCCCCCCACCAACCCCTTCTCTTTCGCCTGCCCGCCCCTCCCTTCCTCTCCCTGCCATAATGGACTCTCCCATTCTCATTCTCCTCGTTGGAAGCTGCAGTGTTAACGCGGCTCCCTCCCGCCAGCTCCTCTGGTCCTTCCCTCCTCCTGCATCCTGGTTGCAGTAGCATCCTTTGCCGGCGGATGGTGAGCGCCTGAGATAGGAGGAGAGCTGTGTCTTGGGTACCACAGGAGCAGGTAAGCAGGGTTATCTCCGCTCTCTTCCTAAAGGTGTCTGCTTGGCTGCCTTTTTCCGCCACCTTGTTGAGGGTGCGTGGCGTGGCAACCCCCTCCCCCCAAAAAAAATTACACCACCACATCTTTCCCTCGGTGCTGTGGCCATTTTGTCCTGGAAAACCTTGCCTTTGGGTTCGGCCTGAATTTCTGCAAGTCTCTCTTCCTCTCGCCTCCCCCCCCCCCGCCAATTTCTTCTGGCAGCCTTCATCTTTCTTGGCTGTCAGGCTGGGGGAGCCATAGTTGGCCAAGGGAAGATGAGACTTTGGCATCTCGGTTTTACGGGAGGTTTTATTTATATCCGGCTTTGCAAAGGGGGGGATATTGAAATTTGGAAGGGCCGAAGTGTGCGCACACAGAGCAAGGAATGACCTTGGGGGTGTTCAGAATTGCAAATTCGGGGTGTTTAGTGGTAGCGGCTGTTCTTAACTCTGCACCCATCTTTCTGCAAACTGGATTTCCTCACCTTCTGTCTTCCCAGGGCCCACCAAATAATTTGATTGTGGGGTGTGGGGGGCACTCAGGGGAGGTTGTTTCTGATATCCCGCCTCCGGCAACAATCTCCTTGCCACATACACCATCTGTATGAACGGGGTGAGCCTGGAGAACGGATGGCGGAAAGGAAATGCCAGAAATTAAAAATACCCATTTTTTTTAAAAAAGAGAGGCTGGATTGTGTGGGATGTGCTGAGGAAGGTTTTAATTTCAGTCTTCTGGAGATGGTTCCCTTATTTTAAAGAAAATCAGGGCGTTTTGACATTTAGAGGCTGGAATTGAAGCTTATGATATGTCATTCAAGGAAAATGTGGGACAGGCGTAGCGTGGGGAGTTGGGGGGGTCTGCCTCCGGCTTCCGAATTTTGAGAACCTCTCATTCCCCCCTCCCCCCTCCAGATCTCTTAAAAACTATTTTACCCCGCTGTCTTTGAAAATTGGTGGGTTCAGGAATCTTTCTTTTGCTACGCTAACAAAGCGGGGAGGAGGGATTTCCTAAAGGGGGTCACCACTCTCTCTCAACCCCCCCCCCATCATTTCCAGCCATTATATATTATTTTAACCTCCTCTCCCAGGTCCCTTGACTCAACAGCATCCTTACAGGGTTTTTTTTGGGGGGGGGATGTTGCTGTGATATTGAAATAAGGTCATTGGACTCCTGTGGGGGGAAAGCTATGTTTGATCAGCATTTTGGGGGGTGAGGGAGAAGATTGAGACAGATCCCGACTTCCAAATATGATTGCAAAACGGATGGAAGAATTGGGTGGGGGTAGATGTTGGCTGGGGGGCAGCCCACACGTGACTGCTCCTGCCTTGATGTTTTAATTTTAATTTGTAAGCTAGTTCTTTCCCGGCTGAGTCGGTCAATACAACATGATAAATACCCCGTGTCCTTTCTCTCTCTCTCTCTCTCTCTCTCTCTCTTTCTCTCTCTCTGGATCCGTGTTGTGTGCTTTTAAATCAGTCATCAGAGGGCAGTGAATTAGGGAGGGAGAATGCAAAGATGTGGTTTGTTGTTTTTTTAAAAGCTGTGGTTCAGTGGGTGACCTTGTCAAGCCAAACACTAGGCCCTGCAGATGCCGTGTTTGTCTTCCTTTCGTTGTGGTTTCAAAAGTTGGGTTCAGTAACACACAGAGATGTTCACAAAGGACACACACGCACAAACACATCCCAGCGGAGAAGGAGAGGGCTGATGCAGGCACCTTTGAACGGGCTTAATTCAGCTTCAGAGGCCCATTCAGGATCCTGAATGTGCAGAGGCAGGGAGGAAAGGCACTTGGCACCTTGGGAACTCCCTGCCTATTGATACCAGGCAAGCACTTTCATTGCACACGTTTAGGTTTCTTTCTGCGTAAGCGTTTGTTTGCATTTGTGCACAGGTGCGTGTGTGTGTGTGCGCACCCTGCAGCTAAGGACCCTTCTAGACCACCGGTTTATTCAGCAACCATCCTAAACTTTGGAACTCCTTGCCACTTGATATACTGCAGTGGGGCCTTCTCTGTGCTCTCTTTTTGGGTTTCTTTCTGAGTATGTGTTCGTCTCAATATGTGCACAGGTGTGTGTGTGTGTGTGCCTCTTCAACCAAGGCCCTTTCTATATCACCAGTTTATTCAGAATTCATCCTTGGAACTCCCTGCCTATTGATATCAGGCAATGGCATTTTCCCTGCACTCTTTTGGCACCTGCTAAAAACATTTTCTTTCTTTTTTTTAAACCCAGGCCTGCTCAGGTGTTTAGACAGTTGATGCGAGTTTCAATTCTGTGCTTGGTCTATTGCTATTTTCACTTTTCAAAAGACTTTGAAATCATTGCTGCTAATTTCTTTCCAGTGTTGATGTTATGGTTTTATCTTCTTCTTCTTTTTTTGTAAGCCGCTTTGAGCTTTTGGTCTGCAATCAAGCGCTTTATAAATTCTACATAAATAAATGAATAAATACGTAGGCTCAGGGGGAGGTGCTGCGACATTCGAAAGGGGTCAGGGAAGGTAAAAATGAACGCCTCTGCACTCAGAATTAATTCAAGCGAGGATATGGAAGGGGGACATGGAATCAGAGAATTGTAGCGTTGGAAGGGACCCTCAAAGGTCATCTAGACCAACCCCCTGCAATGCAGGAACCACAGCCAATGCACAGCATGTAGAACGATTTCCCTGCATTGTCCTCTCTTTTCAAAACCCGCTTCTGGTCTCGGTGTTACACTTCAGTGTGACGAACGGAGCCATGCAGATTTAAGGGTGGCTGGGTCATGCGGATAAGAGAGACAGGTTGAGCTCCAAATGACTCCCATTGAGTTCTGTGGGACACAAGGCAGACAGGTTGTATGTAATCTGTGGATCTGGAGCAAAGACATGGGCGGTTTCAATGGCAGATGGGATTTCCAGACAAAATCAAAACCCCGATGAATGCTAAGGCTTGTCTCTTCAGTGCCAGTCTTATGCAGAGCAGAATCACTGAAGTTGATGAGTGTGACTCATGTAGGCCCATTGACTTCACTGAGCAGGACTTAGTTGGATAACCACCTTAAGTTATCAGATATGTGAGATGGCAGCTGGAGAGCTGGTGGGTGGCTCTGAGTCGTCCCCCCCCCCCAAGAACCTTATTCCAGATACAGAGCCACAGTTCCCAAGTACTCAACTTATTCTTTTATTTTTTATTTATTGCACTGGTATCCCATCATTTCCCTTCAAGGACCCCAAGGTGGGTCATTAGATTCTTCTCCCCTTCCTCATTTAATCCCCACAGCAACCTTTTTCTACCTTTCCCTTTTAACCCCTCTTTTCTACACTTTTTATTCATTTATTTTTCTTTCTCTCTTCACCCTCCCCCTCCCTTTTGTGTTTTGATTCTATCTAGATAAAAGTCTTGGTTTTGTTTTTTTCTATATATATATAGAACAGGGAAAAATATATTAAGTTTTGTATTTTTCTCTAGAAACCTTAATGAAAGGTATTTTTAAAAATAAAATAAACAACCCTGTGAGGTAGGTGAGACCACAGCCTAAAGGTAAAGGGAGCCCTGACCATTAGGTCCAGTCGTGACCGACTCTGGGGTTGCGGCGCTCATCTTGCTTTACTAGCCAAGGGAGCCGGCGTACAGCTTCCGGGTCATGTGGCCAGCATGACTAAGCCGCTTCTGGCGAAGCAGAGCAGCGCACGGAAACGCCGTTTACCTTCCCGCCGGAGCGGTACCTATTTATCTACTTGCACTGGTGTGCTTTCGAACTGCTAGGTTGGCAGGAGCAGGGACCGAGCAACGGGAGCTCACCCCGTCGCGGGGATTCGAACCGCCGACCTTCTGATCGGCAAGTCCTAGGCTCTGTGGTTTAACCCACAGCGCCACACCTTGGTGAGACCGAGAGAGGCAGTGACCAGCTCCCAATACCACAGCCTAAGTCTGCTTTACTAGCAAATGGGGATTTGAACTCAGCAGAAGCGGTTTTAGGGTAGGGCGGCTGATGTGGTTTCACCGGTCGGTTGCCACAACCGTGGTGTAGAATGCAGCACGAGAGGCACGAATATTGCATGAATTTCGGCATGGCACAAATTTGGGGCCCTGCAGAAATTTGAGACCCCAAAGTCCGCCACTGCTCCTGGTCTCCCAGAACCTAGTTCAGCACTCTAACCCCTTATTCCATGCTGGTTCTCCATATATTTCCATATATTTCCTCCATATAATAGAAAGCAAAGTGGCTGCTGGATTTTGGGAGGCTAGGGTCCAAACTGCACCTACCGTCTTGACCAGGGGTCAGCAGACTTTTTCAGCAGGGGGCCGGTCCACCACCCCTCAGACCTTGTGGGGGGCCGGACAATATTTTTTGGGGGGAAATGAACGAATTCCTATGCCCCACAAACAACCCAGAGATGCATTTTAAATAAAAGGACACATTCTACTCATGTAAAAACACCAGGCAGGCCCCACAAATAAGCCAGAGATGCATTTTAAATAAAAGGACACATTCTACTCATGTAAAAACACGCTGATTCCCAGACCGTCCATGGGCCGGATTTAGAAGGCGATTGGGCCAGATCCGGCCCCTGGGCCTTAGTTTGCCTACCTATGGTCCTGACAGTAGATGCCTAGACCTTTTCCTCCCCCCACCCCCTATGAAATGAGGGAGGGGGTCCTTAAAACTCTGTCTACATGCCCGGGGTGTGTGGGTGTGTGTCTGCAAGATGCTGTCTCACCTACTAAGCCCAGAAGGATGGCAAGCACCTTGCTAGCTAGATACACAGACCCGGCGTTAGCAACTAATAGTTCATTTCCCCCCGGCAAATCCAGGATTTATTTTATTTTATTTTTTGTCAAGAGGCGAGGACAGTGTTATGTTCCCATTTTAAAGGCTGGGCAGCTGAGGCTGAAGGAGAGGGGCATATTAAGGAAAAGTGGGACATTCTGGGATAAAATCAGAAACTGAGACAGCTTCTCTAAAACAGGGATGGACAGCCCTGGAAAAATAGAGGGTCTCTGAAAGAGATACGTTTCTAGGCATCTTCTGACGTCCTCTATGGCACAATCCTGTCCCTTCTCTTACCGTTTGTGTCAGCATTTTCTCCCTCTCGTTCCTCCACTCACCACCCCGTTTTGGATTCCCATCATCTCCACTAGAAACCTCCTGTGCTTATTTGCATTCCTTGGAAATCAGAATTTCAGCATATATCTCTGAACATCCCTAAAAAGCATGTTTCTATTTGTGAATAGGCAGATGGACATTAGTGGCATCCTTCCCTTTTCTTACCCATCATTTTAATCGCTTTATCCTTTTGGTAAACTGCTTTAAGTTTGGCGGTTTGTTTTTTCTTTAACACCAAGTGGTGTTTAATTTTATGAAACAAATAAATAACCCTCTTTGACCAGAGCTTACGGGGAGATTAGGCCACACACAGCATTTATTGAGCGTTTGTTCTGATTTTGTTTACGGGGTTGGCCATGTGAAAACGAGCCTCCACTCTGATTTTCTTATGGGGCATTTGCACGTCTTCCTGTTAAGTCATTCGTCCAAACTGCAAAATGTCACTTTCTTTATTATTATTATTTTTTAAAAGGAATGGATTTGTTGTGCCACGGTGACAGGATGAGCCTTGACCCACTTTAATTGTGCAAACCTAAATTTGCAGCATGCGCTGGTATCTCTCCCAAGTAACTCCGACAGCCTGGAGGGACCCCGCCAAAGTCCATTAAAAGTTTATTTATTCATTCACTGCCTTCATATCCTACATTCCCCCCCCCCTCCAAGGAGCTCAAGGTAGTGTACATGATTCTCCCCCTCCTTGAGTACCTTCCACAACAAGTTACAGGGAACCAGGCAGCGGGCCTTCTCGGTGGTGGCACCCGCCCTGTGGAACGCCCTCCCACCAGATGTCAAAGAGAAAAACAACTACCAGACTTTTAGAAGACATCTGAAGGCAGCCCTGTTTAGGGAAGCTTTTAATGTTTAATAGGTTATTGTATTTTAATATTCTGTTGGAAGCCACCCAGAGTGGCTGGGGAAACCCAGCCAGATGGGCGGGGTATAAATAATAAATTATTATCATTATTATAACAACCTGTGTGGTAGGCTAGGCTGAGAGGCAGTGACTGCCACCTAATGAGTCTTGTGGTCGAGTGCGGGATTCGAACCCTGGTCTCCCAGGCTATAGCCTGACACTCTAACCACTACGCCACGCTAGCTTCCCAGTAACTCTAGAGTTACTAGCCAAAACATACTTTCCCTCTGGCTCAAACCATACCTGCTGTTCCACCTGTTCCCCGAGCAGCAGAAAGCCCCAGGGACCAGGGATTTGGCTCCAGTCTGTCTGTAATTATTTCGTTTATTTACATGTGCACAACTCTGGTCTCGTCGGAGGCAGACGCCTTGTGCTCATAGCAGGCAAGAGACCCACTGCCCCACATTGGATCGTGAGAGAATTTCCTAGCAGATGATGGCTCAGCCCTCTGATCTGGTCCCCGTCTTGCTCGGTGCCCGTCTGTTCCCCAAACTGCAATTTCTTCCACATGGAAGCTTTGCTTTGGCAGCCCAGCTCCACCGGGGCTCCTCTCCGGTCACCTGGGGAAAGCTGCCTCCGTGGGAGAGACTGGAAGCGGAAACTTCATTTTATTAGCTTTAAGAACGTAAGGAGAGCCCGCAGGATCAGGCCAAAGGGCCCCTATCTAGCTCAGCCTCCTGTTCTGATGGTGGCCAACCCGGATGTAGGATTCGAACACAAGACCGCTCTCCCCCTTGGGGTTCCCAGCGACTGGTATTCAGGAGCCTTTACTGGCAGAGCATAGTCTTCATGGCCAGTCGCCACTGATAGTCCTACCCTCTTTTGAAGCCATCTAGATTGGTGCCCATCACTGCTTCATGTGGGAGGGAGTTCCAAAGTTTAACTCTGCGCTGCACAAAGGACTTCTTTTTATCTATCCTGAATCTAGGGACGCGGGTGGCGCTGTGGGTTAAGGAGTTCTAGCATTTTGATAGAGGGAGAAGAACTTCCCCACTCTAGATCATGGCTACTGGTCCCATCACCTCCTGGCAAATAGAAGGGGAAGAAATGGAGGCAGTGAGAGATTTTACTTTCTTGGGCTCCATGATCACTGCAGATGGTGGAGACTCTTGAGAGTCCCATGGACTGCAAGAAGATCAAACCTCTCCATTGTGAAGGAAATCAGCTCTGAGTGCTCACTGGAAGGACAGATCCTGAAGCTGAGGCTCCAATACCTTGGCCACCTCATTAGAAGAGATGACTCCCTGGAAAAGACCCTGATGTTGGGAAAGATGGAGGGCACAAGGAGAAGGGGACGACAGAGGACGAGATGGTGGGACAGTGTTCTGGAAGCTACCAGCATGAGTTTGACCAAACTGCGGGAGGCCTGGCGTGCTCTGGTCCAGGGGGTCATGAAGAGTCGGACATGACTAAATGACTAAACAACAACAAAAGCCACTCTAGGAGACTTTTTGGCTGAACAGCGGGGTACAAGTGCTCTAGATAAAGAGATAGATAGAAGATAGATAGATAGATAGATAGATAGATAGATAGATAGATAGATAAGGCATATCTGTAATTGAGCATAGTCAATCCTTTGGTTCGGGCTCTCCTGACCTCTCCCAGTATCTCTGCAACCCCAGAGATGATCTATGTGTACACTTCAGTTCCTAACTGAGGAAACCCACCCATCCAACCAGCTATTCCCAACCTAGCGCCCCCTAGATGATCTTCTCGGACTACAACTCCCATCAAGCCCCCAGGTAGTATGGGTGTGCCAGAGCGGGCAGTTTTGCCATACTGGCCAGGGCCTGATGGGAGTTGTAGTCCAAAACCATATAGGATGCATTATCATAGAATCATAGAATTGTAGAGTCGGAAGGGACCTTGAGGGTCACCTAGTCCAACCCCCCGCAATGCAGGGATATTTTTGCCCAACGTGGGGCCCAAACCCACAACCCTGAAATTAAGATTCTCATGCTCTAGCGAATTAGCTATCCCTTTCTGGTCCATTAAACTCTAGTTTCCCGAGCGAAAGACAGGGTTGGCTCTACTTGGCTAGTATCCATGACGGCCTGGAAATGGGGGCATAAAAGACAGGGCTGGCTCTACTTGGCTAGTATCCATGACGGCCTGGAAATGGGGGCATAACCAATGGGAAAAGGCGTATTTTAGTTACAGATGTCTGGTTCGCTGGAAGCAGTTTTGACTCACCGCAGGCATTCAGACAAATGGCTTAAAAAAAAACCAGCCAACCCACCTTATATATATCAACACTCAGAAATACATTCATGCGTTTACACGTGGTACAATGGGTCATGCATCTGGCTGTTAACCAAAAGGTTATTGGTTCAAGCCCACCCAGGGATGGCTATGGGCAGGAGTCCTGCATTGCAGAGGGCTGGACGATGATTCTTGGGGTCCCTTCCAACTCTACAATCCCATGATTCTATGATATACTTCTTGTTCAGCTATTAAAGGTAAAGGGACCCCTGACAATTAGGTCCAGTCGTGACCGACTCTGGGGTTGCAGCGCTCATCTCGCTTTACTGGCCGAGGGAGCCGGCGTACAGCTTCCAGGTCATGTGGCCAGCATGGCTAAGCCACTTCTGGCGAACCAGAGCAGCACACGGAAATGCCGTTTACCTTCCCGCTGGAGTGGTACCTATTTATCTACTTGCACTTTGACGTGCTTTCGAACTGCTGGCTGGCAGGAGCAGGGACCGAGCAACGGGAGCTCACCCCCTGTCGTGGGGATTCGAACCGCCGACCTTCTGATCAGCAAGTCCTAGGCTCTGTGGTTTAACCCACAGCGCCACCTGCGTCCCTGTTCAGTTATTAGAGACATGTAAATGGGAACGTAACAAATCAGAAAGATGTATTCTGCTCCAAGATTCACTGGCCGGTCCTTTCAGCTTGCTACAGGCGACCGGACAAGTGTCTGTTTTGTATTTTTAAAAACCTTGTATACATCCATACTCAGACATCTGTTCATGCATAACCTGCCTGTTCCTCTTCCTACCAGACATGCTTCTGCTACCAGTGCTTAAAAATAGCATCCTATTTCGAGCAGAGGAGAGAGAGAGAGAGAGAGAAAGAGAGAGAGCAGGGTTGCTTGGCAAACTGTGGGATACTTGCATTCATCCTCGTAAATCCCTTCCCCGACTCCCCTTGCTTCCCCTCTTCCCTGGGGCAGGCGATTATATATTTAAAAAGTGGGACCGAGATTCTTTGAACCAGCCCGTTGGTCTATTTAAAATAAAATTTTTAAATCCATTTCACGGCCCACAGGATTTATCAGTGACGTGTTTACTCGTGTTTCCTCCCCTCCTCCTTTTCATTTCAGTTTCATCTGGTTGTTGATAAGCGAACGTCCTAAATGCTCAGCTGTCTAGAAACAGGGGGATGCCCTCTGAGGAGGGGTAACAAACGTTTTGACAAAATAATGGAGGAGAGAAGGTGGTCAGATTCTGCTCATGGGCCTTCCTTTGGGGCCTCTGGGTGGTGGGTGCCATGGGCCTGATTCAGCAGGGCTGCTCTTATGTAAGGATGTCTGGAAGAATGGTAAAGTCTTAGCCAAGGTTCACATAACACTGTGAACGTAATTTTATTGGCTTGCACGCTTTCCATAGTTATAACCATGCTCAAGGTGGCTTGTCTGAAAGAGCGTCTCCACCTCCATCGTTCTGCCCGGATACTGAGGTCCAGCGCCGAGGGCCTTCTGGCGGTTCCCTCCCTGCGAGAAGCCAAGTTACAGGGAACCAGGCAGAGGGCCTTCTCAGTGGTGGCACCTGCCCTATGGAATGCCCTCCCACCAGATGTCAAAGAGAAAAACAACTACCAGACTTTTAGGAGACATCTGAAGGCAGCCCTGTTTAGGGAAGCTTTTAATGTTTGATGCATTATTGTATTTTAATATTTTGTTGGAGGCCGCCCAGAGTGGATGGGGAGGCCCAGCCAGATGGGCGGGGTATGAATAATAAATTATTATTATTATTATTAAGGGCACAAACAAAAATCACATAATTATAAGTATAGCAAAAGTAATAACAGGCTATAAATAAAACACCGAAAAGCACACAACCAAATTAAACAATTTCCACATAAAGCACAGGATCTAAAATAGAGGTACAAACAGTTAATATCGAAAGCAGCAACAAACGCTGCCACTGCCACCACAACAAAATCCCAGTTCATTTATTTTATGGCCTTTCTACCGCACCCTTTTATCCAAGGAGCTCAAGGTGGTGTATATGAATCTACCCTCCCCTCCATTTAATCCTCACGACAACCCTGCGAGGTCGGTTAAGTGGGGCGATTCAAACCCTGGTCTCCCAGGTCCTTGTTGTCATTTAAGACCCCCCCCCAACAACAACCCCATGAGGCTGAGAGACAGTGTCTGGCCGAAGGTGTGTGTGATTTGAGCCGTGGTCTCTCCCAGCTCCTAGACCAATGCTCTAACCACTACACAACACTTCCTCTTTGTTTTAAGGCTGACATTGAACAAGGCTGTGGAATGATCTCCCCAGCTTCTTCCCTTCGGGTGTCGTTTGGCTCCAGGCCTGGGTGCCTGTCTGGCTGTGAGCCCGATGCGAACATCTTGGATAAACGCTGTGCTTAATTTTCATAAAATATAAGGCTTGTTATGGGCTGCTTGGCTTCACTGTTCACTTGTAATGTCTGTGGCCATATTGTTGCTGGACTTCGACTCCCATCGGTCTTAGCAGAGAACGTAGGCAATGGCCAGGAGCCGGGGTCCAGCAATATCAGGAAGGCTTGCAGGAGAGACGGTGCAGAAGACATATGACAGCCATCTTCAAATATCTGAAGGTTTGCCCCCCGGAAGATGGAGCAAGCTTGGCTGCTGCAGAGGGCAGGGTCTGATAGATTCAAGTGGCGAGAAAGAAGATTACGACTCAACCTTGGAAAGAACTTTCTGAGGGTTGTTCAACAGTGGAACAGACTCCCTTGGAAGATGGTGGACTTTCCTTCCTTGGAGGTTTTTAATTAATAAATAATAATAAGAATAATAATAAATAATAAAAATAATACATTTTATTTATACCCTGCCCTCCCTGGCCAGAGCCGGGCTCAGGGCAGCTAACACCAGTAAAATTACAGTAAAAACATAAAGGGGGGAAAAACCTACCAATTTAAAATACAGGTTAAAATGCAATTTAAAATGCAGCCTCATTTTAAAAGTAGCCCATAGATCAAAACCGTAAAGGGAGGGAGGACATAAGGGTCAGGCTGAGTCCAAACAAAAGGCCAGGCGGAACAGCTCTGCCTTGCAGGCCCTGCAGAAAGATGTCAAGTCCCGCAGGGCCCTGGTCTCTTGTGACAGAGCGTTCCACCAAGTCGGGGCCAGTACTGAAAAGGCCCTGGTCCTAGTTGAGACCAATCCAACCGCCTTGCGACTTGGGACCTCCAAAATGTTGTCATTTGTGGACCTTAAGGTCCTCCGCGGGGCTTACCAGGAGAGGTGGTCCCGTAGGTACGTGGTAAGCAGAGGTTGGGTGGCCATCTGCCAGGGATTCCTTAGCTGTGATTCCTGCATTCCACGGGGTTGGACTAGATGACCCTCGGGGTCCCTTCCTTATGATTCTCTGTTCTTCTGAGCCACACTGAGGGCTCTTGTTTCCATGACTGGGCTGTGGGCTTCCTGGAGGAATCTGTCCACTCTGAGAAGACTGTCTGTGCTACAAGTCAAATGGCATAACCCTACCATTCAAATGAGGGACGTGGGTGGCGCTCTGGGTTAAACCACAGAGCCTCTTGAGCTTACCAATCAGAAGGTCAGCGGTTCAAATCCCCGCACCGGGGTGAGCTCCCATTGTTCGGTCCCTGCTCCTGCCAACCTAGCAGTTCGAAAGCACACCAGTGCAAGTAGATAAATAGGTACCGCTCCGGCAGGAAGGTAAACGGTGTTTCTGTGCGCTGCTCTGGTTCGGTAGAAGCGCCTTAGTCATGCTGGCCACATGACCCGGAAGCTGTACACTGGCTCCCTCAGCCAGTAAAGCGAGATGAGTGCCGCGACTGGACCTAATGGTCAGGGGTCCCTTTACCTTTACCATTCAAATACTTCTCACTGTACCTCCCCACTCTCCAAAACACACACACACAAACACCCTTCTGCTAAAACGAAAACTCCAGAATAAGCTTTATTTACAGCGGCTGAGTTTTCACAGTTCAGGAGTGCAGCGCCATAGTTCACGAATAACAAGCATATTAAAAATATACAACGGCAGGTTTATTTCTCCCTTGCCGCAGCAAGGGAGCTTCGTTGTCTGGGCCTTTTCATTCCGGCAAATTGCACGCTTGATTTGTTTTTGGAAATTGGGGCTTGCCTGCTGCCTGTTGGGGGATGTTAAAATGGTTCTTCCCCTGCAGAAAGAACAGATGCCCATAATGCAGGGAGGGGGGCATTCTCATTCAATGCCCAGGGTTTGTTTTGTGGGGGTGGGTCCCCCATCCTATGTTATTAACATAGGAAGAGTCCTGTTGAATTAGGCCAAAGGGGGTCCATCTGGTCCAGCATTTTGTACTCACAGTGGCCAGCCAGATGATGTGAGAAACGGGACCTGAGCTCAAGGGCAACACTCTCCTCTCCTGTGGCTTCCAGCAACTGGTATTCAGAGCTGTTGGCCATCCCTAATTCATGTGGGAGGGAGTTCCATAGCTTAACTATGTGTTGGAGGTAAAAAATTTTGGAGAGCGGGGCTGGGGATAAGTCTGGAGCTTTCGAAATATGCACTGTTTTGTATTGTTTTATTGTTTTGTGTACATTCGATTGTAAGATAAAACATACGCGAAGGGACTTGACAGGTAGTCAAAACTGAAGAAAAGATCTTGTAAGATAAAAGGGGGAAAATATTTACTTTCATTATTATCATTTATTGTTATTATTTATTCTTGTGTGTGTGTCTGTACATATGTGTGTTTTGTATCGAATGTTTGGGAGGAAATAAGACGGTAAAAACAAATCAACTAAATATTGATGTATGTAATTTTTATTTCTCAATTATATTTAGCGGTAGTATGGTTGTAATGTTTTTTGTAACATAAAATCATTCAATAAAAATTATTTTTTTAAAAAATGTACTTAGCACTGCCAGCTAGTTCCATGCAAAGGTGGAATAATTTATTTTCCTGGTGGGAGAGGCATGCCTGTGAGCGAGAGCAGACCCCGGAATTCCTGGAGATGAGCCCTCTCTGGTTTTTTGGCTTACATTTCAAAAAGCATCAGTTTGTCAGAGACTCCTAGTTTTGGGCGGTAGAGTTAGTGTGGGCTCTGTCACAGTTATTTCATTCGGAGAAGCTGGCTAATCATATGATAGAATCATAGAACTGTAGAGGTGGAAGGGACTCTGAGGATCTTGCAGGTTTGGGTTGTAGAAGATTAAAGATAGACTAAAAGAAACGACTTCTTTGACAGCGTATAGTTAAACTATGGAACTCCCTCACGCAGGCTCTTGTTATGTTCTTTATGTGGCCAGATCCACTAAATGCACATTCCTCCTTTGGCCACTTTGGCCATGCTAGTTTGATTAACAACAACAACAACAACAACAATTTATTATTTATACCCCACCCATCTGGCTGGGTTTCCCCAGCCACTCTGGGCAGCTTTCAACAAAAGACTAAAATACAATAACCTATTAAACATTAAAAGCTTCCCTAAACAGGGCTGCCTTTAGATGTCTTCTAAAAGTTTGGTAGTTATTTTTCTCTTTGACATCTGGTGGGAGGGCGTTCCACAGGGCGGGTGCCACCACTGAGAAGGCCCTCTGCCTGGTTCCCTGTAACTTGGCTTCTTGCAGGGAGGGAACCGCCAGAAGGCCCTCAGCGCTGGACCTCAGTGTCCGGGCAGAATGATTTGCAGGCTCCCTTCTGTGTGAATTTACTCCTGTCCTTCGTTCCATGTCTGAAGTGTTCCGCTTTTTGCTTTGTCATCCTTGCAGGCCCATCACCACCTGCGCAGAAGGAGCGACTCCCTCCACTGGCCCGTTGGCTTCCCAAAGGCAAGCTTGGACTTAGACGGATGGGGGCTTCAGCCTGGCAGAGGGCAGCCCTCGAAGCAGCTCTCACCCACCTGCTGGAAGGCCTCAAGTTAGCCTTGTAATTTGGGTGGCTAACCCTCGAAGGGGAAGGAGCTATCCACCCTTTCTGGGTGCTGAACTGAGAAGACCCTGCAGATTTCTCTTATTCGGAAGGAAGGAGCTGTCCACCCTTTCTGGGTGCTGAACTGAGAAGACAAGCTTAGTCCTCTGGAGTGCATTTCTCTGCCAGCAAAGGGAAGGAGCTGTCCACACTTTCTGGGTGCTGAACTGGGAAGACCTTGCAGAATTCTCTTATTCAGAAGGAGCTGTCCACCCGTTCTGGGTGCTGAACTGAGAAGACCTCCCGAGCACATTCCTCTCCCTTTGATCCCCAAAGCGCCAGAAAACCATGGATGAAGGTTTCAGAGACCGGACCGCCTTCATCCGCGGTGCGAAAGACATTGCCAAGGAAGTGAAGAAGCACGCCACCAAGAAGGTAGGCAAAGGGGTGGACCGGGTGCAGGATGAGTACACAAAGCGTTCCTACGCCCGCTTCGAGGAGGACGATGACGATGAGGACTACCAGCCCCAGGACGGCTACTATCGTGGGGAGCCGGCAGTGGACGACGAGGGGGCCTCTAGCGACGCCACCGAGGGCCACGACGAGGACGACGAGATCTACGAAGGGGAGTACCAAGGCATCCCCCGGAACGACTCCCTCAAGGGTGGGGACCACTTGACGGCCAACCAGGAGGTGGTGAGCGAGTTCAGGGACTTTGACGACCTGGAAGGGGATAAGAAGAAGGAGAAGGAAGAACTGGCCCAGCAGTATGAGCTGATCCTCCAGGAATGTGGACACGGGAGGTTCCAGTGGACACTGTACTTTGTGCTGGGGCTGGCCCTCATGGCTGACGGGGTGGAGATCTTCGTGGTGGGCTTTGTCCTTCCCAGCGCCGAGAAGGATATGTGCTTGTCGGACTCCAATAAAGGCATGCTGGGTAAGTCTCCCCAACCAAGGAGAAAATGGGCTGCTGGTGGCGGCGGCAGCTTGATGTTGGATTTAAGGGGTGGGATATAGGTTGGCATTTATGTGTACAGTCATACCTCGGGTTACAGATACTTCGGCTTGCGCGATGTTGGGTTACGCACCTTGCCGAACCTGGAAGTACCAAAATGGGTTACTTCCAGGTTTCGGTGCCTGTGCATGTGCAGCAGTGCTAAATCGCGCTTTGCGCATGCGCAGAAGTGCCGAATTGCAACCACGCCTGCGCAGATGTGGCACTGCGGGTTGCGAATGTGCTTCCCGCACGGATCATGTTTGCAACCTGGTGTCCACTGTACGCCGCCTTTCAGACAACTCCACCTGCCCCAAGATAGCACACAAATGCGAAATTCAAGTTTGAAAAAGACTCGTTGACAGTGTGTATAAGCTGTTTGCATGGGTTTTAGGCAGAGGGTAAGCCGGCTGACCCTAGCACAGGGATATCCAACATGGTGCCCTCTAGGGGTTGTTGGACTACAGCTCCCTTCCATCCAAGACAGAGCGACCAAGAGTCAAGGATGATGGGAGTCATAGTCCAACAGAATCTATAAGACAACCCGCTGGCTATCCCCGCTTCTGGCACAAATGCAGAGACACTTGCCGTGTTGTGTCTTGAGTGACAGCCTCAGTAGTACTGAGATGAGGTCTCAGCAGCACCCTGGACAGCTCCATGCAGGGATGCATGAGAGAAAAGCTCGGATGTTGTTTCAGCACCAGCCAGAACGGATACATAAATAGGCAACTCTATCTGAGCAGCTAGCCCCGCCTTCTGTGGGTGGAGCCTCTTTATTTAAAGGGGCCCAAGATGTTTTAGCAGACATCAACTCCAACAGAGCAGGGGAGGGTGAGGTTTTGCTTTGGGCTTTAGAGCAGTAGCTAGAGGAGAGCACCGCCATCTCCTCGGGCTGAATAGCTACCGGCCCAACAGCCTCCTCTTGTGCAAGGGCTTCTTCTGGTTCAGTGTGCCCATCTGGGGCAGGTTAGAAGAATTCCCTCTCCAACTCCAGCCCCCTGTCTCATCCCCTGAAGAAGAAGTGCTAGCGGTGATGTAGCAGTTAAGGTGTCGGACCAGGACCTGGGAAAGACCAGGGTTCAAACCCCCAACTTGGCCAGGAGTGAAGTTCACTGGCTGTGACCTTGTGCCTGTCACTGCCTCTCAGCCTAACCTACCTTACAGGATTGTTGTGAGGATTAAATGAGAAGGGAGAACCATGTACCATGCCTTGAGCTCCTTGGAGAAAAAGGTGGGAGAGAAATACAATACAATAAATACAAATAATAAGTAAAGGGAGCCTGATCCCAGGAACGTGACACTGCGGGGAGAAGGACACTCAGTCGAAGCATGGCTGGTGCTGAAACAACGTCCAAACTCTGGTCTTACCATTAGGCACAGTGAGTCGGCAGATGTTGGGCAGCGTGTGTGTGAGTGATGAAGTTTCTAATTAATTGTAAACACTCCACTACATAGGATCCCCTCTCCCCCTGCCTCTTAACGATAAAAACCTGTAGTGAGCTAGGACTTCAGGGAGACATGCGCTTTGTATAGACTTCAGGGAGACATGCGCTTTGTATAGACTGAGACCCAGTCTGGAGTATGGAATTCCCTGCCACATGGTGTATCAATCGACACAATTTTTAAAGGAGTTCAAAAAAATCGATGGAGGAAAAGGCTGCTGATGGCTACTAGCCGTGATGGTGAAGTTCTGCCTCCTCTATCAGGGGCAGTGGCTGCAAATCACAGACAGGGAGAGCATGGCTGTTGCACTCAGGTCTTGCCAATGCGCTTCCCAGGAGACGCATCTGGTTGACCACTGTGAGAACAGGGCAAGGGGGGGCCATTTGTCTAATCCATCAGGCCCGTCTCATGTCCTTATGGAGCCTCCAGGTCCAGAGACAGTCTATATAAACTCCTAGATTCTTAGGGGCTTTGGCCACTGTGAAAAGGTTGGATTTGATGGGCCTCCTTTGGCCTGATGGCTTAGACAAATTCACCAGCGGAGGATGAGGCCACTAGTCACAATGGCTGTTGGAGGCAGCATGCCCCTGGATACCAGTTTCTGGGAGTAACAAATGGGGAGAGGGCTCTCGCACTCAGGTCCCCGCTTGCGGGATTCCCCATTTGGGCATCTCGTTGGCCACTGTGAGAAAAGGATGCTAGACTTAGATGGGCCCCTTCAGCTTGATTCAGCAGCTGGGCTCTTCTTAGGTCATTATGAAACCTCCAGGTCCAGAGGCAGTCTATCTGGATTCCTAGGTTCTTTGGTGAATTTGGCTTCTGTAAGAACAGGATGCAGGACTAGGAAGGCCCCCTTGGGCAGCTGATCCAGCATCTGGGCTCTCCTGATGTTCCTTTGAAGTCAGTGCCTTCTCCTTGTCAAGCTCGCTTATTACACGTGGGATTTTGACATCACCCTTGACTATTTATTGCATTGGCAACCCATCCCTTAGCATGCAGGATCCAAGCGTGGGAGACCACATTAAGCTGCAATAATTGTTGTTGTTGTTGTTTAGTTGTTTAGTCATGTCCAACTCTTCGTGACCCCCTGGACCAGAGCACGCCAGACACTCCTGTCTTCCACTGCCTCCCGCAGTTTGGTCAAACTCATGCTGGTAGCTTTGAGAACACTGTCCAACCATCTCGTCCTCTGTTGTCCCCTTCTCCTTGTGCCCTCCATCTTTCCCAAAATCAGGGTCTTTTCCAGGGAGTCTTCTCTTCTCATGAGGTGGCCAAAGTCTTGGAGCCTCAGCTTCAGGATCTGTCCTTCCAGTGAGCACTCAGGGCTGATTTCCTTCAGAATGGAGAGGTTTGATCTTCTTGCAGTCCATGGGACTCTCCAGAGTCTCTTCCAGCACCAGAATTCAAAAGCATCAATTCTTCGGCAATCAGCCTTCTTTATGGTTCAGCTCTCACTTCCATACATCACTACTGGGAAAACCATAGCTTTAACTATACGGACCTTTGTTGGCAAGGTGATGTCTCTGCTACAATAGTACAGTTCATTAAAACGCAAGGCAGCCACCAACCTCAAGAACCTATTAGAAGCGCAGTATACATCACCGGCATCTTAAAAAGTGATAAACGCAACAATGCTTTGGCAAACAGACCGGACCTCACAGCAGCCATTTCCCGGTGGCCTGGGCTGAAAGGCGGGGAGCCCCGTAGAATCGCAACGACGACAAAAAAAATCATCATAGCCTTAATCCCTAACTCGGCCATCTCATGCGGCAAAACTGGCTCGAAGCAGAGGGATGTCACTGCATGCTCAGAGGCCAGGCTGAAGCCTTGCCCGCTGCAATCCTGAGAGGCAGGGGGTGAATTGGGCCCGGCTGAGTTTTGCACTGGTGTGTGATCAGTCCGGATTTCTGCTCCAGGCTTGAGAGCGGAATGCGGCAAGGTTGTGACTCATCGCCTCCTCTCTCTCTCTCTCGTTCCCCCCTCCCCATTCCTAATTTAGGAATAATGTGTCAGAATCGCAGTGGCCCCCAAGCTTATCTCCCTGCCTCACAAGGCACTGCGGAGGCCCTGGTTGCTGTGGCGGAAAAGCTTAGGCAGGATTATATCCCTCTGAAAAGGAACTGTGGCGGGCGGGAGGGGGAAGCAGAGGAAACCGTGCTTTTTTGCGGGGGCGCCAAAGTGAGGAGGGCCTACGGGGGCGATGTGCATGGGGGAGAACGCTGGCATTTCGAGGCAAAACTGACACCGGCTTTTCCGCGCAGACTGCACTGCGGCAAGGCTGATGTCCCCTCTTGAACTCCTGCAGAGACAGGACATTGCATCCCCACAGGCCCCCAAATCGGGCCGGGGAGGGGGTCCCCTTTGGCCTAGAGGCTATGGAGAAAGAGAGAGAGAGAGAGAGGGTCTGCACTGTTCTCTCTGTTCATCGAATCGTAGAAGTGAGTCAGAGCAACGGGACCCATCTAGGCCAGTGTTGTCTGCTCGACCTGGCAGCAGCTCTCCGTCGTTTCGGAGACGGACTGCTTCCCAGCGCTTACCTGGAAATGGGGCTTGAACCCGGGACCTTCTGCATGCAGAGCAGGTGTTCTACCACCGAGCTACAGCCCTTAGCCTAAAAAGCAATCCTCTAGTCCTCATGGTTCCGAGCAAAGGGCTGATATAAAACAGGAAGAAGAGAAGATGCCTTATTCCCAATCCGGCCATTGGCACATCCAGTGTTGCCTACACATGCTGGCAGCAGCTCTCTGGGTTTTCATCTCTGCCCAGGGAGATGCTGGGGATTGAAGCCTCATACAGCCTTTCCTATAAAAATAAGCTAAGATCCCAGTCCTCACAGTTCTGATGAAAGGACTGATTTAAATAGGAACCTGCCAACATCTTTTTTTTTTTTTTGGAAGGCTGAGCTCTGGCACGCCTCACAGATCGGGGCCAAGTCAGCCGCAGCTCCCCCTTGCCAAAGATCCACGCAGAGAGCCTGTGCTTCAAGCCATCACTAACTTGGCCTGGCAGCAACTGGGAACCCTCTTGGGATTCTTTCTGCCTGCTCTCCATCTCCTCCTCCTCCTCCTCTTCCTCCTCCGTCTTCCCTTCCTGAACTCGGAGCGTCCTCGACCGAAGATGACCCGCTTGCGTTCTTGCCAAGGAGCAGATGCCGGGAATAGCTGGCTCTGAAACAGGGAGAGTTGGACGGATGGCGACTCCTCTCCCTTTGTCAGGCGATGTGGCTGAACGGGGAGAATTGTTTAACCAGTTTGGGGGTTGCTATGTAGGCCTGCCCTTATCACCCCATCAGCAGAGATCACAAGCAGGTCGTGTCCTGCGTGGTTGGGCAACCGACCTGTCAGTCGCCTGGTGTCACAAGGACGGCCTGTTTTTCCTTTGCCTGCCCCGCTGGAAATCAAACCACCCCAGCAAAGGAACAGCGCCTTGGAGATACTGGCGACCAGCTGAGACCCTGCCATCCTCTGCAGGTGATGGAAGCACGTAAGAGCAGCCCTGCTGGATCAGGCCAATGACCCATCTGCTCCAGGATCCTGCTCTCACAGTGGCCAACCAGATGCGTCTTTTGGGAAACCCTCAAGCAAGATCTGAGCAGAAGAGCTCTTATGTCAACACAGTCTGTTAACACAGTCAAGTACAGAAATATTTCCTTCCAGGTGGTCAGCCTCAAACTGAAGCCATGTCTTACATTTACAGTACAGCTTACCTCTCTGCCCCCAAGAATCCTGGCAACTGTGGCTTGCTAGGGGTGCTGGGAAACGTAGCACCCCAAAGGGTGAAACTACAATTCCCAGTGTTCTTTGGGAAAAGCTGTGCACGTTTTTGATACAGTTTTATTTACACTTTTCACATTACAGTGGTACCTCGGGTTACATACGCTTCAGGTTACAGACTCCGCTAACCCAGAAATATTACCTCGGGTTAAGAACTTTGCTTCAGGATGAGAACAGAAATCGTGTGGCCGCAGCGGGAGGCCCCATTAGCTAAAGTGGTGCTTCAGGTTAAGAACAGTTTCAGGTTAAGAACAGACCTCCAGAACGAATTAAGTTCTTAACCCAAGGTACCACCGTACAATAAAAGGCCAACTAATTAGACGCACAAAAATAATAAAAAGAAAAAGAATAAAATAACAGAGAAAAGAAGGGATAGATAAGTATAGAATCCTCTCTTGCAGATATATCTTAACTTTTGAGCTGTACAGAAAAGGGCATTGCTCCCAGTTCACACACGGGGAGCGTCCCTCTTTTCCCCCAGCCTCTCACCCCAAAAGATTTCCCTGTGCGCTTTAAATGTGCATTGAGTGTGCTTTGAATATATGGCGTGGATCTGCCCCTAAACTTATTTGTAGCACTGTGGCTGCATCAGGTGGATTTCTGGGTGGAGAAGGGGCAATGTTTTGCCAAGCCAACAGTTCATCAGGAGGGGATTTCTCCCAGCAGTTGATTAACGGCGAGGAGAAAACGCACGTCTTCTTCTCTTTCTATTTTCCTCTCTGCCACCCACCCTTAGCCCCTAAATTGCTTTTTAGCAAGCCCTGAGCAAGCTGCCATTCCTAATCAGCATGGTTTGGAGCAGGAGGGAGGGAGGGAAGGAGAGAAAAGCAAGCTGTGACTCATGCAAATGATGAGACTAGAGGGATGCTCCGAAAAGGCAGAGATTTGTCCTTTCATGATGGGGTGGCACTGGGGGAGGGAGGGCTAGAAGACTGAGGAGCTCCAGTGAAGACGGATGTTGGCTGATTCAGGGTAGACGAAAGAAAGGACTTCTTCACGCAGCGTGGAGTTAAACACTGGCCGCCAATCTAGATGGCTTCAAAAGAGGATTGGACAAACCCATGGAGGTGGAGAGGGCTACTGATGGCTACCAGCTAGAATAGCTATGCTCTACCTCCAACCATCTGGAACGCGGGTGGCACTGTGGGTTAAACCACAGAGCCTAGGGCTTGCCGATCAGAAGGTCGGCGGTTCAAATCCCCGCGACGAGGTGAGCTCCCATTGCTCGGTCCCTGCTCCTGCCAACCTAACAGTTCGAAAGCACGTCAAAGTACAAGTAGATAAATAGGTACCACTCCAGCGGGAAGGTAAACAGTGTTTCTGTGTGCTGCTCTGGTTCGCCAGAGTCATGCAGGCCACATGACCAGGACGCTGTACGCCGGCTCCCTCAGCCAATAAAGCGAGATGAGCGCTGCAATCCCAGAGTCGGCCACGACTGGACCTAATGGTCAGTGGTCCCTTTACCTTTACCTACAACCATCAGAGGCAGCAATGCTTCTGAACAGCAGTTGCTGAACACCAAAGGGATCTTGTACTCAAGGAATCTTTGCTCAGGTCCTGCTTGGTTTCTCTTTGGATAGATAGATAATTTATTACGGTCAAAGACCAACTCACATAACATAACACAATAAAAACCAGCGTTCATAAAGATAAAATATACAATCAGAGCAGATTGCTGCAATAGCTCAAGAGTTAAAATTGAGATCTATACATACACCCGTACAACTGAGATCTGCAATTTGGGGATGAAGATGGTGCAGGGTGGGTTTTAATAGATAGGAGAGGATATATTAATTGCAATTTATCCTTCCGGGCGCCCACGTGTGTGGGTTGAGCATGCACTGAGCAGCGTTTAAAGTCCCATCCTTAGCAGAAAAATGGAAAGCAAATATGAACAGTCTGCAAAGTCTTCTTTTAATTAAGTCCCGCTGCGAAGCAAGCTGCCTCCCCATATTCTTACCCCGCTTAACAAAGAATCAGACAACAAACTGAGAAGTTTAAAGCATGATTTACTTACTCATAGCCATGCATTGGTTCTCAGCTGCTTCTTCAGTAAAAACTATGCAGGTAAAATACTGATATTGAAATAAAAGTCTGAGGGATGTACTCCTCCTTGGCTGACTGAGGAAAAGGAGAGAGAAAAGGAAACAGCAAATACTTTGATTCTTCCTGCTCGAGAGAGGAGGGGAAATGACATCACACAGAGCCCTTTCTACCAACCACGTTTCTATGGTCTGGGTCTCTGCCTACCAGCAATACAGCTCTGTGGCCATTAGCCCCTAAACTTACTAACTAGCAAGAATATTAAGTGTTGGATTTGACTGCAATCTCCCAGGGATGGCACCATCAGCAACAACACATTTTACAGGGTTGTTGTAAAGATTATGAAAACGTCCTTGAAGCTTGAGAAATGGCAGGATTTAAGGGGGTTTAAAATTGCAACGATAGCCGCTCAGGTCTTGATAGACAAGCTTTACAAGCAGCAGGTTCAACCCCCAAAGACATCTCTAGGTAGGACTGGGAGAGACCTCCCTGCCTGAAACCCTGGACAGCTGCTGCCAGTCAGTGTGGACAATACTGAGCTTAAGGTAAAGGGATCCCTGACCATTAGGTCCAGTCGTGGCCGACTCTGGGGTTGAGGCGCTCATCTCGCTTTATTGGCCGAGGGAGCTGGCGTACAGCTTCTGGGTCATGTGGCCAGCATGGCTAAGCCGCTTCTGGCGAACCAGAGCAGCGTACGGAAACGCCGTTTACCTTCCCACCAGAGCAGTACCTGTTTATCTACTTGCACTTTGACGTGCTTTCAAACTGCTAGGTTGGCAGGAGCAGAGACCGAGCAACAGGAGCTCACCCCATTGCAGGGATTCGAACCGCTGACCTTCCGATCGGCAAGTCCTAGGCTCTGTGGTTTAATCCACAGCGCCACCCATGTCCCTAATACTGAGCTAGATGCACCCTAATGGTCTTCTTCAGTGAAAAGCAGCTCCCCACAGCCCTGTGCGCTGCCAAACTTCAGCAAATTGTTTAGAGCGAGCCCTTTTTCCAAGAGAAAAAGGGAGAAGTAAGTCCATGCTTCCACTGGCCTCGTGTTTTTGAAAGGTGTTTCTGAAGGTGGGAAGCGGTCTCTCTCTGTGTGTGTGCGCTCTTCTCATTCTGCTGATGTCATTATTTCCCAACATCCCCCCCCACCCCTATTTCACCCTGCTGGGATTGGGCGGCTGAAAAACTGCTGTCTTATTCCTCCCGTTTGTCACTTCCCATCGCTCAGCCGCATCCCAGCCCTGTGACTGCAGTTCAGATTTATGGAGAAGGCAGGATAAAAATAGACCTCTCTCTCTGCTGCGTACACTCTGCCTCCCGGCTCTCCCTCCCGCTTCTCCCTGTAAAAATCCTCTCGTTCGCAGCAGAAGTCCCTTGGCATCTGGGGGTTTCATCTCGGTGGCCCCATCTACCCAGGCCATAGCGCCTGCCCTGCATTCAGCCATGGCTTATGGCATTTGTGTGTGTGTGTGTGTGTGTGTGTGTGTGTGTGAGAGAGAGAGAGAGAGAGAGATACCTTTTCAACTTAACTCTGAAAACAATTATGGGACACGGGTGGCGCTGTGGGTTAAACCACAGAGCCTAGGACTTGCTGATCAGAAGGTTGGTGGTTCGAATCCCCGCAATGAATCATAGAATCATAGAGTTGGAAGAGACCACAAGGGCCACCGAGTCCAACCCCCTGCCAAGCAGGAAACACCATCAGAGCACTCCTGACATATGGTTGTCAAGACTCTGCTTAAAGACCTCCAAAGAAGGAGACTCCACCAACTCCTTGGCAGCAAATTCCACTGTCGAACAGCTCTTACTGGGGTGAGCTCCCGTTGCTCGCTCCCTGCTCCTGCCAACCTAGCAGTTCAAAAGCATGTCAAAGTGCAAGTAGAGAAATAGGTACCGCTCTGGTGGGAAGGTAAACGGCGTTTCCGTGCGCTGCTCTGGTTCGCCAGAAGTGGCTTAGTCATGCTGGCCACATGACCCAGAAGCTGTACACTGGCTCCCTCGGCCAATAAAGCGAGATGAGCGCTGCAACCCCAGAGTCGGCCACGACTGGACCTAATGATCAGGGGTCCCTTTACCTTTACCATTATAGGGTGCCTACATTCTGCATGGACTGGTTGCACAAAAGGCTTTAGATACCTATTAGCTCCATAAATTACCATATAGCATATATTCAACATAAAAAAACAGCGACAAATTGTTGAGAAAGGACAGCTGGACATATAAAGGGCCCCATTACCTTCAGTAGCTTAGGGCCTCGTGAAACCCTAATCCGGCCCTGTCTATGATATGCTATGAGACCCATGGTCATTTCCCTTGCATGTGAGAAACGAGGGCGCTGGTGGCGCCTGCCATATTTTGAGCACTGGAGATCCCACAGCTTCTGCGAGAGGCGCCTAGTTTTCGGAAGTGACTCTGGGCCACAAAGTGGTCTGGTGAGGACGGCAGCGGGGGGGGGGGGCATTGAATGTCGCAGTGCAGTCCTGAACGTGCATACAGTGCCTGATGCAAAAAAGGGGGAGCTTCTAATCCCTTATTGACACACACACATACATACATCTATATCTATGAATATATGACTGAACTGGTGCAGGTAAAAGGGTTTGCAAGGAGGAATCTCATCTCTGCAGGGGAAGAAGCAAAATGAAACGAAATCCGCTGCATCTGTCAGGGCTGCGTAGTTGGCCTGATATCTGGTGGCTTAATCCGGGGATTAGCTGGGCGCAGTGGCAAGCGGCTTAGCGGAGCCACTTGGCCACCGCAGGGTGCCCAGCTCTCATCATGGCTGGAGGGATTATCTGCCCACTGCCCACAGGAGGGCGAGACACAGCGATGGCCTTTCCCATCCCACTCCTCCTCTCTTTACGCCGTCCCCTCCCCACCCCTGTGTGCCCAGAAGAAAGCGCGCTGCCGCACGGAGGCCGAGTCCCACTGCAGTGAAAACTGCCCAGGCGCTGTTGCCATCGTTTGACTCCAGCTGCCGCACGACACCCACGTGCTGAGTCACCAGAGCCCCCTGCTGAGCCAGGCATATTCTCCCTGGCCCTTTTGCATCACCCCCAGCGAAGGGAAGGAGCTGAGGGTCTTTCATTTGCCTGAGGATGATGCACTGTGGCCAGAAAGCCCTTACAGTTTGGGCAGTGGTGGAAGAAGATAAGGAGAGCCTGCTGGATGAGGCCAAAGGGTCTAGAAACACGGGAAGGTGCCCAGTACCGATTCAGACCATGGGTATTGTGCAGAATTGATACTTTTGAATTCTGGTGCTGGAGGAGACTCTTGAGAGGCCCATGGACTGCAAGAAGATCAAACCTCTCCATTCTGAAGGAAATCAGCCCTGAGTGCTCACTGGAAGGACAGATCCTAAAGCTGAGGCTCCAAGACTTTGGCCACCTCATGAGAAGAGAAGACTCTCTGGAAAAGACCCTGATGTTGGGAAAGATGGAGGGCACAAGGAAAAGGGGATGGCAGAGGACGAGATGGTTGGACAGTGTTCTCGAAGCTACAAACATGAGTCTGACCAAACTGTGGGAGGCAGTGGAAGACAGGAGGGCCTGGCATGCTCTGGTCCAGGGCGTCACGAAGAGTTGGACATGACTAAACGACTAAACAACAACGTTCTCATTTTCTCCCCTCTCCCCGCCTTCTCTATGCAAATCCAGATTTGTGATGCGGCGCTGCAAATCCGCCAATGGGCACTGCGCTCTGACTTCACGCAAGTCCTCCAATGCTGGCTGTGTGACGACAGCCTTGCATTTTTCTGTATATAAGAGAGCAGAGTTCCCAAACTCCAGCACTCTCCAAGAACTCATGAAACCGCATGGGAAAGTTGGGACGTCAGCCTGGCTGTATCTGGGGGGAGGGGGCAGGGACCCTCACATCTAAATTTTATTTTCACATTTATATCCTACCCTTTTTTCATCCATGGAGCTAAAGGTGCCATTCACAGTTCTCCTCCTCCTCATTTTGTCCCAACAACCCTGTGAGGTTGGTTAGGCTCAGTGGTAGTGACGGCCCCATGCCAAGGAGAGGATTTGAACCCTGGACTCCCATGCCCTAGTCTGACACTCTAACCACTACACCACATTGGATGGGGAATCTCTGACTCCACTGTCTGGCCCTTGGAGTTCTCCCCAGTGTGAGAGAGCCAGTGTGGTATAGTGGTTAAGAGCAGTGGACTCGTAATCTGGTGAACCGGGTTCGCTTCCTTGCTCCTCCACCTGCAGCTGCTGGGTGACCTTGGGCCAGTCACACTTTTCTGAAGTCTCTCAGCCCCACTCGCCTCACAGAGTGTTTGTTGTGGGGGAGGAAGGGAAAGAGGAATGTTAGCCGCTTTGAGACTCCTTAAAGGGAGTGAAAGGCGGGATATCAAATCCAAAACTCCCCAGCTCACGCCTCTTGTCCAAACCCTCCTGGAATGCATTTGCTTGGTTTGGGACATGTCTTTGAACTCTGATAACGCCTGTGCTTGCCTGAATGGGGGACAGAGAGTGTGCATGTGTGTATTATCTGTTCATCATTTGACAAAAGTTATACAGTGGTCCCTCGGGTTACAGATGCTTCAGGTTACAGACTCCACTAACCCACAAATAGTACCTCGGGTTAAGAAGTTTGCTTCAGGATGAGAAGAGAAATCACGCAGCGGCAGCAGGAGGCCCCATTAGCTAAAGTGGTGCTTCAGGTTAAGAACAATTTCAGGTTAAGAACGGACCTCCAGAACGAATTAAGTTCTTAACCAGAGGTACCACTGTACATGAGTTTGCAAAATCTCAAAGTGTGATGCAAAGGGAATAAAACAAAATTATCAGTAAAAGCAGCCCCGTGACATATTCAAAAGAAAAAAACCAGCAACACGCTAAAAGCGGATTGAAGCATGCGTCTCCATGTCCAAGTTGGCTTGTCTAAGCAAAAGTGTTTTTAGCAGGATCCAAAAAAAGTACAGTCATGCCTCTCAACTCCCGAATGCCTTGGGAGTCGAACGTTCTGGCTCCTGAATGATTGAAAACCAGAAGTGATTGTTCCGGTTTTCGAACGTTCTTTTGGAAGCCAAACGTCTGACGGCTCCTGCAGCCAATTAGAAGCCACACTTTGGTTTCCAAATGTTTTGGAAGTTGAACGGACTTCTGGAATGGATTCCGTTCGACTTCCGAGGTACGACTGTACCGTGAAGGCGCTTGCACCATGTCAACAGGCAGAAAGTTCCCAAGCGCTGGTGCTGCCACACTAAACGATCGATTGCTTTACGAATGTGGAACGAGTCTTAATGTTTGCCTGTGACAGGGCTAGTTCTGCAGAAAAGTAGCCTAGTGTACAAGAGAGGGCAGTCGTGGCCCCCAAAGGGTTTCCCATAAGCAGTTGTTGCCCTTGGGCAGAGAATGGTTCCCAATCCCTGGCTGCGAATCTTCCCTAACTGCAGCCGATGAGGGGTGAGTGGTTCTGCTATGTGCTCTCCTTGTCTTCCTCTAGGACTCATTGTTTACCTGGGCATGATGGTCGGTGCCTTCCTCTGGGGCGGCCTGGCGGACCGGCTTGGGCGCAGGCAGTGCCTCCTGATGTCCCTTTCTGTCAACAGCGTCTTCGCCTTCTTCTCCTCCTTTGTCCAGGGTTATGGCACTTTCCTCTTCTGCCGGCTCCTCTCCGGCGTGGGGTAAGGCATGTTCTGTGTTTGGTCCCCAGATTCTGGGGATTCTCTGTTAGAACCTTCAGCACATCTCCTCCTCCTCCTCCTCCTCCTCCTCCTCCTCCTCCTTTTCTATCACCATGAACTAGGAACTTAAAGGGAAAGATAAAAGATCCCTGACAGTGAAGTCCAGTCATGAACGATTCTGGGGTTGCGGCACTCATCTCACATGACTGGCCGAGGGAGCCGGCGTTTGTCCGCAGACAGTTTTTCTCGGTCATGTGGCCAGCATGACTAAGCTGCTGCTGGCGAACCAAAGCAGCGCACAGAAATGCCATTTACCTTCCCGCTGGAGCGGTACCTATTTATCTACTTGCACCTTGATGTGCTTTTGAACCGCTAGGTAGGCAGGAGCAGGGACAGAGCAACAGGAGCTCACCCTGTCGTAGGGATTCAAACTATGAGAACTAGGAACTTAGGTTTTCCAAATTGTTTTTAAAATGAAGGAAGGTGTGTGAGAGAGATAGATATCCTCACACAGCCGTGTGCTGAACCTCTGGCTCTGGGGAATATATTCTGAGGATGATGTCCTTGAAGACTGAACGGGGGGCATGCAAGTGGTTGCACACACCTGCTCGAAACGCATCGGTTTGTCTGGATTTTATGCTAGAACTAAAAAACAAAGAAATGTACAGCTAACGGATCTGCTGACCTGATTCTCCCTCTGACACCATCCAGTGGCTTGTCCGGGTTTTGCTTTGTCGAATTGGGGTTATAGTCAAACAAGGGATGCGGGTGGCGCTGTGGTCTAAACCACTGAGCCTCTTGGGCTTGCTAATCAAAAGGTTGGCGGTTCGAATCCACACTCCGTCCCAGCTCCTGCCTACCTAGCAGTTCGAAAGCACACCAGTGCAAGTAGATAAATAGGTACCACTGTGGTGGGAAGGTAAATGGCATTTCTGTGCACTCTGGCACTTGTCACGATCCTCCATGTGCCAGAAGCAGTTTAGACATGCTGGCCACATGACCCGGAAAGCTGTCTGTGGACAAACGCCAGCTCCCTCAGCCTGAAAGCGAGATGAGCGCCACAACCCCAGAGTTGCCTTTGACTGGACCTTTACCTTTTTACCTATAGTCAAACAAAAATTGCCCTTTGCCCTCCGCCCAGCTTGAACTTGGAAGTGGTTCATATCCCACCAGCACGTTTTTCACTTCTCTTTTTCTCTCTCTCTCCCCTTTTTCTAGTATTGGTGGGTCGATTCCCATCGTTTTCTCCTACTATTCAGAGTTCCTGGCCCAGGAGAAGCGCGGGGAGCACCTCAGCTGGCTGTGCATGTTCTGGATGATTGGGGGCATCTATGCGTCTGCCATGGCATGGGCGATCATCCCCCATTATGGTAAGGGATGGGAAATTGCCAGGGACGAAGGAGACCAACTGACCGGTGGCTTCCTCTCTCCATTTGGCGCCAGTGGTGCACAAATCCTATACTGGGAAAAGAGCTGGATTTTACCCATGAAAAGAGCAGGATTTTACCCATAATCAATATGCATTGATTATGCATATGGGGCTCATTTGCATATATGTGAAGGGGATTCATGCAAGGAGCAAATCACCTTACCATGAAAACCGCTAAACATTTTATTTCGCCTTCTTGGCACCCCTTATCCATCTTAGGGGCTGGAAGCTTGGGATCTGCATTCTGAACCCAGTGCAAATTTCTGAGCTTGCATGTTTCTGCTTTGGAAGGTGCACAATTCTGGCATGTTGTGAAACGGAAGAGATTTGGGGCAAATGTGGGGAGAGAGGTGGGTGTAACAGATCTTTATTTTCCAATCCTTCCATCCTCTTCTTTTCCCACCCTCTGGGGATATTTTCCCGCCGAAGGCTGGAGCTTCCAAATGGGGTCTGCGTACCAGTTCCACAGCTGGCGCGTCTTCGTCCTGGTCTGTGCCTTCCCGTCCGTCTTCGCCATCGGAGCCCTCACCACCATGCCGGAGAGCCCCCGCTTTTTCTTGGAGGTAAAAGGAACAGAGCGGCTTAAGGGAGATGGGGAAGAGACGGAGGAAGTCATTAGGGCAAGGCTGGAATGTGGTGATAGGGGAGGGGAAAGACCCCGTGGGTTGGTGTCGCTAGAGCTGGCCTAAGACATTTTGGCACCGGAGGTGAACCTCAAAATGGCAACCACCTAGTGGTGAATCTGCATACGTGCAGCTACACACACAGAGTCAATTAGGGTTTGGCAGACAGCCAAGGCAGTGTGAAGGAGTAAGTCTGCCTGGTGATACAGAGGCATGGAGACAGCTCCATGATTGGTCAAGCTCTCTCAAGGGAATAATAATAATAATAATAATAATAATAATAATAATAATAATTTATTATTTATACCCCACCCATCTGTCTGGGTTTCCCCAGCCACTCTGGGCGTCTTCCAACAAAAAACTAAAATACAATAACCTATTAAACATTAAAAGCTTCCCTAAACAGGGCTGCCTTTAAATGTCTTCTAAAAATTTGGTAGTTATTTTTCTCTTTGACATCTGGTGGAAGGGCGTTCCACAGGACGGGCACCACTACCAAGAAGGCCCTCTGTCTGGTTCCCTGTAACCTCACTTCTCGCAATGAGGGAACCGCCAGAAGGCCCTCAGCACTGGACCTCAGTGTCCCTGCAGAATGATGGAGGTGGAGATGCTCCTTCAGGCATACTGGGCCGAGGCCATTTAGGGCTTTCAAGGTCAGCACCAACACTTTGAATTGTGCTCGGAAACATACTGGGAGCCAATGTAGGTCTTTCAAGACCGGTGTTATGTGGTCTCTGTGGCCGCTCCCAATCACCAGTCTAGCTGCCGCATTCTGGATTAGTTGTAGTTTCCGGGTCACCTTCAAAGGTAGTCCCACATAGAGCACATTGCAGTAGTCCAAGCAAGAGATAACCAGAGCATGCACCACTCTGGCAAGACAGAGTCAAACTGACATTATTCATACAGCTGTCTGCTGTGGAAAAATAGCAAAGCTTACATGACATATAACCTTTAGAAGGAATCTGAAGGCAGCCCTGTGCAGGGAGCCTTTTTAATGTTTCATGTTTTATTATGTTTTTATATATGTTGGAAGCCACCCAGAGTGGCTGGGGCAACCCTGTCAGATGGAAAGGATACAAATAAAGTATTATTATTATTACGTTTTAACTAGCACACTGTTTTAATGGGCTTGTTTATTGTATATTTTAATTATGGGTGATTTACTCTGTCTACCCTTTGAACAGAGTTTCATAAACTGAAAATAAAATTTTACAGACCTGCATGACATATCACTTTACAAAATTTTATTTTCAGTTTATGAAATAATTCTATATTCTCCCACCACGCTGACGAAGATCTACGAAACAGCAGTCAATATCCGGAATCTCTGTTCAGTGTTGGACATTATATTTGCTGAATACAAAAAGCTTCACAGCTTATCTTTCACCATGGAAAGTTTGGTACCTCTCTTCATTTAAAGACTTTCAGAGACTTTGAGTCTAAGATTTCATTTTGAATTTGTTATTGTTTGAAGGAATTCTATAAAGATGGTCTATTATGTATGTATATGGTCATCGTGTTGCCAAAACATTGTTGACGTAACACACACAGGGCAGAACATTGGTTAATGGCTTTGTTATTTATTTTTTAAATGTAACATTTCCCTTTACAGAACGGGAAACACGACGAAGCCTGGATGGTTCTGAAGCAGGTCCACGACACCAACATGAGAGCCAAGGGTCACCCCGAGCGAGTCTTCTCGGTGAGGGATCATCCTGGCCACCGTCCCAGCAGACTAAAATGGATGAACAGCGCATAATCGAACTGTGGAACTCCTTGCCACAGGAGGCAATGATGGCCGCCAACCTAGATGGCTTTAAAAGAGGGTTAGGCAGATTCATGGAGGAGCAGAGGGCTATCTGTGGCTACTAGCCAGGATGGCTGTGTTCTGCCTCCACGGTCAGAGGCAGCAAAGCTTCTGAACGCCAGTTGCTGGAAACCACAGGAGGGGAGAGGGTTTCTGTGTTCGAATCCTGCTTGCTGCTTTCCCAGAAGAAAAAGAACAACAAACCTCTGGTTACGTGAAAGCTTCAATAAACACACAAGACGTAACCAGCTGTACGTTTGAAAAAATAATATATACTATTCATTGTACAGTGGTGCCGCGGGTTACAGACACTTCAGGTTACAGACGCTTCAGGTTACGTACTCCGCTAACCCAGAAATAGTACCTCAGGTTAAGAACTTTGCTTCAGGATGAGAACAGAAATTGTGCGGTGGCAGTGGGAGGCCCCATTAGCTAAAGTGGTACCTCAGGTTAAGAACCGTTTCAGGTTAAGAACGAACCTCCAGAACGAATTAAGTTCTTAACCCAAGGTACCACTGTACTGAATTGTAGATTTTAACAGAAGTAGCTCATAAAGTTCAATGAAAAAAGTAGAAGACCCAGTGGATCAGTTCATGCTCTAATCAGTTTATGAATAAGGTCCATATATGTGAAAATGTCTGTTTCACCTGTCTGTTGATAAGTAAAGGTAAAGGTACCCCTGCCCGTACGGGCCAGTCTTGACAGACTCTAGGGTTGTGCGCCCATCTCACTCTAGAGGCCGGGGGCCAGCGCTGTCCAGAGACACTTCCGGGTCACGTGGCCAGCGTGACATCGCTGCTCTGGCGAGCCAGCGCAGCACACGGAACGCCGTTTACCTTCCCGCTAGTAAGCGGTCCCTATTTATCTACTTGCACCCAGGGGTGCTTTCGAACTGCTAGGTTGGCAGGCGCTGGGACCGAACAGCGGGAGCGCACCCCGCCGCGGGGATTCAAACCGCCGACCTTTCAATCGGAAAGCCCTAGGTGCTGAGGCTTTAACCCACAGCGCCACCCGCGTCCCAGCGTCTGTGATATCATATATGAGTTAGTACTACTGATGAAGCCCAGGATAGCGAAATAAGGCTAATATTCTGGAAATCCTTGTATTAGGCTCTGTGAAAGGATTCTGTGGAACTACATTGGAGCATATTTTCTTTTCCTGTGATTTTGGCATTTATGCCAGAAGACAATTGTTAGAGGCCTTACAACTTAACAGGCTTGGTTCTATGCTGCCAACGGTTCAGGGCCTGCTCTCGGACAGGATTGATCAAATTACTTTAATAGTGGCTAAATTTTTGAGTGCTGTCCATGAGGAAAGACTGGGCCATCATAGAGAGATTTAGTGGTTCGTGATTGGTCGGTGATGTGGTAGTGTTATACTGTTTTATTTATGCAAATTGTTATGCTGAATTCGTATTTTCCACAATTTGTATACGGTGTTTGTTTGAGAGTGTGTGGTTTGCTATGCCTAATAAAGGATTGATTGATATTGAACTGCAACAACCTTTCTTATGGATTGTTGGACTCTATGAACAGACAGGTGGAATAGACATTTTGACATATAAACTGATTAGAGAATGAACTGATCCACAGGGTCTTCTACCTTTTTCGTTGAACTTCATGAGCTACTTCTGTTGAAATCTACAATTCAGTACAATGAATAGTATATATTATTTTTTCAAACGTACAGCCGGTTATGTCTTGTGTGTTTATTGAAGCTTTCACAGATGAGGCATCCGGTTGGCCACTCTATGAAGAAGATGCTGAACTAAACAGGCCACTGGCCTGATTTAGCAGGACTTTTCATATCTACTTAGGTTCTAACTGCTTTGGGTTGTGATTCTGCGGGGTGAGGGGCTCACCTCTGTGACATAAAAAATCCAAATTTGCACCTGTTAGTTCTTGTGTTTACACCCCATTGCCTTGCAACGCCCTTGCTGGGAATCTTTCACAGTATACAAACTTGCAAGGTCCTGCCCTGAATCTAAAGCAGCACTTCCCAAACTTAGATCTCCTGCTGTTTTGGGACTACAGTGCCCATCATCCTTGACTGCTGGTCTTGCTAGCTAGGGATGATGGGAGTTGTAGTCCAAAACGCTAGATTTTGGGGAAACCATTCTCTAAAAAGCCTGGAAGAGAAATGTGTCATCATTTCCCCAGGTCACTTTCCCTCTCCAACTTTTTTTTTAATTACTCCACAGGTGACCCACATCAAGACCATCAAACAGGAGGACGAGCTGGTAGAGATTCAGTCCGACACGGGGACCTGGTACCGGCGCTGGATGGTCCGCTTCTTGAACCTTTCCCAGCAGGTTAGCTTCCGGAGTAATGAAGGCTCGGTGGGCCCAGTCAAACGGCCCTCTTACTTCCCTCACAGAAGTTGCACTGTTTGGCCACATTCCGTCGCTGTTCCCTGACTCTGGCAATGATTTGCAGACAGACAGGAAGTTCCTTCAGAGTCCGATCCTGCACACTTCAGTAAACTGTGAAAAACCTACACTGATTTACCCTCTTCCCACCCCTTAGCCCCTCCCTGGAGAGGCTCAAAATACGTTTTTCTCTTTTTACAGGTCTGGGCGAATTTCCACCAGTGCTTTGTTCCCGAATACCGTCGGGTGACCCTGATGATGATGGCGGTGTGGTTCACCATGTCCTTCAGGTGGGGCTAGTATAGCTTTATTGCATTTATTTATTTCATAAACGTCATATACCGCTTGATCATAGGGGGGAAAACCCTCAAAGCGGTTTACAAAGAATATGTAAAACAATAAAATGATCACTAAAAAAATTGGCAACAATAATTTAAACCATACAGAAAGTTAAAGCTGTGATAGAATACAGTGGTACCTCGGGTTACATACGCTTCAGGTTACAGACTCTGCTAACCCAGAAAGAGTGCTTCAGGTTAAGAACTTTGCTTCAGGATGAGAACAGAAATCGTGATCCGGTGGCACGGCAGCAGCAGGAGGCCCCATTAGCTAAAGTGGTGCTTCAGGTTAAGAACAGTTTCAGCTTAAGAACGGACCTCCAGAATGAATTAAGTACTTAACCTGAGGTAGCACTGTAGAAGAAGAAGAAGAAGAGTTTGGATTTGATACCCCGCTTTATCACTACTCGAAGGAGTCTCAAAGCGGCTAACAATCTCCTTTCCCTTCCTCCCCCACAACAAACACTCTGTGAGGTGAGTGGGGCTGAGAGACTTCAGAGAAGTGTGACTAGCCCAAGGTCACCCAGTAGCTGCACGTGGAGGAGCGGAGATGCGAACCCGGTTCACCAGATTACAAGTCTACCGCTCTTAACCACTACACTACACTGGCTCTGTAGACTAAAACATACACAGTGGTACCTTGGTTCTCAAACTTAATCCATTCTGGAAGTCCGTTCCAAAACTAAAGCATTCCAAAACCAAGGTGTGCTTTCCCATTGAAAGTAATGCAAAACGGATTAATCCATTCCAGACTTTTAAAAACAACCCCTAAAACAGCAATTTAACATGAATTTTACCATCTAACGAGACCACTGATCCATAAAAGGAAAGCAACAATCAATGTACTGTACTATAAAATAAATAAGACAGTATTGTAGATGATAAAAATTAGAATTAATTTCCCCCCCCTTACCTACACTGATGATGGTCATTGTTTGGATGGGGGGCTTTTATCCATTTCCACAGTCACACAATCAATCCATCAGTAGCTGAACTGGGTTCCACCCAGTCACAAAAACGTATTAACCGAAAAAGCCTCAAAAACCCAAAATAAATAGCAAAAGCAAAAGCGCCAAACTTAATCCGTTCCGGAAGACTGTTTGACTTCCAAAATGTTCGAAAACCAAGGCGCAGCTTCTGATTGGCGCAGGCTCCCTGGAAACAATAGCCAACAACTGCATTGGACGTTCAGTTTCTGAAAAACATTCGAAAACCGGAACACTTACTTCCGGGTTTTCGGCATTTGGGAACCAAAGTGTTTGAGTACCAAGGCGTTTGAGAACCAAGGCACCACTGTAATCCAGGTAGGGGTCATAGCTTTTTCAGCGCTGTGCCTGATAGCTCTATTCCTCTTTCAGCAAAATTGCTTCCTTCACCTCCTACCCCAATCTCTAGCTACAGTGGTAAAGTAAAGGGTAAAGGGACCCCTGATCATTAGGTCCAGTCGTGGCCGACTCTGGGGTCGCGGCACTCATCTCGCTTTATTGGCCGAGGGAGCCGGCGTACAGCTTCCAGGTCATGTGGCCAGCATGACTAAACCGCTTCTGGCGAACCAGAGCAGGGCACGGAAATGCCGTTTACCTTCCCGCCAGAGCGGTACCTATTTATCTACTTGCACTGGCATGCTTTCGAACTGCTAGGTTGGCAGGAGCTGGGACCGAGCAATGGAAGCTCACCCCGTCACAGGGATCTGAACCGCCGACCTTCTGATCGGCAAGTCCTAGGCTCTGTGGTTTAACCCACAACACCACCTACGTACCTCGGGTTAAGTACTTAATTCGTTCCGGAGGTCCGTTCTTAACCTGAAACTGTTCTTAACCTGAAGCATCACTTTAGCTAATGGGGCCTCCTGCTGCCGCCGCGCCGCCAGTGCATGATTTCTGTTCTCATCCTGAAGCAAAGTTCTTAACCCGAGGTACTATTTCTGGGTTAGTGGAGTCTGTAACCTGAAGCGTATGTAACCCGAGGTACCACTGTACTCTAATTCCCCCCCTGTTAAAGCCCACTTACCCTGCGAAACAACCCCCTTGAATTCTGGGGTTGCACAGCTATGATTATAGGCTTTGATACCCGCAACTTCCCACCTCGCTAACTCGCCTGCAAGCTCATTAGCAGGTGAATATCCAGCTGCTGCAACAGTTAAACACGGAGCTGATATTTAATTTATGCAACGAGGACTGCCGTGCGGCCAGAATCAAAGGCTACCAATTTGTGCAGCGGTGTAAGGAGAATATTTTTAATATTTTTTTTATGTTTTCCCCCTTTTCTTCCAAAAGCCCGTAACCACCAAGCTCATTTGCTGATATGACTCAGGGGGATGGAAGAGAGAAAGAGAAGGAGAGAGAATGAAAAAGGCAGCGTCATGAGCCGCCGTTCCATGACTGATCTCCAGGCAGCTCTCGTTAATTGGAGCTGTCAGTGAAATAATTTTCAAAGAGGAAATAATTGCAAACGGCTCGTGAATCAGTCATGGCTGGAGGCTGGCGATTTGGTTTGCAGGTGTGCGGGGGGGAAGCTTCCTTGGCTGTCGGTCCGTTCAAAGCTTAACGAATCGACACCCTCGTTAACGAAACTGGCTTTCTCTGCTCCCTATCTCCATCAGCGACAGGATTGTATGATATGCCTCTGAGCATGTGCAGGGATTGTTTTACGCAGTTGATCTAACAGAGCAGAACTGTGTTATTTCTGGCTGCAGGTGGGGTGTGTGTTGTCTAAGGAAATCGGAAAGCTGCCTTATAGCAAATCAGACCAATTAGTCCATTAATTAGTCTGGTGGTTCCCAAGGTGGGTGGTACTGCCCCCTGGTGGGCTGCAAGATTACTTAAAGGTAAAGGCAAAGGGACCCCTGACCGTTAGGTCCAGTCGTGGCTGACTCTGGGGTTGCGGCGCTCATCTCGCTTTATTGGCCGAGGGAGCCGGCGTACCGCTTCCGGGTCATGTGCCCAGCAGGACTAAGCCGCTTCTGGCGAACCAGAGCAGCGCACGGAAACGCTGTTTAGCTTTCCACTGAAGTGGTACCTATTTATCTACTTGCACTTTGACGTGCTTTCGAACTGCTAGGTTGGCAGGAGCAGGGACCAAGCAATGGGAGCTCACCCCGTCGTGGGGATTCGAACCGCCGACCTTCTGATCGGCAAGCTCTAGGCTCTGTGGTTTAACCCACAGCACAAGGGAGAGGCATTGGAGGTCTAAATAACCATCAGATTATTTGAGAAGCTGGTATCACTGGCTCAAGCTGGTCAGTTTTGTCGAATTAACTGAATAGCTTTAATAAGATTTGGAATAAGTGTTTCAATTAATTTGTCACCATTTTGAATTTTATTGTGTTACTACCTTCCTTAGTAGGGGATGTGAGTGGTGCTGTGGGTTAAACCACAGAGCCTAGGGCTTGCTGATCAGAAGGTTAGTGGTTCGAATCGCACGACGGGGTGAGCTCCCATTGTTTGGTCCCTGCTCCTGCCAACCTAGCAGTTTGAAAGCACTCCAGTGCAAGTAGATAAATAGGTACCGCTCCAGCGGGAAGGTAAACAGTTTTTCCGTGCGCTGCTCTGGTTCGCCAGAAGCGGCTTAGTCATGCTGGCCACATGACCCGGAAGCTGTACGCCGGCTCCCTCGGCCAATAAAGCGAGATGAGCGCCGCAACCCCAGAGTCAGTCACAACTGGAACTAATGGTCAGGGGTCCCTTTACCTTTACATTCCTTAGTGGGTTGTGGAAACCGCTATCCTGAATAATGTTTTTTGGTAGCGTAGGGAGCACCGGGGGTGAGTTTGTGGGCTAGAGGTGGTGTGGCTTCTCAGAGTTTGCCAGTCCAGAACTACCTAAATTGTATGGAATTTTTTTTCATTTCATGCTGCTACAGCAGCAAGAATGTTACTTGCTTAAAATTGGAAAGAGGAGGAAGTCCCATCAAAGGAAGAATGGATACAAAAAGTTATGGAATATGCAGAAATGGTGAAACTTACTGGAAGAATAAGAAATCAAGATAACAAACTTTTTATAAAAGAATGGAAATGGTTTATTGAATATTTGCAGATAAATTGTAAACAGATCAAACCATTAGCAGGATTACTGTAACAACCTGCAGTTTCACAACAGTATATATTTACAGTAGGTAATTAAATGAGCAAGTGGAATGAATCTGGATATGCAGAAGATATTAAAATATATATATATATATACTGCAGAAAGAGGGGGAAGGAAGTCTAATTTTGAAATGTTAAATTGATTGTAGAACTAATGAAATGTATAAACTTGAAATTTAAAAAAAACCCACCTTTAAAAACACCAAAAAATTGCCGGCCCCTGAATTAGTCTTGCAACTGGACACAAAACCCCCAACCAACATCGGGGATTTTATAGGGGGGTCTCTGAACTGTGATCAGAAACAAACTGGTGCAAATAACTATTAAGTGCTACGGGATCTTCTCTGCATAGAACGCTTGTGACTCAGTCTGACTCAAGTCTCCAGAGATTTCCCTTCTGTCTGAGTCCTCCCCCTCCTAACTCTTTCCCCCCCTTCCTCCGGCAGTTACTACGGTCTGACCGTCTGGTTCCCAGACATGATCAAGCACCTCCAGAACATCGAGTATGCCTCTCGCACCAAGGTGTTCAACAACGAGTCTGTGCGCCACATCACCTTCAACTTCACGCTGGAGAACCAAATCCACACCCGCAGCGAGTATTTCAACGACAAGTAGGTGGCCGCTCTCTCTTGCTCTTCGAAATGTGGCAACCCTACCATATGATAGGCTCTGGTTCGCCAGGCGGGTCATGACCGAGACCATTGGGAGTTTGTTCCTTGTTGGTTGGTTCTGCGCAAGAACGGGGCCTTCTCAGTGTTGGCCCCCGTCTCTACCATTTGTGGAATGCTTTCTGCTGGGAAACACGCCTAGCACCAAGATGGTTATCTTTTAATGCCAGGGTAATACCTTTCTGTTTTGGTGGTTACACTACCCTCGACGGTGGTGCTCAGCTTTCAGTGGGGCGGGGTTATGACTTGTCCTTATCGTATCCTTGGATGAGAATTTTAGGGATAGAATCATACAACTGTAGAGTTGGAAGAGACCATGAGGGTCATCTAGTCCAGGGGTCAGCAAGCTTTTTCAGCAGGGGGCCAGTCCACTGTCCCTCAGACCTTGTGGGGGGCCAGACTATATTTTGAAAAAAAATATGAACGAATTCCTATGCCCCACAAATAACCCAAAGATGCATTTAATAATAATAATAATAATAATAATAATAATAATAATAATAATAATAATAATTTATACCCCGCACATCTGTGGCTGGGTTTCCCCAGCCACTCTGGGCAGCTTCCAACAGAATATTAAAATACAATGACATATTAAACATTAAAAGCTTCCCTAGGCAGAGCTGCCTTCAGATGTCTCCTAAAAGTCTGGTAGTTGTTTTTCTCTTTGACATCTGGTGGGAGGGTGCCACTACTGAGAAGGCCCTCTGCCTGGTTCCCTGTAATTTTAAATAAAAGCACACATTCTACTCATGTAAGAACACCAGGCAGGCCCCACAAATAACCCAGAGATGCATTTTAAATAAAAGGACACATTCTACTCATGTAAAAACACGCTGATTCCTGGACCATCCGTGGGCCATTGGGCTGGATCTGGCCCCTGGGCCTTCGTTTGCCTACCCTTGATCTAGTCCAAGCCCTGGCAATGCAGCAATCTTTCACTCGACTCAAACCCATAACCTCTCTGTTTCACGACAGGTTTATAAGCCTCAAAATGAAGTCTGTGTCCTTCATCGACTCCTTGTTCGAAGAATGTTACTTTGAGGACATCACATCTAGCAATACGTTCTTCAAGAACTGCACCTTCATCTCTACCGTCTTCTACAACACGGGTAAAGTCTGAGGCCGCCGCGTGCCAAAAAAGCAAACGAAAACCTTTAAAAAATATTTTCTTTTTCCAATTTTTCAAATGTCCCTACGATGAAAATTACATCTGAACAAAAAATATATATATCCTAGTGCTCCTTCCTATTCTATGGTTAAGTCAGGCCACCTCCTGGTAGGACCAGTTGCTTAAGTGAGTTCCCTTTTATTCTTTTATACATTGTGGAAGCCCATGTAGAACCACAGGACTGTACAGTAGGAAGGGACACCAAGAATCATCTAGTCTGACCCCCCTGCAGTTCATTTAATAAATAAAAATAAAATAACCCTCTGTCTGTCTCCTCTTGACCCACAGACCTCTTTGAGTACAAGTTCATCAACAGCCGGATCATCAACAGCACCTTTCTCCACAACAAAGAAGGCTGCCAGCTGGACTTCAGCGATGACAATAATGCCTACATGATTTATTTTGTCAGTTTCCTGGGCACTCTCGCCGTGCTGCCAGGGAATATAGTCTCCGCGCTCCTGATGGACAAAATCGGGCGACTTCGGATGCTGGGTAAGGGTTAGAGGTAGTCCTGTCACCATTGGCAGATGAAAGAGATATAAAAATAATAATAAATTTTTATTTATACCCCACCCTTCCTGGTTCAAAAACCAGGCTCAGGGCGGCTAACAACAAATTTAAGACACTTAATTATAAAAGCAGCATAAAATACAGTATAAAAACATGAATAACAATAAAATTCAAAAATCAGTTTAGGGGAAATACACATTATATAATCCCCAGGGCTAGCTGGCTGAATTGGTCCTTCTTGGGCCAGCGAGGAGACCAGGGGAGAATTAGCTGTGGGGTCTCAGAGCAGGTGATCTTCATAAAAGGGGAGTGGGAGGGAAGAGAAGGGAAATAAAAGATCAGGCTGAATTCAAATTAAAGGCCAGGCGGAAAGAGGCCCGGCGGAAGGAGGTTAAATCCTGAAGGGCCCTAGTCTCATGGGACAGAGCATTCCACCAGGTCGGGGCCATCACTGAAAAGGCCCTGGCCCCGGTGGAGGATAGTCTGACTTCCTTAGGGCCCGGGACCTCTAAACTATGGTTATTCATGGACCTTAAGGTCCTCTGGGGGGCAGACCAGGAGAGGCGGTCCCGTAGATACGAGGGCCCTAAGCCACAAAGGGCTTTAAAGGTCAAGACCAGCACCTTGAACCCAAGCCTATATTCCACTGGGAGCCAGTGCAACTGGTAAAGCACTGGGTGAATATGCTCCCATGGCAGGGACCCCGTGAGGAGCCTCACTGCAGCATTCTGCAGCCGCTGGAGTTTCTGGGACAGTTTCAATAGCACAGCGAAGGCGGCTCCTAATGTCAATAGGCAGGGAGTTCCACAGTGTACCTGCTGCCACACTAAAAGATTGAGTTCCTACAAATGAGAAATGGGTGTTGTGTAGCACCTCTAGAAGTCCCACTTATGTCGGTCGCAAGTGCTTGAGGTGTATGGCAATCTTGCAGGCAAACTTTCCCCAAGTTGTTAAAGGCTTTATATACGGATAGGAATGTCCTGTCTGGAAATTTCCCACCTAATTACTGGGGAAAAGGCACCGGTCAGATCATGGGATATTGATGGCCAAAACAGACCATGCCTTAGTGTGTCTGTCTTATTATTTTTTTGCCAGCTGCAGGGACCCCAGATCCAGACCATGATTGTGGCATGAGTAAGAGGCGAGAGCTAAGTCCTTTGTGCTGCTTTCCTGTTGAAAACTGCTCCCCCACACTCTGAATTTTAAGTTGCTCCATGAGTGTAAATGACAGGTTCTTTTCAGGAGCAAAGGAGGAGGGCGTTTTCTTTAAGAAAAGGGCACGGGGGGGGGGGGGGAATGATTGCCCCAGCTCTGAGCTGCAATTCTGATCTAAACTCAGACTCTGCTCAGTTCTTGCACGGCACACAAAATGCAGCTCAGTCGCTAGAGCGTGAGACTCTTGTGGGTTCAAGCCCCACGTTGGGCAAAAACAGGGGTCTGCAAACTTTTTCAGCAGGGGGCCAGTCCACTGTCCCTCAGACCTTGTGGGGGGCCGGACTATATTTTTTGGGGGGAAATGAACTACCATATTTTTTGCTCTATAAGACTCACTTTTTCCCTCCTAAAAAGTAAGGGGAAATGTATGTGCGTCTTATGGAGCGAATGCAGACTGCGCAGCCATCGCAGAAGCCAGAACAGCAAGAGGGATCGCTGCTTTCACTGCGCAGCAATCCCTCTTGCTGTTCTGGCTTCTGAGATCCAGAATATTTTTTTTCTTGTTTTCCTCCTCTACAAACTAGGTGCGTCCTGTGGTCTGGTGCGTTTTATAGAGCGAAAAATATGGTAATTCCTACGCCCCACAAATAACCCAGAGATGCATTTTAAATAAAAGGACACATTCTACTCATGTAAAAACATGACCGTCCGCGGACCAGATTTAGAAGGCGATTGGGCTGCATCCGGCCCCCGGGCCTTAGTTTGCCTACCCATGAGCAAAAAGACCCCAGCACTGCAGCGGGTTGGACTAGATGACCCCCGGGGCCCCTTCCGCCTCTACGATTCTATGATTCTTTGCAGTGCATTTTGGTGCAAAGAAAGGTTTCGGAAGGGCAGGGAATCTATGGCTTTGTGGCCCTTTTGACTTTTGTGCTAATTAGCCTCGTTCGTTAGTGTTTCCCCCATGAAAGAGCCCGTGTGATTTGCTTAAAAGACCCTACTAGGCAACAGGGCTGCATTTTCATTTGTGTGAATAGTTGCTGATTTTGAATGAATGAGTAACGAAGCTTCTGGAGAAATAGGAACCAAATTGCTGCGTGGGCAGGATTTCTGATGAACAGTTTATATCGTGCGAGGGTTGGCATCGTGGCACCTGGGAGCCCTCCGCCCGCCCCCCCTTGAGGTCTCCCCCAAATTCTCTGAGCTCCTCCACCTCTTTGGACATGAGCTAGTGAGGGTGTTGACCTTTCTTCTCCCTTGAAAAGCACATAGAGCTGAAAAAGTGATGCTTTTCCAGGCACAGGTTAAGTCTACTGCATCTAACTGTTACCCAGATACCTTGGGAAATTAATGAGTGTGTGTGCGAGAGAGAGAGCATAGCTGTCAACTTTTCCCGTAGTGACATGGGTGGCGCTGTGGGTTAAACCACAGAGCCTAGGACTTGCCGATCAGAAGATCGGTGGTTCGAATCCCCGTGATGGGGTGAGCTCCCGTTGCTCGGTCCCTGCTCCTGCCAACCTAGCAGTTCGAGAGCACGTCAAAGTGCAAGTAGATAAATAGGTACCACTCCGGTGGGAAGGTAAACGGCGTTTCCGTGTGCTGCTCTGGTTCGCCAGAAGCGGCTTACTCATGCTGGCCACATGACTGACCGTTAGGTCCAGTCGTGACCGACTCTGGGGTTGTGGCACTCATCTCGCTTTATTGGCCAAGGGAGCCGGCGTACAGCTTCTGGGTCATGTGGCCAGCATGACTAAGCCGCTTCTGGTGGACCAGAGCAGCGCATAGAAATGCTATTTACCTTCCCGCTGCAGCAGTACCTATTTATCTACTTCCACTTGAATGTGCTTTCAAACTGCTAGGTTGGCAGGAGCAGAGACCGATCAACGGGAACTCACCCCGTCACGGGGATTCGAACCGCCGACCTTCTGATCAGCAAGTCCTAGGCTCTGTGGTTTAACCCACAGCGCCACCCACGTCCCACCCATTAATCAACACTATTGCAGAAACTCTTATTTTTAGCAGTACTCAAAAGGCTGCCAGTAATACCGAGCCCTCCTCTGGGTTTTGAACCTTGCCCCCCATGAGGTCTAGAAGCTTGTTTGACGATTCCTAAGAGATCGGCTTCTGCGATAGATGCAGAGGGCAATGGGTGCAGTCAGACATGGGTAACCTTGAATTAGGACTATCCCATTGACTCCTGTCTCTTCCCTCCCCCCCCCCTCCAATCTTCTCCCCGACGCATCCAGCCGGGTCGAGTGTCATGTCCTGCGTGAGCTGCTTCTTTCTGTCATTCGGGAACAGCGAGTCCGCCATGATTGCCCTGCTCTGCCTATTTGGTGGGGTCAGCATAGCTTCGTGGAATGCCCTGGACGTCCTCACGGTCGAGCTCTACCCATCAGATAGAAGGTAAGCCATGCCTCCCCCTCTTCACAGAAATCCCAGTTCTTAGCCTACCAGAGTTGTAGGGGTCTGCGCTTGGGTGGTGGCCAAAGGTGATTTCTGCAGCAGAGACCCCGCCTTCACCATCCTGGAGCCGACCAATCGGCATGAAAGGGGAGCATTCCTAGCCAATGAGAAGAAGCCCTCTTTCCCTTTGTGCTGATTGGAGCCAACCAGAGGGAAAGGAGGCGGGTCAGCCACTGAGGGTTGGCTCCTAGGGTCATCCTGCAGAAGGTGGGCAGGAGTGTGCTGGGTCCGGGGGTAACCCGTGAAACACGGTCCAGGACCAGTCCAGAAACCGCAGGTTCCGCTAGGAGTCAGTCCGACAGGGCAAGGCAGGAAACCAGGCAAGGACAGGTGAAGGATCTAGCATACAGCAACGTTGCTCCCACAACCTGGGGCGGGGTCTGACAGCCTTTTACCTCTGTCAGGGTAACGGCTGGTCCTGATCCCCCGGTGACTCACCTCCCAGTTTCGCCCGAAGGCGAGCACTCCTCCTGCGAGTACTCAGGTCTCTCCTCCTCTCAGACCTCAGTCTCTCCAGGTCAGGAGATATCGGTGGGTTACTAGACCCAGAGGCCGCCTCAGCCTCCCCTGACCCAACCGGTAGTGGAGCAGCTGTAAGTGATGGCCCAGCTGAAGACAACAAGGTGATCCCTGCATCTGGAGCCAGGGCAGGCTCAGGCCCCTGACTCAGCCCAGCTGGTGTTTGTTGCAGGGGAACCTGTGAAGACTGGGACTCTTCAGGATCAGGCCCCAGACTTGGTTCAGATGGTGCCTGAGGCAAAGGGTCCGGTGCGGACTGAGACTCCTCTGGTTCTGAGTCTGAGTCCCAGGCCATCACAAGGAGGAAACACAGAGGAGGAAATTGTACTGGAAGGTCCAAAATCTCTAAGGTGCAGAGGTTTCTGGCAGGGTGTCCATTTGCAGAGGGCGTTTCTTCACTACAGGGTTGGGGAACCCGGAGGATAATCCTGGCCCTTGAGGCCATTTCCCCGAAATCATAACTCACCAGCTGACATCCCTTGCAATCATTATCTGACCAGCGGGTGATGGGTGCTGCAATCCAGAACATTTGGGAGGAGTTGGACTTCACTAAATGACCCTTGCGGTCCCTTTGAACTCCACGATTGTACAAAGCAGGGGGACGTTGTCCTTGTAAAGTGTGTCACGGATCTTTCTTTGGGCTCCTGTGAATTCAGATGCCGCCGCAAACCTTCCTGTTGCGAATCAAGAATTTCGCTTAAAAGAACCCCCAGATCCCAAGTTGATAGTCCTCATGGTTTACAAGGACAACAATGTATATGATTTTTCGGGGATGGAGTCAGGAGGGTTCAGAAGCACTGCCTGAATGCTTCTGCGGTGCCAGAACTATGGGAGCTGTCTAGATTGCAAAGGACTCTAGAGGTGGCCCAAAGCGGTTAATTGCATCCCTCCCTGCATTGCAACATCTTAAAAAAGAAAGTGTAAAATCCAAATCTCATGACGGTGCAGTCCTGTCCCTCCCCTCCCAGCGCCCCCAATGTCCTTTCAGGGATAAACACTTTGCAGGGGGGAAGCGAGAGGCTGCCTAGCATTGGAAATGAGGGCAAGCTGAGAAAAAGTGACGCATCCAGCTTGCCAGTCACACGCCAGCCCAGGCTGCCCGCAGGGACCTTGGCAGCACAGGAGAGGAGGAGGAGGGGGAAGAGAGAGGGGAAGAGAGAGAGAGAAAGGCAGGACGAATGGTTCCTGGAGAGGAGCAGAAACCCAGAGCTGCGTTTCTTCGGTGGGAGGAGAGAGAGGGGGGCGAAAGCTTAGAGGTCGGGTCACAGAGGTTGAGGTCCGTTTCGAAGCAGGAGCACAAACAGGCTTTGCAAAACAGAGCAGATGTAATGAAATCAGCAAGACGTGTTGATTTTCTTGATTATTTATTAGTAAGAATATATACGCTGCTGGGAGGTAGCAAAAAAACTGAAATCGAAGGCTTACAAAATACAGTTAACGTTAAGAACTTACCCGTATTTTTCGCTCTATAAGACGCACCAGACCACAAGACACACCTGGTTTTTGGAGGAGGAAAACAAGAAAAAAAATATTCTGAATCTCAGAAGCCAGAACAACAAGAAGGATCTCTGTGCAGTGAAAGCAGCGATCCCTCTTGCTGTTCTGGCTTCTGGGATAGCTGCGCAGCCTGCGTTCGCTCCATAAGACGCGCACACATTTCCCCTTACTTTTTAGGAGGGGAAAAGTGAGTCTTATAGAGCAAAAAATACGGTAATTCGTTCTGGAGGTCCATTCTTAACCAAACCACCGCGCGATTTCTGTTCTCATCCTGAAGCAAAGTTCTTAACCCAAGGTACTATTTCTGGGTTAGTGGAGTCGGTAACCTGAAGCGTTTGTAACCCAAGGTACCACTGTATAGATCAAGTTGTTGTTGTTGTTGTTTTAAATGCCCTTCCTCCTCCCTCTTCCGTTTCTTCTTTCTATCATCATAATCATCATCATCAACAACAACAACAACACCCCCCCCCCCAGTGATCTCTAGCATAGCTGTCAACTTACAGATTTGAAAATAAGGGACCAGCAGCCTCGTCTCGCTTTATTGGCCGAGGGAGCCGGCGTACAGCATGACTATGTGGCCAGCATGTGGCCAGCATGACTATGCCGCTTCTGGCGAAACCAAAGCAGTGCACGGAAACGCCGTTTACCTTCCCGCCAGAGCGGTACCTATTTATCTACTTGCACTTTGACGTGCTTTTGAACTGCTAGGTTGGCAGGAGCAGGGACCGAGCAACGGGAGCTCACCCCGTCGCGGGGATTCGAACCGCCGACCTTCTGATAATAAAATTATTATTATTTCTTCCTTTGCTTCTAGGACGACCGCTTTCGGCTTCCTCAATGCCCTGTGCAAACTGGCCGCTGTCCTGGGCATCAGCATCTTCACGTCCTTTGTGGGCATCACGAAAGCGGTGCCCATCCTTCTGGCCTCAGCGGCGCTGGCTGTGGGGAGCTCCCTGGCCCTCAAGCTGCCGGAGACACGGGGGCAGGTGCTGCAGTGAGCGTGCGTCCGTGCGAGCGTGTGAAAAAGAGAGAGAGAGATTCGCACTCGGCCCTCTTATGCGCCTGCCCCGTCTCACTTGCCAGGGGAGGGGGGCAAGTGGCAGATCTAGAGTTGTAGACACTGTGACTGTCTTGTCGTACCATTTCAACCGGGGGGGAAACACCAACCGTGGTCCGGGCTTTCGCCCGCAGACAAATCTCACCCCCCGGCCCTTCTCCCCAATTTCCTCTTGTGGTTATCGGTGTACGTGTGAATCCTCACCCCCCCTCCGCCCACCCCAAAAACCACCCCAACGAAATAGCAGGGGGACCGGACGAGGCACAAAGTCGCCTCTCTCTCTCTTTCTCTCTCTCTGTCTCTCTGCGCAAAAGAGATGCAGACGGGTCAGAGGTCAAACATCGGGGGGCGGCGTGACCCCCCCTCCTGAACCCATGGCATTTCAGGGTGTGTGACCCCCCCCCTGCAAACCACTTCGCCAATCCAAGCTGGGGTATGTGTGCATGTGTGTCCAACTATCTGGTAGAGGACATGTGACGATGTTTTACACCAATGTGTAAGCTTGTACAAAACAGTAAATCTCACAGATCTCGGGTGTGTCAACGTGCTCCCAACGTCCCCTTTTCCTTTCATCTCCTTCTTCTTTTTTTATTTTTTAAAAAAGGGGTTCTCAAGAGGCACGCTTTTGTGTCTCGGTGCACACCCATCCCACCTGTGTGTGTGTGTGTGTGTGTATACAGCGGGGGGAGACAAACAAAACAACCTCCCCCAAATCGTAGCGTCCGTTTCTGGGTGTGTAAAACTAGTGTCAGTTCGGGTGTGTGATTTCGTTTAGCTTGACGTTTCAGGGCTCCGGATGGGGCTGGTGCCGCTGCGGGAAGGGCGGAAGAGCCTTTGGGTTTCTGGGTGCGGTGCCAAATAGGCCCTGCCGTCCCGCAAACCGGGCTTCGCTCTTGGGAGCCTCTCTGTACATTCATTGCGGATCTGTGTCATTGGCTGCTGGTGGATCTGTTGGGACTTGAGTCAGCTGCCATAATTCCGAGCCAGGGGCCTTTGGCCCATCTAGTCCAGTGTTGCCAACACTGACTGACAGCAGCGGCGCTCCGGGGGTGTCAGGTCTGGTCCAGGCCTACCTGGAGATTGGAGCCTGGGTCTTTCGGGGTTCTCCTCCACTGAGATTGCCCCCGCCCTTCCCCAAGATATAGGAACATATGAAGCTGCCATATACTATTGGCCCACTAAATTAGTATTGTCCGCTCTGACTGACAGCCGCCCTGCAGGATTTCAGGCAGGGGGTCGCTCAGCCCTCCCTGGAGAGATGCCTTCAAAGGGTGGAAGCTGGGACTTTCTGCTTGCAAGGCCAAGCTATTGTTGTAAACAAAAATTGCCCTTTTCCCTTATGGGGTATCCAAGAGCCCATATAGAGTTCCCTATTGGTAGGAGAAAATAACAGAGGCCAACCAGAGAATAGTGAGAAGCAAAGCAGCTAGTAAGCTTTATTGCTCTGTTGCAACAGGGTGCTCCCCTCACCCGCAGGAGAGGAGGAGGAACCCAGAAAAATGGCGTGCAAGGCCTTATAAAGACTTTTGAAATTGCCACCCTGTCAATCAAGACCACCCCCAGAAGCATCATACATACATCACAGAAGGGGTGTAACCTAAGACCACCCCTCAGGTACATCATACCTACATCACAGAAAAGGCGGTCTTAAAACAGAAATTTGAATGTTGTTTTTCTCCTGTCTGACACGTTACTTGATTGGATTGCCTGGGGAGCCTGGCCAGTCTTTTGTAATGATAAATACTTAGTTCCTGGGCCAGGTCACAGGCTCACACCCTATTCATATCTTAAATGTGCCCTTAAGACAGGATTTGTGAGGAAAGAGACAATGGGAGGTTTCCCACTTTGACCTTGCAGAGAAAACATTTGCTCAGTTTAGGAATCAAAATGGTTCCAGGTTGGTCTTCCTGTGCTGATCTATGTATGTGCTTGGTTGGTACACTTATGAACATTACCATATATCTAAGACCATAAAAGTCCTATCACAATATTATGGCCCTTTCCCCAGAGATGGTGACAACAAAGTACCACCAGTCTAATTGGAGAGCTTGCCTTTTGCTTGGTTGGTCTCGTTTCCTATCTAGACGGAAGAACTTCCCATCTTCTGGCCCAGACCTTTGGAACATCTCGCCCCATGGTTGACTGCCACCAACTACTCTCAGATGAGGGACGTGTATTCATGTGACTTTGATTTTATGTGGGTCCCAAGACAAATTAAGATGCTGCAGTGCCAGTTGGTAGAAACCACAGAGGATATACACAAAGTACCAAATGTGGTGACAGTAATAATAATGCAACAAAACACCACCACCACAAACTAGCTTATAAGTATAAAACCCAATTTATTAGAATAATAACTAGAATAGAGATAGACTTGTAACCATTCAAGCAACAAACATACTATAAGGTGCCATGTGCTAAACAAAGCCTGGAGATACTGTAAACATGGAGTGGATAAATGTACAACTGTGTCTTAACAAGTTACAGGTGCAATAAACGTTATACAGACTGGATAAATGAACCGTTCAACAAGTAGCGTTAAGTCGAACAGCTTTGAAAACAAAGCTTCGTATTCTCCAGTGTGCTACCCTTGCCATTGTGGTGGCACGGGGTTGCCGTTCTGTGATTGGACTCATGCTACTTGTTGAACGGTTCATTTATTCAGTCTGTACAACGTTTATTTATTTTTTTAAAAATAATATTTATTAGACGTTACAGAAGGGGGGGGGGAAAGAACAATAAAAGATTTAACAAACAATACATCAAAAACAAAAACAAAAACAAAAAATCATTACATCAAAACAACAACAAAAACAAAGACATTTAAAGAACACATCTAATATTTCCATATCTTTTTCTTTCATTTACTTGTTTCATCGACCTCCTCACACCTCCCTTTTTTGTATTCTAGTTCAATTAACTATTTCAGCAAATCCTTCCCATCTTTCTCAATTTTTGTTCTATACTTTATCTTAACACAATCTAACTTTACATTTTCCACTTTGGCCCATTAACAATCAGTTTTTGCTTAATTCTTTATGACATTTCTACTAAAACCATATAACTTCACTCCAGCATTCTACTAACATCAGTCTGTATAACGTTTATTGCACCTGTAACTTGTTAAGAAGGCTTGCGGGTGGCGCTGTTGGTTAAACCACAGAGCCTAGGACTTGCTGATCAGAAGGTCGGCGGTTTGAATCCCTGCGACAGGGTGAGCTCCCGTTGCTCGGTCCCAGCTTCTGCCAACCTAGCAGTTCAAAAGCATGTCAAAGTGCAAATAGATAAATAGGTACCGCTCCGGCGGGAAGGTAAACGGTGTTTCCGTGCGCTGCTCTGGTTCGCCAGAAGCGGCTTAGTCATGCTGGCCACATGACCCGGAAGCTGTACGCCAGCTCCCTCGGCCAATAAAGCGAGATGAGCGCCACAATCCCAGAGTCGGTCAAGACTGGACCTAATGGTCAGGGGTCCCTTTACCTTTTGATCTTTACATGTGCAATAAACATTATACAGCCTGGATAAATGAACCGTTCAACAAGTAGTCCACTTGCTTTGTGTTTCCAACTCAAGACCTATTGAAGAACATCTCATCCAGTTCAGTCTTTGAAAAACAGTTTTGAAAAACTTTTCCATATTCCACATGTAACTTGTTAAGATACAGTTGTACATTTATCCACTCCATGTTTACAGTATCTCCAGGCTTTGTTTTGCACATGGCACTTATAGTATGTTTGTTGCTTGAATGGTTACAAGTCTATCTCTATTCTAGTTATGATTCAAGTAAATTTGGTTTTATACTTATAAGCCAGTTTGTGGTGGTGTTTTGTTGGAAACCACAGAGGGGCAAGACTATTGCTCCTGCGCTCAGCTCCCACTTGTCTGCGGTGAGAACTGAATGCTGGACTAGACGGGCCACTGGCCTGATCCTGCAAGCTCTTCTAATAGTTTTAGATGTTCCCCATCCCTGCCTTCGCATCTCCACTCAGGGGCCTCATTGGGAGCTGGGGGCCAGGACTCTTAACACAAACAGAGAGATTCTTAGCCCTATATTTCACGACCAAGAGGAAAGGTGGGAGAATCGCCGTTCCAATTTAACGTTTGTGGACCAAAAACTGCCCAGCAAAGCACATTTTAACTCAGCAGGATAGAGAATCCGGTCTTCTCGTTCATTCCAATCTCTCTCTTTTTAGTAAGCGGTGTGGTTTTTTTCCCCTTTGGAGAAAAAATACCAGAAGTGGCGAGGATCTGCTGGACTCTCAGCCTTCAGCCAGCATGACCAATGGTGGGAGCCGGAGTCCCAACAACCCCTGGCTCACACTGTGGAATTATCCATTTAGGATAATTCTGGTTCCCCAGTTCCCCAGGAGGGAGAGGGCTAATACTTTTTTAGGCGTGACGTGAGAGTTGGTCAGTAGTCTGGGGGGAAGCACAGAGGAACCCTGTGCCATAAATGAAGCACTAAGTCAAACTCAGCATCTTCAAAGGTCCAGGTGTCATTCCCCTTTGTCACCTGGCCCCCGGCAGCTGCAATACCCCCCTCTGGCCAGCTGGAGGGGGTGGCGCTAAAGCACAAACGGTCTTTCCCTCTGGCTGCAGCAGAATAGGGAGTTTCCGAGACACACACAAACCCTCAGCCCTTAAGTTATCTGAATATAGAGAGGGAGCCTGCATAATATCAATAGGCAGGGAGTTCCACTGGTTAAGCGGTGCCCTGCTGAAGCCACGCCTCCTTGCAACGTTGAACGACAACTAATAAATTTACATGCAACCTAACTTTTCCTCTCCTCCTTTCTGAATCTTGACGCCTCTGGAATAAGGTCTTGTTTTAAGCAGCTGCTTTTGGGAAGAAACAGATCCACACGGGAAGTATTTATCAATCAAAGCACACGCCCCTCCTTTGCGCCTTTCCCCAAAATTGTGACGCTTCCCTCCCCCCCAACCCTTCGGTCTCTCTCCATCCTTTACAGTGTAGCTGGTCTTTAAAAAACAAAAAAACAAAAACCCCACATCCAAACCATACGTAGTTCTCTCTGTATGCAAAATAAAATCAAAAAAATGACAAAAAACCTTGTGTTGTGGTTTTAGCTGTTTTTAGATGTTTGTAAAAGAACAATTGAGAAGAAAAAAAAATCAGGAAAAAAATAATAATAGTCATTAACTTCAGTTGTCGTCTCCGGGTTGTTTCATTTTGTATTAATAAAAAAAAAATATAAAAGATAAAAAAACAGAAGCCAAGAATGACGACGAGATGAGACGGTTGTTTTAAATGCCGCGTCGAGAAATAAATATTCCTAAAGGTGCTGCGGATGATGATGATGATTTAAGGTTTTAAAAAATAAAAGAGGTGGTGTGTGCAGAGTTTTTGATCGCTAGGGAAAGGATTTAAATATATGTAAGTCTGGCTCTGGCCCTACACATGAATCTTCCCCCCCCTCTGGAATTATGAACTCATAGTAAAAAAAAGTAAAAAAAAAAATCTATGTAAAAATGAAAAAATAAAATAAAAGATTGAAAAAACGGTGATTGTGCGTGTTTCAGTTGTTGAGTTTTTCCTTTTCGTTATTCTGTTGGGGATGTGCAAAGAAATTCGGGTATAATGAAAAGTTCATAGAATTATAGTTGGGATTCTCGAGTCATCGAGTCCAGACACATCCAAGGCTTCGATTGCGATCGACCAGTCGATCCTTGGATGAATCCTGGTCGATCGCAATGCCCCCTCCACTGGTGACGGCCCTGAGCAACCACTACCTCGTCCTGAGCTCAGGGGAAGCAGGCTTTATGGTGCATAGCTGTCAACTTACAGATTTGAAAATAAGGGACCAGCAGCCTCAAAAATAAGGGATCAGCAGCCAAAATAAGGGATTTTCCGGGCACAGGTATGTTCAACTTCTGAGCCCCTCCGAGCCAAAGGCAGAAAGCCCAGCCAGCAGCAAAACGAAGCCTCAAGCGGTGGTTCCCACAGCGCAGCAACCCGGCAAAGGGGATGCAGCAAGGAAAACCACCATCACCTCTCCGCTGGGAAGCGCTGAGCAAAGGCGAGTCCCCAGGCAACGCGGCCCATTTGATCGGCACAAGGCATGCAAGCTCCACCCCCCAGTCGTTCTCAGACTCCTTATTGGGTGAGCAATGCAGCCAAGCAACACAGTTGGAGCCTCCCTCCTCCCTGGCCGGCAGGGAGGGAGGGAGAGGAGCTGCTTCCTTTGAAACCCGGGAAATTTAAGGGACATCATCAATAAGGGACAGCAGCGGGACACGGCACTGGGATAAGGGACTTTCCTGCCAAATAAGGGACGGTTGACAGCTATGTTATGGTGCTGCTCACGTGTAACCACACAGCCTACTTCAAGTTGGGCATGTCGGATCTGGTCCAACCCCCTGCAATGCAGGGATCTTTTGCCCGTGGGTCTCAAACCCCCAACCCTGAGATTAGGAGTCTCACGCTCTGCTGACTGAACTTTGCGAAGGTCCTCCTCGCACCCTCGATCGAGACAGGCGCCTGTTTGCAAAATTGAAACAGACCATTGGATAAACTTTGAAAGCGCTCGACGCATTGGCAGCAAATCAGAAGGATGAAAACGAAGGCAAGGATGTACAGTGGTACCTCGGGTTAAGTACTTAATTCGTTCCGGAGGTCCGTACTTAACCTGAAACTGTTCTTAACCTGAAGCACTACTTTAGCTAATGGGGCCTCCTGCTGCCGCCGCGCCGCTGCTGCACGATTTCTGTTCTCATCCTGAAGCAAAGTTCTTAACCTGAAGCACTATTTCTGGGTTAGCGGAGTCTGTAACCTGAAGCGTATGTAACCTGAAGCGTATGTAACCCGAGGTACCACTGTATAGATTTGTTAAGGGGGAGAAAAACAGCGGCTGTGCCCGTTTTCCAAAATGTGAAACAGGGGGTGCTGCCTTCTATGATGGGATAGACCAGTTATGCCAACACTGGCTGGCAGCAGCTCTCCACAGGCGGGGGAGTATTCCCGGCCTTACCTAGCGATGACACTGGGGACTCAGCCTGGCACATTCTGCATGCCTGACCCTGCGTTCTGGTGCTCCCCTTAAAAAAACAAGGGTAAGCTTCTAGTCCTCATGGTTCTGCCTGATTTACAGGTAGTAACAGAAGAAGTTTCTTTAAACAACTATCAGACTGCCGAGGCCAGTATTGACTGGCAGCAGCAGCAGATTTCACACTGCAACCTGGAGATGCCGGGGACTGAACCTGGGACCTTGTTATTGGTGCGGCAAAAACAAAATAAAATGCTAGCCTATTTACAAATCTACGCAGGGTCTGGTATGGTTGAAATGTCGGCCACTGGCTCAAGGTTGGTATGGAATCTTCACAAACATTCCAGCCGCTCGGGCAAACGGCTGCATGCAAGGTCATGCCTGGTCACGCTTTCAATGTTGCGGGCGCCTGCAAAGCTTTTGGGGCACCAATAAGCACGTATCCTGTTACCTCCTGCTAGGATCCAGCAACTTTTCATGTACTGCTCTGGCTTGATTTCATCCCGTTCTCGTTGTGCTCCAGACAGCAATTGCGTGGCAGTGTGGCACAGTGGTTAAGGTGCTGGCCTCGGAACTGGGAGAGAGGGCCCAGGGCTCAGATCCCTCCCAGTCTGCCTAACTCTCCCTGTGGTGAGGATGAAATGGGAGAGGGGCCACCTTGGGAGGAAAAGGTGGGGTATACATTTAAAGGTAAATAAAACAATGTTGTGGAAGCGCTGAATCTAACAAAATCAAATAAATCTGTAATTGTGCTGTGGAAGACAAGGGTGATCAAATGCTATAGAGTCTGCAGATTTCTGCTGGCCTCACTTCTCTGCACCTAGAAGCAGAAAGTGCAAAAGCTGCAAACTGTTTTTCCCCAAACAGGTTCTTCTGGATTATTTCCAGCCCAGCAAGGTGTCCTGGCCTCCTTTTCCATTAAGATGCTTTGCGGCGATGAGCCGGAAATCCAACAGGTGCACAGATGGCTTAGTTAGTGCCTGGGAGGGGAGGGAGAAGCTTCACCTGTTGAATTTTTCTTCTGCGCAGCTGCTGAAGAACACGACATGCCCTTCATTTCCCAAGGTGTATAATCTGGCCATTAACAGATCCACCTTGGAGTGCCCGCGACATTTTGTAGCTGAAGATTAAGTGATTTATTTAACTTTTCCTTAAGCTATCCATTAGCCCTGAGATGTTCTACTGAGAGACAGCGGTGGTGTAGTGGTTAGAGCAGAGCTTCCAAAACTTTTCATATTTGTGATGCACTTTTAAGACATGCATTATTTCACAATTCAGTTTTACTCGGAGGTTAAAGATTCAGGTAGGTAGCATGTTGGTCTGACACAGTTGAAATAAATAAAATAAAATAAAATAAATTGTCCAGTAGCACCTTAGAGAACAACTAAGTTTGTTGTGGTTATAAGCTTTTGCATGCATGTTATCTGAAGAAGTGTGCATGCAAGGGATGCGGGTGGCGCTGTGATCTAAACCACAGAGCCTAGGGCTTGCTGATCAGAAGGTTGGCGGTTCGAATCCCCGCGACGGGGTGAGCTCCCGTTGTTCGGTCCCTGCTCCTGCCAGGCTAGCAGTTCGAAAGCACATCAAAGTGCAAATAAATAAATAGGTACCGCTCTGGCGGGAAGGTAAACGGTGTTTCCGTGCGCTGCTCTGGTTCGCCAGAAGCGGCTTAGCCATGCTGGCCACATGACCCGGAAGCTTTCTGTGGACAAACGCCAGCTCCCTTGGCCTATAGAGCGAGACGAGCGCGCAACCCCAGAGTCGTCTGCGACTGGACTTAACGGTCAGGGGTACCTTTACCTTTACGGTGCTACTGGACAATTTTTAATTTTTATTCATTTACAGTGGTGCCTCGCAAGACAAAATTAATTTGTTCTGCGAGTTTTTCCGTAGAGCGAGTTTTTTCGTCTTGCGAAGCACCACGGCGGGGAGGGGTGGGGAGAAGCAGGGCAGCTGCCGCAGCCGGTCCTTGGACTCACCCGCACCTTGTGGACACCGCGCGACGCGGCTGCTGGAGGGCGGCGGGGCTCAGGAGCGTGACTCTGGCGGCAACGGCTCCTGAGGGGAGCGCGCGAGGGCAGTGGGCAGCGGCTTGAGGCAGCCGGAAGGTTGGAAGGTCGGCCGGAAGGTGGGAGGGAGCCGGAGGAGTCGTCAGCCGGAAGGTGGGAGGTAGCCGGAGGAGCGGGAAGCGAGCGAGCGTGCGTGCAGTGACCGTCGCCATGACAGGAGAGGCAGGGCTGTTTGGTCTAGCGAAGCAAGCCCTTAGGAAAATCCGTCTTGCGAAGCACATCAGAAAATGAAAAACCCTTTCGTCTAGCGGGTTTTTCGTCTTCCGAGGCATTCGTCTTGCGGGATACCACTGTATTAGGAGGTTAAAGTAACCCTTTACCAGCCGCAGAAGGAAAGCTCTGGGCTAGAGTGTCAGATTAGGACCCGCCACGTGAAGCTCTCGCAGGGGTGACTGTGGGCCAGTCCGTGCCTTCTCTCAGCCCTGAGCCTACCTCACAGGGCTCTCATGAAGATTAAACGAGGTGAGGAGAACCATGGGTTTCGTAGGCAAGGAATGCATTCTGGAGACTTAGGCCTTGTAGGCCACGAATAAGGAACTAGGTCATGCGATTGGCTAGCAGAGTGGAGCTTTTGGATTGGCCAGTTCTGAAATAAATACAATCCTGGCCTTCATCTGGTCCGCTACAGATCTCAGACCATCACCCCTGTAGTACAGTGGTACCTCGAGTTACATACGCTTCAGGTTACATACGCTTTAGGTTACAGACTCCGCTAACCCAGAAATAGTGCTTCAGGTTAAGAACTTTGCTTCAGGATGAGAACAGAAATTGTGCTCCGGCGGCGCGGGAGCAGCAGGAGGCCCCATTAGCTAAAGTGGTGCTTCAGGTTAAGAACAGTTTCAGGTTAAGTACGGACCTCCGGAACGAATTAAGTACTTAACCCGAGGTACCACTGTATCCCAAAGAACCAGATACGAATTCAGATAGACTGCCTCTGGAACTGGGGGCCCACCTTATTCTCTCAGTAGCCAACCAGGTGCCAAGACTTGAGCGCTTATCTCGGAGGTTCCAGGTGCGAAACAGGTTCTTCAGCCACTGATGACCCAAACCAGCTTCTGTTGGGACAAGCCTCAAAACTGGGGAGGGGAGAGTGATTTAAACATAACCCCCACCGCACTGCTTATTTCTCCTCCTTTTGAAACCCCAAGGCAGAACCACAGAATTGTAATGTTGGAAGGGACCCAGTTGCAGCTGCGGCACTGTAAATCCCCCCCCCCCCAAGGGAAAATAAAACCACCGTGATAAGCGATGCCCCTTGCAAATTCCAAAGCCAGAACTTTAATTTGCTCAAAAAGCCGGGCCGGAATGAACTGTTGAGAACCCCAAGCGATTCCCCAGGAAACATCAGTCATCGGCGGAAAAACGGAAGCTCCGAAATGCACACATGATAATCTCACTTTTTTATATGAGAGCAAGCCAGAGCAACACTCCCAAGGAATAGTGTGAAGTGTCCATTGCGGGGAGGGAATCGCAGAAAACGCTGGCATCTAACCCCAAACCCCTGCGATTGCGGGAATTGCAGCTATGAACCGGAACACAGGTGCTTCTCATTTATTCGCTCCAGAAACATGCTCAGATCTGGCCTTTGGCAGCGGAACGCTTTATGCCCGGGGCGTCCCCCCGATCTTCCCGGCCATCTGGGGGTCGTGCTTGGACCCCCCCAGGCACTCGGGGCTCTGGATGATTTTGGGGTTCTTCTCCCACTGCTGGGGGGTCTTCGCCTGGATGGAGAGGGCGTGGACGGGCCCGGCCAGCTCCTCCTGAAGAATGTCGTTGACCAGGCGGTGGCGGTGGATGAGCGAGAGGCCCTCAAAGCGCCGGCTGGCGACCACCACCCGGAAGTGCGTCTCGGAGCCCCGTGGCACGGCGTGCATGTGGCTGTCGTTGATGATCTCCAGGTGCACTGGCTCCAAGGCCTGCTTCAGTTTGGCCCGGATAGAGGCCTCCACGGGGGTGTTCTCCATGGGCGAGCCGCCCAGGGCTGAGTAGCCGGCGGAGAAGATCGGCCGGCGGAGAGCTCGGCGGAGGACCAGCAGGCCCGAAGACAGCATCGAGAGAGGCCTGGAAGACACAAGCAGGTTCGCTCGTTTCAGTTACGTGTTTGCCGTCTTAAAAACAGGCACAGCACCAAAGGAAAATGGGCGGGGGGGTTCAGTTCACTGCATGTACTGTGTTAAAGGAAAATATAATGAAAATGATGTACAGATGGTCCTTAGTAAAGGGACCCCTGACCGTTAGGTCCAGTCATGGCCGACTCTGGGGTTGCGGCGCTCATCTCACTTTATTGGCTGAGAGAGCCGCGTACAGCTTCCGGGTCATGTGGCCAGCAGGACTAAGCCGCTTCTGGCGAACCAGAACAGTGCACGGAAACGCTGTTTACCTTCCCGCTGGAGCGGTACCTATTTATCTACTTGCTCTTTGATGTGCTTTCGAACTGCTAGGTTGGCAGGAGCCCCCTTGAGCTCTTTGGGGATGCAACAAATAAATAAATATAGATGCAACAAATAAACAACATATGTGGTTTGTGAAACAGCAAAGTGAGGGCCCTCTATGTGGGGCTTAAGTTCTGGAATCCATCTCTTGGGCAAAAGGCCCAGAACTGGAGGAGCAGCTGCTCCCTTGAGCATGTGCAAAGTACCTTTCCACACCCCCGCATCCCAGAACAAGTAATCAAGCTAAGTTTCCAGGGCAGTCTGCCTCCGAAATTAAAAACTCTGGGGTTGCATGCGGACCTGGGGGTTTGAGAAAGGACGAGGGGGCGATGATGGCTCAAGCAGGCCAGATGCGAAAACGGAAGGGGGGGCTTTTTGGAGGGGGGGCGGTCATTACCGGTGGGAGGTGGCTTGCATAAACGGAAGCTTTTTTGCAAATAAAGGGGAAGGCGGCGGGGTTGGAATGGTTATTAGTGAGCATGCAAACAAATGATTGGTATGGAATTTTATCCATGCATTGCAAAAACAAGGGGGGGGGGGTGTTGCTAGTTGAGCGCATTGCAAAACGGTGCGCGAGGTGGCTCCAGTTTACACCCAGTGCAAGAAAAATACAGCCTGTCACTGCCCCCCACCCCGCCCCCAGCATCCCTGCAACCCCGGGGTTCAAACCCCCAAAGCTCCCCCCACCCCACCTTCCAAAAACAGCAGCCTCCCCCCACCTGTCCTTCAAGGTAGAGTCTCCAAACTGCGCTTCCTGCACCGCTGACCTTCTCTCTCCTCGGATTCTAGGAAGCGTCAACAGCACTACAGTTCCCAGCATGCCTCGGGGCCCTCGCCCCTCCCCTCTCGCATGCTTCCTCGGTGCATTCTGGGAATTGTAGTTTTTTTGCTCCCGTGGGCAAAAGCGGGTCTTTTAATGCGAAATGGGAAAGGGATCCGAGTTTTTCCCCCTCTGCAAAATGTGGGACCTCTGAATGCGCAGGGAAGTGGCGGCTGCGTGTTACCTGAGAGTAACACATCCTTACACCCTATAATGTAACAGGACTTGACTTGGGGACTACAATTCCCATCATCCCTGAACACTGGTCCTGTTAGCTAGGGATGATGGGAATTGTAGTTTCAAAACATCTGGAGGGCCGAGTTTGGGGATGCCTGTCTTAAATCTTTGCACCCCCCCCCCCGAAAACCCCTCGAGAACTGAAGTTTAAGGGCGCTGGGAATTGTAGCTCGGCCCGGCCCAGGTAAACTACATTTCCCAGGATTCTGTGAAGGGAGAAGCCACGTGCTTTTAAGCGTACGGTGTTTTGGAATCAGGATGCAGTTTGCTACTTTGACCACGGAGTGGCGCAAACTTCGCCCCTGAGAGCCTTTCTGCCAGTATTTACAGTACAAATAGAGACCTTTCGGAGTTCTGTGTTTAAGAGACGATGGAAGAATATCTGATCCAGGACTTAATCCAAGTAGTTAATATGCAGCTTATAGCAAAGGCATCCTCGCTTGCGCCATGGTTTGTAAGCACCTTGGGGCAGTGACCTCTCTGCTGACGGTTTCCCGTAAAACATGTTGGGAGTTAGCTTGGCATAAAGTGGGAATCAACTGGTTGCAAATCACTAAGCCAATTGAATGCCCTCATCCATAAACGTCTCGTCTCGCCCCATATTTTTATGGACCCACACTGCTGTCCCGCAGGGTAGAACCCGAACCAATGGATTCAACTGTTGCAACAAAGGAGATTTCGACTAAACCCAAATAACTTTCTGGTGGTGAGAGTGAAAAGGACTGTGGACTCTCCTTCGTTTGGAGGTTTTTAAGGCGGCCATCTGCCAGCGATCCTTTAGCCGTGATTGCTGCGTGGCAGAGGGGTGGACTAGATGACTCGTAGGTGCCCTTCTAACATTACAATTCTAAGCAGCCTGTGTATGATAAGGTAAAGGTAAAGGTACCCCTGCCCGTACGGGCCAGTCTTGACAGACTCTAGGGTTGTGCGCCCATCTCACTCAAGAGGCCGGGGGCCAGCGCTGTCCGAAGACACTTCCGGGTCACGTGGCCAGCGTGACATCGCTGCTCTGGCGAGCCAGAGCCGCACACGGAAACGCCGTTTACCTTCCCGCTAGTAAGCGGTCCCTATTTATCTACTTGCACCCGAGAGTGCTTTCGAACTGCTAGGTTGGCAGGCGCTGGGACCGAACAGTGGGAGCGCACCCCGCCGCGGGGATTCGAACCGCCGACCTTTCGATCGGCAAGCCCTAGGCACTGAGGCTTTAACCCACAGCGCCACCTGCGTCCCGTGTGTGATAAAGTGACATCTAAAACTGGGCAGCGACGATTCTTACCAAACCTCTAGTGGCAGGGAGTTCCGCAGGGCGCAGGACCTGCCGCGCTAAAGGGTCTTTCCTGTGCAAAGGCTGACCCAAACCTCAGGGGCATGGCAGGGTACCATCAGAAAGTTCATTTGAGACTGAGCGATGAAGGGGGAGAAGAAAGTCTCCCCAGCTTCCTGAAGCTGCTTCGCTTGGGTCCAATCTGTTCTTTGGAAAGCCACAAAGGAGTGCAGCTCTGGGGTTGTGCACCTGGGAGAATGGGAGGGGGGATTTAAGCGTCCACACCTGGACAAAGCCACTCCCCCCTGCCCCCTCCGCCATCAAAGGGGTAGGGTGCCCTCTGGCTAACACCTGCCAGGTTATGGACGGAGCGTGAAGTCAAGCCTTTAAGGAATGCACCCTGGGGTGCTCCCTGCACCTAAGCTGCTAATCACCTGTAATTATGTGTTGTGTTCAGAAATCCAGGGGGGAATGACCTTCCCTGGCGGGGCTAAGCTGTTGTGGGAGGTGGGCCCAGCCTTCAGTTGAAGTTGGAGAGGCTGCAGATTAGGGGCAAAATCGGGGGGCGATTGTGCCCCGCCGACACCTTTGTTGCCGCAGCAGGGATGGCACCACAAAACACCTTCTCGCCAGGCGTTCCACACTCTCTCCCCCCCAAATTTTTTTATTGATTTTCCAAATTTTATGACAAGCATCAACAAACAGACATAGATCCTAACTGTAATAATTCCACTTTTGTTAACATTTTTTGTTGACTTCCTCAAATCCCCCTAGCTGAGTTTCTATGTATATCATTGTAACAGTTTCCCAAAACTAATTTCTCATAAAATTCACTTCATCAATTAACATCTTTCTTCCTTTTCATTTTAACTTTAGATCTATTACTCTATAACATCACATATTTAAATCCTAAGACAATCTGGTACTTGCAAGTGTTTCTGTTTAAATTATTTTAACATATTTAGCTAGATAGTCTTTAAATTTCATCCATTCCTCCTGGTACTCCTCCTCCTTCTGGTCGCGGACTCTTCCGGCTAAATTTCTTGGAATTGCCCAAGAAAGATGTTAGATTGTTTTTGTATGCCACAACTGCAGCTAGAATTTTGTTGGCCAGAAATTGGAAATTACAAGAAGTATGCGGGTGGCGCTGTGGTCTAAACCACAGAGCCTAGGACTTGCCGATCAGAAGGTCGGCGGTTTGAGCGGGGTGAACTTCCGTTTCTCTGTCCCAGCTCCTGCCAACCTAGCAGTTCGAAAGCACACCAGTGCAAGTAAATAAATAGGTATTGCTGTGGCGGGAAAGTAAACAGTGTTTCCATGCTCTCTGGTTTCTGTCACGCTGTTCCGTTGCACCAGAAGCAGTCTAGTCATGCTGGCCACATGACCCGGAAAGCTGTACGCCGTCTCCCTCGGCCAGTAAAGCGAGATGAGCGCAGCAACCCCAGAGTTGGTAACGACTGGACCTAATGGTCAGGGGTCCCTTTACCTTTATTCTCAGAATATAGGGATAGAAGCATCCTTCAACAAGGATGCTTTGAAAGTTGCAGTTTTCTGCTGAAGCTGAGCTATCCCACAACACCCATTTCGCTCTCAGGATGTGGGGGATTCCTTCCTGAAATCCCCTTCTTTCTCCCCTCCATGAAAAGTGTAGAGTACCTTGTGGTATTCTGGAGTAAAACTGGGATTATTCCAGCGGACTGGAACTTGGAACATTTCAAGATCTCCCACGGCAACCCCATTGTGTCCCCCCCCCCCCCAGGAATTGCTACTCAGAGGTAGACTGCCCATGAATCTGGGGCTCTGCTTAGCCAACCTATAGCGACTGCTGATAGACCCATAAACCCCCTTCCACAAATTTGTTTAATTCCCCTTCTTAAAGGCCGTTCAAGGCCTGGATTCTGCTGTGTGGCAGGCAGGCATTCAACGGGTGAGCCTTTCCCCCCATTCAGCCCCCCTCCAGGGGAAATTTCCCCTTCTGGATTCCTGCCTGTTGCAAAGCTGTTAAAAGCTCAAACTTTTATATTTTAAACCCCAGTTGAAACTGTACGTGTTGAAAAAAACCCCAACACAATAATTGCATTCAATGCAGGCAGGCAGAAATCCAACAGGGCATTGTGTTCTCTCTTTCCTCTTGCCCTGGTTTTGCAATCCTTTGACCATTCGTTGACCTCGGCTTTGGAGACATCCCACCCAAGATCTGTAGGCAGAGTGGGGTCGCTTTGGGTCAAGCCTCTGCTAACAGGCCAGTTCTTCAAAATTATATCGCCTGCCAGAATGTATCAAAGTGGCAGGAGGGCACCCTTGACCCCGAGAGCCTGGGAGGGGGGGTGGGGAGAGAAAGAAAGAGGGCTTTTTTAAAAAAAAAAAGAAAAAAACCCACAACCTTATTTTTGAATGACATTAGTGTTTGCTCTGCCGCCCGGGGTGAAGATGGGAGGTCACCGAAGGGTTAATACGGTGCGTCCTGGTAAATGTTCATTCAGGACTTAAACAACCTTCAGGAAGGGAAGTGGGTCAAGCTGTCCCCCCTCCTCTCCCCCCCCATTTTATTTTATTTTGGAGGGGAGGGAAGTGGGTCGAGGACAGGATCATTATGGCAAGATGGCGAGCTACTCAAAGTTGTTGTGGAATTTTTCGGAGGGGGAGGCATAAGAATACAATAGGACGAGCCGGCTGGATCAGGCCAATAGCTCATTGAGTCATCATCATCATCATCATCATCATCATCGTCATCATCAAACCTTTTATTGGCATCACATCCAAACATCCAAAACAAATCAGTACAGAATTACCACTTCCCCAGTGGCACAAAACATTTGCTAAAAGAATGGAGGCAGAGCGGTCTATCGTCATATCTCTAGGTCTCCAGGGAGATCAAACGACTGCAGTGTATTTCGACGACAAAAAACCAAATAGAGATATTTAGCCACTAACTTGGTGGGCTCCTGATCATTCCCCAGTAATAGAAAATGTATGACTTCCGACTCGGGTTTTCATTTGGGGATACAGAGTTGATCTAGAAATTGCTGATGGAGACCAGCATATTATTGTTGTTGTCGTTTAGTCAACTCTTCGTGACCCCCTGGACCAGAGCACACCAGGCACTCCTGTCTTCCACTGCCTCCCGCAGTTTGGTCAAACTCATGCTGGTAGCTTTGAGAACACTGTCCCACCATCTCGTCCTCTGCCGTCCCCTTCTCCTTGTGCCCAGCATCTTTCCCAACATCAGGGTCTTTTCCAGGGAGTCTTCTCTTCTCATGAGGTGGCCAAAGTCTTGGAGCCTCAGCTTCAGGATCTGTCCTTCCAGTGAGCACTCAGGGCTGATTTCCTTCAGAATGGAGAGGTTGGATCTTCTTGCAGTCCATGGGACTCTCAAGAGTCTCCTCCAGCACCAGAATTCAAAAGCATCCATTCTTCGGCGATCAGCCTTCTTTATGGTCCAGCTCTCACTTCCATACAGTTCAGCATATAGTTTACAATTAAGAACCATATGTTGTAAGGGTTTCCACCAGGTAGTCTTCACATGGGCAAGTTCTTTCTCCTTCCACCCTGCCTGAGAACCTTCCCCCAAGGAGGTTGGATGGATTTGAATTAAACCTGGCCAGCGAAAATAGCCATCTTTCTTGAGGATTAAGCAGAAATTCAAGGTAATTATGGTTAGTTTCACAAGGGACGCGGGTGGCGCTGTAGGTTAAACCACAGAACCTAGGGCTTGCCGATCAGAAGGTTGGCGGTTCCAATCCCCGCGATGGGGTGAGCTCCCGTTGCTCGGTCCCAGCTCCTGCCAACCTAGCAGTTCGAAAGCACGTCAAAGTGCAAGTAGATAAATAGGTACCACTCCGGCGGGAAGGTAAACAGTGTTTCTGTGCGCTGCTCTGGTTCTCCAGAAGCGGCTTAGTCCTGCTGGCCACATGACCCGGAAGCTGTACGCCTGCTCCCTCAGCCAATAAAGCGAGATGAGCGCCACAACCCCAGAGTCGGCCACGACTGGACCTAATGGTCAAGGGTCCCTTTACCTTTACCTATGTTTAGTTTCATGTGCCCGAGAAAGTAAAGAGGGGAACATGTTTTCTCTGCTGCTGCTGTTAGTTCTTGGCACTCAATATCCCACAACCTAGTTTTTATTATAGCCTTGGCAGATGGCAGGGACATCGATCGCAAAAGTTCCACTGACAGCCCGAGTTGCTGTACCTTCTTGTTAAACTGTTGTAACCCTGGGGAAAGAAAGGGGCCTGACAAAACTTCGCTGAAGAGAGTATCTTTATCTGATGTAAGGCAGATATTTGACCAGCACATCTAGTCCAATATCCCGTTCTCAGAGTGGCCAACCATTATGGGAAACTCTCAAGCCATATTCTAGCGCAAGAGCTATTCCTGTGGCTTCCAAAAATTGGTATTCAGAAGTATTCCTGCCTTCAACCAGAGAAGCAGAGATAGCCATCAGGATTAGTAGCCACCAATAGCCCTCTTCACCTCCATGCATTTGTCCAAATCTCATTTAAAGACACCCAATTTGGTGGCCATCCCCATCTCTTGTGGCAGTGAGTTCCACCGTTTAACTATGCACTCACTGCCTGCAGGAGGACTTTTCTGTGCCCTGAATCTTCCATCATTCAGCTTCATGGGTTCCAATGCTTGGGGAAATGATGGGAGCCCCTTCCCTTCCCAGAAAATTCGGGGTCCTTTCCAACTCTGCATGCCTATGATTCTAGGTTCCAGCTTGTCAACATCCATCTTCAATTGAGATGCCCAGAACTGGACACAGTATTCCAGGTGGGGGTCTGACCAAGGCAAGATAAGAGTCGTACTATCCCTTCCCTTGACTGGGACACTAGACTTCTGTTGATGCAGCCTTGAATAATGTTAGCTTTTTTTTGCTGCTGCGTCACACTGTTGACTGCAAATGAAAAGTAAGAAACGAGCTTGCAACGTCCCTTGCAAGGACTTCCCAGTGATTCTGCACTTGTTGCAAACTCCAGCCTGCACCTTCCGCTTGGTCCGGCCCTCAGCTGGTTCTTCGGCCCCCTTCCCCTCCCTTCCCCCGCTTCTCGCACTCATCCAGCAAAGCCAATTGGATCTGACATGACGCCTGAGCCTCCCGGTTTAATCCTGGGTTATGTTTCCCTTCAGTGACCACGCTGGCAAAGATTAGCTGAGGGGCTCAGGAAAAAAAACAACCCAAACACCTCTCCGTTCGTCCAGGGGCTCTTTATTAAAGAGGCGTCGTCGTGGGAGAGGAATTTGCCAGTAGGAACAGACGAATCCGTCAGTTTTGGGTTCTCTCGGCTCCTCCTCTTTCCAGTTCTCCTCTCCACATCAGCTTTCAATTCCTTCTTGACAAAATGCTTGCGAAGGTTCGTCGGGGTAGCGTGAATTCCCTCCTGTTTATTTATTGCATTTACAATCAAGCCTAAAGCCACAGATATTTATTATTTGTATAGTTATATATTCAGTGCTTTTTGTGGGGGGTGTACGCAGGGGTACGCATATCCCTAAACATTTTGTGAATTTTTGTACTTTTGCCCATTTCCTGTATTTATTCCCAATTTGATCTATAAAATGGTGGTTTTCTTGAGTCAAAACCCCTAAACATTTTAAGGAAAAAAGCACTGTACAGTCATATCTCATGTTACGTTTGCTTCGTGGTACGTTTTTTCAGGTTGCGTCCCGCAGTGACCCGGAAGTACCGGAAAGGGTTACTTCCGGTTTTCGCCGCTCGCGCATGCGCAGACACACCGAATGATGTCACGCGCATGCGCAGAAGCGGCGAATCACAACCTGCGCATGCGCAGACACGCCGCCGCAGGTTGCGTTCTATTCATGTTGCGAACGGGCCTCCGGAACGGATCCCATTCGCATCCAGAGGTACCACTGCATATATTTATGTGAAGCGCTGCACGCACGCACGCACGCACGCACGTGTCCCTGGTCTGAAATGAGTTTTAACAGCAGAAAAGCCACTGGGCCACTGCATCTGGTAAAAGGGGGCTTGCCACAGTCCGCCTTCATAGTTCCTGCAGTGGTCAAATGCCCCAAGGAACCTAGGTATCCAGATAGGCTGCCCCTGGAGCTGGAGGTTCCATAAGGACATCGGAAGAGCCTGGCTGCTGGGCCAGGCCCGAGGGGCGCCATCCACCACAGCCTCTTGTTCTCACAGCGACCAACCAGGTGCCCCAATCCCGCAAGCAGGACCCGAGTTCTAAAGCAGCACCCATGCAACTTTCCAGCAACTGTTACATATTCCTCAGCGGAGGGAGAACATCTTTGCTCTCGTGATGCATTCCAGGCCCTTTTCTTAAGGCTGTGAGGTTGCGGCACCCAAATCTCAGACGCCTGAGTCCTTCAGGACGTGGCTACAGGGTTGGTGTGTGTGTGTGTTGTCGTCCCACTTTGCTATCAACTTGATTCTTGAACTTTCTCGCAGGCCGTATCAGCCCCCAAAAGCACACTCCGGTGGTGTTTCGGAGCCCTGTGGGATACGCCCCCAAAGAACTTGGCACTTTGCAGCTCGCTGCTCCTCTACCGCCTCCCCTTTGGCCACATGACCCCCTACCTCCCCCCCTCCTCTGCAAAATAACTTTTCCTTGTTTTTCGATTTCCAAACAAGACATCCCCTTGTCCCGTCCTGCTCGCCTCTGTTCCCCAGCAAAGGTCGTAACCTCCCTTGCCCTCTGCGTGACACGTTCGGTCACGCCTTTGCAGCATTCCAGAAAACTGACATTCCGGATTCCCCAGAGATAAGCCGGGAGGGGGGGGGGGAGGTAGAAGTCTATCTCCTTCCCCCAACCCCTAACTAGGCAAGCCTCCTTCACCATCACATTGGCAAATGCAATATTCAGAGAGAGAAATCAACCCCAAATTAGGAGCGTTTCCCCCCCCAGGCCTTGTTTTCTGGGGGGGAGATTTAGTGGTGATTTTTTTTTTTTTGCAAACTTTATTGAATTAAAACAACAACAACAACAATGGCCAAGCATAAAGTGTTGTCTTCTAGGAAAAATGCAGATGCAAAGTCTTATATGTAGTCATCCACATGGTATTGAGACAGACTAAAGAAATCTTTGATATTGCAGATTAAGTCCACACCCAAAGGATATGCTTCAATCTCTAAAGCATTAAAATAATTTCTCCTTCTTGACTGCTGTGACTGAGAAGGAAGGGAGATTACAGTGGTACTTTGGGTTACACACGCTTCAGGTTACAGATTCCGCTAACCCAGAAATAGTACCTCGGGTTAAGAACTTTGCTTCAGGATGAGAACAGAAATCGTGCTCCGGCGGCACAGCGGCAGCGGGAGACCCCATTAGCTAAAGTGGTGCTTCAGGTTAAGAACAGTTTCAGGTTAAGAACGGACCTCCGGAACGAATCAAGTACTTAACCCGAGGCACCACCGTACTGTACTATAGTTAACAGATGATACGAGTGGAAACCGTACAGAGTCAAACCCATCTTCCTTTGTTTTTTCTCTGATCACCCTCCGATGGTGAGTTAAGTGCCTCCATAAGTACTATATTCCACTTATATCCCACCTGTTTCTCTAAGACGCTCAGGTAGAGATACATGGTTTTCCTTCTCCTCTATTAATCTTCAAAACCACCCTGTGAGGTAGGTTAGGCTGAGAGGCAGCGATTCTCACCCAGTGAGCTTCAAGTAGTTGAATGGGATATTTGAACCCTGATCTCCGAAGTCTTGGTCCATCACTCTAACCACTAAACCACATTGTTCTGTCTGTTTGTCTATCTATTTGCCTGTCACTTTTATATTCCACCCTTTTCTCTCTCTCCTCCTCTTTCCTTTCCTTAAATTTTATTGAAATTGAAAAAAGCCTAAAGCATTGTCTTCCAGGACAAATGCATGTACAATTCTAGAGTATTAAGATAATGTCTCTTCAGCGGCTGCTGTGAATGAGAAAGAAGGGAGATAGGAAGACCATGCTGAGGGTCTGGAGAGACTATTCAGACGGGATTTAATCTGGAAGGAGAAGCTGTGGGAAGACTCTTCTTCTGGGGTCTCCTTCCATTTGGGAGGGGAGAGATTTTCTAGGAAAAGGAGATTTCTGAGTCAGTAAAAAGGACTCAGATGATCGCCTGGGTCTGACATACAAAGGAAAATATCTTGGGAGTGGGACTGCTAAGAGAGAGGGGAACAGAGGAAAAGCGGCCAAAGTATGAAGCCATGAAGGAAGCTGGGCTGTCCTGTCATAACTAAGTGAGAGAATGAGAGAGAAGCAGCAGGAACAGAGGTTAAGCCTTTTAGCATTTATTCTGGATACCTGAAGTGTAATTGTAGTATGGATCCAAACTACAAGAAAGAAGATTCCACCTAAACATTAGGAAGAACTTCCTGACAGTAAGAGCTGTAAGAGACAGTGGAATTTGCTGCCAAGGAGTGTGGTGGAGTCTCCTTCTTTGGAGGTCTTTAAGCAGAGGCTTGACAACCGTATGTCAGGAGTGCTCTGATGGTGGTTCCTGCTTGGCAGGGGGTTGGACTCGATGGCCCTTGTGGTCTCTTCCAACTCTATGATTCTATGAGATTACTGTGCTGTGGTTAATAAGCTGATATAAATTGAGAAATGGAGATTTGAAATTGACCGGGTGCCCAGGAAACGGAGAATGGAAATAAAGGTATCAGGACAGTGGTCCAAGAAGGCATTGCCGTATCAGTTAGTTTCAGTTCTTTCTCATTTTCCCACTTTTCTGTTCAGTTTTCTGCATTCCCACCACAATTTGCGGTTATTATTAAAGTCTCTGTGAAAATCCATCAGCGTTTGGGTACCACTTTCCTCTAACATACAAAGGTTTATATTGATCTTATTTCTATTTACAGTATTTCTAAGCTACTCTTCCTTGAAAGTTTTCAACCCCAGAGCAGGGAGCAAAGCAATAACAAACAAACAGAGATAGAAACAATGTGCAAAAATGACAAAACCATTATCAACAGGACCGATAAACAACTAAGAGGCAAAATCCCAACGCAACTTAATATTTCCAATTTAACAAAGTGCCAAGAATATGCAATTTTGCTTATTTTTGACATTTCTGAAAAGCAAATTTTTGAAAAGCAAATTTTCTGTAATATACAGTAACTGCATTTTTTAATGAAAGCTTCCATCGAGTGCATTTTCCAGGCCACATTCACCCCCTGCATTTAATGAACCGTGCTGCCACTTTAAACAGTCACGGCTTCCCCAAAGTCTCCTGGGAGTTATAGTATCTTCAGGGTGCTGAGAGTTATTTTGGAGATCCCTATTCCTTTCACAGACCTAGAATTCTCAGAGGGGTTTAGCAAGCAATCCCTTTCCACAGGGAGCTCTGGGAATTGTAGTTCTGGGGAGCAAGGGATAGAGGGGTTTCCTAACAAATCTCAGAAGTCTTGAACTACAGCTCCCAGAATCCTTTGGGGGGGGGGAAGAAGCGAGGGCCGTTTAAAGTAGTATCACAGCGCTTTGAATGGATGGTGATAATGCGGCCAAACTTTCCACCTTTGTGCTGGGAAGGTGGGAAAGATTTGAACTCGAGGGACCGATTGCCTCAGTGTGAGACAGCTTTGCATTTAGTTCATCCCATGAGGGCTAGAGGCTTAGATTTTTAAGTGGCTGTTGGCAGATCACCACCAACACACACACACACACACACACACACACACAGAGAGAGAGAGAGAGCTGTACCCCTCTAAGGGGAGCTGGCTTTGGAGAAATTTCTTTCCCAAGCTCTGATTAATGACCACACCACCTGTCCGTGGAAATCTCTGCTCAGCCGACATTTTAAAACAGCCCCTCGCTTGCCTCTGACCTCACCTGTTCCGGGTGGTCTTTCGAGGGTCACCGAGGGCGTACCTAGAGGCGAAGAGGTCAGAGGGAGCCGTTTCTGGAAAGACGCCGTTTTCTTCGGCTCCCCACAACCTCTCAGCCTCTATCAAGACAGCTGAGGAGCTCCTCGTTTTAAAAATATCATGTAAGGGCCTGCCAAATATTTTCCCCTCTCTCGGAGAGTGAAAATCAAGGAAATCTTAATTTGTCTGTGTGGCTGGGGCGCCGTTGCAGATTTGAGGCGCATTCAGGCCATTTTTAACCAAGGCTGGTCTTGCGTAGACCTTCATTTCTGGGCCGGTTCTTCAGGGCGACAGGTACCTCTGAGCATGCACAGAGTGCCCCTCCACTAGTTAATTGCTTAGCTGGTAAAAATGCTTGATATGAGTCCCCTGAGCAGTTTGCAACTCCAAAACCTTCATTAAAAACCGATAAAAGAGAGTTTAAATATAAACAAAACCTGCAATTTTGAGATAATGATGCAGAATTAAATGGCATGTTAAAAGTGTGTGCGATTGACAGCTTCTAGATCAGACGAGACACACACATTTCAGGACCAGGAAGTAAATGTGGCCCTCCAGACCTATCAGGCCCTCGGAACTCTTCTCAGGCCACACCCACTCCCCTAGACCACGCCTCCTCTCCCCAAGCGACTCCTCAAGCCAGCCCCTCTTGAGTGTTTTTTGATTGCCCCAAATGCATGCTTGGTAAAATGTAAAGGTTGCCATGTGCCCGTAATTTCGCAGATATAGCCGGTGGAAATCGCTGAGATGTCTGGAGAAATGTAGATTTTGGCGAATTTCCTTGAAAACAGCTCAAACAGCTTTGCCAAAAAACCCCCCAAACGAGCTTGGTTTTCATGTTCTGAAATATGGCAACCCTATGATAAATGAGATTTGTACATTGTCCTTCATCCAAAGATCGCAGGGCAGTTTGCAACATAAAAATACAAAATTCATAACGAAAGAAAAGCAAACCCATAAACCCCCAACCCCCCATGAACACAGTTTAAAACACCATAGTTTTTTTAATCGGCCAAAGATCTGGGAGAAGAGGAATATTTTTACCTGCCCCCTAAAGATATTCAAAGAGCATCGCACCAGCAGGGAGCCACTGCAGAGAAGGCCCTGTCCTTGCGTGGCCTTCCTCTGCACCTCTGGCTTACCTGGATGGAGAACAGAGAGGGGCGTATTTCATCTGTACACAAGGCAAACTTCACAACCCCACACACTTTTCCTTTGCCCCGCCAAGCTGCCCAGAAGGGAATGTGGTCTGCTCCCCCAGCAGCTGCTGTTCTAGCCAATGAAAGCTGCCTTCGCAACAGGTGTGATTTGCCCTAACCCTAACCTTTAAAGCCCTAAACGGCCTCGGTCCAGTATACTTGAAGGAGTGTCTCCACCCCCATCATTCTGCCCAGACGCTGAGGTCCAGGGCCGAGGGCCTTCTGGCGGTTCCCTCATTGCAAGAAGCAAAGCTACAGGGAACCAGGCAGAGGGCCTTCTCGGTGGTGGCGCCCGCCCTGTGGTACGCCCTCCCACTAGATGTCAAAGAGATAAACAATTACCTGACATTCAGAAGACATCTGAAGGCAGCCCTGTTCAGTTTTTTAATGTGTCACGTTTGAGTGTATTTATCTTTGTTGGGAGCTGCCCAGAGTGGCTGGGGAAACCGAGCAAGATGGGCGGGGTACAAATAATAAATTATTACAGTGGTACCTCGGGTTAAGAACTTAATTCGTTCTGGAGGTCTGTTCTTAACCTGAAACTGTTCTTAACCTGAAGCACCACTTTAGCTAATGGGGCCTCCTGCTGACGCTGCGCCACCGGAGCACGATTTCTGTTCTCATCCTGAAGCAAAGTTCTTCACCCGAGGTACTATTTCTGGGTTAGCGGAGTCTGTAACTTGAAGCGTATGTAATAATAATAATAATAATAATAATAATTTATTATTTATACGCCGCCCATCTGGCTGAGTTTCCCCAGCCACTCTGGGCGACTCCCAATCAAGCGTTAAAAACAGCACAGCATTACATATTAAAAACTTTCCTGAACAGGGCTGCCTTAAGATGCTTTCTGAATGTCAGGTAGTTGTTTATCTCTTTGACATCTGATGGGAGGGCGTTCCACAGGGCGGGTGCCACCACCGACAAGGCCCTCTGCCTGGTTCCCTGTAGCCTCACTTCTCGCAATGAGGGAACCGCCAGAAGGCCCTCGGCGCTGGATCTCAGTGTCCGGGCTGAACGATGGGGGTGGAGACGCTCCTTCAGGTATATGTGACCTGAAGTGTATGTAACCCGAGGTACCACTGTATTATTATTGCTGAAGAAAACCCACGGCGCGACCCTGCTCTCCGATGAGGGCTAGAATCTTGATGCTTTCTGCTAAACTCTCTGGCTCCTTCCCAACTGGTGGCCTCCCTCCTTGTGTACCGGAGACGACAGCTGTGCCGAAGAATGTGCTGTGCACAGTTCCCCGTCTTTTTCTCAGGGCCTCAAATCCCAGTTGGGCTAACCTCCTGAGACCTCTCCTTGCGGAAGGCAGGCAGCTAGCCAGCAAGGGGTTAAGAGTAGGATATTCCCAAACAATACTGTGGGGGGGGGCATGCAAGGAGGCGGCAGCAGCGGCGTTGGGGGGGGGGGAACAAGTCCGCCCTCCCTCCAGACTCTTCTTGGGCCTCCAGACTCGAAAAAACAAGAACACAAGGTCAACGCAGGAACTTATTAATCTGCCTGCGTGACGCCAGCCCTGGCCATAATTTTACGCGGATAATTAACTCCTTCCCGGACAAGGAAACGGGAGGGTCGCGTGTCACCCGGACCCGGCACTTTCGCGCGGACGTGGCCGCGGCTGGACGGAGCCGCTTTCTCGCCTTCGCTTCCTGGATTCCCAGGCCACAGGCGGTGGCCCCCCTGTTGCTCCGACTCCATCTGCAACACGGGAATTGTAGGGTCCCCTAGAGGGCATCTAGTTCAACCCCCTGCTGCAATGCAGGGATCACAAGCTAAATAAGTCCTGGTAGTGCTGTGGATTAAACCACAGAGCCCAGGACTTGCCGATCAGAAGGTTGGTGGTTCGAATCCCTGCGAGGGGGTGAGCTCCCGTTGCTCAGTCCCTGCTCCTGCCAACCTAGCAGTTCGAAAGCACGTCAAAGTGCAAGTAGATAAATAGGTACCACTGTGGCGGGAAGGTAAACGGCGTTTCCGTGCGCTGCTCTGGTTTGCCAGAAGCGGCTTAGTTATGCTGGCCACATGACCCGGAAGCTGTACGCCGGCTTCCTTGGCCAATAAAGCGAGATGAGCGCCGCAACCCCAGAGTCGGCCACAACTGGACCTAATGGTCAGGGGTCCATTTACCCTTTACCTTCAGATGGCCACACAGCTATACCAAAACATTCAAATTAAGAAAGGAGGTTAATTATGACAGAGGGAAGGGATTTGTTGTTTAAATGTATGAATTGGAATACAGAGAAGGGAGACTTGGGGAAGTCAGAGAAACAAGTTAATGCAAGATCAATATGAAGATAAGATTGTTTTTATTTCTGTTGTCTGTAGTATGTGATGTTTGTGTAATTTTGTATGTTTTAGGTGTATTGTTTGTTGTTTTTGTTTGCTTTGTCGTTTTTTATGTAAAACCGAATAAAATATTTATTAAAAAAAAACAAAAAACAGATGGCCACACAGCTGCTGCTTTAAAAACTCCAGTGGCGGAGAGTTCCAAGGTCAGAGAATCTTGGAACCAGAATCTAGGCCAGCCCCTTGCAATGCTGGAACCACAGTTAAGAATCCGAGGCTCCTGGGGTATTTTTTTGGGGGTGTGTTTGTTTGTTCCTTAACCTTCTTCCAGGGGTTCCAGGTACAAAACGAAGGGAGCTTCCCCTCCGCTCCATCGCTACAGAGTCTGCTATGAGGAAAGGTTGCAGCAGATGGAGATATTATGGTTAGAGAAAAGGCACTACGACATAAAATGATGCGAGGCGTCTTCCTCTCTCTCTCCTAACTCCAATGAAGCTGAATGCTGGAAGAGTTCTGATTGTGGCAAAATGGAAGAGTAATGAAATCCCCTCTACACAAGATTTGATCCAAAAGGTGAGAGAATATGCCGAATTAGACGGTCTATCAAAAAAATAAAGAATAAATCAAAACAGGAATTTGTCTCAAAATGGGAGGTTTTCAAAGAATATTTGAAAAATAAATATCGTAGTTTAAATTCTGTTGCAGCATTCGAGGAACTTCAGTAATAGTTGCAAGGTAGATGTAAGAAATTAGATTAACAAAAAGTTTAATTATGTTAAAAGTGTGTATTGGCAATAAGTAATATGAAATAGAAATATGGAATAGATGGGAGGTTGGGTCTTTAGTGTTAAGACCAGTATTTGCTTTTATTGTTTGTTAAGAAAATTATGTGTCTATGGTTATTCCTGTGTGTAATTTGGTACAGTGGTACCTCGGGTTACATACGCTTCAGGTTACAGACTCTGCTAACCCAGAAATAGTGCTTCAGGTTAAGAACTTTGCTTCAGGATGAGAACAGAAATCGTGCTCTGGCGGCGCGGCAGCAGCAGGAGGCCCCATTAGCTAAAGTGGTGCTTCAGGTTAAGAACAGTTTCAGGTTAAGTACAGACCTCCGGAACGAATTAAGTACTTAACCCGAGGTACCACTGTATTTGTGTTTTTTCTTTTTTCTTGCTGTATCAAAGAAACCCCAAAAACCAAAAAACCAAAAAGAAGCTGAATGCTGGGAGACTCAGGAAAAAGACAAGAAACTCCTTCGCCATGAGGTGCATTGTTAACCTGTGGAACTCCCTCCCACATGAGGCAGCCATGGCCAAGTGGCTTTAAAAGAGGATTGGACAAGTTCACGGAGGAGGAGGAGAGGGCTATTGGCTGTGCTCTGCCCTATACATTTGGGGGCAGCAATGCTTTGGAATGATGTATGGAAGTGAGAGATGGACCATAAAGAAGGCTGACTGCCGAAGAATTGATGCTTTTGAATGATGGTGCTGGAGGAGACTCTTGAGAGTCCCATGGACTGCAAGAAGATCCAACCTCTCCATTCTGAAGGAAATCAGCCCTGAGTGCTCCCTGGAAGGACAGATCCTGAAGCTGAGGCTCCAAGACTTTGGCCACCTCGTGAGAAGAGAAGACTCCCTGGAAAAGAACCTGATGTTGGGAAAGATGGAGGGCCCAAGGAGAAGGGGACGACGGAGGACGAGATGGTGGGATAGTGTTCTTGAAGCTACCAGCATGAGTTTTACCAAACTGCGGGAAGACAGGAGTGCCTGGTGTGCTCTGGTCCAGGGGGTCACGAAGAGGTGGACACGACTCAACGACTAAACAACAACAACAATGCTTTGGAATATCAGTTGCTGGAGACGGGAGGGTTTTTCTGCTCAAATTAGGCTTCCCTTTGGGGCCACTGGTTGGCCAATGTGGGAACAGGATGCCGGATTAGTTAAGGCCCCCCCTCTGGCCTGATCCAGCAGCTCTCCTGACGTTCTTCTGCGTCTCTCCTCCCATCCCCTTTATTTGAAAAAACCCCGTCTTCCTCAGGACTCCGAAAGCCAAGTGTCAGCCTCAGGTCGGGCCGTAAATTATTCCCAATTCCCCTTCTCCTGTTGGAGCCTGACCTGATCTTGACACACTGCTTGTCGTTCCCCCATTCCGCTCCCTCTTTTTTTAATGTCTCTGTGACAGGCCCACGACGCTGGCCGTCCATCCATCCTCACCTGGGTTGCGAGCCAAAACCCATCCCTGCAAGGTCTTTGTGCCGCTTTTGGCTCTGCGGAAAGAGCAGGGGGACAGATTCTCTTGACCCTTCCCTCCTCCAGCCTGTGCTCCGAGTGCCCCATTTGCAGGGGAATTCTTCCAGATTTTCATAATAATAATAAACAATAATTTTTTATTTATACCCCGCCCTTCCCGGTTCAGAAAACCGGGCTCAGGGCATCTAACGACAAATTTAAAACACTTAATTGATGCAAGAAAAAACAGCATAAAACGTGAGTAACAATAACTTCAGAATTCAAAAATCAATTTAGGGGGGAAATCCATCCAATAAACATCAGATGATCACCAGGGCTAGCTGGCTAAATTAGTCCTATTTGGGCCAGCGAGGAGACCAGGGGAGAATTAGCTGTGGGATCCCAGAGCGGGTAATTTTCATAAAAAGGGGAGGGGGAGGGAAGGAAGGGGAATAAAAGATCAGGCTAAGTTCAAATTGAAAGCCCGGCGGAATAGCTCTGTCTTACAGGCCCTGCAGAAGGAGGTTAAATCCTGCAGGGCCCTGGTCTCCTGGGACAGAACATTCCACCAGGTCGGGGCCATCACTGAGAAGGCCCTTTTCCACAGAGGTCTAGGCCAATGGGATTCTATTCATAGCTGGGCTGGGACAGAGGCAGATCGTAACGTAGCCAAAGACCCCAGTGGGTTAGCTGACGGCCATTTGGGAGGAGGGTCTTCTCTGGTTTGGGGTCCTTCTCTCTACCTTTGGTGATTTCCATTTGGCCTGACAGAACCCCACCCTCTGGCCTACCCTCTTCCTCCTCCTTTCCTGGGACGCTAGAGTCATCTAGTCCAACCCTTTGAAATGCAGGAATCTCAACTAAAGCATCTATGACCCAATCTCTCCTTGAAGACCTCCACAATTTCCCAGGGGAGCCTGTTCCACTGTTGAACGTTGGAAAATTATTCCTAATAATAATAATAAAAAAATAAATTTATTATTTATACCCCGCCCATCTGGCTGGGTTTCCCCAGCCACTCTGGGTGGCTTCCAACAAAATATTAAAATACAGTGGTCTGTTAAACATTAAAAGCTTCCTTAAACAGCGCTGCCTTCAGATGTCTTCTAAAAGTCTGGTAGTTGTTCTTCTCTTTGACATCTGGTGGGAGGGCGTTCCACAGGGCGGGTGCCACCACCAAGAAGACCCTCTGCCTGGTTCCCTGTAACTTGGCTTCTCGCAGGGAACTGCCAGAAGGCCCTTGGTGCTGGACCTCAGTGTCCGGGCAGAACGATGGGGGTGGAGACGCTCCTTCAGGTATACTGGGCCGAGGCTGTTTAGGGCTTTAAAGGTCAGCACCAACACTTTGAATTGTGCTTAGAAATGTACTGGGACCATCCCCTTTCTTGTCATTTGGAATCCATTGGTTTGGGTCCTACCCTTCGGAGCAGGAGAAAGCTAGCTCCGTCCATCTTCCACGGGAGAGCCCTTGAGATACGTGAAGATCTCAGCCTCCTCTTCTCCAGCCTAAACATGCCCAGCTCCTTCAACCGTTCCTCATCAGGCTTGCTTTCCAGACCTTTGATCATTCCAATTGCCCTCCTCTGCACACCTTCCAGCTTGTCATAAGAACAAAATAAGTGTCTACTGGATCAGGCCACAGGGGGCCTATCTAGTCTGGCATTGCCTCCCAGTTGCCCCCAGTGGAAAACCAGCAAGCCGGATTCGAACACAAGAGCAACTCTCCCCTCCTGCCATTTCCAGTACAGTGGTACCTCGGGTTACATACGCTTCAGGTTACAGACTCCGCTAACCCAGAAATAGTACCTCGGGTGAAGAACTTTGCTTCAGGATGAGAACAGAAATTGTGCTCCGGCAGCACGGCAGCAGCAGGAGGCCCCATTAGCTAAAGTGGGGCTTCAGTTTAAGAACAGTTTCAGGTTAAGTACGGACCTCCGGAATGAATTAAGTACTTAACCCGAGGCACCACTGTAATTGGCGTCTGGAAGCATTGCTGTCTTGAACTGTGGTTAAAAGGCTTCTTAAACTGCGATACTGAGAACTGGACCCAGGACTCCAGGTGGGGTCTGACCAAGGCAGAAGAGAGCAGTTCTATTCCTTGATCTGGACCCTAGACTTCTGTCAGTGCAGAAAGGCATTAGCTTCTCTCGCCGCTGCATCACACGGTTGGCTCACTGTTACGCCTCAATCCTTTATCAAGCGGTTTTTTTCTGTATCCTCTTAGAGCCCTTGCTTCCTACTTGACGTGACACATCCTTTTTTTCACAATTAGCTCCTCTCAATCATTCTCTCCCCCCATTCCCCCCTCTTTTACAATTCAGATTGTCACAGCTTTTGACAAGCCTTCGCACAGATTTATTCCCTTTGCCTTAACAATGGGGTGTCTCTCTTTAAACAAAGCAGCCCGTTACCTTGAGCCAGGAATCATGCTTAATTGTTTTTTCCGCTGCTTCTCCTTCTCAACTTTACCATGTTATTATCAGCCTGCAAAGCCTGCTACATCTGTGTTTTCCAAGCCTGGGGATTCCAGCCCCCGCAGATCTTATTTTGAAAAGGACACTTAACTATTATTGATCCTTTTCATTATTTTGATGCATCCGAGGCCTACGTAATACAAAACATCTCTCAGCACCTTCCAGCAATAATGGGCTTTCTCCACGAGCGACAGAGTCTTAAATGCATTCCTCGCTTTTGTGATTTGGGCTGTTTTTAATTATCTTGCAGGTAAAACGCCTTGAGACAGTGGTTTAGAAGGCGATTAATATTAGTGTAGGGACGCGGGTGGCGCTGTGGGTTAAAGCCTCAGCGTCTAGGGCTTGCCGATCGAAAGTCGGCGGTTCGAATCCCCGCGGCGGGGTGCGCTCCCGTTGTTCGGTCCCAGCGCCTGCCAACCTAGCAGTTCGAAAGCACCCCTGGGTGCAAGTAGATAAATAGGGACCGCTTACTAGCGGGAAGGTAAACGGCATTTCCGTGTGCGGCTCTGGCTCGCCAGAGCAGCGATGTCACGCTGGCCACGTGACCCGGAAGTGTCTCCGGACAGCGCTGGCCCCTGGCCTCTTGAGTGAGATGGGCGCACAACCCTAGAGTCTGGCAAGACTGGCCCGTACGGGCAGGGGTACCTTTACCTTTACTTAATATTAGTGTACTGGAAGAAGCAAAGATGACCAGTGTTGAAGCAATGATTCTTCAACATCAACTTCGCTGGACTGGTGGATGCCTGATGATCGTCTTCCAAAGCACCAACTCTATTCCGAACTTAAAACTGGTCTTCACTGGTGTCTCAAGGTGGGGAGTGAGCGTGTGTACTTAAAAATGGAAAGCGTAATGCTGGTGGTCAACAAAAGAGGTTTAAAAACTGTCTCAAGGCAAATCTTTAAAAATGTAGTATAAACACTGACAACTGGGAAACACTGGCCTGCGAGCGCTCCAGTTGGAGAACAGCCTTTACCAAAGGTGTTGTGGGCTTTGAAGACACTCGAACTCAGGACGCAAGGGAGAAACGTGCTAGGAGGAAGGCACGCTTGGCAAATCCACACCGTGATCAACCCCTGCCCAGAAACCAATGTCCCCACTGTGGAAGGACGTGTGGGTCCAGAATTGGCCTCCACAGTCACTAACAGACTCATTGTTAAAACTGTGTTTATGGAAGACAATCTTACTCGGCTATGAGTGGTCGCCAAAGAAGAAGAAGGATCTGTGAGAGACCAGAGTTCGAATCTTCCCGCTCAGCCATTAAGCTCAATGGGTATGACCTTGGGGGATAGTCAAAGCCTCTCTCAGCCTAACCTCCCTCCCAGCTTGGGCTCACGGAATATTATTACATGATGTTATCGCTGAACATTATTACATAAGTGGATCACCGCATAGGATTCCCTATTCAATCGGATCAGTGAATATTATCACATGTTGCTTTTATTGCATTGTATTGTAAATCGGATCACTCTAAAGCCACCGGGAATGTTTACAGATTAAAAAAAGGGAAGAAAGAAACAACCACCAGCTTGCTTTTTTAAAAAACAAACTAAAAAACCGCAAATCTAGTGGTGACAACAAGAAGGTAGATCAAATGGAGGATTTTGCTTTGTCTGTGTCTGAGTGAATCGCTGATCTGAAGGCGGATGACAGCTGAATGGGGAGGGGGGAGGTAGAGCAAAAGAAAAGCGGGGTGGGTGGGGGGGTGCTGAGGCGGGAGGAGGGACCGAAAAAAGAATAAGGCAGGCATGGAAGGAAATGGAGGCAGGGGGACAGAGGGGAAACTGAGGCAGGGCGGAGAAGAACAACGAAATGAAGACAAGAGAAATGAAAAGACAAGAAAGAACAGGCAGGGTAAAAAAACACAGACGGAAAGAGAGAATCTTATAATTAATAATCATTTATCATAACGTATTGCCCACTCTCAAGCGACGCAGGTGGCACTGTGGGTTAAACCACAAAGCCTAGGTCAGTGGTTCAAATCCACGCAACGGGGTGAGCTCCCGTTGCTCAGTCCCAGCTCCTGCCAACCTAGCAGTTCGAAAGCACGTCAAAGTGCAAGTAGATAATTAGGTACCGCTCCGGCGGGAAGGTAAACGGCATTTCCGTGCGCTGCTCTGGTTCGCCAGAAACAGCTTAGTCATGCTGGCCACATGATCCGGAAGCTGTACGCCGGCTCCCTTGGCCAATAAAGCGAGATGAGCACCGCAACCCCAGAGTCGGCCACGACTGGACCTAATGGTCAGGGGTCCCTTTACCTTTACTTTACCTTATTGTCCAATCTCAGGGCCGGCCTGTCCATGAGGCAAGGTAAGGGGCCCACAGGGGCAGCAGATTTGGCCTCCAAGGAATGCATCCTATGTAGATCTTTATATCCCCCCCACGTTTGTTCCCGATGTAGATCTTCAGTACCTGCTTCTCCCCTGCTGGGGGAGGCCTCGTTTTTTTGGTGTTTGCCTCAGGCGCTGAAATATCTTCGGCCTGCTCCACCTCCCCTTCACCCTACAGATCCTCAGGTGGATTGCAGCAATTAAACCACAATATGAAAACGAGTTTAAAAGCAACTTACACTTAGGTGGGTCCACCTCGAGTGCCAAGAGAGGAAAGGGGGAAGAAACGGGGGAAATGAGGCAGGGAGGAAGAAAGAGTAGGAAAGTGAGGGGAAATCGAAGGAAAGAGACAGTGCGGTATAGTGGTTAGAGTTGCTATACCAGGATCTGGGAGCCCTGGGTTCAAGTTCCTCCACCCAGCCGTTTCTGCCACCTGGAGCACGAAAAGGTGAGATGTAAATGTAACTTTTTTTTTAGAATGCAACTTACTTTTGTTATAAGCTCATAGTATACTGCGGAGTTTGGAGGAATCCTGGGGGGTCATCTAGTACAACCCCCACGATGCTTTGGGTAATTAATAATAATAATAAGCCACGAAATTAAAAGACGCCTGCTCCTTGGGAGAAAAGCAATGACAAACCTAGACAGCATCTTAAAAAGTAGAGACATCACCTTGCCGACAAAGGTCCATATAGTTTTGGACCATAGCTATGGTTTTCCCAGCAGTGATGTATGGAAGTGAGAACTGGACCATAAAGAAGGCTGATCGCCGAAGAATGGATGCTTTTGAATTCTAGTGCTGGAGGAGACTCTGGAGAGTCCCATGGACTGCAAGAAGATCAAACCTCTCCATTCTGAAGGAAATCAGCCCTGGGTGCTCACGGGAAGGACGGATCCTGAAGCTGAGGCTCCAAGACTTTGGCCATCTCAGGAGAAGAGAAGACTCCCTGGAAAAGACCCTGATGCTGGGAAAGATGGAGGGCACAAGGAGAAGGGGACGACAGAGGACGAGATGGTGGGACAGTGTTCTCGAAGCTACAAACATGAGTCTGACCAAACTGCGGGAGGCAGTGGAAGACGGGAGTGCCTGGCCTGCTCTGGTCCATGGGGTCACGAGGAGTCGGACTCAACTAAACGACTAAACAACAACAATTAATAATAATAATAACAATAATAGTAGTAATAATAATAATAATATGAATGAATGAATGAATAAATAAATAAATAAGAAAGAACTCCCGCGATACTTTGTAATGCTTTGGGTAATTAATAAGTAATAATAATAATAATAATAATAATAGAATGAATGAATAAATAAATAAATAAATAAAAATAAAGAAAGAAAGACGGAGAGGAAACCGAAGCAAAGGGCACGGAACGCTTGGAACACGCTCTCCCTTTTAAAAACCATTCTCGGCTGGAGCCACGCCCCTCCTTCCCCGCCCCAGCCAATGGCAGCGGCGCCCCTTTCTCCGGAGCGCTACATTCGCTTCCTTATATGGAGCGCCGCGCCTTATAAGGCGCCGCCTCGTCGCCATGGCCACGTTGTCAATGGGTCTCTATCTCTCCGCACCCCCCGCATCCCTCCCGCGGAGCACGTGACCCGAGGCAGCAGGAGAAGCAGCGGCGGCGGAGAAGCGGAATTGACAAGCGGAGACGGAGGAGCGACGCTGCTGCTGCTGCCGCCGCCGCCGTATCTCTCGGAAAAGAAAAGTTCCTCGCCCACTCCGCCTCTCTCTTGTCCCTAGGATTTTAATTTTTTTTAAAAGCCGGTTTTGAGGGAAGCGGGGGAGGAAAAAATAAAAATAAAATAAAATTCCGAAGCATTGTCCGGCGGCTTGCGCGGGCGGGAGCTGCGCGCGGGCGCAACTTCAGGATCGGGGCCGCCGCGTTGCGCGCAAAAGAAGAAACTGCTGCTGTTTTTGCACGGGAGGGAGAAGCGCAAGGAGCAGCCTCCCAGGCGGAATTTGCTTCAAAGAAAAGAAAAGGAAAAAAAAAGGAGAGAAAACCATCAATTTCTTCTCCAGGATTCCGAGGGAGAATTAAAAGCGATTTTCGAAGGTATTACCCTCCTTTTTCCTCTTCCTTTCCGATAAAGGAGATGTTTTTCCCCTCGCTTTGGGGTGGTATTATTATTGTCAAACCTTATCTTGGTGGTTTTGCTTGTGGTTAAGTCATTGCTGCCCACTCTGACAGATAGGAATTTATTTTTGAATTTATTTGGGGGTGCAGTGGTAAGTCGAAGGAGCGCTGCCTATTTTTTTGTGTCTTCCTGTTGGAAAAGAAAAGCTTTCCCTTATTTCTGGGGTACTTTCCCCTTTTCAGGTAGCAAATGGCACGAGGCAACATCGTGCTATAGGCACACCTACCTGCGAGTTTTACTCCCTCCTAAAGTAGCGAGCGCCTCCGCTGACTGCAGGGGCGCGCGCTTACTCCTGAGTAAACGGGCGAAGGTTTGTGCCGTGTTAGGAGCGATTTATCCCCACCCTCTCCCGCAAAAGCAAGACAGGATAATGATGACTCCCGAAAAAGAAAAATTAAAAAGAAAGAACTTTCGTTGGGGAAAAATATATGAGAGTTTGCAGAACAGGCAGAAACTTCACAAATTGATTTTTGCTCTCTTTTAAAAAAACAACAACACGATTTAAACAGTACAGATTTGATGTTAGTTGCTTGCAACAATGATGTTTAAGGCTTTTGGTGTTCAGCTGAAAAACAAAAAACTTGCCCAGTCATCTGTACTGGCATCACTTGCTAGGATTATTAATTATTATTTCTGTGGGATGAAATTATGGTAATTCAAAACGGTACTAAATATTCTGTTATAATTAAAGAAATAATTATATGTAATTTCCGTAACAGGATTTGACATCTGTTTAAAATATTACTAATGCTAATAAAGTTGCTTTAATTGTAATAGGGTGAAAGCTTAACACAATTGTGTATAGACAGTGGCATGAATATTTATTAAATATTGACTGTTGTTACTAATGACCGTTAATGTCTAGAGAAGGAAGCAGGATCTAATAATATTAGCAACAATAGTGTTATCAACAGTAATCGCTAGTAATTTTATTAACAGCAATCTAATGCTGTTAATCATGATGTATCAATTACCGTTACCTGTAAAAATAGCAACGTATTAATAGGAATATATTGCTAATAATGTACAGTATTGCTTTTAACAGTATTGCATTACTGATATTACAGATTTTGCAGGTACAATTAGATGCCATTTCTTCTTGCACAAAGCTTTTAAGAAATATTATTTATTATTCAATGGACATTCCTTGCTATAGGGGGAAATGAAATTTATTCATAAATATATTATAATTAGGAGGTGGTTGGAGATAATAAATTCTTCAGAGGGTTGGTAAAAGGAATATCATTTTAATTCTTGCTACGCTTGGAAAAAGACAAATTCTCTCGCCCCCCCAAATCCCTCATTGATCTGTAGATGATCTTCATCAGCTGTATTTAATACCTTGATCAGGGGTCAATAGGAGAATAAAGATATATACAGGGGTTCAGAGTTAAACCCACATGCTCCCTGATCCTAAAAATAGTTCAGCGGAATAGATCTGTCTCATTCATCCAAGCTACTTTCTCTGTTGCTAGAGAAACTCTCCCTTCTTGAAAATTGAAATCTGAATGCCTGTTGATTTTGACCATAGAAAGGACAGAATGGGGAAGGAAACAGAGGATAGATTGGGGTCTTTGCCCTGGCTTAGATGGCTTCAATTTGCCCACACAACTCAAAGGCAGAAGCACCCTAAAACCCCAGAGACGGGCATTTCTGGTGATGAAACACCCATCCCAGAGACAGTTTAGGATGAAAGCTCTCCCTCTCTTTCGGAAGCCCATCAAAATCGGATGGATCGTTTCTTTGGAGCCACCAGAATATTTTTTGGGGAGGACTGACTTTGAACTGCCTCTGAAAGACTTGTGAGTTGCGTTTTCTGTTCCTTTTGGGACACCGCTGCCTTAAAAGGCAGATGAACAGCCCCAAAAGGCTATCTTAAGATGTCGTATATTTTACACTCGATGGGAATGTGAACTTTAGACAACCGGGACGGGAGTTGTGTGGCTTCTGGTTTTCCCTTCGCCTTTCTTGCACAATGTTTGCTGAGCTCTCTTCTTAAAAATAAACTAACCTCTCGCACCTTTTCTCTCTCCCTGTCCTTCCTCTCCTTAAAAAAATAAAAAATAAAACCCCCATGCACAGATCTGTCAGGATTTGAATGCCTGCTAGCAGCTGCCGCCTCAGTGGAAGAAGTTTCCTCTCTGGTTATGGGCACCTTTTTCGGAGTCGTTATAACCCTGTGTGCTTTGCATCCTCTGGCAACTGAAGACCCGAGATTCCTTCCCTTCTCTCTGCTGGGCTTCTGCCAAATCGAGGCATTGTGATCTTCGTTCTCCAGCAAAGAAGGCAGACCGCTTCTTTGGGAAGACAGACCCACGGGGAGGAAAATGGAGCGAGGCGACTGCAATTTCCCCTCCCGGCACTGATCCTTACTAGTGGGGATTTTGGGATTCCCTCTGCCGCTTTTCCTGGAAGAAAACCTTCGTTTACAGTTGCCTGCTCGGTCTTGTGGGGTGAGGAGTGGGGGGAGAAGCTGCCAAAGACACCCCTCCTTTCATTCCTTATTCTTCTCCCTACCCCGCCCCCCCACCCTGCAAAGCATGCAGTTGTTTGCTCTGCTGCTGGAAAGTAGAACCCCGCTTTCTTTGGGATCTGTTTCATTTTCCTCTTCCTCCTTTCTACCTGCTTCCTCTTCCTCTCGCTCCTTCACGGCTGGTCCTTTCCACCCTCTCCTCCTTCCCAAACTTCAGCCGCTCACCCCCTGCCCTTCTCCATTCCTCTTCCCTCCTCCTCCTCCTTTCCTTCCTTCTCTCCCTCCTTTCTCCTCCTCTTGTCCGCTTCCAGTCCGTTCCCCAGCCTCCCTGCCCATCTCATCCTTTCCTTCTCTCGCTAGCCGTTGTTCTCTTGCCCACGGCTGCCCCTTCTTGACCTCCCAGCCTCTGCAGCCAGCCCCATACCTCCTCCAACCAACCCCCCCCTGCTAGATCTCTCTCTAGCCCCCCTGCAATTCTCACCCCCTTTCTCCCCACCCACTCCCCTCCTTCCCTGCCCCTTCCTTACCACCCCTCTCCCAGGATGGCTCTGGTGGTGACCCCCTGGCAGGAAGAGCTTCCTGGCGTTCCCCCGGGGGTCCCCCCGCAGCTGCCAGCCCCAGCCCCCCAGGAGCCCAGCGGTGGCAGCAGCGGGGAGGGCAAGGCGTCGGCGTCGGCCGTGGACTGTCTGGTGTGCGGGGACAAGGCCAGCGGGAAGCACTACGGCCAGTTCACCTGCGAGGGCTGCAAGAGCTTCTTCAAGCGCTCCGTGCGCCGCAACCTCAGCTACACCTGCCGTGCCAGCCGCCAGTGCCCCGTCGACCAGCACCACCGCAACCAGTGCCAGCACTGCCGCCTCACCAAGTGCCTCAAGGTCGGCATGCGCCGTGAAGGTGGGTTGCCTGAGGAGGGGGGTGTCCCATGCATCTCGTCCTCCTCTCTCTCTCTCTCTCTGCTTTCTTGCAATCTCCCTCTGCTCCCTTTGCTCTCCAGAGGCCAGTCTTCCATTTCTTCTTCTTCTTCCCCTGTTTTTCCCCTGTTCGGATCTCTCTTACTCTTTCCTTTTGTGGAAGTTGTGACAGCCCTTTTCTTGCTCGCCTCCTCCCTGCTGCCTTAGGGCTCCTCTGGAGAGTAATAATAATAATCAGTGGCGTAGCGTGGGTTGTCAGCACCCGGGGCAAGGCAAGTAATTTGCGCCCCCTAACCCGTGGATTTGCGCCCCCTAACCCTAACCCCCAGATGTTGCGCCCGGTGCGGCCGGCCCCCCCTGCACCCCCACGCTATGCCACTGATAATAATAATAATAATAATAATAATAATAATAATAATTTATTGTTTATATCCCACCCATCTGGCGGGGTTTCCCCAGCCACTCTGGGCGGCTTTCAACAGAATATTAAAATACAATAGTCTATTAAACATTAAAAGCTTCCAATTTTAAACATTGTCTGTAACATTACAAGTCTTTTTTAAAAATCCTGCTAATGTCTTAACTTGAGTACATTGCGTAGCTCAGTGGTCAGGACACCTGCTTGGCATGTAGAAGGTCCCAGGTTCCATCCCCGCTGGCAGAGGCTCTCTTGCCCCAAACCCTGGAGAGCGACTGCCAGTCAGTGCCAAAAGTACTGAGTTTCCTGTGATCCTGGTTTTTCTTTTTCTGTGGATGTATTCTGCGAAATGTCATCGGTGCATCAATTGTCCTATTATTTATGTATTCATCTGTTACCTTGCCCTTCAACCTAAGTTGCCAGGGCAGGTTCTACCAACGAAAACACAGTATTGAAACGGCTAACAATCGCAAAAATAACGTGGATACGGCTTGAGTGTCAAAAGCACTTCATTCAGTTTATATAAGCCCACGCTTCCTCTCGAAGGAGCCCAGGGTGGAAAACCTATCAATCATGTAAAAAGCATTTGAGAAGAGAAAGAACATAAGCAGAGCCCGCTGGATCAGGCCAGTGGCTCATGTAGTCCAGCATCCTGTTCTCACAGTGGCCGATCAGATGCACCAGTGGCTCCTGTGGGAGGGAGTTCCGCAGTTTAACGATGCACTGGGTGAAAAAGTCTTCCCCTTTTCTCTGTCCAGGGATCTGAGGGTCGTCGGAAACAGTCGTCTTTCGGCCACCAAATGGCAACCTGGGTAAAGAGGGGTGTTTTTAAAATCCTTCCTGAAAGTCAGGTGGGCGCAACTCGCTCGGGAAGGCATTTCACAAATGGGGAGCCACCACCAAGGAGGCCCTGTCAATGCGAACTGGGCAGCCTCCAGTGCTGGCACCTTTACTACCACGGCCTCCTCTGCTGGTCTGAAATGCTTGATACTGGGAAAGGTGCTTTTTAAAAAGGTAGTGATGCCTTAGTGGCCAATGGTGCGTTAATGGCAGATTTGTGCACAGGAACATAATAATCTGTCTTATACAGAGTCCAACCATTGATCCATTTAGCTCACTATTGTCTCCGCTGACTGGAAGAGGCTCTCTGGGGTTTCAAGCAGGGATTAAATGTGGGATCTTTGGCATGCCAAGCAATCGCTCTAATCCTGAGCTACTGTCATTCCATTAAAAAAGAAGACGCTAGTCCTCATGGTTCTGAATAGAGGGTTGGTTTTAATTGGGAGCTGCCTTACACCAAGCCAGCCCCTTGGATCTATCTAGCTTTGTGTTTTTGTTTTTTTAAAATAATATTTTATTGGGTTTTTTACACAAAAAATAAAACAGAACAAAACTAAAAAAGAAGAAAGCAAAAAATACACAATACAAAAACACAAAAACAACAAAATAATCAAAAAGAAAAAACATTAACAAAAACAGTTTCATCTTTATGATATTTCTTTCATTTACTTATTTCCCGACTTCCCCAAACCTCCCTTCACTGTATTCCAAAACACCTATTTGATCAGCAAATCCCTATCCTCTGTCTTAATTAATCCTTGTCTTAATTTTAACATCTTTATATAACTTAGTCTCCTTAAAATCTTAAATCGTTAAATCTTTAAATTTTACGACTTTTATACTAATAACCTTTTAAATTCAATCTGATGTCATTTTAACATTCATTAATCTTATAATATTTCTGTAAATAATCTTTAAATTTCTTCCAATCTTCTTCCACCGTCTCTTCTCCTTGGTCTATCTAGCTTTGTGTTGTCTACACTGGCTGGCAGCAGCAGGATTTCAGGCAAGGGGTCTCTCCCAGTGGTACCTGGGGATGGCAGGGATCGAACTCAGGACCTTGTTCATGCAGGGTCCTTGCTGTGCCACTGAGCTACAGCCTTTTCCTGAACCATCCACACATCATTCTGCCTTATTAGTTGCGTTCTGCAGTGCTTCCTCAATGTCCGTGTATTATTGCCACCCAGAGGGGCAAACTGCGATTCTTGCATTGTAGGGGGTTGGACTAAATGACCTTTGGGGTGCCCCCAACTCTGCCATTCTGTGAAAAGCAGGGCAAATAATTAAATCAGGCCATTTGAGTTAAAGGTTGAGAAAACGATAAACTAAAATCGACAGATTTGCGCACCGGCTACTTCCACCCCTGTCCTGAATTTATTTCTTTCTGCTCCCCGGGTGAACCTGGTTTAATTTCAATTTATTTGTGGCATTAAAAGTGAGGAGGATTTCAGCAGGGAGTTCTGGGACTTGCAGCGACTGGGAACAAAGAAGAGTTTCTGGTCCGAAACCTTTGCAGCGGCAAACTCTGTCGAAAGGGAAATAGATGCCCTGCCAATGCCCTGAAGCTGAATGCGGCGAAGCTTCGGGACAGATAAAAGAATAATAATAATAATTTATTATTTATACCCCGCCCATCTGGCTGGGCTTCCCCAGCCACTCTGGGCAGCTTCCCCCAAAAATATTAAAATACTGTAATATATCAAACATTAAAAACTTCCCTAAACAGGGCTGCCTTCAGATGTCTTCTAAAAGTGTGGTGGTTGTTGTTCTCTTTGACATCTGGTGGGAGGGCGTTCCACAGGGCGGGCGCCACCACCGAGAAGGCCCTCTGCCTGTTTCCCTGTAACTTGGCTTCTGGCAGTGAGGGAACCGCCAGAAGGCCCTCGGTGCTGGACCTCAGTGTCCAGGCAGAACGATGGAGGTGGAGACGCTCCTTCAGGTATACTGGGCCGAGGCCGTTTAGGGCTTTCAAGGTCAGCACCAACACTTTGAATTGTGCTCGGAAATGTACTGGGAGCCAATGTAGGTCTTTCAAGACTGGTGTTATGCGGTCTTGGCAGCCGCTCCCAGTCACCAGTCTGGCTGCCGTGTTCTGGATTAGTTGTAGTTTCCGGGTCACCTTCAAAGGTAGCCCCACATAGAGCACAATGCAGTAGTCCAAGCGGGAGATAACCAGAGCCAGAGCTTTTTCACACAACACATAGCTAGACTCTGGAACTCCCTCCCACATGAGGGCAGAGGCAGCCACCAAGGCTTGAAAAGAGGACTGGGCAAATTGATGGAGGGGAGAGAGCTATTTGTCACTAGCACTAGCCCCTGTTGGCTACCAGCTGCTGTGGCTTTGCTCTGCCTCCAGCAAAGCTTCTGAAAGCCGGTTGCTGCAAATCACAAGCGTGGAGAGCACTGCTGTTGCACCCAGGCCCTCCTTTTGGGCTTCCAAAGGGGCATGTGAATGGTCACTGTGAAAAGAGGAGGCAGGACCACAAGGCCTCCACTTGACGTGACCCAGTGGCCGCGCTCTTCTGATGTCCTTACGGTCCGGAGGAAGTCTATTTACATCCCTAGTTCCTTACAGGTATTTGGCCTTCGTGAGGAGAGGATGTTGGACTAGACTGGACCCCTTTGGCCTGATCCTGCGGGCTCTTATTGCATTCTTAAAAGTAAAGGTAAAGGGACCCCTGACCATTAGGTCCAGTCATGGATGACTCTGGGGTTGCAGCACTCATCTCACTTTATTGGCCGAGGGAGCCGGCGTACAGCTTCCGGGTCATGTGGCCAGCATGACTAAGCTGCTTCTGGCGAACCAGAGCAGAGCATGGAAACGCCATTTACCTTCCCGCTGGAGTGGTACCTATTTATCTACTTGCACTTTGACGTGCTTTCGAATTGCTAGGTTGGCAGGAGCAGGGACTGAGCAACAGGAGCTCACCCCGTCGCAGGGATTCGAACTGCCGACCTTCTGGTTGGCAAGTCCTAGGCTCTGTGGTTTAACCCACAGTGCCACCCGCGTCTCATTGCATTCTTACGAGAGCGCTATAAAAAGTGCCTATGCGGGGAGCCTAATTCTTCATCTTCCTTCCATCCCTCTTCTGCTTTTCCTGCCTTCCGTTTTCCTTTGTGCCTCTCCATTTTCTCTCCTGCTTTCCTCCAGTTCCCCATTTCTCCATTTCCCCCAGTTCCTTCCACGCCTCCTCTTCCCACCTCTTTGCTTTCTCTCCTCCTTTTCTCCCTTTCTTTGCCTTCCTCTTCCTCTGCAACCCTTTTGCAAAGGCAGATCTTGATTATCTAGCCCTGCCCAACCACGTGCCCTTTGCTGAATCCTCCTCCTCTCTGCTCCTGCAATTTCTTCCCTCCCTTCCCCTTGATTCATGCCCGTCTTTGTCTTCCCAAGAACCTCCCAGGGTAGGACAGCATCTCCTCCTTTTCATCTTTGCCCTTCAAAGTTGTTTACCTTTTCCCTTTACTTCTCTCTGTCCTCCCTCTGCGTTTTCTTCTCCTCTTTTTTTTTTTATAAAGGAATCGCTTCTTAAGGTCCGATTTCTTCCCCTCCACATTTAAGCAGAGGGGCTCCTTTGCAAGACTATTGGATACATTAATGGCTGATGAGGCTACCAACATCTGCCAACTGCAATGGCTATTTTCTGCCTCCATGTTGGAGGCAGTGAGGTAAAGGTAAAGGGACCCCTGACCATTAGGTCCAGCCTTGGCCGACTCTGGGGTTGCAGCGCTCATCTCGCTTTATTGGCCGAGGGAGCTGGCGTACAGCTTCCAGGTCATGTGGCCAGCATGACGAAGCCGCTTCTGGCGAACCAGAGCAGCGCACGGAAACGCCGTTTACCTTCCCGCCGGAGCGGTACCTATTTATCTACTTGCACATTGACATGCTTTCGAACTGCTAGGTTGGCAGAAGCAAGGACTGAGCAACGGAAGCTCACCCCGTCGTGGGGATTCGAACCGCCGACCTTTTGATTGGCAAGTTCTAGGCTCTGTGGTTTAACCCACAGCGCCACCTGCGTCCCTGATGTTGGAGGCAGTAGCAGCTGAATAATAGCAGTTCCAGGAAATCACCGGGGGGGGGGGGGGAGTGCCATGGCATTTGGGTCTGGCTTGTGGGCATCTGCTTGGCCATTGTGGGAACATTTGCAGGATAAAAAGGTACAGGATTTCTGGGACAGGTGTCAAAAAGTGCACAGATTAGAAAGGAAATATTTGCAGGCCCCCAGCAGTGTTTTTTAAAAATTTTTTATTTTTTATTTTATCTTTATTAATTTAAAATAAATACATTTATGAAAAACAGATGTACATATAAGTAAACAAACATACAATCAAACAAATAACAGAAAAATCGAACTTACCACTGCACTATAAGAAGATTAATATAATTATCATCATATATACTCCTGGTACTGAACACAATTATAAAATTTGTAGAAAAGAAATTTAAAACTGACTTCCAATTAATCTCGCTGTACTTTGTCTATCCAGTACGTCATACCGCACAGTTACTTGTATACTTTCTTTTTACCTCCTCCCTACGAATTTAGAAAACTATGGAGTAAAAGGAAACATCTTGGCAGAATTAGACTGAGCCCCCAGCAGTGTTAAAGCAGCACGGTGTCTGACCACCCCAGTAGCAGGTAGAGAAACAAATAATCATGGCTAGGTGATAAAAAAAAAAGTTGTCTAGAGGGGGCAAAGGATTCCTTGGAGGAGAGAGAATGCGGGAAGATTTGAGGCAGCGTTTTCGGAGCTTGATCACGCAGCGCAACCTGTGGAACTCCTTGCCACAGTAGGCAGGGACAGCGGCCAACTTGGATGGCTTTAAAGGAGGATTGGGCTGGTTCATGAAGAGGGCTATCGATGGCTGATAGCAACGATGGCTGTGCTTCCTCCTCCATGGTCAGAGGCAGCAATTCTTCTGAATGCCCGTTGCCGCAGGAACTGCATGAGAGGAGAGGGCCTTTTGTGCTCCAGTCTTACTTGCGGGTTTCTGACAAGATGGGCTACTGGCCTGATCCAGCGGGGTTGTTTGTGAGGCCAGAGCGGAGAGACCTCTGATCTGCCGGCCCTGCCAATCATGCAGGAGGCGGGGGGAGCAAGCGGGGAAGGTTCCCCTTTCCTAGACACAAGTTTTTTTTAAAAATCATTTTTATTGATTTTCTAATAAGAATCATCCAATTAATATATCCAATCATAATGCTCCAATTAAAATAAAAAACTAAAATAAAAAGAGACCAAATTATAATTATTAATTTTTCGGGGCTCCCCAGAGTCTGGCTCTCTGAAGCATATCTCCACATCTTAGTCCTGTTTCTCCTCATTGTTTCCATATTTTCCACATCTCGATTTTGACTCTTCTTACTTACTTAATTTTCAGTTTTCTTTCTCATTGTGATTACTAACAACCCCAAGGGCATGGTATTGCATCATACTGTATACAAAGCAAACAAAATAATAATAATAATAATAATAATAATAATAATAATAATAATAATAATAGGTCAATTTATATCCTGCCTTTTTCCCTGACAGGGACTCAAGGCGGCTTACAAATAAAATAAGAACTGCTAATTTTTTTTTTTTGAGGGGTGCAACCATTAAAAAAACAATTAAACAATGTAATTAAAATTACCTATCTGTCTATAGGGGACGCGGGTGGCACTGTGGGTTAAACCACAGAGCCTAGGAGTTGCCAATCAGAAGGTCGGTGGTTCGAATCCCCGCGACGGGGTGAGCTCCCGTCGCTCGATCCCTGCTCCTGCCAACGTAGCAGTTCCAAAACACATCAAAGTGCAAGTAGATAAATAGGTACCACTCCGGAGGGAAGGTAAACGGCGTTTCCGTGCACTGCTTTGGTTCGCTAGAAGCGGCTTAGTCATGCTGGCCACATGACCCGGAAGCTGTACGCCGGCTCCCTCAGCCAGTAAAGCGAGATGAGCGCCGCAACCCCAGAGTTGGTCACAACTGGACCTAATGGTCAGGGGTCCCTTTACCTTTACCTATCTGTCTATAAGATTCCTGTGTTGTACGGGGTCAGACTTGATGGCCCCAGAAAGGTCCCTTCCAACTTTACAATTCTGTTAAAAACATACTGGCAATCTCCCTACGACAGAGGAATGGCAAACTAAGCTGTTGGACTGCGCCAAAATGGCAAAACTGACCGGAAAGCTCAGGAATCAAGAAGACGAGAACTTCAAGAAAGAATGGGGCGAAAAATTATAATTTATTTAGGACACCATTGTAAAGCAGGTGAAAACATTACCAGGATTCTAATAATGCTTGTAATGGAACAAATATGATGGATAATATGGACAGGTACAAAATATTGTTGTAGTTTAGTCGTGTCCGCCTCTTCGTGGCCCTCTGGACCAGAGCACGCCAGGCACTCCTGTCTTCCACTGCCTCCCGCAGTTTGGTCAAACTCATGCTGGTAGCTTAGAGAACACTGTCCAACCATCTCATCCTCCCTCGTCCCCTTCTCCTTGTGCCCTCCAGCTTTCCCAGCATCAGGGTCTTTTCCCGGGAGTCTTCTCTTCTCATGAGGCGGCCAAAGTCTTGGAGCCTCAGCCTCAGCTTCAGGATCTGTCCTTCCAGTGAGCACTCAGGGCTGATTTCCTTAAGAATGGAGAGGTTTGATCTTGCAGTCCATGGGACTCTCAAGAGTCTCCTCCAGCACCATAATTCAAAAGCATCAATTCTTCGGCGATCAGCCTTCTTTATGGTCCAGCTCTCAATTCCATACATCACTAGTGGGAAAACCAGAGCTTTAACTATACGGACCTTTGTTGGCAAGGTGATACAAAATAAAGACTGAAATAATACGCAGTTGGAAATGTTGACACTAGATTCAGAGAAATGTGTATTTGGCATTGTTACAGCTCTTCATTTGTAAAACCAAATAAAATCAATTGAAAAGACCACATACTGGCAATCACAACGGGAAAATAATAATAAGGAAATGAAATAGAAACATATGCATCCTTCGTTTCCCGAGCTTGCTTGGGTGGTGAATACTGAGAATCTTAAGTCAGAAACCCAGGAAATAAAATTTTCCCCTCCCCAGGACGACGTAACAACATATTGGTTTCACGAAATAAATGCTGAGATGCGAATCATGTGCTTTCTCCCTTCTTCCCCCCATAACATTGCATTAATTTTCCAACAATAACAGAAACAAAACAAACAACAATAAAAACCAAAACGAAACAAATTGACTTTCCCCCTGATTCCTTCCTTGGTTCCATTATGTATCAATGTACTACCTGTCCATTATAAAGTTTTAACCATTTTAATTTCTTATTGCCCATTCATAATAAAATTACAAGAATTCTCAAAACTCTGCCAATGTATTAACCTGTGTACATTGCAATAAAGTCCTTCCATTCTTCCTTAAATTCCTTCTCGTCGCTTCCTCTTAATTTCATTGCCACCTTTGCCGTTTCAGCATATTCTTTTAATTTAACTTGCCAATCTTCTTTAGCCGCGACGCTTTCTTCTTTCCAATGTTGTGCTGTTTGTGCAGCAGTGGTTGCGTACATAAACAAATTCTTTTGTGATCTTGGTACGTCCATTCCTATAATACCTAACGGGAAAGCTTCTCGGGTTGTTTTTTTTGGCAAAGGTTATTTTAAACACCTTCATTTCATTATAAATCATTTCTCAATAATTCTTAACAATTTTGCTGTCTCACCACGTATGAAAAAAATGTACCTTCTCTTGTTTTACATTTCCTACACTTGTTTTCTCTAGTTTTGTACATTTTTTGCTAGTTTAACCAGTTAGATACCTGAAGGAGCATCTCCACCCCCATCGTTCTGCCCGGACACTGAGATCCAGCTCCGAGGGCCTTCTGGCGGTTCCCTCCCTATGAGAAGCCAAGTTACAGAGGGCCTTCTCGGTAGTGGCACCCGTCCTGTGGAACGCCCTCCCACTAGATGTCAAAGAGAAAAACAACTACCAGACTTTTAGAAGACATCTGAAGGCAGCCCTGTTTAGGGAAGCTTTTAATGTTTAATAGACTATTGTATTTTAATATTTTGTTGGAAGCTGCCCAGAGTGGCTGGGGAAACCCAGCCAGATGGGCAGGGTATAAATAATAAATTATTACTATTATTTATTATCTATACGTCATTTTCTCTTTTTTATATACATTTTTATTATTTTTTTAACATATTAATTCCAACATTCATACAAGATAACTTCTCACCTTATACAATATTTTTGGTCTTCCGTCAATGCCTCTGATGATTTTCCGTTCTTTATCACTTATTATGCATTTCTTAATTCCATATTACCTTTAATTATCCTTAACTAATAATTCTCCTCATTGTCTTTTTTTTTTTTTTTTTTTGCAATATTTCAAATCATTCACCCTACAATACTTCTTGCTGACCTACTAGCGCAATCTGTCCATCACAATTACTTTTCAAATCGTCCGTAAATTGACTCCAGCCTTCTGAGAATCTCTGGTCCCGCAGGTTTCGAATCCTTCCTGTTAGTTTATCTAATTCTGCATAGTCCATCCATTTCATCCTCCGTTCTTCTTTCTGCCGCCATTGCATATAAAAACAACCTATACATCATTTTCTCCCTCCCTCCCTTCTTGTCTCCCTTCAGCCGTGCAACGGGGGCGCATGGCTCCCGCGCAGCCCAGCCCGGGTCAGTACCCCTTCGCCAACGGAGACCCCTACAATTGCCACTCCTACCTGACGGGCTTCATCTCCCTCCTCCTCCGGGCAGAGCCCTACCCCACTTCCCGCTATGGGGCCCAGTGCCTGCAACCCAACAACATCATGGGCATCGAGAACATCTGCGAGCTGGCCGCCCGCCTCCTCTTCAGCGCCATCGAGTGGGCTAAGAACATCCCCTTCTTCCCGGACTTCCAGTTGGCCGACCAGGTCTGCCTTCTGCGCATGACCTGGAGCGAGCTCTTCGTCCTCAACGCCGCCCAGTGCTCCATGCCTCTCCACGTGGCTCCCCTCCTGGCCGCCGCCGGCCTCCACGCCTCGCCCATGTCCGCCGACCGCGTGGTGGCCTTCATGGACCACATCCGCGTCTTCCAGGAGCAGGTGGAGAAGCTGAAGGCTCTGCACGTCGACTCGGCCGAGTACTCCTGCCTGAAGGCCATTGTCCTCTTCACCCCAGGTGAGCATCGCGCGTTGCCGGATTGGAGGAGGAGAGGGGTATTGGTGGCCATGATGGCCGTGCTCTGACTCGCCATTTCATCATTCGGGGCAGGCCAGACAAAGTCCTCCTTCACGCAGGGCATTGTTAAACTATGGAACTCAGTGCTGCAGGAGGCAGCGATGTCTGCTATTAAGTAGTGGGTGGACATAGCAAACGACACAGAGATTTCTCCCAATACCATATTTTTCGCTCTGTAAGATGCACCCGACCATAAGACGCACCTACAGTGGTGCCTCGCAAGACGAAATTAATTCGTTCCACGAGCTTTCCGTAGAGCGAGTTTTTTCGTCTTGCGAAGCACCACGGCGGGGAGGGGTGGGGAGAAGCAGGGCGGCTGCCGCAGCCGGTCCTTGGACTCACCCGCGCCTTGTGGACACCGCATGACGCAGCTGCTGGAGGGCAGCGGGGCTCAGGAGCGCGACTCCGGCTGCAGCGCTGGCTGCTGGCGGCAACGGCTCCTGAGGGGAGCGCGCGAGGGCGGTGGGCAGCGGCACGAGGCAGCCGGAAGGTCGGAAGGTCGGCCGGAAGGTGGGAGGGAGCCGGAGGAGCCGTCAGCAGGAAGGTGGGAGGGAGCCGGAGGAGCGGGGAAGCGAGCGTGTGTGCGTGCAGTGACTGTCGCCATGACAGGAGAGTCAGGGCTGTTTCGTCTAGCGAAGCAAGCCCTTAGGAAAATCTGTCTTGCGAAGCACCTCAGAAAATGAAAAACCCTTTCGTCTAGCGGGTTTGTCTTCCGAGGCATTCGTCTTGCGGGGTACCACTGTAGTTTTAGAGGAGGAGAACCAGAAAAAAAATATTCTCTCCCTCTCTGCGCAGCGCCTCTCCAGCAAAGCAGGAGGAGAAATGGAAGGGGCTCCGTTTCTCCTCCTGCTTCACTGAAGAGGAACTGTGCAGAGAGGGAAAGCTGCGCAGTGCCTCTCCAGTGAAGTGAAGTCAGAACAGCAAGAGGGATCGCTGCTTTCGCTGCGCAGCGATCCCTCTTGCTGTTCTGGCTTCTGGGATAGCTGCGCAGCCTGCATTCGCTCCAAAGGACGCACACATATTTCCCCTTACTTTTTAGGAGGGAAAAAGTGCGTCTTATAGAGCGAAAAATACGGTAGTTCTTTATAAGTAAGCTGGAACTAAACTGAACAGCAAACAGCTCAGCCGGCCTGCTTTTATAGGCAGCCAGCTGTCAACATCGTAACAACAACAGCCCAGGGTTTCCTGCCTAAGTTAACTTACGTGGACCTGAGTGAAAACTATACAGTGGTACCTTGGGTTAAGAACTTAATCCGTTCCGAAGGTCCGTTCTTAACCTGAAACTGTTCTTAACCTGAAGCACCACTTTAGCTAATGGGGCCTCCCGCTGCCGCTGCATGATTTCTGCTCTCATCCTGAAGCAAAGTTCTTAACCCGAGGTACTCTTTCTGCGTTAGCGGAGTCTGTAACCTGAAGCGGCAGTAACCTGAAGCATCTGTAACCCGAGGTACCACTGTATACACAATACCCCCTGGTGGCCAGGGTGAGAACTTCGATGCATAACATCTGCCATCTTGGATGGCTGGAACCGAAGGGTGTCATTGGTTAATGGCTGCGCTCTGCCTTCACAGTCAAGAGGAAGCGATGCTTCTGATGAATACCCAGTTGTTGGAAACCGCAGCAGGAGAGAGGGCTCTCCGGCCCAGATCCTGCCTGTGGGTTTGCCATGGCGGTGGGGGCGAGGGCACTTTGCTGGCCATAATGAGAACAGGATTCTGGTCTCTTCTGATTGTGCTGGATCTGATTGCCCAATTACCGTATTTTTCGCTCTATAAGATGCACCAGACCACAAGACGCACCTAGTTTTGGGAGGAAGAAAACAAGAAAAAAAATATTCTGAATCTCAGAAGCCAGAAGAGCAAGAGGGATCGCTGTGCAGTGAAAGCAGCAATCCCTCTTGCTGTTCTGGCTTCTGGGATAGCTGCGCAGCCTGCATTCACTCCATAAGACGCACACACATTCCCCCTTACTTTTTAGGAGGGAAAAGTGAGTCTTATAGAGCAAAAAATACAGTAATTTGAAGGCGTCTGCAATTCTGAATGGCCTCAGGAACACGTTCCTTTCCTGGTGAGCGGTTCTTAGGCGATAAAGGAAGCTGTGCGTGTTTCGCACTCAGATGCACTGGAGTTGAGATGGGGGCGGAAGCTTATGGTGAAGCTGTTTTACACACAATTTTTTAAAAAGCGCCCTCAGCCCCAAGACCTGTGTTTTATACCACAGATTTATTGTTATTTTTATAATTTATTATTTATATCCTGCCCATCTGGCTGGGTTTCCCCAGCTACTCTGGGCAGCTCCCAATAGAAAGTTAATAGAAACATAATAAAGCATCAAACATTAAAAACTTCCCAAAACAGGGCTGCCTTCAGATGTCTTCTAAATGTCAGGTAGTTGTTTATTCCTTTGACATCTGATGGGAGGGCGTTCCACAGGGCAGGTGCCACTACCAAGAAGGCCCTCTGCCTGGTTCTCTGTTACCTCACTTCTTGCAGGGAGGGAACCGCCAGAAGGCCCTCGGAGTGGGACCTCAGTGTCTGGGCTGAACGATGGGAGTGGAGACACTCCTTCAGGTATACTGGACCGAGGCCGTTTAGGGCTTGAAAGGTCAGCACCAACACTTTGAATTGTGTTCGGAAATGTTCAGGGAGCCAGTGTAGGTCTTTCAAGACCGGTGTTATAAGGTCTCGACGGCTGCTCCCAGTCTAGCTGCCGTGTTCTGGATTAATGGTAGTTTCCGGGGGGATTGATCCTCCAGGTCTGATAGGCCTCTTCGCCTGTTTCACAGCAGCAAACTGGTGGTTGTGGGCGGCAGGTTCTTTAGTTCAGAAATGGATCATGCTCTCCTATTATTCCCAAAGGGGCGAGTCGCTTCTGTTTCCCTCCAGCAGGAGGCGAGAGGGGGTCACTCCTCCACCCTCTGCTGGCATAACGCAGAATCCTGACCATGGTGGCTTTTTTGACCATGCAGGTGTTCATTAGTGTCCCAGGGGTCATCTTGTCTGACCTCCCTCCAACGCGGGTGAACCACCCCAAACTCTAATTGCGAGCAAAAGGGGTCCATTTACACTCTCTCCATCCAGTGGGCAAGGAATTGGCCCACCGACACCAGAATAGCCAGCCCACATTGGCTGCTAATTTAGAATCATAGAATCATAGAGTTGGAAGAGACCACAAGGGCCATCGAGTCCAACCCCCTGCCAAGCAGGAAACACCATCAGAGCACTCCTGACATATGGTTGTCAAGCCTCTGCTTAAAGACCTCCAAAGAAGGAGACTCCACCACACTCCTTGGCAGCAAATTCCACTGTCGAACAGCTCTTACTGTCAGGAAGTTCTTCCTAATGTTTAGGTGGAATCTTCTTTCTTGTAGTTTGGATCCATTGCTCCGTGTCCGCTTCTCTGGAGCAGCAGAAAACAACCTTTCTCCCTCCTCTATGTGACATCCTTTTATATATTTGAACATGGCTATCATATCACCCCTTAACCTCCTCTTCTCCAGGCTAAACATGCCCAGCTCCCTTAGCCGTTCCTCATAAGGAGCTTGTTCTAGCTCCTTGCTTGAATCTCTTGAGGAGCTTCCCCCGTGCCTTTCTCCAACCTTCCTGGGGCATGGATTCCTTCATTAGAGGGGAAATCAAGCAACAGATGGAAGAAGACAGCGCCCCAGTATGGACCTTCTCGTAGATCATCCTGGGACAGAATGCGGCAGCTAGACTGGTGGCTGGGAGCGGCTGCCGAGACCACATAACACCGGGCTTGAAAGACCTACACTGGCTCCCAGTATGTTTCCGAGCACAATTCAAAGTGTTGGTGCTGACCTTTAAAGCCCTAAATGGCCTCGGCCCAGCAGAGCTGAAGGAGCATCTCCACCCCCATCGTTCTGCCCGGACACTGAAGTCCAGCACCGAGGACCTTCTGGTGGTTCCTTCATTGCGAGAAGTGAGGCTACAGGGAACCAGACAGAGGGTCTTCTCAGTGGTGGTGCCCGCACTGTGGAACACCCTCCCATCAGATGTCAAAGAGATAAACAACTACCTGACATTCAGATGACATCTTAAGGCAGCCCTGTTCAGGGAAGTTTTTAATATGTAACGCTGTACTGTTTTTAACACTTGATTGGGAGCCGCCCAGAGTGGCTGGGGAAACCCACTTGGATAGGCAGGGTATTAATAGTATTATTATTATTATTATTATTATTATTATTATTATTATTAATGTATATCCCTCAAACCCAGTGCTTCACCTGTGAGCTGTGACCCTCCCCTTCACCTTTCTCCTGGCCCTGCTACCTAGAGCTGGCCTCTGCAGAAGCAGAGCTTAATAAACTGCATGCATGTCAAGGAGAAAGGGGATAGAGAAGAGTTTTTCTCCCTCTCCCATAGTTCTGGAAGCCGTGCGACGAAGCTGAATGTTGGAACATTCGGAGGAGAGAAAAGAAAGAGCTTCTTTGCAATGCAGCTAAACTATGGAACTCCCTCCTGCAGGAAGCAGTGATGGGCAAGGCAAAAGCCTAGGTGGCTTTAAAAGAGAATGACACAAATTCATGGAGCGCGAGAGGGCTATTGAGGGCTACTAGCCATGTTGTCTAGGGATGCGGGTGGCGCTATGGGTTAAACCACAGAGCCTAGGACTTGGCGGTTCAAATCCCCGCGACGGAGTGAGCTTCCATTGCTGGCTCCCTGCTCCTGCCAACCTAGCAGTTTGAAAGCACGTCAAAGTGCAAGTAGATAAATAGGTACCACTCTGGCGGGAAGGTAAAAGGTGTTTCTGTGTGCTGCTCTGGTTCGTCAGAAGCAGCTTAGTCATGCTGGCCACATGACCCGGAAGCTGTACGCCGGCTCCCTCGGCCAATAAAGCGAGATGATCGCTGCAACCCCAGAGTCGTCCGTGACTGGACCTAATGGTCAGGGGTCCCTTTACCTTTAGTTTTAGCCATGTTGTGTATGTGCTGCCTCCACAGTCTGAGGCAGGAATGCTTCTGAGGACCAGTTCCTGGAAACCGCAGGAGAAGAGATTTGCTCTTGCGCTCAATTCCTGTTTGTGAGTTTCCCACTAGGGCATCTGGGTGGCCGCTGTGAGGCTGGACTAGATGGATCCAGCAGATCCTCCTTATGTTTTTATTTGTCCTCAGAGCATGTGGTTTTTTTGCATTCTGTTTCAACCATGTACGTGGTTTTGACACCATTGTCTTGTGAAGCGGTCTATAAACTTGTTGAATCTCAATGGCAACCTCCTTGATTCCGCCCTGCCATCGATCGGTGCTGGCTATTTTCTTGAAGGCATCAGGTAGCTGAGCTTGCGGTGTTAGGGTGTGTGTGTTTGTGGGGGGGTTTGCTTGTGTGTTAAGTGAGCTCGCCTTGCCAAAATGTACGTCGCTTTCTGAAATCACCCCCAGGCCAGTTTGCCTTTGCTATCGCAAGATGGAAACTGTCGGAGGTTTGGGCGCACAGCCTTTGCACAGAGCTAAGAGAGTGAGAGGGACGCGGGTGGCGCTGTGGGTTAAACCACAGAGCCTAGGACTTGCTGATCAGAAGGTCAGCGGTTCGAATCCCCGCAACGGGGTGAGCTCCCGTTGCTCGGTCCCTGCTCCTGCCAACCTAGCAGTTCGAAAGCATGTCAAAGTGCAAGTAGATAAATAGGTACCACTCTGGCGGGAAGGTAAACGGCGTTTCCGTGCGCTTCTCTGGTTCGCCAGAAGCAGCTTAGTCATGCTGGCCACTGACCCGGAAGCTGTACGCCGGCTCCCTCGGCCAGTAAAGCGAGATGAGCAGCGCAACCCCAGAGTCGGCCACGACTGGACCTAATGGTCAGGGGTCCCTTTACCTTACTCCCTCCAACAGTGGAGGTAGAAAATAGTGGAGAGTGAGGGACCTCTGTACCCCCAGACTGTACCTTTAACCTCATGAGCTTGCAACCTTAGCAAGAATAGGTTGGAACAGAACCTGCATCTCACGTCCCCTTGTCTGCTCTGGTCATCCAGGAGGGGAGCTCACAAAGGTGCTGGAGAAACTTTTTGCTTTGATGCTCTGAGTAATGCGCCACGACTGGCAGATAAACAGCCCGCCTCTCTTTATCTCTCTGTGGTTTTTTTTAATTAACCAAATCTAGCTGCCGCCCTTTCTCTCCCCACATGCACCCCCCCCCGGTGCTCCTTTCATCCCTTTGGTGGCCCGCGACACAGCACCCCCAGAGTAAGCGTTTTCAAGTCCCAGCTATTGATGTCGTCGACGGGCGGCCCATTCTCCCCTCGCAGCTAAATGTCTGTTGCGTTAGCCATGCCGCGTTAGGAAAAAGCGGCGGCTGTGAATGGATTCGCGGTGAGGTCCCTTTTGGGGGCCTCTGTCAATAGCGACGGCGTTCGTGGCCTGAATAGCCACGGCACTCATTTGAGGGCCTCTGAATGGAGCTGTTTTGTGGCTCCCGCAACGGGGGAGAGGGATGAACTCAGCTTGAAGGTTTCGTTCAAGCTGGGAAACGGCCGCCCTCAGAGATGTATTTCACTGGAGTGCTTGGGGGGGGGGGGCAAATGCTTCTCAACAGGAATGGGGAGGGGGGACACACAACAACCCTCAAATATATATTCTCTTAATTGAATCCTGGAATTATGCTGTGTGGAATTTTTTTTTGGGGGGGGGGGAAGGTGATGAAATTAATTAATTAATTAATTAATTAATTAATTAATAATTTATATCCCGCCCTCCCCAGCCGAAGCTGGGCTCAGAGCGGCTAACAACAGTAAAATAATACAGTACTTAATTCGTTCCGGAGGTCCGTTCTTAACCTGAAACTGTTTTTAACCCGAAGTACCGCTTTAGCTAATGGGGCCTCCTGCTGCTGCTGCTCAGCAGCGATTTCTGTTCCAGGTTAGCAGAGTCTGTAACCTGAAGCATATGTAACCCAAGGTACCACTGTATAGCATAATAAAATCAATTCATTATAAAATCAGTTCAAATCAAATTAATGGCAACCATTGGGCTAGAGTTCTGTGAGGATTACCAAAGGAGGGGGTCAGGCTGTGCCTTGGACAAAGACCTGGCGGAACAGCTCTGTCTTGCAGGCCCTGCTGAAAGATTTCAAGTCCCACAGGGCCCTAGTCTCTTGGGACAGAGCATTCCACCAGATCGGAGCCACAGCTGAAAAAGCCCTGGCTCTGGTTGAGGCCAGCCTAACCTCCCTGTGGCCCGGGACTTCCAAGATGTTTTTGTTTGAAGACCGTAAGGTCCTCTGTGGGACATACCAGGAGAGGCGGTCCCGTAGGTACGAGGGTCCTAGGCCGTAGAGGGCTTTAAAGGTTAAAACCAGCACCTTAAACCTGAACCTGTACTCCACCGGGAGCCCGTGCAGCTGGTATAGCACCGGGTGAATGTGATCTCGCAGCGAAGACCCCGTAAGGAGTCTCACTGCAGCATTCTGCACCCACTGGAGTTTCTGGGTCAGTCTCAAGGGCAGCCCCACATAGAGTGAGTTACAATAATCCAGTCTGGAAGTGACCGTCGCATGGATCACAGTGGCTAGGTCAGGGCAAGAGAGTAAAATGACTGAATTTGGTAAAGTGATGCTCACTTCAAGAATCACCTAAGACTGAAGAAAAGAAGAAGACCCTCAGTCTAGCATCCTGTTCTCACTGAGGCTAATACCTGAATGGTAAGATCACAAGTAGGAATTGAGCACAAGAGAATTCTCTCCTTTCCTGTGTTTTTCGGCAACTGGAATTTAGAAACATTGCTGTCTCTGACCACAGAGGCAAAGCGCAGCCATCATGGCTACTAGCCATCAGTGGCACTCATGAACACAAAATTTATTATGGTCAGAGAACCAGAGCAGCGCACGGAAACGCCATTTACCTTCCCGCTGGAGGGGTACCTATTTATCTACTTGCAGTTTGACATGCTTTTGAACTGCTAGGTTGGCAGGAGCAGAGACCGAGCAACAGGAGCTCACCCCGTCGCAGGGATTCGAACCGCCGACCTTCTGATCAGCAAGTCCTGGGCTCTGTGGTTTAACTCACAGTGCCACCCGCGTCCCCTATAGGGGACATATAGGCATATAAACACAGATAGGCATATAAACACATAAAAACTTTAAAATAGACTACGTTAAAGAAATGACCCAAAGTCGCCCGTGGATCTGGGTTTGGGAATTTTCAAACTAGATTGAATTGGGCGATGGTCTGTGCCTACAGATCTGTGCGCAGAATATGGTGACCATCCAAGTTGTCTTGGGGTCTTTGCCTAACAGGAGAAGATAGAATTTTTCTTTGTTGTGAGGTCAGCAAGCCTTAGCAGCAGGGTGGCGATGGTTTCTCTACATGCCTCATCGTAAAAGGGACATCTAAAACTATGTGTTTAGGGCTTGCTATATCTCCCAAATATAGGACGCGGGTGGCGCTGTGGGTAAAACCTCAGTGCCTAGGACTTGCCGATCGCATGGTTGGCAGTTCAAATCCCCGCGGCGGGGTGAGCTCCCGTCTTTCGGTCCCAGCTCCTGCCCACCTAGCAGTTCGAAAGCACAATTAAGTGCAAGTAGATAAATAGGTACCGCTTTCTAGCAGGAAGGTAAACGGCGTTTCCATGTGCTGCTCTGGTGCCGGTTCGCCAGAGCAGCTTCGTCACGCTGGCCACGTGACCCGGAAGTGTCTGCGGACAGTGCTGGCCCCCAGCCTATAGAGTGAGATGAGCGCACAACCCTAGAGTCTGTCAAGACTGGCCCGTACGGGCAGGGGTACCTTTACCTTTACCTTTTATATCCCCCAAAGGACAGGTGCAAATTCTCTGGTTGTATGGGACTTTTTTAAAGGATCCTTCCAAGACTGGCGAGGGCAGAGCTAAGCTTCTGGCAAGTGTAAAAGCCCTTCTTGCATTTTTGGATACAAGAAAAGAGAGATATGTTGCTGGTGCAGCTATATCTCGATTTCTACAATTTTGTAGTCGGGGCACCTTAAGCAGTCCTGTTGTCTCTCGGTGTCTATAATTCTTTGCCTAACCATTGCTTTTGCTTGGCCCGAGCCCAGACTTAGGAGGGCTTGAGGGGCAAAACCCAGTGATAGCCATTTATAGATCGGTGTTAGGCTGATATGTGCCATTCCTCTTTTAAACCCATCCAAAATGGTGGCCATGCCTGCCTCTTGTGGAGTTCCATAGTTCCCCTATGCTCTGCAGGAAAGGCTTCCTTTTGACTGTCCTGAATGATGAAATGAGGACTCAGGGTGGGGAAAATGGAAGGATACCATCGCACAGTGCGCAGCCAGGCTCTAGGCAATGGTGGTCACCAGCTCGTATGGTTTTTATAATTCATAGCGCATACCAGGGCTATCGGCGGCTGCTAACCATGACGGATATATTCGACCTCCATTGTTAGAGGTAGTTCAGTGGAACCTTGGTTCTCGAACTTAATCTGTTCCGGAAGGCCGTTCGACTCCCGAAACCGTTCAAAAACCAAGGCGTGGCTTCTGATTGGCTACAGGAGCTTAAGCTGAAGCTGTGTCGGACATTCGGCTTCTGAAAAACGTTTGAAACCTGGAACACTTACTTCTGGGTTTTCAGTGTTCGGGAGCCAAAATGTGCGAGTACCAAGGCGTTCAAGAACCAAGGCATGACTGTATGTCTCTTAATACCAGGTGCTAGGAATCACAGGTTTGGAGAGTTGCATACCCACCAACATTTCTCCTATGAAATAGAGATGCTCTATTCCCTTATTATAGGCACACGGGTGGTGCTGTGGGTTAAACCACAGAGCCTAGGGCTTGCCGATCAGAAGGTTGGCAGTTCGAATCCCCTTGACGGGGTGAGCTCCCGTTGTTCGGTCCCTGCTCCTGCCAACCTAGCAGTTCAAAAGCACATCAAAGTGCAAGTAGATAAATAGGTACCGCTCCGGGGGGGGGGGAGTAAACGGCGTTTCCGTGCGCTGCTCTGGTTTGCCAGAAGCGGCTTAGTCATGCTGGTCACATGTCCTGGAAGCTGTATGCCAGCTCCATGGCCAATAAAGCGAGATGAGCGCCGCAACCCCAGAGTCGGTTACGACTGGACCTAATGGTCAGGGGTCCCTTTACCTTTACCTTTATTCCCTTATTATTGCTGTTCTTATTTTAGTATTTATACCCTGCCCATCTGACTGGGTTCCCTCAACCACTCTGGGCAGCTTCCAACATACATAAAAACATAATAAAACTTGAACCATTTTTTAAAAAACCTTCCCTATACAGGGTTGTCTTCTGATGTCTTCTGAAGGTTGTAAAGTTACCGTACTGGCCCGAAAATAAGCCACACTTTTTTTTTTCTTCCAAATTCTGATCGTGAAAAGTTAAAAGTGTGGCTTAAATTCGCGACCTTACAAAAACTGGCTTTTATGATATCGCTGCTGGAACAGACATACGGTAAAATGGAACGGGTGTGAGTGCCTGTGAAATTTTAAAGGTGAGGTGTATATTCAGGTGCGGCTTATATTCGGGCCGATATGGTACTTTTCTCCTAGGCTCGTGTGTGTGTGTGTGTGTGTCGCATAACACTCCAAACCCTCCAACATTTCTCCAGTGAAAATAAGGAAAAGTGGGATCAGATCAGAAACCGGAACGGCTTCTATAAATCCAGGGCTGGAGGAGCTGGAGTTTCGGTTGTGCTGTGGCCCTGGTGTGTGCTTCCCCTTGTGAATCTGTTTGGCCCATGTGAGAATAGGATACTGGCCTAGCGGATGGTGACTTTTAAAAAAATGATAATATTTATTATTTTCCGTACATAAACATAACAGAAGAAAAAGCCAACAATAATAAAGAAAAAAGAACGAAACGGAAAAAGGAAAAAGAACATAAAACATAAAATACATCAAATCACCACATAAGCTAAAACTTAATTAATCAAAATCCATCTTCATAAACGTATTACTTCCTCAAATCTCTTCCATCTGAGTTTCTTAGTAATTATATATATATAGCAGTTTCCAATATCATTATTTCATAAAACCATATCACAGTCATAATCATATTTCCTAACTTTTCTTATCGTATATTTTCTTATTTATTTATTTATTTAATCCCAATTTAATCCTAGGCCTAATTGATTCCTTCAGGTGATTACATATCTTTAATATTGCAGTATTTATTCAAATAGCCTTTAAATTTCTTCCAATCTTCTTGGTATTCCTCTTCTTTCTGGTCGCGGATTCTCCCGGTGAGATCAGCCAGCTCCATAAACTCCCATCTTCAGCGGATGGTGACTTTTACCGCATGTGGTGGACTTGTGATAAAGTTAAGAATTTTTGGGAGTTAATTTACAATGAACTCAAGAAAATATTTAAAGACACAAAAAGAAGTCTTTTTGTTGGGTTTGATGGGGAAGGAAATTAAGAAAGTTGACCAAAGACTTTTTATGTACGCCACAGCAGCGGCAAGAAACATGCTTGCCCCAAACTGGAAATTACAAGAAGTTCCTATCATTGCGGAGTGGCAGACAAAAATGATGAGCTACGCGGAGTTAGCCAAACTGACGGGAAGAATTCGGAACCGGGATGATCAGAGGTTTCAAGAAAATTGGAGTAAAATTCATAGTGTATATAAAGGATAATTGCAAAACTTTAAAAACACTGGCAGGGCTGAAATAGCTCTTACAATGTACGGCAGATACAAGGTTTATAAATAGAATATGCAATATAAGAAAATAAGGGGTACTCGCTGAAGGGATGGAGGGAAGTCGCAAACTCGGCAGAGCTAATAGTATCTATGTGGTTTATTGCAACGGTAAAGGGACCCCTGACCATTAGATCCAGTCGTAACCGACTCTGGGGTTGCGGCGCTCATCTCGCTTTATTGGCCGAGGGAGCCGGCGGGCAGCTTCCGGGTCATGTGGCCAGCATGACTAAGCCGCTTCTGGCGAACCAGAGCATCGCACGGAAACGCCATTTACCTTCCTGCCGTAGCGCTACCTATTTATCTACTTGCACTTTGACGTGCTTTCGAACTGCTTGGTTGGCAGGAGCAGGGACCGAGCGACGGGAGCTCACCCCGTCGCGGGGATTCGAACTGCCGACCTTCTGATCGGCAAGTCCTAGGCTCTGTGGTTTAACCCACAGCGCCACCCGCGTCCCTGTGATTTATTGTATTGTACTGTAAAGGTATGTATAAGGACTGTAAAAGTATGTATAAGGAAAATAATAAATAATTATTATTTATTAAAAAAAGAGAGAATAGGGTGCTGGCCTAGATGGGATCCTCTCTAGCCAGATCCATCAGCTGGGCTCTCACTCCGATCAGTTGATCTCCCGTGCGAACCTTCTTTCCTTCTCCTCCTTGCAGATGCGGTGGGGCTGACGGACTTGTGCCACGTGGAGAACGTCCAGGAGAAGTCCCAGTGTGCCTTGGAAGAGTACGTCCGGAACCAGTACCCCAACCAGCCCAGCCGATTTGGGCGCCTCCTCCTCCGCCTCCCCTCTCTGCGCATCGTCTCCGCCCCTGTGATCGAGCAGCTCTTCTTTGTGCGCTTGGTAGGCAAGACCCCCATTGAGACGCTGATTCGAGACATGCTCCTTTCCGGGTCCAGCTTCAACTGGCCCTACATCTCCATGCAGTGAAAGCAGCCGGGGGTTGGAGGCTGTGACTGCAGCCTTGACGCTGCATTTGCCCCCCAAACTGGGCGATGAGGGCCTTGTTGGTGCACAGACAGCGGTGGGCTGTCACTCAGGGAGCCAGAGCATCTCAACTGTGCTCCCTCCAAAATGGCGGCCCTCGAGACAACCAGGAAATGACATCAAGGAGGTGGAGCTTGAGGTCGCTTTCCTGGTTCCTTCTAATCCCAAGGGGGGTGGGAGTGACTTTGGAAAAGCAATCCCTGCCCTTCCATATTTATATCGCAGACAAAACAAAATGGAAGCCGTTTTCTTAAAATGAGCTTGATCCTTCTTGGATGGTTATTTTTAAAAATGTGCTTTGTCTACAAGAATGTCCTTGCCCCTCAAGGAATTATACTGGACATTATGGATCGAGAACCTGAGATCTTTCGTTGTCCCATGTCTAAGAGATTTCTATAGCTTCGTTGGTGGGTCTCCCTTGTGCCCACCTTCTCAACTGGTGAATTTTTGTTGACAGCGTGTTGGCGACTAGAGGCCAAGGTGAACGGCCCACCTAGGAGAAGGTTTGCAGTAGATTGTGAGCCTCCGTCGTGCAAATGCGCCTCAAACAATCTTTCATCTTCCCATTTGCGTTTGTGCATAAATATGTAACGAGGGAGAAAAGGGCTGGGGCAACTGGGAAAAAAAAGACTTGCCTCTTCAGACCGATCAAAAAGAAAAGACTTGCCTCCTCAGCCTGCTTTTCTTTTCTTTTTATAACAAGGACTTTCTTCTTCAGGCCAATATGTGTGAAAGTGTCCTTTACAATACTGCAAAAAGCCCGCATATCTTCCAAGACTCCTTCCCCGTGGGCCTTTACTGCCTAGGGAACTGTCTACAATCTATGATGTTTGGGAGTGATGGTGGCTATCATACCCTCTACATGAACTGAAGCGGAAGAGATACAGAAAAAAAATGAACAAACCCAGAATTGGAGTCGGGGGCAGTTGATTCCATTCATGTGCAAAAAAGAGGAGATAGACCGGGGAGAGACGACTACGACTTCTTTTTTAATCTAAAGGAGGGGCAAACTGATTTGGAATGTCTCTTACCTGGAGGGGGAAACATGCTATTTATAAAATAAAATAAACTCAGATTATATCCTACTCCCGTTGCCCAGCTAAATGTACTTACATACAATTATTCAACACACATATTTTTTAAAATTTCGGATGGTTTCTTTGTAAGCGCAGCGGCGGAAGATCTCATCTAATGGATTGTGGGTTCCTTTCTTGGATGCGGGGGAGACGATGAAAAAGAAACAAGGAAAAATGCAGCATCCATCAAGTAGATTTAATTTAAAAAAAATAAATGATGGAGCTGGCATTATAATTAAAATTGATGATTGCTGAACTCCTTCCAGATTTTTTTTTTTTTAATTCACTTCCCTCCCTTTTTCCACCTTTTCCCTATCTATGATGCCCCAGAATCTGTGGGTTTGGGGAAGATGAGCTCTCCCCCCCTCTTTTTTCCTCAGGAAACATTTGCCCAGGACGATTAGGACAGATGGCTTGGCCAAGTAGGAGGAAGATGGTTTGCGGGAGGTAAAGCAAGAGAGTGTGTGTGTGTGTGTGTGTGTGCGCGTGTGTGTGTGTAATTTCAGGAAATGGAACCTCAACGTAGCTGTTAAATGTTTTCCATGGGGGGGGGGGGCGGTTTGGAAGCGGCAGGCAGGCGTGAGGGAAAAGTGTGTGTGTGGGGGGTTGTCGCTTGTGCATTTTTGCTGTTTATTCCCTCCTCGACATACAAATGGGCTCAAAACGCGTTCAGTCGCCACCATATGGAGTGATGCTCACGTCAGAAGCTGGTCCACGGAGGAGGGGTGCACAGTGACTGTTACGAGCTTGGATGAGGTTTTTTGGAACATAAGAGGCTCGCTGCTGGATCAGGCCCAATGGCTCGTCTAGTCCAGTACCCTCTTCTCTCAGTAGCCGACCAGATGCATAAGAAAGACCCAAATCCAGTTCTCCTGTGGATTCCAGCGGCAGACATCAATAATAATAATAATAATAATTTATTATTTATACCCCGCCCATCTGGCTGGGTTTCCCCAGCCACTCTGGGCAGCTTCCAACAGAACACTAAAATACAATAACCTATTAAACATTAAAAGCTTCCCTAAACAGGGCTGCCTTCAGATGTCTTCTAAACGTTTGGTAGTTATTTTTCTCTTTGACATCTGGTGGGAGGGCATTCCACAAGGAGGGCGCCACTACCGAGAAGGCCCTCTGCCTGGTTCCCTGTAACTTGGTAGAAGTTGTGGTGGGCAGAGCTAGTAGCCTTCTCCTTCATGAATTTCCCCAATCCCCCTTTTAAAGCCATCCAGGTTGGCGGCCGTCACTGCGTCTTGTGACAGTGAGTTCCAGAGCTAATAATAATAATAATAATAATAATAATAATAATAATAATTTATTATTTGTACCCTGCCCATCTGGCTGGGTTTCCCCAGCCACTCTGGGCGGCTTCCAACAAAGATTAAAAATACATCAAAATGTCACACATTAAAAGCTTCCCTGAACAGGGCTGCCTTAAGATGTCTTCTAAATGTCAGGTAGTTGTTTATCTCTGAAATCTGGTGAGAGGGTGTTCCACAGGGCGGGTGCCACTACCGAGAAGGCCCTCGGCCTGGTTCTCTGTAGCTTTACTTCTTGCAGGGAGGGAACCGGCAGAAGGCCCTCAGAGCTGGACCTCAGTGTCCGGGCAGAACGATGGGGGTGGAGACATTTCTTCAGATATACTGGGCCGAGGCCGCTTAGGGCTTTAAAGGTCAACACCAACACTTTGAGTTGTGCTCGGAAACGTACTGTAGCCTTCTCCTTCATGAATTTTCCCAATCCCCTTTTAAAGCCGTCCAGGTGGGTGGCCGTCACTGTGCCTTGTGGCAGTGAGTTCCACAGTTTAACTGCGTTCTGTGTGAAGAAAGGCTTTTTTCCATCACTCCTGAACACTCAGCTTCATTGTCCGCAAGTCTACAAATCTATAAAGCTGGGAAAAGCTTTTCTCTACCCACTTCCTTTGCGGCATGCCGGATTCTATAAACCCCTCTCGTGCCACCTCTTCCGTTTCGAGAAAAGGCGCGTAAGTCCCAAACGATGCGGCCTTTCTTTGTACGGGACAGGGAGATAAATAATGTAGCTTTTTTCGCAGAAGGCGGGCTGCAGCAGAATGAAAACGGCGCTGCGTGCTGAGAATACAGGACAGAACACTACTCTTGAGAGCACCTCCATGCTTTGAGAGTTCTCTCGCTTGCCATGCTGTTACGACGGGGAGAGCTTTGGTTTACGACTCTTTCTGCAAAAGCCCATTAGAGAGCCGTCAAAAATGGCCTTTTCCCAGTGAAGGAACGGGGCAAGTTTGCATTTGACCCGCTTATAAATATCTTCCAAAGTGGAGGAGAATCTTTTAAATTATGTCCAGGACTGGCTTTGAGTTATACACTAGAAGAAGATCTCCGAGGCTGAGGGAGGGGGGGGGGGTGGCGGTCAGGACAATTTCCATCAAGGACAATTTTTTGGGGGGGTGTATGAAGAAGTTGAAAGCTGGTTTTCACACGGCAGTTGCTTGTCTTCGCAGCGGTAAAGGTGGCCGCTGTTACCTACTTCTCTACGGGTGGTTTGGAAGGACGCTGCGTTTTGCAGGCTGCCTGCGCACTCTGCAGATACCGGAATAAAATTTCTGCGACTTGGGTCGTCACCGGTGAAATCTAGAGAGCCTGTTGCAAAGAACTCGGTGTTGAAAAAAAAAAAGAGATTTCGGCAGAGAGCCCTGCAGCTCACTGCTAGAACACCTGCTTTGCATGCAGACGTTCACAGGGTCAATCCCCGGGTATCTCTAGGTACTGTTGGTAGAGGCCGCTGCCTTAAACCCTGGAGAGCTGTTGCCAGTCAGTGTACACAATATCTAGCTAGATGAACGCAATGGTCTGAGTTGATGTAAGAAACCTTCCTGTTTTCCACTATGGGAGATGGTGCACAGCCATCTAGTCCAGGGGTCAGCAAACTTTTTCAGCAGGGGGCCGGTCCACTGTCCCTCAGACCTTGTGGGGGGCCGGACTATATTTTTTGGGGAAAACAACGAATTCCGATGCCCCACAAATAACCCAGAGATGCATTTTAAATAAAAGCACACGTTCTACTCATGTAAAAACACCAGGCAGTCCCCACAAATAACCCAGAGATGCATTTTAAATAAAAGCACACATTCTACTCATGTAAAAACACGCTGATTCCCGGACTGTCCGCGGGCTGGATTTAGAAGGTGATTGGGCTGGATCCGGCCCCCGGGCCTTAGTTTGCCTACCCGTTATCTAACCTGTAGGGATGTGCATAGATGCTAGGAGAGGATATATTTATTAGATATTATCTTTCCTTTCTTGCATTTTTGTGTTCAGCAGAATGCGTCACTTTGTAGCTGAAAAGGGAAGCTTAGGTAGGCGAGTTTTAGCCTTTCAGTTCAAGTAATCCAGGATGTTTTAAGGCAGGCTGGATTCCCCTGGTATTTCCCTCTTTTATCCCCGCTTAAAACAAAAACCACACAAACCATCCCGTAAAAGGTAAAAAATAACGTTTACTCACTCAGAATGCTTGCTGAAGAGTAACGGATACAGCAACTTGGTTCAGGCAGACTTAAAATGGCGTTCAGCTAATTCAAAGTCTGTCTTAAGATGGAATGAGGTGGAAGAGCAAAGAGGAAGTGCGCAACCAGGTGAGATGATTATATATGTGGCTATACCCTCCCGCTGTCAGGGCACAGGTGGGTGTGGCGCTCAGAGTGTTCTCTAGCAAATTTAGAAGAAAACTCTTTGGGTTCAACTCCTATCATGCCTATCTAGCAAACATGCATTGTTGGTTGGACTGTATTGTTAATGTCGCACATAACCATTAGTAGCTTTCGATTTTGCATGGCCTTCTTTCGGAAGCATCCACTCTAGAGGCTGTCAGCAGACCTTGTGGTAGCAGCCACATAATAATAATAATAATAATAATAATAATAATAATAATAATAAATTTATACCCTGCCCATCTGACTGGGTTTCCCCAGCCACTCTGGGCAGCTCCCAACAGAATATTAAAAACACGATAAAACATCAGGCATTTAAAACTTCCCTAAACAGGGCTGCCTTCAGATGTCTTCTAAACATCAGATAGTTGTTTATTTCCTTGACATCTGATGACAGGGCATTCCACAGGGCGGGCGCCACCACCGAGAAGGCCCTGGTTCCCTGGTTCTGCCTGATTCCCTGTAATCTCACTTCTCACAGGGAGGGAACCACCAGAATGCCCTTGGAGCAGGACCTCCGTGTCCGGGCTGGACAATGGGGGTACAGACGAGGTATACTGGGCCGAGGCCATTTAGGGCTTTAAAGGTTAGCACCAACACTTTGATTTGTGCTCGGAAACATACTGGGAGCCAATGTAGGTCTTTCAGGACCACGGTTATATGGTCTTGGCGGCTGCTCCCAGTCGCCAGTCTAGCTGCCGCATTCTGAGCTGGAGATTTCCCTGTTAAAATAAAGTAAGGCCCTAGTCCTCATGTTTCAATTGGGATCATAGGAAGCTGTCTTATTCTGAGTCAGAGCTTGGTTTATCCGGCTCAGCATAATAGCATTTGCTAGCTGGCCTTGGGTTTCAGACGGAGAAGTTTCCCCCAACCCTAACTGGAGATTGAACTCGCGGACTTTCTGTGCACGGAACGAATGATTTCCTCCTGAGCTAGAAAATCGCCCCTTTGTCTCTCAACCAGGACAATGCCTTTGCACAAAAGGAAGGGTTTCTTCACACAGTGTGCGGGTCAACTCGCTACTTCTAAGCTATAAATGAGGATTTGACAAATGCGCAGAGGTGAAGGCTGTCATATGAACCGTATGGTCCAGCTCCACGCTTGGAGGCTAAAACGCTTCTGAATTTTAGCTGTCAGAAACCACAAGGGTGGAAAGTGTTTCTGCTGCGCTCGAGCTCTGCTTGAAGGCATTTGCCCCGTGGGGGCATTTGGCTGGCCACAGATGGAGCACCGAGCTAGACCGCCACGTGGCCCCGATCCTGCAGGGCTCTTCAGCTACTCGCCTGCCCTATGCCGCAAGAGAGTCCGAGCTCAGCATGGGGCTTGGCTAACAGCATCGCAGGTGCACACATGTCCCCTGTCACAAAGCTTTCGTGCAACCCATAATATTCCTGAAGTGCGCTGGCTCGCGCTGTCAAACGAGAACAGGCTTGCTTGAGAGGCTAATTAACACATTAGCAAGATTTTTTTAAAAAGACGGCTAAGGAAGCAGGTGTAATTTTGGAGATGCCTCGATGCTTTGCATCAAAATTTCTGCACATTCTTAGGCGTGGAAAGAAGGGGGGGGGGGGAGAGAAGGAAGGACTCAGCCCTCGGTGTCTGCCAAAGGAAAATAGGATTATTTTTTTTTTTGGGGGGGAGCCATTTAAGAAGTATCCAGTCCCCAAATCTGTCCGTCTTGTGGGGCACAATATCATTTGTATTGTCAGAAAGAAGAAGGAGGGCTTGGTGAACCTTTTTTTTGGGGGGGGGGGGGAGGGGAGAACTAGCTCCCAGTTCCCTGTCTTCCAAAGCCACAAGATAATTTAACTACAACTAATCCAGAACGCGGCAGCTAGATTGGTGACTGGGAGCGGCCGCCGAGACCACATAACACTGGTCTTGAAAGACCTACATTGGCTCCCAGTACGTTTCCGAGCACAATTCAAAGTGTCGGTGCTGACCTTTAAAGCCCTAAATAGCCTCAGCCCAGTATATCTGAGGGAGTGTCTCCACCCCCATTGTTCAGCCCGGACACTGAGATCCAGCTCCGAAGGCCTTCTGGTGGTTCCCTCGCTGCTAGAAGTGAGGTTGCAGGGAACTGGGTAGAGGGCCTTCTCGGTAGTGGCACTGTAGAATGCCCTCCCACCGGATGTCAAAGAGAAAAACAGACTTTTAGAAGACATCTGAAGGCAGCCTTGTTTAGGGAAGCCTTTAATGTTTAATAGGTTGTTGTATTTTAATATTCTGTTGGAAGCTGCCCAGAGTGGCTGGGGAAACACTTAATTGATGCAACAAAAAACAGCATAAAATACAGTATAAAATAACAATAAATTCAGAATTCAAAAATCAATTTAGGGGGGAAATCCATCCAATAAACATTAGATGATCACCAGGGCTAGCTGGCTAAATTAGTCCTATTTGGGCCAGTGAGGAGGCCAGGGGAGAATTAGCTGTGGGATCCCAGAGCGGGTAATCTTCATAAAAAGGGGAGAGGGAGGGAAGGAAGGGGAATATAAGATCAGGCTAAATTCAGATTGAAATCCAGGTGGAATACCTCTGTCTTACAGGCCCTGCGGAAAGAGGTTAAATCCTGCAGGGCCCTGGTCTCATGGGACAGAGCATTCCACCAGGTTGGAGCCATCACTGAAAAGGCCCTGGCCCTGGTGGAGGATAGTCTGACTTCCTTAGGGCCTGGGACCTCTTAACTATGATCATAGTTCATGGACCTTAAGGTCCTTATTCATGGACCTTAAGGTCCTCTCTGGGGCAGACCAGGAGAGGTGGTCCCGTAAATACTAGGGCCCTAAGCAACAAATAGCTTTAAAGGGGAAAAGAGAGGAGGTTTAAAGACAGTGGAGGGTTCCTTTTATCTCTCCCCAGGTGTGGTTGGGAGGCAAAAGAGACTAGTGTTTTGCTAAAGCTAAGCAGGGCCAGGCGAGGTCAGGAAATGGGTGGGAGACCTAGGAGGTCTCCTTCTTTGCCCACCTTAGTTCTGGGATATTTTCAGCATGCATACATACATACATACATATCACACCCATCCATATCACAGAAATAAGGTGGTTTCCTAAAATGGCACACCTCAATTGTCAGAAGTCTGGGTTTAAAGAGGTGTGTCTCGAGCAATTACCTTTTTTTAAAGTAGGGTTGGGGGGGGGAGAGATTGATATGATAGAACAAGATGCATGTATTTTCCTCTGGTTTTTTTTTTTTTTTTAAGTGCTAATGGATGGAATGCAGCCTCAAACTAGGAATATTGCGAAGAGTCGTTTATCGGATAAAAGCGTCACTTTAAAATCCCACCCTATTCCCAGCGGACAGGCGGAATGTGAAGCCTTCAGGGAGGTGTGTGTGTGTGTGTGTGTCTGTCTGTCTGTCTGTCTGCGTGGGGCTTTTAGTAAAATGGAGGCATTTATTTCCTCTCCCCTTGCAAGAAACGATAAGGACTGATTGGCTGCCTCTGTGTGTGTGTGTGTGCCCCCCAAATTGTGCACAGGTTGTTGCCATTTTGCAGGATCGGAAAATAAAACAGAATAATTGAATGGTACTGTTGGATGGGACCGCAACGGGGGTGTCTAGTCTACCACCCTGCAATAGAGGAATCACAGCTAGGGAATCTCTGGCAGACAACCACCCAACTTCCATTTGAAAACCTCCAATGAAGGAGATTCTACCACTTTCTGAGGCCATCCATTCCACTGTCGGACATCTCTTCCCTTCCGAAAGTTCTTCCTCATGTTTCTATAGGAGACTCTCAACTTACGTTGGGGTTATGTTCTGAGGATCGCGCGTGAAGCCAAAACTGTGTATAGTCAAAACAATGGGTAGGCAAACTAAGGCCCGGATACGGCCCAATTGCCTTCTAAATCTGGCCCGTGGACGGTCCAGGAATCAGCGTGTTTTTACATGAGTAAAATATGTCCTTTTATTTAAAATGCATCTCTGGGTTATTTGTGGGGCATAGGAATTCGTTCATTATTTTTTCCCAAATATAGTCTGGCCCCCCACAAGGTTTGAGGGACAGTGGACCGGCCCCCTGCTGAAAAAGTTTGCTGACCCCTGGTCAAAACACAATAGGTTCAAGGATGGGTGGAATTGCAAAAGTTAGAATCATAGAATCATAGAGTTGGAAGAGACCACAAGGGCCATCGAGTCCAACCCCCTGCCAAGCAGGAAACACCGTCACAGCACTCCTGACATATGGCTGTCAAGCCTTTGCTTAAAGACCTCCAAAGAAGGAGACTCCACCACACTCCTTGGCAGCAAATTCCACTGTCGAACAGCTCTTACTGTCAGGAAGTTCTTCCTAATGTTTAGGTGGAATCTTCTTTCTTGTAGTTTGGATCCATTGCTCCGTGTCCGCTTCTCTGGAGCAGCAGAAAACAACCTTTCTCCCTCCTCTTTTTCCCCAGAAGCCTGCCGCATATATATATATAATTTGCCAAATCTCTAAGGCTGAATGCACTCCAGTTAAATGCACATAAGTTGCGAGTTGCCTATAATTCCTAAGAACAATTACGACAATACAACAAGTGTGTAACAACAGTAACAATAAACTCACAGTGTCCAACATCAACATTTCTCTAAGTGCCGGACATATGTTAAAAAGCCTTTCAAAGCTGTCCTACTTGATGGCCTTGTTTATTATATCATGCAGCAGTGAGTCCCGCAGTTTTAACTATGTGCTGCATTGAAGAAGCCCTTCCTTTTCTGCCTGCTCTGAATCTCCGTCTCGATAATCCGCGAGCCCAATGAGGTCACATCCAGTGAAGCTGAATGTTGGGAGATTCTGACGGAGAAAAGGGAGGGCTCCTTCGCGCGGTCCGTAATTGAACTATGGAACTCACTTCCAGAAGACGTCAGCTTGGGTGGCATTGAAAGGGGACTGGAGAAACTAATGGAGGACAAGGCTCTCTGTGGCCGCTAGCCATGGTGGCTATTTTTCTGTTGTCATTGTGCCCAGGTTCTGCTTCTGGGCATTGGGGCATCTGGTTGGTTGCTTGTGAGAGCAGGATGCAGGGCTTTCTTGGCTCTGATCCAGCAGGACCCTTCTTGCAACCTTAACAGGCACGGCACAAAAGGAAAAAGCAATGTGGAGGGAAGAGGAAAGCAACCATTGGAGGAACTGCTCTCTCATTGGCCAATGGATGGGGGAAAGTTGGTGTCCTCCTTGCTACGATGTTCATTCTTGGGTGTGTGTGAGAAGGGTAACCATGGGCCTAAGTCTCCTGACTCCATCTCTGCAATGCCTTTTGCTCCAGGACAATAGACAACCAGGTCCCCCTTTAAGCCAGGAGAAGGAGGAGAAGTTTCCTTCCAGCTGTGCCTTGTCTGACACTGAGACACCTGCAGTTATCTATAAGAACATAGGAAGGAGTTGCTGGATTGGACCAATGGCCCATCTAGTCCAGTGGCCAAATATCCCTAAGGACCCGGGCATGATGATGGTGATAATGATAATGATAATAATAATAATAATATTTTTTATTTATATTCCACCCTCCCCAGCCAAAGCCGGGCTCAGAGCGGCTAACAACAATAAAAGTAACACCGTTTACATAAAATCACAATCAATTAATTGAAATGCATTCTAAAATCAATTCATTCTAAAATCAGTTCAGAATCAAATTAATGGCAACCATTGGGCTAGAGTTCTATGAGGATTACGGAAGGAGGGGGTCAGACTGTGCCTTGGCCAAAGGCCAGGCGGAACAGCTCTGTCTTGCAGGCCCTGAGAAAGATGTCAAATCCCGCAGGGCCTTAGTCTCTTGTGACAGAGCATTCCACCAGATTGGAGCCACAGCCAAAAAAGCCCTGGCTCTGGTTGAGGCCAGCCTAACCTCCCTGTGGCCTGGGACCTCCAAGATGTTTTTGTTTGAAGACCGTAAGTTCCTCTGTGGGACATCCCAGGAGAGGTGGTCCCGTAGGTACGAGGGTCCTAGGCCGTATAGGGCTTTAAAGGTTAAAACCAGCACCTTAAACCTGATCCTGTACTCCACTGGGAGCCAGTGCAGCTGGTATAGCACCGGGTGAATGTGAGTTTTCTCTTCTCTCTTTTTTTAATAATAATTTTTATTAATTTTCCAACACAAATAAACAACCATATCGAAATTTCCACAAATTTGGTTCTTCTCAGTTACGCATTTCTTCTGTTTATATTGCCATTAAACTTCCCTCCCACTTCTATTTCTTTTTAACAATATATCTCAACTTTCACAGTGCTTCTTGAAACCCCACTAGCGTTGTTTGCACATCACATGTTTTTTTCAGATATTCAACAAATTTCCCCCAGTCCTCGATGAACTTTTGGTCTCGAAGATATCTAATTTTCCCAGTTAATCTGTCCAGTTCTGCATAGTCTGCCAGCTTCACTCTCCATTCTTCTACCGTTGGTATTTCCTCTTGTTTCCATTTCTGGGCCAGTAGAATTCTTGCTGCTGTAACTGCGTATTGGAAAAGTTTACAGTCCTTTCTTCTTATTTCCTTTCCTGTAATCCCTAAAAGAAAGATCTCTGGTTTCTTTACAAATGTGTATTTTAACATCTTTTTCATTTCATTGTATATCATCTCCCAGAATCCCTTCACTTTCTTACACTCCCACCACATGTGATAAAACGTCCCTTCTTTTTCCTTACATTTCCAACACTTGTTACACGTCTTATACATTTTTGTTAATTTTACCGGTGTGATATACCATCTGTAAAACATTTTCATAACATTTTCTTTTAGTGCCATACAAGCAGTGAATCTTAAGTTCTCCTTCCACAGTTTTTCCCAATCCTCAAACTGTATATTATAACCAAAATCTTTGGCCCATTGTACCATTACCGATTTAACTTCCTCATCTTTCATGTTCCATTCCAACAATATTTTATACATTTTTGACAGAATTTTAGTCATTATTTATCACTTCTATCTGGAACTTTGAATCTTTTTCTGCATAACCCCTTTCTTTAATGTCTTTTTTGAACATTTCATTAACCTGAAAATAATGCAACCAATCATACACATGTTCTCTAACTTGTTCATATGGCTTTAGTTTCCATTTTCCTCCTCCTTTGGTTATCAATTCAACATATGTAATCCAATTACCTCTCATATTTATTTTCTTTACACTCATAACCTCTAATGGAGACAACCAGTGTGGAACTCTAGGTTCTAATAGGTTTTTGTACCTATCCCATATTTCTATTAGTGGAGTTCCCAAAACCTTTATGAATTTTGTTCTTTTCACACCATAGATACGCGTGCCATCCAAATCTGTTATCAAATCCTTCTAAATCTAATAACTCCTTATTCTCTAATTTTATCCATTCTTTCAACCAGCAAAGACATGCTGCTTCGTAGTATAGTTTCAAGTCCGGCAGGGCGCAGCCTCCTCTTTCCTTTACATCCGTTAGTAACTTAAATTTAATTCTCGGCTTCTTCCCTGCCAGATATACCTTGAAAGCACTCTTTGCCACTCTTTGAAAATTACTACCCCCTTCATTATGGGGATTGTCTGAAACAAGAATAACATCTTTGGAAGGACACTCATTTTTACCATAGAGATTCTACCCCAAAAAGATAACTTCATTCTTCCCCACATCTCTACATTTTTCCTGATTCCATTCTCGTCCTCTGTCGTCCCTTTCTCCTTGTGCCCTCCATCTTTCCCAAAATCAGGGTCTTTTCCAGGGAGTTTTCTCTTCTCATGAGGTGGCCAAAGTCTTGGAGCCTCAGCTTCAGGATCTGTCCTTCCAGTGACCACTCAGGGCTGATTTCCTTAAGAATCATGGATCACTTAAGAATCATGATTTCCTTAAGAATCATGGATCACTGCCTTGCCATGGCAAAGGGGCTTGAATAACTCAGAGAAGCTATGAACTATGCCGTGCAGGGCCACCCAAGATGGACAGGTCATAGTGGAGAGTTTTGACCAAAAGTGATCCACCTGGAGCAGGAACCGGCAAGCCACTCCAGTATCCCTGCCAAGAAAACTCCATGGACAAAGACAACAGGCATGCCTTAGAATCCACATACAGTGGTATCTCGGGTTACAGACGCTTCAGGTTACAGACTCCGCTAACCCAGAAATAGTACCTCGGGTTAAGAACTTTGCTTCAGGATGAGAACAGAAATCGTGCTCTGGCGGCGCGGCGACAGCAGGAGGCCCCATTAGCTAAAGTGGTGCCTCAGGTTAAGAACAGTTTCAGATTAAGAACGGACCTCCAGAATGAATTAAGTTCTTAATCGAGGTACCACTGTACCAGGGAAAATGCGACTGAAATCTGGGAAAAGGAGGAACAAGAGAGAGGCCCAAGCCTTTGGATTTGTCTATCTCTCTTAACACACACATTTTTCTCTCCCTGTAGCCCTCTCCCTTTGATCAGAACCCGCTGGCAAGTCTGCAGAGGGTCTGCGAACGTTCGAGCATTTATAAATATATATATATCTCTAAGTGAAACATCGCCTGTCAGTAAAAGTCAGTTAAAAATAAATATTTGTGAGAGTTTATTTTTACTTTTTAAAAACAAGGAAAGAAGGGAGATGGGGGCCTTAAATCAAACCCGTTCTGTTCTCATCCTTCCTTTGTTGGTCTCAGACCCACTTTTGGGGGGGGGGGGTTTAAAAAGGAGAAGGGGGGAGCGGAATTTAAAAGAAGGCCTTTGGCAATGACACTTAGAGTGTCAACACCATATGTGGGAGGTGTTTTGCATGCGAAATTGACTGGGTGGGACGGATCCGAGAGAGTGACCCAGGCAGGCACCTCGGAATGAAACGGTGGTTAATTTTTTTTGGGGGGGGGGGGTTAATATGCTTTTTTTGCAGCCCACTCTGAGGCTCTGCCGCCGTTCCTTTTTCCGATCCGCAGTGCCTCCACTTAAAATAAAATGAAAATCAGTGGAGATAGTTGTGGGCTCTGTATAGCACCTTGCGGAAGGGCAGGCTGGTCCCCCCCCATCATTCTCTCTCCCCCCCCACACTCTTCTCCTTCCCCTTCTCAACTCTTTTCAAACATTACCCATTTGGTTTTATTCTGGGAAAGCGGGTGGGGGTGGTGTTACGGGCAGATAATTAGAGGCACCATCTGTGAGAAAAATCCAAAAGCGAAAGGGGGGGGGGAACCACCCAGCCTAGCATGGAGAGAGAGAGAGAGAGAGAGAGAAAGAAAGAGTGAGGGGTGAAAGAGAAACCGAGAATTGGGGTGCGGAGAGAAAGCGTTTAACGCTAGCCATCCTTCAGGAATCAAATCCAAAGGAAAATTCGGTTTCCATTTCTGCAACCTCCTGTCTCGAGGTTCGAAGCTAAACCGAGCCTCCATATGCCGAGAGATGTACCTGGAGATTGAACCGGCGATCGACAAAGCAGGGGTTCTGTTGACAAACGATGACCCTTCATTGTTTGGGGGGAAATGTCACTGCCCTTTTTAAAGATGCTCCCGTAAGAACGCAAGCATCTGGCCAAAGGCAGCCCACCAGCACCAGCACCCTGTTTGCACAGTGGCCAGCTAGTTGCTCACGAGAAACCTACTAGCAGGATTCGAACACAAGCCCTCCTGTAGTTTCCAGGGACTGGGATTCAGAAGCACCGCAGAGCACAGCCACCATGGCTGGGAGCCGCCAATAGCCCTTTCCTCTATGAATCTGCCCAGTCCTCTCACGCAGCTCCCCCATTCATTTCAGTGCTGCGGGTTATATTTTTTAAGGGTCTATAGAATTGATGCTTTTGAATTCTGGTGCTGGAGGAGACTCTTGAGAGTCCCATGGACTGCAAGAAGATCAAACCTCTCCATTCTGAAGGAAACCAGCCCTGAGTGCTCACTGGAAGGACAGATCCTGAAGCTGAGGCTCCAATACTTTGGCCACCTCATGAGAAGAGAAGACTCCCTGGAAAAGACCCTGATGTTGGGAAAGATGGAGGGCACAAGGAGAAGGGGATGACAGAGGACAAGATGGTTGGACAGTGTTCTCGAAGCTCCCAGCATGAGATTGACCAAACTGCGGGAGGCAATGGAAGACAGGAGTGCCTGGCGTGCTCTGGTCCAGGGGGTCATGAATAGTCAAACACAACTAAACGACTAAACAACAACAACATGGCCTTCAGGCAGTGCCCTTCCACCTACCTATTTCCCAAGCTGCCCTCCTTTGCTTCCCACGGTGCCCAACTCGGAGGGGAAGGGTTGCCGTTCAGTGGTGAGCACGTGCTTCTCAAGCAGAAGGTCCGGGTTCAAGTCCTGGCACCTCCAGGCAGGACTGGGGAATGGTCCTTGCCTGAAACCCTGGACAGCCACTGCCAACCCGTGTGGGCAATACTGAGTGAGACTGACCAATGGGCAAGCCAAGTAGAAGATCAGTTTGCCATGTCCCTGTCCAAATCAATCCTTTATTCAGAACAATGTGAACTGGAATCTTACTTTAGCAGACCCTCCAAGTGTCCCTATTTTTCAGGGACAGTCCATGATTTACAGAAGCCGTCCCAGTTTCTGATTTGATCATGAAGTGTCCCACTTTTCCTTAGGATGTCCCTATTTTCACATAACACCGGTCTTGAAAGACCTACACTGGCTCCCAGTACGTTTCCGAGCACAATTCAAAGTGTTGGTACTGACCTTGAAAGCCCTAAATGGCCTCGGTCCAGTATACCTGAAGGAGCATCACCACCCCCATTGTTCTGCCCGGACACTGAGGTCCAGCTCCGAGGGCCTTCTGGCGGTTCCCTCCCTGCAAGAAGCCAAGTTACAGGAAACCAGGCAGAGGGCCTTCTCGGTAGTGGAACCCGCCCTGTGGAACGCCCTCCCACCAGATGTCAAAGAGAAAAACAACTACCAGACTATTAGAAGACATCTGAAGGCAGCCCTGTTTAGGGAAGCTTTTAATGTTTGATGCATTACTGTATTTTAATATTTTGTTGAAAGCTGCCCAGCCAGATGGGCAGGATACAAATAATAAATTATTATAGTATTATTATTATTGGAGAAATGTTGGAAGGCATAGAGTTACGTGACCCCAGAGCTGAGGAGATAAGTAACTATACAACTTTTAGAAGACATCTGAAGGCAATCCTGTATAGGGAAGGTTTTTTTAAAAAAAAATGTTTAATGTTTTACTATGTTTTTGTACGGGTTTAAGCTGGCCAGAGTGGCTGGGGCGACTCAGTCAGATGGGCATAATATAAAAATATTATTATTATTATTATTATTATTATTGAATAGGACGTCCCTATTTTCATCATGGGACGCGGGTGGTGCTGTGGGTTAAAGCCTCAGTGCCTAGGGCTTGCCGATCGAAAGGTCGGCGGTTCGAATCCCCGCGGTGTGGTGCGCTCCCGCTGTTCGGTCCCAGCGCCTGCCAACCTAGCAGTTCGAAAGCACCCCTGGGTGCAAGTAGATAAATAGGGACCGCTTACTAGCGGGAAGGTAAACGGCATTTCCGTGTGCTCGCCAGAGCAGCGATGTCACGCTGGCCACGTGACCCGGAAGTGTCTTCGGACAGCGCTGGCCCTTGGCCTCTTTGAGTGAGATGGGCGCACAACCCTAGAGTCTGTCAAGACTGGCCCGTACGGGCAGGGGTACCTTTACCTTTTTATTTTCATCATATTGGAGAGTATGCTTTATCTGAAAGGGAAGGGTTTTGTGGATGCTTCCTCTGTTCCCATGTGAAATGCATCCAAGATTTCAACAGGCGTGGGCATCACACATTCAACCTTTCCAGTACAATAGAAGCCCACCAACTGCTATTTCCCCAGTCGCCATCGGACTACATGGAATTGGCAAAAATGACTGGCAGAATCAGAGACCAGGGAGGAGAGACGGTGGAAGAAGATTGGAAGAAATTTAAAGACTATTTACAGAAATATTATAAGATTAATGAATGTTAGAATGACATCGGATTGAGCTTAAAAGGTTATTAGCAACAAAGTGGTGAAGGAGTATGGAAAACTCGAAGGTTAAAAGGTGTAAAATAAAAAGGTTCAACATATTAAGATATTAAGAAAAGATTAAGATACATTAAGATATTAAGACAAAGATTAAGTTAAGATAAAGGGAAGGGATTTGCTGATTAAATATATGAACTGGAATACAGTGAGGGGAGGTGTGGGGAAGTCTGGGAAATAAGTAAACGCAAGGAATATTATGAAAATGGAATTGTTTTTATTTCCTTTTTTTGTATTGTCATTTTTGTCTTTCTGTATTTTTGTATTTTTGTATTTTTCTTTTGTTTTTTCTTTTATGTAAAAAACCTTAATAAAAATATTATATATAAAAAAAATATTTCCCCAGTCGCCATCACCAAGGTGCTGGAGACAGGCAAATCTCTGTTTCAATTTACCTTTTCTTCAATCGGAAATTTGGTTCGCATCAGTTTGTGATATGATTTTTTAAATTAAAAAAAAAACCTTTAAAAGAAGTCCTCATGAAAATTATAATCAACACTTCCGTGCATCGTTCTTCAGTTATGGACATTTTTTTTTGGTATGTGAACTTTCTTAATATAGTCGGTTTTCGAAAGCTATTTCCCGCAATATAACGGGAGGAATTCAGCGTTGTGCTATGATGAAACACTCTGCATGCAAAAGCATTTCAGTTTGCCAGATGGAACAATTCCCCACTCCCCCCCCCCTGCAGGCTGTTACGGGGGGTTCTCTTGACTCCCCACAAGCTGATTTTGGACAGTGTGGGGGCCTGCGGAGGGAGGAGAGGGGGAAATCCCTGTCACAAACTGGAAGTCCTTGCAAAAGGCTTCTTCTGTGAGCGCTCTGTAAGTGAATCCATCCCTATGAATTTTTACAAGTTATTTTCACTAAAATAAATGGCATTCGTACCTTGGAAGTCGAATGGAATCCATTCCGGAAGTGTATTTGACTTCCGAAACTTTCGACTTCCAAAGCGCGGCTTCCGATTGGCTGCTCCTGCAGCCAATCAGAAGCCCCGGAAGCCCCGTTGGACATTTGGCTTCAAAAAGAACGTTCGAAAATCAGAACGCTCACTTCTGGTTTTCGATTGTTCAGGAGCTGGGACGTTCAACTCCCAAGGCGTTCAGGAGCTGACGTATGACTGCATGCACTGTTATGCTCATATACAGTGGTACTTCGTTTTATGAACAGCCCTGTTAACGAACTATTTGGTTTACGAACTCCGCAAAACCGGAAGTAGTGTTCCGGTTTGCGAACTTTACCTTGGTCTACGAATGGAAGCCAAACGGTGGAAGGGCACTGGCAGCAAGAGGCCTCATTAGGGAAAGCGCGCCTTGGTTTAAGAACATATTTGGTTTAAGAATGGACTTCAGGAATGAATTAAGTTTGTAAACCGAGGTACCACTGTACGTATCTTCATATGTTATTTTGCCAAACAGGGATCTTTGGCAAGCAACCTTCCCTATTATAACATGTTATAATATTCTTTACATGTTAGTTTTCACTGACATATGCATTTTGAAGGCACATTTCCTCATAATGTGCAAATTTCTGTACTTTTTGGGGGTGGAGGAAGGATGGAAGAATCTGCAGTGGACATTGGAGAATCTCCAAGTGCAAATTTCACTTGGAGAGCCACTTTTTAATTTACAAATTGTTCCAGGAAGCGCAAGTCTAGTTCTTAATGGGTCTTCGACCCAAGTTGTCCCGGGCTTCGTAGATCACCCCAAGACCCTTGAAGCTGGCCCTGTAGCCTAGGGGCAACCATTGCAGATATTTCAGCAGCGCTGTCGCACACTGTTCCTCTGTCCCCCATCTGACTGCTGCGTTCTGCACCAGCTGGAGCCTTGAGACCAGGCCTGAAGGCAGCCCCACATAAAGCACCTTGCGCCAATCCACTTTTGAGGTTACCAAAGCATGGACCACAGAGGCCACATTATCCTGATCCAGAAAATGCCCAGTACCAGACTGATTATAGCTGGATGGATGGCGATGCTGTGTCTCCACTCTTGGAAGCAGTAAAGCTTCTGAATTCCAGTTCTGAAAACTGTAGGAGGCCTCTAGTGGTTGAATCCTGCTTGTGGGACTACTGCAATGTGCTCTACATGGCGCTACCTTTGAAGGTGACCTGGAAACTACAAGTAATCCAGAATGCAACAGCTAGACTGGTGACTGGGAGCGGCCGCCAAGACCACATAACACCGGTCTTGAAAGACCTACATTGGCTCCCAGTACGTTTCTGAGCACAACTCAAAGTGTTGGTGTTGACCTTGAAAGCCCTAAATGGCCTCGGCCAAGAAGACCTGAAGGAGCGTCTCCATCCCCATCGTTCTGCCTGGACGCGGAGGTCTGGCTCCGAGGGCCTTCTGGCGGGTCCCTCATTGCGAGAAGCAAAGCTACAGGGAACCAGGCAGAGGGCCTTCTCGGTGGTGGTGCCTACCCTGTGGAATGCCCTCCCATCAGATGTCAAAGAGATAAAAACAACTACCTGAAATTTAGAAAACATCTGAAGATAGCCCTGTTCAGGGAAGTTTTTAATGTGTGACATTTTAATGTATTTTTAATCTTTGTTGGAAACCCAGCCAGATGGGTGGGGTTGTTGTTGTTGTTTAGTCGTTTAGTCGTGTCCGCCTCTTCGTGACCCCCTGGACCAGAGCACGCCAGGGACTCCTGTCTTCCACTGCCTCCCGCAGTTTGGTCAAACTCATGCTGGTAGCTTTGAAAACACTGTCCAACCATCTCATCCTCTGTCGTCCCCTTCTCCTTGTGCTCTCCATCTTTCCCAACATCAGGGTCTTTTCCAGGGAGTCTTCTCTTCTCATGAGGTGGCCGGGATACAAATAAAGTATTATTATTATTGTTGTTGTTGTTGTTGTTGTTGTTGTTGTTGTTGTTGTTATTATTATTATTATTATTATTATTATTACTACTTTTGGCTTCCCACAGGCATCTGGCTGACCAAGATGAGAACAGGACGCTGGACTAGGCGGGTCACTGGCCTGATCCTGCCGTCTCTTCTCATGTCCTTATGCTCTCATCCGATCTGGCTTTGGCAACTGATTGCCAAATTTCCCTATGGTCCTACGTGAACTGCAGAAAAAGTTAAACCCTGCTTGCGACCAGTCCGATTCCACCTCTCCGCTCCCAGCCTTGGAGCGTCAAACCCCGCTTTTTTTTTGCTTTCCGCAGATATCAAGGCAATCCAGCTCTTAATGAGATCTGCGCGAAGGTTCCTGTTTGGGAGAAAACACGCCCCGGGGGGTGGAGAAACAGGGGATTCTCTTTCCTAATGAGTTGGCCGCAGCGCTCTAAGTGGGGTGCCGGAGAGAGGGATCGATAATTTGGGGGTAAGTTTGCGGTCAGTAGCCACATGCTATGCGAAAAGGGTTATTCCACGGCGGCGAGGGGGAACCAGGCGCAGGAGCTTAACTCTTCGGGGGCCGGCATTGAGCGAGAGCTCGCCGCTCCCAGAGTCAAAAAGCGGCTTATTGTGCTGTAGAAATCGGTGCTGAAGAGGATTCTGAAACACAGAGTGAAGATGCAGAGACATGATCTTCAGGCCTGCTAGGTTTTCTGCATGGTTATTTATTCTCCAGCAGAAGAACGGAAAATTCTGCAGCATCAAGAACAGAAACCTGCAACCTTTTTAACAACAACAACAACAACAACAACAACAACAATAATTATAATTTATTATTTGTACCCCACCCATCTGGCTAGGTTTCCCCAGCCATTCTGGGCGGCTTCCACAAAGACCAAAAATACACTAATACGTCATACATTAAAAACTTCCCTGACCAGATGCACAAGAAAGACCCAAATCCATTTCTCCTGTGGATTCCAGCGACAGACATCAATAATAATAATAATAATAATAATAATAATTTATTATTTATACCCCGCCCATCTGGCTGGGTTTCCCCAGCGACTCTGGGCAGCTTCCAACAGAACACTAAAATACAATAACCTATTAAACATTAAAAGCTTCCCTAAACAGGGCTGCCTTAAGATGTCTTCTGAATGTCAGGTAGTTGTTTATCTCTTTGACATCTGATGGGAGGGCGTTCCACAGGGCAGGTGCCACCACCAAGAAGGCCCTCTGCCTGGTTCCCTGTAGCTTTGCTTCTCACAATGAGGGAACTGCCAGAAGGCCCTCGGCGCTGGACCTCAGCGTCCAGGCAGAACGATGGGGGTGGAGACGCTCCTTCAGATAATCTGGGCCGATGCCGTTTAGGGCTTTAAAGGTCAACACCAACACTTTGAATTGTGCTCGGAAATGTACTTTGCTCAAGAGGGGCCCCCAAATCTATATGCTGTGATGGACAGAGCTGCAAGGCATCTTGGGACGCAGACACCCTCCCTCCCAAATATTGGACGCCTTGTTCAGTGACCCCCTTTGCTGCACCAGTTGTTCACGCACATTTTCCTGGCTCTCTTCACAAAGGCTGCGGATATTGCAGTGGTGGTGTAATTTTTTTAAAAAGTGCCGCCTGGTGTTAAAGTTCAGCTATTTGCTTGAGCACCCTCCAGTTTTACCAAGTGACAACAAAGTGAGTGTCTCTGCACATGTACAGAGCGACATGCTTACCAGTGTCAAGCCACAGCGAATAAGATTCAGAGGCAGTGGTCTGAAGTCTGAGGGTATGGTCTCCAAAGGGATGCTGGAGCTCAGACCCCTCTCAAAAAAATACATTTGTGGGAGTCCAAAAATGCACCAGCCTCTAGGAGTTAGTGTATAAGATCTGAAAGGCACCATGGCGAGGAACGCTGGTTTACATCGGTCTTCATTCAGGGGAGATTCCCACATCACCCCTCATTGCGAAAAGCAAAGCTACAGGGAACCAGGCAGAGGGCCTTCTCGGTAATGGCACCTGCCCTGTGGAACGCCCTCCCATCGGATGTCAAAGAGATAAACAACTACCTGACATTTAGAAGACATCTTAAGGGCAGCCCTGTTCAGGGAAGTATTTAATGTATGACGTATTAGTAGTCCGAGCACAATTCAAAGTGTTGGTGTTGACCTTTAAAGCCCTAAACGGCATCGGCCCAGTATATCTGAAGGAGCGTCTCCACCCCCATCGTTCTGCCTGGACGCTGAGGTCCAGCGCCGAGGGCCTTCTGGCAGTTCCCTCATTGTGAGAAGCAAAGCTACAGGGAACCAGGCAGAGGGCCTTCTCGGTGGTGGCGCCCGCCCTGTGGAACGCCCTCTCATCAGATGTCAAAGAGATAAACAACTACCTGACATTTAGAAGACATCTTAACTTCAGGGAAGTTTTTAATGTGTGACATTTTAGTGTATTTTTTATCTCTGTGGAAGCCGCCCAGACTGCCTAGGGTTCAAATAATAAATTATTATCATCATCATCATCATCATCATCATCATCTTTGATGTTTTATTCTGTTTTAATCTGTTGGAAGCCACCCAGAGTGGCTGGGGAAACCCAGCTGGATGGGGTATAAATAATAATAATAATAATAATAATAACCACCACCCAAACATCATTCCCTTTCTGCAGCAATTTCTTCTTTGACTAACAGCTACATACAGTTGTTTAAAATCTGCTGGCCTGCTCTCTGCTTGCTTTCTATATACATATATGTGTGTGTATGAATATATGAATATACCGTAGTTTTCCGTGTATAACACGCCCCCATGTATAAGATGACCCTTATTTTTGGGGACTCAAAATTACGGAAATGGGGGGAGATTTCCACTTGCCACAGACACAACTAGTAAAAAAAACCTCGTCTTATACACGGAGAAATACGGTATATATGATAATTAGTTTAATAATTGAAATAGTTACATTCAGTTTTTTCTTAGCCCCTTTGAATATTTATATAGTTAAAAGAAAATGGGTAAAAATCTATGTTGAGAGAATGAAAGATAAGAGCACCCTTGAGCATGTGAAAAGTGCATTTCTCATCCCACCGGGATTTGGCCTAGTTCCACACTTCAGAGTTCAGCTCCCAGGCATAAGCCACCTCCCAGTTCTGTGGCAACACCTGTCGCAACTGAGAAGTGAAGGAGAGGAAAACTGGCTGAATGGGATGAGGCAAAATTAAGCATGTGTGTTAAATGCTGTCGCCGCCATCACTTCTAACTTGACTTTTAATGGCATCACGGGTGGCGCTGTGGGTTAAACCACAGAGCCTAGGACTTGCTAATCAGAAGGTCGGCGGTTCGAATCCCTGCAACGGTGTGAGCTCCCGTTGCTCGGTCCGTGCTCCTGCCAACCTAGCAGTTTGAAAGCACGTCAAAGTACAAGTAGATAAATAGGTACCACTCCGGCGGGAAGGTAAACGGCGTTTCCGTGACCTGCTCTGGTTCGCCAGAAGCGGCTTAGTCATGCTGGCCACATGACCCGGAAGCTGTACACCGGCTCCCTCGGCCAATAAAGCGAGATGAGCGCCACAACCCCAGAGTTGGCCACGACTGGACCTAATGGTCAGGGGTCCCTTTACCTTTACCTTAACAATAGCCGATGCAAAAACCCAAGGAGCACAATTAAAACGATTGCGCTCACATCTCATTGCTAATAAATAACAACCACAAACCAATAATTCACTAGAAAGGGGAGACGGCGGGAGGAGGAATATTTCGGGTTGTTCCAAAAGACAGATCTTCCCCTGACATGGGGGTCATCTAAGGTGACCCGCTTCTCGGCCAGCTAATTTGCAATCCTGGCATTTGCAAAAGGAGGACCGGGCAAAACATTTCCAAAACTCGAATTTTATCGCCCAGGAGAGGTGAATGAACGCAGATTCCGACAGAGGTGGGCAGAGAAGGAGAGAAGGGAAAGGGAGAAGAAGAAGAGGAGGATTTGAAGCAGGCTGTTAATAAAACGGGTCTGGGGGTGGGGGTGGGGAGACAGGCGGTAGCTGCCCGCGTAACCCCGATTTTAATTGGGTTCACGTTGAACAACAGGGATGTCAACAGAGACAAGCCAGTTAAGGAACGCCCGTCGGGTCCTGCAAAATGAGTGGGCGGACTTGTTGGGGGGGGGATTGTGGTGGGTGGGCAGCAGAAAGCGTTGTCATTGGGGTTGCCTAGCGACGCAGGCGGCTGACCCCCCGTGCAACAAGCCCATCAGACGCGAGCAGAGACTGACAGGCTCCTTCGGATGAAACAATCGCAGTTGCAAAAGGGGCTTTGTTTTTGCGGGACGACTCTGGGTTTCGTCGGAGCCGATAACGCAGACCGTCCCCGCCCCCGAACCTCTTTCAAAATGCTAACGCCGCACCCTCAGACGTTTGAAGCGAGAGGCACAGGGCCCCGGGGCCCCTATCCCCAGATTATGTTCCAAATATTCACAGACATCACGCACCTCCCAAATTCACGAATCGCATTTTGAGGAGGCCAGGAGAGCGTGGGTAGAGAAATGTTTTCCTCTCCTAGTTACAACTCTTTGGAGATCCCGAGCCTCAAGGAGGTTAGATTGGCTTCAACTAGGGCCAGGGCCTTTTCAGTACTGGCCCCGATGTGGTGGAACGCTCTGTCACAAGAGACCAGGGCCCTGCAGGATTTGACATCTTTCCGCAGGGCCCGCAAGACAGAGCTGTTCCGCCTGGCCTTTGGTTTTCCTCCCCTTATGGTCTTGATTTATCAGCTATTTTAAAATGAGGATGCATTTTAAATTGCGTTTTAACCTGTATTTTAAATTGGTCCCCCCCCTCTCTTTTTCCCCTATTATGTTTTTACTGTGATTTTATTGGTGTTAGCTGCCCTGAGTCCGGCTCCGGCCAGGGAGGGCGGGGTATAAATAAATTATTATTATTATTATTATTATTATTATTATTATTATTATCTCATGGGCATCCAGTGAAACTGAACATTGGAAGGTTCAGGGAAGGTGAAAGATGCAGCGCATGGTTAAACTGCGGAACTCCCTGCCACAGTGACGGCCACCAACTCGGATGGCTTTAAAAGAGGATCGGACAAATTGATGGAGGAGGAAAGGGTTATCAGTGGCTGCTGGCCACAATGGCGGTCCTCTGCCTCCACTTTCAGAGGCGACAATGCTTCTGAATCAGAGTTGCTGGAAAACATAGGTGGGGAAGAGTTGCTGTTCTGCTCAGGTCCCAGTTCCAGATGGGCCTGAAGCAGCAGTGATATCTTATGTTTGAGGGTGGGGGTCACACGTCAGAGGTGGGCAGGGCCAGAGGCAAAAGAAAATGCCTTGGGGAACAGCCAGTGTGGCATAGTGGTTAGAGCATGGGTAGGCAAACTAAGGCCCGGGGGCCAGATCCGCCCCAATCGCCTGCTATATCTGGCCCACGGACGGTCTGGGAATCTGTGTTTTTACATGAGCAGAATGTGTCCTTTTATTTATAATGCCTCTCTGGGTTATTTGTGGGGCCTGTCTGGTGTTTTTACGCGAGCAGAATGTGTGCTTTTATTTAAAATGGGTTATTTGTGGGGCATAGGAATTCATCCCCCCCCTTCAAAATATAGTCCAGCCCCTCACAAGGTCTGAGGGACATTGGACCGGCCCCCTGGTGAAAAAGTTTGCTGACCCCTGGGTTAGAGCATCGGACGAGGGCCTGGGAGGGTTGTGGTTTAGTCATTTAGTCGTGTCCGACTCTTCATGACCCCATGGAGCAGAGCACACCAGGCACTCCTGTCTTCCACTGCCTCCCCAAGTTTGGTCAAACTCATGCTGGTAGCTTCGAGAACACTGTCCCAGCATCTCATCCTCTGTCGTCCCCTTCTCCTTGTGCGCTCCATCTTTCCCAACATCAGGGTCTTTTCCAGGGAGTCTTCTCTTCTCATGAGGTGGCGCAAGCCTTGGAGCCTCAGCTTCAGGATCTGTCCTTCCAGTGAGCACTCAGGGGCTGATTTCCTTCAGAATGGAGAGGCTTGATCTTCTTGCATTCCATGGGACTCTCAAGAGTCTCCTCCAGCACCAGAATTCAAAAGCATCCATTCTTCGGCGATCAGCCTTCTTTATGGTCCAGCTCTCACTTCCATCCATCACTAGTGGGAAAACCAGAGCTTTAACTATACGGACCTTTGTTCAAATCCTCCCCTTTGGCCATGTAGCTCACTAGGAATGACCTTTGGACAGTCACAGCCTCTCAGACTAACCTACCTCACAGGGTTGTTGTGGGCATTAAATGGGTGAGTGTGTGAACCATGTGTGGCACCTTCAGCTCCTAGGTGGAATATAAACACAGCAAATAAATAAAACCAATAAATAAAAAAATATATTGGAGACCAGATGAAGAGCAGCAAGCAGACCTCCCAATCCATGGATCTGGCTCCCCGAGTCGTCTATAAACAGGCGGCTTCCTCTAATTTATTTATTTAATAGATTTAATAGCGATATAACCTTCTCTTCTCCTTTGAGTTACGGCCTTGCGATATGGACACCCCCCCCTCTGACGCACGGCTCCCTCCTCGGACGGGAAGATGAAAAGGGTATTAGCAGTGATGGATGCTCTGCAGAACGGCCCTTTGACAGCGGCCGGCTTCACTCATGCTACCCGGAGGGGCAGCAGGGAGCCATGCCGAAAGGGCCTGTGCCAAAACTGCTCCGGGAGAATTGATGGGCGAACCTCCGATTTAAAGGGAGGCAGACCGGTGAGGGAGCTGGCTGATTTCTAAAGTGGGGGTGGGCTCAAATGCAGGAGCCCCCATCTCCGCTTCATCCCACATTGTGGTGGTGTAAAAGTGCACTCATTTCACACGCTAGCAAGGTTATGCTTAAAATTCTACAAGGCAGGCTTAAGCAGTATGTGGACCGAGAACTCCCAGAAGTGCAAGCTGGATTTCGAAGGGGCAGAGGAACCAGAGACCAAATTGCAAACATGCGCTGGATTATGGAGAAAGCTAGAGAGTTCCAGAAAGACATCTACTTCTGCTTCATTGACTATGCAAAAGCCTTTGACTGTGTCGACCACAGCAAACTATGGCAAGTTCTTAAAGAAATGGGAGTGCCTGACCACCTCATCTGTCTCCTGAGAAATCTCTATGTGGGACAAGAAGCTACAGTTAGAACTGGATATGGAACAACTGATTGGTTCAGAATTGGGAAAGGAGTACGACAAGGCTGTATATTGTCTCCCTGCTTATTTAACTTATATGCAGAATTCATCATGCGAAAGGCTGGGCTGGATGAATCCCTAGCTGGAATTAAGATTGCCGGAAGAAATATCAACAACCTCAGATATGCAGAGGACACAACCTTGATGGCAGAAAGTGAGGAGGAATTAAAGAACCTTTTAATGAGGGTGAAAGAGGAGAGCACAAAATATGGTCTGAAAGCTCAACATCAAAAAAAACAAAGATCATGGCCACTGGTCCCATCACCTCCTGGCAAATAGAAGGGGAGGAAATGGAGGAAGTGAGAGATTTTCCTTTCTTGGGCTCCATAATCACTGCAGATGGTGACAGCAGTCACGAAATTAAAAGACGCCTGCTTCTTGGGAGAAAAGCAATGGCCAACCTAGACAGCATCTTAAAAAGCAGAGACATCACCTTGTCGACAAAGGTCCATATAGTCAAAGCTATGGTTTTCCCAGTAGTGATGGATGGAAGTGAGAGCTGGACCATAAAGAAGGCTGATCGCCGAAGAATTGATGCTTTTGAATTATGGTGCTGGAGGAGATTCTTGAGAGTCCCATGGACTGCAAGAAGATCCAACCTCTCCATTCTGAAGGAAATCAGCCCTGAGTGCTCACTGGAAGGGCAGATCCTGAAGCTGAGGCTCCAAGACTTTGGCCACCTCATGAGAAGAGAAGACTCCCTGGAAAAGACCCTGATGTTGGGAAAGATGGAGGGCACAGGGAGAAGGGGACGACAGAGGACGAGATGGTGGGACAGTGTTCTCGAAGCTATCAGCATGAGTTTGACCAAACTGCTGGAGGCAGTGGAAGACAGGAGTGCCTGGCGTGCTCTGGTCCAGGGGGTCACGAAGAGTCGGACACGACTAAACAACTAAACAACAACATTGTTGTTGTTGTTATGTGTGGGGGATGTATTCCACTGAGAGCAGTCAAGTACAACATTCCTTGTAATTCTAGAGAAGACATGCAGGGGAATATGTGGTCCAGCCAGTTGAAAACCTGTGGTGTAGTGGTTAAGAGCGGTAGACTCGTAATCTGGTGAACCAGGTTCGATTCCCCACTCCTCCACATGCAGCTGCTGGGTGAACTTGGGCTAGTCACACTTCTCTGAAGTCTCTCAGCCCCACTCACCTCACAGAGTGTTTGTTGTGGGGAGGAAGGGAAAGGAGAACGTTAGCCACTTTCAGACTCCTTCGGGCAGTGATAAAGCGGGATATCAAATCCAAACTCCTCCTCCTCCTCTTCCTCTTCTTCTTCTAGCTGGAGCATCCTTCCTTTTGCTTGTGACTACAGGTGGGTGTGACCTTACCTGTCCAGGTAACAAAAGGACAAGCCATGCAGCCCCCCTCCCATCTTCTCCATCTTCCTTTCATCTTGTGAACTGCAGTGACTTCCAGTCTGCAGTCACTGGGATTATTCCCCCATATGGGGTAGATCCACATGTACATATTTGTAACTAAGTCTGCCTTCAGGGATCCAACTGTGAACTGATGTGAGTAAACTTCTTTTGTTGACTTTGAATAAGACTGTCGTGTCTTTATTCTTTTTAAAGGGAATTTACAATTCAATGTGATACAGACTGAATTGTATAACAGTGAGAGGCTTACACGAGCCTGCAACCAGCTAGCTACCTGCAGTGCGTAAGAAAGGGGAATGTGAACTCTGCTAAGTAAAGGAACTTGCTAGCACAAGTTAGGAAGGATATTAATAAACAATATATTCTCTCCTGCCACTCTGAACATTCCCACGATGTGGTGTAGTGGTGAGGGTGTTGGACTAGGACCTGGGAGAGACCGGAGTTCAAATCCTCCCACTTGGCCACAAGGCTCCACCTGTCCTTCCTCACAGGGTTGTTGTTCCTGTGGGGATAACAAGGGGAGGAGAATTTTGTAATGCCACATCAAGCTCTTTGGAAAGAAGAAGGTGGGGTGTAAATGGAACGCCTCAAAATAAATAAAAGCTTTATTTTCTCTGCTCTCCAGCAGCATAGGCTTCTCACCATTCACACGCCTCAAAAATGGTAGGATCGTGTCCTGTCCCTCTTGGGCGTGTGAGGCAGTTGCGTAGCGTGGGGGGTGCAGGGGGGTATGTTGGTATGTTGTACTATTTTATTGTTGTTAGCCGCCCTAAGCCCGGCTTCTGCTGGGGAGGGCGGGATATAAATAAATTTATTATTATTATTATTATTATTATTATTATTATTATTATTATTATTATTTACCACCAGTGGCATAGCGTGGGGGTGCAGGGTGGCCAGCCGCACCGGGCGCAACATCTGGAGGGGGGCGCGCTCGCACTTGCAGCTCTCTGCCCCTACCTGGCTCACTCACTCTCTCTCACTGCAGTGCTGGCTGTGCGAATCCGATCCGAGCCGCCGGGTTGGCGCCCACTGTGGAGGGGAGGGTGCCAGGCGTGCGGTGCAGTGCGGAGAGAGAGCGAGGGACTATCTGGGGGAGGGACAGTGCAGCGGGGGGGGGGGCGCAAATTACTTGCCTTGCCCCGGGTGCTGACAACCCACGCTATGCCACTGGTGTGAGGCCTTTCGTGCTCGGTAGATTCCAGGTACTCCTTTCTCTCTCGTTCTACGAATGTTCGGCACTGAGCCTTTATTGTTCTGTCAGTTAAGTTCCTTTCCTCTCTCCCCCCCCCCTAATTTTTAAAATAAAAATACCAGTGTCTTCGTATTTTCACGGAGGCGTGCTTGCTGCCTGAATGGAAATACCTACTATGCAATTAAGTCAGACAAGAATGGCTTCTTCAAGAAATAAAATAAAATCCTCTCACGGCCACTGTTTCCCCTCTTCACAAAAATCGGTTGATAATTTGTCGTCAATGCAATGTGAGTTCCTCAGTGAGATCTCTCGATCTCTCTCTCTCTCTGGGTCCTTCTAGTGTGGGTGATGATTTAGCAGTACTCAGAAGTGCCTGTTTTTGCTTCGTACAGAAATGGTGAGATTTCTGCCTTGTGTGACACCCTGGAGGAGCAATCCTGCTTTTGAGAACAAGCTGTTTGTTTTTGATCCTATTTTTTAAACAGTGAATAGTGATGCTTTCCCCTTTTAATTGCTTGCAATCCCTTCGGAGCAGGCAGGAGGGCATCGAGGCAACGCCCGCCCACCAACTTACTTCCATGCATTTTACCCAAACGGCAAAGCCGCACCTGTTGAATTTCTGCTGCTCCAAAAGTTGGAGGATCCCTACCAGAAAAGGCTTCTAGGTCTCATATCCACGTTCCTTTATTATTAAAAGCATCTTCCTAGTCTTCATGGCTATGTGTATTTTGAAGTGTGAGGAACAAGGTTTCAGAAGTTGTGGCCATCTCTCTCCCCCCCCTTTTAAGCCAGTTTCTAGCGTTCATGGCTGCAGTTCATTTCTTAAAACAACAAGACGTTTCCAACATTCAATGTTGTGTTCCACACACACAGTAACCCTTGCGACTATTATCTTTCATTTTAAGTGAGTTTCTAGTCCATATGAACACATTCCTTAAAATCAAAATTTTGGTTCTTGCCCTCATTCTGTTTTCGAAAAGCAATTCATAGCTGAATTCTTCTTTTCTTTTCTGAAAAGTAAGCTTCTAGGCTTTGTGGCTGAACTCCTTTAAAACAACAGCAACAAAGTTCTAGTCCTCATGGGCTGCATTCTGGTTTTTTTTGAAAATTAAGCTTCTAGGCCTCATGATTGAAACCCGCCCCCCTTTTTAAAAGCAAGATTTTGTGCTTTTTGTGCAAAGGGGAGGTGAAGGCGAGGTCAGCGGTCTAGCCCATCGCTTCGAATCATGGAGGAAGGAGAGTTAAGGCAGCCTGACAACCTCAAGATGACCATTAACACCTTCCCTCCCGAGGCTCCGCAGTCGACCTCACTGACTGGGTTGGGGGCAGCATGGGGAGGGAGGCTGGAAAACTCTAATATCTCGACTGAGCAGCCCCTTCCCCATCTGATCTTAGCATTCACGCAAATAGAGAGTAGTCCAATTAGCTAAAAAGAGAGGAAATGCCAAGTTGCGACCAGTTAACTGCTTACTGGGGGCCGCCACCCACTTTAAAAACTCGTGAGCTGACACAGTTGTGCAAAGAGCTCCTGCTCCCCCGCCCTGGACATGAAAAAGTGGAATTCTGCTGCCTTGCTGGGATGGCAAAATCCTCATTTGTCACACCCACCGAGGCAGGCTGCGATGTTTGGCAGACAGATGGGGTGCACCTTGAGGAAGTATGAAGTAGGCGGGCCAGTTCAAAACGAAAAAGTGATTGTCACTGCCTACGTCCTGATCTTTCCTCTCTGAGAGCCAGTGTGGTGTAGTGGTTAAGAGCGGTGGACTCGTAATCTGGTGAACCAGGTCCGCGTCTCCGCTCCTCCACATGCAGCTGCTGGGTGACCTTGGGCTAGTCACACTTCTTTGAAGTCTCTCAGCCTCACTCACCTCACAGAGTGTTTGTTGTGGGGGAGGAAGGGAAAGGAGATTGTGAGCTGCTTTGAGACTCCTTAAAGGTAAAAGTAAAGGAACCCTGACAGTTAAGTCCAGTCGCGGACGACTCTGGGGTTGCGGCACTCATCTCGCTTTACAGGCCGAGGGAGCCGGCATTTGCAGTTTTTCCAAGTCAAGTGGCCAGCATGACTAAGCCGCTTCTGGCGAAACCAGAGCAGCACACGGAAATTCTGTTTACCTTCCCGCCGGAGTGGTACCTATTTATCTACTTGCACTGGCGTGCTTTTGAACTGCTAGGTTGGCAGGAGCTGGGACCGAGCAACGGGAGCTCACCCTGTTGCGGGGATTCGAACTGCCAACCTTCCGATCGGCAAGCCCTAGGCTCTGTGGTTTAGACCATAGAGTCACCCGCGTCCCTTAGGGTAGTGATAAAGCGGGATATCAAATCCAAACTCTTCTTCTTCTTCTCTCTCCTCCATACAAGACAGGAGATTCCAAATAAACACCAGGAAGAGCTTTCTGGCGGTAAGAGCCGTTCGACAGTGGAATGGTCTCCCTTGGGCGGCTGCAAACTCTCCTTCCTTGGAGGCTATTAAGCAGAGGTTGGGTGGGCATCTGTCACGGATGCTTTAGTTGAGATTCCTAAATTGCAGGGGGGGTTGGGCTAGATGACCGTTGGGGTCCCTTCCAACTCTACAATTCTATGATTCTATGATCCCGCAGCCAAAATCTGTGCGACTGCCATAAAACTTAGGGAACAAGCTCTACTACCAAAATGATTAAGGTTTTAAATGATAATTTTAGGTCATATTTTAGTGATCAAGATTTAATATATTTTTTTAACTGCCGCTATATCTGAATTGTCTCTGTTATACCCAATTGCAATTCAATGTACAGTGGTACCTTGGGTTACATACGCTTCAGGTTACACACTCTGCTAACCCAGAAATAGTGCTTCAGGTTAAGGACTTTGCTTCAGGATAAGAACAGAAATCGTGCTCTGGCGGTGCGGCGGCAGCAGGAGGCCCCATTAGCTAAAGTGGTGCTTCAGGTTAAGAACAGTTTCAGGTTAAGAACGGACCTCCGGAGCGAATTAAGTACTTAACCTGAGGTGCCACTGTATTCCTGTTGTGTTTTATGATTTTCCTGATATTGTAAGTGACCCGGAACTGGTCTGTGACTGTAATAATAAAATTATTCTATTCTATTCTATTCTATTCTATTCTATTCTATTCTATGATCCCGCAGCCAGGGTCTTTGTATGTTCATGGTGAAAGCAGATCTATGAAAGCACACATTTTTTTAAAAGTATCCATGGAGCTCAGAAGGAGGAACTCTTCAATTCCCCCAATCCATCTATGTCTCTCGTGTCCCCAGTTACAGTCCTCTGGAGGAATTTAATAAGCCTAACCTCTTGTTGACTCAACAGCACGCCCCAGTAACTCCCATCCAGGCCCGCTCCTTCCCTTTGGCCTCCATAAACATCCTGTCCTGGGAGGCCCAACCATCTGGATGAGCCCCTATGAAGAAAGGCTGCTTGGGCCTTTTCAGCTTGGGGGAACGGCGAGTCAACAATGGAAGCTTATAAAATCATGCCTGGCATAGAGAAAGTGCATACAGGAGAGGTTTTCTCCCTCTCTCGTACCACCAGAAGCTGAATGCTGGAAGACTCGAGATAGATAAAAGATGTTTTTTTCTTCCATGCAGCGTATACTTAGAACTATGGAACCCCCTGCTGCAGTAGGCAGTGACGGTCACCAACTTAGATGGCTTTATTTTTATTTATTTTATTATTTTCACCCCGCCCACCTGGCTGGGTGGATCCAGCCACTCTGGGTGACACCTTTGAAAGAGGAGTCAGCAAATTCATGGAGGAGGGGCTATCGGTGGCTACTAGCTAAGACGGCTGTGCTTTGCCTCCAGCTTCCGAATAGCAGTTTTTGGAAACCGGTTTCTTGTGCTAGGGTCCTGCTTGCCAGTCTCCTCCAGGCATCTGGTTGGAGAAAGAGGATGCTGGACTAGATGGGCCATTTTTTTTAAAAAAGGAACTTAGCTGTGAGATTGAGAAACTTACTTAAAACGAAAACAAAACACAAGTTGTTGCTTAGTCATTTAGTCGTGTCCAACTCTTATGATATGATACGATAATCTTTATTGTCATTGTCCCATACAGAACAACGAAATTGAAAATCTACACCAGACATTCAGAAACCAACAAGCCTGCTATCCCAGCTATCCCAGCCTGGTTAGCCCCCTAAAAAGTCTGATACCCCACAATTAAATACAATATACTCCCATAGAGACTACCTTAAAGGTAAAGGGACCCCTGACCATTAGGTCCAGTAGTGACCAACTCTGGGGTTGCGGCGCTCATCTGGCTTTATTGGCCGAGGGAGCCGGCGTACAGCTTCCGGGTCATGTGGCCAGCATGACTAAGCCGCTTCTGGGGAACCAGAGCAGCGCACGGAAGCGCACTCCCGCCGGAGTGGTACCTATTTATCTACTTGCACTTTGAGGTGCTTTCAAACTGCTAGGTTGGCAGGAGCAGGGACCGAGCAACGGAGCTCACCCCGTCACAGGGATTTGAACCACCGACCTTCTGATCGGCAAATCCTAGGCTCTGTGGTTTAACCCACAGCGCCACCCGTGTCCCTAGAGACTACCTTACACTGCGCTTAAAACGAAAATCGCATTTGAATAGAAACTGTTTCTCAGGCGGCTTCGTGATCCCATGGACCAGAACACGATAGGCACGCCTGTATTTGGACCATGCCATTTTTTTCCTCCGAAAGGGAACTCAGCTTTGAGGACTAGAAATGTGCTTTTTAAAAACAGAGACAGAGCCATGCTTAAAAGAAAAGACACAGCAGCGGCGAGGGTTGCAAAAGGGGACTTTTAAACCCGGTGCTAAATCCGGAAGCGGGGACCATGTTCTGCACTCTCCTCTCCTACCCGCACCCGGTGCCTGGGGCAGATGTACCAGAGCTCTGCTGGCAGCCCACGAATCCTTTGCCCCCTCACCCCCAAATGCGCCAAGCCTGCTATTAGGACAGGCTGCTTCCGCCCCCCCTGGAGAGATTCCAACCAGCCATATTTCTGGCAGTCTGCGCCTGAGCTCACTCCAAACGTTAATTTATCTTCTCGACGTCAAAAAGGAGAGGAAGGGGAAAGGGAGGCGGCGGCGGGGGGGGGGGGGGAGAGAGAAAGGAGATCCCACCCTAAGCACACAACCTCCCCCCTCCTTCCCATTCCCGTAAGTGACCATTAATTAAAGCCGAATTGTGGTACAGGGAAATCAAATGACTTTGCAGTGATTAAAGCCTATTACCAGCGGGGAGCGAACAGGCACGCATGATAATTTGCGGCTTATAGGAAACGGCGGCCGAGGTTGCCAGCTCGTTCCGCTCCTTCGCTGGCTCCTCCGAGCTCCCTCCTCCTCCTCGCCGAGCCGCCCTCCGTGCGCCAGGGATCGGGGCCAGCCCTGGGCATGTATGCCCCCTCCGAGCTGACCTTGCAAGAAGAAGAGGAGGTGAAAACGCTCGAGACCCCTCCCTAGCAGCCCAAAGCAAGGAGACTGCAATGTAGGCTGCTGTCTTATACAGAGTCAGGGCGCAGGGAGACGGACCGGCAGCAGCTGTCCAGCATTCAGAAGCAGGGCAGGATGCTGGCGAGTGAGCACGGGACGGGGTGGGGGGAAAGGAAGAGGCTGGAGTCTGACTCGGAGCAGTGGTTTGCAGGAACCCGGAGCAGCCAGGAGGCAGGGACACCTTTAGATTTTGAGGGGTGGAGCCCAGGATGGGTCAGAAGATAACGGTAAAGGTAAAGGACCCCTGGAGGGGACACGGGTGGCGCTGTGGGTTAAACCACAGAGCCTAGGGCTTGCCAATCAGAAGGTCAAAGTGCAAGTAGATAAATAGGTACCACTCCGGCGGGAAGGTAAACAGTGTTTCCGTGCGCTGCTCTGGTTTGCCAGAAGCAGCTTAGTCATGCTGGCTACATGACCCGGAAGCTGTACACCGGCTCCCTCGGCCAATAAAGCGAGATGATCACCACAACCCCAGAGTCATCCACGACTGGACCTAATGGTCAAGGGTCCCTTTACCTTTAAAGGACCCCTGGGCAGTTAAGTCCAGTCAAAGGCGACTATGGGGTTGTGGCGCTCATCTCGCTTTCAGGCCGAGGGAGCCGGCGTTTGTCCACAGAGAGCTTTCTGGGTCATGTGGCCAGCAGGACTAAACCGCTTCTGGCACAACGGAACACCATGATGGAAACCAGAGCGCACAGAAATGCCGTTTACCTTCCCGCCACAGTGGTACCTATTTATCTACTTGCACTTTGACGTGCTTTCGAACTGCTGGGTTGGCAGGAGCTGAGCAACTGGCAGGGTTGGCAGGACTGAGCAACGGGAGCTCACTCCGTCACGGGGATTCGAATCGCCGACCTTCCGATTGGCAAGCCCAAGAGGCTCAGTGGTTTAGACCACAGCTCTGAAGAGGAGGAGAAATAGGCAGGGCAGGCAAGTGATGGTCCAGGTGCTACCCTCTCCTGCACCACTGTCCCCAAGAACCAGGAGGGAATTGCAAAAAGAGCAGCAGAGGAAGTTGTCACACAGGTGTAGTCTCTGACTGTTTGCATACAACCTGGTAGGAGAAGCTACATATACGGGTGGGGAGAGTGACGCCCTGTTGCTGAAACTGCTCCACAGAGTACGGACCTGGAAATAGCTGCCCAGACGCTAGGCTAGCTTGATGAGCACACATTTCCAGAGCTGCGAAAGCAACTGTTAAGTGTTGCATAAGGTAAAGGTAAAGGTACCCCTGCCCGTACGGGCCAGTCTTGCCAGACTCTAGGGTTGTGCGCTCATCTCACTCTATAGGCCAGGAGCCAGCGCTGTCCGCAGACACTTCCGGGTCATGTGGCCAGCGTGACAAGCTGCATCTGGTGAGCCAGCGCAGCACACGGAACGCCGTTTACCTTCCCGCTGGTAAGCGGTCCCTATTGATCTACTTGCACCCAGAGGTACTTTCGAACTGCTAGGTTGGCAGGCGCTGGGACCGAACGACGGGAGCGCACCCCGCCGCGGGGATTTGAACCGCCGACCTTTCGATCGGCAAGTCCTAGGCGCTGAGGCTTTAACCCACAGCTCCACCCGCGTCCCAATTAAGTGTTGCATACCCTCCAACATTTATCCGATGAAAATAGGGACGTCCCATTCCTTAACGATAATTTTGCTGCCCACTCTGGGCAGCTCCCAACATACTGTATTATTATTATTAAATTTATTATTATTTATTAATTTTGTCTCTATACCCATAGATCTTAGGGTGGTTCATAGCATAAAAATACATTATTATAAACACCCAATGCATAATAATAACGCAAACCAAACCAAACAATAACGCCCCTCCCCAAAACATTTTAAAAGGGCATTGAATGTCAATCAGCCCAAGGTCTGGTTGAAGAGGAACGTTTTTGCCTGGTGCCCAAAGGTTTATAATGAAGGCGCCAGGCGAGCATCCCTGGGGAGAGCATTCCACAAATGGGGAGCCACTGCAGAGAAGACCCCGTTGTCGTGTTGCCACCCTCTGGACCTCTCGTGGAAGAGGGAATATGAAGAAGGGTCTGGGGTCTCAGGGTCTGAGTTGGCTCATATGGGGAGAGGTGGTCCTTAAGGTATTGCGGTCCCGAGCTATTTAAGGGTTTCTATGTCAAAACCAGCACTTTGAATTGTACCCTGAAACTAATTGTCAGCCAGTGCGGTCGGGCCAGGATCAGTGTAAGATGCTCAAACCGTCTTGCCCTGGTGAGCAACCTGGTGGCTGAATTCTGCACTAGCTGAGTTTCCTAGTCCTCATTGTTCTCAACAAAGGGCTGATTTAAGTAGCAGCAGGCCTTATACAGTGGTAAAGGTAAAGGGACCCCTGACCATTAGGTCCAGTTGTGGCTGACTCTGGGGTTGCGGCGCTCATCTCGCTTTACTGGCCGAGGGAGCCGGTGTACAGTTTCCGGGTCATGTGGCCAGCATGACTAAGCCACTTCTGGCGAACCAGAGCAGCACACGGAAACACCATTTACCTTCCGCCAGAGAGCTACCTATTTATCTACTTGCATTTTGGCGTGCTTTCGAACTGCTAGGTTGGCAGGAGCAGGAACCGAGCAACGGGAGCTCACCCCGTTGCGGAGATTCGAACCGCCGACCTTCAGATCGGCAAGTCCTAGGCTCTGTGGTTTAACCCACAGCGCCACCCACGTCCCTTATACAGTGGTTACCTCAGGTTGAAGACACTTCAGGTTACAGACGCTTCAGGTTACAGACTCCGCTAACCCAGAAATAGTACCTCGGGTTAAGAACTTTGCTTCAGGATGAGAACAGAAATCGCGTGGCAGCAGCGGGAGGCCCCATTAGCTAAAGTGGTGCTTCAGGTTAAGAACAGTTTTAGGTTAAGAACGGACCTCCAGAACGAATTAAGTTCTTAACCAGAGGTACCACTGTATACCAAGTCCATGTCTCTCAGTAGTGCTGACACTGGCTGACCACGGCTGTCCAGCGTTTCAGACAAAGGAATCTCTCCAGGGACCTTCTGCATGCAAAGCAAGACTCTCTACCAATGAGCTAGGACTCTTATCCCAAATTACGCCCCTAGAATGTGTTTCAGAGCAGCCTTGAAGGAGAAACACTGAAAGATAACGTTTGATACGCAATCCGCAGCAGCCTGGCTAATTCACATTTTCCGAGCAATTAGCCCATTACTATCACTTTGCTAAATATCATTAGATCGCGCGGTGGCTGTGGTTGGGGCAATTTCCCCCTCGGCAAAACAGCCAGCTTGAGAGCAAAAGGAGGGGAGGGGAAGCCTTTTCCCTGTCTCTCTCTCGTCTCCTGCCACAGCCCAATCAACCCAAAGGAGTCAAAGTTTCTAGCCTGCAAGCCTGTTGAGTAGCCCTACCTGCCCACACATTCTGAATGTCATGGAGAGTCTGGAGTGAAGGTGAGCGAATGAGACCAGGAACTTCTACATGCACCTCAAAAGAATTATAGGAAATTGAAGCTGCGCCAGGAAACAGGGGAGAGTTTAAGGGTTTCTGAAAGCAATTCTACCGCACCCCTTGGAGGCAGCATCGCTTCTGAATACCACTTGCTGGAAACTGCAGGAAAGGGGAGGGTCTTGTGTTCAGATTCTGCTTGCACAGGCAACTGGTTGACCACTTTTGAGAACAGGATGCTGGGCTGGCCACTGGCCTCCTTACATTCCAAGGATTCCTTAGCGGAACTTGTGACCCGGAATGTTGGGGGCGGGGCGGAGGGCGGTGGATATGCTGCAACACTTTGCTGCAGCACCACACTCTTTACGCTCCCAAGAAGCAGAAACATCTCCGCCCACCCATCCACTTTCTTCTCCTTTTAATGTGCCTCCCCATCTACCCCGATCTAAGCCCAGAGCTAGCATTTCCTTCTTCCCTTCGTCTGCGACAGATCCCCTCCGTCGGAGCTGAAGTGCGTGATGATGGAATAGCAGACGTCCTCCAGTTCCCTCTTCCGTTCCTCGTACTCCTTCTTCGGGGCTCTCCGGTTGCCCTCCATCCACGCGGCCGTCTCCTCGCACATCTCCAGGACCCTCCTCTTCGCCCGGTCATCCAGAGCCTTCTCCTCGACAGCCACCCTCTTCAGCTGCAGAGTGCTGGCCTCCAAAGAGTTCAGGGCTTCATTCTTCTCCTGCTCAGCCTTCTCCTGAGCCCAGTACTCTTCCTCCTCGCGGATGATTCGCTCCATCTCCTCTCTGTCCAACCGGCCACGGGTGTCTGTGATCGTCAGCTGGTTTTGGTTGCCGGTGCTCCTCTCCGTAGCGGTCACGGTGAGAATGTTGTTGTGGTCGATGTGGAAGGTGACCACGATTACCGGCACGCACCGAGGGGCAGGTTGGAGCCCGCCCAGCGTGACCGTTCCAAGGAGCCGGTTGTGTTTGGTCAACGTCCGCTCCCCTTCATAGACTTGCAAGAAGAGGCTGCTTTGGTTGTCCTCCGTGGTGGAGAAGTTCCTGGTTTCCTTGGTGGGGATCGGAGAGTTGCGCTTGACCACGACGTCCATCACGCCTCCCACCGTCTCCAGCCCCAAGGAGACGGGAGTCACGTCCAACAGGAGCAGGTTCTGCAAGCTTTGGTACCGGTGGCCAGTCAAGATGGCAGCTTGGATGGCTGCCCCATGAGCCACCGCCTCATCTGGGTTGATGACCCTACACAAGTCTTGCCCATCGAAGAACTGCGAGAGGAGTCTCTGGATCATGGGGATGCGGGTGGAACCCCCAACGAGCACAACGTCGTCAATCTGGGTCTTCTTGATGCCAGCCTCCTCCAGTGCCCTCTCCACATAGAGCATGGTGGACTGGAAGAGGTCAGAGCACAGGTCCTCAAAGCTGGCCCTGGTGATGGTTGTGTGGAAATCCACCCCCTTGTAGAGGGAGTCGACGGAGACGATGGCCGTGATATTAGAGCTCAGGACGCGCTTGGCCTTCTCACAGGCCACCTTCAGCCTCTGCTTTGCCTTGTTGCACTGGCTGAGGTCCTCCTTGTGTTTCCTCTTGAACTCCTGGGTGAGCTGGTCCACCAGCCGCTGATCAAAATCCTCCCCACCCAAGTGGGTGTCCCCAGCCGTGGCCACCACCTCGAAGACGCCATCCTGGGCAGTGAGGACGGAGACGTCAAAGGTCCCTCCGCCCAGGTCAAATATGAGGATGTTCCTCTTCTCCTTCCACTGCCTGCTGTCATTCAGGCCATAAGCGATGGCAGCTGCCGTGGGTTCATTGATCAGCCTCAGGACCTTGAGCCCTGCAATCGCGCCCGCGTCAATCGTTGCCTGGCGCTGGGCGTCGTTGAAGTATGCCGGGACGGTGATGACGGCCTGAGTGACCGGGCGGCCCAGGTGGGCCTCCGCCACCTGCTTCAGCTTGGACAGCACCATTGCAGAGATTTCCTCAGGGTAGAAGGACTTCTCCAGCCCTCTGTGCGACACGTGGACTTTGGCTTCGCCGCCACCGCCAGCAGCTACCCGGAAAGGCCAGTGGCTCAGGTCAGACTGCACCGACGGGTCTTCGTACCTGCGGCCGATGAGCCGCTTGGCACCAAAGATGGTGTTCTCTGGGTTAAGGCCCCTCAGCAGCTCGGCTGGCTCCCCCACAAGGCGTTCCTTGTCAGTGAAAGCCACACAGCTGGGCGTGGTGTGGTTGCCGTGGTCGTTGGAGAGGACATCCACCTTTCCTTTCTGGCAGACTGCCACGCAGGAGTAGGTGGTGCCCAGGTCTATGCCCACGGCTGGGCCCCTGGGGCGAGTTCTGGATGCTGCTGTTTTAACCCTGGGGGTAGACTGTGGTGGGGAGGCATTGCTGCTGCTGGTGACGTCTTGAACTTTCTCATGGCTGAGGTCTGCTCCCATCGGTGAAGCTTTTCCCCCAGGCCCCCAGCCCTTCTGCCAAAGATGGAAAATTGGCAACTCTGGGGAAGCCGGGTGGGGGGGAGAGCTCTTAGCTCCTGTGGGAGGTATTTCCTCTGTCTCTGCCCTTGATATTTTCTCCAAAGAGGACAGGTGGTCTGCCCATCACGGCATATGTCACAATAGGCCCTGTGGGGACTAGCTCTGCCTCAGGGCCTCAGCAGATCTCCTCTTCATACTTAACCTGAGTTTCAGCCCTCCCGCCCATTGAGATCTTCGGGGAGACAGGGAGACACAGTCCACTAAGGTCTAGCATTGCTTTGGTAAGTACATGGTTGGTTGTAAACACCAGAGACTCTACAACTCCCTCCCTTGGGGCAAGCTGATAGAGACACTTCCCTGCTAACGTTCTGGAAACTTAAGAACACAACAAGAGCCTTGTGAGAACAGGATTCTGGACTAGATGGACCACCGGCCTGACCCAGATGGTCAACTGGATGCCCTTCCTGTCAGGAGTGCGTGCAGGATCCGGGCCCTGTGACCGGTAAAGCTTTGCAGGACTGGGGCCTTCCTAAGTTTGTTCTGGAGAAGCAAGGCGCAGCCACACAGGTGAGGCCGCTTGGTAACTCACTGCACCTGGTGGCTAGAGCTGGAAGGGATATAAGGTCAGCATTTCCCTTTGGCTCTTTGCCACAGCAACATGCTTGGCTTCTTGCTTCCTGATCCTCAAACCTTGGCTTCTTGACTCTATTGCTTCTTGACCCTCAGACCCTTGACTTTGTGACTCCTTGCTTCTCGACCCTCAAACCCTAGACTTTGTGCCTCCCTGCTTCCTGACCCTCGGACGCCTGGCTTCTGGACTCTCGTGCCTGCCTGCTCCCACCCCGCCATCTTGCCCCCAGTCCTGATGTCCTCAGCCGGGACTTCGATCACCCGTAGACCGGACCGTGACACTTCCTGGGGAACCGATAAGCAGGAGTGAAGCACAAGAGCACTCCTTGCCCACCTTATGGTTCTGAATATAGAACTGACCTTAGTATAAGACTACTTCTTCATATATATATAGCTCAGAACTGCCTACACTGACTGGCAGCAGCTGTTTAGGGTTTCAAACTGGAGATGTTCTGAGCACTTCCAAGCAGAAGCCACTTGGGACCTATTGCATGCAACACAGGTGCTCTAGCAACTGAACTATGGACCTCTCACCATCTATTGTTCAAATGCTGCTTTGGATACAGTGGAACCTTGATTCTCAAACTAAAATCTGTTTCAGAAGCCCATTTGACTCCCGAAACGTTCAAAAACCAAGGAGCAGCTTCTGATTGGTGCAGGTGCCCCAGAAACAATAGCCGACAACCGCATTGGACGTTCAGCTTCCAAAAAACATTTGAAAACTGGAACACTTACTTCTGGGTTTTCGACGTTCATCAGCTAAGCCGTTCGAGAACCAAAGTTCCACTGTACTTTCCCCCTTTGTTTTAATAAGCAAAGTGGGATACAAAAATAAAGCAAACCCTGGGAGCATGCATCAAAGAGGCAGGACAACTTTCCTTCCTTTCCTTTCAACCCTTATTTTTTTTTAATGTGCCCTCTAGGTGGAACAATGCCCTCTGGCAGTTTTGGCGATTTCATTCCATCCCATCACTGGGGTCCTCATTGTTCTTCTCCACTGCCACGTTCTGGTCTTCCCCAGATGTCCCTCCTGTTCTCTCGCTCTGGGTGAGGGAGGTGCAGATCGAATCCCACGCTTCTTCCAGGTCCTTCTGACGCTGCTCACACTCCACCTTCTCGGCCAAAGGGTTGCCCTCGAGCCAGGAGGTGGTGCTGTTGCACATCTCCAACATCCTCCTCTTGGCCTTCACATCCAGCACCTGCTCCTCGGCCACCCTCTTCAGTTCGAGGGTGCAGGACTCCAAGGAGTTCATGGCCTCAATCTTCTCCTTCTGGGAAACGTCGCTCACCCTGAACTCTTCCGCCGTCTGAATGATCTTCTCGATCTCCTCTTTGCCAAGGCGGCCCTGAGTGTCCGAGATGGTGAGGTGGCTGGTGTTCCCCGTCTCCACGTCCTTGGCGGAGACGGTCAGGATGTTGTTCTCGTCGATGGCGAAGGTGACAACAATGACGGGGACCCCGCAGGGGGCCGGAGGGATGCCTTTCAAGGTGAACGTGCCCAGGAGGTGGTTGTGCTTGGTTAGGGCTCTCTCCCCTTCGTACACCATGAAGAAGATGGTGTCTTGGTCATCCTCCGTGGTGGTAAACTCCATCGTTTCCTTCGTGGGGACAGGCGAGTTGCGCTTGATGATGGTCGCCATGACCCCGCCTTGGGTGTTGATCCCCAGAGACAAAGGGGTGACATCCAGGAGGAACACATTCTGCATCTTCGGGGTCCGGTTGCCTGTTAAGACAGCGGCCTGGATGGCTGCTCCGTAAGCCACTGCTTCATCGGGGTTGATGCCCTTGCATAGCTCCTTCCCGTTGAAGAAGTCCTTCAGCATCTTCTGGATCTTGGGGATGCGGGTGGAGCCCCCGACCAACACGATGTCCTTGATGTCACCCTTGCTCATCTTGGCGTCTTTCAGAGCCCTCTCCAAGGGCTTCAGGGTGGCCCGGAAGAGATCAGAGCACAGGTCCTCGAAACGTGCCCTCGTGATGGCCGTGTGGAAGTCGATCCCTTGGTAGAGGGAGTCGATGGAGACACTGGCATTGCTGCAGGAGCTCAGTGTGCACTTGGCACGCTCGGCCGCAATCTTCAACCTCTGCATGGCCTTCTTGTCCTGGCGGACGTCCTTCTTGTACTTCTTCCGGAACTCCTCCGCAAGGTAGCCCACCAACCTCTTGTCGAAGTCTTCGCCACCCAAGTGAGTGTCCCCCGACGTGGCTTTCACCTCAAAGATGCCGTCCTCAGCAGAGAGGATGGAGATGTCAAAGGTGCCCCCGCCCAGGTCGAAAATGAGGATGTTCCGGCAACCTGCCTCCTGGTTCCTCACATCGAGGCCATAGGCGATAGCGGCGGCCGTGGGCTCATTGATAATCTTCAGGATCTGGAGGCCGGCGATGGCCCCGGCGTCAATGGTGGCCTGCCGCTGGGCATCGGTGAAGTAGGCTGGCACTGTGACAATGGCTTGGGAGATGGAACAACCTAGGTAGGCCTCGGCTGTCTGCTTCATCTTGACCAACACCATGGCCGAGATCTCCTCAGGGTAGAAGGTCCGCTGCTTCCCCTTGTGGGACACCTGGACCTTGAGCTTGCCCTCGTGGTTGACCACGGTGAAAGGCCAGTGCTTGATGTCCTCCTGGACTGTGGCGTCCTCATATTTCCTGCCAATCAACCGCTTGGCGTCGAACACTGTGTTCTGGGGGTTGAGAGAGGCCTGGCTCTTCGCTGGGTCCCCAACCAGGTGCTCGCTGCTGGTGAAGGCCACATAGCTGGGCGTTGTGCGGTTCCCTTGGTCATTGGCGATAATCTCCACTTTGTCATGCTGGCAGACAGCCACGCAGGAGTAGGTGGTGCCGAGGTCAATCCCTATGGCCAGGGCATTCTGCTTAGGCATGGTTGTTTATGTCAGGCTCCTTTTTGGTTGAGGTTGACCAAGAAATGGGAGGGGATAGATGATCCCATGAGACTTTTGCTGGCCTCTCTCTCTGTGTCCGTCTGCTTTGCCTTCCCCCCTCTCTTCAAGACCAAAAAGTTGGCTGACCAGGACTTAGATTTTTTCTCGGGGTGATGGCATCTTCTCCCTTGCCTATAGCTGGGCGGTTGGGATTTTTCCTTATGGGCTCAGCGGGGTGGCACCCTCACCTTCAAACCCATACCGATGACTTCACCATCACACATCACAATGGGAGTTGAGTAGACAATTCTGAAGCCGCTTGCCTGGACCACACCCTAAGAACATAAGAACCTAAGAAGAGCCTGGTGGATTAGGCTGATGGGCTATCTAGCACAGCATCCTGTTATTACAGTGGCCAACCAGATGCCTGTGAGAAACCAGCAAGCAGGATTCAAGCATAAGAGCCGTCTCTTATCCTTGGGCTTCCAGTAACTGGTATTCAGAAACATTAGGGTCTCCAGCTGTGAAGGCATAGCATAGCCATTGTCGCTGGTAGCCATCGGCGGCGTTACCCACCGTGAATTTCTCCAATACTCTTTTAAAGCCGTCACTGCCTCCCGCGGGAGCAAATTTCATAATAATAATAATAATTAATTTATATTCTGCCCTCCCCAGCCGAAGCCGGGCTCAGGGCGGCTAACAACAATAAAATAATACAACATTCTAAAATCATTTTATTATAAAATTAATTCAAATCAAATTGATGGCAACCATTGGGCTAGAGTTCTGTGAAGATTGCCAAATGAGGGAGTCAGGCTATGCCTTGACCAAAGGCCTGGCAGAACATCTCTGTCTTGCAGGCCCTGCGGAAAGATGTCAAGTCCTGCAGGGCCCTAGTCTCTTGTGGCAGAGCATCCCACCAGATTGGAGCCACAGCCGAAAAATCCCTGGCTCTGGTTGAGGCCAGCCTAACCTCTCTGTGGCTTGGGATCTCCAAGATGTTTTTGTCTGAAGATCGTAAGTTCCTCTGTGGGACATACCAGGAGAGGCGGTCCCGTAGGTATGAGGGTCCTAGGCCGTATAGGGCTTTAAAGGTTAAAACCAGCACCTTAAACCTGATCCTGTACCCCACTGGGAGCCAGTGCAGCTGGTAGAGCACCGGGTGATAGTATATAAGCACGCTTTGAGCAAAGAAGCATTCTCTTTTCTCTGTCCCAAACCTTCCAATGTTCAGCTTCATGGGAGGCCGGCAAGTTCTCACATTGCGAGAAAGGGAAGGAAACTTTGTTCACTTTCTCTATGCAATGCATAATTATATAAACTTCTATCAGGTCGCCTCTTACTCGTCTTTCCTCTAAACTGAAAAACAACAACACACACCCAAAGTTTGCAACCTATTCCTAAAGAGTCTATACTTCAGCCCCTTATCCATTGGCACGGAGTACATTTCAGAAATGCAAGAGGGGTTCCTCGCCCTCCTATACTCCAGATCTTGTTGGTTCTGAAAAGCAAAGGTGCTTGCACAATATTCTCTCTTCTTCCCCCTTCCTTTCTTCTTTTTTTAAAAAGGGAATTCAATATGGGGACAGAGAATTGGAGAAGGGGGGGGGAGATACCTCTCCATAACGCTAGTCACGGAGCAATGCAGTGTGGAGGGTTAAGGGTCTAAACGGGACTGGCGGGGGGGGGGGAGAGGGGGGGCTTGGAGATGCAGGGTGTGTGCAAACGAGGGGAGGTGGGGTGGGGGGTGTCGCGGAGAGAGAAATCTAAACAGTGCAGTTTTAATTACATTCCATTAAATCTTGCTTTCGGGGGTCTGCGTTTTGAAACACATTCTAATGGTAATGATGGGGACATCTGTATAGAGGGCCCTTTCTCATCCGAGATGGTTCCATCAAAGACACTCCTGGGAAACCCTTCACCTTTAACCCCCGGGGTCACGGCCGACACACTAGCTCTACAGTTTGTGTTACTGTAAAGGCGCAGTCCTCGTCAGACTTGACCAGCTCTTAGCCGTAGCGGCTAATACATCTTGCCCGTGTGAATTGCGTCCTCGCTTGGGACGGGGATATTGATGTGTGTATCAGATGCCTGGGAGAAAAAGGTTCCTTTTAACATCTTTTCTTCCTTTGTGCACACACACACACACAAGCTACCCCTTTCTCTTAGAACATATTGTTGATGGCGTTATTTAAACCGGCACCCCCATTTCCCCCTCTGAAAGCTTGTAGCCGATGGCTACTAGCCACGATGGCTATACTCTGCCTCCACAATATTAGGCAGTGATGCTTCTGAACATGAGTTCCTGGAAACCACAGAAGGGGACAGGTTTCTGGCTGGCCACTGTGAGAACAGGACTCTGGGTTAGATGGGCCTCCTTTGGCCGGAACAAGCAGGCTCTTCTTAACCTGCCTATCCTAGCCAAAATGAAAACTCCTATAGTTGCGATCTCTTTTAAAAGTTTTAATTTATTCGTTCTGCATTGCTGCCTGGTCCATTCTGAAGGAAATCAGCCCTGAGTGCTCCCTGGAAGGACAGATCCCGAAGCTGAGGCTCCAATACTTTGGCCACTTCACGAGAAGACAAGACTCCCTGGAAAAGACCCTGATGTTGGGAAAGATGGAGGGCACAAGGAGAAGGGGACAAGGAGAGATGGTGGGACAGTGTTCTCGAAGCTACCAGCATGAATTTGGCCAAACTGCAGGAGGCAGTGGAAGACAGGAGGGCCTGGCGGGCTCTGCTCTATGGAGTCACGAAGAGTCGGACATGACTAAATGACTAAACAACAACAAATTGCTGCCTGGAGTCATGGAGAGCTGCTGGTCCACAGCACAACATCTCCCCCACCCCCTGGATAGAAATATCTTATAATCCAGGATGTTGCCTTTATCCCCAATGGCAAACTCTTTCATTGTCTCTTGAGATAGATCAGCGGTTCTCAACCAGTGGGTCCCCAGGTGTTGTTGGACTACAACTCCCGTCATCCCTGAGCTCTGGCCTTGTTAGCTAGGGGTGATGGGAGTTGGAGTTCAACAACATCTGGGGACCCACAGGTTGAGAAAGGCTGAGATGGATGGAGGCCAATGGCAAATGTCTTTAACATTTCTTCTGAAACATAAGATTCCCATTGATGCAGGACAACTATTATTATTATTATTATTATTATTATTATTATTATTATTATTATTAATTTAGTATTATTATTAATATAGGTATACTGCCCTTCATACAAACTCACCACCATCTCTCTCAAGTACATGCAGAGGTTTAGAGTCCACCTTTTGCAGACCTTAACCAATGGATCAAATGTATTGATTAGGCATGATGACTTGTCAGCTGGTTTCCACCAAAACCAGCTCCTCACTGTCCCTGCTGTACAGTGGTACCTCAGGTTACATATGCTTCAGGTTAAATACACTTCAGGTTACAGACTCCGCTAACCCAGAAATAGTACCTCAGGTTAAGAACTTTGCTTCAGGATGAGAACAGAAATCGTGCTCTGGCGGCGCAGTGGCAGCAGGAGGCCCCATTAGCTAAAGTGGTGCTTCAGGTTAAGAACAGTTTCAGGTTAAGAATGGACCTCCGGAATGAATAAAGTACTTAACCCAAGGTACCACTGCATTTAGATAGAGAAGGTGAAACAGGATGCAGGGGGAATGCTTTCTTCCAACACCAGGCACACAATCCTACACGTGTTTTACACATGCTCATGGGCACATTATAGGACGCGGGTGGCGCTGTGGGTAAAAGCCTCAGTGCCTAGGGCTTGCCGATCGAAAGGTCGGCGGTTCGAATCCCTGCGGCGGGGTGCGCTCCCGTCGTTCGGTCCCAGCGCCTGCCAACCTAGCAGTTCGAAAGCACCCCTGGGTGCAAGTAGATAAATAGGGAACACTTACTAGCAGGAAGGTAAACGGCGTTCCGTGTGCTGCGCTGGCTCGCCAGATGCAGCTTGTCACGCTGGCCACGTGACCCGGAAGTGTCTCCGGACAGCGCTGGCCCCCGGCCTCTTGAGTGAGATGGGCGCACAACCCTAGAGTCTGTCAAGACTGGCCCGTATGGGCAGGGGTACCTTTACCTTTATCTTTATGGGCACATAAAAGTGTAGTAGTAATAATAATAATTCTATTGCTCAAATCATTGGCACCAAGCCAATGGTGGTCGAAACACCCTAAATGGCCTCGGCCCAATATATCTGAAGGAGCGTCTCCACCCCCATTGTTCTGCCCGGACACTGAGCTCCAGCTCCGAGGGCCTTCTGGCGGTTCCCTCCCTGAGAGAAGCCAAGTTACATGGAACCAGGCAGAGGGCCTTCTTGGTAGTGGCGCCTGCCCTGTGGAACGCCCTCCCACCAGATGTCAAAGAGAACAACAACTACCAAACTTTTAGAAGACATCTGAAGGCAGCCCTGCTTAAGGAAGCTTTGAATGTTTGATGTATTACTGTATTTTAATATTTGGTTGGAAGCCGCCCAGAGTAGCTGGGGAAGCACAGCCAGATGGGGGGGGGGTATAAATAATAAATCATTATTCTTATTTGCAGTAGGCTTGATTTTGGTGGTGCACAGGATTACAGCCTCTATGCTAAGTACCTCTTCGCTGCTCAGGACTCTTAAGAGGTGAGCAAGCATGTCGTACTTGCCTGCTATTGCAGAAAAGTCACCCCCTCCTCACACACAGACACAAATGTGCACACTAGTAGGTCTTGTTGGTTATCGTCAGCAAAGGTCAATTTAATTGCAGCAACCCAGCATAAATCATTCCCTACATGCTCAGCGCCCGCCCAACTCACCCTTCCCAACAAAAGGCTGACAAATCCCTCGCCTGCCCTATTTGGCCGCCCTGCTTTGCAAATCCGCCAGGTCTCTCCACCCACCCAGCCTGCCCCCTTTCAGCCCCCTGACCTCTTGCTTCTCTCCGCCATGGGGTCCTGCCCTTCTCTGCTGCCTTAATATTGAAGGATGTTGTACATCATTGGCCTTCGCACCATCCATCAAGTTGCCATGCCTCAAGATCAGGGTCATGAATAAAAAGAGATCGGAGGTCAGCTGGGAATACACAAGAGAGGTTGGGCCGAGGGGGCTCGGGAGAATATTCCTTAGCAGAGGTAGAACTTGGAAATGAAGGAAATTAATGTTGGGTGTGGGTATGTGTGCTTGACTACTACAGGCTTCAAGGGGCTGACTGCAACAGAGCTTTTAAAATAGCAGTGGTAAATACAGTGGTGCCTCGCAAGACGAAAAGAATCCGTTCCGCGAGTCTTTTCGTCTTGCGGTTTTTTCGTCTTGCGAAGCAAGCCCATTGACGGAGTAGCGCTATTAGCGCTATTGACATTTTAAGGGCTAAAAACGGCTTTTTAAGGCTTGGGGGATTAGCGGTTTTGCTGCTAAAATGCTTTTAGCAGCTTAGCGATTCACAAAAAGGGGTTTTGGAGCGGAACCCCCCCCCCGAAAATTTTCATCAATTTTTGTCTTGCGAAGCAAGCCCATAGGGAAATTCGTCTTGCGAAGCGCCTCTGCAGACGGAAAACCCTTTCGTCTTGCGGGTTTTCCGTCTTGCAAGGCATTCGTCTTGCAGGGCACCACTGTAATAATAATAATTTTTTAAAAATTTATATCCCGCCCTCCCCAGCCGAAGCCGGGCTTAGGGCGACTAACAACAATAAAATAGTACAACATACCAAAATTATTCATTATAAAATTAACTCAAATCAAACTGATGGCAACCACTGGGCTCAGTTAAAAAGTGTGCCAATTTCTTTAAACAGCTTTGCTTCTCGCAGTGAGGGAACCGCCAGAAGGCCCTCAGCGCTGGACCTCAGTGTCCGGGCAGAACAATGGGAGACAGACTTTGGGTGCCTCTTCTCCACAACCATCACAACCCAGGTTTTAAATTCTCTAGAGACGATAAAGAAGGCTGATCGCCGAAGAATTGATGCTTTTGAATTATGGTGCTGGAGGAGACTCTTGAGAGTCTCGTGGACTGCAAGAAGATCAAACCTCTCCATTCTGAAGGAAATCAGCCCTGAGTGCTCACTGGAAGGACAGATCCTGAAGCTGAGGCTCCAATACTTTGGCCACCTCATGAGAAGAGAAGACTCCCTGGAAAAGACCCTGATGTTGGGAAAGATGGAGGGCCCAAGGAGAAGGGGACGGCAGAGGACAAGATGGTTGGACAGTGTTCTTGAAGCTACCAGCATGAGTTTGACCAAAAAAATCCAGATTGTTCAAACTCTAGGTTATCCTCTGCTTTCCCCCCTTTGGATTCTAACGCCCCGCTCTGGATTTTTCTCTGAATGAAGTTTGTTTCTTTGGGATTCTCCAGTCCTCTGGATTTCAATACGAGGAGCATCTAAGGTTCTCTAGTTTTAAACAAAGCATTGCAAACCCTACTTCTGCGGACTTTTGGAGTTCTCCAACCCAATAATTTGTATGGAAAACGGGAATATTGGTGAAAATAACTTTTGAAACAGCTTTTTTATGGGGGAAATTGCTGGCTAATTCTTCTTCTTCTGTTTAGGAAAGTTTTTAATGTTTAAGAGGTCATTGTATTTTAGTGTTCTGTTGGGAGCCGCCCAGAGTGGCTGGGGAAACCCAGACAGATGGGCAGGGTATAAATAAATAAATTATTATTATTATTATTATTATTAATAATAATCTTCTTCTTCTTCTTCATGAATCACTATACAGCATCTCAAAGTGACTTCACAATCTAACCAAAGCCACATACTGAGAAATTGCTTCTTATAACACAACTGCCTATATATATATATATATGTATATGTATATATGTATATGCAGGTTATGGTGTCCTCGGGTGTCTTCCCGTGTAAAAGTTGGGGTGTCTGGGCGACGTTTCGACGAGGTCTCACTCGTCATCTTCAGGCTGGTGCTTTCGGCTTCTTGTTACTGGAACAGAGCAGGATCTCAGTGTTTGAGTTCCTATAAATACTGTTGAGGAGGTGTGGTGTATAGCCTCCAATGTTCTGGGCAGAGAGGAGGTTCCCAGGCTAGTGTGCCTTTTCTTCTTTTGTTCCTTAATTACTTGAGGGATATCTTGAGTGATTTCTTGAGTGATTTCCTGAATCCCGCTTAGGTGGGTCATTAGGTGTGGATTAGTTGCTAAAGCCTTCGTGTCTTGAACTCTTGAACTTTGTGAAGAGTTTTTCTGAGAAGATGGCTGTACTGCACTTGGTTGTGCTCTGGCTTGGCTTCGTGTATAGGGGCGAGCTGTGGTTTTGTGGCCTGTGCCAGCCAGATCTGTGTAGGGATTGCAGGGGGGTGCAGCATCCGGAGGTGCCACCCTGGTTTGGCTACTGGATGGTATCTGTAATTTATCTGTGGAGAGGGTCTGGGTTTGGGTCTGGTGTGGTTGATTGGTGATGGCGTTCTGTGTGCCTCTGGATCTGGTGTCAGATTTTGTGGGGAGGGCTAATTTCCAGATGTCTGGCAAGCGGGATGTGTCGTCACGCTATTTCCTATTTATAGGAACTCAAACACTGAGATCCTGCTCTGTTCCAGTAACAAGAAGCCGAAAGCACCAGCCTGAAGATGACGAGTGAGACCTCGTCGAAACGTCGCCCAGACACCCCAACTTTTACACGGGAAGACACCCGAGGACACCATAACCTGCATTCCTGTACCCGTGAAAATCTACGAAAGCATATATGTATATGTATATATACATACACCCTTTTATTGAATTTTACTGTTGCATACAAAAACGTGTTGACACAGAAAAACAACAACAGGTAACAAGGGATGGGGGAAGGTAACGCAGAGTTGCAGAATGCAGTTTTTTAAAAACCAGCATATATCATCCATATAACGTTCAAAACACATACAGGGGCAAAACTGCGTACAAAGACCAGGGGGAAACTCTGCAAATCTATGCGTGGATTTTTCTTTTGCAAAATAAAAAAACTGCAAACTGCTGTAATAATGGAGCGAACCGAAGATCTGGGATTTGGGTGGGGGAGAGATAGAGAGAGAAAAAGAGAGAAACCATAATTGACAGAGCAAATGAAGAAAAAACCCAAATTCCTTCCCCCTGTACTCCTACCCCATCGCCACTTAGCCGAAACACACACATACTCTCTCTCTCCCTCTCTCTCTTTCTAATGCCCCCTCTTTCGTTTTATTTCAATCTAATTGAACAGGGAGTTTTGAAGATAAAAGCTGCCAGGGCTAATTACACCTCATTATTCCAAAGGTTCCCTCATGCCTCACTTATGCTCAAACGACGGCAAGGGGGGGGGGGAGGGGGCGAGGCTATTAAGGATAAAGCCTTTGGTGCAAAACAAAGTTAGTTGATTCACACAGCGAAGCAGAAAAAGAGGAGGAGGAGGAGGAGGGCCTGTGTGGTAGTTTCATTATTTCCACTCTCTCTCTTTTTTGTGTGTGTGTGTATGTGTGTTTTGCTTTTCTTTTCTTCTGGGGGGTGGGGAAAAAACCCCCACCCCAGATTCCCCCTCCCCGCTAGTGAATTGATGGCTTAAAAGCAATTGAGGGGAGAATGGGAGGGGGCCATAAAATAGGTGGTGGTGGTGGTGGAGGGGTGGGAGGGAGGGAGAAATAAGCAAATTACTGTAGAAATTATTGTGCAATGGACATTAATGGGGAACTCATATATAAACACATCCACCCCACTGTTTCGACCACCAGAGCCCTAGTGGCGATGATGCTTTAGAATCTCCTCCCTCTTCCTATTCCTCTTCTCATTTCACTGCAAATTCTCTCCTATCTATCTATCTATCTATCTATCTATCTCTGCAGGCTATGGAATCTCAACTAACACTCAAGTTATCGCGTGCTGTTATGGGCCTGTGTTTTCAAACCATTAGTTAAAAATAACCAGTGAGGTTATACAGTGGTACCTCGGGTTAAGAACTTAATTCGTTCTGGAAGTCTGTTCTTAACCTGAAACTGTTCTTAACCTGAAGTACCACTTTAGCTAATGGGGCCTCCTGCTGCCGCCGCACGATTTCTGTTTTCATCCTGAAGCAAAGTTCTTAACCCGAGGTACTATTTCTGGGTTAGCGGAGTCTGTAACCTGAAGCATCTGTAACCTGAAGTGTCTGTAACCTGAGGTACCACTGTACTCAAAATAGACACAGACCTTCCAAGTATCCCTGTTTTCCAGGGATGTCCCTGATTTAGAGAAGCCATCCCAATTTGATCCCAGAATTTCCTACTTTTCCTTAGAATGCCCCTATTTTCATTGGAGAAATGTTGGAGGGTATGTCCCTATTTTCACTGGAAAAAATGTTGAAGGGTATGGAGTTTTCCGACACCCGAGCCGTCTGAAGGCAATCCTGTACAGGGAAGGTGTTCTTTTAAAAATGTTTAATGTTTTATTATGTTTTTATACATGTTAGAAGCTGCCCAGAGTGGCTGGGGCAACCCAGTAAGACGTGTGGGGTATAAATAATAACATTATCATAATGGAATGGGACGTCCCTATTTTCATTGGAGAAATGTTGGCAGGTATGGTAGATGCAGTGAGTGTCCACGGTTTCCCATGGATCTACTCGGAGTAAGGCGAAAGCTGGACGAAGCATCTGGGTTTGCATTTCATGTTATCACTGCACAAAACTGGGATTTGCCTTGAGTGGCTGCCGCACCGGAACATGGCATAAAAACGTGTTGTTATTTTTTTTTACAGATAACTACGTTCTGGGTTGTTGTGGTGGAAGATGTGCTGTTTTCTCCCTCACAGCTTCACACCCCTTGCCAGGCAACGGATTCTATAGATTCTGCTTTTAGGTTATGCTGCGCAAAGCACCAAAAGCACACGTGTGCACCAGTGCCCGAAATGTGCAAACGGGAAAAAAAGACTGTGTTTCCTAGTGGTTGGAGTGCCGATCTAGGGTCTAGGAGATCCTGAGTTCGAATCCTCACGCTATGGTGACGCTCTCTGCGTGACCCTAGGAGCTGGTCGCAGTCTTTCATCCTAACCTGGCCTCACAGGGTTGTTGTGAAGATGAAAGAGGCAACGGCAGAGAACATTGTTGCACAGCTCGTGCCTGAGTTTCTCGGAGGAAAGTTAGGATGGAAATATAACAATTGCATAAGTGAAGCAGAGACTGTGTAGAGTAGTAGGCAGTATGTCAGGTACCACTGTAATAGCAAAAGAACTGGAAAGGCAATACCATCCCCACAAAAACAGACTGGCAAGCGAAAATGATAAGGTACTTACAACTCTCGAAAACGACTGGGAGAATAAGAGGAAGATCAAATCAGAGAGTTAATAGATTGGATAATATTTAGAGAACATCTCAAAAATTACTATGATAACGCAAACCTCCTGACAGACCTAGATTGAATCCTGAAATATAAAGAAATGATAAAATAAAATGTGTGTTGATAAATAATGGGAAAGTAAAATAATAATAAAGTGCGTATAGATCTACAAACGGTAAAAAAGGACAATGAGATGGATCAGAAATGTATATATATTGCTAGTTAGTGTCCATGTTGTTTATGTAGTTTTGTGTCGTTGATGTCATATGTAAATTCAGGGGTCAGCAAATAATCTCAGCAGGGGGCTGGTCCCCTGTCCCTCCGACCTTGTGGGGAGCCGGACTATATTTTGGGGGAAAAAAGAAGAAGAACAAATTCCTATGCCCCACAAATAACCCAGAGATGCATTTTAAATAAAAGCACACATTCTACTCATGTAAAAACACACTGATTCCCGGACCATTCGTGGGTCGGATTTAGAAGGCGATTGGGCCGGATCTGGCCCCCGGGCCTTGGTTTGCCTACCCATGTGTAAACTGTTGTATAATAAAGGTTTTTTTTTTTAGAGGAGGAGGAGGAGAAGAAGAAGAAGAAGAAGAAGAAGAAAGAAAGAAAGAAAGAAAGAAAGAGAGAGAGAGAAAACTGGAACCATATGTGGGCAGAGGAAGGAGGGGTCATTTCGACTGGCAAGCAGAAATTCTCGCACTGACACGCCGTTTCATCATAGCTCAATGCCGAATTCCTCACCGAGTCCACCAATCTGGAAACGGAGAGGTCAGCTTCAGTAATTGATGTTCTCCCGTCTTCCTCAACCTGGTATGCCCTGCAGAATAAGTGCCGGATGACAGCTCCTCTCAGCCCCGGCCAAGTTAGCCAACAGCCAGGGATGACGATGATTAGCACATCCTGTTATTTATTCATTTACACCATGGGTAGGCAAACTAAGGCCCGGGGGCCGGATCCGGCCCAATCGCCTTCTCAATCCGGCCCGCGGACAGTCTGGGAATCAGCATGTTTTCACATGAGTAGAATGTGTGCTTTTATTTAAAATGCATCTCTGGGTTATTTGTGGGGCATAGGAATTCGTTCATTCTCTCCCCATATAGTCTGGCCCCCCACAAGGTCTGAGGGACAGTGGACCGGCCCCCTGCTGAAAAAGTTCGCTGACCCCTGATTTACACCTTGCCTGTCTCCAAATTTACAGGAGCCGGAATCTAAAACGTTGGGGAAGCACCGAGTTAAAGAGGGCTGACGTTGCCGCACAGGAACAAAGGAAGCTGCGTTTTACTGGATCAGACCCCTGGCCCTTCCGGCTCAGTGCTGCCTACACGGGCTGGCAGCATCTCTCTGGGGCATGTAAGGCAGAGATACTCACCCACTGTGTTCGACTGCCTTTCTCCTACAAATGAAGCATGATTCTGCTCTTTGGGGCTCTGAATAAAGCACTGGTTTAAATATAAACCCCGGGAGATGCCTTATTCCCAGTCAGACCACTGGCCCAATATTATCCACCACAACTGGTAGCATCTTTCTGGGGTTTCAGTTGGGACATTCTCAGCCCTGCCTGCAGATTCCGGGGATCGAATAGGGAACATTCTGCACAAAAAACAGGTGTTCTAACAGCAAGCTGTGTGGCCCTTCCCTTAATAATATCTTCGCACACACCCACACACAGCAGAGAAGGTTAGTTTCAATGCTTCCCATTGGAATCAATGGGGCAAGTTAAGTATGCCTCACTTAACCCTATTGATTTCAGTGGGACTCCAGGGAGCCACAACGCGCTTGCTACGGACTCAGATTCTTCTCCCCACAAAGGTGAAATTCAATCCCCAAACGGACAATTTGGACTCCAAAACCTTCCAGCGATGGTTATTTAAATGTTAATTTTCAAGTGCCGAATTTCAGCGTCAAGAGTTTGGGCTTGGGCTTGGGCACACAAACCTTTTTAAAACTTTCGTTCTTTCATAAAAGTAAAAATAAATTAAAATAAAATCAGAGGAGTGGTCTTGCTCTTAGCAGAAGTAATCAGATAACACAGGGGCAAGAGAGAAACTGGTTTACTTTTCTCCCGACTGAACATCGTAGATGATAGAAAGCAAAGAATCCACAGCTCTTTATCCAAAACTGAGAGTTGTCCAGAGATTGACTGCAGCAGCTCTGATATTCTGAATTTGTATTATATTTGTTTTATGTACTGTGGCTTGCCGTTGTTTTATTGATGATAGTTTAGAAACTATTTATTGTAACTGTTGAGTGGATTTCTGTTTAACTTTTATATGTTGATAGTATTATTTTATACTATTCTAATAATAGTTGAATGTTACTTTTTTGATGTAGGTTGCTTATTTTAAAGTTTTGCTTTATCATCACATTTTTGTATTGCATTAGATTGTTATAAGATGTACATTTTTTTGTTTCTTCAGCCTTGAGTATTGTAAGATAGAAAGATGGTATACAAATTAAAAATGATGATGAAGAAGAATTTTCCACTGGGAACACTTGCAATAAAGATCGAACTGCAAAGCCAACATGTTAAAATCTCTGGTTGAGTTGATTAATACAACAAATGTGTAATATAGAATAAAATTGGTTTTCTAGTAATGTTTTTCACTGGCTCCCCCACACCCTAAATTTTGTTTTCTGCTTTTGATAGCATTTTACATATCTAAAAACTTTGGTAGCTGCCCAGTGCCCCCATCTTTGCTTTCAATAATTATGGTTGTCTAATTAAAACATTTGGTATATCAAAATTTCACCATGCTCTGGGAAGACAGGGCGCTGTGTTCAGTTCCTGAGGAATGCTACCCAAATCCCGAATGTTTGCCCACAAGCAGCTCTAGGAGTAACAAGATTTGCAGTTTTCTGCAAACACATTTCATTTCGGTTTCATGGCTGTTCCTTCCCTTTGGAGGTTTTGAGAAACACACGACCAAGTCCTCATTCTAGACTCACTACTAATTATTCATTAGCAACCCAAGTTATCAAAATGTGTCTCTCCGCACTGTTTATTCCTTTCCTATTATTTGTTTTCTTTCTTGAAGTTCTCTTTAGCTCCTCAATTCCCTTTCATCCTCTACGACCTACAGTAAGACCAGAAAAAGGCGGTTTTGGCTGGAAAAGAAATATTACAAATTTAAGTGACAAGCTGATATTCGCAGAGATTTAGAGCTCTTTTTTTTACAATTCTGCCTCTCATAAGAGCTGCTCTAGTCTGGCGTTTGTTATGAAAACATGCTGTTGCGTCCGAGTTTAACATAACATATTTCTTAATTCCCTTCATGACAATAATTTCCGAGCCAACAAGAACACAAACCAAGTTTCAAGTTATTAATGACCGAGGAAGGCAACATTTTTATGTGTCTATCAATTTGCACCTTGGTTTTTGTTAGTTTTTCTTTTCTTTTCAAAATCACTCAGAAGTCCCAAGCCAACCCCGGAGAATTTTTCTGAGACTTAAGAGTGCATAACTAGCTTTTTTAAAAAAGCAGCCTGGTTTTTTTTTTAACATTGTTCTTTGCACCACAGTTTATTGCTAATCGCTTCCAACAAATCGATAATTCTAGTTCTTTACTTGCAAAGGTCAAGTCCTTCCTTTAAAAAAAGAAGCCATTGCAAGTTTCTGCAGAGACAAGGACTAATTTGGGGCGCTGTTTTAACGTGTTTCCTATTTCCAGCGTTTTATGCTATGTTACCAGATTGGCACTTTCGGAGTGGAACGGTGAGTTCTCATAAATAGCGGTGAACCAAATATAAACCACAGGAAAACATGCGCCATGCTCCTGCTGGCCCTGGATATGTTTACTCTGGAGTAAAACCCTGCTGTGTTTAGCCAGAGCTGATGCCTAGCGTGTGTGTACATGGGGTTGCAAGTCTTAATCTCAAACTAATTGCACAGAGGCACTCCGTCAAGTTCAATGGTGTTTAAGTGAGCAGGACTGCACACCAAAATCTTTTTTTTTTTAAAGCACTGCTGAACGTGGGGGTGCCTGGAGGTGGGAGGGGTTGCAGTTTTTTTTTTAAAGTGAAAACCATTAAGTAGGATTTAGGGGTAATCATAATATAAGCAAACGAGACCGGATTATCGCCTCTCGCCTTGTTCTTTGGGTAGCGATAAGCCCTCTTCTCCTGGGATTACTCGACTCGATTTTAAATGAACCAGAAGGATTAGCGGAAAGGCTTGGAGGTGGAATAGTTACACACTGCCCTGTCACTTTACGGGCCAAAACATCTCGATTAAGCCATCTTCTTCCTGCTTCGACCGGGGGATCGGCGCCGTTGATGGAGAACGGGAGGAGATTTCTCAAACTCTGCTGTCCTCCTTCCCCAGATGGACTGAAGAATTCAATCTTTTCTGCTAAAAAGTATATATGTAGCT